>NW_022279601.1:0-1362230 GCF_009193385.2 Nasonia vitripennis
AAGCTATTTACTAAATCTATGAGGTTGGGTCATTACAATGGATACGAGATTTGTCATCGATTTAGTACGATAGAAACCAAACTTATTAGTTGCGTATTCTCTGAAAACTAATCAATTAACGCACTTTCTTTGCTTAGTATCTAACTTTGATAACATCAATTTAGTGAATTCTTAGAAAATTAATGATTTGTTAATACTAATTCTGTTAGAGAAGCTATTTACTAAATCTATGAGGTTGGGTCATTACAATGGATACGAGATTTGTCATCGATTTAGTACTCGATAGAAACCTAAACTTATTAGTTGCGTATTCTCTAAAAACTAATCAAATTAACGCACTTTCTTTGCTTAGTATCTAACTTTGATGACATGGATTTGGTGAATTCTTATAGAAATTAATGATTTGTTAATACTAATTCTGTTAGAGAACTATTTACTAAATGTATGAGATTGGTTCATTACAATGGATACGAGATTTGTCATCGATTTAGTACTCGATATAAACCTAAAACTTATTAGTTGCGTATTTCTCTGAAAACTAATCAAATTAACGCACTTTCTTTGCTTAGTATCTAACTTTGATAACATATTTGGTGAATTCTTAGAAATTAATGATTTGTTAATACTAATTCTGTTAGAGAAGCTATTTACTAAATCTATGAGGTTGGGTCATTACATGGATACGAGATTTGTCATCGATTTAGTACTCGATAGAAACCTAAACTTATTAGTTGCGTATTCTCTTGAAAACTAATCAATTAACACACTTTCTTTGCTTAGTATCTAACTTTGATGACATGGATTTGGTGAATTCTTAGAAATTAATGATTTGTTAATACTAATTCTGTTAGAGAAGCTATTTACTAAATCTATGAGGTTGGGTCATTACAATGGATACGAGATTTGTCATCGATTTAGTACTCGATAGAAACCAAAACTTATTAGTTGCGTATTCTCGAAACTAATCAAATTAACGCACTTTCTTTGCTTAGTATCTAACTTTGATAACATCATTTAGTGAATTCTTAGAAAATTAATGATTTGTTAATACTAATTCTGTTAGAGAAGCTATTTACTAAATCTATGAGGTTGGTCATTACAATGGATACGAGATTTGTCATCGATTTAGTACTCGATAGAAACCTAAACTTATTATTTGCGTATTCTCTAAAAACTAATTAAATTAACACACTTCTTTGCTTAGTATCTAACTTTGATGACATGGATTTGGTGAATTCTTATTAAAATTATTGATATGTTAATACTAATTCTGTTATAGAAACTATTTACTAAATGTATGAGATTGGTTCATTACATGGATACGAGATTTGTCATCGATTTAGTACTCTATAGACCTAAACTTATTAGTTGCGTATTCTCTGAAACTAATCATATTAACGCACTTTCTTTGCTTAGTATCTAACTTTGATAACATCATTTAGTGAATTCTTAGAAAATTAATGATTTGTTAATACTAATTCTGTTAGAGAAGCTATTTACTAAATCTATGAGGTTGGGTCATTACAATGCATACGAGATTTGTCATCGATTTAGTACTCGATAGAAACCTAAACTTATTAGTTGCGTATGCTTGAAAATTTAATCAAATTAACACACTTTCTTTGCTTAGTATCTAACTTTGATGACATGGATTTGGTGAATTATTAGAAATTAATGATTTGTTAATACTATTTCTGTTAGAGAAGCTATTTACTAAATCTATGAGGTTGGGTCATTACAATGGATACGAGATTTGTCATCGATTTAGTACTCGATAGAAACCAAAACTTATTAGTTGCGTATTCTCTGAAAACTAATCAAATTAACGCACTTTCTTTGCTTAGTATCTAACTTTGATAACATCAATTTAGTGAATTCTTAGAAAATTAATGATTTGTTAATACTAATTCTGTTAGAGAAGCTATTTACTAAATCTATGAGGTTGGGTCATTACAATGGATACGAGATTTGTCATCGATTTAGTACTCGATAGAAACCTAAACTTATTATTTGCGTATTCTCTAAAAACTAATTAAATTAACACACTTTCTTTGCTTAGTATCTAACTTTGATGACATGGATTTGGTGAATTCTTATAAAATTATTGATATGTTAATACTAATTCTGTTATAGAAACTATTTACTAAATGTATGAGATTGGTTCATTACAATGGATACGAGATTTGTCATCGATTTAGTACTCTATAGACCTAAACTTATTAGTTGCGTATTCTCTGAAAACTAATCATATTAACGCACTTTCTTTGCTTAGTATCTAACTTTGATAACATCAATTTAGTGAATTCTTAGAAAATTAATGATTTGTTAATACTAATTCTGTTAGAGAAGCTATTTACTAAATCTATGAGGTTGGGTCATTACAATGGATACGAGATTTGTCATCGATTTAGTACTCGATAGAAACCTAAACTTATTATTTGCGTATTCTCTAAAACTAATTAAATTAACACACTTTCTTTGCTTAGTATCTAACTTTGATGACATGGATTTGGTGAATTCTTATAAAATTATTGATATGTTAATACTAATTCTGTTATAGAAACTATTTACTAAATGTATGAGATTGGTTCATTACGATGTATACGAGATTTGTCATCGATTTAGTACTCTATAGACCTAAACTTATTAGTTGCGTATTCTCTGAAAACTAATCATATTAACGCACTTTCTTTGCTTAGTATCTAACTTTGATAACATCAATTTAGTGAATTCTTAGAAAATTAATGATTTGTTAATACTAATTCTGTTAGAGAAGCTATTTACTAAATCTATGAGGTTGGGTCGTTACAATGGATACGAGATTTGTCATCGATTTAGTACTCGATAGAAACCTAAACTTATTATTTGCGTATTCTCTAAAAACTAATTAAATTAACACACTTTCTTTGCTTAGTATCTAACTTTGATGACATGGATTTGGTGAATTCTTATAAAATTATTGATATGTTAATACTAATTCTGTTATAGAAACTATTTACTAAATGTATGAGATTGGTTCATTACGATGTATACGAGATTTGTCATCGATTTAGTACTCTATAGACCTAAACTTATTAGTTGCGTATTCTCTGAAAACTAATCATATTAACGCACTTTCTTTGCTTAGTATCTAACTTTGATAACATCAATTTAGTGAATTCTTAGAAAATTAATGATTTGTTAATACTAATTCTGTTAGAGAAGCTATTTACTAAATCTATGAGGTTGGGTCATTACAATGGATACGAGATTTGTCATCGATTTAATACTCGATAGAAACCTAAACTTATTAGTTGCGTATGCTTGAATATTTAATCAAATTAACACACTTTCTTTGCTTAGTATCTAACTTTGATGACATGGATTTGGTGAATTCTTAGAAATTAATGATTTGTTAATACTATTTCTGTTAGAGAAGCTATTTACTAAATCTATGAGGTTGGGTCATTACAATGGATACGAGATTTGTCATCGATTTAGTACTCGATAGAAACCAAAACTTATTAGTTGCGTATTCTCTGAAAACTAATCAAATTAACGCACTTTCTTTGCTTAGTATCTAACTTCGATAACATCAATTTAGTGAATTCTTAGAAAATTAATGATTTGTTAATACTAATTCTGTTAGAGAAGCTATTTACTAAATCTATGAGGTTGGGTCATTACAATGGATACGAGATTTGTCATCGATTTAGTACTCGATATAAACCTAAACTTATTAGTTGCGTATTCTCTGAAAACTAATCAAATTAACACACTTTCTTTGCTTAGTATCTCACTTTGATAACATCAATTTAGTGAATTCTTGGAAATTAATGATTTGTTAATACTAATTCTGTTAGAGAAGCTATAGGTTGGGTCATTACAATGGATACGAGATTTGTCATCGATTTAGTACTCGATATAAACCTAAACTTATTAGTTGCGTATTCTCTGAAAACTAATCAAATTAACGCACTTTCTTTGCTTAGTATCTAACTTTGATGACATGGATTTGGTGAATTCTTAGATATTAATGATTTGTTAATACTAATTCTCTTAGAGAAACTATTTACTAAATCTATGAGGTTGGGTCATTACGATGTATACGAGATTTGTCATCGATTTAGTACTCGATAAAACCTAAACATATTAGTTGCGTATTCTCCAAAAACTAATCAAATTAACGCACTTTCTTTGCTTAGTATCTAACTTTGATGACATGAATTTGGTGAATTCTTAGAAATTAATGATTTGTTAATACTAATTCTGTTAGAGAAACTATTTACTAAATGTATGAGATTGGTTCATTACGATGCATACGAGATTTGTCATCGATTTAGTACTCGATAGAAACCTAAACTTACTAGTTGCGTATGCTTGAAAATTTAATCAAATTAACACACTTTCTTTGCTTAGTATCTAACTTTGATGACATGGATTTGGTGAATTATTAGAAATTAATGATTTGTTAATACTATTTCTGTTAGAGAAGCTATTTACTAAATCTATGAGGTTGGGTCATTACAATGGATACGAGATTTGTCATCGATTTAGTACTCGATAGAAACCAAAACTTATTAGTTGCGTATTCTCTGAAAACTAATCAAATTAACGCACTTTCTTTGCTTAGTATCTAACTTTGATAACATCAATTTAGTGAATTCTTAGAAAATTAATGATTTGTTAATACTAATTCTGTTAGAGAAGCTATTTACTAAATCTATGAGGTTGGGTCATTACAATGGATACGAGATTTGTCATCGATTTAGTACTCGATAGAAACCTAAACTTATTATTTGCGTATTCTCTAAAAACTAATTAAATTAACACACTTTCTTTGCTTAGTATCTAACTTTGATGACATGGATTTGGTGAATTCTTATAAAATTATTGATATGTTAATACTAATTCTGTTATAGAAACTATTTACTAAATGTATGAGATTGGTTCATTACAATGGATACGAGATTTGTCATCGATTTAGTACTCTATAGACCTAAACTTATTAGTTGCGTATTCTCTGAAAACTAATCATATTAACGCACTTTCTTTGCTTAGTATCTAACTTTGATAACATCAATTTAGTGAATTCTTAGAAAATTAATGATTTGTTAATACTAATTCTGTTAGAGAGCTATTTACTAAATCTATGAGGTTGGGTCATTACAATGGATACGAGATTTGTCATCGATTTAGTACTCGATAGAAACCTAAACTTATTATTTGCGTATTCTCTAAAAACTAATTAAATTAACACACTTTCTTTGCTTAGTATCTAACTTTGATGACATGGATTTGGTGAATTCTTATAAAATTATTGATATGTTAATACTAATTCTGTTATAGAAACTATTTACTAAATGTATGAGATTGGTTCATTACGATGTATACGAGATTTGTCATCGATTTAGTACTCTATAGACCTAAACTTATTAGTTGCGTATTCTCTGAAAACTAATCATATTAACGCACTTTCTTTGCTTAGTATCTAACTTTGATAACATCAATTTAGTGAATTCTTAGAAAATTAATGATTTGTTAATACTAATTCTGTTAGAGAAGCTATTTACTAAATCTATGAGGTTGGGTCGTTACAATGGATACGAGATTTGTCATCGATTTAGTACTCGATAGAAACCTAAACTTATTATTTGCGTATTCTCTAAAAACTAATTAAATTAACACACTTTCTTTGCTTAGTATCTAACTTTGATGACATGGATTTGGTGAATTCTTATAAAATTATTGATATGTTAATACTAATTCTGTTATAGAAACTATTTACTAAATGTATGAGATTGGTTCATTACGATGTATACGAGATTTGTCATCGATTTAGTACTCTATAGACCTAAACTTATTAGTTGCGTATTCTCTGAAAACTAATCATATTAACGCAGTTTCTTTGCTTAGTATCTAACTTTGATAACATCAATTTAGTGAATTCTTAGAAAATTAATGATTTGTTAATACTAATTCTGTTAGAGAAGCTATTTACTAAATCTATGAGGTTGGGTCATTACAATGGATACGAGATTTGTCATCGATTTAATACTCGATAGAAACCTAAACTTATTAGTTGCGTATGCTTGAATATTTAATCAAATTAACACACTTTCTTTGCTTAGTATCTAACTTTGATGACATGGATTTGGTGAATTCTTAGATATTAATGATTTGTTAATACTAATTCTCTTAGAGAAACTATTTACTAAATCTATGAGGTTGGGTCATTACGATGTATACGAGATTTGTCATCGATTTAGTACTCGATAAAAACCTAAACATATTAGTTGCGTATTCTCCAAAAACTAATCAAATTAACGCACTTTCTTTGCTTAGTATCTCACTTTGATAACATCAATTTAGTGAATTCTTGGAAATTAATGATTTGTTAATACTAATTCTGTTAGAGAAGCTATAGGTTGGGTCATTACAATGGATACGAGATTTGTCATCGATTTAGTACTCGATATAAACCTAAACTTATTAGTTGCGTATTCTCTGAAAACTAATCAAATTAACGCACTTTCTTTGCTTAGTATCTAACTTTGATGACATGGATTTGGTGAATTCTTAGATATTAATGATTTGTTAATACTAATTCTCTTAGAGAAACTATTTACTAAATCTATGAGGTTGGGTCATTACGATGTATACGAGATTTGTCATCGATTTAGTACTCGATAAAAACCTAAACATATTAGTTGCGTATTCTCCAAAAACTAATCAAATTAACGCACTTTCTTTGCTTAGTATCTAACTTTGATGACATGAATTTGGTGAATTCTTAGAAATTAATGATTTGTTAATACTAATTCTGTTAGAGAAACTATTTACTAAATGTATGAGATTGGTTCATTACGATGCATACGAGATTTGTCATCGATTTAGTACTCGATAGAAACCTAAACTTACTAGTTGCGTATGCTTGAAAATTTAATCAAATTAACACACTTTCTTTGCTTAGTATCTAACTTTGATGACATGGATTTGGTGAATTATTAGAAATTAATGATTTGTTAATACTATTTCTGTTAGAGAAGCTATTTACTAAATCTATGAGGTTGGGTCATTACAATGGATACGAGATTTGTCATCGATTTAGTACTCGATAGAAACCAAAACTTATTAGTTGCGTATTCTCTGAAAACTAATCAAATTAACGCACTTTCTTTGCTTAGTATCTAACTTTGATAACATCAATTTAGTGAATTCTTAGAAAATTAATGATTTGTTAATACTAATTCTGTTAGAGAAGCTATTTACTAAATCTATGAGGTTGGGTCATTACAATGGATACGAGATTTGTCATCGATTTAGTACTCGATAGAAACCTAAACTTATTATTTGCGTATTCTCTAAAAACTAATTAAATTAACACACTTTCTTTGCTTAGTATCTAACTTTGATGACATGGATTTGGTGAATTCTTATAAAATTATTGATATGTTAATACTAATTCTGTTATAGAAACTATTTACTAAATGTATGAGATTGGTTCATTACAATGGATACGAGATTTGTCATCGATTTAGTACTCTATAGACCTAAACTTATTAGTTGCGTATTCTCTGAAAACTAATCATATTAACGCACTTTCTTTGCTTAGTATCTAACTTTGATAACATCAATTTAGTGAATTCTTAGAAAATTAATGATTTGTTAATACTAATTCTGTTAGAGAGCTATTTACTAAATCTATGAGGTTGGGTCATTACAATGGATACGAGATTTGTCATCGATTTAGTACTCGATAGAAACCTAAACTTATTATTTGCGTATTCTCTAAAAACTAATTAAATTAACACACTTTCTTTGCTTAGTATCTAACTTTGATGACATGGATTTGGTGAATTCTTATAAAATTATTGATATGTTAATACTAATTCTGTTATAGAAACTATTTACTAAATGTATGAGATTGGTTCATTACGATGTATACGAGATTTGTCATCGATTTAGTACTCTATAGACCTAAACTTATTAGTTGCGTATTCTCTGAAAACTAATCATATTAACGCACTTTCTTTGCTTAGTATCTAACTTTGATAACATCAATTTAGTGAATTCTTAGAAAATTAATGATTTGTTAATACTAATTCTGTTAGAGAAGCTATTTACTAAATCTATGAGGTTGGGTCATTACAATGGATACGAGATTTGTCATCGATTTAGTACTCGATAGAAACCAAAACTTATTAGTTGCGTATTCTCTGAAAACTAATCAAATTAACGCACTTTCTTTGCTTAGTATCTAACTTTGATAACATCAATTTAGTGAATTCTTAGAAAATTAATGATTTGTTAATACTAATTCTGTTAGAGAAGCTATAGGTTGGGTCATTACAATGGATACGAGATTTGTCATCGATTTAGTACTCGATATAAACCTAAACTTATTAGTTGCGTATTCTCTGAAAACTAATCAAATTAACGCACTTTCTTTGCTTAGTATCTAACTTTGATGACATGAATTTGGTGAATTCTTAGAAATTAATGATTTGTTAATACTAATTCTGTTAGAGAAACTATTTACTAAATGTATGAGATTGGTTCATTACGATGTATACGAGATTTGTCATCGATTTAGTACTCGATAGAAACCTAAACTTATTAGTTGCGTATGCTTGAAAATTTAATCAAATTAACACACTTTCTTTGCTTAGTATCTAACTTTGATGACATGGATTTGGTGAATTCTTAGAAATTAATGATTTGTTAATACTATTTCTGTTAGAGAAGCTATTTACTAAATCTATGAGGTTGGGTCATTACAATGGATACGAGATTTGTCATCGATTTAGTACTCGATAGAAACCAAAACTTATTAGTTGCGTATTCTCTAAAAACTAATCAAATTAACGCACATTCTTTGCTTAGTATCTACCTTTGATGACATGGATTTGGTGAATTCTTAGAAATTAATGATTTGTTAATACTAATTCTGTTAGAGAAACTATTTACTAAATGTATGAGATTGGTTCATTACGATGTATACGAGATTTGTCATCGATTTAGTACTCGATAGAAACCTAAACTTATTAGTTGCGTATGCTTGAAAATTTAATCAAATTAACACACTTTCTTTGCTTAGTATGTAACTTTGATGACATGGATTTGGTGAATTCTTAGAAATTAATGATTTGTTAATACTAATTCTGTTAGAGAAGCTATTTACTAAATCTATGAGGTTGGGTCATTACAATGGATACGAGATTTGTCATCGATTTAGTACTCGATAAAAACCTGAACTTATCTGCTGCGTATGCTTGAAAATTTAATCAAATTAACACACTTTCTTTGCTTAGTATCTATCTTTGATAACATCAATTTAGTGAATTCTTAGAAAATTAATGATTTGTTAATACTAATTCTGTTAGAGAAGCTATTTACTAAATCTATGAGGTTGGTTCATTACAATGGGTACGTGATTTGTCATCGATTTAGTACTCGATAGAAACCTAAACTTATTATTTGCGTATTCTCTAAAAACTAATTAAATTAACACACTTTCTTTGCTTAGTATCTAACTTTGATGACATGGATTTGGTGAATTCTTAGAAATTAATGATTTGTTAATACTAATTCTGTTAGAGAAGCTATTTACTAAATCTATGAGGTTGGGTCATTACAATGGATACGAGATTTGTCATCGATTTAGTACTCGATAGAAACCAAAACTTATTAGTTGCGTATTCTCTTAAAACTAATTAAATTAACACACTTTCTTTGCTTAGTATCTAACTTTGATGACATGGATTTGGTGAATTCTTAGAAATTAATGATTTGTTAATACTAATTCTGTTAGAGAAACTATTTACTAAATGTATGAGATTGGTTCATTACGATGTATACGAGATTTGTCATCGATTTAGTACTCGATAGAAACCTAAACTTATTAGTTGCGTATGCTTGAAAATTTAATCAAATTAACACACTTTCTTTGCTTAGTATCTAACTTTGATAACATGAAATTAGTGAATTCTTATAAAATTATTGATATGTTAATACTAATTCTGTTAGAGAAACTATTTACTAAATGTATGAGATTGGTTCATTACGATGTATACGAGATTTGTCATCGATTTAGTACTCTATAGAAACCTAAACTTATTAGTTGCGTATGCTTGAAAATCTTAGAAAAACACGTTTGCAAATACTCAAAAAATTTAATTTCTTATGAGATTTAGTTATACGATAATCACGGTATTGTAAATTAGCGTGTGCTGACTCGCTCGTCAGATGACGCGATGCAGTTTCCTGCGTCTTAAATACTTGACAATAAATGAGTAATCATGCTAAAACTGTTCAATAATCTTTTTTCTAAATGTATGACATTAGTTCTACCTGAGGTAAGCAGTACTCTTTATCTCTTAAAAATCGAATCTAAGAAACACACGTTTGCAAATTCGTAAAAAATTAAATTTTTTTACTGATGTTTATTAGAGAATTACGTTATTCTAAATTATTTTTATTTACTTTTCACAGGTGAGATTACAAAATTTAAATGTTGGTAATAATGACATGTTTTTTGTGTAAATAGTTAAATAGGAAATAGTAATATTATGGGATTCACTAATTATCTTTATTACAACTGAAAAATAGCATGTACAATATTTAAAAGATATTAATACATACGTACAAATCAAAATTAGTTCGTGAGCTAGATCATAGATTCCAACATCCAGGTTAATACTGATTATAATTTTTAACGTTCTTAACCTAGTATAAAGAATATTATTTCATATTTTTAAGCATTCTTTTGGATGATGTACAGTTTTGTTAGTTAAAATAATTTTTTTTACTGATAATTTATCATTAGTTTGCGCTTTGCGTAAACTACATATCAACATTTATCTAATGTTTTAAGGGCACAAGCCCGTGTTAAGCAACCCGTTTATTGACCATCTTCTGTGTTATGCACAATTTATATTTATTTTTTAATACTTATTAACATATTTTTCTTATGGAATTAATGCAAATCATAGTAAGAGTTATCACTTAAAAAAATTCAAAAACAATTTTTAGCGGAATGTTTTTTTCTCCATTTTCATTTTAGGTCAAAAAAAAATAAAATCAGGCGTAGAAAACTGTTTTGTTTAAAGATTAGAATCGGCGGTGCCGCAGAAGATCGCAAACAATCCGGATGTTGCAATAGCAATGGTCTCGTAAGTCGCATAAGCAATCTTTTTGGTACGCAACGTCTTAAATTAATTTTTTGTTAAATACTTGAAAAAAAAAAGAAGTTTTTTACTCTACTTTGTATTTATCTATAGTCTAAAGCTTGTCGTAGTATGTAAAAGGAACTTTGTTAATGACTAATATAATTAAAATCTTATATTGACTTTTGTGATCTTATGTAATTATTACATATGATTATCACATAACTAAGCATTCACTTTCTTCCAATAATCACAGTTTTTCCTATAATAACTATTTTGTTAATTATATTTTGTGATAAATGCTACGTGAATCCGTAGGATCACAATCTTTCTTTATTTGAGTATATTTTGGTATAGCATCATCTGGTACTAATTGTTTTTTTTTCCAGGCCTGCAATTGGCTTCTTACATCAGCAACCTTGCGTCTCCTTTCTTTCATGATTGGTGTTTTATTAATAAGATCCATAATTTCTTCACCTGGAATACTAATACGTTTTGCCGTTTTTTCGTGAAAGCATGCTATAGCATTCCTTTCTTCGGCGTTCCATCTGCTTCTATTCTTAACTTGTTCTACGTTCTTTTTCCTTCCTTTGATTTTTCGAGGCTTGTCTTCATCTGAAGATGATTGATAATCGGATTCTTGATAAGTATCTGAAAATTTTAAATTATTTTTTTATTGAAATTTGCATTATTTGCTTTCTAATCAATTGTAACGTCTAGATACGTCACGGGCGGGGGAGGGGGTATTACTATAAGAGAGCGAGTAGAAAAGTGTAATTTGAATGGCGGCCATGGTGCGACAACTGAGTGTCTGCCTCGCGAGTCAAAAGATCTCGGTACAAGTACAAGGGTCCGTCACTGTTTCATTGCACTTTCACTCAAAACAATACTATTTTCGAATTTATGCTTTCTTATTCATTTATTGTTAAAAATGTTAATGTTGTGAGACTATTAAAATGGATGCTTTATTAGTTATTTTTACTTACGCAACACCGAAATATGCTATGGTTAGATTCATAATCTTTTTTTTCAAATAGATTAAATATTAAACTTGACGGACTAAACATCGAAGAAAAACTATTTGAAATAAAGCAACTGTAATACAGTGTTTGTGTAAGTTAGGTTAGGATACCTACTCACCACGTAAGCGTAACTTTTGTCGTCCTAACCTAACTTACGCAAAAGCCGCATTATACTTGCAAGTGGAGCGGGAAGTAAAAAGAAAGCTTGACAAGAAAAAGTGAGGCTAGAGAGAGAAAAGATGGCGGACAATATGTTAAAGATAGACAACAGCAACAGAGGAACAAAGAAAGAGGCGCTGAATAGAGGAAATGGAAGAGCAAGAAAAGACGAAAAGGAGAAGAAACTGGCAAACAATATGAGGAATTACCTGAGAAATTAAACCTGTGGGTTCAACGTGACCTTGGGGCAAAACAGGAAAGTCGAGCAATCCCCGGTTATAAAAAATCGAGGAGGTGATTCAGGAGAAAGTCAGAACAAGGACGATAAGAAGAAGAAAGAATAGCAAGTGAGGGACACACAGGCAAAGGAGTCAAAGGAGAACAAGGCGGACATCAGAGATGAAGACCAGAAGGAGTCAACATCGACAGAAGGGACATTGGAAACGGGAAAGGAGAAAGATGAGATAAGAAAGGAAGTGATCCTGAACTTACCGACGGGAACGATCGAGAAAGAGAGGAAAGAGGAACGAGCAAGTGAAGCGGCAACCAAAACAAGGAGCAGAAGCTCAAAGAAGAAGATGACAAAGGGAGACATCGGACCTACTTCCGACCTACTTCAGGTAATGCGGAAAAAAAATGAGCGATAGTTTTAAAGTTAATAATAATAAAAAGAGAAATGTCTAAACTAAAAGAGCAACAAAATACTTGTAAAATATGCCGGATAAGGAGGAGCTGGAATGGTAGATCGCTGAGAAAAGAGGTATTAAGAAAAGTAAAGTCATTAGAGTAATAAGATAAAAATTATTAACTGGCAAAGCTCGTCAGAACCGTATGCACAACCGGGTGCACAAAATATAAGATGTATAACAATTGAAAACAATGGTGCAGGCATAACGCAGATTAGTAATATACAAGCATACGATTCACGCAATATCAGTAATAATTTTAATCAGTACACAGTGAATACAATAATGATAGCGTGGTCGGTAGTTATGTGGACTGTGAGTTCAGCAAGTAATCATGTACGGTTTCTTTAGAAGACGCAATAGTGGGTTTCAGCCGAATATTACTTGAGATAGAGTCCCATAGCTATTGCTTGAAGACTGAAAACCTTAGCAGAGGTCGATGTAGTAGCTAACGGTAGTTTGAAGGCCGATAATTGCGACCTTTTGGGCGGGCGGAAAATGAATCGTATCAGAGCAGTAAATAAGCGAGTGATTTTCAGGTCTAGGCAACCAGGAAGATCGCAATATACCGCACACGTATAGTCAAAGTGTGAAAGTATTAGCGCAGACACTAGCTGCTTTTTGAGGCTGCTAGAGAAAAAGAGATTCAGAGAGAGAGAGAGAGGGAGAGAGAGAGAGAGAGAGAGAGAGAGAGAGAGAGAGAGAGAGAGAGAGAGGGAGAGAGAGGGAGAGGGAGAGGGAGAGGGAGAGGGAGGGAGAGAGAGAGAGAGAGAGAGAGAGAGAGAGAGAGAGAGAGAGAGAGAGAGAGTTATATTCCGGAGTACGGGTGGAGTGACCAGTTGGAGAGCGACGTAGATTCCTTCGGTAGCAGAAGAGATTGGAGAGCGAGATCTAGTCGTACTGTAAATGGAGAGATTGAAGAAACTAAGCTAGCACGTCGGGGCGAAGCCAAAGCTATGAGAGAGCGAATAGACTTGGAAAAAGTCAGTGCTCGGATAGCTAATCAGAGATTACAAACAGTGAACATTTGAAAGAGTTGGAGAATCACGCAATTCCCGAGAGACGAGAAAGCGGAGGATCCGGAGGAATTTTTAGAGCAGATTGAGAACTGCCGCAAGGGCTCAGGTTTATTGGATGAGGCGTTGCTTGCTGCGATCCCGTGCTGCCTCGCGAGGAAGGCATCGCATTGGTATCGAGATTCGAGAAGATAACGAATTGCAATTCTTGCAAGCTTTGTAGCTAAATACATAGTCTCGTGATTTAGACATCCTCCCGCGTCGTCCGAAAGAGAGCACGTAGAGTTGGCGTACCGTAAGATCCATCCGAAATACCGTCACGCAATTGGCGACAAGATGATCGAATCACTTGATGATATAGAGTGATACGGTCGCCTATACCAGCGCCAAAGAGATCCCGACACGCGCTACCTTCCGCCGCCAACCACAGATAAGATACGCGTACCTGGGGCAGAGTACACGGGGCCTAGAAAGCCAAAGGTAGCAGCTGCTCAGGAAGAGGGGGAGAAAGGCGAAGCCGCGGTGGTCGAGGACAGCGGGGGGTAAGGGAAAGGGACAGAGTAAAGGAGCGAAGAAACCGCGAAATAACGAGGCAGTGAGTTATGAATCTGCAAGCGTTACTAATGAGGTTAAGCCCAAGGTCTCCTTTATCGCAGCGGTCACGCAGCATTTCGAAAAAGGCAAGTGTTCGCGACCGAACTCTCTAGCGACGTTGCAAAATGGCAACCCGCAAAATCGCGACAGCCGAGGGGCGTCGCGAAGCGGCGAGGTTAGTTCGATGAACAACGCGCGTCAGGGTAGTGGTAGTGGAGCGAAGGGGCCTAGTGGAGCAAATGGAGCACAGGTGAGTACACGTGTCAGGTTGTAGGTCACCGATCGTCGGAATGCCCGGAAATCTTATGCTACGCGTGCCACGTGAAAGGGCATACTAGACGAGTGTGTCCGAATCGGGTGAAACCGTCGCTTCCTGAAGCCCTGAAGTGCTCGCAGGTGCGTTATCAGGGCTGTGATAAGCTTGGAGTGACTGCGAAGACTTGCCCAAATTATTTGCGCTACGAACGTGAGGGTGGATAGATAGAGTGAGAGAGCGAAAGAGTGAGCATCGATTTGTGTTGTCAGACGCGTGCGAGAGGGGAGGTGGACGAGAGTGCGGGTGGCGCGTGTCGACGGGAATATTTCCGAGCGCGGCCTTACCGACTTCGTCGAATTGGCGAGGTCGGTAAGGCCAAGCTTGTGGGAGAGAGAAAGAGAGAGATAGAAAGAGAGAGTAAAGCGTTGTGAGCAGCGCAGCGCATAGCGCGGGGTCCGAGGTTTGCATTTCGAGGAGTAAATAAACCTATATATCATTGCAATCGATTGTATACTTATTCCAATCATCCCTGAATAACCTGATTTAGGGAAATCTGGCGGGACCTCCTCCGAGGTCGCTTGCGGGGTCGGAATGTTTTTATAAATAATAGTGTCGCGGATTCGGGGCCGAGAACAGACGACAGAGCAAGTTCATCTCTCATGCTTTAAATAATTAATTTTTAATAATTAATAAATAATGATATAAGTTACCTGTATGTGTTTCTTCAGAGCCCTTATTCTGTAGTGCAGATTTTGCTTTTGTTCCGCTCGTAGAAGGTTCGTCGTATGTAACTTTCACATCTCCAGGGTCATCTGCTGTAGTGCATTTGTTATATTTAACCTGATTTTCATTACTTTCATCTTCGTCATCGCTCTCTACTCGCTAATGTTGTTGATATTTTCATTTTCATATGTACGCGTTGCTTTCAGCAAAACTGGACCAATCGACAAGATCTGTTGTTGAAACTCATTCTGTGCGTAGACATTTTTATTTATAGTGGCGCTATGACCTAGACACTGATATAAATCGGTTCTTTGGTTATCCGTCAGCTTTAAGCTTAAGCACAAAGTAGATATATTCTTGCGAAAAAGAGTACCTCTCAATCTTTCTGGATACTTAGCTTTACAGAACAAGCTATGTTTTCTCAAAACATCGCATGCTATTAGGTATCTGTTTAGATTAGTGTCGGATCCTATTGTTCCAAATAAATAAGGATTATCTGGGTGCTGGGTGCACTTTTGATTTACTTTTCGTAAATCAGTATACAACTCAAGACCATCTTTTTCTAAGGTGGTAATTATCACTGGTACAGTTCTGTACAGTTTTCCTCTTATAAGCATTCTGTGAAAACCTTTTAAAAATTCTTTTTCACTAGCTGATAATTTTTTGTAGCTACTGCAATTCTCATCAAGACTTTGTAAGTTGTTCCAGTCATTAAGTGTGAGCCGTTGCATTTCACCTGCTCTGCGAGCATTAAAAAATTGGATACGAATAAGTAAAAGCTCTCCTAATTCGTTGTAGAGCTCATGACTATATTTTCCCTCATTCAACATTTTCATAGTTCTCTTGAGGCTATTTTCTGTGTATATATAAAAATTTGCAACGTCTTCATCGTCTGGCAATTCGATTTTTTTGTTTCTTTTTATCTCTATTTGTGAAACTGAAACTGTTTTACCTACGATTTTAGAAAACGATTCTTTATATAATGCTTGAAATTCAAAAGCATCTGCTTTTCCAGTAGCATTTCTCATTTTTATACATTTAACGATCCATAGATCTAATAATTCCTTGGCATAAGCACCTGCTGCAGCAGCAGGAGCAGGTTTAGCATACAAATCTTGAAGATGAGGGTTGCAATTGTATTCTCCGATTACATTCACGGCACTAATTAGGTAATCGTAATTTTCTTGATGGAATAAGTCAGAAAAATTGACGATTTCAGCGTTGCTATTTCGAAGTTCTATTAGTAGGCGCGCAAGGAGACGCAGTCTTCCTCTTATCATGGCCCCTAAATGAGGTGAATGCCTGTGTTTATAAGCATAACTGTTTCCGTACTCTAATATTAGGTCATCATTCATGATGACATCTGTTATTGCGTCATCTCTGAGAGGTAGCAATACTTTTTGGAGATAATCGGTTATGACCGTAGATCTTTTTCCTATTAGTCGTGAGCCTAAATTCTTGGGTCTTCTTAGAATATCAGATGGGTTGCAGCAATTTTTATAATGTTTCCTTATCGATGATTCAATGAAGAATCCTCTACAATTCTCACACATACTGAAATCTGAAACCATTTTATCTGTTCGCGGCCGTCGAACCGCATGAAACTCATCATCTAATCCTGCGGTCAAATTGTGTTTAGCCATCGCTTGTTTCCTTAGAAAATCAAATATTTCATTCCGGGCTTGTTGATCTTCTGAAATAGCTTCACCTTTTTTTCTTTTTTCTGCCTTTAGACTTTCCAGCATTTGAATGATCGATTCATTCTCATGTATACTAGTATAATGACGGGAAATCGTTCACTCAAGTTTTTCGCAAAAGTAGCACGGATATTTTTTTGTTTTGTCTTTATCGCCCTTGGCTACAACTGTGGTTTTAGAGTTTTTCATCATATCTCCAACTACTTCCATGTTAAATTCACATGTTTTTTTCTTCAGTTGTACCAATTTATTTTTTGCCGTTTTCTTTGTCGTGTTATCTGTAAAAAAATATGTATAAATATGTATATGTATAAAAAACTGTGTTTATTATTTCGATTTTCTGATTCAGTAGAATACTATTACTCTATGGAAATAAAACAAATAAAACACCCTCATATTCCTAACAAAGAACCGTTTATATAAGATTTAACACATATAGCTTCGATTTAAATAACCATTTGTATACCGTACTGGAATTTTACCTTTATTTTATGAAAGAATATGCGAGATGGACTCAAGACAAAACGAGATTTGCCTTGAAACGCATCATCTTATGTAGATAAGATGATGAGTTTCAAGGCAAATCTCGTTTTGGATTACTTGCAAATTTACAGTCAATTCCATTTGGAGGAGATTGATTTCTATTATAACTGGATGAGTGCTAGCGCCCAAAAGATTAGGCACTGGGCTGAGAAAAATCGACTTAGCCTCAAGACCAAGGCTATCGTACTGGGCTCTACCTATTACAATAACGATTTACCTACTCTCGGAAACAAGAAAACAACTATATCATAATAGGCGGGGACCGCTTTTTGGGTCGATATTTTTGTTCCCTATCATCGGCAATTACTCATTAGTATACTGTAACTTGGCGTGAGAACAAGACACAAAACCATAGAAATAACACGAGCATACGGTATATCTATGGTATTAGAAGGGATGAGCACATCACAAATTCCAGGCGTGAGTTGCAGTGGCTGACTACCACCAGGCGCAGGAAGTACTTTACTACCTGTTATGATAGAAAGCTAATTAACACTGTAGTTCCCTCTTTTCTTATTGCCCTCTATGACTTCCACGTCTCACTAGGTCCTGTAAATCTAATCCTAAAAAATTTCGTTTAATATCATTGTTACTTCCTCTATCTATATCGTCGGTAGTCGCTGTTTTGTTGCTTTTCATCTTGCGCCACGCTATCTTTACTTCCGCTACGCTAATGTCCTCGTTCTATTTCTCCATTCTTCCTTCCTTTTCTTTTCTCAAAAAATTTTCTTCACCTTCTCCTTTTCTGCTCCCTACCCTGATTCACTCTTTTGTTCGTAACAAATTTCTAAATGCTCTATCCATTCCTTTTTCTTAACATTTCTCCCTTTCTTTTTGCTTCTTGTTCTAAACAACTCCTGTAAGTATCATGTTCTCCCCTTCGCCTATCATTCTCTGTTACCTCTCTTAACTTTCTTATCTTTAGAACTATTTCTATATTTGCATTTATGTATACGGTTACTATATTTAATTTTTTCTACCGTTTTTCTAATCTCCTTTATTATTATACCGTATCCCCGTGCTGACAATTCATTTACTATTATTCCTTTCTTTATTCCCACTGTTTTCCCCCTTTTCCCTCACCTCTCTTATTGCTGCTTTAGTTTCTCATGTGTATCTTTCATTTAGACTATTTATCCAGTCTTTTTCCTTTTCTCTCTTTAGCCATGTTCCTTGCAAAGTTATGACATCAAACTTATCTAAGTATTCCGTCACCCCTCTTATCTTACTATTGCCTGCTATAACCAGTGATGCCATTTTTATTCCTTTTCTTTCCTTGCTCCGTCCCGTAAATCATTTCGTTCTAAGTTGATTTTAATTATTTTTCCTCTTTCGCTTCATTTATAATATTTCCATTCCACTTTTACCTTTTGATACTAACTGCGTTTTTAACATATTTCCCTTTCTTCCTCTGCTATCATTTCTAACCATTTCTGTACCTCTTTCTATCAATCAAGTCATCTTCTATCTATAAACCCGTTTCTTTTAAAAGTTTTTTCCCCTTTTCGTCTCAAATTTTTTCCATTGATTCTAATCCCGCCTTTCTCCCTTCACCTATTGCCCTAGTTCTCTTTATGTACACCGCTTTCGCTTATATTTGTTTAATTATTCACTCAATCTTCTCTTAAACTTTTGCCCCTACCTTTACTATTCCTTTACTATTCCTTTAATGAATATGCTTTCGTTCCTTCTTTTTATTTTAGTCATTTCCGATCATTCTTTTTTACTAAGCTTCTTCGGCATCACCTTCATCACTATTTTTCTCCAAAAGTCATCCTCTTCGCTCTTCGTATCTCCGTACTGATCTTTTCCCTCTTCCTCTTTAACTGTTTTCATTGTCTTGATTAATGTCTACATTTTCTCCTTCCACATTTCTTCGCTATCTCTCACCTAACACACTGATTCGTTCTTCTTTTCTTTTGAGACTCTTTAATTCCTTTGCTAACTTTTATAACTTGTTACCATCTCTCTCCTTCTTTCTTTCTCCCCCCCCCCCTCTCTCTCTCTCTCTGTCTCGCTGCAATGATGACAGCGAGCGCGCCACCGTCATCACCACCGACGCCCAGCTATCATACACGCATCATTTCACGACATCCACCATTAAGCTCATCTGACATGTCTTCATCCGATTCTAAGGTATCTCTGTATAAAGGTCTAAGAGTCTGTCATTTCAACGCGAACTTTCTCACGGATCACATTGAGATGATCAGGCTTTTCTTGTCCACTCGCTCTCCATTCCACGTAATAGCTGTAACTGAAACCTGTCTGAGCGACAAGGTAACATACATCCCTTCACTGGATGACTACTTACTGTACAGACGAGACAAAAACAGGAACGGAGGAGGTGTGGCCCTCTACATACATAAATCATCGACAGTTAGCGTTATTTCGTCATCCGACGGCGAATGATCGGGCAAGCCAGGCAAGCCCGAATACCTTTTCTGTGAGGTCTCAGCTCCATTTTTCCAAGACTCTAACTTCATAGACCAACTAACAACACACATGCACAACTATTCCACGAAGGTTATAATGAGTAACTTTAAATCAGACCAACTCTCCTCATCTAAGATACCAATTTTATTAGGGCTTTTATTGATGAAAACTCTCTTTTGTCGGGTCCCTTTCGTGCCACTCACCATAACCAGGGTTCTGATACCTGGCTTGACCTGTGCCTGATTGATAAGCAGGATCGCCTGCTATCATACTGGAAAACAGACGCATCTTTTATCAACGGATATGACCACCTTATCACCTATAAGGGAATCAGCGCCGAAAAGCTAAGGGACTTTCTTAGCGCATGTGACTGGTCACTCCTTACTTCCTTATCACTTAACGAATGTAAAACTACGCTTAACGCTAACCTTACGAACGACATTAATCATATCGCCCCATTGCGTACTGTGACACCAAGACGAACGCGTCACCCGTGGTTCACCACGGCGTTTCAAACACTCTAGGCTCGATTCAGATCTCCGCATCTATAGACTAGCTAGAAACGATGCTCACAGAAAGGTCAAGGACGCCAGGTTAAATTATTATTCACGCCTGTTAACCTTGACTGATATTGCTGAGATCTGAAGAGAGCTGGAGAAACTTGGAATTTCGACCTCCAAGGCCCCTTCACCATCTAGCTTCTTCACAAACTCAACAAGCATTTTAGCTCGATCTCCAATGATCTGCTTGCTCCTGCTGTTAAGGATTATCTTAACATTTCAAGTTGAGCACTATAACGGAATCGGATGTGTTGGTTGCGGTATCGCACTTCGACACCCAGGCCAGGGAGAGTGACGGCATCCCACAGGTTGTTATTTCAAAAGCACTGCCGATTCTCGCTCCTTTACTAAGTCGTATCTTTAACCTGTCCTTGAGTTAGTCCTGCTTCCCCTCTGCCTGGAAATTGTCGCTTGTGCGCGCACTCAACAACTTTAGTTCACTAACAGCCCTGACTGACTATCGTCCGATTTTACTTTTCTGGTTTCTCTCCAAGGCCCTGGGATGGCTGGTGCACAGGCAAGTCTCGGAGTACCTTGAATCAAGGCTCTTGATGATGCCAGGGTCGGGATAAACAAAATAACACTTCTCCTTTTTTTGATTCAAGCAAGGCATTTGACACTGTATGTCACGTCAGGCTCCTGAGAAAGCTATCCACTTTCGGCTTCTCAAAGCAGGTCATCCGCTGGTTTGCCTTCTATCTCACTGGGAGAGAGCAGGCCGTCGTTGGTGGCAAGGACGAACGTTCCTCACCTCGGCATCTTAGCATCGGTGTCCCCCAGGGTTCTGTTTTGGATCCCTTGTTGTTCGCATTGTACATCAACGACATCAGTTTCTGCCTAGATTACAATGTGTCCCATCTTATCTATGAGGATGATCTGCAAATCTACAGCCAATGCCATCTTGATTCTTGCTTTAACAAGATATGCGCTAACGCCGAGAGAATAATAGGCTTGGCTGCACAAAACCGACTAAAACTCAACGTTAGTAAATCTAAAGCAAATGTCCTGGGCTCCCCCTACTATATAAACGCTTTACCTTCAGTAGCTAACACTTTTATTTATATTAGGGGTGCCCAGGTCAATTTTGAATCTTCTGTGCGTAATCTGGGATTGGTGCTTGATTCTAAACTCTCGTGGAAGGAGCATGTCATACAATTGTGAAAGCGTGCTTACTCATTAATGTATAGGCTCTACTTCTTTAGAAAGAGTATTAATCTTAGACGTATTAGTATTAATCTTTTGCAAGCGCTCTTCTTTCCAATAATCGACTACTACTCTCTTGTGTACTGTGACCTGACTCAAGAACTTGACTTAAAACTTCAGAGGTTCGTGAATAAAGGAATCCGTTACATCTGTGGTTTAAGGAGAGACGAGCACATCTCCCTGTACAGGCATGAGTTGCAATGGCTGACCATCGCCGGACGCAGAAAGTACTTTACTACTGGCTTCCTTCGTAAAATGTTCAATTGAGCCGTACCACCATATGTACTGGCTCACTTCCGCGTGACACTCCGGCCTGTGAGAAGAGAGTTGACGCCTCTGCATATTCCTGCCTTCGCGACAGAGACGCTGAGGAACTCGTTTCATATCAGCGCCTCATACGTGTGGAATAGCCTACCATCATATATTCACAACACGACATCCATCACAGGCTTCAAAAACTTGCTAAAGAGCATTTTTTCGCACTCAAAAATATGTAGAAATCTTGTACACTCTCACATACACACGCACATGCTCACTCTCGCTTACTTTATTATCTCATCTTGCACACTCTCACTCTACAAAATCACTAACATATCCACCTTCATCTTTTTATCAATTATTTTTTTTATCTACTTTTATAATTATTGTACAACATAATGTACTCGAATAAAAAACATCTCTCTCTCTCTCTCTCTCTCTCTCTCTCTCTCTCTCTCTTATAAGCTTTTCTAATGTCGCACTTATATACTTATTTGCCACCTTCTCTTCATTGCTTTTTTTTTATACTAATTTCCTATCCAACACAATTTTCTTCTTATTAATACTATCTATCTTAAACTCTAATCCTTAACTAGCTTAGAAACCTAAAATACCCATATTACCCGCAGCAAAACTTGTTGCGTCTCCTTTATCTCTTTATCAGTTCCTTTGTCTTGATCCTGCTTCTCGTTAGCCATGATTGTCACAGCTAACCTTACTTCTTCCAACCACCCTTGCCTTTTGTTCTAATTCTTCTTTCCCACTAAATTTTACAGATCTCCTTACTTCTCTTTCCTCGTATTTCATTAAAGGGTTTAAATTCTTACAAATTAGAACCCTTTGAAAGAATTCAAACCCAAAATTAAGAATGTTTCATTATGGGTCAACGCGAAACTACAAGATCTATATGATAAACGTGATGCTGTACAGAGGAGATTCCAACGGACCCATGATGGAAGATTCTCGCAGGAGTACCAGTCTCTGACGCTTTAAGCAGAACAGCACACACTTAAAGCGCGAAAGACTTTTATTCAAAACAGAATTTCACAGGCCCTGAACAACAATAAATATATCTGGAACGAGCTTCACAATCTTCGGATTCTGTCAGCGACTATGGAGGAGCTGCATGGTTTCTCAACCATGCATGCGTTCTGGAGAAGATTGTTCACGACCAGATATCCGAGTATATAGAGTCAAAAAACTTCTTGATCCACGCCAAACGGTTTTCCGGCGGTTTCATAGCACGCAAACAGCACTACTGAGTCTGTCAGAGGACATTAGGGCGAGTATTAATAGCAAAAAGCATCTGCTTACTACCCGCCTAATGTTCGATTTCAGCAAGGCAATCGACAAAATCTCGCCCACTGATCTTCCTCAATCTTGGCGTTCCGCAGGGCGCAGTTCTGGGGCCCCTTCTGTTAAGCCTTTATATTAACGACTTCCGAGGCATCTTGGCTACCTTCAAGGAACCTGAGGACGAATTATCGAATAATGTCGAACAGTTGCTATATGCTAACGACTTACAAACCTATACTCAGGTGACAAGAGACGACTTGTGCGAGGGTGTAGACCGTATGTCGGCTGTGGCGCGGGCAGTTTCATCTTGAGCTTCTGGAAACGCGCTTCATCTCAATGTTGAGAAAACTAAAGATATCATTTTCGGATCTGAATGTAATATCAATAAGGTGCGAAGTCTTGAGCTTCTCGGCATTGAGATCGAAGACAGCGTTTTCGTGCCCTTTCGTGTTGACACTGTAACCAACCGCGGTGTTGTGATGGATTCAAAAATAACTTGGAAACCGTAGGTGGATGCGATTAGCCGAAAGGTTAATAGAATCCTTCGTGGACTTCAATTCTTTGGATCCTGCACCACAAAGGTGCTGTGTAAGCAGTTGGCTGGCGCTCTAGTCACTCTTAGATTACTGCTTTCTTGTGTACCTTGATGTATCAGGTCAGCAAAACACTCGAATTCAGCGATTACAGAATTTATGCGTAAGATACATCGATGGTGTTAGAAGGTACGAGCACATCTCCCCCCACAGGAAGAAGATAGGATGGATCTCAGTACAAGCAAAAAGGGAGTATATTGCGGCGGTGATGCTTTATAACGCAATTTTCATGGGACAACCGTCGTACCTTGCTGCCCTTTTTGATAGAAATCGAAGAAAGTTGCACCGCACTTGCAGTTACTGGCTAGCGCACAGATGCTGGACTGTATACTTTTTCAAAGCTCAAGGTGCGCGCCTCTAGAATTCTCTCCCGCGCAAAATGAGACTCCTTCCATCGCTTGGTAGTTTTAAGGCTACAAAACGTCGGCGTATTCATTTGCGCGAGCTTACGACGCGATAGAATAGTGTATAAGACAAAATGTGCATAAATGAACTACGAAATTTGTGATATGACAATAATACAGAGCCTTCGCACTCGCACGCGCTCTGTCTGCCATCTTCCAAATAATGTTTTATGCAAGTGATATTATTATATTATTATTGAGTGATATACTGTCATGTGTGTACACACGTCACGGATTTCTAATTACTATAAGAAGACGAGTAGAAGAGTGCAAAGCGGTGGCGCGACGACAGGACGTCTGCCTTGCAAGCCAGATAATCTCGGTTCAAGCCCGGTGTCCGTCACTTTTTCGTTGCACTCTTCACTCGTAACAATACATTTTTAATTAAATCGAAGCTTTACGTGTAACTCAAAATAGTTTAACCATACATATAAATTGTAAATACGATTCTTTTTCTGAATATGTATGGGTGTTTGGTAACCTAAAGTATTACTCTAAGTTATCTACTAATATTCTAACATTAGAATAGTAAATTACGATACGAGTACGCAAAGTAGATCGTTTCCGCACGAGTATCGTACGATATTTTTCCTACTAATGTGCACAATGTTCGTTATTGCACATGCATTCGCGTGCAAAGTGCCACTGTTCCAGACGTTGAAAGAGCATTCGTGAAAGTAGCTGACCGTGAGGGAAAGTGGCACTTTGCAAACGCAAATGTGTGTGCAATCTCGAACTTTACGCACGTATCTAGGAAAAAGTAAATAGGAAAAATAGATGGTTAAAATAAGTCTCTACTAGGGACTACTCTATACTATGCTAATGAAACCAGATAAATAAAAGATTATTTCTTAAGAGAAAAATTCATTTTTACCTTCAGAATCCTCAACATTTATATGTGTGCCTTTTTCTTTAGTCTCATCATTCATCGATCTTATTTCTAAATCTATAACGGGTTCATTGTTACAAGGTACACATTTAGCAGGACTAGAATTTGCGCTTTTATCGCTAATCAGATCACCATTTTGCATTTTTGTTTCTTTGATCCGTTGTATATTGCTACCAGGAACATTGTTGTTATATAGATCATCATCAGTAAGAAATCGAACATCGTCAACATTATAGTTAGCAAAAGTACTAATTCCGCAGTCTTCAGTACTATAATGAACATTATCATCATTCATAGATCTTATTTCTGAATCTACAACGGGTTCAATGGCACAAGGTACACATTTAGCAGGACTAGATTTTGCGCTTTTATTGCCATTTAGATCACTATTTTGCATTTCTATTTCTTCGATCCGTTGTACATTGCTACCAGGAACATTGTTGTTATATAGATCACCCTCGGTAATAAATCCAACATCATCAACATTATAGTTAGCAAAAATACTAATTTCGCAGTCTTCAGTACCATAATTAACATTAAATGCTGGATTATCTGTAGTTTTTTTTCCACCTAATAACAAAATTATTTAAAAAAAATAAATAATGCTGTATATTTATATAATAAAAAAATCATCGCATGTATGTATTAGTACAGATATTTTATTTTGACTTTTCTATTTATAGAATAGACTCATCATAAAAACGTTTTAAGTAAAATTGTAACGTGTGCAAGTGAATTTAAGATCTGAATTAACTAGAGCTCTAAACGAATTATAAATTATAGATTAAAATTGTACCTTCAACGTATAATAACTTTGCTTCATTTTTCTTTTCAACAAGAACGGGTGCTAAGTATTCTATTTTTTGTAGTTTTTCATTGGTGAAGTCTGTTATCTCTGAAATTATACATATCAGTTATTGAAATATCGAAATAATCTGTATTGATGATCTCTAAAAAAAATTAACTTTTAAAAAAATAAAAGGTTAGGCGAGTTTGATATATTCCGCAACAAAATTACAGATAGTAAAGAACTGAGATCAATCAAACAAAGTCAAGTATATTATATTTAATCGTAATGAAGCAAAGAACAACTCTCAAGATAATTACTACCTAACTTGCCATGCCCGTTTCATTTTGTTTATTGGTGAACAACTAAAATTTTCTTTTTATATATTAGAACGCCATACAAACACCATAAGTACAATAATAATAAACTTGACTTTGATTGATCTCAGTTCTTTTCTATCTGTAATTTTGTTGCGGAATATATCAAACTCGCCTAACCTTTTACTTTTTTAAAAGTTAATTTTTTTTAGAGATTTCAATGCTTTTTAGTAAATTTTTTGAGTATTTCATATTCAACGTAGAAAAATAAAATATAAGCATTTTTAGCACCTTTCGACCACAGCTTTTTGGTAACATTTTTATCACTAACATGAAATCACTTATTGTTCTGATACACACCACCCTCGAATTATTTCTACACCTAGACACTAAAAACCACGCTGCGAACTACCTAGACCTCGTCATCGGCCACCCTGGACACCTAAACACCGTCCTTGAATGATTTTTACACCAAGACACCGAAAACAATCTAAACCTTGTCATCGGCTACCCTAGCAAGCTAGTTACTGTTACTGCTCCGGAACGCAAAGTTTACACCGGCAACCTCTTAATTCTAATTATCGTAATATACTATTATATTTTCTTGAGAATACGATTCCCATCTGTATATAGCTTTGCGGCCAACTTCACGGTCCTAACACTTCCTGCGGCTAACTTAACGGTCCTTTCAAATTTTGGGCTGAAGAAAAAAACGTGATTTTTAGCATTTTTGGATTATACACTCACATATTATAAAAATAAGCAGCCTCTTCACTAATATTTTTGTTGGAAATCATAGTTTAGATTAGAAAACATTCTAATGAGCCAAAAAACCTTACCAACAGTAATAATAAGTATTTTTTTTTTTTGTATAATGAAAAATCCTAACACCAATATAGAAGTAAATAGTGTCACGGGCGCCGCGGCTTCGTCTGCTTCTCAAACTCGCCTTTGTGGCGCTACCGCGCCACTTGATATCTAATAATTAAAATATTATGATTATATAAGACAGATCTAATTACGAAGTGGACTAATAATTATGTATATGGTTGAATTATTTTGATTTCAAGTGTGTGATTTTTGCAAGAGGTAGATAGCCATATTGATATTACACTATTTAATGATTGAACCTTCGTATATTCAATATTCAAAATTGATCTAAAGTATTTCTAGATGCTTATAAAATTTTGTTAACTTAATTTGTAAATTGAAAGGTTTCTTATTTAAGATTTAAGTCGAACAATTTGCATTGTTGTTAAATGTATTACAATTACCATGGTAGAAACGTTGAGGAGTTCTTATTTGCTAAGTAATGAGTTAAGTATTTGTATATGGATTACTTAAAAGGCCTTTGAGGAATAAACTAAAAACTCTGACACCTAGCGACACTATGTTTGTAAAAACTGGTTAAGAACGATCACGTTTAACAATTTTCTAACCTCCCTATCTGCGCCGCGTCGCTTTCAGCGTGCTATTATCGCGATTACTGTCAGACAAAATCTTATTATACATAACAGTACTTTTTGTTTCAAGTTTATCAATAGGCCAAGCTGTAGAGCATTTTTTCTTCACAAGAATCGATACAGCGAACCGATTGTGCAATTGTATAAAAGATTCTTATTGATAGTTATTAAAAATTTATTGCAAAAAGCACGATTTTTGTCTTTGTTTGCTTGTAACTTTGAAACTAATGGGGCAATCGAAATGGCTCAAGGAAGATGATTTACAGAGAATAAAAATATCTACTAAATAAAAGGTCGAATTTTCGAAAAAACGCCTAATTTTCAGATGTTTTCTAATTTTTTCAGGATCTAATTATCTGATTGAGACGTTCGATCTTTCATTATAGATGTTTTTTGCAATAAATTGTTAGTAACTAACAATATGGAACGAAAATGCGAGTGAAAAACGCATACATGAAAAAGGTTTTAATAGTACATTATGCAAAAAGGGTCGAAAGTAGCAGATTTTTTCCGCTGGTGGGTTTACTGCCCGAGCGAGAAGATTTTTCACGTGGGTGCGTTTACTACTCGAGCGAAGCGAAGGCAGTAAGCACCCGAGGGAAAAATCTTCTCGCGAAGGCATGAACCACCAGCAGAAAAAATCTACTTCCGTCCCGTGTGGCATATAGTACTTTTTTATAACACGTGCATGAAAAAGGCCCTTTTTCGTGCATGAAAAACGAATGGAAAATTGAGCTTTCCTCCCGCTGATCAAAAATTTTTAAAAATTGTTATAAATTCTTATAAAATGTTAAAAATTGTTAAAAAATGTTTAAAAAATGTTAAAAAATTGTTATTGAACCGATATACACTGAAAAGTACTCAATTTCCATTCGTTTTACATGCACAAAAAAGGGCCTATTCATGTCCTAGTTAAAAAAAGCACGGTGTGTAACAAGGGAGGAGTGGCTTTTTCAGACTCGGGTGATATTTTGAGCACTCGTGTCCATCTCGGGCGCCTACGGCGCCCTCGACTCCCACTCGTGCTCAAATATCACCTTCGCTAGAAAAAGCCCATTTGCCCTCCTAGTTGCACAATATACTATTTTCCCCGCTAATTTTACTTTTGCCCCGCTAATTTTACTTTTGCCCCGCTGATTTTACTTTTTCCCCGCTAATTTTACTTTTGCCCCGCTGATTTTACTTTTGCCCCGCTAATTTAACTTCTGCCCCGCTGATTTTACTTTTGCCCAGCAAACAGGTTTACGGGAAAAATATGCTCCTTTTTCCCCGATTTCAGGCGCAATAAGTGTCCATTTCGGTCGGGTGTGGAATAAATGCCTTTTCTATCCTCCTTTTCATCAAAGATAACGTTTTCTATGTATATACGTATGTACCTACAGAGAGTGTTTGTCTATTTTTAGCCTAATCAACACATCTGAGCCGAATTTTTAACTGATCAAATAAGCAGTGGATCATAAACTCTTTCTACGATATTTACCAAAGAATAATGAAAACCCTTTACTAACTATAAAACGCTTAGCAATGTCGACTCATTGATGTTTCACCATGGTGCTAATCATATTTTAGAGTCACAATAATAAATTTCTTACCAATGAGAATTTCATGAGTAGCGTTGGCATTATCAAATTTAGTAGATTTCTTAAGGTTTTGTACATGAATCATCTCATCATTTGATAATAAAACATTTTTAATTATTTTCAATTTTGATGGGTTGATATCTGAAATCAGAAATTAATATTACATTGTTATGTTGTTTTGTACAAAATTTTCGAAAGTTTACAGGGTAAGCTTATCGCGCCTATGCCTTTATCAAACCCGGCATCGCAAGCAAGATTCCCATCGGATTCGAAAACATAGCGTGAGGCTGGTGTTTTATCGCGGAGTCATCTCCGCCTAGAAGAAAATGAGTAATTAAAATAAATCCTCCCTCAAAATGTAAAATATTGGCAAAGATAAACTTGTTTTTATTAGTAATATTTTTGCTTTCTCCCAGAGGAAGCTTTGTAATTTTCTTTAAATTGATTTTTATTTTTTATTTTTGCTTCCGCTAAGCGGAAAAAAAACTATAAATAAAAACGAATTTACAATTTCCAGCCTTTGACATTTTAGGAAAGGTTTTTTTTCCGAGATTCCACGGCTTTTTAAGAGTATTCTATAATTATATCAGCAAAACTGATAATACGCATTACATTAACTGATTCACTCAAATTAGGACTTTTCATAACACGTTAAAAGAATTAAAAATAAAGCTATCTCTTCTCTGTAGAACAACTACAATCAAATACTATATATTACACTTAGAATTCTATATGATACTGTCCGCATTCGTACTTAATACTTGCCACGGGTACTACAAAACACTTTAAAATTATTTCCAAAAAAAACTTGCCTGGAGAAGGACTTGTTCCAGGCACACTTTTATTTTCTGATAGAGATTCATTTTCTAATTCTTTTGTATCAGCGGCTTCTTTATTATTAGCATCAATACAACGTATTGTTTCCACTGGCGCATCGTTTTCCTTATCTGAACCATCTGTTGAAAACTTGCGTTCATGTCTGAATGATTTGTGAAAACTTTTGTTCTTTATATTTAAATTATCTTCCTCATCTATGTAAAAGAAATATAATAAATGTTATATTTATTATATTTATTTTAATTAACTGATACATGGTGTAAGACAAAGAGGTAAATCACCTGCCCCCTCCCCACTCCCAAAATGATAAAAGTTTGCTTCCCTATCGACCGCTAACGGCGCTAGTGAAACATGTGTACCATAATCAAAAGTTCTACGCTCTACAGCCCGGGTCCTGGAGAAAGATCCGCGTATATTAACACTATTTAATTAAAAATCTCACAAGAAGATCAACGTGCATAACTATCAACATTAATAATAAGAAAAACATCATGTCGTAAAACAAGAGGAGAAAGTAGGTTATATTTTACTTTGAGCACTATCAAATCGACACGCGACTTAAAGAGATGATAAATAAGGCTTACTTTTTGAAAATAACAATACTTTTGTACTTTTTGTAATGAAACCAATTGTGTTAATAAAACAAATAGGTATAATTTATTCACAAGTGTAAAGAAACAGCCATACTGTCAAAATAGTAATGCGACGGTCTAATAAATGAGCCGCCTTAGCGCCCCCAACTGTCGCTTGAAAAAGCAAACTTTTAAAAACACGCGAAATAGGTTGTGAGAGTAGCCAAGTTACTTTACTCTCTCTCTCTCTCTCTCTCTCTCTCTCTCTCTCTCTCTCTCTCTCTCTCTCTCTCTCTCTCTCTCTCTCTCTCTCTCTCTCTCTCTCTCTCTCTCTCTCTCTCTCTCTCTCTCTCTCGTCTCTTAGTAAGTGATTGTCTTTAAGGAACAGAATACCGTTCGCGCACAAATCCTCATCCGTACAGACGGGTAGCGTCAGATGTACTTAGATCTCACAATCCGCGCGTAACTCTAGTAACAATGAAAGCTCTCGAGGTTATGCTAGTTTTCGAATAAATAAATAATTATTTGTACTCGACTTTTTAAGGGAACAAAGTGGCTACACAGTTAAGTTGTGAATAACGTTCTATATATGCAACACGGGAATAATCTGCGACTTTAGTCCCTTGTTGCATAATGTACTATTATATTTGTCAAACATTTTACCCTATTTTCATGCTGAGAGATAGCGTAAAAATATAAGAAAAAACTACGTGACAATAGGGGGGAGGGGGGCATATTTTGGAAAAATTAGGGCTACATAGTTATAGACGTTCTCTAATACCACTGCCAACGGGCACTACTTCCCGCTATTTTATAATTCAAAAGAACTTACCGAGACAGTCCTCTATTTCAAACCCACGGTCGTTTTCTAGTCTACTGTTGTCTACACTGCAATAGGTATGATCCGCTAAAGCAGCATTTACAATTTCTTTGCAGCTTTTATTTGGTAAACTATTATCATTATTATTTACTTCATCATCTTTTAATTTTCCTTCATCATTCACTGAACTATCATCTGCAAAGAAGTAATAAGTGGTATGTACAATAAAAAATTTTAATTACCGATTAAAGATAGACTGCCGAAACACATATATTGACACAATATAAAAAAATAAATTTTAAATAAATTTATTAGATAAATCCTAATTAACTCACACGTGAGTTGCTTCTTGCAATTCAAACTTAAACGTGAAAGACTGACATAAGAGCTTTTTATATCAAGTGAATTTTCATCTAAAGGCGTAGAATGTTCATCGTTTTGGAACTTAGTATTCAAACCTTGAAGTTCAACAGATTTATTCGATTCCTCCAAGGATTCATCATAATAACTGAGTGAAAGTACTGTACTATTCAGAGATACATTATGTAAACTCATATTCACCCACGGTACATTTTTGTTTAAGTGTTTAGCAATCTCTTTTAATTTCAAATCATCGCCTAAAAATGAAAGAATAAATAGATAAATAATAATTAGTATGCACAAAATGAAAAGATTTTTTTCTAACAATAAAGTCTTGACAATTATTTTTTATTAAAGAAATACTGGAGTTATTGACTACTTAACGTATGTAAATTTATTAGATTTGCGAAAAAATTTGAAAGCGATAAACTCGGAATGCTACGCAAAGAGCGTAAGCAATGTTATATATGTTTCATATGTAAATGCAAGTGTGTATATATATAAGTATTTTCGAATCTTTCTTGAGCGTCCTGGAACTGCAATCAAGTTAGATAGCTGAGCCGAAAGGTAAGTAGTCGGGCCGAAAAAATGTTTTGTCTGCTAACAAGAGGACCATATCGTCGCTCCCTACGAAGATAGCACAGTTCAAATTTTCAAACGAACACTAGCACAACTCACGATTTGCCGCGAAGAGTAGCACAGTTCAGAAATGCGGCCAAGAGTAGCACAACTCACGACTTTATATACTTAAAATGTGAGTATTTAACGTTTTTATTAGGTTATTTGGTTGGTTAAGTTCATGAAAACCTTGGACAAACACAGAAAAACCTCAAAGTTTTAAAAGGTTTCAGAAATTTCTAAAAAAAGTGAATAATTTAAAAAATGTCTAAAAAATTATTGTATTTGGGAAAACAATTTTAAATTCGGTAAAAATTTGTAAATTGTGAATATTTAAAAATGTTCATTAGGGACAGTTTCGCAAAAATCGGGAAATTTTTATAGAAATTCGTTGTTTAAAATTTGAGTTGTGCTGGTCTTCGCGGAAAATTTTGAGTTGTGCTAATCTAGCATGCGCCAAATGAGTTGTGCTACTTATGACGGGAAATTTGAACAGTGCTACTTTTCGTAGGGAGCGACCATATGACGTTCAATCGTACCAAGAAAAAGACGCCAGGCGGCAAGTTGTACCATGTGAGTAAATAAGGTAACTACAGCTGAGTAATTGCCGCCACAGAAGGATTGGTACTTAGGTGCCAGCTAGATACCAAAGAAGGACTAGTGTTTCATCTACTGATTGGAGAGTAGTAAGTATAACACATGTATATCGAGGTCAAGGACGCTCTTGGGGATCTTGTGGACACGTTAACAGCAGATTATAAGGGACGCATAAAGATCATAATGGACTATGTACCACAGAAAACAGCGAAGTGTCCAGTGCACCTGACCATCACCGACCAGAGGCCAGTATAGTAAAGTTGACCGAGGCGTCTGTCTTCAAGTCAAGAACAGGGCATACATCGGTTATTAGGATATGCAGCGGTTACAAGATTACAATATCGTGTGCCAATTACATTTCCTAATGCCCTTTAATCGAAGATGTACTAGATGCTAGATACGGATCCATCTACAGTTAGAGCCTGGATTTGAAGGACGGATTTTTCTACGTAGACGTAGTGGAAAGCCACCAAAAATATCCAGCTTTCGTCATACCATGGGCATAATACGTGCCACTCGTGGCACATTTTTGGATTTTGCAACTCCCTCGAAATCTTTACGAAGATAGTAGCGGCAGCAAGTCAAGCAACAACAATTCCTCTTTGTCCGGCTGTGTATAGTTGAAAACGGGACTTGTAGACCACCGAAGGCAGTTGGATGACGTCAGAAATTTCCCGGCGCCAAAAATGGGGAAACAAGTGCAGAGATTTGTAGGTCTACGTAGATATTTTAAAACGTTTATACAAGATTTTACGAGAATAGCGAAACCTCTGAGCGACTTGGCAAGGAAGGACACCAAGTTCACTTGGGGATAGAAGCAGGAGCACGCGTTTATTACGCTCAAATGCGCACCAATCAGTGCGAAGGTCCTACACTTGTTCGATAAAGACAAAGAAAAAAAAGCTGCAAACAGATCCATCTAAAGATGGGTATGGTGCATTTTGCTGCAAAGATGCCTAACAAATAAACAGATGCACCTGCTTTAGTACATGAGTCTCAAGACGACACCTGCAGAACGTTATTACTATAGGTACTAGCGTTATAGAGAGAATTGAAGAAACTTAAAATATATCTCTAAGGAATCTCTTTCAAGATGACAAACAAGAACATCACACAGATTCATGTCACGGACGAGCTTTGGGCTCTCCGGCGGCATCTCCGATGGCCTGCGTTTCCGGCGATGCACCAGACGCATTGTCAGCATTAGAACACCACGGCCCGAAAGTTTCCGCGTGCAGAAGTGCAACGCTGCACTTCGGCACGTGGAACCGCTCACCGTCGACGAGTCGCGTCGACGAGCGAGCGGGGAGACTACCGGCGACACTCCTAGCGAGCGGAGCTCCAATATTACGGAACAATAAATAGTGCAACAGCAACCTATCCGTCTCTTCTCTCTCCTCGTGTTGACTCTCCCTTCCGTCACATTTTGGCATCCCTTGTGGCGCGAGGATTCGCAGCAGAAGAGACAACTGCATCATAAATTATCTGCAGTCACGAGAAATCCAGATCGATAGAAGGAAATTAATCCTCGTAAGAAGAAAAGTTCGTCACAGAACACACCGTGCCGCATAAAAAGCACAATAATAAAATAAAGAAGTAGTAGTGAGGAGCTCTAGCAGTCGCCGAGGCTCGTGAAATCAAAGCACGAGCTCAAAGAAATTTTTTTTTGTCTCACGGGAGCCGCTCGAGCAATCAGCTCAAAAATCGCCTTAAAGAAGTGAGCGGCAATCCAACACCAGGCAACCGCCGGCGAGCGTTGCCAAAATCCTCAAAGTCCATCTGGACCACCTAAGCCCACCTGGGCCAACGAATAAAGCTGCACAACCATCGGCGCGGACCAGCCGCCGACGAGCCCGAGGATCCAGCCTCCACGCGCAGCACAGTGTCGACGCGGACCAGCCGTCGATACGCGCGACTACAAAACCTCCAGCCCAGCCAGCAGCCACCGGTTCCACATCAGTCATCATCAACCATCAGCTTCGGAAATACCATGCGAGCCGTCTACGCAGCGCTACTCATCGCAATGTAAGTCGTTTTTTTTACTAGACGCAATTTGGCTTGTTCGCGTGCCCTTTCGTACTATAATACCTCGGAGTGCCGTCCAACTTGACAATAAAAGAGTCAACGCGCGGAATAAAGATTAGTCTTCCCGTCTCTTACATTCCTGGGCCCTCCTATACACACACAGTAGTCAATAGACAATTGTCAAAAACAGTCATGGCTCCTACGGGGATACTCGGCGCGGCGCGGGGCGTACTCGGGCTAGGCGCGAGAAAGAAACAGCTAGATACCGGAGCGAAAAGCGAACCAGAATGGGATAGCGAACAAATGCGATACGCGCGGAACGTATATAGAAACACCCAAAAGATGACTCCGCGCACGCGTAGGGTAGTGCGAAAGCATATCAGTAAAGATTGTTTACTATCAAGCGATTCCGAAAATGAGCCTCGGGACGCGAGAATGGCGGTCAACTGGATCGAGGCGCGAAAGAACCTATTAGACGAACACAGCCGACCGCCAAAATCATACGAACTGCCTAAACAATCCGACGATAGCGGGGAAAAGCTAATCGTATTAGACGACGAGAGCCACGCCCGGAACGAAGCGGACGCGAGTGCAGAGGCCCCCGAGTCAAACGTAGCAGATCCTATTAACACCTACGCGAACACAGGACTTGCAGGAGCTGCTGCCGCGAATCGGGAAAATACAGTAAGAGTAGTAGACGTAGCCGGAGTACAAGAAAAATTCGGTCGGCTAAATTTAAGAAATAACATTTGTGACAAGTTAGAGGTCCCACTCGCGGCAAAGGAACGGCTCGCAATCAACGAAAAATGCGTGTCCGGCGTATCAAGTCTTTTCGAAATAAAAAATATCGCGCTTGGCAATGGTCTAAGCCAAATCCTGCCAAAAACCGGGATAGACGATAGGCCTTGGGCAGGTAGATCTCAAACCAGCATCGGCCCCGGGCATAGAAGCTACGGCGGCAACTCGCAAAATACAGCTCAAAGAAAAATCGCACCTATCGAAATTCCCGCAGCTCAGCGACCCGTGTGCAAGTTCGAACTATCCCGGGAAGAACTCGAAGTAATATTGAGAATGCGCGAAGACCGGCTACTCAAAGAAAGTCGCATAAATCCGAAGCCAATCATAGACCAATTTTCCAGTGATGAAAGCGAGAGCGAGCACCGGAGCGCACACAAGGCGGTAGTACATAAAACGCAACTTGAAAATAAAACCACCAGACCCCGTCTCCCCAGAAACAGAGACGCCGGGCGTCTTAATGCTGTAGTCAACCAGGTGACCAACCCGTTTAGCGAGGGCGAACCCCGGGAAACCGCGCGGCGTCATCACTACGGCGAAAATTATAACCGCGACGAGTTCAGCCGCGACGAGCGTCGGCCAATGAGTCGAACCGGAAACGAAAGAGCAGGAAGGACCAGTGCATTAAATCAATACTCATCGAGATACCATGATAGCCGAGACCGCGGCAGAGCCTACCCGTCGGACAGCGATTCAGATGAGGATCCGCGCTATCGCAGACACCCGCAAAGGCGTGCACCGGACCGCGATCGCGAGCCACCGCGTCGAGGACCGAACCGCCGAAATCACCGAAATCCTGCCGGGTTCTGGCCATCAGGCAACGATCCAGAGGATGATCCAAGCGAGCCGAGCGACGACAATATCGTAGCGATCAATAATGGCAATCCCAGGCGCGACGTTCGCCCCAGGGGCGGCATGCCCTTCCATCAGGCGGTAAATTTCATCCCGCAATTCGGCGGCGACCCCGACGATTTAAATCAATTTTGCAATTCCGTCAGAAAAGTTTTATATTCCTTCGGCAGAGAGTACGAAGACTACCTGCTAATGTACATCGCGAACAAGTTGAAAGGCAAAGCCGCCGACGGATACCGCGCTCGTACAACAAGTTATCTATCGGTCGAACAACTGTTAAATGATCTAACGTTGCAATACGGAAATATCGGCATCGCAGACGAGGTACAAGCGCAAATAAAAGTTTTAAAACAAAAATCAGGCGAAGCCGTCGGAGATTACGGTCTGCGGATGCAAAGACTGCACAACAGACTGCTCACGATTATCGAATCGGCCCCAGACCTGTCGTCGTTCGACAGGAAAGCGAGAAGACGTTATGCAGATGACGACGCGCTGGAGCAATTTACGTTCGGTCTCGTATCACCTCTCGATCATCAAGTTCGGAGTGAGCGTCCACGCACCCTCAACGAAGCAATTAAGATAGCATTAGAATTTGAGGGAAAGCAGAGCGCGCGACGTATAATGTACGGCGATATCGAAGCCTCTATCCCAGCAATGCTCGCTCTGCCTGCCCCAGCGCGGGTACGTAGGGCCGTAGCAGAAGAAGCTAAACCATCGGACAATCAGGCAGTCGAGACGAACGCGAATAATCAGCAAAGTAAATATTGTAATTACTGCGATATGAAAAATCACGCACTTAAAGATTGCGGTGTCCTAATAAAACACGCGCAGAAAAACATAATAATGAACCCAAACAGAAAGAACTTCGACAATAACTCAAACAATAACGGGAACAACTCCGGCAATAATTCAAACAATAACGGAAATAACAATAACAATAACAACACGAATGGAGGACAACGCAACTACCGCAAAAATAATCGTTATAACAAAAATAACCACAGTAATAACAACAATAACAACAATAGCAACAACAACAATGGTAACAACGGCAATAATAACAGTAATAACAATAACGATAGTTCAAATAACCACGGCGTTAACGGTAACGCGAACGGCGCAGGAGACAGCAATTCCCAGAATTTAAACTAGATGGGCGCTCGCCGCGCTCCTCAAGCGTCGAGCGTCGATACATAGAGCCGGAATCCAAGCAAAAAACCGAGTCAGCAAATATAATATTCCTGACTGCTGGCCGGCAACCCCCAATAGTAAATATAGAATGCCCTCAATTAATAAACAAGAAGGGTAAATTTTACGCGGATTCGGGAGCAGACATATTCATAGTTAAAATCGGGAAATTAGCACCCGATTATCCAATTGACACGCACAAAATAATAAAAGTGCAGGGAGTAATCCCCGGCACAGCGCACACGCTCGGGCAAGCGGTAATACAACTGCAGGGCCTCGAATGCTATGTCCAAGTCGTACCAAACGATTTCCCGATAGAAAACGCGGGCATAATCGGCTGGGACACGATCGACAGACACAAAGGTTGCGTCGATGCGGCAAACAAACGCCTGAAATTCGGCGACGTATCGGTGCCATTCGAGACCGACGAGCGCATTACCGTACCACCACGGGTAAAAATGGTAATTAGCGCACGTGTGCGAGATAGTAGCGTGAAAATAGGATGGGTCCCACTAATGGACCTCCACCCTAACCTGCTCTTCGGGAATTTTGTCGCGGAAAATCGAAACGGGCGCATATTCGCAGAATGCATAAACATTGGGGATACGGAAGTATCGGTTGCCAGCCCGATAGTGGATTTACAAGAATGCGAAACAATCGCAGCACATCCACTATATCAAGCCGATGGGGACGGCTCACCTGACCGGGTTGCAGAATTTTCGGCAAGTCTAAGTGCATGTTCGACGCGAATAAATTAGAACAAAAATATAGAGAAGTCAATACATTAAACGAAAAAATGCGGGCAAACAATAAGGCCAGGCTCGAACGAGTCGAAAAGATTTTACAATTGGCCGATTTGGAGGGATGTAACGCGGAAGAAGTTGAATATATTCGCGAAATAATCGACGAATACTCGGGCGTATTTGGTCTCGAAGGAGAACCGCTATCGGCTACACACCTTCTACAGCATAAAATCATATTAAAGTCAAACAAACCGGTAAAATGCCAACGCTTTAGATTCCCGCCCGCGCTCAAAGAACACATGATCCGCGAGTTGCAGAAGCTTCGCGAACAAGATATCGTCGTGCCTTCAAATTCGGACTATTCCTCAATGCTTTGGATTGTCCCAAAAAAGCCGGACGCGAACGGTAACCGAAAATTCAGGCTAGTAACCGACTTCCGGGCGATAAACGAAATTTCAGAGGGAAGCTGCCATCCCTTACCCTTTACTAGTGATATTCTTGAGCACCTTGCATCCGCCAACTATATAACGGTGATGGACCTAAAACAAGGCTATCACCAGATAGAAATGCATCCCGATTCCGCGCATTTAACCGCATTCTACGCGCCGGACGGCAGACACGGGAATCAATTATTACAGTTTAATAGAATGGCTATGGGGCTGAAGGAAGCCACCATAACGTTCACACGCGCTATGTCTCTGGCAATGGCCGGACTCCAAGGAGACGAGGTCGAAATATACCTAGATGATCTTATGATATTCAGCGAGACTCTCGACGAACATAGAGTACGTCTCCGCCGGGTATTGAAAAGACTACTAGACGCCAACATGACGGTGGAGCCGAGGAAGTGCCAGTTTCTAAAGAGAGAGGCGCATGTACTCGGCCACATCGTAGGCGGAGGCTTCATTAAAACCGATCCCCAGAAAATAAGGGCAATGGCGGAATACGCGGTACCTACTAATCCCAAAAAGCTTAAGCAGGCCCTAGGCCTGTTCAGCTACTATAGGAGGTTTATAGAGAACTTCTCGAAAGTGGCATATCCGCTGTTCAAGCTCCTAAAGAAAGACACGAAATTTGTATGGGGAGCAGAAGAGCAAGCCGCGTTCGACGAATTAAAAATGTTAATGTGCAAGGAACCGGTCCTAAAGTCGCCAGATCTCGAGCAACCCTTTATCGTAACAACCGACGCGAGCGACTTTGCCCTAGGCGCCATCCTAAGCCAGGGAAAGTTGGGAATAGACCAGCCATGCGCGTACGCTTCTCGCTGTCTTAAGGGGAGTGAATTAAAATATCCTACTTACGATAAAGAATTACTCGCGATCGTGTTTGCCAAAGAGCAATTTCGGCATTATTTATACGGCCGAAAATTCACGATAGTCACGGATCACGAGGCGCTCAAACACTTCCACATATCGAAAAAACCGGACCTAAGATTTAACCGTCTAAAAGCGGCTCTTGTCGGATATGATTTCGACATAATATACCGTCCGGGCAACAAAAACGCGAACGCCGACGCGCTTTCGCGCAATCCAATACTCAAACCGGGTGAAACTAATCCCGATTTACCACGACTAGAACTATACGAATTAGCAGAAAAACAAATCGAGGCGGACCCCGACGAGGAAGCCGGCGCACCGCCCGGTAGAATTTTCCGCGCGCGAGCGATCAAACAGCTAGGCGTGAAGAAAAATCAAAAAACGAAACAAGCGATATCGGACTCTGATGAGTCAAGGAAAACAAGCGAATTAAAGAAAAAATGCAATGACGCCGCGCTGATTTACAAAGCCGGAGAAACTTTAGCCATAAGAAACGAATTTGAAGACTTTTACCTATGCCGCGCGCTCCACGACATTTACCACGGCGACGATGTAATCAAAATTCAATGGTTTACCGAAATTAAAAACCGTAAATTCACATACGAGTTGGACTACCAAGATTCCACGAGATTTGATTGCATTTTGACTAATACTTCGTTAAAGAAAGCTGGTAAAAATAGATATACATTGTCGAAAACCGAGCGCGAGCGCATAAGGAAAATACTCGCGGAATCAATCGAATTCAGAGCGTCGCCGCGAATCGTGCAATCTACGGCCGCAATGGACTTCGGAAAAGAGCCAGACTCCGATGCAACTATGAGTACAGTGCAATCGGTCGTTTCAAATAGCTCGAGCTGCGGAGTAATCCTACCCCCTGGGGCAAAAGAATATTTAAATTACGTAGCGCCACTGAGCGTCGTAACGCGCAAGGCAAAAGCCAGCCAAAGCCAAATATCGCGCAAGCCCTATTCGCCCAGCAGCACGAGCAGCAGTGACGAAGGCGACGTAATGCAAGCATCAGGAGTCGCGCCGGAAATAGAGCCACTCCAATCATTCAAATTCCCCGCTAAACCCGTGATCGCTGACGAGGCGTCAATACGGAGCAAGATAAGCTCACCCGAACTTCCTCGACGTATGCACGCGAGAAATCCGGACCAACGCGAGGCGAGCGTATCGCACACGCCCAGAGTCGACACTAATAAAGTCACGGCGCCGCGCAACGAACACGCGCCGCGTCCACACGGCTCTCCGGTCAAAACCTGTACTCCAGAAATATGGCAATTATGCAACGGTAAATTTCAAAAGAAACTCGTCATGAATATTGAAGAAAAGGAGATCAAGGGTAGAGACGGGATGCAAATTAATATATACGAGGCAGAACCATCCGTAGCGTCCGAAAAAGGAAAAACAAACGACAGCTTGGTAATTGAAACGCCGGAAATTCCGAACGACAACGCGCGAGCGTCGAATACTTTAGAAAAAAGCAAAACGCCGCGCGCGCGAAAAACGAGCGCAGCTGCCGGAATGGAAGGTCAGATTTCGAGAAACGGAGAACTACAGACACGAGAGAAGACATCCGAACCAGGAAGCGGAACGAAGGCGCTCGCGCATCAGAGCGCTGACGAGTCAGAATCTGGAGACGTCGGCCCCTTCGAGGATTTCGCGGGCATACCACGAAATTACGATCGCAAACCCGATCCGTCCGCCGAAAACTCGTCGGTTAGTTCGGGAAACGTGCTTATACGTACATATATACGGAAAAAGCGTTGCGCCGAACCGCACGTAGAGCTGGTACGCTCGGATGATATACCAAGCTCGCCCCCAGGGAACTGCCTGTTCTTTTCGCTGATTAAAGCAGCGAAGCTTAATATCTCGGCAATAGACCTCAGGAAACATCTGCTTAAATCGCCCGCAATAAATTCCTGTGGCGAACCATCCGAAACCATGAGGATACTTAAATCCAAAAATGAATACGGCACCGTCGATTGCGCCTACCTGTTCGCGCAAGAGTTTAATTTTAATATATGCATTCATTATGATTTACCGAACAAACATCGCATATTCTGTCACGTGTTGTCGAGCGGGGCAAAAGAATTTCTGCACCTTAACTTGACGGGTTAGCATTTTACGCCGTACATCCGCATAAACGCGCCGCCGCCAACCGCGAAGCCCACGAAACGACAGCGAGATCCATCGCCCACGAGTGACGGTAGCCACTCGAGCGCAAAGTCGCTGGTATTCGGAAGGAAAAAAGCGGAAAGACGGAAACAGCGCGTTAAGCCGGACTTATCGGAACACGAAGCCCGCAAGGAACGCGACAGGAGTGGCGCCGAATCGGCCATGAGCGTGGGGAGCAATATTATAATCGCGACATGCACTAGCCCAGACCCGTTTGCCCAGCCAACTCAGGCTATGAGCGAATCTCCAAACATAAGCAACGTGTCGCTAGTCCTCAACCCAGCCACATCTATCGCCTCACCAACGAGAACTAGAATTTCGAGCTTCGATAACTCCGACAAATCATGCGCAGACGCCCCTCCGCAAAACCAAAGCCACCCAAACGGTCCAGAAAGCCCGCCACAGATGAACTTGCGGGACAACCGCGAGGACGCGCCTATTCTTTCAAGCCCGAATTTTGGTGCAAGCATGTCCGCAACGAAGCGCACTAGTGACGCGGGCAATAGCATCGCCACGAGCGATGACGAAAAGACAGCTGCCGCTGTAAGTGCAGCGTTATCGCACCCAAAAATGAAACGGTACGTCGTGGCCGGAGCCAGGCCTCCGCGCGAGAAGCCACCTTGGGCTATTCCCGACGGCCAAGAACCCCAGCCCTTCGTTCACATGCAGTCCTTGAACGAGCACCCCTTCCGTTATCAAGAAAACTTAGTTTACCTAACTTCGTCTGACAATTATTTAGCGACGGAAGTACAGGAGGCGCTCGTCGAACGAGGCTATATAAACCCGGCAGATTTGGAAAACAAAAAGTTCGGAATCGGTGAAATAAACATCATCGACGGTAAAGGATTTAGCGTGATCGGGGTTTACATCAAAGCGGACTTCGACGATCGCCCCCTACGCGTAGATCTAATAAAATGCTTGCGTAACCTAAAGAACGTCTTGGTAGCTAGGGGCTTGAACAGCGTAGCGTTAATCCGAGATCTCGAAATGCTGACACCGGTCGAATGGACAAAATTCATAGAATTATTCGACACCACTTTCATGAACAAGCGCGTGGCCGCGGTACTTTATAAGAATAACCTGCCGGTACCCCCGGTTAACGAGCGCTTTAAATTAATCCAAGAATACCACATAGCGGCGATGGGCGGACACCGCGGAATGACGAAGACATATAGCAAAATTGCGAATGATTTTTACTGGCGCAATATGCGCCCAGATATTAACCAATTCGTCGCCCGATGTGCCGTCTGTCAAAGCAACAAACTGGTCCGCGTAAAAACTCGCTTGCCGATGCTGATAAGTAACACGCCATCAACTCCATTCACGCAGATAGCGCTAGACTTTTACGGGCCCTTGGAGAATTCGAGGCGCGGGAATAGGTACATTTTATCTATCCAAGATATGCTAACGAAGTATATCATTTTAATACCCACTAAGCATGCAAGCGCCGACGAAGTGGCGCGAGCCCTAACGGAAAAAGTCATCTACGTATTCGGGCCACCTGCCGCTATCGTAACGGACCAGGGCTCTCACTTCCAGAACCGGGTGCTAGAAAAGCTCGCGAAAATCTTTCAAATTAAAAAGTTCTGCACTACAGCGTACCATCCGCAATCAAATGGCTCAATAGAGCGAATGCACCACACGCTAACGGAATACTTGCGAAAATACGTGAAAGATACGACGCGATGGGACGAGTGGACAGCGATTTGCCAACACGCATACAACTGCACGGAACACGAGAGCACTCGTTACTCGCCTCACGAGCTGCTCTTCGGTACAAAACCTTGCACTCCGTCTAGCTTCTCGCCAAGTACCGACGACGTTACATACAACCAATACATTGACGAAATGACGATGAATTTGACAGCCCTACAGACGACCGCGGCCATGAATCTGGTCCAGTCGAAGTACCGATCAAAACACTACTACGACCGGAAACTTAACACGAAACACTTCCGGGAGGGCGAAACCGTCTTTTTGCTAAAAGAACCCAAAAAGGGAAAGCTGGACGCGATCGAGTACCTCGGGCCATTTGAAATCATCGACATTAACAGAAAAACGCACAACGTGACGATACGCAACGACGAGATAACAAAGACTGTGCACATGAACAAATTAAAGCGGCCGAGTGAATTAGCCAGGCAGATGAACGCGTCGGAAGAAGAGTAGGAACAGGACGTTTTTTTTTCTGTTTATTTTTCGCGGCACCGGACGTTCCGACCGCTCAAAAAAAAAAAAAAAAAAAAAAAAAAAAAAAAAAAAAAAAAAAAAAGACGTAACATTTATGCCCCATAGAGATCAATCTCCGGCGACTCGCTACATGCGCCAGCGAGCTACTGGCAACAAAAACTAACGCCAACTAATATTTTAATATTTTAGGGTAGCCGCGGGAAGCCGCCAGGAGAACTTCAACGCGATCCCTGACCCTGGATCGGCCCCATTCATTCGCCTACTGGGAGAAAATGTAGGCCTTATCACCGAAAAAATCGCACCACTCGCTACGTCCAGCACAGACTGGAAGCTAATCCAGAAAGTGGACCTACGACCATACTTCAGAGCGAGCGAAACGCTAGAAAAACATACTGCGTTAGTGGCGCACGCATGCGGCCCTCATTGCGAAATTGGGGAGTTGCAGCAAGCGGTCAAAGAAGCCGTACGCCAGGCGGGAAGGGTCATGGATTTATTACTGGTACATAATATCGGGGATGAACCACGCCGCGCACGAAGATCGCTACTTCCGTTTATCGGTACGATACACAAATTTCTGTTTGGCACGCTAACAGAAGCCGACGAAGCAGAAATCCAAGAGGCCGTCAGAGCCATAGCAAACGATACCAAAATCACTGCGGCGCTGTTGGCGAGCCAAACAGAGATTATCGATCGTGCCTTATCCAACTTGGATAAAAAGTTGACAAGGCTGGAAGCTACAACAGCCGTCCTAATAAACAAATCAATCACATCGGACAACGAGATCGCGATACGCAGTGCGGTACAAACCGTAAAGGACAACCTACTGCAATTTAAATTGGACACGGAAGTCCTGACAGATGCAATTTTGTTCGCGACACAGGGCATGGTTCATCCGCGGATCATGCCACCAGAAACGCTATTATACGCGGCGAAAACAGCAGCCAACACTATCGCGAATGCAAAATTCCCCGCGCCAGACGGCAACTTCTCCGCCATACCAATCCTTAAAATATCCAAAGTAACGGTACTACTGGTCAACAGTCACCTGGTGTACCAGATAGCCATCCCGCTCTTAGATATCCAAAAATTTAATTTATTTAAAGCCTCACCGCTGCCATCTGTGCAGCGCGCGTTAAATATTCCAAACATCGCGGCCTATATTTGGCCCGAATTTCATTTCTTCGCAGTAAGCTAATCTAACAGATCGTACATGCCTATACCACCTGAACGAATCAATAAGCTACGCAAGCTCGGCGACCTGCTAATTGCAGTTAACCCTGAACCAATTAGGGAAATTCGAAGCAACGGCGCATGCGAAATCAAAATCGCGTCAGGGCACGCGCTGGGAAAGGCCGAACACTGCGATATTCGAATAAAACAGCTACGTGACACGGTGTGGCTCAGACTCCATAAAACAAATGCCTGGATTTTTTCCGTCAGCAATGCAGAGAACATTTACATACAGTGCCAGCGAGCCGAACAAATAACATCTGAAATAAGTGGCACAGGGGTACTCGAGTTACGCCCAGGGTGCTCAGCGCACACGGCGAACGCACACTTGGCCGCCTCGCGATCGCTAACATCTTACGCAAACGCATCAGTTTTCGATATAGTCGTATTCAACGTCTCCGCAATGCTAACCGAAATAGGTAATATCGAAGGCAAAGCGATCGAACTGCAACAAGCAATCGAGATCGAAGCCAAAAATCGAGCGGAAAACTCGCACGGCGTAAAATTCGAAACCTTGGAAACTGGTACGGCTCTTCGCGATATAACAACAAAGGCACGCGAAATCGCGGATCGCAAAGAAAAGTCATTCGAGCTAGAGAATTTGTCAAGCTTCGCGTCAAAATTCAGCTACTCAAGCTGGACGGTTGTAATAATAATAATTGTAATCATAAGTGGCGTATGGACCATCAAAAAGCATCGCGCCGGTCAGTCAACGCGCAAGCTAATTAAGCAGCAGGAAAAACAGCTAGAGCTGCAAACCTTGAGGGAGATGAATCGGGCTAGGAGCCGTGACTAGATCTGCCATCTACGCAACGTTCACAAACAATTTCCTTTTCCCTCTGTACACCATTCACAGCAAAAAAAAAAATAAAATAAAGCCAAATTGCGACTAGTACTGAAACGACACTAGCCGCGCAAAAGCTTAAACGCTCTCTACTATAATAATAACGAATGCTTCTTTTTCAGGAATTAGACAATTAAAATATTATCTTTAAATAAACCATTATGTAACCTACATTATCATTTATTAGCTTTATGGGTTTTATATATTACTGTATTCGATTATTTCAGGGGTACTATTATTAGTATTAATATTTTGGTGTAAAACAAAATAATGGTTAATCAATTGTTCATAAAATATTACTTATCTCGTAGAATAATCAGCGGAATTATTATCCAGTCTACCGCACATCTAGTATTAAGGAATAGAATTATGTACATACAGGAGCTTCGATCCATACAATTTGTAAAGTAGCAGCGGCTGCTAAGGAACAACATCCGCGTTTACATGCACACACCCACACATACACACACACACACACAAAACACATTCATCTAGCGTCTTGCACGCAGAGGACGGAAGAGAACGAACTCACACACCCTCATAATTCAAACGGGGACACACACACGCATAAATTCGCACACATTCACACAAAACTGACATACATATGCACTTTTCGGCACAGTGTTCTAACCAATTTTTTTGCATAGGTTCTGTTTTTTTTTCGGGCGACGGGGACGTCTGCCCACGCGACCTCGGACGTGTCACGGACGAGCTTTGGGCTCTCCGGCGGCATCTCCGACGAGTCGCGTCGACGAGCGAGCGGGGAGACTACCGGCGACACTCCTAGCGAGCGGAGCTCCAATATTACGGAACAATAAATAGTGCAACAGCAACCTATCCGTCTCTTCTCTCTCCTCGTGTTGACTCTCCCTTCCGTCACATTCACAAACTGCAAGACTTTCGAGCTAGCCATAAACACCTGCTTTATAGTTAAAAGATAGATTTGTCTAACTCCCGGATCTCGAAGTGATGTCTAAAATCCTCACGACCTAACCAGCGAAATGCCGTCATGATCGCATGACTCGTAGCGTACACCGTCAGAAAAACAGACAATTGAGCATTTGCTAAAGCGGCACATTGAGGAGTGCTTGCTGCGCACTGACGAAGGACAAGAGTCCGTCGCGCTCGCAGTGGTTACTAGATGGAACTGACCGGGTCAAAAAGGGCAAAAGACAGGAAAAAAAGACGATCATCGGGACAAGAAAGTTATCATATACCACAAAAAAAGGTTACTACGTACGAAACTGCCATACAACGAAAAGCAAACAAAAAACTTTTCACAACACAACAAAAGACTTTACAGAATGCAAAGAACAAGCACAAAAACGGGCGTATCGAGAATTCATGAAATCCAATATGCAAGCAGAAGAAGAAGCTTTTCAATGCCAATTCGGAAGCCGTGTGATTTATCGACAGCGAAGCGTCCTCACACATAACCTATCACAAAGACAGTTTATTCATTTTCGACCGAAAAAGTATGGCAGCACTAGAATTCTTGGCGCAGATGAAGAGTGCCTTGTAGCAAAAGAAGGAATAATTAAAGTTTAGAGGCTAATGAACAGGCGCTGATTTGAGTCGCCTATTAAAAACGTACTCCATGCACCCGGACTGAAGAAGAAACTGCTATTAGTGGATTAGTGCACTTCACAAGACTATCTACGAATTAAAATTCAAGGACGACTATGTTTATTTATTACTTTAAGCCAAACCTGTAGAAATCTGCACGAAGCAATAAAATTAGATCTACAGAATGTTTACTATTTTATAAAGACATGAACTAGCGTTAAAAGTATACTTAGAAAAATGGGTCTTACAAAAAAAATTCGCAGAAAATCTTTTCTCTTATTAATTATTTCGAAAGCTTATCACATTATTCACTACTTATGGCACGGATAATTTTATATCAATACGGAATTTATATAATTTTGACATAATTTAATGGCTTAAGAAGGTGAAAAAAATCAAGCAAGGAATAAAAACATATACCACAACATTCTCCTACGATATTTTATAGCACAACAACCTCAAAATCGTCGTATAAACAGCATTTCTTTTAATTTAGGCTTAAAAATTACAGCTCTCATAGTTCACACGGCTGAAAAATCAAATGAAAAATCGATCACAAGGAGGTTCAAATAGGATATAATTTAAAACGTCGTTATTCGCACCAAGATTCATGTAATTACGTGACTCTACATGACTCTAAGGGAAGCTTTTTAAACGCATTCTTAGAGTCACGTAAATTTTCCGGACAACTTGGGGTCACGTAAATTTTCCGGAAAAATCTTAGTCACATTAAAGCTCAGAGACACGTAAATTTTTTTTTAGTCACATAAATTAAGAAAACACAAAGTTGTTCCGATTCAACGTTTTTAGTGACTTGTAATTTATTTTTCTTCTGCAGAGTAAATCTGTGTACTGTTGCTTTAGCATACTGATCTTTTCAGTCAGATGTGCTAAAGCAATCATACCCACTCAGGCACACTCTTCGCAAACGTACTCTAGAAAAATGGCCAAACGTTGAATCAGAACAACTGTTTTCTTAATTCTCGTGACTGTAAAAAATATGTACGTGTCTCGAAGCTTTTACGTGACTCTAAGATTTTTCCAGAAAATTCATGTGACCTCAAGTTGTCCAGAAAATTTACGTGACTCTAAGAATGCAACCAAAAAGCTGCTCTTAAAGTCACGTAGAGTCACGTAATTACGTAAATCTTGGTGTGAATAATCACTCCGTATAAGTTTATTCACGACTTAACTCTTTTCCCGTGAATTTACTTTCTTCCCACAAAATGCGCGTTGCTCGGGCAGTAAACCCACCCGTAGAATAATCTACGACTTATTATTCCCTTGTTGCATAATGTACTATTATAATTTAGGGGATGTGAAAGCTGAAGATACTATTCTTTGGTTAACAAAACTTTTCAAATTATGTGTGCTATAAAGAGCATTTCTTTTAATTTAGGCTTAAAAATTTCAGCTCTTATAGTTTCCACAGCTGAACAATCGAATAAAAAATTGATCTCAAGGAGGTTCAAAGATAATCTAATATAATTTATTCACAACTAAACTACTAGGAATAAGAGCATATCATTGCCAAAAATTAATCAATCTATAAGTAGGAAAAGCAGCTATTACATGGCTGTGAAAATTTTCAATCTACTTTCTAATGATCTCAAAGAGTTAACAGTAAGAAAAGTAACTATAAAAAATAAATTATAGGATTGCATAAGAAATCTAATAGTATGAAATGAATTACAGACACTAGTTTAACTTCTGTTAACAGTACAAGAAAGAACAGTATGAAAAGATTAATTTTAGTTTTTAGTATTTAGGTTATCTGTATAATTATTGTGCCATACCTATGTACAGGCAACTTGTTTGCCTCTATAGGAAGCCTTAAAAAGGCTTATGTATATAGTACATTCACTAGCAGTAAATCCACCCGTAAAAATAATCTACGACCTTCGTCCCTTGTTGCATAATGTACCATTATAAATTAGGTAATGTGGGAGCTGAAGACACTGTTATTTGGTCCATGAAACTTTGCAATTAAAGTATGTAATGACAAACCAAGACTAGAGAGCAACAGTATTTTATTCTTATTATTTTAAAGCACAATAGTGTTTTATTTTAATTATTTTATAAAAAGTTAATTAGACTTTTAGTTTTTTTGTGGTATTTGAAATACAAAATACCTTGTGGCATATTTGGAAAGTCTAATCATCCACATTCCTTAAATCTTTCTTTTAGATTAATATAAAAATTTAACTCCAGTATTCTTAATGCATATGCATAAGATCAGCATATAACTTCTATTGCAAAAAATAATGTTATAAAATAACATCATTGAATGCACGGTTGAATAAAATCATATGTTTAAATCAATATGTTAAAGACGTGTACTTTTATCATATGTTTTTATGGTTTCAATCAAACATATAATAAAATCATTCGATAAAAATTTAATAAAAACACATACTAATAACTCTTCTGATTGTAAATCAAAAATAAACCTTAAAAGTGACACTTTTATTATATTTTGAGACTATAAATAGTAGTATGTCTGTTATCTACTACTTGACTTTTACTTGTTTTAACTTCAAACCGAATATAATAAAAGTGTCGCTTTTAAGGTTTGTTTTTGATTAACAATCAGGAGTCATTAGTACGTGTTTTTTTTGCATGTTTTTATCATGTGATTTTATCAAATGTTTTATTAAAACCAGAAAACATATGATAAAGAAACACGTTTTTAACATATTGATAAAAGCATACTATTTTTATTCAACCAGGTGGCAATGCTATTTAGGCAATTATATGTAAAAATTGTGACTTTTTACATGTAAAATTTCACACGTATCAATTAAATTGCAAAAGTGTACGTCAAATTATACTTAAAATTTATAATAAAGATATTTATATAAGATTTTATGTAAAATTGTACGTAAATTTTTACAATTGATGCATGTGATATTTTACATATATAAATTACAAATAATAACAAAAAATGTTATATATATATACGTATGTAAAATAAAATCACTTACTGTTAAATGCCATTAATTCGCAAAGTTGCGGTCGCCTTTTTTTCTTCAATTTGAATGAATGATACTTGTTAGTCATTTTTGCCAAATGAATTTTGCGAATCACATGGTAAGTTTTAGTGGGCGTCTGGCGAATCAGTGCAAAACTTTCCTTCTTCACTTTGCCCATTTTTGATTTTTAATAAAAATAAATTTTTAACACCAATGTATACGTATATTCACCCGCGTGCGAGTTGCATCATGCATAGAGCATATAAGAGCCTTTTCACAATGCGTTGCGTTTCTATATGTAGTATGGCGTTTTTGATATACACTTACAATGTATTAGACTGAACGGAACGCATTGTCGAAAAGCTCCCGCGTGGAATGTGGACTGGTTTGTCCTTATAAATGGCAGCTTTTGGCCTAGTTGCCACACTGTCCCCATGCCAATAATAAATGCGTTAAATTAAAACCTTTTGTTGCATGAACTTGTGCATACACAACAAAAATATGAAAAGACCGTGCAATTATTCGGGATGATATGCTATAAGTGGCGTAAAAAAATACATGTAAAATAAATTGACGTGATCTGCAAAATAAGGATTGAAATAAGTATATCTCTTAACATAGAGCGTATATAGGGCTCTCGCGTAATCGAATTAATTATAATTATAATGCTTTCAAATTTGTATATAATTCATTTAGATTCGTATATAATGCATTCAAATTCGTGGATGCATTATAATGATATAATATATGTATGATGCATTCAAGAGTTCAATAATGCATTCATTTACTGTTTTTGATTAATAAAAGGAGTAACAAACAATATTTAGACATATATTATATATATTCTGGAATATTTTCCGAAAATATACCTAAATATCATAAGTTATCCACTAAATATACATAATATAGAAAATATTTCGTATATATTGATGCATTCAAAATGCCCACATTGCGTACATATATATATATATATATATATATATATATATATATATATATATATTTGGTTCATGGAGTGATGTTTTAGTACAGGGACTTATAAAAATAATACTTTTAGAACAATATCCAGATGTAAGCTTAGATAATGATAAAATAAGATTAAGTTCAGGGACAGTATGTAAATTCTCGGAGCAGCATTGTATTGATATACAAGCTAGCCATACATTTTGGTCAGTAATAAATATCAACAAAAATAATCTCACAAAATCACGAGATAGTTTATACAATAAGTAATAATGAAATATCGTTCGCGTTAACTAGTAGAGAAAAGATAAATATTTGCGGTAGGATTTTATATAAAACAGAACATCCGAAATTGTTCATTTGCGATGAAATTGGTAATCAATTATTATTTCAAGAAGATATACTTAACAAAAGGCCGATAGTTAATTTTGATCTTTTTACATATGTAAACTCAAAATTTGTATACGTAGAAAAAGATTTTAGGGGTCAGTTTAAAAATGTATACTTAAATATGCTAAAAGAAGAATGTGAATTAGAAAAAAATTGATTCAGAATTCCCTATCTCTCGCATCCATTTCACACGATGAATTTGCCTACAATATAATACAAAAATCTGGGTATATTGCCAGACTAGCAGGTAAGGCTATATAATTATATATATACACATAATTAAGTGTACGCCAGTAGAAGTAAAAATTCAGCATACTGACTATTGCTATACACTGACAGTCTCATCAGGAAACGAAACAAGGTTTCTCACGCCTAAAATCCATATGCTGTTAAAGAAAGGTACACAGATAAACTGCAACTATATCGTACCTCAATATTTTAAAATTCGCGATAACTGGATAAATCTCATGCCTGCGCCAAGAAAAAGTAATAACATCATCAAGACTTTGAAACCGTCAACCAAAATTGCATGGCAGCCGGAAAAATTGAATTCACTGACAACCAGCGGAATATATTCATAAGAAGATCTTCAGAAACTACAGCAACACATAATGTTTCCGATGGAAAGATCATCCTTACTCAACACGATAGCCAGAGGAATGCAAGGTGAAGAAACAGTTCAAGGAGGCCTAATATCCAACCTATCCGAAAATACATTGATGAACATCGCTGAAAGCACGTGGAATCGATTTATGGACAAACAGGTCAGATTTGGATCAATCAGCTCAGCAATAATAATGATATTCCAAATTGGCAATCGATATTATAATACGAGGATATACGTTACATGCAATGTACGGATGGTTGCTTCATCTACTTGGAGCTATATTCAGCTCTATTACAAATTTACTAATCGTAATGAAAAGAAACGATATAATAGTAAACGACGATAATAAACAGACACCAACGACAAATCCTCAAGATATCCAGCTACAACAAATAGTGGTGCAAAATCTAATTAGTCCGAAGAAAGAAATATCCCCACCTATTCCTATACATCCACCTAATTCAAAGATCTATATAAATCAACCAATAGAATCAAAAGTAGAATCTAAACCAGAATCGAAAATATCATTATTCTCGTTGAAGCCATTTTAGAATGTGTAGCTGTAGATATTCAAACCCTTTACTGTTATTCTACGTAAACAATATGATATTTATACTAATGTTTAATATATTTATATAGCTAGGGTCGGAGGTAATAAATTTAGTGTATAATATAAACTTAATTTATAATTTGAAACAAACTAAAATTAATTTTAATTTAGGTTAGATGTAACCACTAAGAGTAGTAGATTTAACAATAAGAATGTAAATAAAATTCTAGAGTATTCATATAAGTTTACAATAAATCAGACAATAATAATATTATACCAATAGACAACCAGCTTGTTGGGGGGATGTTACGTCCTGCGCGGTATTGCAGTTGAGCAATATTGCGAAGCCAAAAACTCAAAATCGATGAATCAGAATAATATGTAGAACAGCGAAGTTGATGAGTATACTCTGTATACTCCGCGCGATCAGTTGTGTTTGTACACCCAACCTGGACTCTTTGGACGACGCTCCTATCCGTCGCTACCAAAAAGCTATCAGTCTTAAGCCGCGATTTCGGTCTTTATAGAAAACTTTACCTTGAATAAATCGTGAGAATCAGCCAACTACAAGTGTCCTTTATTCGAATACACCCATCCTGTATAAGCCTGATTACAACACAGCAGCAGCGATTCTGCCCAAGCAGTTAAACGCAAGTAAGTAAGGATAAATAAATAAAAGATCGAATTTGCGACTTAACAATAATATAATGAATAAGATTTTGGATACCTTTGAAGAAGAACACAAATCATATTTGCCTGATAATGAAAAGATATTTGAACAAAATACACAAGAGTTATACACCGCTAAATTTGTGGTGATGAAGGTATGGATATTGTTAAAATATCGAATGTACCAATGACTTATGAAGAGTTATTAAATACATTGATTTCAAATGAAATTGCTGAAACATCTTACGAATGTGAAGCTAATTTATCTACAGGGTCAATCTGTATGTCTAATCACGAGTTATTAGATATTTTGCAATCATCAGATGACGAAGAAAAAGTCAAATTTTCAGACAAAATATTAGTTTATGATTTCATAAAATTGAATGGCACATCATTAGTTAATAACTATGGTGGTATTAGATCTGATGAAGAAAGAAATATTATCTGCAAGTCATACATTTTACAAGAAATTCGGAAATATTTTAGAAAACATAATGACAAAAATTCATGTATAGAGGAAGACATGAACATAATAGATTCTTATTCTCACGGGTTATGAACAAATTTTATCTATGCATGACATTGGATATAACCACTTATGACGTAGCTGCATCCTTCATAACAGGTAGTGGGATTACTGGCCTACAAAAATTATTATCAATGTTTAATATTGCGTGTATGAGCGGATCAGCATATACAGGGTGGGCCATTTTAATCAAACCAGTCTAATAACTCCTAAATTAAGCCATGAACAGAAAAATTGTTCAGATGAAAGTTGTCCAGGATCAAGGGGGACATCTTTTTGTGCAATTAGTTTTGACCTTGAACTCAAATTTCAAGGTCTTTTGAAGGTCATTTTTTTTTTAAATAGGAACCCCTATTTTTGATAGCAGATTCGGAAAGAACAGGAAATTTTACGTCCGAAACGTCCGAAAGTCAACATCCTCTAAAAGCTCTGGCAGTCGATCTCTGAGCAATGCCAAATAGCTATTCTGGTTAACATTTTGACGGAAAAAATATGACTCAATCAGGTAACCATTAATGATCCCACACCACACCATTAAACTCCATCGGTTTTGATGGTCAATAGCCCTGTACTAGTGGGGATTTACAGATGACCAGTAGTGACTATTGTGCCTATTTAATTGACCATCACTGCGAAATATAGCCTCGTCAGAAAACATAACAAATCTGAAAAAATCTGGATCATTTTGTAAAACTCCAACTAAAGCCCACTGACAAAAGTTAATACGCATTAGAAAATGGCGTGGCCTCAGCTCATGAACTAATCTTATGTGGTAATCGTGATAGTGGAGATTATTGAGAATTCTCAATGCTGTTCTTCGTGGTATACGGATTTCTCTTTCAATTTGTCGACTACTAATTTGTGGATTGAGATGCACAGATGCTAAGGAGGCATATAACATTAGGATCATTTTCGTTGTATTCGTGGTGTCTGCGTTGACGACGAAAATGTCCATCACGAGCTCTTCGAAGTAATCTGAGTAATGTGTCGTGAGTAGGACGCCTTCTTAGAGGAAAGCGTTCAGCGTAGAGTCGCACCGTGGCTATGGCATTATTTTTGGTTTCGCCTAAGATCATTATCATATCAACAATTTCATTGGATTGATAATCGCCCATGTTGAAAATTTTGTTTATAATAAGAAAAACTATTTTATTTACATTCACTCTTTATTGAAATTGAAACTAAACCAAAATAAGAAAGTGACAACAAAAAAAGGAGGAATTTTCAAACTGTATAATTTTTAAATCAAATTTGTAACTTCTTATTTTCTTACGTTAGACATTGTGATTTAAATTGAAGACAGCGTGAGAACAATCGTTACAATTCATATTAGATTAAAGAAATTCAACTTAAAAAAAAACATCTAAACTGGAAATTGTGCACTTTAGCAAATACAATTATTAAAAAATTTTTTTTAATATTACAAAAGCAAAATGCTGTTTAATATTTTATCTTAAATAATGTATTTTTTAACATCCTACCTTTATTGTTTAACCATTTTTTACGCTTTTGAAACGTTAAACTTTTACTTGTCTCTGCTTCGACCGTGAATGAATTGACAACATTGATTTTTAACGTTCCATTTCCCACTCCCATTGAGAACTCATATATTTAAAATTATCATGTATACTTCAAAATTTACTTTTGACCACTAAAAATTTGTTAACGAATGTTAAACAAGCATCCTAGTGAGAGGCAAGGGGACTCACAGTAAACACGCACCCCAGTGAGAGGGAAGGGGACTCACGTTAAAAAAGCACACCAAAGGTAACATAATCCTAATAGGTCCACGTCGTTGTTCCTGGGTAGCGCTGAAATTAGGGAATTATTTTGTTTTCAAGGTAAATATTTTCATGGTCATTGTCACATTGGGTTTGAATATTCATCATAAAAGTAAATTAACTACGATTATTCTATCAGACAATGCGATTAAATAGCAATTACAGTATTTCTTAACATTTGACCTTGAAATGACCATGTGAAGGTCATGAAAAAATTTTGAAATACTGTTTCGGACGTAAAATTTCCTGTTCTTTCCGAATCTGCTATCAAAAATAGGGGTTCCTATTTAAAAAAAAAATTTGACCTTCAAGTGACCTTGAAATTTGAGTTCAAGGTCAAAACTAATTGCACAAAAAGATGTCCCCCTTGATTCTGGATAACTTTCATCGAACAATTTTTCTGTTCATGGCTTAATTTAGGAGTTATTAGACTGGTTTGATTAAAATGGCCCACCCTGTAGGTATCGTCATGAGGAATTATTGCTAGCGTTTAAGCAGTCAGCCGAATATTCGATTAAAAAAGCAGCGAAACAGAGGCAGAGATTGAAGGGAAAGAAGGGACAGTAAAATATGGCATTCCTTTTATCAAGGTCATCGCTGATAGCACTTATTTGAGGCAAACTTAGCGAACGGAAAATTTGATTCGAATTCAGGAATGGCTATTATAGTCGGGTATCATACGCAACAGATTCTGTACATGGGTATCAAAAATAAATATTGTTTCGTCTGCGTAAGGGCAGAAAAAAATTAAGTTACTCCAAAAACATACTTATTATAAAAATTACGACTCGAATAAAAGTTCTTCGAGTATGGAATCTGCAATAATTGCTGAAGGCTTCAATCTCAGTATACAGTAGCATAATATTACATACGTGTACTTGATTGTAGATGACGATTCGAGTGTGTATAACCGTATTTTACAAGAAAACCCCTACGAAAAGTATAATGTTGTCGTAAAAGAAATAGAATGTACAAATCACCTATTGAGAAATTTATCACATAATTTAAAAAATGTAGGTAAAGGCAGAAAAAATGGCGAAAATTAATTGAACAAAATTTGTTGCGTATAAAAACGTCTATTGTGAAAGAAATAGAGTACAGGGTAAACAAGAATTAAGGTGAAGAAGATAAAAAATGTGATCCATATTTTTGCAGCGGTAAATTGAAAGATGGTTAGGTTAATACCGTGCTAGAGATGGAGAAAAACGGTATTTTTTCTGAAATCGAGGAAGCTTTGAGTCGATTGTTCCGTAACTGCAGTAGTTTATTACAACGATTAGATAATATTGAGATAGAAAGTTGTAATAATGTTCTGGCTAAACTAAACGGAGGAAAAAGAATAAACGGGGGGTTGAAATGATATTTTGAGGCTCGAAATTACATTGCCGTTGATCAATGCAATACACAAACAGCATTTTCAAATGTTGCAAAAGTTCTGAATAAAGACTCAAATGATCTGGTAATGAATCTAGAAAATAAGAGAAGAATTTGGAATAACACGTATAACGTTCGTCGTAAGCTATCCAAAACATTTGACAATAAAATATATGAAGGGAACACACAAAGAAAATGCATTAGCAGTGACAAATTTCACGGCAATAATTGTTAAAAAACCCGATTTAGACAAGACCGAATATTTAGCAAGAAAAAGTTATGTTTTATCAGAATTGTATAAATCAAAAATCAACAGAAAACAAATAGAGATCGATACTCGAAAACAAGCTAATAGTGATCAGTGGTATATTTATCGAAAAAAGTTATTAACAGCTTCAAATTTTAAAAATGTTTGTGAAAGAAGAAAAACGACTTCGTGTGCAGCATTAGTTAAACAAATCTTGTATCCTAGTGTCGTAACACGTCCGGCTATGCTTCACGAGCGAACGGGCTATTTTTCGCACAAGCGAAACGAGGGATTAAAGTCACATGTGCTAAAAAGCCGAATCTTCCGCCACTGTCAAAAAATATTAAGACTAAGTCAGTCGCATCTACGCACATGCGAACACCATTCTTTTTAACGACCTTTTATAAGCGTTAATTTGTTCATTCGTCCAAAATTCTACACTAAATGGATTTCTTCGAATATCGTGAATGCTATTTGCACGATTTGTATTTTTCATGATATCTTATGATGTAGTAGGATCTTCGTGCGAAAAATTGGATTTTTTTGTGTGTATTTCATGCCAAAATGTTTGCTACATGCAATACATTTTGGCTGTACAGCATCGGGGGTTTGGAGCCACCACTTTTTATATACTTTTTAGCAACTGAAGCTCCATACTCATCGACAGAACCATAGGCCTCTATTTCTTGGCAGACTTTTTCTGATTCTTTTCCTCTTAAATAAACTACACCACAATTTTCACCTGATTCTGGGTGAATAACGAATGAAGCTAGATAATCTTTATTCGATCTTGATGAGTCGCAATGAACTTTCGAACTGCAATCACAATATGCTGATGTATGCGGGTTTGTTGGGGTGGCCCAAAAGAGCGGGCGAGCGGAGGGAGAGATGTGTGCGCTGCTGCAGAACTGCTGGTGCTCGTGAGGCTCTCTCTCTCTCTGAAGAGCGGAGTGAAGGAGGGCCTGATCTCAGGCAGGCGGCGTGACAGCAGGTAGACAGGCGAGGAGGCCTGCTGAGGTTCCTTGTTCTTGGCTTCTTCGTTGCCTAGAGAGCGGACACTGCTCGGACCTCTCTAGGTCGACTCTTGGAGCGAGTCTGGACGAGGGAGGGCCGCCCAACCCGGTGAAGGCTGCACCACCCAGTTTCGTATAAGGGGAAAGGGGGAGCTCCGAGGAGCTTTGTGTTTGTATTTATTGCGGGGCCAATCCCAAAGAGGGATCGGTCCACTCAAAAATGACTAAGAGGCGCGGAGCGCTTTAGTCGATGATCGTTAGATCAATGGCCGCCTCAGCTATCTTTCCCTCGGCTAAGGACACCGGAGGATGAGGGGCGTGAGCCGCCTTCTTCCTCGGTGGAAGTCGCAGCGGAGTCCTGAGGAGCTCGTTGCGGACAATCTTGGGCTTCGGGATCCCGGGTTTTTGCGGGGCGGTCCGCTTCCTGACGGCTGGCGAGGGCGACGCCTTCCGTTTGGTCGGGGAGACCAGCAAGACCTTGCGGGACTCTGGCCGAGCGGCTTGGCTCGCTGCTATCTTCCTGCTGATGATGCTCAGCCGTGGAAGAGCGGCTGGGGGCGGGTCTGTCGGAGGAGCCGCCAAGAGCGCTCGGAAGTCAGGAGAGGCAGGGCGAGCGGACGTGTCCACCAGTTCCAGGTGCTCCGGCTACTCGGCGCAGATGACGTCGACTGCAGGCTCGGGAGCAGGCTGTTGCGGCGGAGACGGAGGAGGCCAATCCACCTGGGTAGCACAGTCTTGATGGGCGCTCGTCGGCTCGGTCTGAGTGGCGGCGTCGACTCCTGGCGGAGGCCGACGTTGCCGTTCCAAAACTCCTGCCCGATGGGCCTGAGTGAGATAGAGCCGAGTGAGCTCCAATTCGGCCCGTAAGGCTGCGTAAGATGGTCTCGGCATGCGAGAAGGAAGGGGAGGCGAAATAATTACGAGAGTAATTTATTCGTAAACAAAAATCAGATTTATTTCCGTGTTCTGGTAAGCTGTGCAGGTTGCCTAGGCACCGTGCTCCAATACTAGATCCGGAATCTGATCGGAGGGGGGGATGCTTTAGCGCCGGGCCCGGCGCCTCTATATGCCCCCCGGAACGCTCTCCCACTATAGGGAGGGCGAACTGGTGGCGTCGGACGCCTAGCGGCCGGGCGCGGAACTACTGGCGCGGTGCGCTATAGTGACGGTATGTCGGGTTGCGCGTGTTTAGGGGCTTGTGCGAGAGAGCCTGCGGGTGGGTTATAACAATTCCCCCCTTACATAAAAGGCTCTCGAGCACGGGCCTGGCAACTTGCACTACATTAATTATTGTTATTATTATTATTTGTGATCGGCGTAGGTAGATCGGAACTTAACGTATATATAAAAATATGTTTCGCGACAGCTGTTTACAGATAAAATTTAACCTAAGTTCGCACGCTCTTTTTTTTTTTTTTTTTTTTTTACAAAGACCTTAACCTAATAGGGCGCCCTTAAAATTATTATCTCGCAATTAAATTCACTTAAACACTAATTCACTTAACCGCAGTCTTGGCTACCACTTCACTGAGTGTTTTTATCATCGTGTATTTAGACACGGTAATTCACTTTCTTCCGTTGACGAAGGTTGTATCGCGGGTGCGATTCGTCGTCGTCCTCGGTGCTGCTCCTTGGAGCGGCGGTTTCCTGGCTGCTGCTAGGAGTGGCTCCCTCCTGGGTGCCTGTAGACGGGGCTTTGGGCTGATCGTCTGTGAGTGGAGCATCCTCCTGGATGTCCTCGGGTTGAGCGTCCGTCCGGGCGCTCGAATGTGTGATGGGTTGCCCGCCGTCGGTGGGGGCGTTGAATGGTTGGGTGTCCTCGTGAGCTCTACGAGGAGTTGTGGCGGAAGACGTGTGCCCGTCAGGGGGGCGTAACGACGTCTGTGGTGCCGATGGGGTGTGGTCAGCTGCTTGCTGGCCGTGGAAGGGTTGCAGCTCCTTGGAGTAGACTTTCGTGGGACTGCCGTCCTTGTCTACCATGAAGATGTCGCTGCTGAGTTGGTGGGTCACGCGGTACGGGCCTTCCCATTTCTGGGCGAAGCCGGCGTGGAAACCTTCTGCCGCTTTTGACAGAGGGTGGTTCCGTATGTGGACGAGGTCGCCGACCTTGAATCCGCATGCGGGGGTTTGGGCCTTGGCGTACTTCTGCTGGTACTGGCCTTGACTGGCCAGGGCGGCTGCAGTGCGCTCTTGTAGGGTGGGGGGAGGGTTCTTTGCCTGAGGAATCCTCCAGTCCCCTGGTCGCGAGAGCACTCGGCCCATGAGCAGCTCCGCGGGAGTGAGTCCGGTGGCGGCGTTGCGCCGGTTGCGTAGCTGATAGAGGATTTTGGGCAACTGTGTGTCCCAGTCTTTATGTCGGCGTCCGTGTAGGTGGACTCGGAGTCCTTTCTTTATCTCCTGGTTCCTTCGTTCGGTTGGGTTGGCTTGTGGGTGGTAGATGGCAGTCGTCCAGAGCTGTGCTTCCCAACGTTCGCATGCGCTTTCCCAGGCTTTGCTAGTGAACTGAGGGCCGTTGTCGGACAGGATAGCCCGTGGGTACCCCCAGCGGGAGAAAACTTCCTCCTCGAGGATCTTGGTGAGTCGGCTGGCGTCGGAGGAGCCGAGCGCAAATGCCTCGGTCCACCGAGAGAACAGGTCGGTGATGACGAAGATGAAGCGTCGCTTCTTCGCTGTGAGCGGGTATGGTCCCATGAGGTCGACGGCAATCGTGTCCCATGGTTTTGTGGGTTGGTGTGGCCGCATCGGACCTGAGGAAGTGGCTCTACTCTTGTGGCAGGCGCAGAGCATGCACTGGCGAACGTGATTTCTCACGTCGTCTCTCATCCTGGGCCACCAGTATAGTTGCTGGACGGCTCTGAGGGTTTCGTCGGATCCGGGGTGACCGGCGTACACCGAGTCGTGGTGTTCGTGGAGAATTCGCGGAGTCAGCGCTTGAGGAACGAGGATTTTCCAGTCGGACTTCTCCGTGTCGCGTATCCAGAGAATTTCGTTCTCGATCTTGTGTTTGGACGCTTCGTCCTGGGTTGCGGCTCCATTTTTTAGCAGCTTCTTTGCCAGCTTGGTGCAGTGCTGGTCTGCTTGCTGCGCTGCCTGAATCTCGTCGATAAGAGGCGTGGTGCTCTCGATGAGGTTTATGCTCAGGTGTTTTTCGGAACTGACAGGGGCGCTCTTAGGCGGCAGGAGTCTTTCGTAATCGTCGACACCCTCGGTGGTTTCGTCGGCTGGGTTGCGAGAGAGAAAGTCGGCAAGCTGGTTGGATTTTCCGGGGCAGTGCTCAATCTTAGGGTCGAATTCTTGTAGGAGCAATGCCCATCTCCTCAGCTTGTCTCTCGTGTCCTTAAAAGTGCGCAGCCAAGTCAAACCTTTGTTGTCTGTTCGTAGCGTGAACGGTTGGTTATCAAGCAGATGACGATAGCGCTTGATGGCCCAGACTGCCGCGAGGCACTCTTGCTCGTTGCTGTGGTAGCGTGATTCGGTTGGATTGAATTTGGCGCTGGCGTAGCTGATGATGCTACGACTGCCGTCAGGTCGTTCCTGATAAAGGACGGCACCCATGCCTTTGGCGCTGGCGTCTGTTTGAAGAATATAGGGCCAGCCTGGGTGTGGTCGACTGAGTTTGAGCGGTTTCTGAAGTTCTTCTTTAAGCTTCTCGAAAGCTTGCTGCGCTCGTGCGTTCCATCGGAAACCCGATTTGCCCGTGGTCAAGTCGGTTAATGGAGCGGCGATTTCGGCATAGCCAGGGACGTATTCCCGTAGCCAGTTGCATGTGCCAAGAAATGATTGGAGCTGTTTTCGTGTGGTGGGGACTGGCGCTTCGGCGATTTTTTGCACGTGTTCTGGCTTGGCCTCGTTGCCTTTGCTCGTGATGACGTGTCCGAGGTATTCGAGACGATCCACGGCGAAGCGACATTTTTCTAAAGCAGCCGTCAGGTTGTGTATGCGTAGTCTTTCCAGAACCTTAGCTACGTGGACAAAATGGTCGTCGAGGCTTCGGGAGTAGACTATGATATCGTCCAAGTAGACTAAGCAGAAAACGTGGAGGTATCCGACTAGTACTTCTTGGCTCATGAGCTGTTGGAAAGTTCCCGTGACTGCCTTAAGGCCAAATGGCATGACATTGAACTGGTAGCAGCCGCCAGAGGCTGTTGAAAATGCTGTGTATTTTTTGGAAGCTGGGTCCATTGGGATTTGCCAGTACCCGCTCTTCAGATCGATCGATGTGAAGATGCTGGCGTCGCCCAGATCCTTGAGCGCGTCAGCGATGTGAGGGACTGGTTGTGCTGCGTCTGTAGTAATGCCGTTGAGCCGGCGGTAGTCGACGCAGAAGCGATATCGCCCGTCCTTCTTCTTAGGCAGGACGATCGGCGAGCAATAGGGTGAGGTCGCTCTTTCGATGACGTCGCTCGCTAGCATCTCCTTTATTTGTTTGTCAATTTCCTTTTGCTTCGTCTCGGATTCCCGGTGTGGGGGTAGCCTAAAAGGCTTTTCGGTGGCCACGTTTATGACGTGTTTGACTGTCCTCGTTCGTGGAAGTTTTTGACCATCCCGTGCAAACACGACACTGTGCTCTTTCAAGAGTTGGAGTAGGCGTGTGAGATCGCCTCTTGTGAGGTCGTGATGCAGTTCACCAATATTGATGAGGGCTGGTTGTTCCCGAGGCGCGCAATGCGTGAGTGGTGCCGTGATGCGGATCTGTTGCCCGAGATAGACAACATCTTGTGTGAGGTCCACCACGCATTCTTCCTTCTTTAACCAGGGTAATCCGAGCACTAGTGAGTGTCGTATGTTAGGGGATACGTGTGTGTGTAAATTGAAAATTGCTCCCTGAATCTCTATCTTGAGATCGGTTTCGCCGGTCATTGTGAGCTTCGTGCCTTCACCTGCCAGCTGACAACTCGTCGAGCGCTGCCTTACGTGCTGGCCGGCGGGCAAGAGAGATGATTTTATCACGTTGGCGGAGGCTGCGGTATCCACAAGTGCTATTATCTCCTCTCCTTGAAGCTTGACTTATGTGCGGGAGCTGTTCGGATCTGCCGAAGCAGCTTACTTCCGGTCGTTCGAGTTGGTGGCGTCGGACGCCGGTTTGTCCGCCGCCTTGCGCCAGTTTTCCGACTGGCTTCCTCGTTTGGCTTGGTAAACGGCGCAGTCTTTGTGGAAGTGCCGCTCAGGGCAATGCCAGCACTGTGGAAGCGTCGTCTTTTTGTCGGAGTTTTGGGAGGCGGGTTTGTTGTCGCTGACGACGGGTTCGGTTGCCTTTAGTTTGTTCTGCGTTTCTTCTCCTTCGTCCCTTTCGGCCTGTAGGGACCTGTTTAGAAGGTCCGCGAAGTCGACGAGCGTAACGGGGCGCAGGGTCTTGCGGAGAGATGGTTTGACGAGGTTGACCAGGGTGCTGACCTTGTTTGCCTCGGTCTCATTCGGTCTGACCCGTTGAAAGAGCAAGTATTTTTCCTGTAGGAAGGCTCCTACGGATTCCTTGTCGCCTTGCTTCTTGGAGTAGAGCTGAGCGATCAGTTCTCCCTTGATGGCGTCGCTGTCGAAGCGATTTGCGAGAAGCTCTCTAAAACGTGGCCAGTCAAAATCAAGGGTTTTGTAGCATTGCCACCATTTGTCTGCGTCTCCGCGCAAACCCTTCTCTATGACACTCGTCCTTTGACCCTCCGGGATCTGGTAGGATTCGATATATTCTTCGCACTTGCGAAGGTAGCGCTGTGGGTCTTCATGCCCAAGGCCTTTAAATTCAGGGAGAGGTGGTCTGTGACCGTACAAAGCCTGGCAGAAGGCGTTCCAGTTTTGCATTGCGGGTGGTAGGCCTCTGAGGCCTGCGTCCCTGTTGCCTCCTGCGCCTCCTGCGGCATCGTTGCCTCCGTTGTTCCCTGCGTTATCCATGTCGGGCGGATTTCTTTTAGGTATGGGAGCGTCGTCTAGCGCGTCGCCTGGGGCGCCTTCTTCGCTCTGTGCGACGTCTGACGCGTTGCTCTCGTTCTGTGGTTCTGGCGTGCGCTCAGGTGATGGAGATCGCTCTTCTTGGTTGGAGCTTTCGTTGTCACTTGAGCTGTTACTGGGATTGGGCGCCACTGCGTTATTCTCTACTCGCAGAAGTAGTGCTTGTGAGCGGGTGATAGGTCTCTTGACCGGTGAATGCTGTACGGGCATTGAGTTGTCGGAAGTCAATGGTGAAGCGGTATCGAGGAGTTCTCGAAGGGATGATGATCGGCCGGGAGTTGATGTTGGTGTGTGGGCGACTAACGCCTCTGGTTCGTGCCCTGATGGCTCCGTCGGTCATGAGTTCGCCTGTGATCTCAGACCACAGCTGACGATGTCAGGCCCCACGTTCGGGCCGCCACTTGATGTATGCGGGTTTGTTGGGGTGGCCCAAAAGAGCGGGCGAGCGGAGGGAGAGATGTGTGCGCTGCTGCAGAACTGCTGGTGCTCGTGAGGCTCTCTCTCTCTCTGAAGAGCGGAGTGAAGGAGGGCCTGATCTCAGGCAGGCGGCGTGACAGCAGGTAGACAGGCGAGGAGGCCTGCTGAGGTTCCTTGTTCTTGGCTTCTTCGTTGCCTAGAGAGCGGACACTGCTCGGACCTCTCTAGGTCGACTCTTGGAGCGAGTCTGGACGAGGGAGGGCCGCCCAACCCGGTGAAGGCTGCACCACCCAGTTTCGTATAAGGGGAAAGGGGGAGCTCCGAGGAGCTTTGTGTTTGTATTTATTGCGGGGCCAATCCCAAAGAGGGATCGGTCCACTCAAAAATGACTAAGAGGCGCGGAGCGCTTTAGTCGATGATCGTTAGATCAATGGCCGCCTCAGCTATCTTTCCCTCGGCTAAGGACACCGGAGGATGAGGGGCGTGAGCCGCCTTCTTCCTCGGTGGAAGTCGCAGCGGAGTCCTGAGGAGCTCGTTGCGGACAATCTTGGGCTTCGGGATCCCGGGTTTTTGCGGGGCGGTCCGCTTCCTGACGGCTGGCGAGGGCGACGCCTTCCGTTTGGTCGGGGAGACCAGCAAGACCTTGCGGGACTCTGGCCGAGCGGCTTGGCTCGCTGCTATCTTCCTGCTGATGATGCTCAGCCGTGGAAGAGCGGCTGGGGGCGGGTCTGTCGGAGGAGCCGCCAAGAGCGCTCGGAAGTCAGGAGAGGCAGGGCGAGCGGACGTGTCCACCAGTTCCAGGTGCTCCGGCCACTCGGCGCAGATGACGTCGACTGCAGGCTCGGGAGCAGGCTGTTGCGGCGGAGACGGAGGAGGCCAATCCACCTGGGTAGCACAGTCTTGATGGGCGCTCGTCGGCTCGGTCTGAGTGGCGGCGTCGACTCCTGGCGGAGGCCGACGTTGCCGTTCCAAAACTCCTGCCCGATGGGCCTGAGTGAGATAGAGCCGAGTGAGCTCCAATTCGGCCCGTAAGGCTGCGTAAGATGGTCTCGGCATGCGAGAAGGAAGGGGAGGCGAAATAATTACGAGAGTAATTTATTCGTAAACAAAAATCAGATTTATTTCCGTGTTCTGGTAAGCTGTGCAGGTTGCCTAGGCACCGTGCTCCAATACTAGATCCGGAATCTGATCGGAGGGGGGGATGCTTTAGCGCCGGGCCCGGCGCCTCTATATGCCCCCCGGAACGCTCTCCCACTATAGGGAGGGCGAACTGGTGGCGTCGGACGCCTAGCGGCCGGGCGCGGAACTACTGGCGCGGTGCGCTATAGTGACGGTATGTCGGGTTGCGCGTGTTTAGGGGCTTGTGCGAGAGAGCCTGCGGGTGGGTTATAACAATGCTAAAAAGAAATAGTACAATAAAAATGAGTAGATTGTTAATAATAACCAAAAAATGTTTAATTTTCAAAACAATGTGTACGAATCGCATGGCTAGTGTTACGTAATAGTAAAGAAACGCATCGTGAATTATAATTTTTATGTGAAAAATAAATGTGTGAATAAAAAATGCAGTCACTTTTTTTTCAATATTGTACCGAAATCAATAACAAAATTTTGCGACGTTCATTGTGTGTGTAGAAATATATTTAATTTATAATTTGTTTTAATAATCGCGACTGAATAAGTTAGTATAAATTTAGTGAGCCATCTATGAAATTATCAAATTTTTTTTAAGTAGATGCGAAGATAACAGGCAGTCTCGAGAAGGATTTTTGCTTTCATTTATTTCTAAACATTTGCTTATTAAAGAACATTTGAAAAATCATAAATAATTAAAAGACTATTTTACGGAAAAATGTGATAAACAAAAGCTTGAACGTCGATACGTTAGTCTGCATAATCTATGCTATTATTTATAGGTTTTATGCATAACGAACTTACCATCAAAGTTTCCTGATGTCCCATTTATGATAGATGTTGATTTTTATAGTGAAACTTTCATTTTATTTCAGTGTTGGTCCAAATTTTCTCATTAAAGAAAGCTTCCCAAAGAACTTTGATAAATTTTAGATATTTTCTTTTCCTCAGTCTACTTTCTCTTGTGTTTCAGAAGTGAGAGCAAAATCAGATTTTTATTGATTTCGATTACTTTTTTCACAGTTTTATTTTAGCTCTTATTTGAAAACTATCATATTTAGAGAGCTGAAATTTAGCAACTTAATTTGTATTGGCATGTTGAAACAGTGTATTAAGTTGAAATTATTCTAGCTGATATGAATTCAACTTTCATGTATATACCCACCTGTATTTTTGCCGCCAAAGCCATAGGGTTCAGGGTGCAAAGGCGAATCAAGACTGTTAAGTGAAAACTGAGATAGCAGGCTATTTTTAAATAATTTAACAAGTCTTAATGCAAAAGAACAGACATCAAACTTCAATAGCATGGATTTAGCATGATTATGAGAGATTTGGTGGTTGACAGTGACTGCGCTCGCATACTGATGAGATTTGAAATACCTGTGCAAACCTCATCATTGGTGACTTTGAGCATCGATGACACTTTTCACACAGTAATTGCACTTGAACAACACAAAGTCAGTCAGTACAGCATGCTTGTACATACTGTCATATATGACAGTATGCATGTGTAGGGTTAGGTTTTCACTCTTAATGGGCACTTTGAAAATCATATTTTCCCTTTAAAATCATTCTAGATAAATTAATAGGCTAAATATTCATCATTCAACATTGACTGAAACTGTGAAAACTGTAGTTCTGTTTGCTATGCTATTCTGCTGTATAACATAGCAGAAAGCCTCTACAATACGCGTCGTATCTTCTAGTATGCCTGTGCCTAGCCTGAACCGTACGCGCATGCGCAAAAAATTAAGAGAACTTCTGCTACTTGGATTTCAGCGTAGAAACTACGCATATTTCTCGACGGATTCTGGGTTTCATTTCTACCGAGTCGCTAGGGAACGGGCCAGAACTTATCGGCCATTTGTTACCAGGGTTGAACTATCAGCTTGGAAATCTGATTCGTTGGTAGACTCTCTTTGATCGTCTGCTAAATTTGCAGTAATAGGCAATTTTAATTCTTTTTTGTATCCCATCAAGAATATTCCAACGATTATCTGTTACTAATGCATATAAGAATTCTGGCTTATAGTTATTTTTTAGCACTTTAGCCAGATCTTGCCATACAGGAACGAATTTGGAGACAACTGTATTATTCTTATATACTTTATCTGCCCAGAAAATGAGAGTTGAGACGAATGTTGACTCGTCACATTTTCTTGGCCTCCCTCGACCCATAACGAAAAACTTTTATTTCTTAAATAAAAACTAATTTGGACTATTAATGTAATGTAAAACCCGCAGAGATTTTAGCTTGCAAATGCCAGTCGGAACATAGTTTTTACGGGACTCGCTACACTGCATACACCGCTGCAAATCGTGACGTCATTCCGATCGCACGTCTATAGTGTGTTTAGGCAGTGTACAGTCGCTATGTTTTGATACGATATAACAAATATCGTTGCATCGCTTTTATCTCACAGCATCGCTTTTATCTTGCAGCATCGATTTTATATTTCTAAATACAAAATCACCATACCGCCAGCTCTCGGACACCTAAGCGCAATTTGACGATCGATAAAACGAAAGCGACAATTTACACAGCTAATCGTCTCGCAGCGTTTCTCCAAACTGCACGCGTGCTCTAGCTAAGTTCCAAAAGAAAAAAGTTCCGTGTCATCTATCAGAGCCGCGAACAAACGTACACGCGTACGAGTGTACTTTCGACGTATTCATTACGCGCTTTTCGCGTATTCATTCAGCGGCGAGTAGAGGCGACCCTGAAAATGAAAATCGTCAGCATTTGTCCGTACGTATCGTTCGCTTTCTCGCTGCAGCGCTCACGAGAGAGAAAGATAGAGACCGAGGTCGAGCCCTCACGACAATCGCGACTATCCAAGTAGCAACAGCGATGCTGCGAGGTTTGTTATATCGTATAAAAACAGAGCGATTGTACACTGCCAAAACATACTATAGACGTGTGATCAGAATGACGTCACGATTTGCAGCGGTGTATGCAGTGTAGCGAGTCCCGTAAAAACTATATGTTCCGACTGGCATGTACAAGCTAAAATCTCTGCGGGTTTTACATTACATGAACTCACACAAATACGAACACAGGTAAAACTCTTTTTATCCAAGAAATAGCCACTATAGACCACTGCTTGCGATTGAATCTAATATAGAGCACGTTTACTCAAAAGAAACTGCACTCAGTTTCTTTTTTATTATTTACATTAATGGCGGCAAGATTAATGACGGCGCGCGGCAAGATCAGTGGCGACGCGCGGCGTTCTGTTATACAGCGGCGTATGCAGCATGGCAATTCACGTGAAAATTAAAGATTACATTGTAACAGACACGTGCACGCTAAAATCTCTACGATTTTTGGTTACTTGAGACGGCAAAATCAGTGACGGCGCGCGGCGTTTTGTTATACAGCGGCGTGTGTAGTATGGCAACTCACGCAAAAACTGAACATTACCCTCTAACAGATGGTGCTTGTATAGTGGGGAAAAAAATTTATGCAGATAGAAACTGTCTGTAAGGTATTTAATACTCCAACACTGTCATGGACGTGTGCGACGCACGGCTAAAAAATCAAAAAATCAGATGACCGCAAAAGACAATAATATTAATAATTATGATAAAATGTCGTTATTTTACACATAAATATACATGTTTGTGCGTAGTCGATCGAAATTATTTCGTGTTGATCGAATGTATCGAATATTTCGGAGACTATATGAGAGTTCTCTCATATTTTTGTGCTGTATCGTATAAATACTTGTGTTATTTATTGCAAACCAAAATCGGAGTTAAAAGCATAACGAAGCCGCAGACTCACAGGTCGATAGTTTAAGTAGCATGTCAAGTACGTGATGACAATATGTGCAATATGTTTTGTCTTGATTTATTTTACAAGAAAAGTTTGATGTCAAAATGCAGCAATATATAACTTACTACGATCAGCACGAAATAATTCCGATCGACTACGTACAAACCTGTATATTTATATGTAAAATAACGTATAATTCGAATTTGAAAATTCTACGTGTTCTCTAGTCCATTTTCTACAACGAAATCGACGGGTTCCTACAACGACTTAAAAACGGATAAGCACGCGATTGTACGAGTATTCACATGAATATACGGTTTGTACGTAGTTAATCGGAATTATTTCGTGTTGATCGTAGTCGATCGGAATTATTTCGTGTTGATCGTAGTCGATCGGGGTCTTTCAGGGTGATCCGGGGTCGTTCAGGGTCGATCGGAGTTTATCAGAACTGTTCGGAAGCGATCGGAGTCGATCAGAACTCTTCGGGAGCGATCGGAGTCAATCAGAACTCTTCGGAAGCGATCTGAGTCGATCAGAACTCTTCCGAAGTGATCGGAGTCTATCAGAACTCTTCGGAATTGATCGGAGTCGATCAGAACTCTTCGGAAGCGATCTGAGTCGATCAGAACTCTTCCGAAGTGATCGGAGTCTATCAGAACTCTTCGGAATTGATCGGAGTCGATCAGAACTCTTCCGAAGCGCTCGGAGTTGATCGAGCCGCTTCGATGTTTACACTTCCGAAGAAAGTTCGATCGCACCAAAGATCGCTCGATCGGAACAAACGACGCTTGATCGGAACAAACGACGCTCGATCGTACTGAAGGACGCTCGAGCGGAACAAACGAAGCTCGATCAGACCGAATGACGCTCGAGCGGACTTTAGATTTTAAACAAACCTCGATCGTGCCACGAACAATAATAGAGAGCCTGCGTGACGCAAAAGACAACCCGAGCAGCTTCGAGGCTTACCTACGAATGTGGAACCGAGCTGTAAAGGGCGTAATCACCCGGACCGCATTTGATATTGCAGGAGAGTGAAAGAGAGTAAATTCAATCTCCCTCTTTTTTTATCAAGCGTATTTTTTCCATTCAAATCGGTTATAGCTAATGTACTAGTAAGTTCAGCTGGCATTCGAAATGAACTGTGTACATTAGTTTATTTCGAACTGTCCTAAAGTATTTGAGGCGCATAGATTATTTTTTAATCTTAAAAAGAATTGTAAAAATCGAACAAATCTTAATATTAAAATACTGCTGACATTGTATGCGTACGGGACAGTATTGAAATATCGAATTATCTCTATATACTCCCTAGTAAATTTGCATTACTCCAGTCTTCTTAATGGACATAAAGCGTTTCGCAATAATATCAACGTGACTTGAACGCTCGATAATAACTTAATATTTTTACTAATGACAAGATTTTTCACGTGCTCGTTTAATCACCTCTCTGCGTACACGAAACAAAGGAAAATTCAAATGATTTAAACTAATCGTTCGCGGTTAATCATATATTATACGAAATATAAGAGGTCGCTGATGTACGACTGAAGTACGCGATAATTCTAATAGAGCTCCCTGGTGTTTCTGGGGGCATTAAAATCAGCACCTGGCTGACTGCAATTCACTTCACTGCATATCTAGAGACGTTGCACAAACTATTAACAAAAACGAACATTCTCGGACATTCGAAGAGACGCGGACCTTCTCCAGACATTTTATCATCATTATTATTATTGTCTTTTGCGGTCATCTGATTTTTTAGCCGTGCGTCGCAGACGTCCATGACAGTGTTGGAGTATTAAATACCTTACAGACTGTTTCTATCTGCATAAGTTTTTTTTCCCCACTATACAAGCACCAAGACACGTGCACGCTAAGTCGAGAGATTGCTTACAGTCACAACGTCCATGAAAACTTTTTTTCGCACAAAACGTAACCACTAGACACCATATCTATCACGATTTGAGCTGACATAAAGATGCTTTTATTGAAGTAAGGATCCACCTTCTTTGTTCGTATTTATCGTCATTAACTTTGACGAAGCAGCGAAATAAGTGACGGCATCACGATCTGCAGCGGTGTAATAAAAAATACTGCAACAATTAAAACTTCACAGACACGAGAACACACTTACTCACAACTTATTCACTTGCACTATTAGCCGATCGAACGCGTTAATAAAGAAGCTCCGCTGGTTACCACATCAGTTATACGTTTGACTCGCTGCTACACTCTCGATGTATGGCTTCCCCTTCTCTGCGACAAAGGGAGTTCGAACGTGCCTAAACCTGAAGCACGCGCACGTTGTTGCATCGTGGCAGTGAGTGAGAGACTCACAGGTTGTACACCAGCGTCGCTAGTGTGCTTTCATGTCCCGATGCGCGGCTGACAGTTGTCTACTTTGAATTACTATGTCAATATCTCGATAAATAAAACGTCAAGTGTTGCTTTCAAGGACTCAAAATACTTATTACATTTTCTTTAATTTTATTTTAGTTTTAGAATGAATTTATACGTTCGGCAAAAATTATGAGAATGCTTGTTTCACGCGGACTCAACATAGGAATCACGTGTGTTAACTAAAGATCTCAAACTACAAAAAGTATTTACTAACACGCTGGCTTTCTTTGTTTCTTATTACATTTCTACTTGGGGATTTTTGAGGTCGCTGAACACGAATATGGCTATAGAGCACACTACGTGATATACATGCGCAATATTTGCAGACAAGCTAGACTCTCCATAAGGAGTCCAGAAATTGATGTTATTTTTGGCAAGTTATCTAGCCAGATCCGTACACTAGTTTCTTTCGAGATCTTGAAAAACTCGGAAGATTCAGGGCTGTTCATCACCTACCCTACCCCAGCCTGCAAAATAATGATATTTGCAATAAAAAAAATACTAATGGATAGTTTTTCAATAGCTCAATTTAACTGCGTTGTCCTTTGAAATTGCTCACCTTAATTTATTTATTTAAAAGTCAATAAAGTCATTGAAAAAATAATTCATTTATCCCTATTTTTAAACTTCCATATCTTTTGATATATATATATATATATATATATATATATATATATATATATAATATTTTTAACTGCTCTAAGTGCTAAAAAACTACTCAAGTTACATATATAATAGCTCAAGTAAAGTTTTTGTCTACTTTCCTTAATTGTTAAATAAATCAAGATAGTTTCAACTTAGGCAATTGAGCGTTGCGCATGCGCGCAAACAGTGACGCGCCGTCGCGCGGCAATTTAAGGTCAAGGATCTTTAAAGCTTTAAAGGTGTTTCATAACCTCATCATAGTAAATAAAAGAGTGTGCCTGAGTATGTATGATTGCTTTAGCACAATTCTGAGCAAAGACATCAATGTGCTAAAGCAATAATACACGCGTAGGCAAACTCTTCGCGAAGGAATACGTAGATCAATGTCCGAGCGGTCCGAGCCCGCTGATGCCGACCGACGGTAAAAGACACAAGTCTTGATGTTGAACAGAGATGCGTATTTCATCACTATTATTGTAAGATGAAGCGGTGTAAGGTTGATGAGCGTGTATCTCATAATTACACACCGAATCATCGTACGTCACGGGAGATTGAATATTTAGAATCTCGTCCATTTTTTTGAAGACAGCAGAGGAATATACACGTTACTTTCCACCAGGGCGGTTGACTCTTAGACCGAGTCCTTTTAAAAATTGTATATTTTGCCGTGTTAGCGTTCTGATTGCTCGCTGACGACTGATTCTTGGTTGCCATTTTGGTTTGCTTATATACCCTCTACCGCTGTAGACAATACCCATTACGCTTGTTTTAGATGTAATCTGATTGTAATTATTTCACCTCGAAAGTTAACAAGATTTCCGTCTTGATCAACTATACCAAGTTGCAATTGATCAATACTCTTCACAGTGATCGGAAGGTAAATAACTTGTGATGGAACTTCGATGATCTTGTATCCTGGTGGCACTGCAGGAAAGAACTCGTGTATGGTATGCACTCGCTGACCGTTTATATAGGCACCAGTAGTAATGCTACACTCGACTCGTAGAGCGTTAACCTTGAGAATAGACACTGGTAGATCGGATCTATGAATAATGTTAGCTTCAAGAATGCGTTGTGTGAAGCCTAGTAGTTGAGCAATCGAATCTCGCGGACGAAAATCAATGGTATGGCTACACTGAATTACACTGCGAAGAGTGTTATTGTTGGGTTTGAGAGATATTGATATACCTTTTAAAGCTAATGCGTCATGAAGATAATTTTCTATATCTTCAATCTCATAGCTACCTGTCGGCAAGTTAATTATCTCCTCACCTACGTAGAACTTGTTATTGTCTGTATCTATATTAGGAATTGAGTTAAATGCGAGCAATTCAACTAATCCAAGAACGTAATTTTTATTTGGAGATAGTTCAATAGGAGGAAAGTATTGAGCTTCAAGTATAGAAGATGTGGCAGAGAGATTCAGAGTCAATGAATCCTCCATGACAGTTAAACTGATAATGACTCATCAACTATTTTTTCATCTTCTTATATAGGCTTCCACTCAAAAACTTGAGACAAAGATGACCACAATTGAATGTATTATAATCTTGATATCTTTCATGATTATATTTTACTTCATCAACACCCAGATAAAGTAGTAATTCTATTGGAGGTTGAAGATCACCGAAACTATCGAAGTAAATTATATTTGAACCGCGTTTACGGTATGCAACCCAATGCGTACCAGGGCCACGAGTATCATCCAAATTTACTATGGCTGATTCATTGTAAGGCGGACCATCTATCGGTAATGAATCACGCATAAATACACCACGAAAGTTTGAGATCTTCATAATTTTAGCATACTTTAGAAGATCAAAATCTGTAAGAGCTCTCTCAGACAATCTTACTTCGAGGATCTTTTTTTTTCTCAATCCATTTCCAAGCTTTAGATGAAGACCTAATCCCTTCTTGTGAGGTTTTAAGTAGAGTCCTTTACCAAGTGCAATCTCTTCCATCTTTTGATTATGTCTCTGACTCTCTTCCAATCTAATTTTGGCAGCTTTAGCATCATTAACAGCCTTAGCTATTTCAGCAGCGCCACCTGCTAGTGCACCAGTTGCACTAACAAGGAAAGGTACCCAACCCGAACTCACCGATTTTGATGATTTTCATATATGTTGTAGAACATAAAAAAATAAGAGACACGTATTTTTTTTTATCGGCTAATTTTCACTTTTAAGGGGTAAAAACCTCCCCTAAAGTTAACCCCCAAAAAGCGTTTTTTTTAAATATCTCGGCTTAAAATTAATATTTTTCAATGAAACAAATTGGAGGTTATTTCTTACAAAAAGAGCAAGTATTTCATGGTGATTTGAAGAGTAAGAGTAGCATCCCCTATTTTTTAGGGGTTGAAAACATATATTTTTTGGAATAATTTTATAATAAAAATGTTTAAACCGACTAAAAAAAATTGGAAAAAATGTTTAAACATCCTTAATAACAAAATTTAGTTGACGTCTTTCGGTGTTTTCATAAATATTACTCCTAAGGGGGTAAACCACCCCTAACACAAAATAACTGTAAATATGTAATTCAATACATAATATTTCGTAGAAAGTTTGTATATAGAGGTTTTCGAGGTCGCTGATTACAAATCTGTTAATCTGTCGACTAAAAAAAATTGGAAAAAATGTTTAAACATCCTTAATAACAAAATTTAGTTGACGTCTTTCGGTGTTTTCATAAATATTACCCCTAAGGGGGTAAACCACCCCTAACACAAAATAACTGTAAATATGTAATTCAATACATAATATTTTGTAGAAAGTTTGTATATAGAGGTTTTTGAGGTCGCTGATTACAAATCTGTTATCAGATTTTGAAAATTCAAAATGGCGGAACCAATAGGACGGAAATATCGAAAAAAAATTTTATATAATAAAAAAGTTTTAAACGACTAAAAAAATTGGAAAAAATTTGTAAACATCTATAATAAACAAATTAAGTTTTTCGATTTTTTCATAGATACTACCCTTTAGGGGGTAAACCACCCCTAACACAAAATAATTATAAGTATACTTCAATCCATAATATTTTGTAGAAGGTTTGTATATAAGGGTTTTCGAGATCGCTCTTTGCAAATCTGATATCAGATTTTGAAAATTCAAAATGGCGGAACCAATGTGGTGGACGAAAATGTCGAAAAAAAATTTTAACTTTCATAAAAACTTGTTATAAATGTTTTATCTTTGTAGCCTGTACATGTGAACTAAAGAGCCTTAATCCCTAAACCCCTAAAGAACAAATAGACTAAATGGTTGTGCTTTTTAACCAAACCACCTCAAATTCCTAAATTTGTAAACAAGAAAATTCTGTGTGTGAAGCAGTTTTATAATTTCCGTAGAAATTGTTATCAGAATGTTATTGAAATTCCTTTATTGTAAATTCAACTTATAATGTATTTTTGTTTATAATATTAGAGTATAATAATAATCTACAATCTTGTATCTTTTGCCATAGTGCATTTTTTGTATTGAGCATAAAATATATTATTTTACGATGTTTTTACAATAATGGTAGTCCTCATAAAAGTGTTTAAAGCACAATGCTTTTTTGCACCAACCACATCGTACAATTGCAATGTTTGTGCACCCTTCTATTTCACAATGTGTTGCACAAGACTTTCCAAAACTGAAATCTATAGGATTATCAAATTTATCTGGTTTTTCATTGACGTAACCGCTTTTATACCAGGAATATTTAAACAAATCTATATATCTCGGTGAAGACAGTTGGTTGTGAACCAATGATTGAAGTTTAATTATATTATTTCTCACATGTAAATTCATATCATGATCCATTAACATTACATTATCAGAAAATGTTCGGACAAAGTTTTTCCAAATACGGAATCCATAGACACCAAGTGGTTGTATTTTTCCTGTGGTTCCAGTTGGAATTTTTTTATGTTAATAATTTTATTTTGTGGCATTGTTTCTTCTATAACTTTGTCACAATGACCACTCCAAGAATCAAGTAATAGTATTGAGTGATGGCCTACATAGGGATAAAATATTTTTTCCAACCAGATTTTGAAGTGATCTGCAATTAAACACCTTACTAATTAACTGATCAACGATATTACAATGTAAAAATTGTTATTAGTTCCCTTACTTGTTGTTAATTTTCCAGATTTGGATGCTTCCACGTACACGTTTTCTGGTCTAAATATGTTTTGTTCTACAATAGGGCCAAACTTGCCACTTGGTTCCTTTAAAATAAGAAATAGCGGTGACAACAGTTGTCCAGTAGCTGATATTAGTGGCTGTATAGTATAACTATGCGTTGTTGCTGAAATTAACTGTACCAGACATTGCACTTGCTTTTCTCCTTCTACTGCTAATGTTCTTCCAGAATGCATTTCTAGCTGAAATCCGCTCTGATCTGTATTATACAAATTTTCGAGTCCAATCCTTGGTATACACGATTTAACGTCATCGATAAATGCTTCAGCTTTAGCCGTAAGTTCTGCACTACTTTCTAGTGTTTTTCTTGTTATGAACTTATTTATTTTCCTAGAAACTATTCGGTGTGCTTGCTTAAATTTGAGTAACCAATGTTTAGAAGCTTTGAATCTAATATCATCAAAACCAATTTCTTTTTTAGCTTGTAAGGCCCATCGAATTATATCTTCATCATGGATAATTGAACCACTGTCGAGAGCTGCTTGAAAATTATCCAGGGTATACTGACAAATTTGTGCTACTTTTTCTCTATACGTGCCACCTTTATTAATTGAATGAGCCCAACGACGTAGCTGACTAATAGATGATACTTTTTTGAATCTGTTTTGCACTGTTTTGAGACTTAAATTTTGCTTCGTTTTGCTACTTCTCCAAAATTCTACAGCTCTTTTTTTGTATTCAAAATCTAGTTCTTCATTATCTGCTGTACATTGATTTGTTGGTGCTATATCCGGATCAGGAAAATGATGTTGCACTTCATCTTCAATTATTTCCACATTATGGTCTTTATACTCTTCTTGAAAATCCAAAGAGTCATCAGTAATCATTTCTACATCGTTGAAATCATGTGTTGCATCTATTAAAATTTCTTTTATTTTTTCGGCCAACTCTGTTTCGTGATAATTCGTGACACTATCTGGTATGTTTAACGCTTGAAAGTATGCTAATAATAAGTTTAGAACGTTTAACGGATTAATTTTCATTTTTCAATCTAAAATGAAAACAAGCGGTAAAATTTATACAAGCTGTGTTTTTGCATGTAAGGCACGACTGCTACATTTCTACCAGAATAAAACGAGTGAATGTAAATTGAATCAAATCATTAATTTATGCATTGGAGAAGAATTCTCGTTCCACTTTGTGATGTTCGGAAAACTCTATTTTTGGTTTTATTCAACTTTTATTCACTTTGAAATTGAAGAATGTAAATCTATGTAAAATCACTAAAGAAAATTTTCTACAACTGTATGATACCACTGACAAACAAAAAGACGTACTATTCGTACTTTCCGGCATCGAACTAGAATACCCACAAAACTCACTCACTGCCTAAAAAATAACACAGGCAGCTGAGGTAAACACTCGATGAAAACAATCTAAAAAAAGAACATACTGATTCGCACATATTGTCAACAACTTTTATGAGTGAAAGACATTTATCTGTGGAATTATCATTGAATGTACGATAACATTCATTAAACTAATGAATGCATATAAAATTCCCTTTCAATAACAACGTGTTCTTTAATTGCAAATGAAGTTCGAGTATTAATATTCTTTTATGTATTTTTACCAATAACAAAAATTATCATAGTAATATAATAATAATAATAATAATAAGAAGAATAAGCATAATTGCAATAGCAATAATAACAGTAATACTGATAATAGCAATGATAATGAAAAATAATAATAATAATTAGAATAATATTTATTATTAAATTTAGATTTTTTGATAAATTCATTAAATCGTATCAAATAGTATTATTATGGAATTCCAGACTGTAAATATTTTACTATAGATACAATAATCATTACTTCGAGAATTCATCTAAAAAACGTTTGGCTTACGAAATAATTGTAACAATGAAAAACTCCCAAGTTTGACAACATTAAATTTTATTACAAAACGCAAAAGAGTTTGATAAACTAATTTTATTAACCTATGTTTTTTCATTTGCAAAAAAGTGTGGACTTTTTGAATTTATAAAATTATATAATTATGCAATTTATGAAATACTTTATAATTTATGAAATTACTTTTGAAATTATGCTAATTTATAAAAGCAGAAAAATAAATAATCTTTGATTGAAACATAAAACGAGACGTTATTTGTTACATACAAAATGATAGAATAAAATATCGGTAATATGTCTATACTCGTGTCTACGGTAAAGCATAGGCCTTCGGCTTGTCTGGAGGTTAGGGGTTTGGAGTCGTTTGGTTAAAATGCACAACCATTTAGCCTATTTGTTCTTTAGGGGTTTAGGGTTTAAGGCTCTTTAGTTCACATGTACAGGCTACAAAGATCACACATTTGTAAACAAGTTTTTTTGAAAGTTAAAATTTTTTTTCGATATTTCCGTCCACCATATTGGATCCGCCATTTTGAATTTTCAAAATCTGATAACAGATTTGTAATCAGCGACCTCGAAAACCGCTATATACAAACTTTCTACGAAATATTATGTATTGAATTACATATTTACAGTTATTTTGTGTTAGGGGTGGTTTACCCCCTTAGGGGTAATATTTATGAAAACACCGAAAGACGTCAACTAAATTTTGTTATTAAGGATGTTTAAACATTTTTTCCAATTTTTTTTAGTCGGTTTAAACATTTTTATTATAAAATTATGCCAAAAAATATATGTTTTCAACCCCTAAAAAATAGGGGATGCTACCCTTACTCTTCAAATCACCATGAAATACTTGCTCTTTTTGTAAGAAATAACCTCCAATTTGTTTCATTGAAAAATATTAATTTTAAGCCGAGATATTTAAAAAAAAACGCTTTTTGGGGGTTAACTTTAGGGGAGGTTTTTATCCCTTAAAAGTGAAAATTAGCCGATAAAAAAAAATACGTGTCTCTTATTTTTTTATGTTCTACAACATATATGAAAATCATTAAATTCGGGGAGTTCGGGTAGGGTACCTTTCCTTGTAAGACCAGCAAATATGGGAACAAGAAATGGTAGGAAACCATCTACCTTAGATGGAACTCGTAATATTCGAAGAACTATAATATTTTTCTTACCACCAGCCTTTTTAACCATTTTGCGAGCACCTTTCAAATCAGAAAGAATAACTTTATTAGCACATTTGCTTGGTACAACTGATTTTGAAGCAGCCTTCACTACTCTTCTAAGCGTAGTGCGGGACTTCATCCCCATTCCAAGGTTTGTTTTTAATTTCATAGCGTTAGTTATAGCGTATGCAGCTACTTTTTCAGCAATTTTTTAATCCTTTGCCAAAACTCTGCCAAGCTTTGTTAGCCAATACTTTATCAGCAACGTGCCTAGCTTCAACGTTTTCGCGATTTTGCGAATAGAATATATTGTGCTCCTTACAAGCTTTATCCAACGGATTAATTCCTGGATCACCTCGAGCAAGACGTTTAGCTAACTTGGTACCTGGACCACAGTATTGATATCCTGGTATATGAAGTTCAATGGGAAGTTTGTTGATGAGTTTATTAATAATCCCACGACCACGTCGTTGTTGTTTATATGTGATCATCACACCATGAAGGTTAAATGATAACTGATACCGAGAGTATATAAGCGCGCTCTATTTATATTTTTATACCTAGTTGCAAATCAGACCTCTAAGAATGAACTTCAAAGAGCAACCAGTCAAGCTTCCCATAGTGAATTTCGACACTGTCATCGAACCTGAGAAAAAAATTAGGCGTCATGGAGATCTACTTCCAGACAGCATTCGAGCTGTGTTTTGTGGACCATCAAACTGTGGTAAAACTAATAGCTTACTTGCTCTAATAACACATCCTAATGGTGTTAGATTTGAAAACGTATATGTATACTCGAAATCTCTCAATCAATCCAAGTATAAATTTCTAAAAAATCTTTTAGAACCTATTGATGATATACAATATTTCCCTTTTAGCGAGCGTGATGATGTGATAGCTCCCGATGATGCTCTCACCAACTCAATCATGATATTTTATGATGTTGCCTGTGAAAAGCAAGATAACATAAAAACATATTACTGCATGGGGAGACATAAAAAAGTAGATTGTTTTTATATCTGTCAGTCTTATGCACAAGTTCCAAAACATCTTGTAAGAGACAATGTTAATCTATTGGTAATTTTTCGACAAGATGATCTAAATCTCAAACATCTGTACGATGATCATGTTAATTCTGATATGAGTTATATGCAGTTTAAAAATTTATGTTCAAAATGTTGGTGTGATAATAAGTATGGTTTTATAATGATTGATAAGGATAGTCCAATCAATGGAGGTAGATATCGGAAAGGGTTTGATAGTTTTGCTATATATAGCACGCATGTAGTAAAATTCATAGTGTATCTTTGTATATCAAAGCATCAACATGGGTGATATTCAAAGAGAAAAGAATATATTACGTCAGCTTGTAAAAACACAAAACGCAGTTAAACGTAAGTATAATATGTTGAAGATGGAAAAAGATAGTTTCGAAAAAGCTGTACGAGATACCTTTAAACCGATTGTTGATCCTCTACAACAGCTTATTTCTTCAACTGAAAGAAATGCTCTTTTACCTCCTCCTCACAAAAAGCAGAATAGATCTTCTCTAAATGAAACAGTGAGAAAAGGAAAAATGAATGAGAGCATTGATAAAACTCACTTTGCTTCTGATGGTGAAAATAGTGACACTGATGATGATGATAGTCTCGATGAAACTTTAGCTGATAAGGATGCTAAAATGAGTGGATTCGAAACAGCTGCTAGTAATCTAAATCTAAAAAAAGCGAAGGTGGTCGTGGCCCTCCTGGTTTCGGTTTCAAAATCACAACAGATGGCCAATACGACATAGATAAAAAGAGGTTATGCAACGTGGGAGATGCACAAAACATAGATGAGGCTGTCAGTTTGTTTCAAGTTCAAATGGAAAACTATAAAATTATAGATTTAATATCCCGACAAGAAAGAGACTTAAAAAATTTAGATTCTCTTTTGGAAGCATACCGAGAGCAATTTGATTTAAAATTACTTACCTACAAGCTAGAAATCGATACTATAAAAGAGGCTGTGTCTCAGATCACAAGCAACATTCATTCAGCAAACGTTTAACATGCAACATAAAAAAGTAGTAGTTGAAGAACTTCACAAACCAACTCGACGGAATTATCCTCATCGCAGTTTTGATTTTCGAGGATTAGATGAAACTTGGCTAGCTGATTTAGTAGAAATGCAACCGTATGCTAAGGAGAACAAGGATTATAGATATCTTCTTACAATCATCGATAAATTCTCTAAATTTGCATGGGCTGTTCCAGTAAAGAGGAAAACTGGAGAAGAAGTTACAGCAGCTATGAAGTCTGTATTATGTCTAGGTCGAATACCAAAAAATTTGCATACAGATAGAGGTAAAGAGTTCTACAATGCGAATTTTGAAAAGCTCATGAAGCAATACAAGATTAATTTATACTCCACATATAGCAATCTTAAAGCTTCCATATGTGAGCGTATCAATCGTACTTTAAAAACAAAGATGTGAATTCAGTAAAGCCTTCAAGGAAACTACAAGTGGCTAACTATCTTACCCGATTTGATAGCTAAGTATAATGATAGTAAACATCGAACAATTGGAGTGAGACCTAATGAAGTCTCTATCGATAATCAAACTCAAATACTTAAACGTTTTGCTCATACAATAACAAAAACAAAGAAACCTAAATTTAAAGTAGGAGATCATGTACGATTTAGTAGAGTAAAGCAGATTTTTGAGAAGGGTTATACACCTAACTGGTCAACAGAGATATTTACAGTGAGTAGAGTAGCTGCAACAAATATAGTTACCTATTATCTCAAGGATTATCAGGATAAACCAATCACTGGAGGATTTTATGAAGAAGAGTTATCGAGAACAAAGTATCCTGACATATATCTCATAGAGAAGGTTCTGAAGAAACGAGGAGAGCAAGTCTACGTAAAGTGGCTTGGATTCGACAATTCTCATAACAGTTGGATTAATAAAAGCGATGTGTGATTTTGGGAAGTGGTGGAGGCCCCTACCATCGCCCCCACCTGTGAGGTACAACCATCTTGAATTTACATCTCCATTGATTTCCCACTCAACACAGCTTGAGTTTTAATCCAACCCTTTTTGCAAGTGGTAGCATCTTATTGGATAGATCTTCATCATTAACTATGCTCCACAACATCTCATATGCAGATAGAGTTCTATCAGCCTTAAAAGTTAGAGTCAACTTACGTTGATTTGCAACTGATATAATTTCATCAAGCAAAACATCATCATTCAACAAACATGTAGACAGATGATGCGGAAGCATCAATGAAAACTCATCGTCGAGAACTGTGAAGATTTTTGGACCATACTTAGTTCTAACACGTTTGAACAACGTTATCACGCAAGTATAATCTTTTTTTCAGTTTTAACAGTTGATAGCTATTCACCAAGAGAGACCAGCTCATGAATTCCATTTAAGCAATAAATGATCTCCACAGTCTGCTTCACTAGCTTTTAACCGTTTGGAGAGAGCATTCAGCAGGTTGAAGCTTTAACAACTTGTTGTTCGGTGTGGTGGGGGCCCCAACCATGCCCCCACCCGTGAGGTACAACCAACTTGTAACTACCTCTCCGTTTCTTCACCCACTTAAGCGTTGCCGAACTGCACACCGGTATCTCTAAGATAGGTGAGGTTTAGCTTAAACTTATTTGCAGCTTCACTCAGCTGATTGAATAAGGCCTCATCCTTGTTGAGAGCAGTTGATACTTGTCCTGGGAGGAATATCTGGAACTCCTCATTTAGAGTTGCTACAATCTTCGGACCATATCTAGTTTTCACTGTTTTCAAAGCTGTTACCAAGTAGGAATGATCCTTCTCCAACTCCACAACCTTCTTCGTCGGCAGGAAGCCTCCAGCAGCCATGCTGATAGATCCATCTTCTACGAGGATACGTCTTCTACAAGGATGATCTTCTACGAGGATGCGTCTTCTACGAGGATAATCGTCTACGAGGATGCTTCTTCTACGAGGAGAATACCTGGTTATGTTCACTCGTCAGTCGACTGGTGAGAATGATCTCTGCAGTCTGCCTCGCAGCCTTATGTATAGGTCTCCCCACTACGACTACTCGAGCCGCCGCCGCCGCTTGACCAATTAGGAAGCTGCAAGCAGGTCGGAGGATGCAGAGAGCTCGAACAAGCACCAACTTGTTGTTCCTACTCATTCAGCATCTGAAACAAAAGGTAAGGTTAGTATCGAAGTATAGTTGGTAAAGCAGATTTTCGACTTACCTATTCCAACCTCGGTCTCTTGCTTGCCGACTCCTCCTCGTTGCAGTGTCCATGTTGTTGACCCACTGGAAGCCTCTATATGGTAGGGCCTGAGTCATAGCCCAACCATAGAGGTTATTGACGTCATAGTACATTAAGTACTTCGACTCTTCCAGCGGGTTGACGCCCTCGCTCACATATTGGTTGTTCGCTTTTCCATAGCGATTGCAACACTGGCTTACACCACCCCGGATACCTCTCTCAACGAATAAGAGCATGTCTATGTCGGTAAGGAGCTCTAGCTCGACCTTGGTATGCTTAAGCATAGCATCCCAGGTGAGGGTGGTGTAGTAATGAGCGGGGTCGAGACCGTACGCTTCGAGACATGTCGAGCGGAAGTTCTCAAACACGTCTGCGAGCAGGAGTACATCCGTCTTAAGGTATAGATCGGAGTACTCGCTAAGGCTCGCGATATTGAAGCGCTGCCAGACATTCTGCGCATGCGCATAGTCGGCGTCCTCTATACCGCTTTCAGTCAGCTGACTGAAGAAGTCGGTTTGGGAGGGGAGCTTCGTCTCCTTTAGCTTGTCAAAGCTGGAGACGTAGTCGTAGGAGAATACTCCCTTACGTTTGAGAAGCTCAATCTGCTCGTTGGAATAGCCATATTCCTCGAACACTCGCTTTGCTATATCGAGATGATTAAGGTAAGAAGCTAGCTTCTCAAGGGAGGATGCCATCAAGCGGAGGGAGTCCAGAAAGCGGAAGCTGATCTCACTTCCATCGATGAACTTCGTGAAGGAGATGTAGCGATCCTTGTTCTTAGGGATGAGGTTGACACGTCTCTTGAAGTTTGCAGCGGTGGCGATCTCTTTGATGATAAAGTGTGAGTCGTATCCGGTGAGGTTGTGGAAGATGACCGGGATGAAGCGGGAATCCTTGAAGTTCAGATTGCATCCCTGGTGGCCAGCTCCTCGGTAACGTCCGGTTAGATGGCAGTGATCGCGCACCTTCGTCTGCTTCTCGGAGAATGGTTTCTTACAGATGTGGCAAGAGGTAGCCAGAGAGAAGGCTTGTTCCTCAGCCTCTGTAAGCGCTAACGGTTTGGGTTTACCGTAAACCTCCTCCATCTTGGATTTCACAGCTTCAAGTTCAGCTGCGAACCACTGAGCAGGGGTTTGTCCATCCTCCTCGCCCTCTTATCTGTAGCTTCGATAACCAGAGCATTAATTGTTGAAGCTGCTAGCCTATGCTGTAAGCTTGATGCTCTTGATAAGCATACTTATCTTGCGTAGGCTTTAAGAGACACTCAAAGTCAGGATAGATGATGTAGGGAACACGTTCACCATGCTTAAAATTCTCAAATTTGAGAATTTTCTCCTTCTCAGTCGGTAATTTAACCTTGCACTTGTTGACTTGAGCACAGTTTACTTCGTGCTCCTTCAAGTTATCCTCTGAGCGGAAGAAATGTAAGCAACGATCACAAATATGTTTCTTCTCTCGATGTTGAGACAATTGACTATACACCAAGCAGGAGAGAGTCTTGATCCAGACATAGTGAAACTTGGGTAGAGGGCGCTCCTCCTCCTCCTCCTCCTCCTCCTCCTCCTCCTCTTCGTTCACGTAGTAGTCCTGGCATGTCACATGGCATGGCGATACTTCATATCTCTCACCCCTCTTCTTCAGGATGTAAAGATTCACCGAGATGTTGTTCTGCTTCTCAAACTTGGAAATGTCCTTGGATTGCAATGGGAACTCAATACCTTTAAAACTGAGTTCATCCTTGAAATCCTTATAATGAGATACGCGTTCTACATGAGTAGTTATAGGATGTAATGCGGATAAGATGGCCCACTTGAAGCACTCGTTATCCCGGTTCTGCACATTCACACAAGCTTGCTTTTTCTTAATAACTTCCGGTAGTTCGATGTATGAGCTTCCCTTCATGGGTTTGAACTTGTTTACGTTTACCGTCAAGCTCAGGATTTGACGAAGAGTCCAACCGGAATCTTTCTCTTGGAATTCCTCCATTCCTGTCTGGTCAGGTCGCTGCACGTTTTCTTCGAACCACTTCGTCAAGTCGGTAGTCTGATGAATGGGAGCGTTCTTTGTATTGAAGTACTTCACTTCAAGACTCTCCGAATGATTTTTCTGGATGGCGTACTCGGCTGCAAGCTCAGTATTAACCTTGACAGCGTCGTACACAGAGAGTGCCACCTTAATCTTTTCCTCGAAGAGGGGGAGATCATCGTTGAAGAATGAAACGATGTCAAGATGGCCGAGGTTGGTAATAACACCTGATCTGATTCGTGTCTTGAAGGCTGATTGAAAATCATCCCATTTAACTTTGGGGGGATCAGCTGATCGATCAACGCGTAGATCACCACCTCTCTTCGCCAGATCAAGGAGCTTGTCTTGAATGGTATGCAAATGTCTCAAGATTGTTTGACACTTCTGCTTTTCCTCTCTGGTTAAGGCTGGTCCACTTGAAATCTCCTCAGCTTCTTCCAGAGCTTTAGAGGTTAGGAATAACCACCTCTGTATATCCTCTACATCAGCATCACCATTGTAAGCATGACGTAGAGATCCCCACAACCACTTGATGGTTTCTATGGTCGCCATCTATAATAAAAGTTTAAATTAGTATTTAGTTAAGATGCGCTAGTGCTCGAGAGGATTAGTAGACTTCGAGATGGAGTACGTGGTAGACGTTCAAGGCTTCAAGACATCATCCAATGAGTTCATCTTCAAGAAGGTTGCGATTCTTGCTCTTGAAGAAGATGCGACTCCTTCCGTATTCTTATTCGAACCATATTGCAAGTGGTCCAGTCTAACATCGGGGAGTCGGTGCCGAAATCGCTGGTTGGAGAGGAACTTCCACGGGATACCCTGGAGCGCGGGGGAGATCCGCTACAAGGACTTACTGCTACTGAGGAAAGTGTTGCCAAGCGACAGGTAAGTATATAATTATTACTATTTAAATAATAATAAAATACTAAAACATATCTTTTTGTTTACAGTATTATTTACAACTTAGAAGACTTCGGATGTCCAGCTTTAACCAACCTTCGGAAGGAAGTGTACACGCTGTGCACCATCATCCTCTATGCTGGAATCCTGTTTGCGCCCTACGAAATGTTCATTTCATGAAGAATTTTTTATTACAGCAGTATCGAGATAGTCAGGACATAGTGGATACCTTTAAGGAAGATCAGGAAAGAATGGCTTCTAAAATAAATAAAAATATATGTAATATATTATAAATAAAAGCAGGAAGTTGTGGAGAGGTAAACAAGAATGGTGGTACCTCACAGGTGAGAGCGCGGTTGGGGCTCTCATCCTTCCTAAAAAAGAAAAAAGAAAAAACCAGTACAAGGAGCTATGCTCCAAACCTGGCACACACTTGAACAGCGCGGAACGCGAAACATATATATACACGCATATATACACGCATATATACACGCATACATACCCATATACATTTAATAAAAATTTAATTATTATTAATAGTTAGTTTGACACGAAATGGAACGTGGAATGCGAGCATGTGGTCGCGCGCGCGTAAATGAAACTTTGAATATCCCGCCCGTCGGCCATCTTTGAATATCCTACTCATCGACCATGCTCGTATGTAAAGTGTCATGGCCGATGGGTAGAATATTCAAAGATGTCTGACGGGCGGGGTATTCAAAGGTATAAAAAGACATATTTAATTTTCCAATTCATTTATTAAATTTTCCAGTAATAAAATAGCAACGTTTGGTATATTGTGATATAAACAATCACGTACTGTTTTAAAAACAAATAAATGCTGTTGTCGGGTGACCTCTCCACATACTTCATATAAAAAAATCTGTCTATTCATAAATAAACTTATTCCTTCTTGCATAAAATAAGATGGTTGATCATCCTGTTCCAAAATTAATGACGTATAAAAATCATGCATTGTGCCAAATACCTGAAAAGTAAATTTATTATTAATATTTGTAAACAATAATATATTAGTTTTACACTTTATATGAAAAACGTCCGCGCAGAATGATTTGAAAAATTTACAAGTGTAATACAGGCTTGTGTAAGTTAAAGTAGCCTCGAATTTAACATGATCTTACCCTAACGTACGTAAAGGTTGTATTACACTTATAAATTTTTCAAATCTTTCTACACTGACGTTTGTCATGTTGAGTGTAAACTTGTTTTATTATGATTATAAAAAATTACCGAAGCGCCTATTTCCAATAAAAGTAATCTGTTCTGTATAAGCAGTACGTCAATTTGTTTTAAAAAATTGTGTAGACTTCCAAATAACTCGATGCCAGTTTTCTTGAAGCTTGTTCCATCTTCTTGAGTGTGTAGCATTGTTGCATAGAACGCGTTATTGTCACCATAAAACTCCTCCCCAACTTCCAAAAACAGCATTTTCTTCACACATAGAGGAAGAGGTGGAAGTCTGTTTCTGTCAAAATTTAAAAAAGAAAACTGAGAATTTGTATACATTTATTCAATTTGAAATATTTTATATATATGCTCGAATAAAAATGATTTATATAGACTTGTGTAAGTTGATAGAAAATCATGTATAGTCAATAAGCATAATCATATATGATTGTATATTGATACCCGACGTTTACCTCTATATAATTTTTAATAATCATATATGGCTATGCATAATTATATATATATTTGTGATTGTCTATAGTATTTAATATAGTCATGTATGAGTATACATAAGTAAAAATAAATCATTTTATGTAATTAAATATTTCATTGATTATTTTCCAGGTGAGATCTCATCTGAGATTATCATATTAAAATTCAAAGTTTATAAAATTAAAAAAAAATACTTACAATACGGACATGATGGGGACCGGTACCGGATTATGACGACAGCGGTAGCAATAATAACGCAATGAAAAGAGTCTCTTTAGAACTCATATAAGATTACAACGACAGCATATTTGGTTTTGCATATTGCTATAATGTTTGTGTCAAAAACCTAACTACGACTTTTTAAAAGCGGGATTACGACGACAGTAATAGACTTCGTTAAAAAAATTATTTTAAAAGCGTCGTTAGGATATTTCATGAAAGCTTCGAATATTACTATAACATATTCTTAAGATGTCGATACGACCTACATTAATACCGTGCACAGTCTTGCCAACCCATTTATTCAATGGTAAAAATATTTGTGGTGGCACAACGGTACCGGATTATGACGACAGCGGTAGCAATAATAACGCAATGAAAAGAGTCTCTTTAGAACTCATATAAGATTACAACGACAGCATATTTGGTTTTGCATATTGCTATAATGTTTGTGTCAAAAACCTAACTACGACTTTTTAAAAGCGGGATTACGACGACAGTAATAGACTTCGTTAAAAAAATTATTTTAAAAGCGTCGTTAGGATATTTCATGAAAGCTTCGAATATTACTATAACATATTCTTAAGATGTCGATACGACCTACATTAATACCGTGCACAGTCTTGCCAACCCATTTATTCAATGGTAAAAATATTTGTGGTGGCACAACGGTACCGGATTATGACGACAGCGGTAGCAATAATAACGCAATAAAAAGAGTCTCGTTAGTACTTATATAAGATTACAACGACAGAATATATGCTTTAGCATGTTGCTATGATGTTTGTGCTGTAATTGAATAGTATCATTTAGCACTGCTACATGCGTTGTTCACCTAACCACTACGACTTCTCGGTAGCGGGATTACGACGACAGTAATAGACTTTGTTAAAAAAATTATCTCATAATTCGTCGTTAGGATATTTCATGAAAACTTTGAATATAACTATAACATATTTTTGAAATGTCGATAAAGCTTACATTAATACCGTGCACAGTCGTGCCAACCAATTTATTTAATGGTAAAAATATTTTTGGTGGCACAGCGGTACCGGATTATGACGACAGCGATAGCAATAATAATGCAATGAAAAGAGTCTCTTTAGCACTCATATAAGATTACAACTACAGCATATTTGGTTTTGCATATTGCTATAATGTTAGTGTCAAAAACCTAACTACGACTTTTTGAAAGCGGGATTACGACGACAGTAATAGACTTCGTTAAACAAATTATTTTAAAAGCGTCGTTAGGATATTTCATGAAAGCTTCGAATATTACTATAACATATTCTTAAGATGTCGATACGACCTACATTAATACCGTGCACAGTCTTGCCAACCCATTTATTCAATGGTAAAAATATTTGTGGTGGCACAACGGTACCGGATTATGACGACAGCGGTAGCAATAATAACGCAATGAAAAGAGTCTCTTTAGAACTCATATAAGATTACAACGACAGCATATTTGGTTTTGCATATTGCTATAATGTTTGTGTCAAAAACCTAACTACGACTTTTTAAAAGCGGGATTACGACGACAGTAATAGACTTCGTTAAAAAAATTATTTTAAAAGCGTCGTTAGGATATTTCATGAAAGCTTCGAATATTACTATAACATATTCTTAAGATGTCGATACGACCTACATTAATACCGTGCACAGTCTTGCCAACCCATTTATTCAATGGTAAAAATATTTGTGGTGGCACAACGGTACCGGATTATGACGACAGCGGTAGCAATAATAACGCAATAAAAAGAGTCTCGTTAGTACTTATATAAGATTACAACGACAGAATATATGCTTTAGCATGTTGCTATGATGTTTGTGCTGTAATTGAATAGTATCATTTAGCACTGCTACATGCGTTGTTCACCTAACCACTACGACTTCTCGGTAGCGGGATTACGACGACAGTAATAGACTTTGTTAAAAAAATTATCTCATAATTCGTCGTTAGGATATTTCATGCAAAACTTTGAATATTACTATAACATATTCTTGAGATGTCAATACAACTTAGATTAATACTGTGCACGGTCGTGCCAACCCATTTATTCAATGGTAAAAATATTTTTGGTGGCACAGCGGTACCGGATTATGACGACAGCGATAGCAATAATAACGCAATGAAAAGAGTCTCTTTAGAACTCATCTAAGATTACAACTACAGCATACTTGGTTTTGCATATTGCTATAATGTTTATGTCAAAAACCTAACTACGACTTCTTGAAAGCGGGATTACGACGACAGTAATAGACTTTGTTAAGAAAATTATCTCATAACGCGTCGTTAGGATATTTCATAAAAACTTTGAATATTACTATACCATATTCTTGAGATGTCGACACGACCTACATTAATACCGTGCACAGTCTTGCCAACCCATTTATTCAATGGTAAAAATATTTGTGGTGGCACAACGGTACCGGATTATGACGACAGCGGTAGCAATAATAACGCAATGAAAAGAGTCTCTTTAGAACTCATATAAGATTACAACGACAGCATATTTGGTTTTGCATATTGCTATAATGTTTGTGTCAAAAACCTAACTACGACTTTTTAAAAGCGGAATTACGACGACAGTAATAGACTTCGTTAAAAAAATTATTTTAAAAGCGTCGTTAGGATATTTCATGAAAGCTTCGAATATTACTATAACATATTCTTAAGATGTCGATACGACCTACATTAATACCGTGCACAGTCTTGCCAACCCATTTATTCAATGGTAAAAATATTTGTGGTGGCACAACGGTACCGGATTATGACGACAGCGGTAGCAATAATAACGCAATAAAAAGAGTCTCGTTAGTACTTATATAAGATTACAACGACAGAATATATGCTTTAGCATGTTGCTATGATGTTTGTGCTGTAATTGAATAGTATCATTTAGCACTGCTACATGCGTTGTTCACCTAACCACTACGACTTCTCGGTAGCGGGATTACGACGACAGTAATAGACTTTGTTAAAAAAATTATCTCATAATTCGTCGTTAGGATATTTCATGCAAAACTTTGAATATTACTATAACATATTCTTGAGATGTCAATACAACTTACATTAATACTGTGCACGGTCGTGCCAACCCATTTATTCAATGGTAAAAATATTTTAGGTGGCACAGCGGTACCGGATTATGACGACAGCGATAGCAATAATAACGCAATGAAAAGAGTCTCTTTAGAACTCATCTAAGATTACAACTACAGCATACTTGGTTTTGCATATTGCTATAATGTTTATGTCAAAAACCTAACTACGACTTCTTGAAAGCGGGATTACGACGACAGTAATAGACTTTGTTAAGAAAATTATCTCATAACGCGTCGTTAGGATATTTCATAAAAACTTTGAATATTACTATACCATATTCTTGAGATGTCGACACGACTTCAATTAATACCGTGCACAGTCTTGCCAACCCATTTATCCAATGGTAAAAATATTTGTGGTGGCACAACGGTACCGGATTATGACGACAGCGGTAGCAATAATAACGCAATAAAAAGAGTCTCTTTAGCACTCATATAAGATTACAACTACAGCATATTTGGTTTTGCATATTGCTATAATGTTAGTGTCAAAAACCTAACTACGACTTTTTGAAAGCGGGATTACGACGACAGTAATAGACTTCGTTAAACAAATTTTTTTTAACGCGTCGTTAGGATATTTCATGAAAACTTCGAATATTACTATATCATATTCTTAAGATGTCGATACGACCTACATTAATACCGTGCACAGTCTTGTCAACCCATTTATCCAATGGTAAAAATATTTGTGGTGGGACAACGGTACCGGATTATGACGACAGCGGTAGCAATAATAACGCAATGCAAAGAGTCTCGTTAGTACTTATATAGGATTACAACGACAGAATATTGGCTTTAGCTTGTTGCTATGATGTTTGTGCTGTAATTGAATAGTAACATTTAGCACTGCTACATTCGCTGTTCACCTAACCACTACGACTTCTCGGTAGCGGGATTACGACGACAGTAATAGACTTTGTTAAAAAAATTATCTCATAACGCGTCGTTAGGATATTTCATGAAACCTTTGAATATTACTATAACATATTCTTAGGATGTCAATACAACTTACATTAATACCGTGCACGGTCTTGCCTACCCATTTATCCAATGGTAAAAATATATGTGGTGGCACAACGGTACCGGATTATGACGACAGCGGTAGCGATAATAACGCAATGCAAAGAGTCTCCTTAGTACATATGTAGGATTACAACGACAGAATATTTGCTTTAGCATGTTGCTATGATGTTTGTGCCGTAATTGAATAGTAACATTTGGCACTGCTACATTCGCTGTTCACCTAACCACTACGACTTCTCGGAAGCGGGATTACGACGACAGTAATAGACTTTGTTAAAGAAATTACCTCATAACGCGTCGTTAGGATATTTCATGAAAACTTTCAATATTACTATATCATATTCTTGAGATGTCAATACAACTTACATTAATACTGTGCACGGTCGTGTTACCCTTTTATCCAATAGTAGGAATATTGTTAGCGGCACAGCGGTACCAGATGATGACGACAGCGATAGCAATAATAACGCAATGCAAAGAGTCTCCTTGGTACTGATATAGAATTACAACTACAGCATATTTGCTTTTGCATATTGCTATAATGTTTGTGTCAAAAACCTAACAACTACGACTTTTTAAGCGGGTTTACAACGACAGTAATAGACTTTGTTAAAAAAAATTATCTCATAACGCGTCGTTAGGATATTTCATGCAAAACTTTGAATATTACTATAACATATTCTTGAGATGTCAATACAACTTACATTAATACCGTGCACGGTCGTGCCAACCCATTTATTCAATGGTAAAAATATTTTTGGTGGCACAGCGGTACCGGATTATGACGACAGCGATAGCAATAATAACGCAATGAAAAGAGTCTCTTTAGAACTCATCTAAGATTACAACTACAGCATACTTGGTTTTGCATATTGCTATAATGTTTATGTCAAAAACCTAACTACGACTTCTTGAAAGCGGGATTACGACGACAGTAATAGACTTTGTTAAGAAAATTATCTCATAACGCGTCGTTAGGATATTTCATAAAAACTTTGAATATTACTATACCATATTCTTGAGATGTCGACACGACTTCAATTAATACCGTGCACGGTCGTGCCAACCCATTTATTGAATGGTAAAAATATTTTTGGTGGCACAACGGTACCGGATTATGACGACAGCGGTAGCAATAATAACGCAATAAAAAGAGTCTCTTTAGCACTCATATAAGATTACAACTACAGCATATTTGGTTTTGCATATTGCTATAATGTTTGTGTCAAAAACCTAACTACGACTTTTTGAAAGCGGGATTACGACGACAGTAATAGACTTCGTTAAACAAATTTTTTTTAACGCGTCGTTAGGATATTTCATGAAAACTTCGAATATTACTATAACATATGCTTAAGATGTCGATACGACCTACATTAATACCGTGCACAGTCTTGCCAACCCATTTATCCAATGGTAAAAATATTTGTGGTGGCACAACGGTACCGGATTATGACGACAGCGGTAGCAATAATAACGCAATAAAAAGAGTCTCTTTAGCACTCATAAGAGATTACAACTACAGCATATTTGGTTTTGCATATTGCTATAATGTTTGTGTCAAAAACCTAACTACGACTTTTTGAAAGCGGGATTACGACGACAGTAATAGACTTCGTTAAACAAATTTTTTTTAACGCGTCGTTAGGATATTTCATGAAAACTTCGAATATTACTATATCATATTCTTAAGATGTCGATACGACCTACATTAATACCGTGCACAGTCTTGTCAACCCATTTATCCAATGGTAAAAATATATGTGGTGGCACAACGGTACCGGATTATGACGACAGCGGTAGCGATAATAACGCAATGCAAAGAGTCTCCTTAGTACATATGTAGGATTACAACGACAGAATATTTGCTTTAGCATGTTGCTATGATGTTTGTGCCGTAATTGAATAGTAACATTTGGCACTGCTACATTCGCTGTTCAGCTAACCACTACGACTTCTCGGAAGCGGGATTACGACGACAGTAATAGACTTTGTTAAAGAAATTACCTCATAACGCGTCGTTAGGATATTTCATGAAAACTTTCAATATTACTATAACATATTCTTGAGATGTCAATACAACTTACATTAATACTGTGCACGGTCGTGTTACCCTTTTATCCAATAGTAGGAATATTGTTAGCGGCACAGCGGTACCAGATGATGACGACAGCGATAGCAATAATAACGCAATGCAAAGAGTCTCCTTGGTACTGATATAGAATTACAACTACAGCATATTTGCTTTTGCATATTGCTATAATGTTTGTGTCAAAAACCTAACAACTACGACTTTTTAAGCGGGTTTACAACGACAGTTATAGACTTTGTTAAAAAAAATTATCTCATAACGCGTCGTTAGGATATTTCATGAAAACTTTGAATATTACTATAACGTATTCTTGAAATGTCGATAAAGCTTACATTAATACCGTGCACAGTCGTGCCAACCCATTTATTTAATGGTAAAAATATTTTTGGTGTCACAGCGGTACAGGATTATGACGACAGCGATAGCAATAATAACGCAATGAAAAGAGTCTCTTTAGAACTCATCTAAGATTACAACTACAGCATACTTGGTTTTGCATATTGCTATAATGTTTATGTCAAAAACCTAACTACGACTTTTTGAATGCGGGATTACGACGACAGTAATAGACTTTGTTAAGAAAATTATCTTATAACGCGTCGTTAGGATATTTCATGAAAACTTCGAATATTACTATAACATATTCTTAAGATGTCGATACGACCTACATTAATACCGTGCACAGTCTTGCCAACCCATTTATTCAATGGTAAAAATATTTGTGGTGGCACAGCGGTACCGGATTATGACGACAGCGATAGCAATAATAATGCAATAAAAAGAGTCTCCTTAGTACTCATATAGGATAACAACGGCAGAATATTTGCTTTAGCATGTTGCTATGATGTTTGTGCTGTAATTGAATAGTAACATTTAGCACTGCTACATTCGCTGTTCACCTAACCACTACGACTTCTCGGTAGCGGGATTACGACGACAGTAATAGACTTTGTTAAAAAAATTATCTCATAACGCGTCGATAGGATATTTCATGAGAACTTTGAATATAATTATAACATATTTTTGAAATGTCGATAAAGCTTACATTAATACCGTGCACAGTCGTGCCAACCCATTTATTTAATGGTAAAAATATTTTTGGTGGCACAGCGGTACCGGATTATGACGACAGCGATAGCAATAATAACGCAATGAAAAGAGTCTCTTTAGAACTCATATAAGATTACAACCACAGCATACTTGGTTTTGCATATTGCTATAATGTTTATGTCAAAAACCTAACTACGACTTCTCGGTAGCGGGATTACGACGACAGTAATAGACTTTGTTAAAAAAATTATCTCATAACGCGTCGTTAGGATATTTCATGAAAACTTTGAATATAATTATAACATATTTTTGAAATATCGATAAAGCTTACATTAATACCGTGCACAGTCGTGCCAACCCATTTATTCAATGGTAAAAATATTTGTGGCGGCACAGCGGTACCGGATTATGACGACAGCGATAGCAATAATAACGCAATAAAAAGAGTCTCCTTAGTACTCATATAGGATTAAAACGACAGAATATTTGCTTTAGCATGTTGCTATGATGTTTGTGCCGTAATTGAATAGTAACATTTGGCACTGCTACATTCGCTGTTCACCTAACCACTACGACTTCTCGGAAGCGGGATTACGACGACAGTCATAGACTTTATTAAAGAGATTATCTCATAACGCGTCGTTAGGATATTTCATGAAAACTTTCAATATTACTATAACATATTCTTGAGATGTCAATACAACTTACATTAATACCGTGCACGGTCGTGCCAACCCATTTATTCAATGGTAAAAATATTTATGGTGGCACAGCGGTACCGGATTATGACGACAGCGATAGCAATAATAATGCAATGAAAAGAGTCTCTTTAGCACTCATATAAGATTACAACGACAGCATATTTGGTTTTGCATATTGCTATAATGTTTGTGTCAAAAACCTAACTACGACTTTTTGAAAGCGGGATTACGATGACAGTAATAGACTTTTTTTAAAAAATTATCTTATAACGCGTCGTTAGGATATTTCATAAAAACTTTGAATATTGCTTTACCATATTCTTGAGATGTCGATACGACTTAAATTAATACCGTGCACGGTCGTGCCAACCCATTTGTATGGGACAAGACTACATAAAGTTCAAAAATAAACTGTAAAATCATTATTAATCAAATATTATAACTTTATTAAAATTTCCTAACGAGTCCGGTCCGGGTGTGACCTTCTCTCACAAGTTGTCGCCGAGAACTGACGCTCTACTCATTAAACGCCGCCGAAAACTCGGGCCCGCAAAGACGCTTTTCCGAGGACTGCCGAAGGGACTCGAAGCAGTGCGCGCGCTCCTCTATATCTATAGCTATACACACGCAGTCGTGTGCCAGCGGACGCCTCTCGCCAGTCGACTTTCTGGCCTGGCAGTCACAGATCGGCCCTTTAGCCTCTCTGCACTGAAAGTGACCTTCAAAATCCGTGGAGTAAACTCTCTACTGAGGTCGTGGCAGTCTAGGAATGATTATAAAATCACTCCTAACCGTACTAGCCTAACGCCACGAATCGCCTTGTCGATTCGCGCAAGTGAGAGCCAAATGACGGAGAAACGTTCGCTAAAATCATTAGTAGGTAACATACATTATTAATAAAGAATAAATAAGCCGCACATGCTCTTATCCCTAGCAGCCCTCGGTTACGTCCGGAACACCATTTATTGAATGGTAAAAATATTTTTGGTGGCACAGCGGTACCGGATTATGACCACAGCGATAGCAATAATAACGCAATGCAAAGAGTCTCCTTAGTACTCATATAGGATTACAACGACAGCATATTTGGTTTTGCATATTGCTATAATGTTCGTTTTAAAAACCTAACTACGACTTTTTGAAAGCGGGATTACGACGACAGTAATAGACTTTATTAAAGAGATTATCTCATAACGCGTCGTTAGGATATTTCATGAAAACTTTCAATATTACTATAACATATTCTTGAGATGTCAATACAACTTACATTAATACCGTGCACGGTCGTGCCAACCCATTTATCCAATGGTAAAAATATTTTTGGTGGCACAGCGGTACCGGATTATGACGACAGCGATAGCAATAATAACGCAATGAAAAGAATCTCTTTAGAACTCATATAAGATTACAACAACAGCATATTTGGTTTTGCATATTGCTATAATGTTTGTGTCAAAAACCTAACTACGCCTTTTGAAAGCGGGATTACGACGACAGTAATAGACTTTGTTAAAGAAATTATTTTAAACGCGTCGTGAGGATATTTCATGAAAACTTCGAATATTACTCCAACATATTCTTGAGATGTCGATACGACCTACATTGATACTGTGCACGGTCGTGTTACCCTTTTATCCAATAGTAGGAATATTGTTAGTGGCACAGCGGTACCAGATGATGACGACATCGATAGCAATAATAACGCAATGCAAAGAGTCTCCTTGGTACTCATATAGAATTACAACGACAGCATATTTGCTTTTGCATATTGCTATAATGTTTGTGTCAAAAACCTAACAACTACGACTTTTTTAAGCGGGATTACGACGACAGAAATAGACTTTGTTAAAAAAATTAACTCATAACGCGTCGTTAGGATATTTCATGAAAACTTTGAATATTACTATAACATATTCTTGAGATGTCAATACAACTTACATTAATACCGTGCACAGTCGTGCCAACCCATTTATTCAATGGTAAAAATATTTGTGGCGGCACAGCGGTACCGGATTATGACGACAGCGATAGCAATAATAACGCAATGCAAAGAGTCTCCTTAGTACTCATATAGGATTACAACGACAAAATATTTGCTTTAGCATGTTGCTATGATGTTTGTGCCGTAATTGAATAGTAACATTTGGCACTGCTACATTCGCTGTTCACCTAACCACTACGACTTCTCGGAAGCGGGATTACGACGACAGTAATAGACTTTATTAAAGAGATTATCTCATAACGCGTCGTTAGGATATTTCATGAAAACTTTCAATATTACTATAACATATTCTTGAGATGTCAATACAACTTACATTAATACCGTGCACGGTCGTGCCAACCCATTTATCCAATGGTAAAAATATTTTTGGTGGCACAGCGGTACCGGATTATGACGACAGCGATAGCAATAATAACGCAATGAAAAGAATCTCTTTAGAACTCATATAAGATTACAACAACAGCATATTTGGTTTTGCATATTGCTATAATGTTTGTGTCAAAAACCTAACTACGCCTTTTGAAAGCGGGATTACGACGACAGTAATAGACTTCGTTAAAAAAATTATCTCATAACGCGTCGTTAGGATATTTCATAAAAACTTTGAATATTGCTATACCATATTCTTGAGATGTCGATACGACTTAAATTAAAACCGTGCACGGTCGTGCCAACCCATTTGTATGGGACAAGACTACATAAAGGTTCAAAAATAAACTGTAAAATCATTATTAATCAAATATTATAACTTTATTAAAATTTCCTAACGAGTCCGGTCCGGGTGTGACCTTCTCTCACAAGTTGTCGCCGAGAACTGACGCTCTACTCATTAAACGCCGCCGAAAACTCGGGCCCGCAAAGACGCTTTTCCGAGGACTGCCGAAGGGACTCGAAGCAGTGCGCGCGCTCCTCTATATCTATAGCTATACACACGCAGTCGTGTGCCAGCGGACGCCTCTCGCCAGTCGACTTTCTGGCTTGGCAGTCACAGATCGGCCCTTTAGCCTCTCTGCACTGAAAGTGACCTTCAAAATCCGTGGAGTAAACTCTCTACTGAGGTCGTGGCAGTCTAGGAATGATTATAAAATCACTCCTAACCGTACTAGCCTAACGCCACGAATCGCCTTGTCGATTCGCGCAAGTGAGAGCCAAATGACGGAGAAACGTTCGCTAAAATCATTAGTAGGTAACATACATTATTAATAAAGAATAAATAAGCCGCACATGCTCTTATCCCTAGCAGCCCTCGGTTACGTCCGCAACACCATTTATTGAATGGTAAAAATATTTTTGGTGGCACAGCGTTACCGGATTATGACCACAGCGATAGCAATAATAACGCAATGCAAAGAGTCTCCTTAGTACTCATATAGGATTACAACGACAAAATATTTGCTTTAGCATGTTGCTATGATGTTTGTGCCGTAATTGAATAGTAACATTTGGCACTGCTACATTCGCTGTTCACCTAACCACTACGACTTCTCGGAAGCGGGATTACGACGACAGTAATAGACTTTATTAAAGAGATTATCTCATAACGCGTCGTTAGGATATTTCATGAAAACTTTCAATATTACTATAACATATTCTTGAGATGTCAATACAACTTACATTAATACCGTGCACGGTCGTGCCAACCCATTTATCCAATGGTAAAAATATTTTTGGTGGCACAGCGGTACCGGATTATGACGACAGCGATAGCAATAATAACGCAATGAAAAGAATCTCTTTAGAACTCATATAAGATTACAACAACAGCATATTTGGTTTTGCATATTGCTATAATGTTTGTGTCAAAAACCTAACTACGCCTTTTGAAAGCGGGATTACGACGACAGTAATAGACTTCGTTAAAAAAATTATCTCATAACGCGTCGTTAGGATATTTCATAAAAACTTTGAATATTGCTATACCATATTCTTGAGATGTCGATACGACTTAAATTAAAACCGTGCACGGTCGTGCCAACCCATTTGTATGGGACAAGACTACATAAAGGTTCAAAAATAAACTGTAAAATCATTATTAATCAAATATTATAACTTTATTAAAATTTCCTAACGAGTCCGGTCCGGGTGTGACCTTCTCTCACAAGTTGTCGCCGAGAACTGACGCTCTACTCATTAAACGCCGCCGAAAACTCGGGCCCGCAAAGACGCTTTTCCGAGGACTGCCGAAGGGACTCGAAGCAGTGCGCGCGCTCCTCTATATCTATAGCTATACACACGCAGTCGTGTGCCAGCGGACGCCTCTCGCCAGTCGACTTTCTGGCCTGGCAGTCACAGATCGGCCCTTTAGCCTCTCTGCACTGAAAGTGACCTTCAAAATCCGTGGAGTAAACTCTCTACTGAGGTCGTGGCAGTCTAGGAATGATTATAAAATCACTCCTAACCGTACTAGCCTAACGCCACGAATCGCCTTGTCGATTCGCGCAAGTGAGAGCCAAATGACGGAGAAACGTTCGCTAAAATCATTAGTAGGTAACATACATTATTAATAAAGAATAAATAAGCCGCACATGCTCTTATCCCTAGCAGCCCTCGGTTACGTCCGGAACACCATTTATTGAATGGTAAAAATATTTTTGGTGGCACAGCGGTACCGGATTATGACCACAGCGATAGCAATAATAACGCAATGCAAAGAGTCTCCTTAGTACTCATATAGGATTACAACGACAAAATATTTGCTTTAGCATGTTGCTATGATGTTTGTGCCGTAATTGAATAGTAACATTTGGCACTGCTACATTCGCTGTTCACCTAACCACTACGACTTCTCGGAAGCGGGATTACGACGACAGTAATAGACTTTATTAAAGAGATTATCTCATAACGCGTCGTTAGGATATTTCATGAAAACTTTCAATATTACTATAACATATTCTTGAGATGTCAATACAACTTACATTAATACCGTGCACGGTCGTGCCAACCCATTTATCCAATGGTAAAAATATTTTTGGTGGCACAGCGGTACCGGATTATGACGACAGCGATAGCAATAATAACGCAATGAAAAGAATCTCTTTAGAACTCATATAAGATTACAACAACAGCATATTTGGTTTTGCATATTGCTATAATGTTTGTGTCAAAAACCTAACTACGCCTTTTGAAAGCGGGATTACGACGACAGTAATAGACTTCGTTAAAAAAATTATCTCATAACGCGTCGTTAGGATATTTCATGAAAACTTCGAATATTACTATAACATATTCTTGAGATTTCGATACGACCTACATTAATACCGTGCACGGTCGTGCCAACCCATTTATTCAATGGTAAAAATATTTTTGGTGGCACAACGGTACCGGATTATGACGACAGCGGTAGCAATAATAATGCAATGCAAAGAGTATCTTTAGTACTCATATAGGATTACAACGACAGCATATTTGCTTTCCATGTTGCTATGATGTTTGTGTCGTAATTGAATAGTAACATTTAGCACTGCTACACCCGCTGTTCACCCAACCACTACGACTTCTCGGAAGCGGGATTACGACGACAGTAATAGCCTAATATTGATTCAGCGATAATGCCCTGCTTTCTGATATTATTTCTGGGAAAAAACATCAGATTTGTCAAGTAAATTATTGAGTGGTATGTATTTAGTAAGAAACAGTCAAGCATTAGAGATAATAACAGAAGTCGATGAGTCTATCACCTATACAGGCAAATAAATTATCTCATAATGATGATATGACCAACATTAATACGGTGCATGATCGTGCCGACTCTTTTATCAAATAGTAGAAATATTTTTGGTAGCACAGAAGGACCGAATTATGACGACAGTGTTAGTTATAATAGCAAGAGGCAAAGAGTCTCGTCTTCACTTAAATAGGATTACAACGACAGCATATTGGCTTTTGCATGTTGCTATAATGTTTGTGTCGTATATAAATAGTATCATTTTGTACTGCCAACAAGCCAATCCTTATGAACGTTGTATATGCCATTTGTAAAATATTTACTAGGAACATCTAAGGGGAAATGTAATAAATTTTAAAATCTTACGATTCTTTTACATTGTCTTCTTTATTTTATTTATAGTTTATTCTACACCATATTTTTTTTCCAGATTACATTGTAGCGTATATAATGTAAAAAATTGCGGGTTGCTGCACCGCATTCTTCCTTATACTGATCCATTATTGTATGTATAGAAGCATGATCATTTTTAGTTCTTCTACCTTCGTAGGCAAACAAATAGGGATTTGTGCTTGATACTTTGGCTGTGTTTCGGAAAAAAAGTAATTTTTCAATGCAGTGAACCATATCTGGTTCTAGGAAAATGCTTTTATGAATGCCTAATTGCACTTTAAATAAGTTTACATTTCCTGGGCCCTGATAAGCGGTTCTATTTTTCTGGTATACCCATTTTCGAATCGAACAGATATCTAGATGTCTGCAAATGTTTAACAACGCGACATCCAGGCAAGTCGCGTCAACCAGTTCTCTATATGTTTCATATGTAAATTTATGATCAAGTTTCGCTAAACATTCGCTTTTTTTCTTACTAATTAAGGTCTTTAACAATTGTTCATTTTTTGATATCTCATCATTTCGGTCCATCGTGATTCTGAAAAATTAAAAAAAGAAAAAGATACGTATTTTTCAGTTTTAGATTAATATTAATATTAAGAAACATAATTTTCAAATGGGTTGTGCATTCAGTTAGTATAAGTTACGGGATTAGGACGACATCAGGTCGATCTCAATTTAGTACCGCCAAGTCATACGGATTACTTTAATATCAGTATACCTTTTCTTGCTAATTAACAATAATACCAGTTTATGCCAAATAAGAAACGATTTAATTTTGTTCTATTGGACTTGTTACTACATGCTAGAACGAACGGAATTACAGCGACACTATTCGTTGTTTAATATTTATCATCAGAGATTCTTCTCCTTACTCTCTGAAGGTCTGCCCATAAACATTTAATATTACTGACTAAAAAACAACTATTTTACTTTTATCTCGTTTGTGACCAGGTGCAAGAAAGGACGGGATTTTTGCGGCATTAGAAGAGTAGTGGTTCCTTGTTGGGCGCTTGGACTGAGACACGCATGACTTAGTGTGCATGTGAAGCAATTCGTTGACAATTTAGTGAAGTGTGTGGCAAGGTTGCCAAGGACACCATGAAGACTGCAGTGAGAGAAGAAAAAGCTGCTACGAAGACTGGAGCACCCGGATCGAACATTTGGAGGTTAGACTGGTAATTTTTCACCAGTTTCAACTTGGAGGTTCAACACAGTAACCAAGAAAAAAGATAAGTATAAAGTGTTATGATTATCAAGGATAAAATATCCTTTTTATCAAATTTTTATAAAATTCATGAAATGCCTTTTTTTGTTTGCAGGTAAGAAAAGCCGTATAGAACCAAGAGGTATTATTAAATATACCTCATGATTGCTGAGAATCAAGGTCTGTGTGTGTGTGGAACATAGAAAACTTGACCCCAAAGGATTTGGTAAGCACTAATTTAAGTTACACTTTCAACAATTTTTAAAAACTTTAAACTTGATTTTTTCTAAATGTTGTTTTCACTGATTTCAGCTCACTGTCCGTAAGATTCCAAGTAAACGGATGGATTTTTTGGGCTGAAACTTAAGGAGGATACTTTGTGCACCTGTAGTTCTGGTATGAATGCAGGGATTTTAATTTGAATGTTAAGAAATTGTTTTACACACAAATAAATGCTAAAATAAGCGAAAAAAATATAAAAAAGTCAGTTTTTTCATCGCCAAATCATTTCTAAACATTCAAATCAAAATCCCTGCATTCATACTAAAACTACAAGTGTACAAAGTATCCTTCTTGAATTTCAGCCCAAAAGATCCATCCGTTCACTTGGAATCTTACGGACAGTGAAAAAGTTCACAAAATCTTGCACCGAGTGCCACAATGGGCCAGCAGGAATAATGAAGGTTTCAGCATGATAAAATTGAAGGTATTTAGTGTAAATATAACATAAAAAAATTTTAAATAATATTATTAAAATTTATGAATTTTTCTTTGTGTTCTTTTTTTTCAGGGTTTAAAGGTGGTTTGTCCCCTTAAGGGGGGTCACACCCAATTTTTACCGACCGAGTCGATAGTGTGAGTGCTCGGAGGAAAATTAGTTGAAACTAAATAAATACAACGAATTTCGCAAAACCAAGACATCATTGCCCTTCGTTTTATAAACATCTATCACTGTGCAAAGTTTCGAATTAAAATATTAACGCATTAATGAATGGCATTCGAACGAAAATTAGTAGCTGCAGCGAGTGCATGTTGGAAATTTCGTTCGAATGCCATTTTTACATGCGTTGACAGATCGACTTAAAACTTTGCACAGAGCTATAAAATTACCAAAGGGAGGGAAATGATGTCTTAGTTTTGCATTATTTTAACAAAAAAAAAAAAGTAGTTTTGTTATCATCCAAGTGACGTCGAGCAGCTGATCGCTGGCTCTGGCCGTGGTTCTGGCGAAGCGAGCTCGACGACTGCGCATACATTGTGCGCATCGATCTGGGGACCTACTCGCGTCTGCGGCGACACGTTCACGCAGCCGCCTGCCGTGCCGTGTGTTTTGACGTTTTGAAGCGGCATCCCGGCCTTCGCTCGTTCGGTTCAACTATTCAGCGGTACTTGTATAAGTGCAGATCAGCACGTCGACGCGATACAGCAGTGATAGTGTGCTAATAAAAAGCGCATACGTTTTTAAGCAGCCAGCCAGCCTCTGCTCAGCGCGATCTCGGTCGCGGATCTGCTGCTCACGGCGAGACTCGCAGTGCTTTGTTTACTTCTTATGCTGTGCGAAAAGTACATAAAAGTGGTGCTCCGAAATATCATCTACGATGCAGTGTGTGAGTGTCAGTCCGCCAAGAAGTGCTGCAGTAGGGGAATATGCAACTCCAGCAAGAAAATTGACTTCTTGCACTTGGAGGTTATCCTTTGTTTTGGTGTCTGCTCCTGTTGCTGCTGCTGGTGCTCTTGCTGCTTCCACTGCTAAATTCTAGATAAGGATCGACTACCACTGATTGTGCTGCATCTACGGCTGTGCTGATACCTTCCTCCGACAGACTGTCTGGATGAAGATTCGTCAACACTCAAGATTCACAAGTATTTCTTGTGTTATAAACAGTGAATCAGTGATTACGTGGTTGTGTTATGTGTTCAACCGTGTAAAGATGACTCTATAGTTGATTTACACTGTCTGTGCATTACAGGTTGGCATTGACGGCTACAAACAAGATGACTCTGGAGCTGGATCAAAACTGTTTGCTGCTACTGATGCTGGTTGGCGTTTCAGGAGACTTAAGTTATCTGGAGACGACTCTAAAACCAGGTTCACGCTCTTTGGTGGTGATGGCTGGCATTGCTGGAGGTTTCAATCAGCTGCGGATGACCTTGCAACCATGTTCACACTCACTGGTGGTACTGGCTGGCGTTGCTGGTGGCTTTAAACATCTAAGGACGACCATGGAACCAAGTTCACGCTCTCTGGTACTGCTGGGTATACATTCTACAGCTGTACATCAAGGATCTACGGTAGGTCCTCAACCAGGGTCAACTACTGCTGCTGTCACTAGTACAGAGTCGAGTGCTGCTGGACTTACTGGTCCAGGGTGTACTCCAACTACATATTCAAGGGCACTGCTGCGACTGCTGTGTGTGTAGCTTTTGCTGCTTCTGCTGCTACTCGGGCTTGGTCAACTGCTGCTGCTGCTACTCGAGCTCGATCATCTACTGCTGCTGCTATACGTGCAACTTCTATAACAGCTGTATTACCAGGATCTACTACTGCTCTTCGACCAAAGTCAACTTGCTGTGCTTCTACTGGTACATCTCCTCTTATGCTTCTAATTAAGTAGCTTCTGACAAAACTTGTTACTTTTAAAGCTTCGTGCAGCCAAAAATTTTGTCTCAAGTCTATACATGATGATATAGCATTTATATTTTAGCTTTTCAAGATTTGTGTGGTTAAAAATTGTGTAAAAAAAATTGTAATGATAATATAAGAAAGGCGTGTATTCGAAACACGCGTGTATATGCGAAATACACATAGTTATTTTATAAAAAAAAGGCGTGTAGTCGAAACACGCGTGTATACTCAAAATACACATAATTGTTTATAATAAATGAGGCGTGTAGTCGAAACACGCATGTATACGCAAAATGCACATAATTATTTATAATAAATGAGGCGTGTAGTCGAAACACGCGTGTATACGCGAAATACACATAATTATGTTTTTATTAAAAAAGGCGTTTTGTCGAATTCTGTGTTCGATAAAGATGCGTATATAGCTTAGCAGTTTTATGCAACTTGGGTTGCTTATTCTCGATTATATTAATAGTTATTGATGTTAGATGGCGCCAGATATGATCATAAGCAAAACCTACACTGCCGACAGCAGGGTCGGTAAAATCGCAGAAATGACTGTGACACCCCCTTAAGGGATTAGAACGACAACAAGTCTATCTTAATTTAGTAATGCAAAGGCATACGGATTAATTTATTTTCAGTATACCTCTTTGTAATAATTAATGACTATAGCTAGTAATGCTAAGCAAGAGACCAAATTATGTTTTCTTTAATAAGCATTCTAACATAAGCTAGCGACAGTTACAGGGTAGGGACGAAAATGCGCGCATCAATAAAGAGAATATTAGAATCAGTTACCGGATTAGGACGACATCATGTCAATGTTAATATAGTACGAACATAAAGTATGGCTTAATTTAGTATGAGTATACCTAATTTGCTAGACAATCACAACGTAACTAGCGATGCTAAATTATCAATCAAACCTTTATTTTGGTTAATGTAACTGGACGCTAGAAATTAAGACGACATCGAATCCATCTCAATTTTGTACTGTCATGTCATAGGGATTAATTTATTTTCAGTATACTTCTTCTTGCTAATTAACAATAATAGCTAGTAATGCAAAATAAGAAACTATATTATTTTATTCCATCGGAATTGTTACTACATGCTAAAAAGAACGGGATTATAGCGACACTAGGTATTTTATTCCTTATCATCAGAAGGTCTGCCCATAAATACTTAATTTTAGGCCATGCAATAGCATAAGTTCCGGTGATAACACGAAATTGCTGATAAAACAAATATGGCGCTTCAGTCAATTGATAAACTATTTTTCAGTCAAAACGTATTACACGGATACCTATACTGATTCGAAAACAAGTAGTTTACTTTTATTTAGTTTGTGACTAGGTGCTAGAAGAGACGGGATTACAGCGACATTATCACTAATCGATCATCGATCGTCCTGAAATGTTTTTTAATTGATTTTTGCGTTGAGTTAGCATCAGTTACAGGATTAGGACGACAAACTTTCTCATTTTATCGGTCTTGTGGCTGGATTTTAGAAGGGACGGGATTAATAGTCCGCTTTTTTACCGTGCTTGGAGAATGATTGAAAATTCACACGAACGCCTTTGAATGTTAAGCAATTTGTCACACTAAAATAACATAACTGTACCTACATTTTAAAATATCTCTAAGCCTTTTTATTTTTACGGTACCCTGATGAGAAATCAATAATCGAGAGGATCGTCAACAGAACGTCAAGTGTAGAGTCAGTACGCTCTAAGAAATGAAACAGTGTCGATACGGGTCAATTTAATAATAGAGAAGGCATGATGTCACATTATTCAACATTTCTTTATTTTACGAGAGAAATAAATAATGGTATGAATTACATACTTGCTTACTTGTACATAAATTAAAAAAAAAATTTTTAATTTTACTTTTACTCGTTATTTTCTATATATTTTAAATGATTTTGGCATCATTTTGTGAATGGCTTCGCATCCTCTCTCATGCCTATTTAATGTTTCTTTCGAAAACCTTGCTTCGCAAAACTTGCATTTTACTTTTTTTGTTATTTTTCCTTCCCTTGTTGCTTTTATCGGTCTGATTATATTTGTAACTTTCTCCCATTGGCTAAAACCTACATTGCGGTAATAACTGAGAATTGCGCGCTTTCGTTCAGCGTCAGTAGTATTCATCCACATTTCGATATGTTTGTTTGTATTGTGTTTTAGTTCTAAGTGCCTAGGAAATTGAGTTTGCTTCTTTCTGCAGAATATACAGAAACAAACGCCTTTTCTTTTCTTTCCATCAGCTAAAAACAATCATTATATATTATATTAGTTATTTCTTCTTCATTAAAAAAAGGATAAATTATAAAATTAGCGTAAACATTAAAAATAAATGTCCAAGATAGGGAAACTTATAAGCAAGAATATAGTGAAAGCTTTAGGTAGCAATGAACTTGTGCTGCAGTGTATAAAACCTGTTCACTTAAAATTTATCCTCAAATCTCTATTTAATACAGAAATACGACAAGTTTAAAGAAGTAAGACATATCTCTTTCTAAAAATGAAAACTAGTTTTTGATAGGAGTATATCAAGTATAATAATCTATTGTAATTGAAGTAATAAAATGCTTTCTCCAATGTATCTTAAAGATAACAATTAAGTTAATTTTTAGAATATAATTTCTATTAAAAAGAACGAAAATATATAACTTTTTATAAATATTTTTATGGTAAATTTTTGAATATATGATTTTATGTATCTTGTCCGCTAAAACAACGATAATATTGTAACAATTATTAAGTTATTTTTTGCTGTTACAGATAAGAGCAATAAGTAAAATTTAGAAATTGTAACTATTCAAATTTGCATATATTCTGAATGGAACTTTGTTTAAATAAATATTTTAGTTTCAAATAAATACGCCAAAAAAAGTATACAAATTTTTTAGGAGAGGAGTTAGATTTTTCACAAAATAAAATAAAAAAACTTTTAATATAGTTTTAACTGTCACCAAAAATATTTTTTATACACTTTGAAGATAGCTTTTTACTCAGCTTCAAAACTATACTACTATGCACAAGGCGAATAAATATCCAACGTAATTTCTAAGTACCGAAATGAAGTAAATCGAATGACATTTTTCCAAAAAGATGTCTTAACATCTTTTTGTATATTATTTAGTATTTAAGCTTAGGTTTCAAGTTTTCTTCTATGTACCATTTCTATGTACACACATTTAAATTTGTCTCTATAGGATGCCTTTATAAGACGTATGTATATGGTCAAAATAAACATAACATGTTAATAAATAAAATAAAGGAGAGGAGCCCAGCGGAGGACGAGGCAAAGAAGAGAGAAAAGGTCGAGGAAGGAGAAGAGAGAAGCCCGTTTGAGAAGAGTAACCTGACGCTGAGGACACCAACGAAGAAAGGAAAAGAGAAAGAGATAGAAGACCTACGAGAGAAAAAGAATGATGGAGAAGTGGGAGGAAAAATGGAAAGAAAATGAGGAAAGGATAAAGGAAGCCCTGGAAGAATTCAAGAAGAAGATGGAAGAGGAGAGAGAGGAAAGAATAGAGATGGGAAAGAGAGCAGAGAAGGCGGCAGAGGAGGAAGGTAAAAGAAGGGACCAACTAAAGAAAGAAATGCTAGAGAAAATAAAAAACCTAGAGGAGAGATTTGAGGAGAGAATGCCGGAAAGAAGCAGAGACGGACCAGAGCAAGATCGAAGGGAAAAGAGTGCAGAAGAGGAAGAAAGAGAAAAAAGGCAGATGGAAGAACTGGAGTGGAGAATAGAAGAGGGAGAGAGAGAGAGAGAGGAAGAGAAACAACGTGGTTATATCAGGAATCAGAGGAGAAGGATGGGACAAGGATAAGCTGAAGAGCTGGGTAAGAGACAAACTGAGAATAGAGATAGAATTCAAGAGAGTATGGACAATAAGAGGAAGAGCCAACAGCAAAATAGGAGCTCAGTGCAAAGACGGAGAGGAGAAAGAAAAACTGATGGGGATGAAGAGCGCGCTGAAAGGGACGGACGTGTTCATCGACCACGACACGACCTGGAGGGAGAGAAGAACGAGGGAGAAACTGAACGAGTTAGCAAGACAGTGGAAGAGAGAGGGTCATACAGTAAAAATAAGGAGAAACGGGCTCACAGTCGGGAATACTGAATATGTTTGGGCAGAGAGGAAGGGACAACTTTTTCGAAGAGAGACAGGAAAAAGGGCAGAGGATAGAAGAGCAGAAGGACAACACAAGGGAGGAGACCAATGAGAGCATAAAGGTAGTAAGCTGGAACGTGGCAGGGATAAAAGGACTAGGAGAGGATGGATGGAGATATCTGAGAGTGTTCGATGTGATCTGCAGGAAACATGGATGGAGGATGGAGAAGGAGACAGGATAAAAAAGAGGCTAAAAGGATACGAAATCGAGGTAAGAGAAGCAAAGAAGGGGGGTAGCAGAGGTAGGCTTAAAGGGGGTTTGCTAATGGCAGTAAGGGCAGGGGGGAGCGGGGATAAGATAGAATGGATGAGAGGCAGGTCAGGAGAATGGATAGGGGCGAAGGTGAGGATAAAGGGGGAGGAATGGTGGATATGCACGACATACATGAGAGAAGAGAGGCAAAACAACTATGAAGAGATGGAGGAAATAGTAGAGAGGGCAGGGGGGGACAAAATTTTGTGGTGTGGCGATCTAAACGCTAGAACAGGAATAGAAGGGGGCGGTTTCGATGAGGAGGGCAACGAGGAAAAAAGAGAGTCGAAAGATAAGATAAAAAATAGAGAGGGAGAAGAACTGCTAAATAGGATCAAAGAGATGGGGCTCAGCATACTAAATGGTAACATAGAAGGGGACGAAGAAGGGGAAATCACATACGTGGGAGGGATGGGGTGCTCGGTGATTGACTATGGAATAACGAATGAGGAAGGGAGGAATAGGGTGAAGCAAATGAGGGTAGTAGACAGAATGGAGTCGGACCACGAGGCGCTAGAGGTCGACCTCGAATCGAGAAGAAGAAAGGAAAGGCAGCGGAGGGAGGAAGCAGTGAAGGTCTCATGGTCAGAGAGGGCAATCGAAGAATATAGAAGATGGATAGTTAGAGGGGGGGCCGCGAGGACGTGGGGGGAGATCAAAGTGAAAGTAGGGAACGCGCTACAATACAAGAAAGGGAAACCGGGAAGAAGAGAGGAGGGAAAGTGGTGGGATGAGGAGTGCAGGAGAAAGAAAGCAGAAATGAGAAAGGCAAAAAAAGAGGTAGGAAAGGGGAGGAACAGCATGGAGAAATATAGGCAGGTTAAAAGAGAGCTAAGAAACTTATGCAGGAGAAAAAAAGAGGAGGGCCTAAAGTCAGAGATAAAAGAGGCAAAGGAAGATAGAACGGGCAAGAAATTCTGGGACATGGTCAAAAAGAGAAGGAAGAGAAGAAGGGAGGGAATAGACAAGAGCATAAGAGATGAAAAATGGTTAGAGCACTTTAAAGGGCAACTGGGGGAGAAAGTAGGGCGGCAGGACGAAGAAAGGGGAGCGATACTGGAAACGGGCAGTGAGAACGAGGGCGGAGAGGGAGAGATAGAAGTGGACGAGGTGAGAAAGAGCATAAGAAAGATGAAGGAGAGAAAGGCACCTGGAGACGACGGAATTCAAAACGAGGCATGGAAACACGGAGAAGATCTAATGCTGGAAGAGCTAACGGAGATTATGGGGAAGATATGGGACGGAGAAGGCTTTCCAGAGGAATGGAAGAAAGGGACAGTGAAACCGATATACAAAAAAGGAGAGAAAGGAGACTGCGGGAACTACAGAGGAATCACACTAATGGACACAGGATATAAAATCTATGCGGAGCTTTTAAGAGGGAGAATGGAAGCAAAACTAGAAAAAGAGGGAAGACTAAGCGATACACAGATGGGATTTAGGAGAGGAAGAGGCACGACGGACGCGATATACGTGGTGAGCATGGCGGTGGAACAGGAGCTGAAGAAAAAAGGAGGAAAAGTGTACGCATGCTTCGCAGATATGAAAGCGGCATTCGACAAGATAAAAAGGGGAGAGATCTGGAGAATGATGAGGAAGCTGGGAGTGAACGAAAAAACCAGAGAAAGGGTAATGGAGATTTATGATAGGACAGAATGTGAGGTGAAGGTAGGAGAAAGGAAGATAGGAAGCTTTGAGAAACAGAAAGGAGTGAGACAAGGATGCCCACTAAGCCCACTACTCTTCAATGTAGCAATGGCAGACGTGGAAGAGGAACTGAGTAAAGTACAAGAGGGAGGAGTGATACTAGGAAGGAAGAAGATATGGTCGATTTCGTACGCAGATGATGTGGTGCTACTAGCAACAAACGCGACAGGGCTAAGACAGATGATGAGAAGATTCCAGAAAATTATAGAGAGGAAAGGGCTGGAGCTGAATGCGGAAAAAACGAAGGTGATGATATTCAGAAACGGAGGGAGAAGGGGGAGAGAGGAGAGATTTGAATGGAACGAAAAAGAAATAGAAGTGGTGAAGAAATTCGAGTACCTGGGATACACAATGAAAGAAAACGGAAAAGAGGATGAACAGATAAAGAAAATGAAAGAAAAGGCAACAGCTTTACTAGGCACAGTATGGGGGATAGGAGAACAGATATGCAAGGAGAACTGGAAAACCAGGATGAAGCTATTCGAGGCACTAGTGCAAAGTGTGATGGAGTACGGAGCAGAGATTTGGGGTTGGAAAGGCCAGGAGGAGTTGGAAAAGGTACAGAGGAGATACATGAAGTGGGTACTGAAGCTAGAGAGGACAACTCCAGCGCATATACTACACTGGGAAACGAAGAGATTCAAGCTGGAAACGAGAGCAAGGAAAAGGGCCATAAGATATGAGAGGAAATTGAGCAAAGCGAGCGAAGGCACTCTACTAGGAGAGTGTTGGAGAATACTAAGAAGAGAGGGGGAGAGAAAAGAGAGGAGCGGAAGAGAGAAGGAGCAGCGGAAGAAAGAGCTGGAGAAATGCGGGTTATCCCTGACAGAATATATCAGAAGAGTGGAAGCAGGAGAGGAAGTAGAAGAGGAGATTGAGAGGATAAACAAGGACACACAATGGCAAAGGTGGAGAGAGGAGATCAGGGACTCAAAATTCGCGGGGGAGACCAAAGAACTGCTAAAAGAAATAGGAGATACCCCACAACATATGACGGACACAGGAGAACACAGAAGGGGATCATTAGGAATAATAGCAAGATTTAGACTGGGGAGTGAAACGAGGAGCAACAAATACTGGAGAAGCGAAGAAGACAGGAGGTGCAGAATGTGCGGAAAAGAAGAGGAGACACTAAAACATGTGATAGAGAGGTGCGAGGACACAAAGATACCAGGAGCGGATTGGAAAAAAGTTTGCGGAGGAGAGAAAACACAGATAGGGTATCTAAACGGAATAATATGGAAAAGGAAAAATAGAGAGGAAAGAGTTGAAATATAGGGAAGAAAGGAGTCACAGGAGGGAGAGTGGAAAAAAGGAGGTTTGAATTTGGCGCGCAAAATGAACTAGGAACCAGATCGGAAAGTCACTAGAAACAAGAGAGGAGGAACTAGGGAAGCGAGGAAGGACGAGTGGAACGGATAGGAGGAACGGAACGGACTAGAAGCAGAAATCGCGAGGGAAAAGAAAGGATACACGTGGAGCAGAAGAGGTTATAACCGACAAAACAAGCAAAGAACACAAAACAGTAGGAGATAACGAGAGAGAGAGAGAGACAACTGGAGTGATGCCAAGTTACGAGAGGAGAATGGAGAGGGAGATGAAGGAGCTCAAGGAGGAGTTGAAGGAGTGCAAAGTAAAGCTACAGCTGGAGAGAGGAAAGAGAGAAGCAGCCGAAAGGAAAATGATGGACCTGGAGAGCGACGTGGTAATAATAAAAGAGAAGCTGAAAGAGGAGGGAAGGGAGAGAGAGAAGCTGCAGAGATGGATTGGAGAGATAAGGGACAGCGTAAAAAACATGCAGAAAAAGGCAAGAAAGGAGGAGAAGAGAGAGGAGGTAGGAGAGAACAGGGGAAGAATAAGAAGTGAGGTTAGGTTAATAAGTGCCAGCAAGAGGAAGAGAGATGAAGAAGAAAGAGGAAAGGTAGGAGAGAGAGGGATAATAATGCATAGAGGACCAAGGTGGGATGATGAAAAGGAGCTACATGGATGGCTAGAGGACTTCTTGGAAGGGACCAGGTGGGAAGTGGAGGAAACGTCAAATGATGACACCAAGAAGATCATATTCGAGACGAAAGAGGAGATGGAGAAGATTTGGAGGAAACGAGAAAAGGTAAACGCAGAAGGAGAGATGAGAATGGAGCAATGGATGAGTAGAGAGGAGAGATGGGCGAAAAGAGAGGCCATGAAGGTCAGAGAGAGAAGAATGGAGGAGGCAAAGAGAAACGGAGAAGGGCAGAGAAAAGGCAACATAAAGGTTAGAATGGGAGGAGAAGAATACGAATGGATAGAAAAGGAAGAGAGAATAAAACTAGTAAGAGAGGAGAAGAGAAGGGACGAGGAAGAAGAGAGAGAGCTGAGGAGGAAGAAGGAGGATTGAGTGAAGGAAGATAGAGAGAAGAGAAGAAAATAATAAAGAAAAAAACAAAAAGAAATTGATTTAAATATGTATTATTAAGCTGTACACTACGACGCAATAGTTCATAGTTTCTTGTAAAATATTGTAAATACTAAAGTATAAACAATAAACGATTCTATTCATATCATATGTTAATAAATATTTATTAATTATTTACCGCTTTTAGGTGCTTTTAGCGAACTTTCATCGTCATCAAAATCAATTTCAGCAGTTTTATCATCAGGCGGTTGTAGTTTTCTATATCTTTTGCTTCGTAAAATTGATTTTGGTTCAGCAGGGTTTGCACTTGTTGCTGTAAATGAGACATTAAGGAGATTTTAGCGCCAGATTTAGAAGTTGACCTTTAAATGACCTTGAAAATTACGGCCAAGTACATGTTCAAGGTCATAGAAGAGTCAGTCCCTCAATACCCAACAACTTTTGTCTAAAACATTTTTTGATTCTATTGTAAGTTATTTAGCTAGTTAAAATGGGACACCCTTCATAAATTTATAGAAATTCAAATAAAAAAAAAAACTCACCTCTTTTTTCGTTTTCTTTTTCAATTTCAATTTTTGATGCACAAATCCTGTTACTCTCAACCAAAATTAGCTGAAAATTATAAATAAAGCATCAGAAAATTGCATAATTGCACGTTTTAATTTTTAAATTAAAGTAGTATATAAAACAATTTTATTTTAAATAAATTATTCTTACATTCTCTTTACTTTGTGAATGGATAGGTTTTCTGTCAGAGACGGGCCTGGTGAGAGTCCCAGACTTAGTCCGCAGTTCTTCATCCTCGAATGTGGCTTGTTTTGTTTTGCTTTTTGGCTTCTTCGATGTTTTTAAAACAACAGATCCTGCGTCTGTTTTTTGCTCATCGCGTTGTTTTTCCTGTGGCTTTACCTTTCGCGGCACCTCGAGAGGAACTACTGGTAAAGTGTGCCTTATAATGCTGTCTAAAATGAGAAAATAAAAAAATGCAACTATTAATAGAATTTCAATGTTGTCAGAAATATTTACACAAACATTTTTGAAAATTATTGTGGTACTGATAATTGTATAATAAAGAGAAAAAAATACGCACCTTTGTTAAGATCATCTCTATTCGTCAAAGAATCTAGAAAAAATATTTTGATGAGTATTATTTCTCTCATTAAATGACGTGAGAGTACATTTTAAGAATGTAATTTAAGAACAGAATGTATTTTAACTCTTTGAGGGGCAGCGTATCAACATATCGCGACAGTTTTCAGCTCAATCGCTCTCGTATAAACTTCTACATCATCATTAGTACTTAGGGTTTGTAATGCTTTGATTGAAAATTTGAAAATTTATTTATTTAATTATTTATAAACAATCAAAGACAAAAAATTTTCAATTTTTTTGAATAAATTCGGTCTTGGGCAGCGTTTTTAAGGTAATCTTATGAACATTTGTATAAAAGGATTGTTCAAAATGGCAGATCTAATATGGCGATTCTAACCTAAAATAGTCGCCATATTTTGAATTTTCCAATTCTGATACCGGATTCGTGATTAGCGACTTCAAAAATCAATAGAAACATATTGATACCCATTGCAAGTCTAGTACAAAAATGTGACCCTCAAAAATTAAGAAGTAAATTTTAAGAACAGATAGATAAAAATTTTACCACTGAGTTCTAACTGCGTAGAAGATATTATGGTTGAGAATGATGGTACCTCGTTCATTGTCTTATTTAATCCTGAACTTTTTTCTGTTTTGTCAGAAGATATTATAGTTGAAAATGATGGTACCTCGTCCATTGTCTCATCAAACCCCGAACTTTTTCCTCTTTTCTTAGTAGAAGCCAAATAAAAACCTGCAAAGGGCATTCGAGTCGTTATCAATTAACTTATTTCTAATCACAAGTCATTTGAGAATGCGACCGAAAACCGTGAAAGTAGAGAAAAGCGCGAGAGTCGAGAGACAAAGCGTTTGGGCCGATTCGGAGAATCGCGGGCCATTCGGTGCCGTTGAGCGCGTGCTAGAGGGGAGAGAGAACGAGCATGCGCGAGGTGCGCGGCGCGCGGCGATGAGAATTGACTCGAGAGAAAGAGATATCGAGAGCCTATGAGTGAATGAGAATGATTGCGCGAGTTGTAAATTAATTTTTGTGAATAAATAATAGAAATCGTTGTGTTAATTAATTTTCAACACCTCGGATAACCCGATTCGGGGAGATCTAACGGTTTCTCCTCCGAGATTCAGAAAGAGAAAATCGGAACATTTAATCGGAATAATAGTGACCAGGATACGGGACCGCGTGCTCAAATATCATCCTCGCTAGAAAAATCTAATTTTAGTTGCACAATGTACTATATCTATCTAATTAAAAGTCTTACAATCGTACAGTATTTAATTTTCTTTTTTTATTATGTTTCAAAAAAAGAATCCAGTAACCATTTTTTAATAGTAGCCAAAAGGCAATAGCAGAATATAAAATAGTATATTGCATACCATGGATTTTAAGTGTTATTTGAGACTGAGTATGGAGATTGTAGTAGGAATAAATATTATTTATTTGAATAATGAATACGTACTCTTGCTTTTCGGCAGAATTAGTCTCTCTATTCTGACACGAGGTAAAGACATTGCCTTTATTAAATGGGTAGAATGACTAGAAAAACCAACAAAATCTTCCTCTTCAATTGATTCTAGAAAAATAAAAATTAAATAATTATTATATTATAAAAAAACGTTTTGCCGCGGCCGCCGGTTCAAGAATTTTCCCCCTTGATTTCTCCCCTTAATTTACTTCTTAATTCCTGCCCATCATTTACTTCTCCTTCATTCCTCTTCCTAAATTTCTCCCCCTTAGTTCCTCCCTTCATTTGCTCCCCCTGAATTCCTTTCTTTTATTAAATAATTTGAAAATAAAAATGTTCCGAGGATCTTCGTTCATTGTTTTGTTCCCCAAAATTTTAATATAAAATAACGTTATATTTCAAATTTAATTTTTTAAATTACTACCTTTTGTCTTAACAACTGTAAGAATAACAACACAATGAACAAGGATTTATTGTTCTATTAATATTCTGCGATTCGTCGATGTTTTTTTGTTTTGAATCTCTTTAACCAATCTTATAGATCTTATTTTGTAAAAATTCTGTATCTGGACAAAATAAAAACTAAAAGTTTTATCACATAGCTATTCTTAATATGCTTTTACATTGTTATTCTTGAACCAGCGTCGGCGGCAGTGGCGGCGGCGATATGCTCTATTTATTGTGCGTGACACGTCGATGCCAATGGAAAAGAGTTACATGCTCACAAGGAGATATTGTCAATCCGATTCTAAAAATTGCATGCCTACAAGGCGATACTGTCAGCTAGATCTATGTCTTAGCATTCATACAGTTAACAGTATCGTTTGTTACTTAAGTAGCTTTAAAGTTCATATTTACATTTGAGAAATAGTTAAGTCTCGTTCGCCACTTTGCTAAAAATTAACGTTTAAAATAGGGGTTGGTCAGCGAAGCAAGCAGGGAGGGAACACCCCTAGTATTATTAATAAAATAATATGCTTGTGTGCAGATCAAAATTTTACCATTCGATACTATTGTAGAATGTGTTTTTCCATTGGTGAATGACGGATCCACTTTGAACTCTGCTTCAATTGTAAGATTTTCGTCCTTTTTGTCCGTAGAAGCTAGAAAAATAAAATTTATGAACAATAATCAATTATTGCTTTCTCTTGAAGAAAATTTTGTAATAGTAAAATTTTTAGCTTCGCTTAAAACAGGTTAGAAATGCGTTTTGAGGTGTTTGCAGTTCGAATCACGGTTTTAGAAAATGTCTGCATGGATAGATTGTGTGTGTGAAAGTGTGTGTGTGTGTGTGTGTGTGTGTGTGTGTGTGTGTGTTAGTATGCGAATGCGTGTTTTTGTGCGTGTACGTATACCGTCAGATTTCTGGAAGACCGAGGTCAATATCAATAAAATTTGATAGGTATTTCTGATTTAGGATTTAAGATTTGGAGGAATTTTATTTAATTTCCACAATAATGGTTATTTTTATCTCTATTTTTTGATTTTTGAAAAAATATTTTTGCGTTGTTTTAATGATATTATTCATGCAATGTATTTGGCAATACTGTATCAGAATTAGAATAAAATCACCTACTTTTCCCCGCTTGATTGTTTGAATTGACCATTATTATCTTCTACTTCTTTTAAACTAAATGTCATAACCCTATAAAAATCATGTTATATATGCAACTTACAAAAAGGATCAAATCCAAAATCTATGATACTGGAATCACTGTTCAGCCCCTCCAGCTTCAGTTGTTTATCATCTGAAAATTAAAAGTAATACAATATTTGATGTATCTTAGGAATAAAAATATGTTTTTAGGGTCACTAAATCCGAATCCGAGGTCGGTTTAACCCAGGCACGTCAGGGTTTGTCCATAACCTCAAAAAAACACTACAAAATCTACTAAAATTCATCGACTCTTAAACTTAATTCGTAAAACCATAATCCTATAAACCCCTAACCCTATAACCTTATGACCCCATAATCCTATAAACCGCGAACCCCATTACTTTTTTATCCTATAACCTTATGACTCTATAACCCGATATGATATAGGATTATGGGGTTATAAGGTCATATGTTTATGGGGACATAAGGTTATAGGGTTATGGGGTGATAAGGTTTTAGGAGTGGCTGTGGGCACATAAGGCCACCGGGTTAGCGGTTTATAGGACTACGGGGTTATAAGGTTATAGCGTCTGGGATGCGAATGATAACACCAAAAATAGGTCATATGTCTAGGTTATATGTTACTTAACATTTAATTATTTAAACAAATTAAACTAAAATGACTGCTAACCTAGACATATGACCTATTTTTGGTGTTATCATCCGTATGGTACTTCGAAATATAACAGCCTTGCCATATTTAAATTGAATTTACAACTTTATTGAACTAAAAAAATTGTTGCAAATTAACCTACTTAGAATCAGCATAGATTTTACTCGGATTGCAGCACTGATTTTCTAATGATTCAGTCCAGCGTTTTGAGACTGAATCTACACGGTTTCAGACTCAAATTCAGTACGTATTTCCGTAATGATTTCAGTACTGATTTCGGTGCGGATTCCGTACGGGTGTTTTTTTCTGGGTATACATTATCAAGTAAGAATAAAGTTGGATGCGGAGAGGAACTTTCTGATCGCTGTCCTGAACGCATTCAGCGAAGGTACCCTCTTTACGTCACGAGGTAAGGCGTTCCAAAGCCTCGCTCCACGAGCCCTGAAAGAGCGGAGGCCCACGTCCGTGCGAGAGCGAGGCACGAGCAACTCTCTGCCCTCACCCCTGTCAGATGTACGAGAAGAGTTCTTAATAAAGAAATCACATAGGTAAGAAGACCTCTTAATACAAATTATTTTATAAGCCCCACAGATATAACGCACGCATGCATTTTGAAGGCGCTGCAATCTAACCCGAAGCTTCCCTGACACGTCAAGGTACACAAGCGAGCAGTAATCCAAATGAGGAATAATAAGGGCCTTCGCTAGCTGTTTGCGCAGGGCCTTGGTGGTACAAGCGCGAAAAAATTTCAAGCCGTAAAGTGCGCGATTAGCTCGCTTCGTGATACACTCGACGTGGGGCTTCCAGGAGAGCTTGGAGTCCATGACCACTCCGAGGTTCTTCACCGTGTCAGAAAAGGGGACCAGAGCCCCAGCTCCCATCTCCACGCCCGGAAGACCAAGGCCGTTCAGTATATTAACGTTGTAACCAGATCCAAAGAAAATAGCCTTAGTCTTCAGAACGTTCAGATGGAGGCCAGAGGCCCCCGCCCACGCCGACACTGCTCTAGCTGCCCCCGCCAAGCATGCGATACCAAGGTCAAGTTCAGACGTCTCCACTTGCGTGTAAATTTGGAGGTCGTCTAAATAAAGCAGATGCTTGATATGACTGGTGTCTAACGTCTCCTCGATGTTGTTTATGTAGAGACTGAAGAGAACGAAGCCCTGCGGAACCCAAAGATTGGTTGAAAGCCAGTCGGACTGTCCGAGGGACTTAGTAACAACTTTTTGTTGCTGGTCAAAGATATAAGACTTAATCCACTGGATCACACTTCTGGAGAACCCTAACTCAATCAGTCTACGAAGTAATCTGGTAGGAGAGATGGCGTCGAAGGCTTTACTAAAGTCAAACAAGAGAAGAAACGTCACAAGTTTCGAAAATTTTTTATGTTTACTAGCGTCAAGTACTTCGACACCATCAATGCCGCGGCGAATATCCTCCGTGAGCTTAAGCAACGCGGTCTGAGTGCTGTGGAAACGCCTGAAGCCTGCCTGGAGTGGATTCAGGATGTCGCTGGATTCTAGAAACTCCATGAGTTGTGAGTGGACGATTTTCTAAAGGACCTTCAACAAAAAGCTCAAGATGGCAATGGGCCGAAAATCAGAGATCAAAGAGGGAGCGGAGGTCTTCTTCAGGGGCACAAGATGAGCCCTCTTCCAAGCGCCTGGAAAAACACCGCACGAGAAAGAGGAATTAAATAAGTTGACGAGTCTCGGGCCGATAATAGGAAGGGACTTGGCTATAACCTCAAGAGGGATGCTATCCTCACCCGCAGCGCGCGAGGAGAAATGGGAGACGGCGAGAACTACATCCACGATAGAAACAGCTCGAAAAACAAAGCCCTTCTCAGAGTCTGATGCCGCAACATCCTCCAATTCCCTCGCGCACTCCGAGTCGGAGACCGACACGCCAGCGAAGTGAGAATTGAGCTCCTGCGGGGTAGCATCGTGCAACTCCTCCTTAGTAGAGGGTAAAAGGCCGAGAGCGCGCAACTCCTTCCAAATATCTTTTTTATCGGCTAATGCCTTGAAAATTCTGTTCTATAAAAAGGAGTTACGCGCCTGCTCAGTCCGAGTCTCAGTCTCACTCGCCAGTCGAAGATACTCCCCCCAGAGGTCGCCAAGCCTCGTCCTACCGGAGCGCCTTCGCACCGCGTCACGCTTTCTATAAAGGAATAGAAGGTCATCGTCCACCCATGAGGGTGTAATTTAATGCTGACAATAATAATGGTATGAAGACGATTCCCCGCATCCAAGACCTCGTCTTTTTCGTCGACGAAGATCACATCAATCCACGTGCGGGATGCGTCGGTGTGATGCGTCGCACCGTACTCTATGATATTCAGAGCCAAATCGCTCGCAAGGTCGCGCACAAACTTCGCATCAGACGACGCGCAGACGACGCATGATGAGGTCACCCATGATGATTTTGTGGCTAAAGTCGCCAGCGCACGCGCAAAGCTGATGAATTAAGTCAGTCCTTTTAAGAAACAAAACATGAGGGGGGCGATAAATGACCGCGACAAGTACAGGTGCTGAACGGCCCTGCTGAATACTACAAATTAGATACTAAGGGATCCCCGGCTTCCCCGGCTGCTCAGTGTTCCGACAATGTTGCGCGATAACGGAGGCCTTAAGCGTGTTGTGGACGAACAGAGCCAGCCCACCCTCCGCGTTCCGATCCTGTCTTATCAGCGAAAAATTCTCATCGCCAACCTGCTGCTCAGAAATCTTAGAACCAAAGGGCGTTTCCGCGATGGCAAAGAGACGATAAGAGAGTTAATGTTGACGAAACCAGCACGAAGCGCGCCGTCCGCGGGTGCGACCGATGATCCTAGTCACTCAGTGGGCGCAGAGTCCATGTCAATTGCAGAAGGGCAGAGGTCGCACTGCAAGATGGAATAGAAGCAGACGGAAACGAATGACGGTGAAGCAGTGGAGGTCAAGCCATCCTGCATCCCATCACGCATACGCGCGAGAAACCTGCCACGCCTGTGCCACACGAACTTAAAACCGAGATTTTTTGTTGTTGATTTTAAATCCTTAAATACGGAGTAAGAGCTAGGACTAATTGTAAGAGCTTCATTAATAAAAATATTCGTGTGAAACAAGCTTTTGGCAACTCTCTCGTCGAACCTTGAAACAGCAATATCGCGCATGTTAAAGCGCGTGAAAGCGGCCTTCGCTCTCACAAACTTAGCGGTTAAGACCACGCTGAATAGGGGCACGATAAGAGGAGGCGGGCGGCAGACCCCATAACCTTAAAAGATTATGGAGTCATAAGGTTATAGGGTTAGGGGTTTATAGGATTATGGTTTTACAAATTTAGTTTAAGGGTCGATGGGTTATAAAATCATTTAGGATTATCGGGTCTAACTATTTAAAATCATAAATAAAATAAAATTTACCTTTTATTGAGAACGCTCCTTGCTTGTTTACCTCACAAGTATGGCATTCGCATTTACTATTTTTTTGATTAAAATAATTTTGGCCATAAAAAGCAAATAACTCTTCTCCCTTTTTAATTTTTCTGAGAGTACGAATTCTAAGCGAATTTGTGCTTAGACTTTCATATTTGCAGTTCGGATCACAATCGTGATTCAGTAGTGACGCTGGTCCAATAAATAATAATAAAACTCGCTTTTTACTTCTCTCACTGATCATTATTGAAAAATTAGCATTTTGCTTTGTCAGGATTTCCTCTTCTGTTTCAGAGATGGTGCTTATCAAACCAAGTATATCAAGGTTTTGATTTTGTCTTAAATCTCTAGCTGCAATTACTTTCGAGCCACATCCAAGATCCATGGTATATCGATTACACCTAGCCAATTCAACATCCGGACTTTTTAAAAACGTCAAATAAGCGCTGAAGATTCCGTTGGCCTTAGTTGATTGGCTGTTCAAAGAAAACTTATCAAATAACTTCTTTGACTTACAAAAGTCGATCAATTTCGTTGTCGTAGTCTTCACTTTTTCGTCCCTTTTAAACTCTTCTATAATTGAAATAATTTCCCATTTAATACTTCTTGTCAAATTTGAATACGTTTTATATTTCCTGGTTTTGTATCCAACACAAGTATCTATAATAATCGCTTTCGCAAGATCATCATAACTGGCTAGTGCGGAGGATTTTGTAGGCTTTTCTTTTTCCATTGCGCTGATCAAAAATGTACAAAAGTGGGTTTCACCGTCGTAAAAATAAGCACCTGAATATTGAAAGCATTATTGTATAATTAGTATACAAGAATTAATAATATACAGATTTTCCTATTTTATACCACTCTAACCTCAAAATGCTAACTTTAATTGCAATTTTCGGCTCTCGTGGTATAAAATATCGTATGAGACTGTTGTGGGAGGTGTTTTTCTACCTTGCTCGATTTTCTCACTCGCTTCGCCCATGCGAAAAACCTCGAGCAAGGTAGAAAAGCAAATCCCACAACAGTGTCATAATATACTATTAATTTTCAATATACTGACCATGCATTATAGAAAAAATTCGTATTTTTATGAAGCAGATCAATTTTTCAGATTCGTCAATTGCATAATCTAAATAAAACTACTCAGTTTGATTCGAATACTTTTATTGATCTGCTGCAGCAAAAAATAATGTTGAATTTTACCCTATTAAAAATTTTACTCAAGGTCTTACATAAGAAATTACGTATGATCTTATATCAGATCTTGGTAAAGATCTTGTGTAAGATCGTACATAAGATCTTATCATCGATTTTCAACCAAGAACAAAGATAAGATCTTGCGAAGATCTTATGTAAGATCTTATATTCATGATAAAATAAAAATTATTTTCATCTAATATTCATTCAAGATCTTACGCAAGATCGTATACAAGATCTTGCATAAGAGATTACGTAATATCTTTCACAAGCTCTTACATAAGATCTTATTCAATATCTTATCACCATGATCAACACAAATCATATAATTTATAATGTATGCAAGATCTTATGTAAGTTCTTATAAAAGACCTAATGTAACACTTAAAGAGATATCTTTTTATTCATCATTTACTCAAGATCGTATGCAAAATCTTGTATAAGATCCTATGTATATCTTAAATAAGTGATCAATAAAACGGCATCTCTTTAAGTTTTATATCAGATATTGGATAAGAACTTACATAGGATCTTAAATTAATTATTAATAAAAAGATTTCTTTTGATCATGGCAGTAAGATCTTGCATTAGATCTTACGTAAGAACTTGGGAAAGATATTACGTAATGTCTTGCGTATGATCTTGTATACTATCTTGCGTAAGATCTTGAATGAATATTAGATACAAATGATTTTTTTTCATCATGAACATAAGATCTTATATAAGATATTCTATAAGAACTTATCTTTGTTCTTGGTTGAAAATCGATGATAAGATCTTATGTACGATCTTGCACAAGATCTTTGACAAGATCTGATACATGATTTTACGTAAGTTCTTACCTACGATCTTGAGTAAAATTTTTAATAGGGTAATGACCATTGATTTAATTGTGTATAAAAGATTTGAAGGATTGTAATGATAATAACATATAAAATTTATAAGTTAATAATACGATTAGAAAATAATAATCAACGGGACCTTTTTCGCAATAGTATTATTCCAGCTAAAAGGAAACAGACTAAACTATTCCTGATAAATGGTGCACTACGGGATAATACTTATTTAACAAGATGGGTCAGTATTTATTTGTTTCTGTTCCTTTTTGCGTGTAACGAGTCTAATCGTCCGTCACGACAGTGGCAGCACTTCCATCTGTCTAGAAGCTACGGCTATGCCGGAGCCGGAATGGCAGTACGACACTGCAACGTACGACAGTCTCGCCATCTACGACATGTTGTACGACACTTATGACAGTTTATGTTGCGTTGTTCATTGTTGCGGCCTATAGTTTTGGACTTGTTGAACGAAGACAGCGCCGTACTGTGTGCTTTCTATTAAATAACTGTATTCTTATCTAAATAGTTCTTAATTTTGTTACTGTAAATACTATAAATAAGATTGAATGGGATTTATATTTATGGAGCAAATTATATCATTCTATGCGTTAAAAATATAAGCTTATGTATTGTAGCAAATATATGATTTGTTGAATTGCACAAGTGTTCTATGTATGTGTATCCTGCCTTCAATAAAGTACTTCAAAGAAATTATTAGATAAGTAATTTATTATAAATTAAAAACAAAAATTATTATTTCAAACTTTTTTTATTAAGCATTTACTTTGTGGAATTTATTTTATTGTTGCAGGTTCTTCAATGTTTATGATGTTTGTAGCAGATGATTTTTTCTACCAGTTTCTTGACTGGTAAAGTATATTATTTTTAATTTATTAAAATTATTATTTATCTTGTATATAAATGATTTTGCTGCATTTTATTGCATAGTACTATAATGTCATTAATATTTCATTACAGTCAAAAATTGCATACAAATTTGTTTACGGTTAAAATTATAATTAAAATATTGTTCTTTTTTTATTATTATTAATATTGTTCATTTTTCAATGCAATAATAATTGTAATTATGATTGTAATAATTTAATTAATGTATAAAATGCATATTAGTAAAAGTATCTTTTACTAATATGCATCGAAGCACATCGAAGTGCAATATCATTATATAAATGAAAGCTACGAAAAGGGCGAAATAGATATTGTAAAAGTTGACTCGAAATGTAATTTAGCAGACATCTTCACAAAGAGTCTGGATAAAACAAAGTTCCTAAACAATAGAAAAGGTTTAAGACTAATCTAAAATGCGATAACAAATTGTATGCGTAACTAAGAATCCATGTAACACAAATGTATCGAATTATAATGTAAAAATATCATGACTGTAAAATTCAGGAGGCGTGTTGTACTATAAATGGTACTCGTCGCGCCATCTACTGGTTGTCGACGATTTTGTGCAACGAGACGAGCCCATGCGAGAGCTACCGCACCGCGCATGCCTCGCGTCTATACTCTAAGCGCCTATTATATACTATACCACAATCCGTGTGTAGAGTCAGACTATGCTGTACTGTACTCTACTCTCTCTCTCTCTCTCTCTCTCTCTCTCTCTCTCTCTCTCTCTCTCTCTCTCTCTCTCTCTCTCTCTCTCCCTCTGCCGTTAGACTCCGGTGTGAGCGGACGTGTTCTCCGAGGCTATTGCCGACACAATTATTTCAATATACATTATTATTATTATTAACCTCAGTGTTATTATTTTATCCACTATTCCAACAGTTTTAATTAGTTGTTATAAGCAAATTAATTGTTTTTCCGTCTGCTATTTTGTGGCGCGAAATTTTAATTTCTAATTAGCTATGAGACCCCCTTATCATGTTTTACTGATCATATTTTGATAATATTTGCTTTGAAAGTTTGCAGGTTATAATACTCACGGATTCAAATAAAAACAGCTGATTGAGAGAGGTGCGATGATGTAGAAATGTATAGCTAAATATTTTAATAATGCATGTTGTCAATCGAACCAATCGATTTAGAATCTGAATAAACTTCGGAATGACAAAATATAATTTATACTAATCGACATTGAGAAAAGTGAACCTAGAAGTAAGCTCAGAAAAAAACACCTGTACGGAATCCGCAAAGAAATCAGTACTGAAATCATTACGGAAATACGTACTGAATTTGAGTCTGAAACCGTGTAGATTCAGTCTCAAAACGCTGCATTGAATCACTAGAAAATCAGTGCTGCAATCCGAGTAAAATCCATGCTGATTCTAAGTAGACTTATTTGCAAAAATTATTTAATTTTTAAAAGTTAAGTAAATTTTAAGTAAATATAGCAAGGCTTCTATATTTGGAAGTACCATGCGGATGATAACACCGAAAATAGGTCATATGTCTAGGCTATATGTTACTTAACATTAAATTATTTAAACAAATTAAACTAAAATGTAAAAATATCAAAGCCTTGCCATATTTACATTGAATTTACAACTTTATTGATCTAAAAAAATTGTTGCAAATTAATCTACTTAGAATCAGCATGGATTTTACTCGGATTGCAGCACTGATTTTCTAGTGATTCAGTGCAGCGTTTTGAGACTGAATCTACACGGTTTCAGACTCAAATTCAGTACGTATTTCCGTAATGATTTCGGTACTGACTTCTGTGCGGATTCCGTAAGGGTGTTTTTTTTGGGAGATGAAAGAGAGCAAATAAAAGGTTCGAGGGAGGAGGAGAAATAAAAGGAAAGAAAAGCGAAAAAAAGTTAAAAGGAAAAAGTGAGGTTAGCGGCGAGAAGACGGAGGACGCCGAGAGCGTAGCAGCTTTGGAAAACGCAAACAAGAAAAGAAGAGGAAGACAGAGGAAGGAAGAATAAGCGTACGAACAGATAAACCAAATGAGGAACTTTCTCGAGAAGGGAAGCTGCGGGTTTGAGGTGAAATCAATAAGAATAGAATAGAGAGGTCTCTGATCAACAAGCAGGGAGAAGGACCGACAGTAGAAGAAGAGACAGATATGGGAAAGGAAGCAGAGGACTGGAAAGTCAACGAGAAAACAGTTGAAACGAAAGAAGCAGAAAAGAAGGAGGCTAGGAAAGGAACACCTAGGGAAGCGATAGCAAGATCGAAAAAACAAGAGAAGATGGAGGAGGAGAAGGAAACGAACTTAATGACACAGCAGAGCGGCAGAGGGGACAGCGGATCAACGGACAGAGTCGAGAAGGACGGAGAGTCATGGGAAGTGTCATGGCTGACGTCACAAATATTTAAAGTTATTTGTTCGGTAAGTATACATAGCTAATATAATGGCACGTTTACATTTTTATTTCATAGGGTAACAATAAATATTAAAAATGATATAAATTCTTTCATATAAATAATCTTTTTCATTTCGGCTACCAAACGAAACGATGGAGCATTAGAGAGGGTAACAGAAATTAAAGAATCTTTCAACTACTCAAATAAGAAAATAAGCTCATAACGGTACACTTGTATCTTTATACAAATACTTCTAAAATTACTATTACAACCTATCCTCAAGATAATGATAAAACTTAAATTAATACCGTGCCTGGTTGTGCGGTTATTTTATCTAATAGTAGAAAAAAATTTGGTAGCACAGAGTTACAGGATTATGAGATCAGCGTATAACGTATTCTGAAGATGACGATACGACCGACACTAATACCGTGCACAGTCGTGACGATACTTTGATCCAATAATAGAAAATTACTTGTTGGCACTGCGCAACCGGATTATGACGACAGCGATAGCAATAATAACAAAAGGCGAATAGACTCCTCGCATACTCAAATATGATTACAACGACAGCATATTTGCTTTTGCATGTTGCTAGAATGGCTGCGTACTTTTTAAATAGTTACATTATGCACGGCCACACCCACCGATAACCTAACAACTACGATTTCTCGTTAGTGGGATTACGACGACAGTAATAGCCGATTATTTGTTCATTAATAATGCCCTGCTTTGTAATTCTACATCTAGCAACATACAGCAACAACATACATCATCTCTACTTAAATATGATTACAACGACAGCATAATTATTTGGTTCTGCATATTGCTAGAATAGTTGCGTTTTATTTAAATAGTAATATTTTGCACAGCCACACCCACAGATAACCCAACAACTACGATTTCTCGTTAGCGGGATTACGACGACAGCATTAGCTGATTGCCGACAGTAAATTCCCATTAACAACGTATTCTCAAGATGACAATAAAATTTAAATTAATACCGTGCACGGTAGTGACGATACTTTAATCCAATAGTAGAAAAATGTTTGTTGGCACAGTGCAACCGGATTATGACGACAGCGATAGCAATAATAACAAAAGGCGAATAGACTACTCGCATACTCAAATATGATTACAACGACAGCATATTTGCTTTTTCATGTTGCTAGAATGGTTGCGTACTTTTTAAATAGTTACCTTATGCACGGCCACACCTACCGATAACCTAACAACTACGACTCCACGATAGCGGGATTACGACGACAGTAATAGCCGATTATTTGTTCATTAATAATGCCCTGCTTTGTAATTCTACATCTAGCAACATACAGCAACAACATACATCATCTCTACTTAAATATGATTACAACGACAGCATAATTATTTGGTTCTGCATATTGCTAGAATAGTTGCGTTTTATTTAAATAGTAATATTTTGCACAGCCACACCCACAGATAACCCAACAACTACGATTTCTCGTTAGCGGGATTACGACGACAGCATTAGCTGATTGCCGACAGTAAATTCCCATTAACAACGTATTCTCAAGATGACAATAAAATTTAAATTAATACCGTGCACGGTAGTGACGATACTTTAATCCAATAGTAGAAAAATGTTTGTTGGCACAGTGCAACCGGATTATGACGACAGCGATAGCAATAATAACAAAAGGCGAATAGACTACTCGCATACTCAAATATGATTATAACGACAGCTTAGTCAAGAAAAATATTTAGTATGGCTTGTACGTAGTTAATATGATGACACGACGTTTTTTTTTTACCTTTCTTAAGAATAAGCTTTTTCTTCTGCTACCAAACGTAACAGTCAAGCATTGGAGATAATAACAGAAGTCAAGGATTATCTAATTTACACAAACAAGTAAATTATCGTATAACGCGTCTTCTAAATATGTACACTCACTAGTCAAAATAACTTTAAATATTTTAAACGTCAGCCATGACACTTCCCATGAATTTCTTATGGGAGGTGTCATGGCTGACGTTACAAATATTCGAAGTTATTTATTCCGGTGAGTGTACATGAAAACTTCTAATATTACAATATTATATTCTTAAGATGATGATACGACCGACGTTAATACAGTGCACAGTCGTGCCGACGCTATTATCTAATAGTAGAAAAATGTTTAGTTGCTAAAAGGTACCCGATTATGAGGACAGCGTCAGCAATGATAACGCAATGCAAAGAGTCCTGACTACTCAAATAGGACTATAACGACAGCATATTTTCTACTGCATGTTGCTATGATTTTTGCGTCGTAATCAAAAAGTAACATTTTGCACAGCTAGCACATTTCAAGAAAGGTCTTTCTATGGCGATTGATTGAAGACTCAAGTAGATTTGAATCCCATAAGTATATTATTGCCATGGTACATACGATAATAATATCCATAATTTACTATTTGGAAAAACAGAAAATATGTTTTTTCCACTTTTTAGTTTTATAATAAAAAATGTGCAAAAGAAATTATTTTTGAAAAAAAAACAATAGGTTCATAAACAAATTTAAACATTTTATTTATCCTTAGTTTGACTCTTATAATATCTTTTATAGATTTATAGATTTGTAATCTTTTTATTACTTTAAGCTTATTTTTATCATAGGACTCATCTTTATTTTTTTAGATAGATTTATATCTAATTTTGTAATATATTTATCACAGGAATCACAGATCTATAGTTTTAGATAGCTTTTTATCTAATATTATATTTTTTTAATATTTACTGATTTCCACACCTCTTTCTTTGTGCAAAAACCCATGCTTTTATAGACGCAGGGTTCACAAATCTATCTTGAAACAGCTCAGAATGCTTTTCCTTCAATGCTTTGCATTGAGGAATCGTTGGGGCGTTAGTCGAATTTCCTACTATAAAATCTTCAAAAGTTTTGTATACGGTATCACATTCCAGTTTGCTCCATTTGACTTTCTTTTTTACTTCTTTAACAACTTTCTTTGGTAACTCTATTACAGGTGCGTTAAACCGTAAACTTTTGGCTTTTTGATTCTTCGGTTTTTTTTCTGAAAAATAATTCCAAATTTTACATAGTTAAATATTAAACAAAATAAGTATACGTAACTATTCTATTCCCAGACACTGAGACACAAACCGTTATACATGTAAATACACACGCACACACACATACGAAAACTCATATGCCCTATTGAAAATTTGAAATTTTTTTCGTATTGAATTTATATTGAAATTTATGTTTCACAATTTTTTTAAACAAGTTTAAGCAAAACGATAGCTAATTTTAATTTGTAATTGTAATTTAAACATGTATTTTTATTATGTACTTTCATCACATCCTCTGTAATAAACTGCAGTCCCAAATGTGGAAGTACATAATTTAATTACGTAAGAAATCGAATAGAAAAATACGTGTTTATTTATAACAGAGGTAAACACACGCACCAGGCTTAATTAAACAGATATAGACACAGTCTCGCCCAAACAAAAAGATCCACACAGCTACAGACACAATTTAGAGAAGCATACAGATAAAACGAGATGTATGTTAGAAATCATACCATAATCAATAGATTTGCTAGCTTCATCAATTTCTTGTTCTGCTGCTTCTTCTTCTATTTCTTCTTCTATAACAGATTTTTCATTACCTGTGAAACACATTTAATTAATTATAATATGTACATATATTTATATAGAAATATCTTTGTTACAGTAGATACATACCTGCGGTTGTGTCCAGTTCTGTGCAAATTGGTTCTGATACATCTGAAGTTAAAGCCGTATTAATAAATTTAAGAAATAGTGGTATATCTCTATCCACAATGTTTTGTCTATAATGAGACTTATGTATGTTCACATGATGACCCATGTAGCCTGCGAGATCTGATAGTTCCATGTCATTTAGATTCAACCGAATGCAAGCAGTAGCCAGCTGCTTTCTCATACGTGTTGCTCTTAATAAATATGGTTTTTCTGCGCCACATTCTTTGGAGAATGTTGATAATACTGAATATGCAGATGGATGGCGTATTGCATATATAGGAGTTTGAGACAGAGCAAATAAATAAGGATTTTTTGGGCTTATTTTAAGTTGGTCATTATCTCTATGCTCCAAAAGGAGGTTTACGCACAACTTAACATCAGCTGAAACAAGAAGTTTAATATCATTTCCCAGCTTCCCTCGTGTATATAATAATGAGAATTCTTGAGATAAATCTTTCAAATTGTTAGATAAATTATCAAACTCTTTTATTTGAGAATTACTCATTTCTTTGAGATTTTTGAAATCATTTACTAATATTCGTTCTACATCTCCAGGTCTTTTTCGATTCCATACTTGTAAAGTTGATAAGCATGCTTTTTGTAACATAAAGTAAGCATCTTCATTTAATCCATTTATTAATATATTATAATTTTCCTGCATTACTGATTTTAAGTGATACATAAGAGTGCTTATGTCATCTGCTGATGGAAGCTCTGTGTTTCTTTGACGACGTCTAATCCCATGGGACTCTGCAGCCATACGTGATAATCTTAACTTGTAATCATTAGCAAATAGTTCTATAAAGTTCTGCATTCGATTTGCCGAGTTTAGATCATGTTTTCTAACATACATCAGCTTCTGAGTATGAGCCACTTGTTTTACAAGAGTAGCAAGATTTTGTGCTACTGTAGGATAAGCCAATGTTTGGCCATTTCCATCATCCTCAGAACTTGAGGCAAGAGCTTCTATAGCTGCCAAAACGTCTAAGCTTCTTGACGTAATCAAGGCATCCACCAAATTTTTGACATTTAATTTCAATTTTAATCGACTCAATCTCCTAAGTTGTGTACATATATTAGTTTTATGTTGTTGTTCTCTTAAATGAGAACAAATCTCATTTCCATATTCTATTATTAGCTCATCATATTTTATAGCACGAACAATTTTATCGTTTCTCATTCTAGCCAAAATGTTCTCTCGCAAATAAGGAGAAGCATTCTCTCAAATAAGGAGAAGTTCTTACATGTGCTCTATAGTCAGCTGTAACGAACATACCTCTACATTTGGGACATGGTGCATAACTTGATCCAGTGTGCTCAGATTTTGATTTTGGTGCTCTAGCTACTCTTAATATTCCTGTATTCCACTTTTTTTTGGTGTTGAACTTATGATCTCCACTATGTAATAATTTCTTCATAGGACTTCTACTACCTTTTTTAGATCCACTCGCATTAATCATTTCTTTTACTTCAATTTCATTAGAATGCTTTCTTTTTAGGTGAAGTTTCAAATGAGTCTGGCCAGTCATACAAAACTTGCAAAAATGTTTTTTTCGAATTCTTGCAGTACCCTTTACTTGTGGGACTGCTGGTAAAACTTTCAACTGCTCGAAATCAAGACCTTCAAGTTCTTCAGTACCGCTTGAATTAATTGTTTTATTCTGCTTTGAACTTGTAGGCTCATTGTTTGATATTGTATGGTCTGAACTCGTTTTAGTAGCTGTTCCTTTCTGGTTAGTACTATTTGATTTATCTTGCTCTGAAAAATTAGGATTATTGCTTGATATATTATTTTGTGAAGTACCTGATGGTTCATAATCTGAATCTGAAAATACAAATATTATTAAAAGGTGAACTGAAGATTTTACATAAAATAAAATCATTAAAATACAGAAAACATTTGGACAACCGCTGCTGCTAGCAGATGTGTGCATAGTACGTGTGAAAAATATTACAGTTATGTTTGAGCATGATAATCTGAAAACAGTAATGTGAAAACTCGACTGGAAAGTTGGTGCACATTCCAGAACAAATGTTGTGCCAAATTCTTTTCTGAATAACCTTTTGAATTATTATTATAAAATAATTTAAAATTTACCTAATTGATTTGTTATATCAGCGGACACTGCAGTACCATTTATCATAGCAGAATCATTCTCGTCCAATACTAAAAAAAGTTGATTTATAAATACAAAAAATTAAATAGTATAAATTGAAAATAATTTTATTTAAAATTATTTACTTACAAGAAAGTTCTGGTAACTTGACTGGTGGTGTATCATCCCTACTGAAAAAGTCACGTGATAATCACGTGATAGTCACGTGATAGTCGCATGATAATCGCGTGATATTTTCAACCAATTTATCACGTGATAATCACGTGATATACTGAAAAATTATTTCAAAAAAAATTGCATTTTAAATTATTATTAAAAAAATCATTTTTAATTAATAATTAGTAAAAATGTTATTACTTATTATAATTGAAATAGAAATACACAAGTTTGTATTAAAATATATCTTTATTGATATTTATACATCATTTAACGAAAATACTATTTTTCAACAGCAAGAATACAAAAAATATATTTTTTTTAGTCGTAACCTACATCTATACTTATTACTTTGATCAGACTTTTGGTTACGTTAAACGTAAATAAAATTAATATTACAGTTCAGTTTAATCTTTTTTATTAAATCTCATAGGGACAGCTATATTTTAAAGTATCAAAAATTGATTAAAATATGTATTAAAAAGTGATACAAAACTTAGAAACGTTGCAAACAGCAAATAACAATTTTTATAGATACCATATACAAGGTACATGTATTCTGAGGGTAAAATCAATAAATTGAATTGTTTTAGCTACCACAGACTTACTAAAATGCTAAGTGTTAAAGGGAATAATTAATTTCATTTAAATAAGTTGTATAATCTAGCAAAAACAAAGGCTTGACAAATATAAAAATTATAAAAAGTTATAAAAAATGATAAACATTTAATAAAAATGATTAGTTAGTATGCGATAACAGAATCAAATAAAATGTATGGATTTTAAGCTTCGTAGACCATACCTAGTATATAGTGTACATAAAAATTGTTATTTGTTATCGACAGTGTGTTCCAAAGTTCCCTATACACCACTCTATAATACATTTTTTAAACAATTCAAGATAAATACAAAAATAAATTGTAACCATTTATTTTTTGGCTAATTAATGTGTATCTGTCCCCTTAATTCGCAGATTATTATTTTATAGAAAACAAAATTATATTAATAAGCATACCTTTTTTTCAATTATAATTTTGGCATTTTTAAATCATAAAAATTTTTAATCTTCACAAAAGAAAGTTGTAAATGTTAAAAAAAAACATTTCTACTACGGACCTTGGTAATTGTACCTCAATTTTTTTCTTTTAATACGGTTGATTTTAGCTTCCCTGTCTTCGGCGATCGCTTTTTTTATTTCAGCTGCTCTTAAATTACGAATAGCATATCTAATACAAACCTAAAAAAAATTTTAAAAATGTAACATATTTATTATTGATTAATTATAATGCAAATTTATAGAAGAATATTCACTAATTAGAAGTCGTAGTAAATTTTTTTCTACTAGTTTCACCGGAGATCTGCCTGGAATATTCTTTGCACCGTTAGTTAGATCAAATGCTCTATTAGCTAAGCGCAAGTGTCCACCCCAAAGATGCTTAGCAATAGTTACGATGAAGTATGATGGCTTCTCTACATGCATAAATTCCCATACTGTCCTATCGATGCTTATATTTTCACCAAGGTATATCAATAATGAACATAAAATTAAACAACATGAATTTTAAAAAATATTAAAAGCATTGTAAAAATATAATTGTTATAATAATCCCTTATAAAAAACTCAGTATGTTTTTTCATCCAGGAATAGTATGTATTGTGCACTATAGAGGCCAGAAGGTTAGTTTTTAAAACAAAATATAATAAGCATTTATGAAGATTTACAAACGCACACCAAAATATTCCTTCTGACCATATAGTACATCATCTTTTAATAAAAAGTAATATAACCTCTCCATTTTCAGTAACTGTGTAACGTTTTTGCTTTTCTTGAAATGCATCACCTTCTCTTGCATTTTCATAGTAAAAAATGCAATCTAGAATAAATTCATTTGTTCTTTTGTATGTTCGTTGAATTCCTACAAATAAAGTATTCGTGTGATATATATTAAATTATAGAAGTAATAAAAGTATTGATTTTGATTTAGATTTAGATTTATTTATGTACTATCCGTGCAAATAATAAAACAAAATATAGGTTATATGGCTGTTATCTATTATTTAACGTTAAAATAATATCAAATCATAAATATAAAATAACATACAAAAAATACGTATTTATTTTCAAAATAAATATTAGGAAATCAATAAAAATAAAAAATTATGAAAATATATCAATATTAAATATAAAAATTATATCGGGTTGGATCTCACATTTAATTTTTCTACTTAGTTATAATATTTATAAAATAACTTTTCTCACCTAATTCTTCATTGTTATCAGCATCGGTAACTTGATCATGTTCATTGTTATCAGCATCGGTAACTTGATCATGTTCATTATCATCATTCTCGTTATTTCCATTAGCTGCTGTTTCATTAGCATTATTGTTATTAACGGCTTCATCATTTCTTTGAGAAGGCATTAATTCAGCGTCAATATTACTAGGTGCAATTCTATTATCATTGTCATCATTAAAAGATAATGAAAGATTATCATCAGCTATGCTATTCCTGTTTTCATTTCCATTATTGTCAGTATTCTCGTACTCAGATCGCAAAGTCAGAGGTTCTCTGTCATTCTGTGAAGGTAGTGGGCTTGGAGGTTGTTTTCTCTGAGATGTGCTACATAAAAACTCTTCAAAACTCAAAGAACGCCTGCAATTAAATTTTGTGCGTTGCACTGACAAAGGTGAACTTGATCGACTGCTCTGTGGTGTAGAAGCATCTGAATTTCTAGGTGACGCTGCTTGTTGTTTGGCATCATTGGTTTGCTATTTATTATAAATGATATGCAATAAGATATTTATTAAAAAAAAATTAATAAAAATTTCAAGTATATTACATCATATTCTATTTTACCTTGTCTGTATTATTAATGTTAGCTGGCTTTGGTGTATATTTGTTAGGAATGTTTATATGTTCTAGATCTACACGGACCTCTTTCAATGGTAATGTACTCAGACTAGTTAAATTTTTATCTTTTTGCGTATTTGCATTACTTTGCTGACAAGAATCAGAAAAAGTTGGCATCGTAAAAGCCATCTCAAATTTTTTTAATATTGCTTTACTTCTATCATTTATAGCTGATTTTTTTTTTTGATTCGTTCTGCTTTGATTTCTTAAAGTAAAAGAGAAATTATGTTTGAGATAAATTTACGTGTAAAAGTTCAAAACATACAAAATACGAAGTAATACACATACTTCTTTCAAGTTTTCGACTTCATCAACTACTTTTCTTTCATCGTCTGATTCAGTTGATGTAGAAGCATACTTTTTATTAGCTACAGGTTTTCTTTTGTTTTGTAACTCTCGTTCAATATTTTCTTTGCTCGCTACAACAAAAATGAGATAAAGAGATATTTACTAATAAGATATATTTATCAAAAATTAATAATTAAGTATAAATGTAAGACAGTTAACCTTGACTTAATAATCAAGTACAAATATGCAAAAGTTAACCTTGTTCAGGTTAATTTTTGCTCTGCGTTCCAAGTTAAATTGTATTTTATGTATGCATCTATATCATCTATATAACTTACCATCCAAACAAAGAATGAAAACAGAATATAAATCATATGGATGCTCGCACTCTTCACCATCATTGCACGCATCACCTTCATCGCCACAGTAATACCATTTTACGTAATACTTTTGCTTCGGATCATAATCAGTGGAACTCTTAGGCTTGAAACTTGCTTCATTTTTGTTATTGATACTTATAAGATCAATGTTCACGATTTGCCTTACATTGTCTTTTAGATACTTTACTAATGCATATTTTATTGCATTACTCATATTACTAATTCTTCTATTCAGTACGGATGTTAGCAGAGTATTCTCAAGTGCAATTGTTTTGCACTTATCAAAACATTTATATGTACATACATGTACATTTATGGATAATTTATGTTTATAATTTAAATATTTTAATTTAAGTTTACAGATCCCACAATTATATTTAAGAAGATTTTTTCATATATTTAAAGTAAATATTACACGTTACTTTTTTTTGCACCTAAAAAATTGCAATAAACTTTTTAAAAATAATATATATGCATTGTGCACGTGTGTGTATACGTATATATATAATATATATATATATAAATTCCGTGCAGATCATAGACTCAGTATTTAACGTCTTAGAGGGCCCTCGCACGTAAAAAAGAATAGCAAGGAACGGCGACGATTAACATTATATATATATATATATATATATATATATATATATATATATATATATATATATACATACACACACATATATATGTGTATGAACATAGTGTACCTATAACTATAAACATAGTATACTTGTATACTTATTTAAAATGTTATAGAAAATACAAAGTTGTATTTTTTATAGAAATATTTTCTTTCTTACAAAAATTAAAACTAATATTTTATGAAATTCAAGTTATGTCACAAGAAAAAAAGAAATACTTATTTAGTAATGCACCTTTTACTAACCATGCAAGAAGAAAAATGAGATCAACAATAAAAAATACATTGGTATGTATTAAAAGTAATATTGTTTTATTTATTTTCAAATATTTAGATTAGCATTTTATTTATTCTACTTTGTTTGTTTTTGCTACTCCATAACCTAACTATTAAAAAAAAAAGCAAGAGAGTGATTTAAGAAAATTGTACACATATTAACTAAACTGCCCTAATGTAAATTTTATAAATTTTATAGTTTCCAAATACTGATATTCCTGATGCAACGAACAATGACTTATTGGAGAATACAGATCAACTATCTGATAATGAGGAGGATATGAACGTGGAAATGTCAGTCGATTATGGAGCCTCAAGACTATTACAAGTAGTAAGTTTATTTAAATATTTAAGATACATTTCATTTTACAGCAAAGTTGTTTCTTATAATTACAATAAATATAGCTATGTCATACACTACAATCATAAAGTATACAGCAGCGTATAAAATTAAAAACAATTGGAACAAACAAATTTTTATGATACGTGCATACGTGCATGAAAAAGGCCCTTTTTCATGGATTAAAATAAATAGGAAATCAAGTATTTCTAAGCGAAGGGAGAAAAAAATGCCAGCATATTTAAGGGGACAAATACACCTTAAATAGTCACAAAATGAAAAATTCAAATTTTTTTTTTTATATTCTTCCAAAATTGTTTAAAAAATGAATTAAACTATTAAATATATTCAAGAATAATGTAAGAAACATAAAACCATGTTCATATGTGCCATATTATCAAGTATGACATTTCTTCGAAAGCCAAATGTCAGAATTTTCATTTTTCAGCTACCGCAGACTTACTTAAGATTTGGGCTTCGAAGGGCACTTTTATACTAATAGAACTGCTTGAAATACACATGTTCAGGTTATGAATGTGGGAATTTATAAAAGAATTTAATTTTAAAAAGTTGCCTATAATTCATGCATAATATTTGTCATTTTATTAATTTTTGAACAAAATATTTTAATTTTTCAATTTTTGACTATTAATGGTGTATCTGTCGCCTTAACAATTTCAAAAATTTCAAAATTATTATAATTATTAGTACTAAACATTTTTTAAATTTCTTAAATTTTTTAAATTTTTTAGTTTTAAATTTTCAAAATTCTTGAAACGATTATAACATTCAAAATTTTTTAAAAAATTTCCAAAATTTTAAAAATATTTAGTTATTACAATTTTTTAAAATTCATGATTTGCTTGAAAAAGGGCCTATTTATCTTATAAAAAAAAGTACGGTGCGCAACAAGAGGGAAGTGCCTTTTTAAACTCGGACGATGTTTTGAGCTCTCGTGTTCGTCTGAGGCTTATTCAAAATTCAAAAAAAGAATTTTTGCCCGATTAATGGAAAAGCAAGCAAAATAGTATATTTTGTAACACACTCACAATTTTCGCGTTTTCTGTACCTATTAATGAAACTTAAGTGACTCATTTTTGACCGGCGAGGAAAAAAGTTATTTTAGCGGACAAAAAAAACTTTTTTTTAACACATGCACGATTTTCGCGTTTTTTTGACCTAAAATTAGGGACTACCCTGTTAAAAATAGTCAATAGAGATCGATTAAATTATTAATTGAATTCTAAGCTATATCTGAATCCCTTTTTTTACATAAGAACTCGATTAAATTAGATAGAATTGATAGGAATTAATAGGAATCGATAAAATTATATAGAAAAAAGGACTAGTAAAGTTAATAGAAATCAATGTCTGCTATTAACTATCTACTTCAATTGTTGTTTTCCGTATTAAAATTTATTGACTTCCGTTGATTCTAATTAATTTTAATCGAGTCCTCATACAAAAAATGGTATTTAGAATTAGCATAGAATCTATTGATAATTTAATTGATCTCAATCGATCCCTATAGACTATTTTTAGCAGGGTAAAGTAGTCGTTTTCCGACCGGCGGGCGAAAAAATGCAGCAGCGGGCTTAAAAGTATTTTTACGCCCACTAATTTCGAGTAGCGGGCGTAAAAGTACTAGTTTGCGGCTCGTAAACGCCCTCGCCTTGACTCGTACTGCAAACTCCACACTCGACCTAAAAAAGCCCACTCTACGCCGTTGGTACACAATATACTATTTTCCTACTTTTCGGGAAATAAGAACTTTTTGTTTAACTTTTGCGGGAAAACAATATTTGAGGTAATAAACATTTGTATAAGAAATTAGAACAATTCAATTTCATATCAATCACGTTTTATAAATTTGTATTTAAAAAAAAAAAATTTAACTGTTTTTCATAACAAGTTTTAACCTAAAATTGATTTTTAAAGTAAAAACATCTTTTAATATGAAGAAATAATTGAATAAATAGAATTTTTTTTATAGGTCACTGATACTAATGATGAGTCTGATATATTGAGTTATTCGAGCGATGAAGAACTGCTAAAGATTTTAGAAGGAAACGACAATGAAGATTCTAACGGTTTTAACAAGTTGTTTAACGATACAAACTTTTTTGAATCTCTTAATTTAACTGTTGATAGTTCTCCAGCAGAATTACTGTTGATGTCTTTGAAGTATTCTGTGTCAAATAAATTATCAGTTACAGGAATATTAAATTTATTAAAGTTTGTAAATAGATTATGTGGTAAGAATATTTTACCAGAATCAAAATATCAATTTGATCAATTATGCAAGAATGAAAATACTTTAACTCTTCACGCAGTATGTCTGACTTGCTCAATGTACATAGGTACGTTTGAAAAATCAAATAAATCTGTCAACTGTGAGAATTGTAATAGCTTAATAGATGTATCTAATCCTTCGAATGCGTGTTACTTTGCTATAGTAAATCCATCGAATGCTGTTCGTGATTACATAGAAAGTCACGAAAATTATTATGATTATATTGTGTCCGAAAGAATTCACGAACCAAATGTCATAAAAGATATTTATGATGGGGAATGTTATAAAAATTTTCTGAATAACTTAAATACAATTGATCGACATGCGTACGCAACAGCAGTCTTCAATACAATTGGTGCACCAGTTTTTGAATCTTCGAATGTATCTATTTGGCCTATTTATATAATGCTAAATGAAATTCCAATTCATAAAAGGTTAAACAGTACTATTGTTACTGGTTTATGGTTTGGCACAAGCAAACCAGAAATGTCAGTTTTTCTCGATGCATTTGTTGAAAGCATGAATCATTTATCAACCATAGGAATATCGGCTACGATTAAAAATCAACATCGTAAAATTAAATTGTTTACATTGCTTGCATGCGTTGACACAGTCGCTCGTGCACCAATGAATGGTACCACTCTATTTAATGGAAAGTATGGCTGTGATTGGTGTTTGCACCCAGGTCATTATTATGGTGGATCCATGAGGTATCCATTTAATATTCCATTTCCAAAAGAAAGAACTACAGAATCAGTTGTTGAACATGCAAGAGAGGCAGTGCGTACGCAAAAACGTGTTTTTGGAGTTGTAAACGCATCACCGCTTATAAATTTAAAAAATTTTAATATTATAGATGGATTTACTCCTGATTACATGCACTGCTTTTTAGCTGGAGTAGCGTCCCAATTCACAGAAAGAATACTTCAACATGTAACAGTTCCAGACATACAATATATGGATGCTTTATTAATTTCAATCAAAGCTCCTCATGCAATCGGAAGATTATCGAGGCCATTATCACAGCGTAGTAACTGGAAAGCCACAGAATGGGAGAATTGGCTTCTTTTCTATAGTATAACTGTTTTAAATACAGTACTAACAAACAGAAAAATAATGCAACATTGGGCGCTATTAGTTGAATCTCTATCGATTTGCTTGGGAACGAGAATCACATATTCTGAATTAAATAGAGCGAATGGAATGTTATATAAGTTTGTTTCGGAGGTTGAAGACATGTATTCTTTAACGGCGATGACATATAATGTTCATCAATTGCTTCATCTTGTCAAAAGCGTTCATAATTGGGGACCATTATGGGCACACTCTACTTTCCCATTTGAAGCAGCAAATCACAAACTATTAACAGCGATTCATTCTGCGAAAGGTGTTGTTTTACAAATCATAAGGTACACAAACATACAACGGACAGTACAAATCTTAGAAAACAGGTTATATCCATATTGCTCTAAACTTGTATTAGATTTTTGTCAACAAATCACTTCACCGTTAGCTCGAAAAACTTTAAAAATATCCTGTATCACATATTTTGGATGTGGAAATATTGTGCCACCAAATATAGCATTACTTTTTAATGTAGCAAAAACTACATTAATATTTTCAAAAATGGTCCTAAATGGTTGCTTATATGCTACATCAGAAAAAATTAATAAGCGTTCGTGTAATTACTATGCTCAACTGACTGATGAAACTTTCATAAAAATACTATATTTTTTAGTTGACACAGAAAGTAAAGTAGAATCAACAGTATGCGAAGTCATTAAAACGCGACCTAACAAATATGCAAATGTAGTGAAAGAAGTTACGAATATTTCAGAAAAAATTTGCGTACCTACTAGTTTCATTGTAAAACCTTGTATTTTTATTGATACGAAAGATGGGATGTATATAATTCCTGTACCAAATGTAATTTCGCACTAAGTTCAATATGTGATTACAAATGTATTTGTACTGTACAATGATTATTTATTTTTATAATTCATGTATATATTTTAAATAAATCTATATTTATCTTTTAATAATGTGCATCACATTAATTATTTAATAAAATCGTATTGTAATGCAAACTTGTTTATTTCAATTCCATTTATAACAAGTAATAACATTATAACAGATTAATAATTTAAAATGCAATTTTTTTTTAATAATTTTTCAGAATATCATGTGATTATCACGTGATAAATTGGTTGAAAATATCACGCAATTATCACGCGATTATCACGTGATAATCACGTGATAATCACGTGACTTTTTTCAGTAGGGATCTCTTATGATGTTTGAAACATCAATCCCATCCAAATCATCTGAGTTGATTTCATCATCCTCGTTTTCATTTTCATCTTCAGAGCTATTAACAAAACTGAAGTCACTACAATTTGAACTAGTTTCATCCGAATCATAGTCTTTTTCAGACTCAGGCTCAAAAGGAAGAGTTTTGAAGATTTCAGTTAAAGAAGAATTTGAAATCTTCTGTTTAACGTTTTCATTTTCAATTATCTCTTTATCTGTAATTAACATTTAAATATATGTTTTGATAAAGAAAATAAAATTATTTGATTTTGAAATAAAAAAAAAAGACACTACCATGTAGATTCTTTTCTAAAATCTCTAACTCTTTTTTTTTAGTTAAACCTTTATCTGTGAAATAAAACTCCATATTAACGTTATCTGATTGATTCTCTGCTACAACCACCATTTCAGAAGTAGTACTGTCAATCTTTTCTGAAATATTATTAATAACATCAGAAGTTTCAAGCAAAACTTGCGGAGCAACATGATCTGGTTTTTCTGTAGAAGTATTACTGTCACTTTTATCTAAAATCGGATTAATTGTATCAGGAGTTTCAAACAAATCATGTGAAGCTGCATCATCCAGCTCTTCTATTATGTTTCCATCAATAATAATAGGTATTCCACTCAAATAACTCATGGTAAATATTGTACTTTGTGATAACTTAAGATGGTTGCTCTCATCCTGACCTTCACTTGAAGAGTTTTCTAAAAAGATAATTACAACATATAAAATTTATTAAGATAATGTCGGAGCCACGCTGATTGGTTGAAATATTCTACCTTTCCTAACCTCAAAATTTTATTTAGATCTTAAATAATAAATATATAAACCTATTTATCGCACAAAAACGCTGTGTTCCGCGATGCGTGTTATAAAAATGTATGCTCACAAATGCTTGAATATGTATAATTATAGATAATTTTTGCAAATAACAAAAACTACGACACGAGGTGAAGGTGGCGATTGAAACTGAAAATCAGTAAGATGACCGCCACTTACATATACTATGACGATGAGCCAAGCAATTAATATAATAATAATTGCAATGCACGTCATAGTCTCCCCGGACGACACATTATCATGTATACTACATTACATCTGTTCTAGCTACTGCGGCGCACGACTAATCGTGCGAGTGGGAGAGAGAGGAGACGACGCGCAGGTAAGTGCGAGAGAGAGAGAGAGAGAGAGAGAGAGAGAGAGAGAGAGAGAGACAGCGCGATAGGAACCCGCGGAAAATTCGGCAACACTGCCGGCGCGAGAAACACCGCGCGCTCGCTGCCTCTGGTCAACAAGAACAGAGACCGTTGAGACTTGCTCTTGCACGCACGCATCTAGCTTTCTCCGATCATCTTCCCGTTTCGCTTACATACGCACCTGACAGCTCGTCTAGCTATTCTCGCGAGATTATATTCTCCCGCGCTCCGCGAGCAACTCGGTGTGTCAATACCATCCGAACCAGAGGCTGCGAGTGCGACGGCCGACTGTATCGTCCGACGCAGAGGACAACGAGACATCGTCCGACCCCGGGCACTACGAGGCGACGACCGACTACCAGGCCGGCTATTGGCGATCTTCCTGCGACCGACGCAACGCTCGTAGGCGCTTCTTCGTCGACTGTAAGTGTCAGTTCTTCTCTCTCTCTCTCTCTCGTACCGTGTCCGGACGAACCTCCTTTGCCTCTCACTCGGCGAGTCGACAACAGTAGCTTCGTCCTTAAGACGAGCCCTGTATTCGAAGTGAAGAATAAACAACCAAGTTATTTTAAGAAATACTCAAGTTCTTAGCATCCTTTCCCTGCCGCCTCCGCGGGCTCACGTCTATCAGCGGCGTGAGCAAATCTGAGTCGGCCGAGCCGTGCCTTCTGCACGCCCGACAATCTATTATTTATACCCGGCCTTCTGCCGTAAAGAACAAAGTAACGACTGCTGATCATTAATTAAAGCTAGCCGTTATAATACATTATTTAATAAAATAAAGCTTTTTACTAATTAGATCAATAAAAACTTTGTGTTCCGCGGTAACACAATAACAAACAATTATCAATTTGATTTTCAATAGTACAAAGTATATTATAAGCAAACAATGTAAACTACGAATCGAGGTAGGGTCACAATTGGTCACGTTGGCTCCGCATCCCCTTAATGCACAAATTATGTATGATTTATTCTTGAAAAAAAACATGTATTTTTTGTACATATCTTCAGGAAATATTAAAAATATGTACTTTAGCATGTAACAATTTGGAATTTGTTATTTAAATAATATTATTTATATTTTTGCCGACGAAAATTTTTATAACAAATGTACCCTTTTGCAAAAGTATATATCATCAACTAAAAACAATTGAATAAAACGCTGGAATCTTTTGCTTCCTCCTAGAGGAAGCTTTGTAATAGTAAAATTTTGAGTTTCTTCAAAACTTCTAGAAAATACTTTTACATACCAGCGGCCGGGAAGTGACATTTCCCGTCCGCTACGCGGACGGGGAAAAGTCACTTTCCGACCGCCGGGGCATGTAAAATCACGTACGCACCACGGCCGGGAACAAAGAATGCTCAGATCGCATGTTTGCCACCCTCGGCTTCGCCTCGGGCGGCAATACACATGCGATCTGGGACATTCTATATTTTCCCGGCCTAGGTACGTAATATACTATTTGGTGTGTTAGAAATTCAAATCCAGTGTTTTTAGAAAATGTCCGTATAGATGTGTGTGTGTGTGTGTGTGTGCGTGTGTGGGTGTGTGTGCGCGCGTGTGTGTGTATGTGTGTGTGTGGATGTGTGTGTGTGTGTGTGTGTGTGTGTATGTGTATGTATACCGTAATATTTCTGAAACTACTTAATTAATATCAATAAAATTTGACATGCATATATATTTTTTGATTCTGATCTCGGGAAAAGCAGTTATTTTTTTATTTTGCCAACTAGTTTTCGTTTAATGGCCATTTTTTGATTTTTTAAAAACAATATTTTGCATTTTTTTTAATGATCGCTTAAATACAATTAATCTAAACAAATTGCATCACAAAGAGCATAAAATTACCTACTTTTTCCCGTTTGGTCCTCGGGATTCACTGCTCAGGTCGGCAAATAAAATGAAAAAGGTGAATTTTTTTTTTAAATTCATATCTATGAAACCAAACATTATAACCTCGCGAAAAAAATCATGTTGATGGGCCACGTGTCAAACGATATTCCATTAAAATTTCAAGTGATTTGACTACTTATTTTTTCAGTATAAAATCGAAAACTGGAAAAAATGAGTTATTTTTGTGCCTCGATTACGGGAGTACGAAGGCTTTATAGCCCTTAAGATTTTGGGAAAAAGTAGATATTTTATGTGTCTTGGCTAAGTTCATTACGCAGCTTTCAAACGCTTATGGTTTTTAAGATATCAAGGTTTCAATTTTTTTTTGTAAATTTTTTGATTCCCTATATCTCTAAAACAATGCAGTCAAATGCTTTAAAATTTTATTTGGTAATTTACCATAAAAAAGCTATCTGCTGCTAAAATTTTAAACGATTTTGTCAAGTGGTTTTCAAGTAAACAGCCGAAATGTAAAAATCGATTTTCCTCAAAAAAATTTTTTTCCTTGTATAGGGGTGTCGTTGCACGTCGTTTTAGTCCCTCCGTCGAGGAACGACAAAACAATAGCGGTTTTTTCATACAAATAATTATTCTCAAGGTCATTTACGCATATTGAAATATATAGTCTGCATGAAGCACTTCAGCAGAACGTTAGCCCAGACAATTACAAAATGCATGAAAACATCTTATATTAAAACAATATATTACATATAGAGATCATAAATTAATTTGGAGGAAGCTACGTGCCAATGAATTGGCAGCGGTTTTTTATTTTATATCCAATTTAAATTTACAAGATCTTTTCCCAAATTGTTACATGCTCAAAAATACTTTTTAATATACCACAGAAATATAAAAAATACATTTTCATTTTCAACAGCGATTATTCAACTATACCTAATAATGTTGAACCAGTATCTATATCAATCACACTATCTTGAATGACTCTTGGACCTGATACTTCTTTCTGAATATCATTTTTACGTTTGTTGCTTACATCATTGGAAAGCCTTGGCAAAAGTACCACGCATGTCTGAACGATTTCCTTACTTTCAGCATGCTGCAGCCCATCTAAAAAGAATGATTATAAATGAAAAAAATTAATAAGTACATAAATAATACCTCCCAATCTAAGTAATTTCTTCTGAGGAGCTGAATGCTAGATAAATTGCTACAGTTTCTGAAATTTTTAATATTATTTAGATATAATTATAATTTTAAAAGTTTATCAGAATAAACATAGAGCACTATTAAAACACATTGTTTTCTCAAAGAAACATTAGAAAGTATATATAATACAAGGTATATTTATAAATGTATCGTGCTTTAACCGATCAGATATAGTTTTTAGATGCTTCATTTTTCCAGAATTAATTTTTCAACAAAGGAGGATCAAAAACTTTTTTACGATAAAACTGTTTCTTTGTAGTAAGACAGTGTATGAGGTGATTTCCTACTCTAAAAAAGAGAGGAATCATCATTCTATTCGTTCTCTGATTGGTCGTCGATTGGCCAAAAAGATTACGAGATAGATGGCGGGACGCGCGTGATAGTTTGTTTCTAACCTATAAAAATGTTTAATATAAACCAGAGCGCGCGGAGCGCGCATATTGATCTTGCTAGTTTTTTATAAATAATGGCCTGTAACTACCTAAGGAGGGTCATCTTGATTTTGAAATAATCAACAAATTCAGGGAAAAAAAATTCATACTGTAATTACACGTAAATATGTATTTAAAAAAAGCCAATACAAATTTTCGAGTCATTTGGATACCTCATTGACGAGATATTGATAATAGAATTTTTTCCAATTTTGCATGAAGTACTCTTACGAAAAATCCCATTTTCCTGGCTTTGATTTGCGCATATTCAATGTATTTGTTACTATTAGGGATATCCCATCGGAATAGCCGTCAGAAGTTTCGAGAATACGTGTATTTGTATGCGTGTTTATGTATATGGGTGTAAGCCCTGTGTGTATATATATATATATATATATATATATATATATATATATATATATGTTTATGTATACGCGTGCGGCGCTCAGCGCGTAAGCGCGTCTAACCAAGCGATTAGTCTGCCTCGAGCAACAGATATGAGCACACGCATAGGAGTTCGGAAGCCCTCGTGTACACCAAGTCCGATGAGTCCAAGGACGATGATATTCGGTGTGTCGGAATAAAGATTGCTGATTTCATAAAGCAGAATTTGAATTATTATCCCGCCCTGTCTCCTCTAATTCTCAATAGGTTATGGGCCCAGTGGTGCATTAACGCTGGTAAAAGAAGAGAGACAGGAAGAGGTGTGAAAGCCGACTGTGAGAAAAACTTTGTTATAAAAGTAAGGATATCGCGTGGCAAGCGAAGACGGTCGAGAAATGGCAACAAACGGTGAATCGCCGGTGCACCTGAACAAGTTGGACGGGAGTAATTATCAGTTATGGAAATTCCAGATGCGAGTGACGCTCATGGCAAACGGTGTGTTCGGGGTAGTGACTGGTGAGTTGAAAAAGCCAGATGATATGACAAAGACCGAAGAAAAAACGTGGGCAGCAAACAGTGCAAAAGCAATGTGCTTGCTAGCTGGCTCAATGGTGCCAAGCCAACTAGAGAACGTTATCACATGTGACAGTGCATACGAAATGTGGTCAAAGGTCAAACTGATACACGAACAAAAATCGGCGGCTAACAAGGTGAGTCTTCTGCAAAGGTTTTATGCGTGCAAAATGGAGCCGACCGAGACCGCGGTTTAGTTTTCTACAAAGGTGTTAAAGATGGCTCGTATGTTAGAGGACCTAGAAGAGAAGATTTCGGAGCTTGGCGTCATGTCTAAAATTCTCGGAAATCTACCGTCGAAATTCAATAATTTTGTAACCGCTTTGGATAGCGTGAGTTCGAACGACCAAACACTTGACAACCTTCAAGAGCGCTTAATTAAGGAAGAGAAGCGGCTTAGTGAGAACGAAGAAGAAACCACCGCTCTTATTGTAAACACGAGGCAGAATAATAATATGACGATATATAAAGGCGAAGAGAGAACGAGACTGACCTAACTTGACCTGCTACTCTTGCAAGAGGGTTGGACACCTTGCTCGAAACTGCCCAAAGAAAATAAGATCATCCAATAGAGGTAAACAAACATCGAATAAGCGATCAGTGGCTTTCATAGCAACAACTAGAGGCGAGCAGTCGAATCCAGATGGCAGCAATGCTCAGTTGGTGGTGGAGGAATTCAGCAGGATCGATTGCCGAGATTTCTGGATAACTGACAGCGGAGCTTCGAGACATCTGACTAACCGGAGAGATTGGTTTACATCCTTCACGCCGTGCAGCGGCGAGAGCGTAACGCTGGGCGACAATGAGAGCTGCGATGTCAAAGGCATCGGCACGATCGAGATTGAGATGTATAATAACGACAGGTGGGCACTTGGTAAAATTGATAATGTGCTTTATGTTCCAAGGAGCGATGCGTTATTAGTTTATTTATTTATTTATTTTAGGAAGACTTCTTGACTTCTATTAGTAACTCTAATGCTTAATCGTTTTGATTGGTAGCGGAAAAGAAAAAGAATATTTCTATAAAACCATTAATATTATTCAAATTATTTATTGTTTTCTTATGATAAGAAACAAATTATTATTGTGTCAATATATTAACGATGAACTAACCACTATTTAACTTACCTGACAAATGCGATGTTATTTTTGATAGATGTAGAATTATAAAGCAGGGCATTATTAATGAACAAATAATCGGCTATTACTGTCGTCGTAATCCCGCTATCGTGGAGTCGTAGTTGTTAGGTTATCGGTGGGTGTGGCCGTGCATAATGTAACTATTTAAAAAGTACGCAGCCATTCTAGCAACATGCAAAAGCAAATATGCTGTCGTTGTAATCATATTTGAGTATGCGAGGAGTCTATTCGCCTTTTGTTATTATTGCTATCGCTGTCGTCATAATCCGGTTGCGCAGTGCCAACAAGTAATGTTCTATTATTGGATCAAAGTATCGTCACGACTGTGCACGGTATTAGTGTCGGTCGTATCGTCATCTTCAGAATACGTTATACGCTGATCTCATAATCCTGTAACTCCGTGCTACCAAATTTTTTTCTACTATTAGATAAAATAACCGCACAACCAGGCACGGTATTAATTTAAGTTTTATCATTATCTTGAGGATAGGTTGTAATAGTAATTTTAGAAGTATTTGTATAAAGATACAAGTGTACCGTTATGAGCTTATTTTCTTATTTGAGTTGTTGAAAGATTTTTTAATTTCTGTTACCCTCTCTAATGCTCCATCGTTTCGTTTGGTAGCCGAAATGAAAAAGATTATTTATATGAAAGAATTTATATCATTTTTAATATTTATTGTTACCCTATGAAATAAAAATGTAAACGTGCCATTATATTAGCTATGTATACTTACCGAACAAATAACTTTAAATATTTGTGACGTCAGCCATGACACTTCCCATGTATTTCTCATGGGAGGTGTCATGGCTGACGTTCCAAATATTTAAAGTTATATCGTCCGGTGAGTGTACAAACCACATATTAATTTACTTGATAAATGCGATGTTATATTTGATAGATGTAGAATTAAAAAGCAGGGCATTATTAATGAACAAATAATCGGCTATTACTGTCGTCGTAATCCCGCTATCGTGGAGTCGTAGTTGTTAGGTTATCGGTGGGTGTGGCCGTGCACAATGTAACTATTTAAAAAGTACGCAACCATTCTAGCAACATGCAAAAGCAAATATGCTGTCGTTGCAATCATATTTGAGTAGCGAGGAGACTATTCGCCTTTTGTAATTATTGCTATCGCTGTCGTCATAATCCGGTTGCGCTGTGCCAACAAACATTTTTCTACTATTGGATCTTAGTATCATCACGAATGCGCACGGTATAATTTAAAGTTTTATTATCATCTTAAGGATACGTTGTAATAGTTTGTATAAAGATACATGTGTACCGTTATGAGCTTATTTTCTTATTTGAGTAGTTGAAAGATTCTTTAATTTCTGTGACCCTCTCTAATGCTCCATCGTTTCGTTTGGTAGCCGAAATGAAAAAGATTATTTATATGAAAGAATTTATATCATTTATAATATTTATTGTTACCCTATGAAATAAAAATGTAAACGTGCCATTATATTAGCTATGTATACTTACCGGACAAATAACTTTGAATATTTGTGACGTTAGCCATGACACTTCCCATTTATTTCTCATGGGAGGTGTCATGGCTGAGGTTCTAAATATTTAAAGTTATATCGTCCGGTGAGTGTACATACCACATATTAATTAACTTGACAAATGCGATGTTATATTTGATAGATGTAGAATTAAAAAGCAGGGCATTATTAATGAACAAATAATCGGCTATTACTGTCGTCGTAATCCCGCTATCGTGGAGTCGTAGTTGTTAGGTTATCGGTGGGTGTGGCCGTGCACAATGTAACTATTTAAAAAGTACGCAACCATTCTAGCAACATGCAAAAGCAAATATGCTGTTGTTGTAATCATATTTGAGTAGCGAGGAGACTATTCGCCTTTTGTAATTATTGCTATCGCTGTCGTCATAATCCGGTTGCGCTGTGCCAACAAACATTTTTCTACTATTGGATCTTAGTATCATCACGAATGCGCACGGTATAATTTAAAGTTTTATTATCATCTTAAGGATACGTTGTAATAGGAATTTGCTTTCGGCAATCGGCTAATGCTGTCGTCGTAATCCCACTAACGAGAAATCGTAGTTGTTAGGTTATCTGTGGGTGTGGCTGTGCATAATGTTACTATTTAAATAGGACGCAACTATTCTAGCAACATGCAGAACCAAATAATTATGCTGTCGTTGTAATCATATTTGAGTAGCCAGAAGACTATTCGCCTTTTGTTATTGTTGCTATCGCTGTCACGATAATCCGGTACATCTGTGCCACCAAAGCAATTTTAATTATTAGACATAAGAAACGACTGGACCATCATCTTGAGGATGCTAATTAATAATAACTTTAATGGTTTTCATGAATATATCCTAGCGATGCGTTATTAGTTTATTTATTTATTTATTTTAGGAAGACTTCTTGACTTCTATTAGTAACTCTAATGCTTAATCGTTTTGATTGGTAGCGGAAAAGAAAAAGAATATTTCTATAAAACCATTAATATTATTCAAATTATTTATTGTTTTCTTATGATAAGAAACAAATTATTATTGTGTCAATATATTAACGATGAACTAACCACTATTTAACTTACCTGACAAATGCGATGTTATTTTTGATAGATGTAGAATTATAAAGCAGGGCATTATTAATGAACAAATAATCGGCTATTACTGTCGTCGTAATCCCGCTATCGTGGAGTCGTAGTTGTTAGGTTATCGGTGGGTGTGGCCGTGCATAATGTAACTATTTAAAAAGTACGCAGCCATTCTAGCAACATGCAAAAGCAAATATGCTGTCGTTGTAATCATATTTGAGTATGCGAGGAGTCTATTCGCCTTTTGTTATTATTGCTATCGCTGTCGTCATAATCCGGTTGCGCAGTGCCAACAAGTAATGTTCTATTATTGGATCAAAGTATCGTCACGACTGTGCACGGTATTAGTGTCGGTCGTATCGTCATCTTCAGAATACGTTATACGCTGATCTCATAATCCTGTAACTCCGTGCTACCAAATTTTTTTCTACTATTAGATAAAATAACCGCACAACCAGGCACGGTATTAATTTAAGTTTTATCATTATCTTGAGGATAGGTTGTAATAGTAATTTTAGAAGTATTTGTATAAAGATACAAGTGTACCGTTATGAGCTTATTTTCTTATTTGAGTTGTTGAAAGATTTTTTAATTTCTGTTACCCTCTCTAATGCTCCATCGTTTCGTTTGGTAGCCGAAATGAAAAAGATTATTTATATGAAAGAATTTATATCATTTTTAATATTTATTGTTACCCTATGAAATAAAAATGTAAACGTGCCATTATATTAGCTATGTATACTTACCGAACAAATAACTTTAAATATTTGTGACGTCAGCCATGACACTTCCCATGTATTTCTCATGGGAGGTGTCATGGCTGACGTTCCAAATATTTAAAGTTATATCGTCCGGTGAGTGTACAAACCACATATTAATTTACTTGATAAATGCGATGTTATATTTGATAGATGTAGAATTAAAAAGCAGGGCATTATTAATGAACAAATAATCGGCTATTACTGTCGTCGTAATCCCGCTATCGTGGAGTCGTAGTTGTTAGGTTATCGGTGGGTGTGGCCGTGCACAATGTAACTATTTAAAAAGTACGCAACCATTCTAGCAACATGCAAAAGCAAATATGCTGTCGTTGCAATCATATTTGAGTAGCGAGGAGACTATTCGCCTTTTGTAATTATTGCTATCGCTGTCGTCATAATCCGGTTGCGCTGTGCCAACAAACATTTTTCTACTATTGGATCTTAGTATCATCACGAATGCGCACGGTATAATTTAAAGTTTTATTATCATCTTAAGGATACGTTGTAATAGTTTGTATAAAGATACATGTGTACCGTTATGAGCTTATTTTCTTATTTGAGTAGTTGAAAGATTCTTTAATTTCTGTGACCCTCTCTAATGCTCCATCGTTTCGTTTGGTAGCCGAAATGAAAAAGATTATTTATATGAAAGAATTTATATCATTTATAATATTTATTGTTACCCTATGAAATAAAAATGTAAACGTGCCATTATATTAGCTATGTATACTTACCGGACAAATAACTTTGAATATTTGTGACGTTAGCCATGACACTTCCCATTTATTTCTCATGGGAGGTGTCATGGCTGAGGTTCTAAATATTTAAAGTTATATCGTCCGGTGAGTGTACATACCACATATTAATTAACTTGACAAATGCGATGTTATATTTGATAGATGTAGAATTAAAAAGCAGGGCATTATTAATGAACAAATAATCGGCTATTACTGTCGTCGTAATCCCGCTATCGTGGAGTCGTAGTTGTTAGGTTATCGGTGGGTGTGGCCGTGCACAATGTAACTATTTAAAAAGTACGCAACCATTCTAGCAACATGCAAAAGCAAATATGCTGTTGTTGTAATCATATTTGAGTAGCGAGGAGACTATTCGCCTTTTGTAATTATTGCTATCGCTGTCGTCATAATCCGGTTGCGCTGTGCCAACAAACATTTTTCTACTATTGGATCTTAGTATCATCACGAATGCGCACGGTATAATTTAAAGTTTTATTATCATCTTAAGGATACGTTGTAATAGGAATTTGCTTTCGGCAATCGGCTAATGCTGTCGTCGTAATCCCACTAACGAGAAATCGTAGTTGTTAGGTTATCTGTGGGTGTGGCTGTGCATAATGTTACTATTTAAATAGGACGCAACTATTCTAGCAACATGCAGAACCAAATAATTATGCTGTCGTTGTAATCATATTTGAGTAGCCAGAAGACTATTCGCCTTTTGTTATTGTTGCTATCGCTGTCACGATAATCCGGTACATCTGTGCCACCAAAGCAATTTTAATTATTAGACATAAGAAACGACTGGACCATCATCTTGAGGATGCTAATTAATAATAACTTTAATGGTTTTCATGAATATATCCTAGCGATGCGTTATTAGTTTATTTATTTATTTGTTTTAGGAAGACTTCTTGACTTCTATTAGTAACTCTAATGCTTAATCGTTTTGATTGGTAGCGGAAAAGAAAAAGAATATTTCTATAAAACCATTAATATTATTCAAATTATTTATTGTTTTCTTATGATAAGAAACAAATTATTATTGTGTCAATATATTAACAATGAACTAACCACTATTTAACTTACCTGACAAATGCGATGTTATTTTTGATAGATGTAGAATTATAAAGCAGGGCATTATTAATGAACAAATAATCGGCTATTACTGTCGTCGTAATCCCGCTATCGTGGAGTCGTAGTTGTTAGGTTATCGGTGGGTGTGGCCGTGCATAATGTAACTATTTAAAAAGTACGCAGCCATTCTAGCAACATGCAAAAGCAAATATGCTGTCGTTGTAATCATATTTGAGTATGCGAGGAGTCTATTCGCCTTTTGTTATTATTGCTATCGCTGTCGTCATAATCCGGTTGCGCAGTACCAACAAGTAATGTTCTATTATTGGATCAAAGTATCGTCACGACTGTGCACGGTATTAGTGGCGGTCGTATCGTCATCTTCAGAATACGTTATATGCTGATCTCATAATCCTGTAACTCTGTGCTACCAAATTTTTTTCTACTATTAGATAAAATAACCGCACAACCAGGCACGGTATTAATTTAAGTTTTATCATTATCTTGAGGATAGGTTGTAATAGTAATTTTAGAAGTATTTGTATAAAGATACAAGTGTACCGTTATGAGCTTATTTTCTTATTTGAGTAGTTGAAAGATTCTTTAATTTCTGTTACCCTCTCTAATGCTCCATCGTTTCGTTTGGTAGCCGAAATGAAAAAGATTATTTATATGAAAGAATTTATATCATTTTTAATATTTATTGTTACCCTATGAAATAAAAATGTAAACGTGCCATTATATTAGCTATGTATACTTACCGAACAAATAACTTTAAATATTTGTGACGTCAGCCATGACACTTCCCATGTATTTCTCATGGGAGGTGTCATGGCTGACGTTCCAAATATTTAAAGTTATATCGTCCGGTGAGTGTACAAACCACATATTAATTTACTTGATAAATGCGATGTTATATTTGATAGATGTAGAATTACAAAGCAGGGCATTACTAATGAACAAATAATCGGCTATTACTGTCGTCGTAATCCCGCTATCGTGGAGACGTAGTTGTTAGGTTATCGGTGGGTGTGAACGTGCATAATGTAACTATTAAAAAATTACGCAATTATTCTAGCAACATGCAAAAGCAAATATGCTGTCGTTGTAATCATATTTGAGTAGCGAGGAGACTATTCGCCTTATGTTATTATTGCTATCGCTGTCGTCATAATCCGGTTGCGCTGTGCCAACAAACATTATTCTACTATTGGATCAAAGTATCGTCACGACCGTGCACGGTATTAATTAAAGTTTTATCATCATCTTGAGGATACGTTGTAATAGTTTGTATAAAGATACAAGTGTACCGTTATGAGCTTATTTTCTTATTTGAGTAGTTGAAAGATTCTTTAATTTCTGTGACCCTCTCTAATGCTCCATCGTTTCGTTTGGTAGCCGAAATGAAAAAGATTATTTATATGAAAGAATTTATATCATTTATAATATTTATTGTTACCCTATGAAATAAAAATGTAAACGTGCCATTATATTAGCTATGTATACTTACCGGACAAATAACTTTGAATATTTGTGACGTTAGCCATGACACTTCCCATGTATTTCTCATGGGAGGTGTCATGGCTGAGGTTCTAAATATTTAAAGTTATATCGTCCGGTGAGTGTACATACCACATATTAATTAACTTGACAAATGCGATGTTATATTTGATAGATGTAGAATTATAAAGCAGGGCATTATTAATGAACAAATAATCGGCTATTACTGTCGTCGTAATCCCGCTAACGAGAAATCATAGTTGTTGGGTTATCTGTGGGTGTAGCTATGCATAATGTTACTATTTAAATAGGACGCAATTATTCTAGCAACATGCAATAGCAAATATGCTGTCGTTGCAATCATATTTGAGTAGCGAGGAGACTATTCGCCTTTTGTTATTATTGCTATCGCTGTCGTCATAATCCGGTTGCGCTGTGCCAACAAACATTTTTCTACTATTGGATCTTAGTATCATCACGACTGCGCACGGTATAATTTAAAGTTTTATTATCATCTTAAGAATACGTTGTAATAGGAATTTGCTGTCGGCAATCGGCTAATGCTGTCGTCGTAATCCCGCTAACGAGAAATCGTAGTTGTTGGGTTATCTGTGGGTGTAGCTGTGCATAATGTTACTATTTAAATAGGACGCAATTATTCTAGCAACATGCAAAAGCAAATATGCTGTTGTTGTAATCATATTTGAGTAGCGAGGAGACTATTCGCCTTTTGTAATTATTGCTATCGCTGTCGTCATAATCCGGTTGCGCTGTGCCAACAAACATTTTTCTACTATTGGATCTTAGTATCATCACGAATGCGCACGGTATAATTTAGTTTTATTATCATCTTAAGGATACGTTGTAATAGGAATTTGCTTTCGGCAATCGGCTAATGCTGTCGTCGTAATCCCACTAACGAGAAATCGTAGTTGTTAGGTTATCTGTGGGTGTGGCTGTGCAGAATGTTACTATTTAAATAGGACGCAACTATTTTAGCAACATGCAGAACTAAATAATTATGCTGTCGTTTAATCATATTTGAGTAGCCAGGAGACTATTCGCCTTTTGTTATTGTTGCTATCGCTGTCATGATAATCCGGTACATCTGTGCCACCAAAGCAATTTTAATTATTAGACAAAAAAAACGGCTGGACCGTCATCTTAAGGATGCTATTTAATAATAACTTTAATGGTTTTCATGAAAATATCCTAGCGATGCGTTATAAGTTTATTTATTTATTTGTTTTAGGAAGACTTTTTGACTTGATTATTGCTATCGATGTCGTCATAATCCGGTTGCGCTGTGCCAACAAACATTTTTCTACTATTGGATCAAAGTATCATCACGACCGTGCACGGTATTACTTAAAGTTTTATCATCATCTTGAGGATACGTTGTAATGGGAATTTGCTGTCTGCAATCGGCTAATGCTGTCGTCGTAATCCCGCTAACGAGAAATAGTAGTTGTTAGGTTATCTGTGGGTGTGGCTGTGCATAATGTTACTATTTAAATAGGACGCAATTATTCTAGCTACATGTAAAAGCAAATATGCTGTCGTTGTAATCATAGTTTAGTATGCGAGGAGTCTATTCGCCGTTTGTTACTATTGCTATTGCTGTCGTCATAATCCGGTTGCGCAGTGCCAACAAACAATTTTCTACTATTGGATCAAAGTATCGTCACGACCGTGCACGGTATTACTTAAAGTTTTATCATCATCTTGAGGATACGTTGTAATAGAAATTTTAGAAGTATTAGTAAAAAGATACTAGTGTACGGTTATGAGTTTATTTACTTATTTGTGTAGTTAAGAGATTCTTTAATTTCTGTTACCCTCTCTAATGCTCCATCGCTGTGTTTGGTAGCAGAAATGAAAAAGATTATTTATTTGAAAAAAATTTATGTCATTTAAAATATTTATTGTTACCCTATGAAATATGAATGTAAACGTGCCATCATATTAGCTATGTATACCCACCGGACAAATAACTTTGAATATTTGTAACGTCAGCCATAACAATTCCCATGTATTTCTGATGGGAGGTATCATGGCTGACGTTCCACATATTTAAAGGTATTTTGTCCGGTGAGTGTACAAACCACATATTAATTTACTTGACAAATCCAATTTATTTTTTCCTAGAGATAATATCGGAAAGCAGGGCATTATTAATGAACGAATAATCGGCTAATGATGTCGTCGTAATCCCGCTATCGAGGAGTCGCAGTTGTTAGGTTATCTGTGGGTGTGGCCGTGCATAATGTTACAATTCAAATAGGACGCAATGATCCTAGCAACATGCAGAACCAAATAATTATGCTGTCATTGTAATCATATTTGAGTAGAGAGGAGATTATTCGCCTTTTGTTATTGTTGCTATCGCTGTCGTGATCATCCGGTACATCTGTGCCACCAAAGCTTTTTAAATTATTAGACAAAAGAACTGGACCGTCATCTTGAGGATGCTATTTAATAATAACTTCATTAGTTTTCATGAAAATATCCTAGCGATGCGTTATTAGTTTATTTAATTATTTGTTTTAGGGAGACTTCTTTACTTCTATTAGTATCTCTAATGCTTAATCGTTTTGATTGGTAGCGGAACAGAAAAAGAATATTTATGTGAAATAATAATATTATTTAAATTATTTTATACCACTCTAACCTCAAAACGCAAACTTTGATTGCAATTTTCGGCTCTCGTGGTATAAAATATCGTATGAGACTGTTGTGGGAGGTGTTTTTCTACCTTCCTCGATTTTCTTACTCGCTTCGCTCGTGCGAAAAACCTCAAGCAAGGTAAAAAAGCAGATCCCACAACAGTGTCATAATATACTATATTGTTTCCTTATGATAAGAAAAAAAAATGTTATCGTGTCATCATATTAACGATGTACTAACTACTAAATAATTTACTTGACAAAGGCAATGTTATTTTTGCTAGATATAATATTATATAGCAGGGTATTATTATAGAACAAATAATCGGTTAATACTGTCGTCGTTATCCCGCTACCGAGAAGTCGTAGTTGTTAGATTATCGGTGGGTGTGGCCGTGCATAACATTACTATTTAAATAGGACGCAACCAGTCTGGCAGTATGCAGAAGCAAATATTCTGTCGTTGTAATCATATTTGAGTAGAGGGGAGACTATTCTCTTTTTGTTATTATTGCTGACGATTTGGTCTTATTTTGGTACTGATGAGCAACCATACATTTTTTATTTATTGGATAGAAATGGCTGTACGACTGTGCACGGTATTTATTTTGTACATTAAATAGATAAGTGAAGCAATTAATTTAATGATTACTTTTTTTAGGGTAAATGTTAAGTAACAAGGGTTGTTACGAGTGTAGAGTGCAACGAAAAGTGACGGACCCCGGGCTTGAACCGAGATCCTCTGGCTTGCAAGGCAGACGTTCTGTCGTCGCGCCACGGCCGCCACCGTATTGCACTCTTCTACTCGCTCTCTTATAGTATTCGACACCCGTGACGTGTATCCACACGTGACACGTCCAGGGCCCAGATGGATCGACGCCCCCGTCGATGGAAGGCGCGCAGCACTGCAGAATTATTCTATTATCGGCACGTGTCGCTCGGATCCTCGTGATAACTTCATTGTTCACAGGACGCAACACACATTAGACGCTTTATATATTTTTATTTCCCCCAGCAGATAAGACAGGTAACTGCGAACAGACAGTCCACTTGTAGACGACATGGTAAGATCCCACTTCATAGACACCAGAAAATGTTACGAGTGTAGAGTGCAACGAAAAGTGACGGACCCCGGGCTTGAACCGAGATCCTCTGGCTTGCAAGGCAGACGTTCTGTCGTCGCGCCACGGCCGCCACCGTATTGCACTCTTCTACTCGCTCTCTTATAGTAATTAGACACCCGTGACGTGTATCCACACGTGACAGGGTATCCTCTAATAACGAATTATTCTGTCCTTGAAATTTCGCTTTAGACTTTATTAGATATTGTCAGTAGTAACATAAATATGCTCCTTTAACGATACTCTGTCGCTACAGTATTTTTTATCAATATATATTTTTCATTGTTGCTCTACAGAACACTATATTCATTTTACCCGTTTACACAATTAGTTAAATTAACTGTGATGATGTTTCTTTCTAGTGATGATGTTATTCCTTACTAAAATGGTCTGCGTAGCTTCCTGCAGTGAAATTTGATGCGATCTATGCAAGAAAATTAGAACTCACTGCAAACATGCGGTGGCATCAGCTCATATCTTTGCAGAGAAACCTGCAATGTTTATTGCACAGATTTTTGCATATGCTACTACATGACTGCAGAGAATTCGAATTCCTTGCAGAGAATTCAGCAGAGATCTCTGCAGGGAATTTGTACTCTTTGCAGACGTGCATGTTGTATTTGTTTTTGAATTATTTTCTAATTGTTTCTGGCTATCAATTTTTTTTTCTTTGTAACGAAAAGTGAATTTTATTTGTGGGCTCCATAAATCTCTATATTTAAAATCGGGCTCCATAGTCACCGATATGTAATTTTTTTTATAAGATTGCTATTACTTTTTTTTTATGAATGTATATTAAAATAAACAATGGATATCAACTGCAAAATGAAAAATATACCTATATATACGTCAAAATCACAATATACACGGGGGCTCCATAAACCACGATAGGCATATATATCTACCTATATTATATAGACGTTTTGGACATACTCCCCCCCACAGCCCCCCCGCAGCCCCCCCGCAGCCCCCCGCAGCCCCCCGCAGCCCCCCCCCCCGCAGCCCCCCCGCACAGCCCCCCGCAAAATAAGGGAAAATTCTTCCATTTTTCATGTGATTTGAATAATCTGAAAAGCCCCCCCGCAGCCCCCCCGCAGCCCCCCCGCGGCCCCCCCACCAGGCCCCCCCGCACATTTTAGCAGCTTTTTCTTAAATATAATTTACTACTATAAAGAAAAACAAACCACCGTTAAAATATATCAGGTATAGTACTGCATTAAGATGTTGTATCAGCCTCGGGAAAATTCCACATTCTTCGTAGTAACTCTTCCAAGCCCCCATTACAAGCTCATAGCATAGTAGTATCTAAATTATACAGGGTGTCTGAAAAGTTCCGGAACGGCATGATAACATCCGAACTAACAAAGGTAAAAAAAATAAAAACACATGGTTGTTAGGATTTTTTCCCAGCTATCCGATGGGAACCTTAAATTTGACCTTGACCAAGTCCTTCAAGGTCATTTGAAGGTCAAATCGATTTTTTTAAATAGGACATCCTATTTTCGACCCCGGAAATGAAAAGAGCGGAAAATTTTACGTTCAAATATGGTCTAAAATATATTAAAATTTGACCATGGAAGGTTTGGACAAGGACAAATGCAGGTTTGATACGATAACTCGAAAATCAGAACTCGTAGAGAACAACATTTAAAACGTAATATTCATAATAATTATCCAGCTATTTGATGGAGACCTTGGTTTTGACCTTGACCATGACCTTCAAGGTCATTTGAAGGTCAAATCGATTTTTTTAAATAGAACCCTCCATTTTTGACTCCGTAAATGAAGGGAATGGAAAATTTAGCGTTCGTATAGGGTCTTGACCATTTTTAAATTTTGACTTTTGCAGGTCATGAACAAGGTTCATCCCAGGTTCAGTTCGATAACTCGAAAACCAGAATTCGTAGAGAAAATTATTTAAGACACAATATTCATGATTATGACCTTCAAGGTCATTTGTAGATTAAATCGCGGATAATTTTGCGTCTTAAAAACGTATCCAATTTTAATCTTAACTTAACTTGATTGCTTCATCGCAAAATTCTACATCATCAACTAAAATTATTCCGATAGTCAAGCAACCCCATTGTTGAACATCCCTGACATTATAAATTTTTTAGTTATCATTATCTTACTTCTAAACTGCTTCAGCATAGTTTTCACCCCGTAGACTCAAATTACTCCACTTCTACTTTCACTTTTTAATTGCTTAAATTTTCTTGACACAAATAATAATAATAATAATAATAGTAACGTGTCAATTTTTAAACCTTCTATTAAATGGACAAGACTTGTTTAAATGAATAATGAACATTAACAATTTAAAGAAGGGTTCATAATAAACCATACAACTATTTTTAAAATTAAATTTTAATTTGACCATCAGAGATATTGTTAATCAAGAATTTCTAAAAAATTTTTTTTCGTTTAATCTTTTCAATCTCAGTCATCTTTTATCCAATTTCAATTTACCAAAGCTCATTTTTTATTTCTTAGTATCTCGTGATATGTAGAGGTTGACAACATTTTTTCTGGAAAAGAAGTATTTCTCTAATTTTGTCTTGAAAATAGTGTTTTCTTGTTCATTGGTCATTTTTTTGTCGAATATTTTTCAGTAGTTAATTTGTCATTTTTCGCAGTCGTGCATATTTATTATCTGCATATAAACATGCAACGCCTTAATGAAAGAGAAAGAATTTCACTTTTGATGATGATAGGCTGGGGTGAACTTAGACGATCTTACGAAGATGCCAAAACTCTCTTCAATGAAACTTTCAGACTTGGCCTTACTCCAATTTCTAAATCTACAGTATCGAGGGCTGTCAGACGGTTTCATGATACAGGAAGTGTAAAAGATCGTCCTCGTTCTGGAAGACCGTCTACTGCAACAAATGAAGAAAAATCACTAGATGTCTTATTGTCACTCATAGAGGATCCCCATTCTTCAATACGCAAAATGTCTCAACAACATGAAATAAGCAAGTTTTCTATTCAGAAAATATTAAAAACTAACAAATTCCATCCATTCAAGGTTAATCTTGTGCAAGAGCTGAATGAAGATGATTTTGATAGGAGAGTTGAGTTTTGCGAAGAAATGATGTCTAGGATTGTTGAAGATCCCAATTTTGCCTTCAATATAGTATTTTCAGATGAAGCTACGTTCCAATTAACTGGTACTATGAATAGGCATAACTGCAGATATTGGGCTCAGCAAAATCCTCACTGGATGAGCGAAGACAAAACCCAATATCCCGAGAAATTAAATGTTTGGGCTGGAATATTGAATAATCAATTGATTGGTCCCTTTTTCATAGAGGGTAATTTAAATGCAGCAAGATATGAGGACATGTTACGGATGCAAATCGTTCCTAGAATTATAGAGGTTACGGGAGCCAATTTTGAACACACGTGGTTCCAGCAGGATGGTGCAGCAGCTCACTATGGACGCAATGTTCGACAGTATTTGAATACTGTGTTCATTGATCGCTGGATTGGCCGCAGAGGTATTATCGAATGGCCCGCCAGATCACCTGATCTGACTCCTCTAGATTTCTTCCTCTGGGGATACTTAAAAGATCGTGTTTATAAAACTAAGCCACAAAATTTAGTTGAATTACGGCAAAGGATAATTGATGAAAGCACTTTGATTTCGGCAGAACACATTCAAAATTCTATTCATAGTTTTTATTATCGATTAGGTTACTGTCAAGAAACCGAAGGTCATCAGTTTGAACATTTGCTAAAATAATTCTTTCCTTAATTGGTCGGACTGAGTCTTGCCTTAACTGGTTGGACAACACCAAGTCTTGCCTTAACTGGTTGGACAAACCCAATAACCCAAGTCTTGCCTTAACTGGTTGGACAAACCCAATAACCCAAGTCTTGCCTTAACTGGTTGGATAACACCAAGTCTTGCCATAACTGGTTGGACAACACCAAGTCTTGCCTGAATTGGTTCGACAGATTCTTGCCTCAATTGGTTGGAAAAACCAAGACCTGCCTTGATTGATTAAACCGCATCTAACCTTAAATGGTTGGGCCGAGTCTTATCTTAACTGCTTGGATAACACCAGGTCTTACATAACTGGTTGGACAACAACAAGTTTTGCCTTAATTGGTTGGATAGATTTTTGCCTTAATTGTTTGGAGAAAACCAAGAACTGCCTTAATTGACAAAAAAATGGGTGGTCCTATTTAAAAAAATTAACCTTCAAATCATCAGGAGGGTCATGGTCAAGGTCAAAACCAAGGTCTCCATCAAATAGCTGGATAATTATTATGAATATTACGTTTTAAATGTTGTTCTCTACGAGTTCTGATTTTCGAGTTATCGTATCAAACCTGCATTTGTCCTTGTCCAAACCTTCCATGGTCAAATTTTAATATATTTTAGACCATATTTGAACGTAAAATTTTCCGCTCTTTTCATTTCCGGGGTCGAAAATAGGATGTCCTATTTAAAAAAATCGATTTGACCTTCAAATGACCTTGAAGGACTTGGTCAAGGTCAAATTTAAGGTTCCCATCGGATAGCTGGGAAAAAATCCTAACAACCATGTGTTTTTATTTTTTTTTACCTTTGTTAGTTCGGATGTTATCATGCCGTTCCGGAACTTTTCAGACACCCTGTATATAAGAGTAGAGATAAACCAATAGAGAGATAACTTAATAGTATATTATCACACTGTTGTGGGATCTGCTTTTCTACCTTTCTCGAGGCTTTCGCACGAGCACTGCGAGTGAGAAAATCGAGCAAGGTAGAAAAACACCTCCCACAACAGTATCATACGATATTTTATACCACGAGAGCCGAAAATTGCAATTAAAGTTTGCATTTTGAGGTTAGAGTGGTATAAATTTTTTTTTCTATTTTTTCCACGCCACCCATGAGGTAAATAGACAGGAGCGTTTTTTTGTAATATTTTTTGTTAAAGTTTGACTTTGTTTGAAGTAAATAATTCTTATAAGGTTTTTATTTTGCTTTTGTATTGTTAACACTTTGATGTGCGTATACTAAGCATTGACTTTTGCTTTTATATTGTTGACACTTTGATGTGTTTATACTAAGCATTGTCTTTTGCTTTTGTATTGTTATCACTTTCCCGTGTTTATATTCAGCATTGTAGAAACTTTATAAGATCATAAATGTTTTTAATTTATCAAAGTTTTAACAAAAAATAGAGTGTATCCCCGTTAGGCCTAATCCACTTTTTAATATAGTAATTGACTCGAATTTAATAATGTAAAAAAATCAATGATTGTTAAGATTTTGCAGTATTGTTAATTTTAATTATTATAATTTGATATAACGTAACTGTACAATGTAAAATTTTATTTTGTTGTTAAATTGATGTGATATATAATGTTAGCAATATTCAAAATATATGCTACGTAAGCATCAGGATTACTTATTAAAGATTTAGGTATAAGATTTTCTTTTTTACGTAGTTTCAAAATACGTTGAATATTCAAAGTCATATTGGTAGGAATTTCATCTAAACTCGAAAAATGTTGAATGATTTCATTATTAAAAATTTCATAAAATTCAATCTTTTCATTGAATCTATTCAATTCATGTTTATCATATTCCTGTTGTAAATCAATTAAATAATTTTCATAATTTACTTGATCACGTTCATGTTCCATAATTTGATTATTTACTTCACGTAAATCCACATTGTCCTCTGGAATCAAAAAATTTTGAGCCGGATTCCATTCCATCCTGAAATTATTATGTTCAAAAATGTATAGGAACATTATACTTTTTACTGCATCATATTCTTATCAATTTACTGTTAAATCATGTATTAAAGAAATTTTAATGCTAATTTTGTATCAATTTTTTACTATTAATTAAAAATTTCATTCCAAACTATGTTTTCGATTTCTGAATCGTTTTCATTTTCAATCTGAATGAATAGTTGATTAGGATTTTTGCATCTAGATAAAGCTACATATAATTGACCATGAGAAAATAATGGTTTTTTCAAGTATATCCCTACAGTATCGAAACTTTGACCTTGAGATTTATTGATAGTCATAGCGAACGCTAAGACTAAAGGAAATTGTTTTCTGTATAAAATAAGTGGCAATGAAGATAAATTTCCGGTATTTAAGGTGATTCTAGGTATAAAAACTTTGTTTCCGATTTTTTCCCCAGTTATAATTTCGGCTTCAATGTTATACTTAAATAATTTAGTAACTTTTAAACGTGTGCCATTACACAAACCGTCAGTTATACTTAAGTTTCTTATTAACATAACAATGGCCCCAATTTTCAAATTAAGTTCGTGAGGTGGCAATCCTTCACGAATGCTATTTAATATTTCGATCGGAAAGTTAATGTAAATATTATCGTCAGATTTATCAACACCTTTATAAGTTGCAGTATCAATACTATAATATGTTTTTATCTCTCCTTCCATTTGATTTAAAATTTTATTATTCAAAAAATAAGTATATTCATTGTGAGAAGTAAGTATTACACTATTTAATGAAAAATCAAACTTTTGACCAAAAATTTGTGAACATATATTATTTGTTTTCCATTCTTCAGGAATTTTAAACTTTTCTATCTTTCCTTCTCGAACGTCTAATAATAATTTTGAAAAATTTCTATTGAGTGATCGCATATTTATATTTAATTTTAAAATATGGAAGTATGACCAAAGGTATGATGATTTTATAGTTTCTCCTATAATAATAGTTCTACTGCTATTCTTTAAAACAGGTAATATTTGTCGAAAGTCTCCTCCTAAAACTATTAATTTATTTCCGAAAGGAATATTAGTATCACATAAATCGCGTAAAGTTGTATCAACTATTTCTAGAGCTTTTTTAGAAATCATAGAAGCTTCACCCCAAATTATCAAATCTGCTTCTTGTAACTTTTCTTTATCAGATTTGTACTGCAAAAATGAGATTTTTATATTGGTCAAATCTAAAGGCAAACGAAAAGTTCTATGACTGGTCATTCCTTTTGGTAATAATATTGAAGCTATACCAGTCCATGCCATTGATAAAATTTTTTTATTTTGAGAAATAAAAAAGTAAATTAAAGTCTTATACAAAAATGTTTTTCCTGAACCTCCAGGACCGTCTATAAAATAAGTTTTATGAGTTTGTGAACATATCGTTTCAAAAATCTCTTTTTGGTCACTGTTCAATTGATTATACATTGATTTAAACAAATATTTGCATTGTTTAATTTCTTCACTATCATAAATGTTTTGTAAAATAGTTTTGTTTGGCATAGGTAAATTGAATGAATCACAAGATTTATCTTCTAATGCAAATATGTGGTTGATATGTAAAAGAGCACGATTTTCTTTGTTATCAATAAAATCTTCGATGAATCTATTTTTGTACTTATTCCAAATGCGATCACCTTGAAAATTTTCAGAAAGTAAAAACCACGCGAAAAATTGTCGTAACTGAATCGGTAACATAACATTACTAGCTTCTTCAAAAATATTATCAATTTGATGGTCATGTTCAATTAAACCCATGGCAATAGCAGTGTCTTTATATGTACTATATTTTATATCGTTGTAAGTTTTCAAGTTTTCAAATGAGGTTGCGCCTTTTACTTTATTTAATATTAATTTTAAATGAAACCGTTCATGATCCTTGGGTGAAACTACATTTAATCTACCAATAGTAATATTTTTCATCATATTTTTTCTTTTTTGCCATTTTTTATTTTTGTTATTAAAAATATAGTATTCTGGAACATTTACGTATTTAATAGATTTTGCAAAATCATCGACTTTATTCAATTCGAACCATGCGGTTAATCGTGTTTGATAATTCTCTATTGCAGTTTCGATTTTATTTTCTTCAAATATCTTATATTGTTTGTTTTTATCATGTACAGGTAAATTTTCTACTGAATGACTTCTACAACAAATTGGATAATTTTGTAATCGCCAAGCTGCTTCCATTGGACTTAAATATCTACCATCAACATAATTTTTAATTTCATCAAATTTATCTTCAGTTTGACAGTCAACATCTTTTTGAATTTGAACAAATGCTCTATCACTACCTTTATGGATATATTTAAAGATGTATTTTATGCTTTGTATAGAAGCACAAAATTCAACATTTATATGGCATTTATATTTCATCAATAGAAATTTATTATATGGTACAACCATTGAATTATTGACTGGAATTTTCTCATTATATCGAGTTTTATAAACATGATTATCAGAGGTGTTATCAGTTCTTTTATATTCTGGGTAACCATTTTTTTGTATTGTAGTTACATCAGTGAAAGGTTTCGGAAATTTTTTTATGCATTCTTTCTTTTTATTATTCAAACAGGGACTATGATTATTATGAGGTCCATGCAGCATATGTTTGATAGTTAATTTTTTAAGTTTTTCGTTATTTGGAATTATTTCAGCAGATATATATTTATCAATATGTTTAGAAGTAATGATTTTGTTGTCAGGATGCAATGTTATTAAAATGTGTGCATGTGGTAAACCTCGTTTTTGAAACTCAATTGTATAAACATAAGCTAATACTTTACCAAAAATATTTTTTTTCGTTATATCATTCATTATTGATTGTAGTTTTGTGTGAAATAATCTAACAGTGATATGAGGTATATCATTTGGATTTGTATTCTTCGGAAACTGTTTTAAAATTAATTTCAATTCTTTCCATTTTGGATTGCATGTTACTGTTATGAATAAATCTGGTCTCCCACATTTTCTCATAATAGCCATTGCATCTTGATAGTGTTGTTGCATATACCTAGGACCTCCAATATATGTCGCTGGTAATATAAAAAGATTTCCGACTTTTTCTTTTTTTTCAAAATTATTAGAAATATTTGAAGCACTATTAACTACTGCATCTAATAACCCTTGATAACATTCTATCCTTAATGTGTTTTGATTGTATCTCAAATAATTCAAACGATTGTTTTCTATCATTACATAAGCATGTATAAAAAATTGTTGAGTTAGTCTCCCTGCATATAATAAAGGACTAAAATTTATTTCGTTTGGTCGGTAGGCAAGTCTATATGAATAATATTGTAAAAGAGAAAGATTTTTTTTTTCTTTTAAATGATAATTTTGAGAATAATGAGTACTCCATCCTAAATCACCTGACGGGAACAACAATGGGAAAACCATCGGATCAACAAATTGTGATAATTTATTTAAATATGTATCTTGTGGATGATTTTCTGGTAATTCTTTAGGATACACGCAAAGATCATAGTTTTCTGGTAAACCTGAGTCTGAAACTATAATAGCACCACATTCAGCGGTCAGGGGTTTGTTATATACATGCTTTTGTTGACCGTTTTTTCGTAAAAAAATCATTTTATAATTCGGAAGATTTTGAATGTTTGCTATTTGATGCAAATGCTTATAATTTTTAGCTATGGGATTATTTTTTAAAATCTTAGTCAAAGTTTCAATATGTGATTGGATTAATTTTTTATTATTGTTCGTATTTAATCTCTTTTCAACAGCTGATTGATCATCATATATATAAAATTGACTATGTTTTGGTGTTTTATGGATATCTGGTTTTAAAGTATTCGGAGTAACGTGACAAATTTGGCCTTGTATTTTAATATTATAAATAGATTTTCCTTTTTGTTCTATTTCATTACTCATAAAAGATGCAAAACTAAAAAGATTATTATAATATCTAATTAATTGTCTAAACTCATCATCATATAATAAAAGGTTTTTTAAATCGTTATGATATTTACTTAGAACACATAAACGAACTTTTCCATTATGACAACAATTTATTTTTGATCTTTCTTCCTTCCAAAATTTAGCAAAACAATGTTTGCATTCATAACTCATTTCACCATAATTTAAAGGTTCAACAAAAAATTCTTTATCAGTATCATCAATCAACTGTTGAACAGAAATTGATACTTCTAATTTTTTTTTTCTTTAGATAAAGCGGACGTAAAAGATTTTAATTTTCTTTTTATATCGGGATTTTCGTAATTTAGTAGATGATATTGGCCTGAATCGATATTACCAGTGAAAAGCAATGTTAGCTTTGACTTACTCAAAGTGTTTCCAAAGCTTAGTGTGTTATTAAAGTTATCAACAATAATAGTAAAATAAACATCGAATATTTCTACGAAACTGTGAATTTCAATTACAGTGCCAAAAATGCCAACTTGTGACATATAATCAAAATAAGTATCACTACTTTTGATATTTTGAAAATAATCGTTTCCCAAAACAAAGTCACGATAATTATTCCACTCAATAATTACTTTTTTAACTATCAATAATCTTATATTTCGATGTAAGTTTTCATTATTGTATACAAAAATTGAAAATATCCTAAATAGCCCGTTACCATCTCGTACAATATTAATTTCATTTTGATGTAGTTCTTTTTTATATTTTTTACTTTGAATAACGTTATTTGCCAAGTCATCATTTTTTCTTTTTCTGTTTACATTTAATCTATTTGAAATGTCTTTTAATATTTGTTCTATATTTTGATTTTCAAAATTTATTATATCATAGTGACCCGAATCAATATTTCCCGTAAAAAGTAATGTTAATTTTAAAATACTTTCTGAATTTCCAAAAAAGTTACTCTGATCAGAAGTATTAAAAGTTACTCTTACGAATACGTTAAATATTTCAGTGAAACTTTGAATTTCAACTCCGGTTCCATAGAAGCCATTTTGGCACATTGAATTGAAATAATCCCGAGTATTTTTTACATCTTTATAATAATCGTTTCCTACTATAAAATGATGATAATCATGCCATTTACTTATAACATTTACAACTGTTAAATAACGAAGTAATGTATGACAATTTTGATGACCATATAAAAAAACTGAAAACGTTCTAAATAAGCAATTTCCATCTCCTTCAACTGTAATTTTAGAATTATACATATATTAAGTTCAAGCCTACTTTAGGTGTGCAGAATGTAATAGCGGAAAATAATACGCAAATGTTGACAAGTGTTTCTTCTCGATTTCTTATTTCGGCCGCAGGAAGATAGATAAGGAAGACAGGCGAATAAGGAATGCTTCAAACCACTTTGCTTCAAGCTTGATATATCAATTTTGATAGTTGCTGTTCGCCTGTAAAATTGAAATTTTATGTATAACTAAATAAAGAATAACTAATTTCTGTATTTCAGTTTTGAGTACATAAGGTATTGACTCCATTAGTCATTCACATGTATAGGATATTGGGGTCTTATATAAAATCTTATTAAATATATTTTACTACCTGATTGTAAGATAAGCGCGTCAGCGATTATTAACTTAAGGTCTCATAGCTGTATGCACGCGAACGACTAATGAAATCAATTAACTAGCTGATGTCAATATTAATTGACGTGCACTGCCCCATAGCGCAATAATGATTAGAAATAACCTCCATAAATAAAAATGAAATTGAAATAATGAGTTGAGAAACTTTCGTTTTCTTAGTTCTAAACACAATACATTAAAACGTCTATTTTACCAGTGCTTTCACAAAGGTACACTCGGTGATAGTGGACTCTCAAAGAACGTTTTCGTAATCAAGCTCCTTATTGGTTAAATTTTTGGAATCGGACAATCTGATTGGAGGATTTTAAAACTGATTTTTGAAAATCACCTTCTGCCGAGTGTATATAAATATTAGTAAGAAAATACCTGTAGATGATTGAATTTTTTGCTTGCTGGTTATCACATATGAATGACTAAATCAGTAAAATACACAAACAGCAAAAATGATAATTAACAATTTATTTGCAATGCGCGGAAGAAAGACAATGACACCAAAAACAGTTTGTTTATCATGAAGTAGGTTAAATTTTCTACCAGTGGAAAGATGTATGTACATTCGAATGATCTTAATTCGAATTTAAGAAAATTATTGAAAAATATTAATAAGAAAATGAACAAATTTAATAGAGTTACTTATAACTTAATAATATATAGTGATAAAGAGTAATATGTCATAACTTTATTCCTTATTACTTGATAAAAGATATTAAATGATATTACGTTTTAATAAAAATGTATGTACATAATTACCTGCAGAAAAAAAAATTCAATCATATCTTGAATGTGTTAGTTTCGTTTTTATTTTTGTAGCTTATTTTATCAATATATTAAGGTATAAAGAAGTGCACGTTAATTAATATTGTCGTAATAATTTACATTGAATCCTTTAGTTACTAATTGCTGGCGTGCGTTTCTTATATTCATGCAGTAAAATAGATTTAATGGGATTTTATATATTAATTAAAAAGAAAACAATGAATAAGTATTTTAGTTTTGCGAACGTAGGGTATTGACTCCATTAGTCGTTCGCCTACAATTGACTTCAATAGTCGTTCGCCTGAAATTGACTCCATTAGTCGTTCGCGTGTATGGTATATTAACTTCATTTAATGTAATGATTTATATTATTCTCTATTTAGTCATAAGAAGTGTTTCAGTTTTGCGTACGTAGGGTATTGATTCGATTGGTCGTTCACCTGCAATTGACTTCATTAGTCGTTCGCCTGTATACGGCATTGACTCCATTAGTCGTTAGCGTGTATAGAATATTAACTTCATTTTATATAAAAATTGATATTATACTCTATTTAGTCATAAGAAGTGTTTCAGTTTTGCGAACGCAGGGTATTGACTCCGTTAGTCGTTCGCCTGCAATTGACTTCATTAGTCGTTCGTCTGCATACGGCATTGACTCCATTAGTCGTTAGCGTGTATAGAATATTAACTTCATTTTATATAATAATTTATATTATTCTCTATTTAGTCATAAGAAGTGTTTCAGTTTTGCGAACGTAGGGTATTGACTCCATTAGTCGTTCGCCTGCAATTGACTTCTTTAGTCGTTCGTCTGCATATGGCATTGACATCATTAATTGTTCGCGTGTATGGTATATTAACTTCATTTAATGTAATGATTTATATTATTCTCTATTTAGTCATAAGAAGTGTTTCAGTTTTGCATACGTAGGGTATTGATTCGATTAGTCGTTCGCCTGCAATTGACTTCATTAGTCGTTCATCTGCATACGGCATTGACTCCATTAGTCGTTAGCGTGTATAGAATATTAACTTCATTTAATGTGATGATTATATCATTCTCTATTTAGTCATAAAAAGTATTTTAGTTTTGCGTACGTAGGGTACGTAGGGTATTGACTCGATTAGTCGTTTGCCTGCAATTGACTTCATTAGTCGTTTGCTTGTATACGGCATTGACTCCATTAGTCGTTAGCGTGGATAGAATATTAACTTCATTTCATATAATAATTTATATTATTCTCTATTTAGTCATAAGAAGTGTTTCAGTTTCGCGAACGTAGGGTATTGACTCCATTAGTCTCCCGCGTACATACAGCTTTGACTCCATTAGTTACTAATCACTTTTAAATAAACTTAAAATTTCTTATGAAACAGTAAAATTATCAGAAAGATAATTGTATTAAACTAACTTTTACTAACGGATAAAAATATATAAATAATGAAATATAGTAAGTTAATTCATTTTTTGACAACAGTAAATTTATTGTAAAAAGTGATGACAATTACGTGGGAGTCTAAAATCTTGAAATACGAAGCCACTTCAGTACAAAATGCCATGTTAATTAGCATAATATTTGTTTACAAAATTTAGATAACTTCAAGAAAATATACAGTGAATTCGTTAATATATAAAATCATTGTATATAAAAAAATACGTCCTAATTTGTTCCATTTTTCTCTTTTTACAATTTGCAGGAATGACGTAATAGTATTTAATTAATTTTTCGGTATATCTTGATTATTGATATCCTGAAGAAAAAAATTTGTATAATAATATTAAAAATTAGTTTTAAACGTATTTATGTATGTTTTATATGAGTAGTTTACCTCATTGATAAATATTTCAGAACCATTTAAAAGATCAATAAGATCTAATGGAACGTCATTAATAATTTTAATTTGGTTTTTGTTATGTACTTTTAATAAGAAACTGTTTCCTAAAAATAAACACATAATAATTAGTTAAATAAAAAAAATATAAATACTGAAATGTTGATATAACTGTGTGCATACCATTTTCCTGTAAATCACCAACTACTTCAATTTCTACTCCCAATTTAAAATTTAGTTCTTCATCTTTAGATTTCAATAATAAAATATCCAATTTATTTTTTTATTCGTAATCGATCCGAAATATTCATTTGAGTTATTTTGATTATGTAGAACAAATTCATTGTAGATGTATCCTGTAAGTCCTATAAAGAATTTTTAAACATATTAAAGAATGATTAAGAATAGAGATCTTTATTTAAAATATAATTATTGAAACATTTTAAGGGGATGTCAAAGCTTAAAATCACTGGTTTTCTACTCTATATATCTTTTTAAATAAGCCTGTAATAAAAAATAAAACTAGAGCGCTATAGTATTAAATATAGTGAATCATTCTCCCGAAAGAAAATGTCAATCTGACTTTTAGTTTTTTTAGAAGTCGTAAAATACTAAATATCCTGTGGCGGATTTAGAAACTTTTGCTCCGACGTCCCTTTAAGAAATATTTTTAAAATACATATTTTTACTTACTCACGCGACCTTTCTTTGTTGGAATTTCATCAAATTTAATATGTAAAATTGGAGAATCTCTCCACTTGAATTCTCCAAAAGATGTGATTGTAGAAAATGTTTGTAAATTAATTTCAAAAGGAACATTACCCTTAGTAAACTTCTTTTCAGGTACAACTGAAGCATTACGAATTAATATTTTCTGAAAATAATTAAATAATATTTAATTAATTTGTTATAATTTTCTTTTAACATATACAATACTAAATAACTTACTTCATCGACTTTTAATTTTGTCTCAAAGAGATCAATAATTTCATTAAACATATTACACTGAATTAGAGAACCATCAGTGTTATTCAAGATACATTTTTTTATCTTAAATTCAGCATTTGTTGATTTGTTTACGTAAGTTTTAACGTCAGTGACTTCTTCAACATAAGCTACCAACGTTCTGCGATATAAAAAAGTAGATTTTAGATACAATTAAATTTTGGTAATAACCTCAAAAAATAAAAATTGTTTATTAAATAAAAATAAAGTGTTAAAGGCGTATAATCAAAAAATAAAAGAAGTAAAAGTAGTCAAAGTGTAAAAAAAGTAAATAAAAATGTTTCATACGCAGATTTATCACCAATTTTAAATTTTGAATTTAAAAATTCTGTGGTTGTGAAAGGTATGTCTTTCCTTTTTCTCAAAACGTTTGTACTTTCCATATCATCACTCTTCCTTTTTGACATTTTGCACTAATAATTTAAAACTATTAAAAACTTATTATAAAACTGTAAAATTATCAGAAATAAAATTGTATAAAATATACTTTTACAAAAATATGCTATCTAGCAGAAGATAGTTTTTGAAAAAAAGTGAAAAATGTTCATACATATATATGATGTAAATAATCAACTATAGGAGTCAATATTTTAATCAATAGCAAAATTCAGGTTGTAACAACACAGAAATTTTAATAAATAGCAACAAATTCATGTTATTCGCAAAGGCATCAAATTAATGAATATCATTTGGAAATAATGCGTTTTTTAGTATAAATTTTAGTAAATATTTGACAAAAATAGATATTTTGTATTATATATATTTTTATGGAATAATTTTTTTCATGGAGTAATATATATATAGTTTTCAGTTTTACGAACATGGGGTATTGACTTTATCAGTCGTTCGCATGAATAGATTATTGACTCTATTGGTCATTCGCATATATAGGGTATTGACTTCGTTAGTCATTCGCGTGTATGCTATTTGTAACTATCTTCAGTATTTTGATTTACCCGAAATACAAATTTTTTTTTTTCGTCATGGGAAAATTTAGTATTGCTAAATTTTAGTATTTATATAAATTTCGGGATTAATTAAATAAATTTAGATACAAAAAATGGAGCAAAAGTAAGTGTATACATATACAAAATATATATTATAAATGTATATAATAATTTGATTTTTTTTAGTAACTTAAATTCTATCAAATGCCAGTATTGTAATGTGTCTTTTACAAACGAAGAATCTTTAATCAATCATCAAAAAAAACACCAACAGCAATTTTCGGAATGCATTATATGTCACATCATTATTAAAAACAGAAGGCATTTAGAAAGACACAAAAAGGAACACATTATTGACAAAATTAAACAGTGTAATTTATGTACTAAAAGTTTTAAGAGACAGACACACTTGAATCGACATTTATTATCTCACTATAAAGATAGTAATAAAAAAATTTGCACTGTATGTGGAAAAGGTTTCTCGAGGAAAGATGTATTAATGAGACACATTAATAAAATCCATAAAAACACCTAATATTTTTGTAATAAATTACTTGGTAGAGAATTTAACATATTATGGCGATATTTATATAAAATACGTATTATACGAAGGTTGTACGACTCCATTAGTCGTTTGTGTATATAAGGTATTGACTCTATTAGTCGTTACCCTAGGCCGGACCGGTGTTCCGTTCTGTTCCATGTATCTAATAATTGTATACGTATGTTTGACCTTTCGCCCCTCTATATACTGACTATGTCTGTGCTATAAACGCGCCAACTTTTGAACAAGCTGAATAAATAAACAAGAGTGCCTTTAGAGTTACTGTTTGAGATTATTTAAATAGTTTTGGCTAACCTTAGATATATATAAATATATTTGCTGCTAACCTGATAGAAATTAGATTAAAAAGTTCAGTAATTTAAGAATCAAGAAGTGAATTTCGTCTTCTAATAAACGTGACCATAACATCTATACTATAAACCCTGGTGAATTGTTGAAGATTTTTGAGGCAGTTTATTTACCATAATCCGAGCAGTTTTACAATCATCGGCTTCCTTTTTGCGGTTCACATGTATAACCCTTTTATTTTTACATGTTTAACCTTTAAACTTTTTCATAATTCTTATAGGTTAATGTATTATTTTTAGATAAACAATGGAGTATGAATGTATATCGTGTGATAGGAAATTCACGAAAAAAAGTCAGCTTTTTATTCACTATGCTATTCATTCGAAAAAGAAAGAGTTTATCTGCGATGTTTGTAAAAAAGAGTTTACTCAGAAAGGAAATCTAAATGTTCATTTAAAATCACATCAAAAAATAAAAAAGTACATTTGCGATATTTGTCACAATGGATTTGTAACGAAATCGCAAGTAAAATCACACATTATAAGTGTACATAACGAGGAAAAAGAATATATTTGTGATATTTGTGATAAACAGTATTCAAGGAAATCTTATCTAACATCTCATTTAAAAACACATACAAATGTATGTAATCATGAATGTAACGTTTGTAAAAAAACCTTCAAAAAAAAAGAATATTTAATGACGCATCAGCGCATACATTCAAATGAAAAAAAACATTCATGCAAAATATGTTCAAAATCATTCAACAACAAAAGTAATTACAATAAGCACATACGTATTCATAAATAAATCATAAAGTACTCCAATAATGTTTTTATACTTTTATAAATATATTTATTTATTTTTTGGAAATATATTTTATTACTTTTCTAAATCTTTGTAGTACTTATTTTTCCTACTAACGTAAATAATGACGGTACGTATCAACATATATCTACGTTAGATTTTTTCGGTAAATTTGATCTATATGGTGCTTTTCTTCGTAGACAATATTCCGTTAACCAAAAAGTAATTTGTAAAAGTTGTTGCCCGCATCACAATTTTTATATTTTAATCATCACTATATCAAATTTTAATAATATGTACTATATTTAAAAACAAATTACTTACTACTTGAAAAATGATACATATATATCGATGCAAGTGGTATGAATTTAACCTCTTTTTTTGTCTTGATTAAGCTACTTCTAACAATTACGTTGAAAATTAAATTTACACTAAAACAAGAATCGGGGGGTTGGCGAGCGCAGCGAGCAGGGGGGCGGAGCCCCACTAGTATATATATATATATTTACAAATATTTTTATTGAAAAACTCATAAAATTTTACAGATTTAAAATGACGTTGCAATGCACCTTCAAAAATTAATTTTAACCGAGCGAGCGTTAGCGAGCGAGGTAAACATTGCTAGTATATATATATATATATATATATTGGAAGTTGTTAAAACGTTAAAAAAAATAGACGCAATCAATTCATTTTATATATATATATTTTTTTTTTTCGATAACTTGAATGATTTACATTCAAAGAACATTTCTATCGTAAAATAGATCTAATTTTTTTCTTTTTACAAGTTTTGGAGGGTTTTTGCAAAATTGACCAAATATAAAATTTTAATATAGCCTTTGTAACGTCGTGAGACTCATCGCATAAATTTATTACAAAAAAACTAAAACATAATAATCACTAGAATACTGAAATTCAAACTCTCAAAAGAAGAATGCATTGCGTGCGCTGAAAGGTTTCGACACACGGCCGAATGCAAGTCAGTGTCGAATCAGCGAAATGATAAATCAGCAATTCGTGACGTTGTAAGCGAGCTCTACTTTTTATGTATACATTTTCCGTAATTTTAAGTTTGTAAATATTGCAAAAATTACACTACGAACGAAGGTTTTAAAAAGCCTTATACGCACTCAAACGAGCAGTTTTTCGTCGTCAGTCACAAGCTCCGTATCGCGCCGGTCCAACAATCGGTGAGAATTATTTTAAAACTTAAAGCCGACTAGCCGCAATTATATATTTCTTGCAAAGTCTAAATATACAGATTTTATAAACTACAAGTCTTAGTTCTTTTAAATTAAGTGAGAATATTATTTTACATTGAAACGAGATTCATTATTTACTTCCACTTCTAAAAATTATGTGAATAAACTTTCGGTTTACCGTAACAGAGATCTTGTGAGTTATATTCATTTACGAGAAAATCCAAACTACCCAGTACGAGTCTACAGCTGCAATCTAATCAACTAGTACACGGTTCAACGTAAAGGTAAGTTTCTCATTTATTTTACTAACAGTGAGAGTCTTAGGCGCGAATTAACAATTTCTTACAGCCTCGCCACTACACATATCATTATGTTCCTATCTATTCAATTTAGGATAGTCAGGACGTAACACCTTAATGTCGTACGGTTTACACTTTCAATCATGAATCATCTAATTAAATGACGATTTAGAATAAAAAATCTAACTTAACTTAACTTTCGAACTGGATTGTAGCGATACTACTGTATGGGACAAGACCATATCAAGGTTCAGCAATAAACTATAAAACCATTGTTGATCGTAAATCAGAGCTTTATTGAATTAGCCTGATGAAAAGTTTTATAACACGATCTCCTTGTCTATCGAGTCATCGCTTGGAACTAATGCTACACTATTAGTTGCCGCCGAAAACTCAGGCCCACTAGAACAAAGAGCTTTCCCGAAAGCTGCCGAAGGTACTTAAAGCAGTGCGAACGTCCCTCTATACCTACAATTATATAAACGAAGTGACATGCCCCGCGCGAACGCCTACGACTACTCGACTCTCTGGCCTGGCAGTCACAGAGCAGCCCATTGGCTTGTCTGCACCATGTTGACCTTCACAATCCGATTCGCGCAATGAGAATCAAATGGCTGAGAAAATTTCGCCAAACTAATACTGAGAAAAAATAAACATTAACAAATATAAATGCGTCGCACTTGCTCTTATCTGTATTGCTATTACAACTACTACCTTAAACACATACTTTGTGTAAGCCTTTACGAGCCTTTGACGACTACTGCAAATTTCACACTTGATTTAAAGAGCTCACTACACGCCCTTGGTACATAATATAATATTTTGGTATCATAGCATAAAATTCAATTTTGTGGTCAGGTTTCTGTCTGTAATAATAGATTACTAGTTGCATAGCTTGTGTAAATTGCATATTGCAATTACACAAGCTATATTGCAATCACATCACCGGTAGAGCTGACAAAGACGATGAACAGACCTACCCTACCCCAGCCTGCAAAATAATGATATTTGCAATAAAAAAAATACTAATCGATAGTTTTTTAATAGCTCAATTCAACTACGTTGTTCTTTGAAATTGCTCACCTTAAATTATTTATTTAAAAATCAATAAAGTCATTGAAAAAAAATTCATTTATCCGTATTTTTAAACTTTCATATCTTTTGATATATGGGACGTTTCACGTCAACCGGACCATCAGTGCACCCAAAATTTGGATTAACCTAACAAGACGTTTGAGGTCTCAAAATGATCTGGTCAAGGGCTTTTGAAAAAGTTCTGGCCTTTTCAAAAATCCAATGTGGCGCATAAAATATGAAGCCTGAAACCCACGTTTTCATAGCACATTCAACAAAAACAATAGTAAAAATGTTCTAATTTGTGAAATATCCCACCAAAAAGCATGTACAACTCATGATAGGACATATTATTGACAATGCTGACGGAATTCCAAAATCAAAAATGGCGGAATCAAAATGGTGGACATTATACCTCCACCAAACCCATTTTACCGCAACAAATGATTTTTGATCAGTTTAAAGTATCGATATGGGGGTTTTCAGGGTCACTGCATCTTATTTTAACCTCGACATTTCAAAATTCGAAATGGTGGATCCAAAATGGCGGACATTATACCACCACCAAACCAATTTTACCGCAACAAATGATTTTTGATCAGTTTAAAGTATCGATATGGGGGTTTTCAGGGTCACTGAATCTTATTTTAACCTCGACATTTCAAAATTCGAAATGGTGGATCCAAAATGGCGGACATTATACCACCACCAAACCAATTTTACCGCAACAAATGATTTTAGATCAATTTAAAGTATCGATATGGGGATTTGGGAGGTAAATGGTTCTAAATGTATTATCGGAATCAGTATTTGTGCACATGAATCTTATATTTTTCCGGTCTATTAGATTTAGAATTATCTGTCTGCGGTTTTTGCACTTACATTTTTGTATTGTTCTGTGTATATGTATATGCCTGCGTGGATGAAAAAAATATATAATTTAGCCAAATGAATCAATCTTTAATGACATTTTGTTCGTGGAGTTTTTACTGGTGATAAATGGCTTTCGCCGATATCATAAATTACTCTGTTCCTAGGTTCATTGGCATTTGAGTAATGCATGACTTTCAACGTTTCATTATGTTCTGGGATAAATCCATGCCCCATTTGTATGTTTGTAACAGGTGGACAGTTTTTAAATCTCTTTGTTAGGAATTGACGAGTTTGTTCGTGATCATTTTTGGTGTATAAGAAAAATTTTATATTGAATGATCGCCCATTAGCCCATGAATAAAGAGCTTTAACATTTAGAATTGCTTTATTTTTTGCAGCTTGTAAGCTCGCTCTTGTAGCTTCTCTCTTTACTATCGCTCCAACTCCATCGCAACTACCTTTTCCGTGTGCTGTTGCAAAACAATGCCATTCAGCATCAACGCCAAAATCTCTCGTATGACTCATTAAACTACTCATTTGATAACGATTTTTAAAATGCTGTTTAGCACCATCAGTAGCATATATTACCTTTTTTACTGTGGGACAAACCTTGCGAATTTCAGATATAAGCTTTTGCTGCATTATGTATACTGCAGTGGCATCATGAGTAGTACAGCCGGACATAGATATTGTACTGAAATGCTTTAGCTTGCCTTCAGATTGATAATAAACAACAACAGGAAAAATCGTACTTTGATCATTATTAAAATGAAATGCATGTGCAGCATCTTGGGCTGTAAAATCATAGTTCTCAGCAAAATCCAATTGAGCAAGAACCTCTTCATCTGAAAGATTATTTTTGATTGAAACTTTGATTGTTCCTTAGCGATGAAGTGATGAGGTATCAACTTTTCTAGGCTAGAACATAAAGTTTCAATAAATTCTTGCGATGTTAGGCATTGTTTTATCAAAGTGTATCTATCGGTTGATTGCCACGTGCTAAAGATGACTTGATCAATATTGTGCTCATCCATAATGTTCTCAACGTAATTAGAAAACTTTTGAATGTCCGGACAAAATTTGCATTCATTCAAATAACAACTTGGTTTGGGATCCTCACATCGAACGAAATTCAAACAATCTTTATAATTCTTCAGAATATTGAGATGTTTGAGATTTTTTCTATATTTACTTCGTCAATCATCGCCTTGAAATTTTGGTGTATCGTACATACACATACATTGTGTGTACCAGAGGATCCTGCAAAGACACAACATTTTGGTCTCAGTTCCGCAAACTTGGTAAGCCCAATCGGATGTTCAGGAAACTGTTCTTTAAATTGATTATGAAGGTTCTTAATATAAGTAAGTAATAATCTTTTCTGCACTTTTATTTTTTCACCATATAAATAAATACTGACGGTATCTTTTTATTTGGCATAATTCTGCTGTTAAGATCATTTTCGTAAAAATCTTCAACTTTCTGAGTAGTTGCTGAGTGTTCTGCAGATAATGTTTTTCCACGTTTTGCAACAGGAGAAGCCAAAACTCCATCTGATTCTCTTAACTGTTTTGCCTTACGAGCCATTCTGTGAGACACACCAAATTGGTTCATAATTTTACGTATTGCCCAGTGTTCGGGCAAAATAGTAAGAATACTGACACGTAATGGATCGTTCTCCGGCAGGGATTGGAATTTGTTTTTAAGTCCAGTTAAAATATCTGTAAGATCATCTTGCATAGGTGCATCCGTGTTTGAAACCAAAGGTGAGTCAGTCTCTGATTCAAAATCAACACTCATACTGACGTTTGGAGATGACAAATCATGTAGTTTGTAAAAGGATTTTCTACATGTATCACAAATCAGTGAAGATGTTGGATAATCAGGATAGACATCTTGAAATTCTTTGGAGATCTTCCTAAGAGATTTGCTGTGTCCTGTATTAATATCAAATGGATTAACGCATCTATCGATACGATATTTTTTCGCAGGAGAAGACATTGTTGTAGGATATGAGAAAGCACAACCAAAACAAAAAAAATGTTAGAAATAACAAAATTACGGCTAGTACAGTTGAACAAGGAGTTGCTGATAAAGTAAGACTTACTCAACAACTGCCTTAAAAAGGACGTTGAAGAAGAAGTCGCCAATGTATCTATTAATGTACCTATTAACTATCCTAAAAAGGACTGTTGTCCTAAAAATCACTTGAAAGCAATAAGTTCCTTTGCCACAAAACAGTTTTATTTGCTGAAGTCTTTGCACAAGTTGTCATTGGACACGAGCCGTGTACTTGCAACATTAGGCTGTTGGAAGAGGGGCGAGGTACAGCGCTGGACCCGGCCTCCTTATGTGCCCTCCGCGACGCTACTTCACTTGTGGGTAATGCACAGCCGCCTAGCGGCGCGCCGTGATACTAGCGCCGCGGTGATAAGCGCTGCAGCGTGCGTGGCGTGTTCGGCGGGTTGCGCGTTTGCAGGGGCTTTTCGCGAGAGAGCCTGCAGGTGGGTTATGACAAATATCCGCCAGTTTATATTGGCCATATTGAATTTTGAAATTTCGAGGTTAAAATAAGATTCAGCGGCCCCTTAAACTCCCATACCGATACTTTAAACTGATTTAAAATCGTTCATTGCGGTAAAATAGTTTTGGTGGTTGTATAATGTCCGCCATTTTGGATCGGCTATTTTGGATTTTAAAATTTCGAGGTTAAAATAAGGTTCAGTGGCCCCAAAAACCCTCATATCGATACTTTAAAGTGATCTAAAATCATTTGTTGCGGTAAAATTGGTTTGGTGGTGGTATAATGTCCGCCATTTTGGATCCACCATTTCGAATTTTGAAATGTCGAGGTTAAAATAAGATGCAGTGACCCTGAAAACCCCCATATCGATACTTTAAACTGATCAAAAATCATTTGTTGCGGTAAAATGGGTTTGGTGGAGGTATAATATCCACCATTTTGATTCCGCCATTTTTGATTTTGGAATTCCGTCAGCATTATCAATAATATGTCCTATCATGAGTTGTACATGCTTTTTGGTGGGATATTTCGCAAATTAGAACATTTTTACTATTGTTTTTGTTGAATGTGCTATGAAAACGTGGGTTTCAGGCTCCATATTTTATGCGCCACATTGGATTTTTGAAAAGGCCAGAACTTTTTCAGAAGCCCTTCACTAGACGATCATTTTGAGACCTCAAACGTCTTGTTAGGTTAACCCAAATTTTGGGTGCACTGATGGTCCGGTTGACGTGAAACGTCCCATATATATATATATATATATATATATATATACTTTTATATAGAAGTTCTTTCAAAAAGGTTTATTTTATAAAGTTACTTGTATCGCTACTACAGCATTTATGAATCGCTTTCTTTAAGTGGAAGTTTTATATTAGTAAAATTTTTAGTTTTTTTTAAACATCTAAATGTTAATGCAATTTAGCACGTGGATATCTTCAAATTGAAGATATCTTGAGTCAAAATTGAAGATAATCATAAAACGAACTTAAGTTATCTATATTCTTAACTTATATAATTTTAGTACTCCTCTATATATATATATACATATATATATATATACTTCAAAAGACTAATTTAAAAAATTTAATCCTACTTAAGTATACTTTATAAAAATTAATATAATTATTGAGATAATTAATTAATAAATCTCAACAGCGCTAATAATTAAAATTATGATAATACCATTTTGTTGCCTTTGGTAATTGTTATTATACGATGTTCTTGCTCGAAAATTTTGACGTCGAAAACTGTGGTTAGTTTGGTTGGCAGTTGAAATAGTTTGATCTGAAATATAACGAAATTTATTAATGGAAATTTAAATATTTATTGATATAATAAAATAATAATATTGTTCTTACTTCTGGCTTTATGTTTATAAGAAACACTATAATTTCTATAAGTTTTTGGATTGCGCCTGTTATGATTATTGTTGTCATTGCTATTATCATCTATAACAAATATTATTTTCATATTTATGCATAATTTTATTTAATTTTTTACTAGTGTGTATTTGTCACAAAATGTTTTAATAATAATTTTTACCTTTATTCCAAGTTGTCTTTGAATTGATTAAACTTAATTTCTTAATCATTTCTGAAGGCTTATTAGAACCAATTGAAATATCATTGTCTAAAAACAGATAAATAGAATCAATTTAAAATTGTAGTTAAAATAATAACATTAATTTCGATAAAACAGTATTTATACAGTTTAAATTTTGTTATTTACTGTTAAGAAGTGCGTTTAATATCAAAATTTAAGGACGCAAAAACATTGAATTTAAAAATTATTTATATACATACGTACATGACTGTTTGTTTTTCTTAATATTTTCCAAATAACCGGATAGCATTTTGGTCACTTTTAAAACTTTATTTGAGTAGTCTGCTAAATCGATTGAATCTTAGAGAAATTAAACAAATATAAACCAATTCAATTTGAAATATTTATAATGTGACAGTACTCATTGTATTATTCATAAAATTATCCATCGTTAAGCTTTCTACACTCTCACATAACGCATCGAACTCAGACACAGTACTAATATTTTCAAGTATCAAAACTATCCGAAACTTTCTGAAATGAAATATAAGGATAATAAGATGACTTGTATGGTCTATTTACAAAAGCACAATAGAATAGAAGTATTTAGCAAAATAGATAAGGTAAATGTAAACAGTTAAATTGGACAAACAACACGTATGTGCGCGAGTGAGAAAGAGAGAGAGAGAGAAAGAGCGCAAGAGAAGGAGAAAAAGAAAAAGTGTGCGTAAAAAGAAGAGAGAGAGAGAGAGAATATGTTTATCTTTACTTTCCTACTTCTTTCTCTCTCTATCTTTCTATCTCTCTCTCTTTCTATCTCTCTCTCTCTCTCTCTCTCTCTCTCTCTCTCTCTCTCTCTCTCTCTCTCTCTCTAATATAATTTTGTAATTTAAATCATCGCAAATATAAACATTACTTAGGTATACGTCTATCGATAGTATTGTGTTGTGGGATAGTATGAGTACAGAATATATTTCTTCAAGAAGGAAGCAACTTTAGTTAATAAGGAAAGTCCATAAGTAATCGAGTTGGTTTTAGCAATCGTTATCATCATTCAATCTCAGAATGAGCAAATTTTTAAAAGATTTTCTTAATAAATATCGAGGAACGAAATGTGGAAAAATTATTAAACAATATCGCAAAAGAAAAATAGTAAATCATAATATTCGTACACTTGTATCAGGTAATGAGTGTTATTATAAAATTTTTGATTATTATAAACTATTTTTAAAAAATTTACTTGTTACTATAGATCTGAATGACATTATTTTTTCTATGAAATTTGATTTTCATATTGGACTAAGTTCTAACAAATGGTACTTTAACAATAGTAAGTATTCAAAGTTTCTTGAATAACTTATTTTAATTGAAATTAATTAATAATTTTTTTTATTTACAGTTAATGATTCGTTTGAGAATTTAATGAAAGACGTATAACATTATTTTATTCGTATAATATTTCGTAAGAAGAATACTTTAGATATAAAGTTGTTTGATGTAATAACATAATCATTAAATAAATATATCAAAAACGATTTTTTTAAATAAGTTTCTTTATTTACGCTATGTAATCTATAATAAGAGACAAACGTTTATATAAAAATTATATACATATATAATTATATTCGTGTATACGCGGACCTCCGTCTTGCACACGCAGACCTCCGTTTTGCACATGCGGACCTCCGTCTTGTACATGCGGACCTCCATCTTGCACATGCGTTGAAAGTTCATGAAATAGTGTCTCATACTGACGTATCTGCACGAACCCGTACTTTTATACACACTAGGAATGAAGGCGCGCTTCGCGCGCTCCTTATTCTATCTATGTCTAATACCCTGGTAGAAAAAACAACATAAGTTTTGGGTACACTAATTTCTGCTAATATTTTTACCATATTACCTACCATATGTTACCATATTCTGTAATACTTTTAATATAAGTATATTAACAATGCCCAAAGTCGTTGTCGTTGAGGTCTGAGAAGTGAATTTGAAGAAAAGTTCAGTAGAAGAGTCAGTGAGTATAAGCCTATTATTACAACCCTATTCATTTGCATTGTAAAAAAGCTAGGCAATTGAAATTTTACACAGATACTTGATATGCTACCTATAAAAACATGTAATCCAGATGATTTTAATTTAACTGTTTTCATTCATATTTTCACATTGAGGCACATGTGAATTTTTTAATTTGGCGGGTCACATTTTGCTTATAGGCTCTCTCTCTCTCTCTCTCTCTCTCTCTCTCTCTCTCTCTCTCTCTCTCTCTCTCTCTCTCTCTCTCTCTCTCTCTCATATACACAAATATATAATCTTATCAACTAGTTCTTTCAAAAATCTTTATTTTATAAAGTATACATATATTAATACAACATTTTTATACTAAAGTAAACTGCTACATTTCATGCAAAATAATGCAACATAATTTTAACTTTTTTTATAAAATAAAAAATATAAATACAAAATATTTTGCTATGTATTTTTTTGTAAATATCGTTGTTGATTCATTTTTTTTGGAGATACTCTTGCAATCTATAACATAAAAATTTTTAAATTAATAGTAACAAATGATTTAAAAATAAATATTAATTTATATTTTGAAAATCACCTTTTTCCTTCTGAAACTTCAGAAATATCATCTGTCACAATTGTTGTATTTACAATAGATAATTTAATTGTATTATTAAATTCATTGATTTTTCCCCCTTTAATAATCAATATAGAATTTAATTCTTTACTAAAATCAATCGCGGCTGACCTCCAAAATATAAGAGTTACCTGAAAAAAAAAAAATAAATTAGCTTGCTATTCACTAAATGAAATTTATTTGTAAAAAAATTTGACTAACTTTATTTTCTATTTCGTCAGACAAATCAACTTCTCGTTTGATAAATTTAACTCCTTTGTTATTAACAATTTCTTCCAATGACCCAATATTAGTGATTATTCCAATAACATCTACATAAATAGAATATAAATTTTTACTACTATTTTTGATAACAAATAATCGAGGTATTATGATATTTGATTGTTTAATTTACCAATTATATCATTTCTTTTACAATCAGATAGATTTATTAAATTTATAAAATTATATTTATTTAATGGTATGTCAACTGCATTATCTGTGCATTCAGTTATCGTTGAAGCTTCGTATAGGTTTAATTCAAAAAGATTATCATAATGATTATAAGTCTTATTTGATGCTTTCAATAAAACGTTGCTAAATAAATAAACTTTGTTCACCTATAAAATAATGATATATACAGTAATATGAAAGAAAAATAACAAGTACTGTATACAGAGTTAAAAACAATAAGTTATTTGACAATGTGAAAAATAATTTTTATGTAAATTACGTATTATTGCTCGTACTAAAAAAAACTTTATTAATAATTTTCGGCGTTTAGTGATAATGTAAAAATCAATATTTCATTATAGTATTTTAAGTTATTTATTAACAAAGAGAAGCCACAACCTCCGGATTACGGATCATATTCAAACTGTGGGAAATGATTCTTTGGTCAAAAAAATTGGACACGCGTTTTGGGGTATTGTCCAATGGGCCTTGTAAACTCAGATATAACATACACATGTTTTTGTTTATTTTATGCATGTAATGTATATCTATATATGCGGAAAATTATATATATATATATATATATATATATATATATATATATATATATATATATATATATATATATATATATATATATATATATATATATATATATATATATATATATATATATATATATATTTATCTGAATTGAGCACTTTGAGGAGAAATTTTTGGTGTATTGGGCACTTTGAGGAGAAATCCGGCAGTTTGAGAAGTTTTATAAAATATGTGATATTTAGTATCTAGGGTCACCGATGATGGAGTTTAGGTAGTCCACTCCGTAAATTTGGTGTCTAGGTGTTTAAGGTCACCGATGTCGAAGTCTAGGTGGTACCCTTCGGAATTTTTTTATGTCTATACATCATACGAGGACGGCGTCTAGGTGTACAGGAAAGCCGATGACCAGGTCTAGGTGGTGCGCTTCGTGCTTTTTTGTGTCTAGGTGTAGAAATAATTCAAGAGCGGTGTCTAGCTAGGTGTACAGGGTGACCGTTGACGAGGTCTGGGTAGTTCGCACCGTCGTTTTCGGTGTCTACATGTAGAAATCGTACGAGGAGGGGGTCTAGGTATATAGGGTGGCCGATGACGAGGTCGGATGTTTGATGTATATGAAAAGAAATCATACGAATACAGCGTCTAGGTGTACAAGGTGGCCGATTAAGAGATCTAGATGGTTCACATCATCATGATTTTTGGTATCTAGGTATAAAAATAAGTGGTTTAACTGTACAAATTGGTGACGGAATATGTATGATTAATTTTTTAGTTCTATTAAAAAGAAGTGAAATTCTTATACCTGGTGTATGTTTTCACTGTGTGATTAGATAAAATATAATGAAATAGTCATAAAATCTTTTTAAGTTATATGAACCCTTTAGTTTTACTTATAGCGTAAAACTATTACAGAGTCTGGAATTTATTATAAATGTATTTATATTAATAATACTAAATAAAAAACTAATAAATTTCTAATTGGTTATTTCCCTTTTTGACCATATTCCTATTGAAAATTTACATTTTACACTCATATCCATATTTTTACCTCATACATTGTCAATCATAGCCACCATACTAATATTTTGCGGCAGAACAATCATGGGTTTTATATTAGTGGTAAAAATATTACAATAACTTTTTTTAAATAAAGCTAGCAATGAAAAACCAAGACTAGAGCGCCATAGTGTTAAGTTTAATAAACCATTCTACCAAAAGAAAATATTAACCGGACTTTTAGTTTTTCTAAAAGATGCAAAATACCAGCAGGTGTTTACGCGATCAGAGCTAACCTTAAAATTATAATAATCCTAATTTACTGAATAAACTCTTATAATTTGATTTTTATAACAATATAATGGCCAGAGCGCCATATAGCATTAAAATTAATAATCATCCAATCATCATCTGACATTTTTCAGTAAGAGCTAGTGGTGCATTTGGAATTAGGTTTAATAGAAAAAGAGGAGGTAATTTAATTAGGTACGTCAACTAACAAGGAAGGAATTGTAAATGAAAATTGTACATATATTATAGGAACAACGATTTATTTTATATCTCTTTTACATATACATTTTGTTGTGTATTTTTGATTTCACATATGTTATGATTTTTAACATAAACTTTTTATAAATTATGTAATGACTTTTTACATAAACTTAGTTCACTTTATAAATTGTATTGAATACAATATCATTTTTTTTTTATCAAAACAAATAATATAAATATTTTTTTTTATCAAAACAAATAATATAAATATTTTTTTTTTATCAAAATAAATAATATAGGCAACCAAACTGTCTTGAAAGGTTTGCAAGAGGGAAAAAACTAGTAATCAAATCAATCATAAAAAATAACTAATCTAAACTCATATTTTTATATGATCACAAGAATAAAAGACTATAAAGATTTTCTTTTGGTTTCTTTTAAGTAACCTACTTGAACACAAGTACAATATCTTTGTCTTAGCAGCTGATATTGATTTTTTATAATCTACGTTTCTATATAAATTTTCTTTATATTTCTTTTAGGTTTCCATTAACCAAGTTATATTAATCACAGAAGGAGTATTTTCCAACTAAACTAAACTCATATTTTTATATGATCACTATAAAATATTATTTTAACAAAACTAGAAAATAATACTTTTATACGACGAAAATACTATCGTCTAGCTATTTTAATCTACTTCTCTATATAGATTTTCTTTTAATTGCTTGCTGAACCCAATCTTGTATATTCTTTATACTCAAATGAGACTTTGATGGAGATTGTGCCAAAAACTTTGCACATACTTTTAAGGATGGTACCATTTAGCAGTTATATATTTCTCAAATTTTCCATAAATGTAATTAGGAACATTGTTTTTTAAAGGTACATAAGCATCAGTCTTTGTCTTGTTTCTTTGAACGTGAAACCAAGACCTAATCTGTGGTTCTTTTCTGCCTGTGAAATCTGGGTTATTTCGCACAGTCTTCAGAAAAGCATTTATCTGAGACGCAGAGGGGACTTCATGCTCTAAATCAAGAGCATTTGGAAAATAAGCCATAACAGCATTTATAGCTGCTGTTTTCCATCTTAACTTCTTGTTTGTTTTAACTGTTGAAAAGAAAAAATATAGATATAAAAAAAGAATTTATAAGTTTTTTTGAAGTAACTAATAATACAAATTTCAATTTAAAAGTTCCATTTCTCAAAGTGATTTCTCGAAAATTTGTCATTAATTTGTGATTAAATGCCTGCATATCTTGGCGATCTAACCTACCCTAGTTGAAATAATTTTTTCATCAAAATCTACTCAACTTGAATTTTGGTCGCTTGGCATTGTTGAGGAGGTTCTAACAATAATAGAATGAACATAAGCATATGCGTGAAATTTCCTATAAAGGTTTTTCAATGCATCCAAAAACACTTATATCAACTTGCAGAAGCCAAGGTGAGATAGAAGTCGAGATATTATTGTTATTATTTTTTGCTAATCAACAGGGGCTCTTATGGAAATTTGCGATTTTTTTGCATTCACTTATGTATAAAGTATTAAACACTATGATTTTGTTTCAATTTTTTGTAAGCGATAATCAATTTATAATGAGAATATTATTCACCTTTTGAAAGATTTGTTCATAGACTCTGACTTAAAGTAAAAGTTCATAGAATTAGAAAAACATACATCTAACCTCAAAAATAAGTCAAATCAGCATCTGTACAAATATAATGGTATGTACAACCTCAAAGAATAGTCGTTATTTAATGTAATCTATTTGGCTTGTTCAGCTTCTTAACGCGTATAGTAGATAGGCTATAGGCATACCAAAACATAGGCATACTAAAACACCCCCTCTCCTCTCAGAGTGTTTTGGTACCCGATGGAAGAGGAGGGACCCCCTCTCTCTCTCTCTTCAAGATACTAAAACACCCCCTCTCCTCTCAGAGTGTTTTAGTACCCGATGAGAGAGTGGGATAATTTTTCCTCTCTCCATTATGTTTTGGAATGCCTATAACTTTCTCTACTTTTTTTTTCATTGTTTCTTTAATTTTTTTTTTACTTTACAGTTTATGCAGATAGAACAATTTCATAAGTTTGACGTTGTGCAATGCACAGGTCTTCTTATAGCTTGGATTATGATATGTGCATACTGTGACGCACTTAAAAGATGGTTTTGACGGATAGTCATATTGTTCAATGTTGTGAACTGGAAATTTGAATCGTTGAAGCCATTTCTGTTTTATTGTACCCATGACAAAAATTTTTGATGCATCATGCAAAGCGTCACGAAGCAAGTTTCCAATTTGAGAGTAGTCATGTCCATCGGTTTTCCAGTTCATGCCATGATGATTATGTTTAAGCCAGTTGTTTTCCCTTTGTATTTTGTCAGAGAGTTTTTTCCAGGGGAAGGGATTTTTAAATATTAGAACAATAGGCTCACTATTATCGTTGAGAGGAATGATTGCAATTTCCTTTAGAATATAATCTTCTCCGGTTTGCTTGAAACCAGTCATGTCTACTGCATACTCCATTTTTTTTTTGTGCAACCTAGACGAGTTTCTTGACATCCCCACTGATGGGATTGTACTGAACGATACGATCGTGTAAGATCATGCAGTAGGCTGAAGTATCTGCGGGAAAATCCTTTTTAGCCTCAAACTCTAGACGTACATCAACAGGAGCGTTCTTGAGAGATTCGTTTTGTCGTGAACAGTCAATAACTATTAGCGGTTCATTCTCGATGAACATAGATTTTGTCAGCATCGGCTGTGGATCTCTTCCATAGTATGATTTTTGAAAATTAGCATACATATCATAGAGAATCGCATACTGATTGTTATATATGTCGAGATTCATATTGTTGTATGGATAATATTGTGAATTTAAGAAAAGTTTCACATTACTTATCTCGCAATGATCAAATCTACTCGCATTTGCAGTTCTTACAGCTTTTCTCTTTGTTTGTAGTCCGAGAATTACAAAACGTGGTTTCTCCAGTTGATTTGATGTTTTCACTGTCCAGACGTGTTTATTCGTGCTTGGGAGAAGAGGATATTCAAATATCTCCCAAGAACGAAAACACATAGAGATGGGATTATCTTTACCAATGAAATTCAATAGCTGAATTTTTTGTTTATCAGATGCAATGACATATGGCATTAACCATTCTATCTTCGATATTTTTACTTCACAATCTTCATAAGCAGTTACACCAGATGTCGTAGTACCTTCCTGGATTATTGCGTTCAAGTCACTTCTCGATCTTGTAAGAATGAGCTCATGCTTCATGTTAACTATAATTTTTTTATAGTCTTCTGCAAAGCCCATGATCATACTCAGCGGAATCGCAACGTCAAAGTTTCCCTTTTCATCGACAAACGATTTGACGTTTTCTTCATTGCCAAGCCAGCCTGCATTTTCTAGCATATTATTCTGATTCGAATTAAATGAAGTCCATCCTTTCATAAGACTGCTCAAACCAACATTTTTACTTTTATCTATCTCCACAGCATTAATTTCATAACGAATTTCATCAAACAGATGACAAATGCCATTGTTCACGAATGTAGTTTTAGCTGGAGCTGATGAACCAGTTTTGACTTTCAATTTTCCACATACATGGATAGAACTACGTGATGGCAGGAGACATAGATCTTGATGTTGGATAGAAATACGAATTTCATCGCTGTTGTCAAAGCTTAATGATGAGTATGGCTGATGTGCGTGTACTTCGTAATGAGCAATAGACTCATCGAATACGACACCTGATTGAATGCTTAGAATTTCGTCCATTTTTCTGGAAGCAGCAAAAAATTATACACGTGAATTTTTTCCATGAACTTTTAGTCCTAGACTTTTCAGAAACTGAATGCTCTTGCGTGTTAACGGTTTGAGTTTCTTCGGTCGACTGATGACTGGTTGCCATGATGACTGACTTATATATGATCCAGAATTGTAAACGATGCCCATTATACAGATTTGATGTGGAGTCTAATAGTGATTTCCTCTCCTCGAAAATTCACCAAATTTCCATCCTGATCGACGATTCGAATTTGTAGATGATCTATGCACTTGACGCTGAGCGGTAGATATATGACATGAGACGGAACTTCTATGATTTTATATCCTGGAGGCACGCGGGGAAAGAACTCATGGATTGTGTGAACTCTTTTGTCATTGATGTAAGCACCTGCAGTGATGTTGCACTCTACTCGCAGTGCGTTGATTTTCAATATTTTCACAGGTAAATCAGAGCTGTGAAGATCTTTAACTTTGAGAATACGAGGAGTGAAGCCAAGGAGACGACCTATTGAATCGTGTGGTCTGAAATCTAAGGGATGACTGCAAGTAATTTCACTTCTGAGAGTATTGTTGTTAGCTTTCAAGGAAAAATTAATTCCTTTAGCTTTCAAAGCTGCTTGTAAAAATTGATCAAGAGCATCAATCTCGTAACTGCCAGTTGGAATAGTAATAAATTCACCATTCAAATGAACTTTATTGTTTGATGAGTCAACGTTTGGAATAGAGTTGAATGTTAAAAGTTCAACTAAGCCCAAAACAAAATTTTTATGCTCTGGTAGTTCGATTGAAGGGAAATATTGTGCTTCTAGAACAGAAGATTTTCCCGTTAGACTCAGAGTGAAACTATCTTCCATGACTGATCGGATGATAATGAATTCATTCGGCTGCGAGCACCTCTTTTTATAGTCTTCCAGCTAAGAAGTAGAGACAAAGATGGCCACATATGAATGAGTCAAAATTTTGATATCTTTTGTAATTTTATTTCACTTCTTTCACGTTAAAATACATCATGAGATCCTTGGGAGGTTTGAGATCACCAAAACTATTAAAATAAAGCACTTCAGAACCTTGCTTGCGATAACAAACCCAGTGAGTACCTCTATTTTGATAGTCGTCCAAGTTAACCACTGCAGATTCATTATACCATGGACCATTGGGAGGCAAATTATTTCTCATGAAAACACCTCGGAAATCTGAGATTTTCATCATATGAGCATATTTTTTTAGATCGTAGTCAGTCAGTGGACGATTCGGCAAAGTTAAATCGAAGTTTTTTTTTTTCTATTCACTTGATTGCTGCCACAACCAATATGAGGTGTCATAAATAATCCCATCCCAGTTTTATAGGGCTTAAGATGGAGTCCTTTGCCTAAAGCAATAGCTTCCATGGTCTTATTATGCCTCTTACTTTCTTCATGATTTTTCTGCGCGGCTTTAGCATCATTAACAGCTTTAGCTATTCCAGCAGCACCTCCTGCTAGAGCACCGGTGGCACTTAGTCCTGCGAAAAATGGAATGAGAAAAGGAAGAACTCCACCAATTTTTGCTGGAAGCGGCAGAACACGTGGAATGATAACTTTTTTCTTAACAGCTTGACGTGCACCCTTCAACGCTGATTGAATAACCTTGCGAGAATGTTTACTTGCTGTCATTGATTTTTTAGCTATAGTCACTAACTTATTAAATTTCAGTCCCATTCCAGTTTTTCCTTTTAATTTCATAGCACTGTTAACAGCAAAAGCAAACGCTTTTTCACCAAGACTCGCATCCTTGGCTCTGACACGCTGCATAGCTTCCTCAGCAAGCTTCTTGTCAGCAGCTTTACGATCTCCGTTTTTATCGGAGTAAGCTATGTCATGTTTTTTACATGCCTGATCAAGCGGATTAATACCAGGATCTCCTCTTTTCATTCGCTTTTTTAATTTGGTTCCGGGACCGCAGTATTGATATCCAGGAAGATGCATTTCAACAGGTAAGTTATTGATAACTTTATCAAGCAATCCATAGCCTTTCGGCTGTTTCTGAGATTTGTGTATGATCATCTCTCTTCGAGTGTTGATTCACAACTGACGTTTATGGTATAAAACGAGCGTTTATATTTCAAGAGCTCAATGTTGAATGTGACTTTGTTGCGTGAACATGGATTTTACCGAGCAAAACGTCAAACTCCCTGTCACGAATTTTGATTTTGGAAAAGAGAAGAGAAAGAAGCGTCATGGGGAATTACTACCAGATAGTATACGAGCAGTATTCTGTGGTCCATCAAACTGTGGAAAAACAAATAGTTTATTGGCTTTAATTACACACCCCAATGGTCTTAGATTTGAGAATTTATATGTATACTCTAAATCCTTGAATCAGCCAAAGTATCAATTTCTCAAAAATGTCTTGGATTCGATTGAAGGAGTATCATATCTTCCGTTTAGTGAGCATGAATCTGTAGTATCTCCAGATGAAGCCCTACCAAATTCAATTATGATTTTTGATGATGTGGCATGTGAGAAGCAGGATCACGTCAGAGCATTCTTCTGTATGGGAAGACATAAGAGTGTAGATAGTTTCTATCTATGTCAATCTTATGCTCATATAGGAAAACATCTCATTAGGGATAATGTCAATTTGTTAGTAATTTATCGACAAGATGATGTAAATCTTAAACATATCTATGAAGATCATGTGAATACTGATTTAACTGGCGATGTCTACAACTAAAAGTTGTAGACATCGCCACGTCAGCATGTCAGACTTCAAGAAAGAGAAGAATGTTCTTAATGAGCTCTTGCGAGCTCGTGAGGCTATTAAAAAAAATACACTTTATTAAAACAGGAGAAAGATGATTTTGAAAAAGTCATCGGCGATACTCTAAAACTAGTCGTCACACCACTTGAAAAACTTGTTGAGATGAAAAGTGAAAGTCCACTGCAGCAACAATCCAATCACATTTTTGTTAAAAACAGCAGTAAGAAAATGAAAAAACGAACAAGAATCGATCGATCAAGTTTGCTCAACGATCAAAATAATAATAATAATAAATCAAGTTTATTGGATTATACTGTTTATGATTATGATGATGATGATGATGATGATGATGCTTTTAACACAATAACCAATTCTACATTTAAATCTACGAGTGGAAAAAATGAATCAGCTGAAGATTTTTTATCATTGTTAGATAAAAGCCGTAGAACAATTGACAATATATACGGAGTGCGAAAGGTTGATGGAGTGTATATGATTGGTGATTCAGAAATAGAGTTTGATGATAAATATGTCAAAGTCAGAAATGAAAGTTATCCTAAAACGAATGGACTAATGGAATTGCTATTTAAAAAATATCCGGATGATCTTCTTCTGAGTTCAGCAGATCGTGAAAATTATCGCAAGATTCTGGAAGCATCAAATGCTCATCGGAAAAAATTCAGCAAAGATGAATCTATAAGAATGTCGAGAAGTAATAAATATAAGAATATTTTAGCTCCAATGTTCCGCAGCACTCCACGTAAAAAGAACAACAGCAGCGGAGGAGGACTTGTACCTAAATATAAAATAGCTAAGAAAAATTCTTCCATAGATCTTGTCTACTGGGACGATCCAAATGAGCTTGTCGAACGACTTCGATTATTGATTGCCGAACGATCTGCTGGAAATAACAATCACACCAACGAAATTCATTCAATTATTGAAGAATTGCGTGAAGCTGGGCATATATATTGATACGCATCTTTCTTCTTTGCATCAGTACTACCATGAGTCTCGATGTGTTCGGAAGAAAACTTGGGAGCTCGCAGCAAGTGAGTCGCGGGCCTCCAGGAAATGGTTTTAATTTTACATCAGACGGCGATTTTGACTTAGAGGAGAAGCGACTCTGTAATCTCGGAGAGCCACGCAATCCAAAAGATGCAATCACTTTGCATTCACTGCAAGTTATCCTGCAGACGGAAGTAAATTATATATCTTCTAAAATTACTGGAATTGGTGAACTTATAGACCAATATAGGGAACAAGTTGAAAGCCTTAAATCTGATGTGGACAAAAAATTAAAATATCTTAATGATATTTCTCAACGTAATTTCGCAAGCGTTGAATATATTATTGGTCAATTGAATAATTTTATAATCAAAGAAGATGGAAAAGCAAAAAGTAGCTGAAGAGCTGCATAAAGCTGCACGCCGCAGGTACAAGCGAAGAAAATATGATATACGCGGAATAGATGAGACTTGGCAAGGTGATCTTGTGGAAATGATTCCTTACGCTAGCGAGAACAAAGATTTCCGCTACTTACTCACTGTCATAGACATATTTTCAAAGTACGCGTGGGCCGTGCCAGTCAAGTCGAAGAGTGGCCAGGATGTTACTGCAGCTATGAAGTCAATACTGATAGAAGGACGAGTACCGAAGAATCTACAAACTGACCAAGGAAAAGAATTTTACAATTCAATTTTTCAAAAACTTATGAAGAAGCACAATATACACTTATACTCTTCACATAGTAATCTCCATGCAAGTATATGCGAACGATTCAATAGAACGTTAAAAAATGCAATGTGGACAGAATTCAGCAAACAAGGAAGCTATAAATGGTTGGATATTCTACCTAACTTGCTCAAAGCATACAATTCGAGAAAACATCGGACAACAGGAATCGAGCCTGAAAATGTTACACAGGCAAATGAGAGAGAGGTCAAGAGACGTTTTCCTACTGAAAAGTCGTCAGTGAAAGAACCGAAATTCAAAGTAGGAGATAAAGTACGAATAAGTAGGTTAAAAAATGTTTTTGAAAAAGGTTACACACCAAATTGGTCTACGGAAATTTTCACAATAACGCGAGTTGTTAAAACAGATCCAGTAACTTACCACCTCAAAGATTATTATGATAAACCCGTCTGTGGTGGCTTTTATGAAACGGAAATTCATAAAACTATGTATCCGGAAATTTATTTAGTAGAAAAAGTTTTAAAGAAAAGTGGTAAACGCGTATATGTTAAATGGTTAGGATTCAGTAGCGATCACAATAGTTGGATAGATAAAAATGAGATTGTATAAAATATTCAAGGTTCTAAAAAATAAGAAAGCAATTGTTATTATATTTAATAATGTATTTTTATTCATGTGAATTGTAGTTTTAACAAATAAATAGTATTTAATAATTATCAGTCTTTGTATTTCATTATTTTAGCATGTGGTGAACTTAAAAGAAGTTCCACCCTGATATGTTATAAATAAACTAAGTTTATTTGCTGTGTTTGAAAGATTATTGAAAAGTTCTTGATCTTTCAAGATTGCTGATGAGATCTTTTCTGGCAGAAATATTTGAAAGCTGTCATCAATCTCGGCCACGATCTTCGTGCCGAATCTAGTCTTCACCTCCTTGAGTGCAGTCACCATGTACTCATGATCTTTTTCTAAGTCCGTGACTTTCTTCTTAGGCAAGAACTCGCGCTCAGCAATTTTGTTAAGTGCAGATAGATCCATTCTGAAACGTGAAAAAAATAAGAATTTGTGTGTTAGAGAAAAGATTTTCTTTGAGAACAAAAAAAAAAAAAAATAGTGAGAATCAGCTATGAACTTACTTGAAAATGTTAAGTGAGTCTTGGTTTCTTCTCCAAAGGTAGGTAATTTTCAAGCTCGACTGCTCGAATGTGCTCTTGACCGTGGTGCGTCGGTTCATATAGCCCATTCCCCACCACGATGTCTGCCCCTTCCATAGCCTCTTGTAGAATATCTCTTCTATTGGAAGATGCCCCCTCCATCGATGGATTCCATTCGTGCATTAGCTCCTCACAAACATCGTATTCTATAAAGATTTGTTCGCCTGTATCGCCATAAAGTGTCATCCCCACTCGTGCTGCACTGTTTTCATTAGACAATTCGCTCCCCCTCTCCATTGCTCTCTCGCTTTCTTCTTTAGTATTGGTCGCTTCATACCCCTTCTCCAATTCCATCTCCCCCACTCTTTCTCCTCTTGTATCAGCCATTTTTTCATCCTCCTCCATTTGACTTACAGCCAGTGCCATCTGCTCCTCAATAATTCGGTAATGACCCCAAGGCAAAGTGTCTGTGCTATGAGGTAATAAGTATCTTTTATCATCATGCGGACTTAGTGCTATTTTGTTCTGTTTTTCAGTATGCACTATGTGTAATTTAGAGCGAATGTTGCACTGCTCACGTTTAACAATAATTTGTTCTTCAAGACATTTTCGATAATCTTCGAACGTGATTGTTTTCTTCACAACACTTGACTTTATGCCTTTGGCTTTTTTAACAGTCTCAGATCCATCTATCAAAATACTATACATTTTGCTACGTAAACCAATAAATTCTGTCATAATCTTGCCATTGCATTCATCTTTCATTAATCCAGGCACTTTTTTATTGACACGTGGAATTCCAAATTGATTGTTCTCTTTGTAATCAGAAGTATCAAATTTGTGCAAGTCTTCTTTCATTATTTTATACATATCTACGTCATCAACTTCATATATTAGACTATCTGTGTCAGTGTAAAGGAGTTTACATTTTTCCCCAAGTCGCCGCTTCATATACGAATAATGAAAATCGTATAACAATGTTTTAGACATATCGAGAATGCTGAGACCAACGTATATTGGTTTTTTAATTGTAATACTTGTTCTCTTTAGCTGTATAGCAACCAAATTTTCATCAAAGATAGCACAACTATGAAAATTTGGTTGAGCTATACGTGCTTCTGCTCCATATCGACCAGTAAATTTATTCACTAATCGCACATCAACGCGAGATCGTTCTCGCTCGATGCACTTACCATATACTGCATTAATTAATAACTTGTAGAAAAGCTTCTCAAACTCATTCTTGGCCTGCTTTCTCTTCTCTGTATTAAATTCAACATATGGTTTGAGCCAAGGCTTCTGCTCAAAACTCAGAATCCTATGCACTTTTTTAAGTCGAAGTCCATTATCTAGTACCTGTTTTAACGCAAGATAATGAATGACATACCTTTTCTTATCGTTCAAAGTAGTCAGCAGTTTCTTCTGCTTTGAGCCAGGGGGTGTACGATGCTCTGCACAAAAAGGCAAATCTTGATGATCATCATGTATTTCTTCAGGATACTCTAAATCTACTTCAGCAAAGTAGCCTGTATCAGAGTCTGGTGGTGCATTGAAAAAATTTGAATTTGTTTCATATTCAATCCATTTGAATTTTCCCACTGGTAAATACTGCACCATGGCCCATCCATAAAGATTATTAATATCAAAATATAAGAGCGTCTTCGTTTTCTGATTCTTATCATATGATGATCCCATGTAGGGATTGTTTGCCTTAGCATACCGATTGCAACATTGACTTATTCCTCCTCGAATGCCTGCTTCAATAAACATCAGCATATCTATATCTGTGAGAAGCTCCAATTCCACTTTTGTCATTTTTAGAGCTGCTGAAAATGTGAGACCTGGAGTCGTGTAAAAGTGTGTAGGACATAAACTATACGCTTTCAGTGATGTCTCTCGAAAACTTTCAAAGACGTCAGCTAATAATAAAACATCTGTTTTCAAGTACAAATCAGAATATTCACCCAAAGTTCTTATAGTAAACATATTCCACACTGTAACAGCATGATGATAGTCTTCATCAATAATGTGAGAATCTGTTAGTTTATTGTAAAACTCATTCTTTTCTGGCAGTTTTGTAGTCATCAACTTGTCCAATCCATCTACGAAATCATATGGAAATACACCTTTTCGTCTCAGAAGATTGATTTGCTCATCTGTAAATCCATCAGTTTTGAACTCATTTACTGCTATCGGCACTGTTTCCAAATATGATGCAAGCTTTTCCAACGATGATGGTAAAAAACGCCATGAATCAATAAATCTAAAACTGATGTCACAGTCATCTATAAACTTCGTAAATGAAATATATTTTTCTTTGTTGTGAGGTATCAGAGATACTCGTCCAGTCATTATTGTAGAAGTAGCAATCTCTTTCAAAATGAAGTGTGTGTCATAATTGAGGTTATGAAAGATAACCGGCACAAACCTCGAATCCTTGTAATTTAAATTGCATGAATTGTGAGCTGCCCCTCTGAAACTAAATAGAAAAAAATGTCTTACATGTTGTACAGCATTAAAGTCAAATATTTGTATACATTAAAAACTAACGTACCGTCCTGTTAGATGACAATGGTCTCGTACTGCGAGTTCATCATTTTTAATAGGCTTTCGACATATATGACAAACAGTTGACCCCCGAAAAGATAATTCTTCTAGATCTGTAAGTCTCATTGGTTTTGGATTTTTGTAGAGTAGATCAATCTTTTCACTAATTCCTTTCAATTCTCGAACAAACCATTTTGCCGGTGTCTCTTCATCTTCATTTTTTTGTCTGTATGATTTATAAACAGATAAACTGTCATCAAAGCTGCACTTTATATAATAGCCTATGCTATATGCTTCATGAAGCTGAAAAGCATTTTCATTTTCAGTAGGCTTTAACAAACATTCGAAATCTGCATAAATAACAAAAGGAACTTTTTCACTTTTATTATAATCTTCAAATTTAAGAATGTTATTCTTAAAGTCGGGCAAATTAATTCGACATTTATTTATATTTTTGCAATAATTTTCGTGCATTTGCAGCCTTTCTTTACAGTAAAAAATTTGTAAACACCTTTCGCAGTGGTATGATTTTACATGAGATTTGCTTAATTGAGAGCTTAAAATTCGAGACAGATACTTAATCCAAACGTAGTGGTATTTAGGCAGGCTTCCGCCAACATCATGATTATTTTCTTCATTTTCATCTATGTAAAAATCTTGAATGAGGAGTAGATTTACATGTTTTTCTTTCTTTTCTTTTGTAATATGGCATGGCGATACTTCAAACTTTACATTATACTTTTTTAACATGTATACATTTACTGAAATATCATTTAATTTTTCAAATTTTGGTACATCTTTAAGTTTGACTGGAAATTCTATATCACCAAAGTTCAGCTCGTTCTCATACATACGATATTGATTAACTCTATTGGGATTAGTTTCACTAGGATGCAATGCTGAAAGTATAGCATACTTGAAACACTGATTATCATTATTACGAATATTAACACATGCCTTTTTCTTTTCTATAAACTTTGGAAGTGGAATGAAGGAACTCCCCTTGATTGGAGAATATTTTTTCATATTGATACACAAACTGATAATACTCGTCAGGGTCCAGCCAGAATCTTTCTCCTGAAATTCTTCAAGCTGGGTGAGAATAGGTTCTTTGATATGATCCTTAAACCATTCTTCCAAATTCGTTGACATGAATGCTGTAACACTTTCACTTGTAAAATATTTAATGTCAGTCGTTTCCTCTCCATTTTTCTGCATAGAAAATTCTGCGATAAAGTCAGAATTTATTTTTACAGCGTTATATTCCTTCAAGCAATCTTCTACTTTAACCTTGAAAAGCTTTTGCGCATCGTTAAAAAAACTTAGAATGTCCACATGCTTTATATTTACAACTACACCTGTTCTAATTCGATTTTGAAAAGCTGATTCTACATCACGCCACTCAACTCTAGCTTCAGTTTCTTCCGATTGTAGACTTCCTCCTTGCTGAAGATGTTGTTCGAGTTGAACTTGCACACATGAAAGATGTGTCATACAAGTTTGATATTTCTGCTTTTCTCCTCTTGAAAGATTAGATTTATTGATTTTTTCGTTCAATTCCTTTATTGTAGAATTGCACATGTCTAGCCAATAATGAATATCATTATTGCTCATTCCGTGTATATTTCGTGAAGTATCACGCACTACTTCGACAAGACGTTCGAAAAGTTGAATTGAAGCCATATTTACTTTTTCCAACTTAAAGTAACACTCACAGACTCGTAAACGAAAAAAGGACTAGTTTTGTGTACCGTGGTAGTAGTAGTAGTAGTAGTAGTAGACGAAGACTGCTGCTCAAAGTAAAGTTTCCCTTTATATAGGGAAGACCATGAAAGAAGAGGTGGATTTTTTTATGTCTGGTCCAATGAGAAGCGTCATCTTCTGAATAGAAAAGCTGAGGAGCAAGATATGTTGAGGGGGGGGGGGTGAATTTTCTTGGGGAGGGGTGGTTTTTCTTGGGAAGGGGTGAATTTTCTACTTTTAGACCAATGAGAAATCGTCTTTCAGACCCATCCAATCAGGGCCTGTGCTTCTTTTAAGCAACCAATTGTAAAAAATCATAAGGCGGAGTTTCTTCTTATATAAACCAGGGTGAGGAAAGTCATCTGTTCATTTTCAATCCACACTTCTTACTGAAATTCTAACTCTACAAAGCTCCAAGATGACTACAATGTGTGAATACAAAAAGATGTTCGAAAATACCATACTGAAATATCCAGAAGAAAATGTTTATATTGTTGACATTCAAGGATTTCAAAGAATTGCTGTGGATACTTTTATTTTCAAGGAAATTAGTTTCCTCAACGTAAAAAAAACAGCTTTACCAACTGCTTACCTCTTCAAGTCTCCTATGCCGTGGGAAGAACTTACCGAGGAAGAAAAATGTATGATTCATTGGCTAGAAAAAAGTTACCATGGAATCGAATGGAATTCTGGTGACATTCCATACCATCGACTTCAACAAGTCTTACAAATCTTTACGCGAGGTGTTACAAAAAATATTCGTTAAAGGAGAACAGAAAGCACTGTGGTTAAAAAATTATTTGCCGAATACGTAAGTATTTATACTTTCCTTCAGTTTTTTTCCATGCTCTTGATACTTCAGTTTATCCACATTTTTTTTTTTTTCAGTCTAATATCCCATGTCGAAGATCTCGGATGCCCTCCACTGGAGAACATAAAAAGTAATAAAAATTACTTTTGCTTGCACCATCAACTTTCTATTAGAAGAAAACCAGCATGTGCCGTCCATAATGCTCTTTCAATAAGAGCATGGTTATTAAATTATTTGTCTGGAAAATTTAGTCAAGACGAAGTTGATTAAAATGTATTATGAAAAAAAAATGATTAAATAAAATAATTTAAAAAAAAAATTATAATTCTTACGATTCTTTTTTATCTTTTAAAACAAAAAAAAATGTTGAAAAGGGATTGAAATTTATTTATTTATTTACACTAAAAGGAAGACAAAGAGCAGAGTATATCAATTTAAAAATCATATCTAAATTTTCTGAAATATTTTACAATTTTTAAATTTTCTAAATAAATTTGGGAAAACTCAAAGTTTTAATAAACGATGAGGTGTCCACAATTCTTTAAATTTATTTTTTTTTATAATTTTTGTAAATTTTGTTTACATTGATGTGATCTATTATTATCTCATCATCTATAATCCGCGGTAAATTGCGTTGTTGTTGCTGCTGAGGTTGCTGTTGTTGCTGTGACGGCTGTTGCTGCTGCTGTTGCTGCTGCTGCTGTTGCTGTGGCTGCTGTTGTTGCTGCTGTGGCTGCTGCTGTCGCTGCTGCTGTTGTTGCTGCTGCTGTTGCTGGTGTTGCTGTGGCTGCTGCTGTTGCTGGTGTTGCTGCTGCTGTTGTTGCTGCTGCTGTTGCTGGTGTTGCTGCTGCTGTTTACTATCAGTCCTTTTTAATTGCAAAATACCACGTCTCGGTACTGGTCTCGTAACCTCTGAAAAATTAAAGCAAACAAAAAATAAATTTATTGTATACAAAATAAAACTAATTTATAGTTAAAGCATTTTTTTACCTGAAGTCATTGTAGATGTTCCTGGTTTTGGTGACGTCTCTCTCTTTCCTACCTTTTTCTTCTTCTGCTCGTTGCCTTTTTGATCTTTAACAATAAAAAAACAGATTAGCATTTTTTTAAATAAAGTTATATAATTTTAAGAATAAATTTAATATTTTTTACCATTTACTTTTCTCTTCATATTCGAGGACGCGATCTTAGGAATCGGCTTGAGATCGCGTATACTTTTAACAGATGTACATGTTCCGCTAGAGCTGGAGCTCGAACTAGAGCTCAAACTAGAGCTCGAACTCGAGCTAGAACTTGAGCTCGACCGAGACCGTCTTCTTCGGGTCACCGAAGATTGTCGAGGCTGCTCAGCCGTCAAAGATCGCCGAGGCTGCTCAGCCATTGGGGATCGCTGCGCCGGATTAGCCGCCGAGGATCGTCGAGGATGCTCAGCCGTCGAAGATCTCTGAGGCTGCTCAGCCATTGGGGATCGCCGTGGCGGGTCAGCCGTCGGAGATCGCTGCGCCGGGTCAGCCGCCGAGGATCGTCGAGGATGCTCAGCCGTCGAAGATCTCTGAGGCTGCTCAGCCATTGGGGATCGCCGTGGCTGGTCAGCCACCGGAGATCGTTGTGGCAGGTCAGCCACCGGGGATCGTCGTGGCAGGTTAGCCACCGGGGATCGTCGTGGCAGGTTAGCCGCCGGAGATCGTCGTGGCAGGTCAGCCGTCGGAGATCGTCGCGGTGCTAATTGCTGCAAAGCAGCATTTGGTGGTTGTGGCACTGCAACATTAAAAAAATTGTAATAAATTAATTTAAAGAAAAAAACTTTTGAATAGTACAATAAAAAAAAAATTCACTTACGTGTTTCGACCACGTCCATTGCCCAGGAGACGTAGTCGAGCATTGTTAGGAGAGTTGGTGCGTTGGCGACCAGCCAACGTATACGCTCCTGGGCGACCTGCAGACTCCGTCGGCTTCGAGAAGGCTGCATTGATGAATTTAGCTTCTTCGGTGACATTTTCTTGTCAGCTTGCAAGAAAAAACCTGACTTCGGTGTATCTTGAGGGGTTATACTCGAAGGCGGGAGAACACTTTTCACTATTTTGCCGAATGAACTTGGAAACGAGGAGTGAATTGACTGACGAAGCATGCACCGGGTCCTTAAATACGGTGGACAGCGAAGCTTCCCTTTCCACTTCAATTGCCAAAAGTCCTTCGAATTGCCGAAAAATTTCCACTTTCTTCTCATAGAACCTCCCTTAGACACTTCCCACCGGAATTTTCAAAATCTCCTCCCTCTCAACAAAATTTGACCATCCCTCAATCACTCGAGTGCACACCTACGCTTTCTTGGAGGGAGAGAGAGAGATTGAGCGTAAGATTATCTCTTCAAGAATCGTCAGTTTCAAGTGTGTGCGAAAATTATCTCTAACGTGGAAAACAACTTTGAGGGTTCATCACTTCACCAACCTGCACACACCCACGTTTTCAAGAGAAACATATCGCTCATTCCAAAAATTGGCAACGGTCTGAGGATGCCTTACACAGCAATAAGGATTAATTTCTTATTCGACCTGCACACGCCTGCATTTTTCTCAAAAGCAATAAGAAGCTTTCGCATGAGAGGTGTAACTGATCACTATACAATGCTTCATTGTCTACCACCTGAGCGGGGTCCTTAGCGTGCGCATCAACCTCCACACGCCCACATTTTTTCTCCAAAGCAATACGCAGCATTCGTATGAAAGGTGTAACGCTTATTCTAAATCTAAAGGGCATCGATCAGTATACCATGCTGCATTGTCAACCACCTGAGCAAAGGATGTCGGTGTGCGCACCCGGTACACACCCACATTTTCCTCAAAAGCTAATCCCGAAATTGGCATCGGTTCGAGGATGCCTTACACGCGTCAATAAGGATTGATTTCTAATCCGTGAAACAGGTGTGTAAGAAAGCAATCACCTCAAAGGATTATCTTTTTCTACGGTACACGCCCACATTTTCCTCAAAAGCTAATCCCGAAATCGGCATCGGTTCGAGGATGCCTTACACGCGTCAGTAAGGATTGATTTCTAATCCGTGAAACAGGTGTGTAAGAAAGCAAACACCTCAAAGGATTATCTTTTTCTACGGTACACGCCCACATTTTCCTCAAAAGCTAATCCCGAAATTGGCATCGGTTCGAGGATGCCTTACACGCGTCAATAAGGATTGATTTCTAATCCGTGAAACAGAAAATTAGAGAACGCTATAGGCATTCCAAAAACATATTTGAGAGAGGGAGTACACTTTTTCATCGGTTAGCAAATCACTTAGAGTGGAAGTGTTTTCGTGTGCGGGAGAGAGGGAGATCCATCCCACTCTTGAGAGGAAAGGGAGTTTTCTGGTATGGGGAAAGAGGGAGAACCATTCCCACTCGTTCATCGGGTACCAAAACACTTTGAAAGGAGAGGGAGTGTTTTAGTATGCGGAAAAGAGGGAGAACCATTCCCACTCTTCCATCGGGTACCAAAACACTTTGGGAGGAGAGGGGGTGTTTTAGTATGCCTATGTTTTGGTATGCCTATAGCCTATCTACTCACCTTCAATTGTTCAAAAAAAAAAAAATTATTACTTACTAAGATATTTAAAAGCTAGCAACTTGCTTCCTTGCTTTCTTTCTTTCTTGCTTCCTTGCTTGCCTTGTATAATTACTAATAAAAATATAACCAAATTTAATTAATAATCGATTTAAAAATTTGACAGTTTCAGAATACAATTTCTCCTACAAATTTTTCTGTGGCAGAGTTAGCAGAAAAATTCTTAAATGATTTTGAATATGTTGATTTAGAAAAAACATCAATTCCAGGGTTATATGTTAATTTAAAAAAACATAAAAAAGTAAATTCCAACGTTCTTAGCTTATTAAACCAAAGTGAGGTAATAAATTCAACATACATATTAAATTTATGCAATAATTTATTACAATAATTACATAATATACTTTATGTAAATTAATATTATTACAGATATTACGAGGGGAAATCGAAATTGACAGTTCAGATAAAAAATCTATTATTCAAGCATATGAAGAGGCTATTTCTAACATAGTTTCTAAGAAACGTCGTTTAATTTATACTATGAATATTTCAAGAGTAGAAGATTTAAATTCGTACTTAGATGATTTGCCGCATAACATAAGTGTTGAATTAAATAAAGATTTTGGACATTGCTCAGGAATTAATGTTCCTTCTTATTACGTAGCTGGACATCAGTTATTTACTGATATGCATTGCGAAGATTCAACTCTGGATAGCGTAAACATTATTCATGGTGGATTGCCAAATTCATTAAAAGCATGGCTGATTATTGATGTAAATCATAATAGCAAGTTTCTCCGCATTGTATCAAATGATATTCGAAATTTGAAAAAGCAAGGAAAAAGTTACACCAATTCGTGGCTTGATGGTTGCTCAATGCCTGTTAATCACAAAAATCTTGTAATAGCACCATCATATTTAAAAAAACACGAAATTAATTTTGACATAGTATTACAGCGTCAAGGTGATCTTGTCTACGTTGGATGCTTCGTGTATCATCAATTTATAAATTTTGGATGCAATTTAGCTGAAGCAGTTAACGTCGGAAGTTCCTTTTGGAATTTGACCAGTAATTTATGCTGTCCTTGCATATGCCCTGGTAATGCTATTACTAAATTGGCGCGCAATGTACAGTCAGAAAATTTCATATGTGAAAAAAAAGTTAAAAAATATTTTTGCGATATTAATAATTGTAGTGCCTTTTTTGAGAATGCCAAATCATATAAGTTTCATAAACTTAGTCACAATGAAACTGTGTTTCAATGTCAAAAGTGTGTCAAAAAGTTTTCTACAAAAGAGTCTTTGAGAAAACACAACAAAGGAGCTCATGAACATAATGCGCCATTGTGCTCAAATTGTAAAGTGCCACAAACAGCACAAAATTTGGCAAGGCATATTAAGAGATGCTATCTCAGAATTTGTAAAAAATGCAACAAAATCTGTAAACCAAAAGGATTTGGTCCTCATGTTGCAAAATGTCAGGAAATGTAGTCTTGAATTTATTTAGTTATAGTAAAATCTTATGAAAATGGTCGATACGTAGTACAGCTGAGTAATAGAGTTACAAATTTTAAACATCCGTAAGCGGACCTCCGTCTTGCAATAGTGGACCTCCGTCTTGCGAAAGCGGACCTCCATTTTGCGAAAGCGGACCTCCGTCTTGAGCATAAGAACCGCAGTCTTGTGCATGTGCGCTTATATGTTAACATACAATGTATTATGGAATATGAAAAATTGTACTGTATCGGTAAAAGTAATATGTGCTTCAAAATAATTTAGTTAAAACCAATTGAATTTACTTTATTTTTACAAAAATATGATTACTTGTTGATGTTTAATTTGATTAAATTACAAATAAATATTTTTTCCTAATTTCGAATTAATTTTTAATTGACTTTCAGACTCCCCTAAGAGGATGTCGTAGCTAACCTGACCATTTGTGACCCTAATTCGGACTGCATTTTACGTTGTTCGCGTTAAATTTACTTTGTAACATCATAAATCAAATTAGTATCAATTTATAATCATGCAGAGAATTTGCAGCCACATCGTTTTCACTAATAAAAACTTTTAATAATTTTATAATTGATGTAAGGAATAATGTAAAAATGTCTGTCATCTTACTGTTTCCTATATGAATTAGCGTTCTCACCTTGCGCTGCATTTTCCATTGTTCGTTTTATTTGAGAATAAATAAATACCATTTGACGTTTAGAAACGTTTATTAACATAATAAGAATTTGCAGCCACTACATTTTTCTACATTACGCTTGTACGTTTGTTAATTTTTGTGGTTAAGAAAATTTAAACCTATCTGCGTGGCTCCGACATCCTCTTAATAATGAAAAATATCTTGCTAAATATCATAAAAATCTCAATACTTGATAAGATCACTGATCTCTGTGCAAGTGTGGGAGTATGTATCTACTTCTATGTATCTCTCTACTTCCCTCTCTCCTCCTTCCTCACCCTCTCTCTCGCCCTCTCCTTCACGCGTTCTCTCTCTCTCTCTCTCTCTCCCTCTCTTTATAATATACTGTTGTACATTAAATCATCGTAAATATAAACACTACTTAGGTATACATCTATCGATAGTATTGGATTTGATAAATCAAGAGGTTTCTTATACTTATTCCAGCATTATTGAATATTGAAAAATAAATTAAGAAAGCTGACTCACAAATCTTATCTAAGTTGCTTAAATCTTACGTGAATTTCTCAGCATTATTTATAATAACGTTCTTTCATATACAAAAATCTTATTTACAAAGCAGTTGTTGTAAGTTATTTAATTTATATACTAATTTTGATAAATCAAAATTTTTAATTTACCAGTTAATTAAACCAAGTTTTTTAAATTACATATAGAAATAGGTTGTTTTTATTAAATTACTTTGATATTGTTATATAATTTTGTTATTCTACAAATACAATAACAATTACTTAATGCTAATTTTCTGTATATATAAATATAATATATATATTATATCGTGATTGTAATTGTAAGTAATACTTTAAAAATAATAATATTTATTTCATTAAGATGGTTTTAAATAATGAAGATAAGTTGATTGTAAAAGGAATTAATGAATTTTCTGATACAAATAGTAAATTAAATGATAATCATATTTCTGAATTTAATAATATTTTAAAAAGTAATTCTAATTTCAATATGCAATCTACGTTGACAATGCAAAGACTTTCCAACATTCAACCAGTTGATTTAAATGATAAATTTATACAGATATTATTTTCAGGATCAAGTAGTAATGATCATTGGATTTGCATATATTATTATAATAATGTAATTCATATTTATGATAGTTTAAATAAAAATTCATTAGATAATGATCATATAATATTCATTAATAGATTATTTCCAAATAACGATCAATTACGAATAGTTTTTGAAAAAGTTCAGTATCAAACAAATGCTAATGATTGTGGCGTTTTCGCTATCGCTTTTGCAGTAGCAATTGTTTTCAATAAATGTCCTTGTAATTTAAAGTTTGATCTTAAAAAAATGCGACAGCACTTGTACAAAATATATGAAGAATACACTATATTACCTTTTCCAGTAATACATGATTTAAGTATTAACAATGACTTAACCAATAATATGATTCATTCTCAAGAAAATATCGAATTAGCTTTGAATTTTTCTAATATCAATATAAGACATCTAGAAGTTTCTTATGAAAATCGATTAATTAAAGGGCAACAACTCTTAATGAAGCAGTTTCAAAAGCATAGAAAAGGATGCAATCAGATTGTAGCAAAACATTTAAATGACTATATTGATTTGGAAAAGGATACAGATAATATAACTGAAAAATTGAAACAGCAATATCTAATTGATAACAGTGAATCTGAAAGTATGGAAGTGGACGAAAACATTCATTTTAAAATGGGTGATAAAGAAAAAGTAATAAAAGAATGTTATGTTATGTTAGAAAAAATGAATCCAATTAATATTAAAAAAGTTGAATTGTATAATTCTATTAAAAATTGTTCAAAAACAAGAGCATTAAAACAAAAAGAGAAGAGGCACGCTTACAATGAAGAAGAAAAAGCTAATATAAATAAGAAAAGACGCTTAAATGATAATTTAAAAAAACATACTTTGGCAAAAAAAGAAATTGAAAACGCTAAAAACATAAAAGCTTTAAAAGAAAAAGATAAAAGACAGGCTCGCAGTGAAGAAGAAAACATTCAGATTAATAAAAAAAGACGTTTAAATGCGGGTTTAAAAAAACATACTATGACAAAAATAGAAATTGAAAACGCTAAAAACAAAAGCTTTGAAACAAAAAGAGAAGAGGCACGCTTACAATGAAGAAGAAAAAGCTAATATAAATAAGAAAAGACGATTATATGCTAATTTAAAAAAACATACTTTGACAAAAATAGAAATTGAAAACGCTAAAAACATAAAAGCTTTGAAACAAAAAGAGAAAAGAATGGCTCGCAGTGAAGAAGAAAAAATTCAGATTAATAAAAAAAGACGATTAAATGCGAGTTTAAAAAAACAAACTTTGAATATTGCTGCTATTTGTAATTCTAATTTTAATGAAAATGATATTACTGAAAATTATTTAGGAAATATGAATGAGATATGTGTATTTTGTCAGGCAAAACATTTCAAGTTTGAAGTAACTGTTGATAACAAATTTCAGAATTGTTGCAGCAAAGGAAAAGTGCGTTTATTAGATAATATTACTTATCCAGAACGTTTAATAGAATTAAGTACCAAAAATACAATTGAAAGTAAACACTTCAGAAAACATATAAGACTATATAATAATGCACTGGCTTTCGCAAATTTTACCAAGCAATGATATAATTACAGAAACATTTGGAGAAAATTTAAATGCCAGCGATAAAGACATCCATAAAAAAGTTATTCTAGCTCCGAAAAACGTTGATGTACATAATATTAACAACGAAATATTATTGAAAATTAAACACTTGCAGCAGCAATAAAATAAGCGTCTAAGACAAGATCTGTGTGTATAATGAAAGTCTTACTGAAGAGTCCAAATAAACAGATTTGGGACGAAACGCTTATTTTTCAACTCAGTGTACTATACGATGGTTTGAAGATGAATTTTCTATAGTAGTAAATATTATAAGCAAGTGATACCCAATTATAAGGCCCAGAATATAAAGTCCAAAATTTAACCAATTTATATAAAAAGGCTCAATTAGGCTCGAATAATAAGGCCCCAAAATTTAAGTACCAAGAAGGCCCAAAAATATAAGTCCCAAAAATATAAGGCCCAAAAATATAAGGCCCAAAAATATAAGGCCCAAAAATAAAAGACCCCAGTTATAATAAGTCCCATTGCAGGGGACCTAGGTTAACTTATTTAAGTCATACGACACACGGCACACGGCACACCTAAGCTGCTTAATATAATGTAAGAGTAAGATGTAAGATGTAAGATAAGATAAGAAAGATGTAAGATAAGATAAGATAAGATAAGATAAGATAAGATAAGATAAGATGTGTGTGTGTGTGTGTGTGTGTGTGTGTGTGTGTGTGTATGGATGGATAAAGATTATTTTAAAATTGGTCCAGATGCAAGGGATGCTGCGATTAAATATTTCTGCAAATGTGCTGTTTTTTTTTAAAGCCATCTATTTGTGAATATAAGATGACGAATGCTTTATGTATTCGTGCATATCATAAGATGTAATCAGTAAATTTGGTCCAGATAAAAGGGATACTGCGAGATTAAATATTTATGCAGATATAATTTTTTAGTACAATGAAAAGGTACCGCTATATTAGCGCGTCCGAAATCCGATAGCCGCTTGCAGAGTGTGTAAATAAGTGCGGCTGATATGTAATGGAAGAGCTGAGCTGTGCGAGCATGCTAACATGCGTGGCGAAAAGTGCGTGGTGGAGGGAAAGAGCTGCCGCTGCTTTCGTGACGATCGGTCTGACGCGCCGCCGTGACGATCGCCGCTCGCCGATTCACTCCCCAGTAAAATGTGTACCCGGCAAGCCTACAGAAGTATTCACTTCAAAACTCTTAAGATACTTACTATGTAACTTGCACTGAACGTTTCATTTTGTTTATTGGTAAACAACTAAAATTTTCTCTTTACGTATTTTATTATAACGTCATAAAAACACCATAAGTACAATGAAACGGTCATGGCAAGTTACGTAGTAAGTATCTTGAGAATTCTTCCTAATTGATCAGTATATAATTTAACTTTAAGTTGAGTAAGCCCTTTATTGACCAAAAAAATGTTGTTGCTTCATTATGATTAAATATAATAAACTTGACTTTGGTTGATTGATCTCTCAGTTCTTTTTTATCTGTTATTTGGTTGCAGAATATATGAAACTCGCATAACCTTTTACTTTTTTAAAAGTTAATTTCCTTGTTTATGTTATTAAAGGCGTGTTTTTAAAAATGTTAAGAAAAATGTGTAGAAATCCGAAGATAGCTGTTTTGATTGGGAACAAACTAATGAACGTAGAAGACAGCAATTATAAAATGAAGAAAACTGCTTTGAACTATGAAAAAACTGTTGTCTTCACTTATTAATAGTTATTGTCTGTTGTATTCATTTTTTTTATTTTCTAAATTGTAAAATTTTACACCTGAAAAAAAATCATAATAGCGAACATTCCAAGTTCCGAGCCTTAAGTCCCTTTTGGTTCGGATTTAATTTTTTTGAGCCATGATGTTATGTTAAACCCGCGCGCTTCGGATCCTGTTCCGATCGCAGGTGAGTCCACCGTTCTAGAGGTGATAACCCCCATACCTCTCTAGAACTAAGTATGAGAGCTTTCCGACTTTGACGAGGACAGTGTCAACTCGTCGTCAGACACACTACGGTTTCATTCTCGCATCCTAACGCCCCCCCCCCCTGCAAGGCAGCGCGCCTTTGCTGGCATCGTTACCGCGTAAGACCAGGTGACGAATCATTCTACACATCCCCTTTCGGGGCAGTTGTCATCGCTCCCGCATCCTCCTCGGCAGCAGGATTATTGCCCATTTTTGTAATGTGTGATGAAAGAGATAGATTAAGAGATAAGAGATAATGTGAAGTGTTTTTGTTGTTGTGGTGCTTGTGTAGTGTTTCTAGATGTATGCATTCGACAGTGTGGGCTCATCACACCCACGCATGTTCCTATCGGCTGTCCGCGGCTGCTTATTCAATTTATTCGCAGCTAACCTCTTTCTCAGGGGCTGTTCCTCTATCCGCAACCTAAGGACGCGCTGTGTAGTGGTGATAGGTACCCACCCGTCCGAAATAGTTTTTATTAGTGAAAGTTATTATTAGTTAGTAAATAGTTTTTATTAGTGAAAGAAAATGTCCGTCCGTCCGTCCATTCGTATGTCTGGATTTTCTTTATATAAAGAGCACTTACATGAGTTTATCAATAGATAAAGATAAATTAATATTAAACAATATAAATTCTTTTAAATAAACCGTAACTTATAATCGAATAGATGTTTTAAACAAACATTGCCATCAATTATATACTTTCATATGTTCGTTTCATTTTGTTTATTGTTGAACAACAAAATGTTCCTTTTATGTATTAGAACGTCATAAAAACACCATAAGTACAATGAAACGGTCATGGCAAGTTACGTAGTAAGTATCTTGAGAATTCTTCCTAATTGATCAGTATATAATTTAACTTTAAGTTGAGTAAGCCCTTTATTGACCAAAAAAATGTTGTTGCTTCATTATGATTAAATATAATAAACTTGACTTTGGTTGATTGATCTCTCAGTTCTTTTTTATCTGTTATTTGGTTGCAGAATATATGAAACTCGCATAACCTTTTACTTTTTTAAAAGTTAATTTCCTTGTTTATGTTATTAAAGGCGTGTTTTTAAAAATGTTAAGAAAAATGTGTAGAAATCCGAAGATAGCTGTTTTGATTGGGAACAAACTAATGAACGTAGAAGACAGCAATTATAAAATGAAGAAAACTGCTTTGAACTATGAAAAAACTGTTGTCTTCACTTATTAATAGTTATTGTCTGTTGTATTCATTTTTTTTATTTTCTAAATTGTAAAATTTTACACCTGAAAAAAAATCATAATAGCGAACATTCCAAGTTCCGAGCCTTAAGTCCCTTTTGGTTCGGATTTAATTTTTTTGAGCCATGATGTTATGTTAAACCCGCGCGCTTCGGATCCTGTTCCGATCGCAGGTGAGTCCACCGTTCTAGAGGTGATAACCCCCATACCTCTCTAGAACTAAGTATGAGAGCTTTCCGACTTTGACGAGGACAGTGTCAACTCGTCGTCAGACACACTACGGTTTCATTCTCGCATCCTAACGCCCCCCCCCCCCCTGCAAGGCAGCGCGCCTTTGCTGGCATCGTTACCGCGTAAGACCAGGTGACGAATCATTCTACACATCCCCTTTCGGGGCAGTTGTCATCGCTCCCGCATCCTCCTCGGCAGCAGGATTATTGCCCATTTTTGTAATGTGTGATGAAAGAGATAGATTAAGAGATAAGAGATAATGTGAAGTGTTTTTGTTGTTGTGGTGCTTGTGTAGTGTTTCTAGATGTATGCATTCGACAGTGTAGGCTCATCACACCCACGCATGTTCCTATCGGCTGTCCGCGGCTGCTTATTCAATTTATTCGCAGCTAACCTCTTTCTCAGGGGCTGTTCCTCTATCCGCAACCTAAGGACGCGCTGTGTAGTGGTGATAGGTACCCACCCGTCCGAAATAGTTTTTATTAGTGAAAGTTATTATTAGTTAGTAAATAGTTTTTATTAGTGAAAGAAAATGTCCGTCCGTCCGTCCATTCGTATGTCTGGATTTTCTTTATATAAAGAGCACTTACATGAGTTTATCAATAGATAAAGATAAATTAATATTAAACAATATAAATTCTTTTAAATAAACCGTAACTTATAATCGAATAGATGTTTTAAACAAACATTGCCATCAATTATATACTTTCATATGTTCGTTTCATTTTGTTTATTGTTGAACAACAAAATGTTCCTTTTATGTATTAGAACGTCATAAAAACACCATAAGTACAATGAAACGGTCATGGCAAGTTACGTAGTAAGTATCTTGAGAATTCTTCCTAATTGATCAGTATATAATTTAACTTTAAGTTGAGTAAGCCCTTTATTGACCAAAAAAATGTTGTTGCTTCATTATGATTAAATATAATAAACTTGACTTTGGTTGATTGATCTCTCAGTTCTTTTTTATCTGTTATTTGGTTGCAGAATATATGAAACTCGCATAACCTTTTACTTTTTTAAAAGTTAATTTCCTTGTTTATGTTATTAAAGGCGTGTTTTTAAAAATGTTAAGAAAAATGTGTAGAAATCCGAAGATAGCTGTTTTGATTGGGAACAAACTAATGAACGTAGAAGACAGCAATTATAAAATGAAGAAAACTGCTTTGAACTATGAAAAAACTGTTGTCTTCACTTATTAATAGTTATTGTCTGTTGTATTCATTTTTTTTATTTTCTAAATTGTAAAATTTTACACCTGAAAAAAAATCATAATAGCGAACATTCCAAGTTCCGAGCCTTAAGTCCCTTTTGGTTCGGATTTAATTTTTTTGAGCCATGATGTTATGTTAAACCCGCGCGCTTCGGATCCTGTTCCGATCGCAGGTGAGTCCACCGTTCTAGAGGTGATAACCCCCATACCTCTCTAGAACTAAGTATGAGAGCTTTCCGACTTTGACGAGGACAGTGTCAACTCGTCGTCAGACACACTACGGTTTCATTCTCGCATCCTAACGCCCCCCCCCCCCCTGCAAGGCAGCGCGCCTTTGCTGGCATCGTTACCGCGTAAGACCAGGTGACGAATCATTCTACACATCCCCTTTCGGGGCAGTTGTCATCGCTCCCGCATCCTCCTCGGCAGCAGGATTATTGCCCATTTTTGTAATGTGTGATGAAAGAGATAGATTAAGAGATAAGAGATAATGTGAAGTGTTTTTGTTGTTGTGGTGCTTGTGTAGTGTTTCTAGATGTATGCATTCGACAGTGTGGGCTCATCACACCCACGCATGTTCCTATCGGCTGTCCGCGGCTGCTTATTCAATTTATTCGCAGCTAACCTCTTTCTCAGGGGCTGTTCCTCTATCCGCAACCTAAGGACACGCTGTGTAGTGGTGATAGGTACCCACCCGTCCGAAATAGTTTTTATTAGTGAAAGTTATTATTAGTTAGTAAATAGTTTTTATTAGTGAAAGAAAATGTCCGTCCGTCCGTCCATTCGTATGTCTGGATTTTCTTTATATAAAGAGCACTTACATGAGTTTATCAATAGATAAAGATAAATTAATATTAAACAATATAAATTCTTTTAAATAAACCGTAACTTATAATCGAATAGATGTTTTAAACAAACATTGCCATCAATTATATACTTTCATATGTTCGTTTCATTTTGTTTATTGTTGAACAACAAAATGTTCCTTTTATGTATTAGAACGTCATAAAAACACCATAAGTACAATGAAACGGTCATGGCAAGTTACGTAGTAAGTATCTTGAGAATTCTTCCTAATTGATCAGTATATAATTTAACTTTAAGTTGAGTAAGCCCTTTATTGACCAAAAAAATGTTGTTGCTTCATTATGATTAAATATAATAAACTTGACTTTGGTTGATTGATCTCTCAGTTCTTTTTTATCTGTTATTTGGTTGCAGAATATATGAAACTCGCATAACCTTTTACTTTTTTAAAAGTTAATTTCCTTGTTTATGTTATTAAAGGCGTGTTTTTAAAAATGTTAAGAAAAATGTGTAGAAATCCGAAGATAGCTGTTTTGATTGGGAACAAACTAATGAACGTAGAAGACAGCAATTATAAAATGAAGAAAACTGCTTTGAACTATGAAAAAACTGTTGTCTTCACTTATTAATAGTTATTGTCTGTTGTATTCATTTTTTTTATTTTCTAAATTGTAAAATTTTACACCTGAAAAAAAATCATAATAGCGAACATTCCAAGTTCCGAGCCTTAAGTCCCTTTTGGTTCGGATTTAATTTTTTTGAGCCATGATGTTATGTTAAACCCGCGCGCTTCGGATCCTGTTCCGATCGCAGGTGAGTCCACCGTTCTAGAGGTGATAACCCCCATACCTCTCTAGAACTAAGTATGAGAGCTTTCCGACTTTGACGAGGACAGTGTCAACTCGTCGTCAGACACACTACGGTTTCATTCTCGCATCCTAACGCCCCCCCCCCCCTGCAAGGCAGCGCGCCTTTGCTGGCATCGTTACCGCGTAAGACCAGGTGACGAATCATTCTACACATCCCCTTTCGGGGCAGTTGTCATCGCTCCCGCATCCTCCTCGGCAGCAGGATTATTGCCCATTTTTGTAATGTGTGATGAAAGAGATAGATTAAGAGATAAGAGATAATGTGAAGTGTTTTTGTTGTTGTGGTGCTTGTGTAGTGTTTCTAGATGTATGCATTCGACAGTGTGGGCTCATCACACCCACGCATGTTCCTATCGGCTGTCCGCGGCTGCTTATTCAATTTATTCGCAGCTAACCTCTTTCTCAGGGGCTGTTCCTCTATCCGCAACCTAAGGACGCGCTGTGTAGTGGTGATAGGTACCCACCCGTCCGAAATAGTTTTTATTAGTGAAAGTTATTATTAGTTAGTAAATAGTTTTTATTAGTGAAAGAAAATGTCCGTCCGTCCGTCCATTCGTATGTCTGGATTTTCTTTATATAAAGAGCACTTACATGAGTTTATCAATAGATAAAGATAAATTAATATTAAACAATATAAATTCTTTTAAATAAACCGTAACTTATAATCGAATAGATGTTTTAAACAAACATTGCCATCAATTATATACTTTCATATGTTCGTTTCATTTTGTTTATTGTTGAACAACAAAATGTTCCTTTTATGTATTAGAACGTCATAAAAACACCATAAGTACAATGAAACGGTCATGGCAAGTTACGTAGTAAGTATCTTGAGAATTCTTCCTAATTGATCAGTATATAATTTAACTTTAAGTTGAGTAAGCCCTTTATTGACCAAAAAAATGTTGTTGCTTCATTATGATTAAATATAATAAACTTGACTTTGGTTGATTGATCTCTCAGTTCTTTTTTATCTGTTATTTGGTTGCAGAATATATGAAACTCGCATAACCTTTTACTTTTTTAAAAGTTAATTTCCTTGTTTATGTTATTAAAGGCGTGTTTTTAAAAATGTTAAGAAAAATGTGTAGAAATCCGAAGATAGCTGTTTTGATTGGGAACAAACTAATGAACGTAGAAGACAGCAATTATAAAATGAAGAAAACTGCTTTGAACTATGAAAAAACTGTTGTCTTCACTTATTAATAGTTATTGTCTGTTGTATTCATTTTTTTTATTTTCTAAATTGTAAAATTTTACACCTGAAAAAAAATCATAATAGCGAACATTCCAAGTTCCGAGCCTTAAGTCCCTTTTGGTTCGGATTTATTTTTTTGAGCCATGATGTTATGTTAAACCCGCGCGCTTCGGATCCTGTTCCGATCGCAGGTGAGTCCACCGTTCTAGAGGTGATAACCCCCATACCTCTCTAGAACTAAGTATGAGAGCTTTCCGACTTTGACGAGGACAGTGTCAACTCGTCGTCAGACACACTACGGTTTCATTCTCGCATCCTAACGCCCCCCCCCCCTGCAAGGCAGCGCGCCTTCGCTGGCATCGTTACCGCGTAAGACCAGGTGACGAATCATTCTACACATCCCCTTTCGGGGCAGTTGTCATCGCTCCCGCATCCTCCTCGGCAGCAGGATTATTGCCCATTTTTGTAATGTGTGATGAAAGAGATAGATTAAGAGATAAGAGATAATGTGAAGTGTTTTTGTTGTTGTGGTGCTTGTGTAGTGTTTCTAGATGTATGCATTCGACAGTGTGGGCTCATCACACCCACGCATGTTCCTATCGGCTGTCCGCGGCTGCTTATTCAATTTATTCGCAGCTAACCTCTTTCTCAGGGGCTGTTCCTCTATCCGCAACCTAAGGACGCGCTGTGTAGTGGTGATAGGTACCCACCCGTCCGAAATAGTTTTTATTAGTGAAAGTTATTATTAGTTAGTAAATAGTTTTTATTAGTGAAAGAAAATGTCCGTCCGTCCGTCCATTCGTATGTCTGGATTTTCTTTATATAAAGAGCACTTACATGAGTTTATCAATAGATAAAGATAAATTAATATTAAACAATATAAATTCTTTTAAATAAACCGTAACTTATAATCGAATAGATGTTTTAAACAAACATTGCCATCAATTATATACTTTCATATGTTCGTTTCATTTTGTTTATTGTTGAACAACAAAATGTTCCTTTTATGTATTAGAACGTCATAAAAACACCATAAGTACAATGAAACGGTCATGGCAAGTTACGTAGTAAGTATCTTGAGAATTCTTCCTAATTGATCAGTATATAATTTAACTTTAAGTTGAGTAAGCCCTTTATTGACCAAAAAAATGTTGTTGCTTCATTATGATTAAATATAATAAACTTGACTTTGGTTGATTGATCTCTCAGTTCTTTTTTATCTGTTATTTGGTTGCAGAATATATGAAACTCGCATAACCTTTTACTTTTTTAAAAGTTAATTTCCTTGTTTATGTTATTAAAGGCGTGTTTTTAAAAATGTTAAGAAAAATGTGTAGAAATCCGAAGATAGCTGTTTTGATTGGGAACAAACTAATGAACGTAGAAGACAGCAATTATAAAATGAAGAAAACTGCTTTGAACTATGAAAAAACTGTTGTCTTCACTTATTAATAGTTATTGTCTGTTGTATTCATTTTTTTTATTTTCTAAATTGTAAAATTTTACACCTGAAAAAAAATCATAATAGCGAACATTCCAAGTTCCGAGCCTTAAGTCCCTTTTGGTTCGGATTTAATTTTTTTGAGCCATGATGTTATGTTAAACCCGCGCGCTTCGGATCCTGTTCCGATCGCAGGTGAGTCCACCGTTCTAGAGGTGATAACCCCCATACCTCTCTAGAACTAAGTATGAGAGCTTTCCGACTTTGACGAGGACAGTGTCAACTCGTCGTCAGACACACTACGGTTTCATTCTCGCATCCTAACGCCCCCCCCCCCCTGCAAGGCAGCGCGCCTTTGCTGGCATCGTTACCGCGTAAGACCAGGTGACGAATCATTCTACACATCCCCTTTCGGGGCAGTTGTCATCGCTCCCGCATCCTCCTCGGCAGCAGGATTATTGCCCATTTTTGTAATGTGTGATGAAAGAGATAGATTAAGAGATAAGAGATAATGTGAAGTGTTTTTGTTGTTGTGGTGCTTGTGTAGTGTTTCTAGATGTATGCATTCGACAGTGTGGGCTCATCACACCCACGCATGTTCCTATCGGCTGTCCGCGGCTGCTTATTCAATTTATTCGCAGCTAACCTCTTTCTCAGGGGCTGTTCCTCTATCCGCAACCTAAGGACGCGCTGTGTAGTGGTGATAGGTACCCACCCGTCCGAAATAGTTTTTATTAGTGAAAGTTATTATTAGTTAGTAAATAGTTTTTATTAGTGAAAGAAAATGTCCGTCCGTCCGTCCATTCGTATGTCTGGATTTTCTTTATATAAAGAGCACTTACATGAGTTTATCAATAGATAAAGATAAATTAATATTAAACAATATAAATTCTTTTAAATAAACCGTAACTTATAATCGAATAGATGTTTTAAACAAACATTGCCATCAATTATATACTTTCATATGTTCGTTTCATTTTGTTTATTGTTGAACAACAAAATGTTCCTTTTATGTATTAGAACGTCATAAAAACACCATAAGTACAATGAAACGGTCATGGCAAGTTACGTAGTAAGTATCTTGAGAATTCTTCCTAATTGATCAGTATATAATTTAACTTTAAGTTGAGTAAGCCCTTTATTGACCAAAAAAATGTTGTTGCTTCATTATGATTAAATATAATAAACTTGACTTTGGTTGATTGATCTCTCAGTTCTTTTTTATCTGTTATTTGGTTGCAGAATATATGAAACTCGCATAACCTTTTACTTTTTTAAAAGTTAATTTCCTTGTTTATGTTATTAAAGGCGTGTTTTTAAAAATGTTAAGAAAAATGTGTAGAAATCCGAAGATAGCTGTTTTGATTGGGAACAAACTAATGAACGTAGAAGACAGCAATTATAAAATGAAGAAAACTGCTTTGAACTATGAAAAAACTGTTGTCTTCACTTATTAATAGTTATTGTCTGTTGTATTCATTTTTTTTATTTTCTAAATTGTAAAATTTTACACCTGAAAAAAAATCATAATAGCGAACATTCCAAGTTCCGAGCCTTAAGTCCCTTTTGGTTCGGATTTGATTTTTTTGAGCCATGATGTTATGTTAAACCCGCGCGCTTCGGATCCTGTTCCGATCGCAGGTGAGTCCACCGTTCTAGAGGTGATAACCCCCATACCTCTCTAGAACTAAGTATGGGAGCTTTCCGACTTTGACGAGGACAGTGTCAACTCGTCGTCAGACACACTACGGTTTCATTCTCGCATCCTAACGCCCCCCCCCCCCCCTGCAAGGCAGCGCGCCTTTGCTGGCATCGTTACCGCGTAAGACCAGGTGACGAATCATTCTACACATCCCCTTTCGGGGCAGTTGTCATCGCTCCCGCATCCTCCTCGGCAGCAGGATTATTGCCCATTTTTGTAATGTGTGATGAAAGAGATAGATTAAGAGATAAGAGATAATGTGAAGTGTTTTTGTTGTTGTGGTGCTTGTGTAGTGTTTCTAGATGTATGCATTCGACAGTGTGGGCTCATCACACCCACGCATGTTCCTATCGGCTGTCCGCGGCTGCTTATTCAATTTATTCGCAGCTAACCTCTTTCTCAGGGGCTGTTCCTCTATCCGCAACCTAAGGACGCGCTGTGTAGTGGTGATAGGTACCCACCCGTCCGAAATAGTTTTTATTAGTGAAAGTTATTATTAGTTAGTAAATAGTTTTTATTAGTGAAAGAAAATGTCCGTCCGTCCGTCCATTCGTATGTCTGGATTTTCTTTATATAAAGAGCACTTACATGAGTTTATCAATAGATAAAGATAAATTAATATTAAACAATATAAATTCTTTTAAATAAACCGTAACTTATAATCGAATAGATGTTTTAAACAAACATTGCCATCAATTATATACTTTCATATGTTCGTTTCATTTTGTTTATTGTTGAACAACAAAATGTTCCTTTTATGTATTAGAACGTCATAAAAACACCATAAGTACAATGAAACGGTCATGGCAAGTTACGTAGTAAGTACCTTGAGAGTTGTTCCTAATTGATCAGTATATAATTTAACTTTAAGTTAAGTAAGAACTTTATCGACCAAAAAAAAATGTTGTTGCTTCATTATGATTAAATATAATAAACTTGACTTTGGTTGATTGATCTCAGTTCTTTTTTATCTGTTATTTGGTTGCAGAATATATGAAACTCGCCTAACCTTTTACTTTTTTAAAAGTTTTTTTTTATGTAATTTAAGGCGTGCTTTTAAAAAAGTTAAGAAAAATGTGTAGAAATCCGAAAATAGCTGTTTTAATTGGGATCCAACTAGTGAACGTAGAAGACAACAATTATAAAATGAAGAAAACTGTTTTGAACTATGAAAAAACTATTGTCTTCACTTATTAATAGTTATTGTCTGTTGTATTCATTTTTTTTATTTTCTAAATTGTAAAATTTTACACCTGAAAAAAAATCATAATAGCCAACTAAATAAAACTGATGACAACAAAAGATACTGTTATCTGTGTCTTAATTCCGACGTTTTTCTGCTATCATCTGCAGTTCATAACTTTTTTTTTCAATTGTTTTTATTTTTCTTTTTCGTTAGGGATTGAAGATATCGTTATCATTTAATATAAAAGTGTTATAATGGTTTTAATTGGGATTAAAGGGTACCCCTTGCTACAACTGTGGAAGATACGGACATAGTGCATCAAAGTGTAGGAACAAATCAGCATGTATAAAGTGCTCGGATAACCACAACGTAAGTGTCTGTAAGAATGACAGAATTGAGTGTGTGAACTGTATATTTAACAACGCCACATACAAAACAAGTCTACCAACGGATCATTTGCCAACAGATAGAATAAAGTGTACAATTCTTAAAAAGAAGATAAAAAAATATATCAACTCTATTGATTACCCGATCGCACCTGTATTACCGACGTGGGACGAAACAAGCGCGCGTAAACAAATACACAATCTACAAACAAACAAACTACTATACCACAGATCGATAACGGCAGGAAAAAAAGAGGGAAATCTACGTATTGATACGCAGCAAGAAAACAACAGTCAGCATATTATTCCAAAGAACACAGCAAATTCATCAGTTGAATAATGGAAGCACAAATAAATTTAATCGACGAAATGCAAAATAGCCTAAATGAACAAGAGCGAACATATATGGATATTGAGTCTTTCAATAAGGAAAGGACTAGTAGTAATGATCTAATTTTGCATTTAAACATTAGAAGCCTAAATGCCAATTTCGATAAATTACAAATCTTTCTTAAAAGTCTAAAAATAAAACCTTACGTTATTGTATGTACAGAGGTATCGAAACTAACACACTATCAGTATTATAGAATAAAAGATTACGAACTTTATTATAATCACGGAGACATCAACAAAAATGATGGTGTTGTGGTCTATGTAAATAAAAATGTTAAACATACTAACGAAATGATAGCTATAGGTAAGCTTAAAATATTAAACACTACTATCCCTCTAAATAATAATAAACTACTTGAGATCTCATCCTTATATAGATCACACGGACTGAGTAGCATAGAATTTAATCAGAACCTAAAAACTTATCTAGAACATAAAAAAAAAGCAAAAAACCATATTATAATTGGTGATTTTTAACATAAATATTCAAGACTATAATCATGTAAGCATGGAATTCATGAACAACCTTCAGGAAAAAGGTTTCCTCCCAGGTTTTACTAACACCACCAGACCTACAAACATAACTACAAATGAAGGAACTTGCATTGATAATATCTTTGTCAAAACTGATTTTCTACGTACAAAATCACTAACTCTCATGACGCCCATTACCGATCACCACCCACTTTTCCTAGAATTAAAAATTGGAGTATTACAACAGAATAAAAAAGAGTCAGAAGGAGATATATACTATTACAACTATAAAAAAATACATAACACTGCTAGGCAAATAAATTGGTCAAAATTTAAGAATACAAATGATCCAAATGAGAATATAAACGAAATGATAAAAGAAATCCAATATTGCGTGTAGAGTTAGAAATATAAAAAACCAAATCTGCGGAAATCCAAACAAACCCCCAGGAAAGACTGGATAACAAAAGCGATTCTACATTCCTGTAATACAAAAGAAATACTTTACAACAAACTCAAACAAAATCCGAATAATGAAGAACTAAAAGCAAACTATAAACATTTCGTTAAAACTCTAGATAAAGTTATTAAAGAAGCGAAAATCGAACATGAAAAAAAAACAATTGAGAAAAATAGGGATGATCCCAGAAAACTCTGGGCCTGCATTAATAGCAAGATAAGCACAAATAAAAATAAAACAGATACTACTATCAGTCAACTAAAAACTGAAAACAATACTACAATAACCGGCATGAACGAAATTGCCAACAATATGAACCAATTTTACTGCAAACTTGGAGAAACATTGAGTAATAAAATAACTACACCAAGAAATAAAAAACTAGAATTACCTAAAAGCAATCCAAAAACAATCTACATCAAGCCAACCAGCGAAATTGAAGTTATAAAAATAATAGACTACATGAAACTTAAAAAAGGTGGTATTGATAAAATAAGTGCAAAGGCACTGAAAACTATAGCTACTATTATTGCAGATCCCCTTGCCCACGTAATCAATCAATGTATCAAAATGGCAATCTGGCCTGATATATTGAAGGCAGCTGAAGTGATACCAATATACAAAGCTGGGAAAAAAAACGAAATGGGAAACTATAGGCCTATATCACTAATATCAAACATTGCTAAAATCTTCTAAAAAATTATACATAATAGAATAATAGAATTTATATGTCAAAGTAAAATATTAAGTAAAAATCAATATGGATTTAGAAAAAACATTGGAACCAAGGATGCATTAAACACGATCTCAAAAATAATATATGAAAACCTGGATCAAAGTACATCGATAGCTATTACATTTCTAGATCTAGCAAAGGCATTTGACACTGTTAATCATATAATACTTCTAGACAAGCTTTATGCATATGGTATAAGAGGGAAGGGGCACCAACTTATTACAAGTTACCTAAACAATAGGAAGCAAAAAGTAAGAATAGGTTCGCATACAAGCGAATTCGAAAATTTAAATACCGGCGTCCCCCAAGGTACGATACTTGGCCCTCTGCTATTTATACTTTACGTAAATGACTTGCTAATAAATATGCCAGAAAACTCCATAATTTCTTATGCAGATGACACTGCAGTAATAACTACTGGGAAAACTTGGTCCGAGGTTGAAGTAAAAATGAACAAACATCTCGACGATATCTCTACATGGCTCAGGCTAAATAAATTGACACTCAATGTTCAAAAAACAGTATACATGACTTTTGGAAATTACTGCGTTAGTGTGCCGAAAAAAATTGAATTTAAAATTAATAATGAAATAATAAAGTGAGTAGAAGAAACGAAATACCTAGGCTTAATTTTTGACACGAACATGAGATGGGATAAACATATTGAATACCTTATAAATAAGACAAGATACCTTGTTTTTATCTTCAGTAAAATCTCCAAATTCATGGACACAACTACTCTAAGAATAATTTACTACACATTCTTTCATAGCCTGATTAACTATGGAATAGTTGCGTGGGGTGGTGCGTATCAAAATAACCTACAACTGTTACAAGCGGTCCAAAAAAGAATCATAAGAATTATAAACAAAAATACCTTTCAAAGTGTTAACCCACTTAACCTTCAACAATTATTCGCCTACGAAAGCCTACAGTACCACTACAATAGCCTCAAAGATCAGTATACAAAATCATCAAGCATAACAAGGACAAAGCTAATAATCCTACCGAAGTATGCTAAAACTATTAGTACAAAAACCAGCTACACTAAAGCTATCAACATCTACAATAATCTACCAAATAATCTCAAAATCATAGATTTACGGAAAAAATCAAACATCAAGAAAATACAAGATTGGTTGAGAAATAATGAGTGAGATAAGTACTCCCACTACAATTGACTGCAAGCAACTTAAATCATGGTTCTTAGAGATGTCCAATCAGGAGCATGGTGAGCAACAGAGAGTAATATCTTCATTAATACAGGATTTAATGCAGCGCAGAAATGATATGAAAAGTAATAGACAAAAAACTAAAATAAATTCTGTTTACTTAGATATTAGAACTTACATTTGCGCTAAGGGCAAATGTAACTCTCACAAAATACGTAAACATCGACGCATCTCCAACTACAACTATAAAAAAATGATTTTAACATATCAGAATATTACAGATAGTTTAGACAACATAATGAATGAAATAATAAATACCTGCATGGTCAAAACTACAAAAAATAAACATCTGTTTGCACGATGTACTTTTTGCGATTTTGTCTCTTATTGTACCGCTTCACGATCCTCGCAGCATCAGACATCGCTTCTACAAGAGGCTCAACCTCGACAAGCTTCTCCGCGACCTTGTACTGCTGTACTGGAGCTGCTCAAACTCACTACAACCGACTGCGCAACTCTGTGCAGTCGGCCATAAGAAATGCTAAGTTCAATTTTTACAGAAACTGTTGAGGGTATGCGGGAGGATAACGCGAAGTAAAGATGCAAGACACTTATTGAAATACAAAAAGGCTTTATTCGAGAGGTGCTACTCGCTCGGGAGTTCGACTGAATATGGTCCTTACAGATCGGAGTTCGAAACGCCGCTAGGAGCGCGCGATGTCGTGTCATCCCCACTCTTATTGTCGGGTCTCATCGGAGGACGCTATACTAGTCTGAATATGTGTAGGACTTAGCCTATCGAAAACGCGAAAATACACACTAGATTTCAACACCCCCACTATTTGAGTGTTTTTGATGTCTCTCCTTTTCTTACATAGAACTTTCGATTGAGTACAATATTGAAAACCACAGATAAATTATAAGAATATAATAAACTGAATATTACAAACTGGTTACATTAATCGTAGAACGCATTGAGTTGAATTTTTCAAAACTAAGAGCCTTCGTGAACACGTCTGCACACTACTCGTTCGTATTAACATACATTGTATCAATCAAACCATCACGCTGTTTCTCGCAAATGAATTGATAACGGACGTCTATGTGTTTGGATCTGCGATGAAACTCCGGGTTTCGGGTCAGTTTAATCGCGCTCTGATTATCCACCAATAAAATCGTTGGTCCAACACATTGGCGTCCGATGTTATATAATAGTTTACGAAGCCAAATAGCCTCTTTCGTTGCCTCGCTGGCCGCAATAAACTCTGCCTCGGTGGTGCTGAGGCTTACATTGTACTTTGTCTTCTGGACGACCAGACTACACAATTTCCGTTCAGCAGGAATACATATCCGCTTGTTGATCGACGAGTTGCAATATCTCCGGCGTAGTCCGCATCGGAATATCCGACCAGTCCACTATTCGCGCGATTATTACAAAATAATAATCCGAGGGAACGCGTCCCTTTTAAGTATCGCAAGATACGTTAAGCTGCGCGCCAATGCGATTCATCATAATTGTCGAGATACCTGCTGACCACACCGACCGCATACGTGATATCAGGTCGTGAGATCACTGATAGATATAACAATGACCCAACTAACTCGCGATAAGGGACTTTCAGTCCATCTTTGACGATCGGATACGTCAATTTCTCACTAGGGTCAGCGGGTGTTTTAACCTCATTAGCGTCTAACATTTCAAACCGTTTTAAAATCTTATTAATATAAGCCTCTTGGCTGATAAAAATACAATCATCGTGCTGTGAAATCTCCATGCCGACGAAGAAATTCAGGTTTGTTACGGTGATGTCGAATTCTTCCATCAAAACGCCAACTAATTCGTTGAGTACATTCTGATCGCGACATAACAAAAGCCCGTCGTCTACATACAATGCCAGATACACTACAACGCTTAAAAAGTCCCGTGTATACGCATTTGTCAGCACTGCTTTGCACGAAATCCAGGCTTTTAATGAAAGTATCGAATCTTTCATTCCAGCATCGACCGGCCTGTTTTAAACCGTATATTGCTTTCTCAAGTTTTAGCGCAAATTTCTTGCAGTCTACATTTAGTCCGTCGGGGACTCGCATGTACAAATCTTCATTTAATTTGCTGTTCAAGTACGCAGTGCTTACATCGAAATGTAGAGAACAAAGCTTCTCTTCTGCAGCTATCGATAACAATATTCGCACGGACTCGTAACGAACCACGGGAGAAAATGTTTCGCTATAGTCCACACCGGCCTCCTGCGTGAAACCCTGCGCGCACAGTCGTGCCTTATAGCGACACTGGTCAGTTTCTTTCGTAGATTTAATCCTAAAAACCCACTTGTGACCAACAAGCTTCTTCCCTTCCGGTTTCTTTACAATTTTCCAAGTTTTATTTTTCGCGTGGGCGTCAAGCTCCTCTTTTATAGCTTTTTCCCAAAATGGAGCATCTTCACAGTTCAACGCGTCTCTGTAATGTTCAGGTGTTTCGTAGAGTTTATCGTAAGCGACTTGACAAATTAGGCGGTTCGGCGATCGAATGTTTTCGCGAGGTCGCAGATCATATCGAACTCGTTCGACTTGAGGCTGATCGTCGCGAGCTGCCTCGGCGTTTGCTCCGCACTCGTTGTGTCGTCTGCCCCGCACTTCTACAGCTGGCTCAGCATTCTCGCCGATCTCGCGCCCGTTGTCATCGTCCGCTACGCGCTCATCGCCGCCGTCTATTACGCGTTCATCTTGTTCTTGAACATTGTCATAATTTAGTGTGTCGTCCCAAATCGGGATTGAAGTCGCTCCATCTGCCGCGTTTTTCCACGAGTTTTCATTAAAAAGCACGTTTCTCGAAACAGTAATCCTGCCTGTGTTCGAGTCGAACAACCTGTAGTTCTGCGAATCGTTTTCGTATCCAACAAGGGTTAATCGAACGGATTTTGCATCCCATTTCTTTCGCGAAACGTCTGGGACTAATACATATGCATCGCTCCCAAAAATCCGCATGTGCGACAGATCCGGCTTCTTGTTAAACCATAACTCGTACGGAGTTTTCGTCGGTGACATTGCCCCGATCGTTCGATTGAGTGTATACACGGCGGTATTAACCGCTTCGGCCCAAAGGCGACGCGGCAAGCCCCGCGCTAATAACATCGTCCGAGCGCACTCTACGATGGTACGCATCTCGCGTTCGGCTCGTCCGTTTTGCTCCGGCGTGTAAGGAGCCGAGAACAAAATCTTAATGCCTTGGGATGACAGGAAATCCTTGACACGCTTGTCTGTGTATTCAGTACCGTTGTCCGCGCGAACTATTTTTACGTCCTTACCGAAATGATTTTTGACGTGCAGCATATGATTTTTCAAAGCGTCATACGTGTCGCTTTTGTGCTTCAGAAAATCAACACTTCGAAACCCCGATGATTCGTCTTTAAATAACACGAAAAATCTAGCACCACTGACCGATGTTGTCTGCATAGGCCCGCGTAAGTCGGTGTGGACTACGTCGCCGGGATTCACCTTCGCGCTTTTCTCGTGCGTTTTAAATGGTAGTTTAAACTGTTTTCCGGATGGACAGTCATCGCAAAAAAAAAATCGTTCTCTTTATCGAGCTATATGCCCGAGACCGCTTCGCATTTGACCATTTTTTCGATCGTGCTAGTGCTAACGTGGCCGAGACGCTCGTGCCACAATTTGGTTGAAGCTATACATACGCGGTTTACCTCGGCGCACTTCGATTTTATGAACATCGTTGTCAGATTGTTACGCTGTTTCAGGCCTTGTACGATGAGCTTGTTGTCCTTAGAATAAACGCACGCTTGATCGCCGGCGAGAACTACAGCATAGTTCAGCGCGGTACATACTCCGGCTGACAACAAGTTTTTCTTAAGAGACGGAGCGTATAAAACATTATTTATTTCGCCTTCCAGCCACTGACCGTTTACTAATCGTAGAATCTCAACCTTCCCACGCCCTTCGACCTTTACACGCGTATCGTCACCGAGCAAAACGTACTCGTCTCGCATAGGCGTGAATTCTGAAAACCACTCGCGTCGGCACGAGTAGTGGCGTGAGGCGCCAATATCGAGAATCCAGAGCTGGTCGTCGCTCGTTTCTCGGAACCAACTCTCGTCGCGACTCGAGCACAAAATTTGTTTTCGGTCTGTTCCACGGATTTCGCGATTCGACGAGGCGACTAACGCGCTAAAGTTTGTGGAATCTTGCCCGTCCTTGGGGGGATTCTTACAGTCGTCAGGCGCATTGCCTTTTTTTCTTATTTTTACGCTCGTTACAATTCTTTACGATGTGACCGCTCTTTTTACAAAAGTAACATATAATATCTTTCTTACTTTTCGTTTGATTACCGTTGTTAGATGAAGAATCTTTCTTGCCCTTGTTCTTAGAGAAGCTGGTGGTCGCGAGCGCGCTGGTCACGTCGTCCACGTTGTAGAGCCGGGATTCCTCGCGTAGAATTCTCTCACGTAGCTTCGTCAGGGTTTGATCTGCCTCTGGAACGCTGTCCCATGCTGATATGAACGGGCTGTACTTCGACGGCAGGGTCCCGATGATTTTTGCCATTATCATGACATCAGAAATCGTCTCCCCGACATCCTTGAGCTGATTCGCGAGGTTCTCCACTTTCGCCATGTGCTGGGCCGCTGAGTCGCTTGGCGTCATTTTGTATTCGTGGAACCTCGTCGTCAAAGAGAGCTTGTTTGCAGCGCTACTTTGTTCGTGGATGCTCGAAAGTTTTTCCCACATGGAATTGGCAGACGTGCACGTAATCAAATAGTCGAGTTGATTGTAATCCATCGATGAGGACAATATGAACATTGCCTTCGCGTCTCGTTTGATCCAGTCCGCCCTTGCAGCGGCGTTTGCCTCGGTGTCTTCAGGTTTAACTTCGGCGCCCTCAACAATCTTGATAAGGCCTTGAGACACGAAAATTGCTCTCATTTGAAATTTCCACAATTGGAAATTTTGTCCGTTAAACTTCGTCACGTTTCGCAAATCCTGGGAGCTGATGTCCGACATTGTCGTTGATTTGCCAAGATAACGTGAACTTGTCAAACCAAAAGAAACGAGCGAGGAGTACGTTGCTTGAACAAACGTATGTCCAAAAAGTTTTTCAGCACTCTCACTGAACACTTCGCGTAAAGAAACTTCCTTCCTCGAGCCGCTGCGTGGCTGGGCCCATAACCTGTTGAGGGTATGCGGGAGGATAACGCGAAGTAAAGATGAAGACACTTATTGAAATACAAAAAGGCTTTATTCGAGAGGTGCTACTCGCTCGGGAGTTCGACTGAATATGGTCCTTACAGATTGGAGTTCGAAACGCCGCTAGGAGCGCGCGAGGTCGTGTCATCCCCACTCTTATTGTCGGGTCTCATCGGAGGACGCTATACTAGTCTGAATATGTGTAGGACTTAGCCTATCGAAAACGCGAAAATACACACTAGATTTCAACAGAAACAAATTGCAAAATTGCGAGGACCCAAGGAAAATGTGGCGCATTATCGAGGAACTCGGCATAACGAAGCCTACCGAAACACAGTCGATGTCTGTCGACCCCGACACCTTCAATAGGCACTTCATAGGCTCTGTGAGCGCGGCCCCAGTACACCTTCCGAGCCCGCCGGAGAGACCGCCGTTCGATTCTCAGTTTTTTTTTTTTAATATGTCGAGGTTGAATATGTGCTTGATGCGTTCTCCGCAGCACACTCTAATGCCGAAGGTATCGATGACATCTCCCTAAAGGACTTAACAAACTCTTTGCCCGCCATTATGCATGCGCTGTTGGACATATTCGACACTTCTCTCCAGTCTGGTATCTTCCCGTCAGACTGGAAACAAGCTATAGTGCTGCCCCTGCCAAAAAAAGCCATTGTCATCAGTTACTGCCGATTTTCGACCGATAAACATTCTATGCTCACCAGCAAAAATTTTAGAGTGGGTCGCCTACAATCAGATAGCTGGCTTTTTGGCGGAGAGGAATTTACTCGACACTTATCAGTCTGGTTTTCGGAAGGACCACAGCACACACACAGCCCTTGTCAAAATCACCGACGACATTCGGGAGGGCATCGATGCTGGAAATGTAACATTGATGGTTCGCATTGATTTTTCGCAGGTATTTGACGTGGTTAATATCAACCTATTGGTCGAGAAACTCAGCTCGCTTGGCTTCTCTGACTCAGCTTGTCACTGGGTGCGCTCATTTTTATCTAACAGATCCCAGGTGGTGATTTTTCGCACTGGAGAAACTTCAGCACCACTAGATAGGCTCATATCATTTATACGCCGACGACTTCCTCATCTATCTCAGTGGTAGTATTAACGAGGTCAGGGGCATTGTCGCCAAAGTCAATCAAGACTTTACCAAAATCGCCAGCTGGGCCTCTGTGAACGGGATTATCGTTAATGCCGTAAAGACGCAAGCGATGTGGGTCGGGTCTCGCGGATATATGAGTCGTTTGTACACTTTCCTGGCGAGCGCAGTGTAACGTTGTCGCTAGGAAGAGCTTCGCGGCTCTTTCCAAGCTCCGAAAGTGTCGTAACTTTCTGTCGTCTGACACGCGTCTAATGCTCGTGAAATCACTAGTCTTCCCGCACTTCGACTATTGTGCGAGTATTTTCTTAGATCTCTCTAAAGAACTGGCCACGAAACTAGGTAGGTGTAAAAACGCGGCCCTGCGCTTCGCGACAGGGGTGAAAATCTTTGAGCACATATAGAGCACACAACAGATAGATTTATGACAGCAAGACAAATGTTGGTAAGTAGATGGTGAAACTAAAGTGCAATGACTTTAAATTATTAAATTATAGAACATATAAAAAAAAAATTAAGTGACAATACAAAATATAGAATCTCAAATCGTGCAATATAATCTATCGATAAAAGAAGTATAAGTACAACATATAGAATTAATAACGTAAAACTTTAGTAAATTTAAATAATAAATAATATAAATTATTTTTCTTAAGTAAAATAGATAGATTATATAAAATTTGTATGTTTCTTTTCCAATGATTATATTCTTGTTAAAAAATTGGGCATAGGAGTCAAATAGACCCTTATACCCAATTTGACTGTGAATGAGTAAGTATGATGGTATAACCATTGTCTGGAAGTCCCACATGGAAAGTACGGTCATACAGAGTGAATGTTTTGAAGTAGAGTATGGTAGTTAGTATGGCTGGAGGTTTTTGGCTGTAGTGTATACAGCTAAGCTAACCAGCATTTTGTTACTATCTTGTTATTTTTCTTAATCCGGACCTGCGAACAGGGAACATTGTTTTCCTCTGCAGGATCGCGGCGTTATGATGGGTTATTGTATTAATAATTGTTGCATTATGACAGCCTGCGAATTTTATATGTAATTTATGTAACACTATGTAAATTATGTATTTTCTGCAATTCTAAATAAATAAATAAATAAATAAATATCGCCGACCTACACACAACTGGAGATCCCGAAATTGATTCTTTCCCGGCTCTTTACAGAAAGTGGTTCCCAGGATAGACTCAAAAGGCGAATTCCCAACGTTAAATTGATTGTTGGTGGCCCTGAAAAGGGCCGGTTATTTTATCTTTTTACTGAGGTCGGGGCGGGAGAACTCGTTCAGGCGAGCAATAGCGCGGCCTCTTCTGGAGCTTTCGGATGGAGAGAATACGGCTTCGAGATCTGCTAATCTAAATCGATTATTTTCAAAAATAATCGAAGTATCGATGTCAGAATCGATACCAAATTTTCGTAGCGCGAAAAATTAAACAATTAATAATTAATTGAACATCAAATTAATACTGATAAGGTTATTCATTAATGAATGTATATAAAAATACATTAAATTTTAATTATTAAAACGGATATATATTATACATGATTTTAAGAAAAATCGTGATCACTTGATTTCAACTTTTTGAACTTGATTGAAGCTTTCGAAATTGTAATATTCCTCGCTTCAAGTTGCTTTTTAAAAAATCTCGTGAATTCGTTTCATTAGTGTATGTATATTATACAGCTGAAAATAAAATAATAAAAATTAATAACTTTCCATTTAAATATTATTAGTATCTTATGACTATTAAACATAATCTATTAAAACGTAAAAAGCAGTATTAATCAAAATCACCTCATTTTTTTACATTTACACAGGAAATCAAAATTAATAAATGCTGGGGAAATGTGTTATTAGATTGTTGAATTTAATTATATTATATTCTACACAACCACACAACAATCGAACATCTGTAACATGCCTTTTGATGATACTTACAATGACAATAAAATTATAATGTTTATAATACAATGAAATAATATATAATACATTTAATTAAATATATAATGAATGTCTTAAAACTAATTCACTTTAAACCATTCTTCCAGCGTGCAATTTCCCAAAAATAAAAGCATGTTTAGTCTATTACCAGTAAGTCGGTTCCGCCTGTCTCTCTTCGTATTGCCCGCTTTCGAAAACAGTCGTTCCGACGAAACGCTTGTAGCAAGCGTTGCTAGTACACGTGTAGCTAATTTACTCAATACTGGGAAATTCACTTGTAAATTTTGCCAATACACAAAAATGTTTTCCGTTCTGGAAAGTAATTGTAATTTGATATACCCTTCGATTTCTATATTTGTGTCGCTCGCAGAAAATGACAATGTAGATTGCTGAGATTGCTCCAAAATACTATCATGTATGTCTCAAATACTATTTGAATTTACTGTATTTACAGCTGTCGGTCTAGGTTTAGGATCTACTGGCTTCATTGTTTCGATCTCTTTTCGTATTCGAGCTAAAGCTGACGAAACAGCACAAGGGTCTTTAAAGTGAATTTTTTTGAACCTCGGATCCAATAAAGTTGAAACGGCGAGAAGAGAACACATTTCAATGTTTTTGAATCTGTTTGCCATTGCAGTTTGTAGTTTAGTTTTAAATAATTCTCCTACTTCTGTTGTGGAAACTGTTGAACAGATTTTCTGCTTCATGCAATTGATGATTGGAATAATTAAACTACATGTAGGGTAATCATCGCCACTGATCTCTGTAATTACGGTTTTGATCGGTTCCATAATAGGCAATATATCTTTAACTATACTTATCTCTTCTCTAGTTAATAAGTTTAGAGGCTTTTCGCACTTATTTATTGCGTTATAAATATATGGCTCTAGTAAAATATATCGTTCCAGCATTTCAATTTTTGTGGTCCAGCGAGTAGGGACATCAAGCTTCAATTTTAAAATAGTTCCTTCCGTTTTTCCATCCTTTAGCTGCATTTCTTTCAGTTTATCCGACGCCGGTATGCTTCGCTTCTTTTGAGTAACAATGGCTTTAACTTTATTAATGATTGTATTGAATTCTTTAAAATTATTAAGCGCATCGGGTAACAGGTGAGAGGCCACGTGAGCGATGCAGACAAGATGTTTGTCTTTACCTAGCAAATCGATACCAGCTTTCTTAATATTTGGCGCTCCGTCGGTGATCATCGCTGTAACTTTGTCATTCTTAATTTTAAAATCATCAAATATATTTTGGATTGATTTCATCAGATATTCGGAGGTGTGATTTTCATAAAGTGGGAAGCAGCCTAGCACTCTTCCTGTCATTGCCGAGTTATTTACATAGTGTATTGTTATACCTATGTAACTCTGATTCGAGGAATCGGTCCAATTGTCAGCTGTGAGACAATAATAAGGCACATCCTCTAATTCTTTTATAAAAGCTTCTTTCATAATGTTATACCTAAATTCAAGTTTCCGGGTCATCGTTTTTTTTTGATGGAACCTTGTATAAAGGTGCCAACAGTTTTATCAACTCCTTGAAACCTTCAAACTCTACTATCGAAACAGGCAGTGTATCTTTACAGATCATGTATAGAATGGTGTTTGAAATTTTATCCGACGAAGAACCACCATCTACAAATAAAAAATTGTAAATATGTTATAAAAAATTGTAAATATGTTATACAAAATTGTAAATATACTATAAAAAATTGTAAATATGTTATGAAAAAATGGAAGATTAAATTCATATTTTTGATTTACCTTTGAACGAGGTTATGCGAGCGAAGGCATCTTTAATTCCGCAAGGCTTTGCTATAAACTGTAAATGTAAGATATTTTTAAAAGATATTAAAAAACTAAATGAATCATGATAAATAAATTATTACTTACGTTAGATTGTTTTGTTACTGTATTACTTTTTAAATTTTGTTTAAGTGGCTGAATCGTAGCTGAAGGAGTTGACTGAGTCGATTTGTTCCTTTTTGGTTCAATGTCGTTTTCGACGTTTTCTAATGATCGTTTCACAGCTTTGGTTTTTGTTTCTGTAGGTGGTGTAGAGTTAGAGTTTTCAAAAAAAAGCGGATGTGCACTTCGCAAGTGTTTTAACATATTAGTTGTGTTCCCACATGTTTTGTATTGCTTTTGACAATAATTACATATTAAATAATCCTTTTCTTTTGCCTTTGAAACATGCATCCAAATTGTTGATTTTTTTGGTTGAGGTTTGGAGCTAAAAGATTTATCATCTTGTACATGTGTTCGATCTGTTTGGGGAGTTTCTGGTACTGTAATGTTCTGTGATCCTTCATTTTTTTCGCTATTGTCTGTCTGTTTTTCCACTTGAGGTACCAGAGGTTCCGATTCTTGCATCCTGCCTTCATCATGATCATCAGTAGCACAATAATCTACTGGATCAGAATAATAGTTTTCGTGTACGTTTGCGTAATATGTGGTACCACGTCCTGGACGGAATTTGAAATTATAAAATTAATTAATGGATTGTAAATATATTATGACGGTCGAACATACGCGTAAATTTAGATATCTATGTGAAATTTGTACAATAAGTATATACAATTACCATCTTGAGGATAAATAACTTTATCATCTGTAATATCAAAAGACGGAAACATTTTCAAGCATGCATGGTTATTGGCTTCAACCAATTTGAATTTTTCTTTGCAGTATCCACAAGAGTGAATCTATAATAAAGTTTAATAAAAACAATTATTTTCATTAATTAAAACGTACCAGTGCATTTAAGATACTCACTTGATCCATTTTACCTTCACGGCGTTTATAAAAGTTTAGTCAGCAGACCCAGGCAGCACACAGCACTTATTGCGAGACACAAGCGATTTAGATGTGATTTAGAGGTTAGACTCACGTAGATGTTTTCTCTCTCTCTCTCTCTCTCCCTCGTCAGCTCAGAGTGGTAACTGACTAGAGAAAGAGAACAGAGACTACTGAAAATATCTAGATATGTATACTGATTCCCTCTCCCCCCCCCCTGTTTTCGTGCGACACGATTCGATTCTCAGTTCAAAAAGAATCGATTCCCGAGAATCGCTTGTCGAAAATAATCGACGAAATAATCGATTCTCCAAGAAAAAAATCGTCGATTTTTAAAGAATCGAGTAGAATCGCCCATCACTATGCAACTCTAATACGGGCTCTGGGGACGATGAGGGCTCTGCTGACTTGACCTTGAGTGTCTCTTGATGCACGACTTGACGATGACTTTTTTTTCTCTGTCCACGATTCTCATCAGCGCCGGCTCCTCCTCGGTTTCTGCCGGTGTCGTAGCCGTGTGTCTCCTATTGCGCCGTCGGTTGAACATGAGTCTCTCTCTCTAACTGAAAGAACGAACTAGCGTCGTAGCCCGTGGACACGGCCGAACGTTGCCAGGGACCTCCTAATACTCCTCCCGGGAACAAGTCAACCGGGTGGGGTTTCGTTGGGTCCTGGTCGTGCGGCCGCGGACGTCTAGTCGCTCTTGCCGAGCTCGTGCCGGGAAGCAAGCTCCGGCCGGCTCGTACTCGGCTCTGCAGTCGCAAGGACTGGCTTGCGTTCAAAGGATAGAGAGAGAGGATGGCCTTGACGAGAGTCGTAGGCAACTTAGACATCCGCGAGACTAGGTCTCGACCGGTCGTCTGCCTTGCTCGACTGCGCACGAGCAACTGAAATAATGTTCGCAAGTCGACTGAGTTATATACTCTCGTGGATCTTGAAGGGAGTCCGTATCTTTGCGTGTAGTCGTGGAGAGTGGGGATGTCCGTGAGATGGCGTCTCGGGCGGTAGTCCGCTCCGCTCGACTATCCGCGGTGGACTGCGTTTCGCGAGTGATTGTCGGGCTTATGAGTCCCGAGCGCGGCCCTCAGAGAGAGAGCCCAGAGGCTCGTCGTCTTTTGTCGTCGGAGAGGTAATGTCCGGGAGAAAGAAGAAGTCGAATTTTATTTTATGTTTCTTTCTTTCTCTATTTTCGTAAATTCTCCCTAGGCTGGCCGTCTGACGAGATCGTCTCGAGCTCGCCAGCCGAGCGTCGAGAGTGGGGGTACGTCTGCACCGAGCTGAGGCCGGGAGACTACTGATAGTCGCGCTCGCGTGCGCCCGGCTTTTAGGTAAGCAGCGCCGATGTGTACGGGTAGTGGGGGTATTCGTACGCAAGAGACTGCGGGAGAGCGGTTATCAAAATATTCCCGCTAGACGCGACTATCTAACGCTCTGTCTTCTGGCAGCTGTTCTCTTCAAATTCTCCCGTAACAAAATTGAAGGTCCCACCGAGATTCTTGTGCCGACACGATCTAAGTTTTATTCTCTCTTGTCCAACTCTTGATTTTTGCATGAATATCTAAAAATTAATATATTGAATTAGAACAAATTTCGAATAAAAATATTACGCGAGTGAATTTGGTCCATTAACAAGAATTAAATAAACGGTTAAAATCAGTGTCCGCGTCCTAAAAGAAAAGTTTAAAAATTAAATTAATTGTGAAGTGAAACAAGTGTACGTGAAGTTATTAAAAAGAAAAAGAAAGAGAAATTCCTTTCGGAGTAGAAGCACGTGTTATACTTGCGACAAAGGCGGGTGTCCGATTTCGAACTGCGCGCAACAAAGTTGAGAGTGTCGCTTGGGAGCTTGGCGTTGCGTCATCAGAGCCTTTATGCCGGTCCAACGCGCGTGGAGAGTCAAGGGGGCTAATCAAGCCCAAAATCATCAGATGCCCAGGAACACGGATCAACAGCATTACCAAGAACAGTTACAAGCACACAACGAGAACAAAAATGCGAACCCAAGGGGTCCAAGCAACAATCAGCCGAAGGCACCAGTGATGGCAATCTTGACGAGACCAGAGAACTATCAAGAATGTGGCCCACAAACTGTAAAGGATCTCAAAATGTTGATTGGGAAGACGACAAGACCACAGCAGTGAGGATAAGAATATCAGTTGGAACCACTAAACCATGGGTGGAATTCATGATTGACAACGGAGCTCAGTAAACTTAATTAAAGCAAGTGTATTGGATGATGGCATGCCCATCTGTACTGCTGACGCTAGAGAGTTAGGCGGAATCACAAACCAAACTGTGAAGACGTACGCATCAATATACCTAGACATCAAAGGCACCCCAGTGAAATTTCAAATAGTATCGGACGACTTCCCAATTCCATTTGATGGGATGTTAGGACGAAACTACCTAAAGAAAGAAGAAGCTGTAATATCTTATTACAAGAATGCGCTAATGATAAGCGGAGATGTAATGCACCCCATACAATTTATTGGACATGAAGAGGAACATAATCCGAGAAATATTAAAAGAGGATATAAGTGTAAACAAACAAATGAAGTGCTAAAAGTAGAATCTGCTCAAAGTGAAAAAAGTGAACCTATGAACCAAAATGATGAAAATATAACCGATCAAATTGGAGGTACCGTAAATCACATAATCAAAGCCAGAACCCGACAAGTGATCCAAATCAATCTGATAAAAACCGAACTAAAAGAAGGATACATACCGAGAATAGATGTGGGAAACAAACATCTATTTCTAGGAGAAGGTATAGTAACCAATGTAAATAATACTTGCAAAATGATGGCCATCAATACGAGTGAGGATGATGTCATCATAGAAGTGGATCCAAAAGAACTTATACCATTTGACACAGGACCAGATTTCCTGCAAGAAACTGACAGTGAGTTTAATGGCGACATGATTGTGGACCAAATAAAGAGACTAGAAAGAGTAAAAGAAGCAATCAGGAGAAATAGGATCCGGACATAGTCGATCGGATTATCGAAGACTACCTGGACCGATTTCTACTTGCAGGAGACAAACTTCCATGCACGGATATGATTGAACACCATATACATATAGAAAACGATGTACCCATCAAAATCAAGCAATATGGGCATCCTCCGCAGCATAAGCAAGTTGTAAGAGACAGCGTAGAAAAGAAACTAAGAGATAAAATCATAAGAGAATCCAATTCACCTTGTAACTCACTAATATGGATCGTACCAAAGAAACCCGACAGTCATGGGAATCCAAGATGGCGGATGGTGATTGATTTTAGAGAATTAAATAAGAAAACAATTAGAGACGCATACCCATTACCAAACATCGAAGATATCATGGACCAATTGGGAGGAGCAACGTACTTTTCTATCTTCGATTTAGCAAGTGGGTTTCAACAAATACCAATGGCATCCGAAGACTGTTATAAGACTGCTTTCACGACAATTAATGGACATTATGAGTACACCAGAATGCCAGAAGGTCTGAAAAATGCCACAGCGACCTTTCAAAGACTAATGGAAAAGGTACTGAGAGGACTTCAGAACATTGAAATGCTTGTATATTTAGACGACATCATTGTTTATAGCAAGGACATGAAAGCAGAAATCGGAACCTCATCCAAAGACTAAGAGAAGCAAAATTAGTTCTACAACCCGACAAAATTGAGTTCTTCAGAAAAGAAGTGGGCTTCTTAGGACACATAATCAGTGCCAGAGGTGTGGAACCAAACCCAGAGAAAGTTGCAGCCATAGCTAAATTAGCTACACCCAAAAACGCGAAGAACATAAGAGAAATACTTGGAATGTTTGGTTATTATCGAAAATACATTAAAAATTTTGCCAAAATTGCAAAACCGCTGAATGACTTATTGAAAAAGAATGCGAAATTTGGGTGGACCGAAAAGTTCGAAGAAAGTTTTGAAAAATTAAAGCAGTGTCTCATGGAAGAACCTATACTACAATTTCCTGACTTCAATAAAGAATTCACTCTGACCACTGATGCATCAGACTACGCGATCGGAGTAGTCTTGAGCCAAGAAAAGGACGGATTCGATCACCCAGTCCAATATCTATCGAGGGCACTACACAAAGCTGAAAGGAATTATTCCACAACGGAAAAGGAATGCCTAGCGGTACTATATGCTCTACATCAGTTTAGACCATACTTATTGTGCCCTAAATTTACACTGGTGTCCGACCATGAACCTTTAAATGTGTATTCGTAACCCGTGAACCTGAACATCCACCCCATGAGCCTTTGTCCAGGGTCTTTTCTGCTATACATCCAATTTAAAGGTTCATGGTATGAAATGTGTATTCGTAACCCGTGAACCTGAACATCCACCTCATGAGCCTTCGTCCAGGGTCTTTTCTGCTATACATCCAATTTAAATACAAACCTGGAAAATTAAATAAGAATGCTGATCCTTTGTCAAGAAATCCTCCAGAAATGACTGAAAAGGAAATTAACGAAAATTTGCTAAGAATCAAAGTTATGGTAATTGACGAGAAAACAAAGGAAGATCAAAATAAAACTAAAGCCAAAGCGCCTACGCAGAAGACCGGTTTTTGCAGCCGAGCTCAATCAGCATCCGAAAAGACCACTGCACCCCGACCCAGAAGCAGTCCCATAGGGGCTAAAACAAATAAAAAACCACCTAAACTAGATCATAGCGTGATAGCACAGAGAACGAGAGCGAAACGCACACAGATACCAAGTCCAGTAGGACAATATATTAAACAAGGAAGTACACCAAAACATGCGAAACCATCGGTCCAAAGAAAACCCGTACAAGCAGAAGCGTCAACCAAGGTTAAAGAATCAACAACAGAAATGACGTCAGTCAAGCCCAGAGAGTTATCAGAAAGTTCATCCAACATAGATTCAGACACTTCTATGACAGTGAACCCGTCTAGAAGGTCATGGCTATCGTCCACAGCCAACGAAGACAGCGACTTAGATAAACCACCATTGTCAAACCCCAGATACAGTGGATTAAGAGTGGAAGACCCAAAAACATCAAACGATGAAAAGCAAGAAATACGAGAAGATGAAACATTCTCTTCAGAGGACAACCAAGACAAGACTATAAGTAATATAGCCATTGAGTTGAGCGCAGTAGAAGGATTATAAACTGAAGAAACCACTGATGAAGACTCTATGGAAAACCTGTCCATAAAAACCACTCTGACAAAACAATAAGTGGAAGAGGCTAGTAGAAAATTTGAAGAAAGTTTGAAAAGATATGAAATGGGCAAAAGAATGGATACCAGCGAATCAGAGGCTGAAATAGCCATACAGTTAAAATTACCCTCAGACTTTTCAGACGATGATAATGTACCAGACGACGTGCGTGAATCCGTGTATCTGTCGGATCCAAGATTCGAAAATAAGACTGACGTGGACAACGTGTGGAGAAAAGGTGTTCAAAATCTAATAAAACGAGCACGGGAAAAGTTACAAGAGACACCAGGCCAAGAAAATACGGGAGATGAATCAGATGTCGACAGTGTCACAGACATTATACCACCACCAATAACATAAACGTTATCTGTCACGCCTACTATAACAAGCGATAGTCCCACAGCCAGCAGTACACCCCGAAACAAACTCAAGAACAAAAGAAAACTAGGAGTGCTGAGCGAGATAGAAGCCGAAGAAGGGTCAATCATAGACATAAGGTTTTCCAAACCACCGGAACCAACAATGCCATTCCTTATACCTACACCACCGGACTTGGAACCACTAAATAAAAGTCGTGGTTCCCACCAACACCATGAGGAATCTGACAGTGCTTTAACCTATATAACAGCAAGAATGATACGAGCTCATCAAAACATAATCACTGTAAGAGAATGTCTCACACACTTGAGGGACAATCTTGTGCATTTCTTATCAGCCGATTGTGACAACACGTGGTCCGTCATCAGACTGCTTGTAGAAATAGGAGCCATTGATCTAATGAAAATAAAGAACCAGAAACCAAAGTCAGGACAAGTGCTAGTTACTCCTTTTAAGAAGCATCACATATTTACGGTGATAGTGAAAGACAAATACCTCAATACCATCAGAATGCCGAATCTGCATGAAGCACTCATAAACCTAAAACAAATACTCGTAGAGAAAGGCATCAAAAGCTTTCGAGTGGCCAGAAAAGGAGATATCTTGGACCAACTAGGATCTCCAACCATCATAGAAATGCTTTATGAGCACTTTCACAGAAGTGGGATAAGAGTGACCATATGTTATGGCAAGGCAGAAGTACCACCTCAAAAGCACAGAAAAGAGATAATCAGCCACCTCCATGATAGTCTAACGGGAGGATATAAAGGAATTAACCAAACTTATCAAAAGATAAGAGAACGGTACTGTTGGCCCGGAATGAGGAACGACGTTCAGGACTAAATCAGGCGGTGTGCGAATTGTCAAGAACAGAAAATAGAACGATTTAAGACAAGAGAACCAATGATCATCACGGATACACCAATAGAAGCTTTCGACAAGGTGTCAATTGATACCGTAGGAAAACTTAAAATGACACCAAGAGGAAATTGCCATTTGTTACCGATGCAGTGCAATCTAACAAAGTACCTTATAGCAATACCTATCAAAAATCTGCACGCAACCACGATTGCAAATGCATTGGCGAAATATCTCATTTGTCAATTCGGACCCCGAGAGTAATACTCTCAGACAGAGGAACCAGTTTCTTGTGGAATATAGTTGAATCTCTACTAAAGTTATTTAAAATAAACCACTTAAGAACCTCGAGATATAGACCTCAAACAAATGGGTCACTAGAAAGAAGTCACGCTCCGCTCATAGAATTCATCAGAATATATTCTGAGAAATATGATGATTGGGATCACCTAACACCATTTGCAACTTCACATATAATACTAGCATACGCGCGGCAACCAATTTTACCCCTTTCGAACTGGTTTATGGGAGGGTAGCGCGTTTTCCCTTAAGATTACCATCTGACGAAAAATTAAGAACCTATAATGTTTACATGCGAGATCTAGTACTAAGGTTAGAGGAGATGAAACTTTTAGCAAGCGAAACCCAAATAGCTAACAAAGTAAAAACAAAAGCGAGGTATGACAAAAAGGTTAGAGCGTTTAAGGGCAAAGTGGGCGGATATGCTAGGTTAATTAATGAACCCCGAGTTAGTAATTTTGATGCATACAGAAACAAACCCTTGAAGATCATTGAATTCGTTGGCAGAAAAAACGTAATTTTAGAATATCCTAATGGCAAAAGAATTCGAAAACACATTGATAAATTAAAACATGTAAAGGACGACTCTGATACCAATTCTGATTAATTAATCGTAATAAGTGTAAATAAATTGTAAATAATATATATATATATATATATATATATATATATATATATATATATAACTACATTTTATGAACCCCCACTTACTCACATCTAAATTTGCAGGATGAATAAATTAAATAAATTTTTGATCATAATTTTCAATATAATAACAATGGCCCGAAGTCAATCCCCATATCAAATGGACCTATTGAACCCGAACCCCGGAATCTACTTCGAGAGAGTGGGCGTCATGAGGACAAAGAGAGCAAACTGGAAGATTCAAATCTACATCGACGTGGGTGAATTCATGCAGATACATGCACCATTGGAGTCATACAAGGCCGTCTACAATAGCTGTTTGACGCGAATCGAAGAGACCAAATGCAAACATGCATTAGGACTAGATCTCATAAATTTGAAGGACCAAACCTTGAAAGAAGTGCAAAAGCAAATAAACGAAACCATTAAAACAATGACACACCAATAGTATCCAGCAGTGAGAAACCCCAGAAGCATTCGAGTGAAAAGAATAGCACCCTTAGGAATAATAGGCTCAATAAGCAAGAGTTTATTCGGTCTAGTCACCACTGACGACGTAGACAACATCAACAAGTACATAGACACGTTATTTCAGGACCAAACGAAAATCGTGCACATAATGGACCAAAATGCGCACATAGTCTCAGCGCAATTTGAAAAACTATATAATATAACCAAAAATCACCAGAAAGTCCTCCAAGGATTCGAAACAAGCTTAACCAAAACACTAAACAAAATGTTAAAAGAAGACGACGAACTAAAACATCTAACAGAAACAACCGTATACGTGAGACGCTTGGAATCAACACTGGACCACTTAATAAAAAGCAACGAGAAGGTCTTAAAAGTACTCAGACACCTGAAAGAACGAAAGATCCACCCGGAACTTATAACAACAAGCATGCTACATCAAATTATGACGGACGTAAAAAGAACCAGCGAAAATCTGGACTTTGCCATACCCAAAACGGAAGGACCATTGTCGTGATACATGTACTACTTGAACCCACAATCACATGTACCAAAACGCATTATGCCCTCATATGCCCAATACTTGGTCCACTTGAGAGCACACCGACATCAAAGGACTGTGAAGTAACAATGCTATTGAACCCCAACACGGCAGCATTAAAAACTTGTGACATAAGATATGGAACCAGTGCAAAAATCCAATGTAAATATTTAGAAAATGACCAATTCTGGCTATACTCAGTTGTCAAACCAGAACAAATGCAAATTTCATGCACGAACCAAGGAGACACAAAAATAAAACTGGAGAAAGCCGGAATAATACGACTCTCACCAACGTGCGTTGGGAGGACAGCATGATATTTGGACAAGAAACCAAATCCAGTCCAACCACATATTTGTATAAACCCGAAATTAATTTAAAAATACATGACATGAATCCCATTCTAAATGAAAAGGACCAAAATCTTGATCACAATGCATCCCAAAGCATTGACATAATTGGACCTAAATCTGGTTTTAATCAAGCCAAACCCTTAAAACAAATGATTAAGTGAATTGAAATAACACAAAAGGCGAGAATATAAAACAAATAACTCTTATATAGTAGTCTAACTTTCCAACTGGTAATGATAGCGAGCATCATAGCATTAATAATGGGAATGAAATGCGGAATGATGATATCCTGCCCAAAATTAAATAAACAAACATATAAAGTACCTCAAACTAACGAGCCCAATCGATAACCCCATAATCGAAACAAACCTAACCGAAACCCCTAGTACTTCTAAAACGAAATTTAATAAATTAAGCAAATCTAAATCATCCCTAATAGAAACACAATTTAAAAATGAAGCGGAATGCAATTATTAAGATATATTTGTATATGCACCAAACTTTAACAACACATCCCCTAATATCCAAAAATAAATCTATATTTACAGAAAGTAGGAAGATGATGACGTCAACCACAAGCGTGTCAATATTCTGCGACATGCAATTACCAGTTTGGACCGTTGTGCGAGAATTTGAACAAGTTGGGAAACTACGATGCATTTTTACCGAAAAACACCGAACAGACTCCGGAAGCAATAAGATCAATATAACTTATGATACAGTAATGGAGACCATGTGAGTCAAAGACTTAAAAACCATACAAATAAGAGAAAATAAGTTCGGAAGACCAGCTAGAGCAGCACCGATACCAATAAGAAGACCCCTACTCAATGAGAACAACCCTACTCCAGCAAAAATAAACCCTTCAGTCCAACGCGAAATACGAGTCGTGGCCAACACGAAACAAGCAAGAGAGTTCAGTAAAAATAGACTATTTTGCATTTTACCCTGGGAAGGCATAGACAAAGAAAAGGATGAGGCCTTTTTCCATACCGGAAAAATGGTATACTATGAGACCATACGAGACAAAAAGGGACATTTATCATACGGTTATGTCCAGTATTTTGAGGAATCTGACGCAGAAAAAGCTAAAAAAATAGTGACCCGACATACAAAGTTACATTTGCCGAACCCAGAAAGTAAAAAACAATCCAAATGGATCAATTGCCAGAATCTTATGGCAGTTTCTTCAGCAGCAACAGCAACAACGCAACATGTCCCCATGTTAACCATAATCAGAAAGGAAGATAAACCGGAAGCAATTCAGCAAGAATTGCTACCAACGCTAAACAACATAGTAGAGCCAGAACCATCAGAGATGCCAACACCAACACCAAACAATACCATAGAAATCGAACCGAATGGGGACACCACCATAAATCAAGAAAAACGTTTAATTTTTGAGCTGGACCCAACTAACTCGTACTTTGTAACTCGCGTTGAAAACATCTAATGTAAAACCACGGACCACAACAACTAAAGTAAGTGGAATATTAGTTAAAACAATACCCATAAATAATAAAAAAAAAAAAAATAGAGTAATTCGATAAACCCCACTGCCATCCTAATATAAAAAGAAAAAAAATATTTTGGGCTCACATAAATCTCGTCAAAGGCTATTCTCTGCTTAGAATTCCATTAATCAAACACACCAGGTGTGCACTTCAAACAAGCGATCATAGGCTTGTAATGAAAAACCATGGCCAAAAGCACCAACACATGATAGAACACACATAGCTCATGTGTTGAGCAACAACTCAAAAGGTTTCAAAAACATCAAATATAAGGGAAGAGAAACAGCATAGTTGACTGGAGACCAATACAAATACAAAAAAAAAAAAACAAGGGAGTCCATAGTAAATTAAAACTCCTTGTCCCTTCTAATTTATCGAATCACTCTGACAAAATTCTTTTTTTTTTTTCTTTGCTCAATCACGATGACAACAGTTCTTTTCTATCTGCACTTTCCACTTACGGGACCACGTACTACAAATTGGCGGTGCCATAATTGTTTCTCGAGGACGAGAAACGTTCTCAAGGGGGGGGGGAGATGTTACGTGACAACTTCCCCGATCTCGCACTTGAAATAATAATTTCAAGAGTGAGATCGAGAAAATTCTACACGTGAAAAGGTACAGCGAGACTCAAGACCACAAAAGTATTAAGTGGCTAAGAATCTCGCTGACCTAAACAACTTCTCCGCCAACGGCTAGAGGCGCACGTGCGGAGCTACGTTGCAGTTTCGGCGCGCAACTAGTTGCCAGGCCCCGTAAACACCAATCCTCCGGCCGGATAGTCTCTCAATCGCGCCGAGGTTGGCACGGTATCGAGGATCATGGTCCATGGAATCGTCCAAGAATCCCTGCAAGTATGTCAACACATGGACCATCTCGTGCAGCAGGGTACCCTCGGTCTCTCGAAGCGGAAGCCTCGAATGGATTGGTCAACTGAGACGTACTATCTTGTCGAAGTGATCGGTGCTCCCTGAGGTAGCGGTCATAGTTCTTTCATAGCACGGTAAATAAGCTGCCAACTGGTTATCAAAATACAAACTATTAATTGCTCTGAACATCGTCTTAGATCGAGCCTTACTACATCATGCCGGCGCGGGGGTGGAGTAATACCCATAGACTCGGGTTCTTTATTTCTTAGCCTTCTGCGGCCACGACTTACCATCGCACTGAAGAATTGAAGTAACTGGATGATGCAGTATGAAAGAGACGACTGGTCAGAGGCGGAAATAAGAAGACGAAAAAACTCACCAGTCAATGATGCGGTACTGCTGCGCCAATTATTGTTCGATTTTTTTTTTATTCACTTATCACTAAAAACTGTTGTCGCTTATTTAAAATTATATTTTTCAAAATATGGCAGCGGGCAGAGGCACGGCCATTCCATATATCTACACCTGGGACGCATCCAGGGGTAGCAGTCGTAGCATACAGCTACCTCAAGGCCTCCATCTGGCCCTGCCGCCAAAACTTGCGTCCACAGTATACACACAGTTGGCAGAGATTTCTCGATGACTATGCTACTCGAACGCTCCTTAATTCTTCTACTCCTCCTTATTTGTGATAATTTTTCAGGCTTCCTTTCGTCGGGCCTGGTTTTATCCACTAGTTGGCGATTGCGACAGTCTATCTCTACATCGATCACCGTTTGTGCACTATGTATAGACGGTGATCTTGATGGTGATACTGTATATACATCAATTATCGGTGACGATGAGCACACTTCATGCGCTGTGGCTCTTCGTTATCTCTCTGTTAGGATAAATTTTGCTTTATCTAACTTCGTAATTTTTTATCGTGAGTCTTGTCTGTCTGACACGCTAGACGGTGTCGAGGGCGAACCTGGTCGGGGTTCGTATCCCTGCGTTCAAACCAGAGTTTCTCCTCTTGTGTGGTAGTTTATCTAAATAGTTAAAGGTCTTACCTTGTCTTTCCTTTATCAGAGATGTCCTGGGATGATTCGTCTTTCTCCTTATTATTTTTAGGAAAATGTGATTTTTGAAATAAAGAGTTGCGAACAATTTATGGATCAATGATCTTTATATTTTTCTTCTGGAATTCGCTCCTTCTACACAATTTGTAATATTGAGTGCCCGGCTTTAAGTCTAAATCTTTATCTGTTTTACTATTTTCTGTGAATTTACAAGAGAGAAAAGAAACAAACTAAGAAAAATTCTTAAACAAAATCTTTGAACAAAGGCTGCGAAATTTGAAGTATAAACTCTTAATACAACTCTTAGATCTAAGAAGTTCTGCTGGCTTCAACGCTTAATCACGGAGTGCGGGAGAAGCGTGGCTTGAGGGCGCTCGGAAGTGGTTCCAGACCTCCCAGGCCATAGCCAGCTTACTTCCCCTGAGCCGCGTTACAGCGTCGGCGCTTGTTGCACTCATTAGGCCTTACGGAGCCTGGCAACTAGTTGCGCGCCGAAACTGCAACGCAGCTCCACACGTGCGTCTCTAGCCGTTGGCGGGGAAGTTGATTAGGTCAGCGAGATTCTTAGCCACTTGATACTTTTGTGGCCTTGAGTCTCGCTGCACCTTTATATGTGTAGAACTTTCTCGAAGTCGCACTTAAAATTATTATTTCAAATGTGGAGTGAGAAAGTTGTCACGTATAACACTCTCCTTAAGTTACAGAGATGCATCAACATTTTTTATTGCTTCTTTATTAAGTCAAATAATTTAATATTGCTTCCTCCTAGAGGAAGTTTTGTAACAGTAAAATTTTCTGTATGATGAGGACTCCTCGGGTGGTTTATTTCCTTTTGTCAGAAGCACTAGTCGCTGTTTTTTCCACTTTGTGGGAAATGTTCCCTCTTCTAGACATATATTGTACAAGTCTACGAAGACCTCTGGATGAGCATGAATGGCATGCTTTAACGCAATATTTGGAATGTTATCCGACCCTGGGGCCTTGTTGTTTCCTGAATATTGGTTCGTCTCTATCGGTCTTCCCGAGGCAGGTTTTGTGGTGAGAAAGGAGAGATAAAACTTTAAGACATTTTCTCTTTTCTTCTCAAAGTTTCGACGGACAATGACGCCCTCATCAGGAGACTGATGTGAAAAAATTTATTAAAAACTTGTTGTATAACAATATATGTACAGTGTAAAAAATAGAATTTACAATTATGGAGAAGATCGGTACAAAGTTTTGTCGAGAAGGCGTTTCTCCGCTGCGCGGCGGGGAGAACAGTGTTTCTCTCTCAGCTGTTCGATTCTAATTCGCGCGAGTCGAGATTTTCGCCGTGTTTATATGGCGCGAAGCAGTGAGAAGAGAGTCGAGCGGCCGTATTGACAATTTCTTCCACTATTGACGTCAGTGCCTGGCTTGTGTTTATTTTGTTTTTAGCTGATGTATGTGTAAGTTTTTTCTCTCCTTTCTCACCACACATCCTGCCTCGGGAAGACCGATAGAGACGAACCAATATTCTTGATCACCACCGAGGGACAGCATCAGATAGAGAAAAACCAGTTTTCTCTAAATATATTCTTGTTGTTTCCTACTCTTCTGCAGGCGGCTAACAATTCCTCAATCGTGATCGGTGGGATAGCCTCTTCCTTTAAACCTGTTTCGATGACACTTGGCTATTCCAGTTGCCTGGGGAACAGCGTGGTCACTACCCGGTGTAATAGCTCCGGGCATTTTGGAGGGGGCACGTAGCTTCCTTTAATCTTTTTCATTACTATTTTGTATGGTCAACCCCAAGGGTCTTGTTCGACCTCATCCTGTAATTCCTTAAGGCACTGTCGTTTGTTTTCGCGGATTTTCTTCTTAAGACTCCTTTTAGCGTCCTTCATTTCTTGTCCGCGGGCATCTACTATTTCCTGGCTTATACCAGTTTTATAGTATTTCTTCCTCATCCGTTGTTCTCGTCTTCTGGTCCAGTGGCACTTGCTACGTACATTCGCAATCTCCTTGTCCCACCAGTATACTGGTGGTCGACTACTGTATGCCACTCTTCGTGGCATTGCAGTGTCACATGCTTGGGTGATGTTTACCGTCACCTGCTCCGCCTTGCTGTTCGTCGTTCCAGACGGTTGTATTTCTTTTAGTGATAACAGGAACATCTCCTTATCATAATCCTTCGTTTTCCAACTAATTCTATTTGTCGTTGTACTCGCGCTGGGTCCTCTTTTTGGTATTCCTACCTTCATTATTATGGCCTGATGATCACTATGTGTGTCCATGACTTACTGTCCATGAATCAACTGAGCCCATAAGGCTGCTACTAACAAACATCAGGTTGACAATAGACCCTGCGTCTCCTCTTCTAAATATGTGGGTGTATCCTTGGTTAACTAGGATCAAATCCAGGAGAGCAAATGCTTCTAGAGTACTCGTCCTCTGTGGTTAGTCTTTATGCTGCCACACTCAGTCTTGGTTTCCTCCCTGCAATCAGTATTGGTTTCCTCCCTGATGCGTCGTGTATGAGCCGATCTAGCAGTTGTTCGAACTGCTCGATTGGAGCGTTAGGTGAAGCGTAGCAGCTGTAAACAGTGACACCCGCTACCTTAGTCCGTATAAATCCTTCTTCACGGATCTTCATTTTTCACAGAAAGCAACGTTTCCACATGCCCAGATTACTGCTTTACCCGTAGTGTCCATTTCCCACGATGGTTCGTCTAGATCCTTATATTGTTCGCACATAATAGCTAAGTCTACCTCTTTCTCGCGGACATACTGATTGAGTAGGTCCTGTGCTGTCTCACAGTGGTTTAGATTTATCTGCACTATCTTCATTTTTTCGTTGGTTCTTTAGTACTTTTAATGCAGCTGAGTAGGCTGGGCATGTATATCTACCAGCTGCATGGTCACTCTCTGATTCTCCATCCTTTTCCCGGCAGAGAATGCAACTCAGCGCGTTCGTGCAACTTTTCGCTGCATGTCCTTCCGTTCCGCACTTAAAACAGCATTTACTTCTGTCGTACGTCTATGTGCACTTTTTTTGCGATATGGCCAAAACCTGGTACTGGCTATGTGACCGGCCTCCCGTCTTGCCGTCAGCGGGAGCCAAAGGTAGTTCAGGTCACTTTGGCTCGCAACCTCAGATTGCCTCCCTACCCAGGATCTCTTCTTGGCAGCTTACGGTAAAAGAAAATACAGATTGGTGATTATCGTAAATTGAATGCAAAAACGATAAAGGATACTTACCCGTTGCCAAACATCGTAGAAATTTTAGAACAAATTGGCAGCGCAAAGTACTTTTCGGTTTTTGACCTAGCTATGGGTTTTCACCAGATAGAGTTTGCGACGTTGCAAACGTTGCAGCCGCGTCGATACAAGGAATCTCAGTCGATGCGGCCAAGCCCTGAGTGCGCGGATGAAACAAGCGAGTTGGCTTGTTGTTGTCGGCGCCGGCCTTTCCTCTAGTTCGAGGAACGGGCTAGCTAACCATCAGCGGGCGCTGATACGTGGCTCATTATCCGCGTGAACTGGGAGCCAATCGGATGCCAGCGAGAAGCGCGAGGAGAGAGTGAGCCAGCGACCATCCTGATCAGCACGATAGGAAGGAAGCGAGCCAGTCCGCCATCATCATCGGGAGGATAGAATCAAGCGATGGAGAGAGAGAGAGAGAGAGAGAGCCGTCAGCGGACTGGGCCTGAGCCTGAGGCCTGCTGTCTGCTGCGCGAGCGCGGCTCGTGTGTGAGCGTGCCAGCATAAGCTCTGCGTGGCTAAATTGTGCGCGGGAGGCACTACAGCCACCGCGTTGTAGCGAAGGGCTGGGCGAAATACAAAGTGCAATAAACTATAACCATTGTGTGTGATTATTATCATTCTCCCAAACGTGACGATCGCGCTAAATCCTACGTTTAAGAAAAATCCTAGCGCATGCGAGGCTTTAGGTGTTCCCTGTATTGGGAGGCACAGCGTCGCAAGTTAGAACCGAAGGACATTAAAAAAACTGCTTTCAACACCGTGGTTGCGACCAAAATAACATAAAATATACTTAAAAACGAACATTTTCACCGCAGTAGAAGTTATTTTGGTCGCAGAAATGAAGCAGATTTTTGTTCATTTTTTTTTCCATTTGACCCCACTGTGCGATGGTGCATGTCCCGTGTTTATGCCGGACAATGAGCCAGCTACGGCAACACCAATAAACAATTTCCAATCACAGCACCGTTGCTCGGTATAGCAGAGCCGATCGCCGCTAGCAGCTTGAGATTATTAAGTACGAGGGAGAGTGTGTTACAAATACATCGCCAATTGTCGAACCGACGCGTACGGAACCCGTGACTGACTACGAACTGCTCGTTTGAGTGCGTATAAGGCTTTTTAAAACCTTCGTTCGTAGCGTAATTTTTGCAATACTTACAAACTTAAAATTACGGAAAATGTATGTCACGAATTGCTGATTTATCATTTCGCTGATTCGACAATAACATGCATTTGGCCGTGTGTCGAAACCTTTCAGCGCACGCAATGCATTCTTCTTTTGAGAGTTTGAATTTCAATATTCTAATGACTATCATGTTTTTTTTTTTTTTTTTTTTTTTTTTAATAAATTTATGCGATGAGTCACACGACGTGACAAATAAATTGCTTACAGACATAGAAGCTATCTATCGAGACGATCTAATGTAAGCTAAAGCTGACGTGAGAGATGTACTAATAACCACCAACCTTAAGAGATACGTTTTCAGCCTGGTAGTAACCGAAAACGTCAGCGATGAAGTTAAACCCAGCAACTTATTTGTAAGTAAGTGCCAGAACACGTTTAATGAACTCATAACAGGAAAGAAACTACGCTCATTCAGGATAGCTAGAACAGGTTAACTCACGGACACACTTCCTAGAAGAGCTTTAGTAGAAACATTCAAGGACTTCTTTAAAAACGTTAAAATAGCTATAACATTCTGCTATGGAACTTGCAAAGTGCTAGCTCCGGAGTATCGTCTAGCTGTGTTAGAGGACTATCACAACAGTCTATTCGGAGGACACAGAAGAATGGGTAAGACGTATAGACGCATCCGTGAGCGATATCAGTGGAAAGGAATGAAAGAGGACATACTACGTCCGTAAGTGTGAAAAATGTCAAGAACAAAAATTAGAATAAAAACTAGAGAACCCATGGTTATCACTGATACATTATTTAAAACAACCGAAGGAAATATGCACATCCTCACTATGCAATGTCCATTTTCCAAGTTCTGCAAACCTGTACATATTCCAAATATAAAAGCCATCAATATCGCAAACGCTTTAACGAGATACTTGTTTGCCCAACATGGAGTACCTCGTATCATATTAAGTGATAGAGGCAGAAGTTTTCAAAATAAACTACTATTAGAGTTATCAGAAATTTATCAGTTCAAGCTTAATACTGCAACGGCATACCATCAACAGTCGAATGGAACGCTAGAGCGGAGTCACGGTGTCCCAGCGGACTTCTTAAGGAATAAAGCGTTTTGCAATCAAGGTTGGGACAAGGTCATTCCATTCGCCATGCACGAGTATAATACTTCAATACATGCTTCAGCAGGTTTTACACCGTTCGAGCTTACCTCAGTCACCGAGACCTTGAATATATGGGTCTACCAGTTCAAACAATCATTAGAGAATAGCATAAATTCCTATAAAACCTTAGTGAATACTATTGAAACGGCTACCCAAGGACACCTACACCCACTATATTTTACTCACGATCAACTTCAAGACATTCTGAAGCAATAAACGAACATATGCTACCGTGGAACCATAATACAGTTACTTTAGACATTCTACATGCGTTGTCTAAGACAAGCGTAAGTATCTCACGGGAGAAGCTGATGTTACTGTTGGAATTTCCATTATCGGATAAAATTAGGTATTCACGATTTCATCCAAGATTGCAAGGAGATATCAGTCTACCAGAACCCGGATCCAGCAACTACGACCTACCTTCTGGCAGACAGAGGCAGGACCTCCAGCATCGAGTCAAGAAATAGTGGTATAAGACTATTGCCAATCCAAGGAACATCGATGTAGTACGAGAGACGGACAAACGAATGCGTCCGCAGGAGAGACGTACTGGGACGCGGAGACGATAGCAGACGGACAATGAGAGACGGACCTACAGTAGAATGAGGGCGGTCCACGTAACGTATACATGGACAAATGGGACATCCCGGACGTACGGACGTCCAGGACAATTAAAATAATAGGGTAGAAGGTTATTTTTTCTAAAAATTACATAAATTTAACGTACAGAATTTCATAAAAAAAAATTAGTGAGAAATATTTATTTTAATTATCATACAGTAAATGTAAAATATATAAGGACACAATTTTTACAATAGCATTCAAAGCTGATATAACTAAACTAGACGACGAGACGGACGAACTCGGAGACAAAAGACTTCTGGGGACGTCCTGAACAATTCACGATGCAGTGGTTGACGGTGTATTGGGAAGCGACTGACAAGAACAAGAAGGTCCTGGAATACTTTGACCTCCATGGAAAAGCCTTCAGTCGACACGAACTGGAACTCCTCCGAGAAGAATAATCAGTCCAGATGCCAGTCGTAGAAGTGGAGATCAAAACAACCCTGAAGCCTCTCATTCATATAATGCGCGAACTACGAACAATATAATAAAGAAATTGTAAATAAATACACGAACGTACAGAAGCAATCATATCACTGTAAACCAAAATAATTACAATTTACATTTACGCGTTTCCACCTTCCACTGGGACAAAATCTTTTATAGCGACGACCTATTGTAATTTTAAAATACTAAATAACTGTACGATTGATCAGTGTAATGTACAAACTATGACTGACGCAAGGAAGGGAAAATGAGAAATTCAGAACGGATGGAACTTTCCTGAGTAGTCAAAAATCGTGAAACTCAGCATCGTAATTGGAAACCATTAGGAGTGTACGGACTAAAACAACTATTAGGGTATCACAATTTTTTACTTAAAATTAAATAAATTTTTGTAAGATGTATTAAATTATTATTTTATAGTAAACTATATAAAAAAAATTGTCGTACGTTAATTAGATTAGTCATTATTAAAGAAATAAATAATGTATAAACAATTTGGAACTCTCATTAACAATAGGTAGAGCATGCTTAATTAACAAATTAGCAACCAAAATAACAATTTAAGTATTGTAAGTTACTTTGAAGTAGGAATATAAACAAATATTTATAATTTTCGTTTTTCAGTGTAATCCGATACCCTTGTGGCGTCCTGCGACGTATTGCATTTCAGCAATATCAGCGGAATCGTTACGAAGCCGAAAACTGACGACTCAGATTAATAAGTAGATCAGCGAGGTTAATGAGTATCCCCTGTATACGCCGAGCGACCAGTTGTAATTATACACTTGATATGGACTCTTATACGACGCTCCTATCCGTCGACAATAGTTATCCGGGCTTAAGTCGCGATCCCGATACCTATAGAATTTTATCTTTAATAAATCGTGAAAGTCAATAAACTACAAGTGTTTTTCAATTGAATATATCCATCCTGTATAAGCCTGACTACAGCGCAGCAGCAGAGTTTCCAGCCCAAGCAGTTAAACCCAAGTAAGTAAAATTCAATAATTAATTATAGATCGGAATTGTGACTTAACACCCTAAAACACGGTAAAGTGTCAGAATTCAAGAAATTTTTTCAATAGTCCAAGACTTTTAGTAAATTGTTGACAAATTGTTCGTAAGCGTGATAAATTTGTATATATTGCGTAGCAATATTAATGATATCAATCGTTAAAGTCGATATCCCAGTAAGTGTTGCCATCGTCTAAATTATATAGCAAGCATAGAAGATCAAACAAAAATTTTAAAATTACAACGCACACAAACATAAAATCACGTTGGAAGTGCATTGACCTGTGAAATGCTAGCTTCAGCAAAAATTGGCACTACGACTTTCGCACTACTAGCCGCAGCCAGTGCGTTTCGAAGCATACTACGAATAACATCTAAAAACAAAGCAGCCATGGTAACTCAAAAATTCGAAAGAGAAGTGGTCGAAATAGCAAAAAAGGTACTAATATGTACATTAGGGCTAACTGCTAGAAGTTAGAATGAGCTCAAGCCCTAGTAGATTAAGCGCAAGAGAAGTACTGGAGTGCTGTAAAAAAATATCGTTCTGCAAGTAATTCAACGTATAGTGTGTGCGAATCTGTGAAAGCTCTGAACGTTGATTGTCGCGTTTGGGATGTACAGCAGTGTGATTAGAGACCTGATAGTCAACCTAATTCGAGACTAAATCGGGTGAATATTAGTGAGACCATACGTGGAGAGCAAAGTAATTATTCTACGGAGCCTACATTACTTGTGCATTGTGCTGACGTCACACCACCAGCTATGCATGCGGAGTCTCGGAGACGTAGTACTGGGACATGTATAGAGAGTCCGCAGAGTCCGCATGCACATGTGTTAGCAGCAGAGCACGAAAAGAGTGGACAGCAATCGAGTCCGCCAAGTGTGCCGAGTACGCGCGCACACACTAAAGCATGCAGGTATGTAGAAAGTGATGTGCAGCGGGAGATTGACAGCTCCGCTGACTCAGCTGAGTTCGCCGAGTCCGCCGAGTCCGCCGAGCCCGCTGTGTCCGCCGAGTCCGCCAAGTCCGCTGAACCCGCTAGTGCAGTCGAGTCCGCCTAGTCAGCGCAAATAAACAACAACCAATATCGTCAATAAAAAGAGGACACAACATTGTACACTCCAGCTAATGCGTTGTAAAGAACAATCCAAAAAGAATAAACCAAAAATAGAGAACCGGTTTGTTCTAATAAATAACCAACAATATTTGTTTGTAACAGCGGAAACATTTTTATATTGGATAACCTGATTCTGGAAAAGACCAGCAACTAGGGGTATCGAATATAAAGAGATAAAAGGTACAACTCTTGAAAATAAACCATTAAAAGAAAAAGTCCTTAAAAACGAACGATCCATTGAAAAATTCAACAGGCAAGAAACAAAAACCAAAAAAAAAATCGAGCAAAAATCTAGAATCAGAAGAAGAAAACGCAAAAAGGAGGGAGAAAGATAGAAGAAAACGTGAGCAACGAATGAAACTGAAGTAAGAAGCATTAAAGTCGAAAGCAAGGGTTCCCTTAAGTAGACTAAAAATCACCACCCAACACCCATCAATCCCGCAGCCCCCGATGTTTACAAGTTGCACGGGTTGTAAAGAAGACTGTTGGTACAAGGGAATCGAACATTAAAGGACAAATTGCACACACACAAACAATGTACATCCGATCGTGACGAAGCAACTGGATTGCAAAACATGTAGAGCGCCGAAAATCGGAGCGAGTGCTTTGACCTCTGTGTCAGCACTTCTTACGCGTGAACGACTACTACAAGGCGCACGCGTCGATCCTTTGTGGCGAATGCTGATTGGACTACCACGATCTTCTTCATCTAAATTTCATAACTGCGTGAATCGGAGCTGATCACGCAGTGCCTTTTTGCGTAGTGACTTACTCACTGGCGGCTACAACTGATTCTAAGGTGAAGCGGCGGTGTTTGCTAGTGTTAGTGTTTGGAGCGTGCTAAATCCGTCCAACACCTTGGGAGCATGCTAAATCCATCCCTTGGCATAGCATACACCGGAGAGCCCTTTGAATACAGATCCATGCCACAGAGATAAGTACAAGCTAAGGACCGTCGAGTGGAATCTCCGGCGTTAGTAAGAGCAGTTGACCATCTTTACTACAAATTGCTACGTGAATGCGTGTAGATCCTAACAATCAGCATCTGTCATAAAGGGTGTTTAGAACCATCTGAAGTGCACAGGTTTATAATAAATGTAAGTCGATAAGATAAAAAATAGCTATAGTTAAAAAATAAGACTAAACCCTCTAAAATATTAGTATAAATTTACAACTCTGTATTCCGAACGTCTGTGAAGTGCTCTGGCCCAATAAAATCATAACAATTAATACAAATAAAACCTTGTGTATTACATTTTTAATAATAACTAAACCTAAATTGGCATAAATAAATTGACATCAGCTACGCAGTCACGACAGGAAGGTAAGTGTCACAACCGACTTGCATTCAACGGCAGCAAGTAACAGCGAACACTATACGTCCGCCAAATATAGTCGTGGACAGAATACCGTCTGCGGAACAAATCCTCGTTCGCACAGACGAGTCGCGCCGGAAACATTTCAATCTCAAAGTCCGCGCGTAACCCTAGTAACAGAAAGCTCTCGAGCCGAAGGCTAGTTACTCTTAATTTGAATAATTATTTGTAATCGCGGAGCCCGTCCTACTATCAAGAACGGTCTTTTCATCATACGTGCACGAAAAAGGCCACTTTCCATGTAAAATGAATGGAAAATCGAGTTTTTTTTTAGCAGCGGGAAAAAACTACTCCCTTGGAAGGAAAACCTTTTTCCTTCCAAGGGAGTAAATTTTTCTGGTAAGCTAGAGCCCAGCTACTAGAGGGATAGAGTTCAAACAACCGAACAAGAAAAATTCTGAACCAAAACCAGTAACGAAAAAAGTAAATGAGAAAAAGAAGAAATCAACCAAAACATGGAAACAGAAGAAGAAAAAGAGAAAGGGACAGAATAAGAAAAAGAGAAAGGGACAGAATAAGAAAAAGAGAAAGGGACAGAATAAGAAAAAGAGAACAACGTAAGGAGTGAAAAGAAGAGGCCCTTAAAGTTAAAAGAGCAAGATTCCCTTTTAAAAGAGCGGAATAAAAGTACCACAATACTCAACAATACCACAAGCACCTCTATTTCCTTCCTGCACTAAATGCAGAAATGATTGCTGGTACATGGGTGATGGCCTTCACAAACTTCCATGGCTACTGTGCGTTGTATGCAAAACCAACTGGGCTTATGGTGGTTGCTCCGGGAGGATTCCGTACGAGTGTCAGATTTTCAGATTAAAAGGCTCAAAGGAAACACCGAAGAATAAAGCAGTCCGAAATAATTAGAAAGATTTTTATAGATATCATTTCATAACTGTGTTCCCGATAAGCAAAAATACATTTATTAATATTCTTATTTTCAAAAAGAAATTTTGGATCGATTGTTTATAGTCCAAACAAAAATCATACATTAATTCCTAAGAATTCTTTTAAAATTATTTTTAATGTACTAAATTCACGCATAGTATTGACAAAGTAATAGAAATAAAGTTCTTGTTTCCGAAAACTTCATTTATTTCAAATCGTAATACACGCTCAGTGTTGTTATATTTATACTAGTGACATTTTGCGCGCTTTGCGTGAGCAACTGCTTTTATTTGTAAGCTTTTTGGCCTTGTCTAAGGTTTGAGGTTATAATTTCTCAATTTAGAAATATTGTATCAATTAATATCAAATTAAAATCTACACAATATTAAAATTTTATATTTGGTCAATTTTGTAAAAACCCTCCAAAACTCGTAAAAGGAAAAAAATTAGATCTATTTTACGGTAGAAATGTTATTTGAACTTAAATCATTCAAGTTACCTAAACAAAATTAAATGTATCAAATTTCAATTAGTTCTTAGCAGTGAAAGAACTTAAAAAATGTCCGTCCGTCCGTCCGTCCGGATTTTTTTTTTGCATTTATTCTACAAAACTTGATTTATTTTATAATCAAAAAACTATTGATTGGTGTGTTACGTCGTACGACGTATGCTTACTATTAGTAATATTTCTTTATGATTTGAACAATTCGATATGGCCTAAATTAAATTAAAACTGCTGAATCTCAATTTTCCAATGCCGCTTCATCAGTGTCGCTTATGAGTTGAGTTCGCAAAATGCAAAATAATCACTTTTGTAATACGATTTCGATTTATCTTGCGAAACAAATGATCGGCTTTTAGAAAGATGCGAAGTTTTAAATAAGCCTTGTACGATTTTCATCGACAGTTTTTCGTCGTCAGCCACGAGCTCCGTATCGCGCTGGTCCGACAATCGGTGACAATTATTTTAAAACTTAAAGCCGTAATCATATATTTCTTACAAAGTCTAAATATACAGATTTTATGAACTACAAGTCTTAGCTCTTTTAAATTAAGTGAGAATATTATTTTACATTGAAACAAGATTTATTATTTACTTTCACTTCTAAAAATTATTTGAATAAACGATCGGTTTACCGTAAAAGAGATCTTGTGAGTTATATTCATTTACGAGAAAATCCAAACTACCCAGTACGAGTCTACAGCTGCAATCTACTCAACTAGTACCAGGTTCAACTTAAAGGTAAGTTTCACATTTATTTTCCTAACAGTGAGAGTGTTAGGCGCGAATTAACAATTTCTTACAGCCTCACCATTACACATATCATTACGTTCCTATCTATTCAATTGAGGATAGTCAGGACGTAACAATTGGTTCCGATACTGAATAAAATCTGGCAAAGATTAGGAAAACGCCTAACAATAAATTTGTTGAACCAATTAACAATTGGTTCCGTTACTAAAAATAAATATAATTTACTACGGAAGCAAATAAAATTTAATTTTAAAAATAAATCTAATAACAAGTTTGAAGTGATAGTGAAGCAAAATAAATAAATTCTCTGAAATAATTAAAGTGACAAAAATTGCAAAATATAGAACAATTGCAGTGGTTTTATGTGTGTGTACCCTATTCCTTAGTCTGCTTAGTAGCGACTTATCCTTAGATCAGCTTCAAAAAGCGGTAATCTTATTCATTCCTAGGGTCTGCTGAAAAGCGACTTTTTCCTTAGATCTGCTTACGCAGTGGTCACTCAACCCATCGAACACGCATAAAACCAAATGCATAGTGGAAAGTGTCAAACAAAAATAACGCTAATTAAAAAGAAGAGAAGTGGAAAGAAGTTATTTTTGCAAAAATTACTAAACGAAAGTAAGAGATTGATAGAACAAATTAAAAGCGTAAATCTACAAATATATAACTTTAATACAATTCCAGAAACAAAGGAAGTAGTGCATAAAAATAACGAGACGGAAATCTCGGAATTCCAACTCGAAATCGGGAAAAAATTCGACGAATTATTTAATTTCGCTCAAAATGAAATAAATAAAAATAAAACAAGCACAAGTGCAGAAGTTGCAACAGAATTAGAGAATACAATATAGTTACTTAACATAAAATTAATTCAAGTATAAAAAAAATTTTTTTTGCAAAAATATTTACATGTCATAAAAATATATTTATCGGTAATGTGCACGAGCATTTGACATTTGTCTGAATAAATAAAATAGTCAAATTAAATAAAACAAGTGCCGATAAGATTAAAAGAACAAATTATTTATCGGCAGCAGGAGCAGTAACTAATGACTCGACCAATAAAAATAAATTTAAAAGACGTTGAAATATACATCCCAGAATATGATGGAAAGAACATAACGTCGACATAGATGAAGGATGCCTTACATGTCTTTTGAAAGTAAATATAACAGGAGAGTTAGAGTTTGCGCTAGGAGACAGTAATATAACAACTATAGATCAATTAATTAATTGTATGAAAATAATATATGGGCTGTAGTTTGAAATAAGTCGATCAAGTTCATTGCTAAAAGAACAACGGTTATACGCGGCTCGCGTCAAAGTTCAATAGCTGCTCGCGGCGCGGTGAGTGACCTACAGAAATCACATACATCAGCAAAGACACGGAAGTCAAACAAAATATAACAACTGCAGAAAATAAGTAAGTCACGGAAAGAAGAGGCACAGAATTTAAAGCATAAATGGGTTTTAGTTAAATAATTAAAATATTTTGTGTTAACTTTATAATGAAAGATTCGAATGAGTGAGAAAAGAAATACAGACAATAAAACACCAGAGAACGCAAGAATTATCAGACAGCAAATGCAACAAAACCCAGATTTAAAAAATTTACTGACAGAATCACTTAAAGATCACGTGTTCAAGAAAAGTGCAAAACTAACATGGTCACCTCCCAAAACAGCAAAGAACACCGAAAGTGGAAGATAAAGCCGTCAAAAAACCACAAAATTCAGGAACAAAACAAAAAATACAGAGCGCAGTAAAAACTAATATTCAAAAAACATCTGATGAGAAATTAAAGCAAGAAACATATGGAAAATATCGAAGAGTCAATATCAGATTGGTAGGAGGTATAGAACATAGACCTAAAAATCAACAAAAGAATCTAGATATCAACGCCGGAGGACAAGAATATTCAGATTATTCGAGTGACAGAAGCGAAAAAGAAAGATCAACATTCCAATCCAATTTATCATTTTTTCAAGCGGGCAGTGACTCAATACTAGATCAGACATTTGAATTCGAAAAAGACAGCCGATATACAGACTTTGGAGGAATTTTAGCAGAACAAAGCCTCGTAGTAGGAATTGCGAAGGATCCGCAACTGAATTTAATAAACTACAACGAATCTTCAACAAGTTTTTCATTTAATACAAGTTTAGACGGAAATAAACCTCTAATAGACTTTGCGAAGCCAGTCAGCGAGGAAACTCTCAATGTACAAGAAATCGCCAATAACGAGCAGAGCAACGAACACAGCATAAACAACTTTGAAAATAAAATAGATCAGAGCCTAGTACAAATTAATTTCAGCAACAATAATAGCAGAACAGCAAGTAATAATCAAGAAAGCCAAATCACTGCAAGCCAACCCGGAAATAACGGAGAAAATATAAATCAAGGAGTAGAAAATAACGCAAACATGGCTCCTCCAGGAACACCAATACAATTAAATCTGAAAGATATCGCAAACTACAAGCCAGAATATGATGGAAAAAATATGACAGCAGCGGGCTACATAAAAAAATTAAAACAGGTCAGAAATCTTATAGATACTATAGATGAAGGAAATCTGACAAACCTCCTAAAAGTAAGAATGAAAGGAGAAGCAGAAGAAGCATTGGGCGGCAACGAGATAAAAACCATAGATGAATTAATAAATGCAGTAAGAACGTTATATCCAATCGACGACGATATTCACGAACTTATTTTTAAGATGCGTAGAATAATACAAGGAGAAAGTGAAACTGTGGTCCAATATACAAATAGATTACGTAAAATAGTACTAAAAATAAAAGAACTGATAAAATGAGAAGGAGTATCAGCAGATGAACTAACAAGATTTGACAGAGAATTGAACGCAGAAGCAGCGAAGAAGTATAAAAAAGGTCTTAAATCAGAAATAAAATATGAGTTAGGGGCAGAAAATACCGTAGAAGACATTTCAAAGGCAGCAATAGAAATTGAAACCGACATAAGGAAAAGAAAAGAGATAAGCAGAGGCACCGTGACCACTACGTATGAAGATTATGAACGAAAAATGGAGCAACCACAGAAAGTGCTGACATGCCAAATATGTAGAGATTTCCAGCACGAGGCTCTTTTTTGTCGTGTCACATGCAGTAGCATGTGTATACTGTAAAGGAGCGGATCATTTTTCTAATAATTGCATGAATGTTGTCACAGATGCACACGTCTGCAACGCGAGCAGCGAAGACGAGTCAGCGATAAGAGTCCGCCGACCCGTACTACGATGCATAGCGTCCGAATGCATCGTAGACGTTAGCTCAGTGGTTAGAGCACAGGCCTCTGGCTCTCGGGTCCGCGAATTCGAGTCCCGTCGTCTACTTTTTCGCTTTCGACTCTGTCTCCTCTCCATTTGTAACAATGTCAAGAATAAAATCAAGTTAATCTGTAAATTTTGCAACCAACCAGGACATTCGATTAGCGCATGCCGATTCAACAAGAAACAGAATAATCATTGCCAATATTACCAAGAAATGGGACACGATGTGGGACAATGTCCTTACATAAGAGATTATGAAATATGCTGGAAATGTAAAGAAACAGGACATAACCCAAACATATGTTCAAATACAATGATCAATAATATAGATAAATGTGAACATTGTGACCTTATGGGGCATACAGTACAGAATTGTCCATATGTAATGTGCAAAAAGTGCAATAAAAAAGGTCATACAATAAAATATTGTAAAGTAGGCGAAAGCAGGTCACCATTCAGAATTTGTACAATTTGTGAAACAGTGGTACATGAAGAAGTAGAGTGTGAACAAGCAAAAATCCTTGTTGCAGAATATAAAGCTAAACAACAGTTTAAATGCCAGATGTGTGAAGAAACGGATCATACAGCGAAATTTTCTAATTAATTTAAAAACAAACAACAAACGCATCAAACCAACAATAATAATTACAACAGGAGTCTTCAGCGGAAATATTGCAAATACTGCAAAATGACAGGTCATGTAGTCAGCGAATGCAAGAAATTAATGACTAGAAGATCGAGGAAAATCTAGACAATCATTTTGCGAGTACTGCGATAAGTCTGGACACAAAATAGACAATTGTGAAAAGATTAAAATGCTAGAAAGAGAGCAAGAGGAATTCTGCACAATATGCAAAAACACAAACCATATCGCAGAAAGATGCTTTAGAAACAAAAATAAGCAGGAAAACTGAAACGCTCTTCCTGGAGGGAACGCCTAGGAAGGGATGACAAGAATAAAGCGTTTCCATTACAAATAACTAACTAGTAATGTGCGGCATTAAAATCACAACACACAAATCCCCCTCTCGAAATTATTGCCTGTTATAGAACGCCGGGTTCCACGCTCGCTCAAATGCAATGGGACATGATTGTTAATAACATTGATAATAATAATCAATCAATTTTAGTGGGAGACTTTAATGCACATAGCCAAGCGTGGAATTGTATAAACACAGATACAAACGGCAATAGATTTTCGATAGTATTAACAAGCATGACCTGTTCGTTCACAATTACAACACAAACACGTATGTAAATATAAACAGCGCCACGAAATCTAATCTTGACCTAATCATTTCAACTATGAAAATCTCCGACAAAATCCACGTCTCAGTTCTAGACGAAACGTATGGATCCGACCACTTTCCTATCCTCGTTAATGTACAAATTCAAAAAAACATTTACGTCAGAAAAACATTTAAACTCAAAACTATTCGAACAAATTGGAAACATTTCAGCATGGAGCTGGGCGAGACATATCATACATTTTTGGAAAATAATTACACAAACCTCACACCGAGTAATAAATACGACTTTTTTATGAACATTATAACTAATGCATTATTAAATAGTAATCCCAAACCACGAATAAACGGTAAAAAAAAACTGTTAAAAACCCAGCTCCATGGTGGAATGAACTATGTAACAAAGTCAAAAAAAGTCGCAAAGACGCCTACCTCAAATGGGAAGATAGTAAGTGCCTATCCGATTTGATCGAATACAAAAGAGCTCATGCAATCGCTACAAAAACTTTTAAAACGGAAAAAAAAGAATATTTTAAGTAACTATAGATTTTAGGTCCGATCCAAACTATGTTTGGAAAAAGTGTAAAATTTTAAAAAACAAATGGGTCAAAATTCACCCGTCGCATACTACAGAAAATTTGCAAAGAAGCGACAAAATTGAATCCGCACTAGAAAAAATAAGCCCAGCTTGGGCCAGCACGAACCCAAGCACCATTCCACCTTGCAAAGAAAACGAATTTTTCGACACACCCTTCGATTTCTATGAGTTCAATACTGCACTCAATCCAACAGACATAAAATCGTCTCCCGCAATTGATGGAATCGACTTCGAAATCATAAAAAACCTTCCTATCGAATACCATCTCCTTCTTCTTGATATTTACAATGAGATGTTCCTAAATAATGAATATCCGAGTAGTTAGAAAAAGTCTTTTGTACATTTCATCGACAAACCCGATGGTAAAGGAGTTCGCCCTATAGCCTTAACTTCTTGTTTTTGTAAATTGTATGAAACTCTAGTTAAAAACAGGCTTCAATGGTGGTGCGAATACAACGACATTCTACCTGAAAGCCAATCTGGTTTTCGCAAGGGAAAATCTTGCATTGATAATCGTGTAAATCTCGCTCTAAACGTTAATGAAAGCTTTATAAAAAGCAAGTCGCTCCTTGCAGCTTTTCTGGACGTACGCGGCGCTTTTGACAATGTCAACTGCGACATATTATTAGCAAAGCTTGCTAATATTGGATGCTCGGAAAAAATAGTCAAATTTGTAAAATACATCACACATGAATATATATACAGACACAACAGGAGAAAACTATCGACTAGTTAACAAGAGCGTTCCCCAAGGAGGTGTTTTAAGTCCTCTTTTGTACATTTTATATGTTAAAGACATTCTGAACGAGATCCCCAAAAGTATTACAACTTCGCAATTTGCTGACGATATAGCTGTTTACTCTAATCTTGCTCCGTTCTCAAAATGTCGTAACACTGTGGAAAGAGCAGTAAACACTATAAAACAAAATTTGTACAACATAGTGTCACGGACGAGCTTTGGGCTCTCCGGCGGCATCTCCGATGGCCTGCGTTTCCGGCGATGCACCAGACGCATTGTCAGCATTAGAACACCACGGCCCGAAAGTTTCCGCGTGCAGAAGTGCAACGCTGCACTTCGGCACGTGGAACCGCTCACCGTCGACGAGTCGCGTCGACGAGCGAGCGGGGAGACTACCGGCGACACTCCTAGCGAGCGGAGCTCCAATATTACGGAACAATAAATAGTGCAACAGCAACCTATCCGTCTCTTCTCTCTCCTCGTGTTGACTCTCCCTTCCGTCACATTTTGGCATCCCTTGTGGCGCGAGGATTTGCAGCAGAAGAGACAACTGCATCATAAATTATCTGCAGTCACGAGAAATCCAGATCGATAGAAGGAAATTAATCCTCGTAAGAAGAAAAGTTCGTCACATAACACACCGTGCCGCATAAAAAGCACAATAATAAAATAAAGAAGTAGTAGTGAGGAGCTCTAGCAGTCGCCGAGGCTCGTGTAAATCAAAGCACGAGCTCAAAGAAATTTTTTTTTGTCTCACGGGAGCCGCTCGAGCAATCAGCTCAAAAATCGCCTTAAAGAAGTGAGCGGCAATCCAACACCAGGCAACCGCCGGCGAGCGTTGACAAAATCCTCAAAGTCCATCTGGACCACCTAAGCCCACCTGGGCCAACGAATAAAGCTGTACAACCATCGGCGCGGACCAGCCGCCGACGAGCCCGAGGATCCAGCCTCCACGCGCAGCACAGTGTCGACGCGGACCAGCCGTCGATACGCGCGACTACAAAACCTCCAGCCCAGCCAGCAGCCACCGGTTCCACATCAGTCATCATCAACCATCAGCTTCGGAAATACCATGCGAGCCGTCTACGCAGCGCTACTCATCGCAATGTAAGTCGTTTTTTTACTAGACGCAATTTGGCTTGTTCGCGTGCCCTTTCGTACTATAATACCTCGGAGTGCCGTCCAACTTGACAATAAAAGAGTCAACGCGCGGAATAAAGATTAGTCTTCCCGTCTCTTACATTCCTGGGCCCTCCTATACACACACAGTAGTCAATAGACAATTGTCAAAAATAGTCATGGCTCCTACGGGGATACTCGGCGCGGCGCGGGGCGTACTCAGGCTAGGCGCGAGAAAGAAACAGCTAGATACCGGAGCGAAAAGCGAACCAGAATGGGATAGCGAACAAATGCGATACGCGCGGAACGTATATAGAAACATCCAAAAGATGACTCCGCGCACGCGTAGGGTAGTGCGAAAGCATATCAGTAAAGATTGTTTACTATCAAGCGATTCCGAAAATGAGCCTCGGGACGCGAGAATGGCGGTCAACTGGATCGAGGCGCGAAAGAACCTATTAGACGAACACAGCCGACCGCCAAAATCATACGAACTGCCTAAACAATCCGACGATAGCGGGGAAAAGCTAATCGTATTAGACGACGAGAGCCACGCCCGGAACGAAGCGGACGCGGCAACGGAACGGCTCGCAATCAACGAAAAATGCGTGTCCGGCGTATCAAGTCTTTTCGAAATAAAAAATATCGCGCTTGGCAATGGTCTAAGCCAAATCCTGCCGAAAACCGGGATAGACGATAGGCCTTGGGCAGGTAGATCTCAAACCAGCATCGGCCCCGGGCATAGAAGCTACGGCGGCAACTCGCAAAATACAGCTCAAAGAAAAATCGCACCTATCGAAATTCCCGCAGCTCAGCGACCCGTGTGCAAGTTCGAACTGTCCCGGGAAGAACTCGAAGTAATATTGAGAATGCGCGAAGACCGGCTACTCAAAGAAAGTCGCATAAATCCGAAGCCAATCATAGACCAATTTTCCAGTGATGAAAGCGAGAGCGAGCACCGGAGCGTACACAAGGCGGTAGTACATAAAACGCAACTTGAAAATAAAACCACCAGACCCCGTCTCCCCAGAAACAGAGACGCCGGGCGTCTTAATGCTGTAGTCAACCAGGTGACCAACCCGTTTAGCGAGGGCGAACCCCGGGAAACCGCGCGGCGTCATCACTACGGCGAAAATTATAACCGCGACGAGTTCAGCCGCGACGAGCGTCGGCCAATGAGTCGAACCGGAAACGAAAGAGCAGGAAGGACCAGTGCATTAAATAAATACTCATCGAGATACGATGATAGCCGAGACCGCGGCAGAGCCTACCCGTCGGACAGCGATTCAGACGAGGATCCGCGCGATCGCAGACACCCGCAAAGGCGTGCACCGGACCGCGATCGCGAGCCACCGCGTCGAGGACCGAACCGCCGAAATCACCGAAATCCTGCCGGGTTCTGGCCATCAGGCAACGATCCAGAGGATGATCCAAGCGAGCCGAGCGACGACAATATCGTAGCGATCAATAATGGCAATCCCAGGCGCGACGTTCGCCCCAGGGGCGGCATGCCCTTCCATCAGGCGGTAAATTTCATCCCGCAATTCGGCGGCGACCCCGACGATTTAAATCAATTTTGCAATTCCGTCAGAAAAGTTTTATATTCCTTCGGCAGAGAGTACGAAGACTACCTGCTAATGTACATCGCGAACAAGTTGAAAGGCAAAGCCGCCGACGGATACCGCGCTCGTACAACAAGTTATCTATCGGTCGAACAACTGTTAAATGATCTAACGTTGCAATACGGAAATATCGGCATCGCAGACGAGGTACAAGCGCAAATAAAAGTTTTAAAACAAAAATCAGGCGAAGCCGTCGGAGATTACGGTCTGCGGATGCAAAGACTGCACAACAGACTGCTCACGATTATCGAATCGGCCCCAGACCTGTCGTCGTTCGACAGGAAAGCGAGAAGACGTTATGCAGATGACGACGCGCTGCAGCAATTTACGTTCGGTCTCGTATCACCTCTCGATCATCAAGTTCGGAGTGAGCGTCCACGCACCCTCAACGAAGCAATTAAGATAGCATTAGAATTTGAGGGAAAGCAGAGCGCGCGACGTATAATGTACGGCGATATCGAAGCCTCTATCCCAGCAATGCTCGCTCTGCCTGCCCCAGCGCGGGTACGTAGGGCCGTAGCAGAAGAAGCTAAACCACCGGACAATCAGGCAGTCGAGACGAACGCGAATAATCAGCAAAGTAAATATTGTAATTACTGCGATATGAAAAATCACGCACTTAAAGATTGCGGTGTCCTAATAAAACACGCGCAGAAAAACATAATAATGAACCCAAACAGAAAGAACTTCGACAATAACTCGAACAATAACGGGAACAACTCCGGCAATAATTCAAACAATAACGGAAATAACAATAACAATAACAACACGAATGGAGGACAACGCAACTACCGCAAAAATAATTGTTATAACAAAAATAACCACAGTAATAACAACAATAACAACAATAGCAACAACAACAATGGTAACAACGGCAATAATAACAGTAATAACAATAACGATAGTTCAAATAACCACGGCGTTAACGGTAACGCGAACGGCGCAGGAGACAGCAATTCCCAGAATTTAAACTAGATGGGCGCTCGCCGCGCTCCTCAAGCGTCGAGCGTCGATACATAGAGCCGGAATCCAAGCAAAAAACCGAGTCAGCAAATATAAGATTCCTGACTGCTGGCCGGCAACCCCCAATAGTAAATATAGAATGCCCTCAATTAATAAACAAGAAGGGTAAATTTTACGCAGATTCGGGAGCAGACATATCCATAGTTAAAATCGGGAAATTAGCACCCGATTATCCAATTGACACGCACAAAATAATAAAAGTGCAGGGAGTAACCCCCGGCACAGCGCACACGCTCGGGCAAGCGGTAATACAACTGCAGGGCCTCGAATGCGATGTCCAAGTCGTACCAAACGATTTCCCGATAGAAAACGCGGGCATAATCGGCTGGGACACGATCGACAGACACAAAGGTTGCGTCGATGCGGCAAACAAACGCCTGAAATTCGGCGACGTATCGGTGCCATTCGAGACCGACGAGCGCATTACCGTACCACCACGGGTAAAAATGGTAATTAGCGCACGTGTGCGAGATAGTAGCGTGAAAATAGGATGGGTCCCACTAATGGACCTCCACCCTAACCTGCTCTTCGGGAATTTTGTCGCGGAAAATCGAAACGGGCGCATATTCGCAGAATGCATAAACATTGGGGATACGGAAGTATCGGTTGCCAGCCCGATAGTGGATTTACAAGAATGCGAAACAATCGCAGCACATCCACTATATCAAGCCGATGGGGACGGCTCACCTGACCGGGTTGCAGAATTTTCGGCAAGTCTAAGACGCATGTTCGACGCGAATAAATTAGAACAAAAATATAGAGAAGTCAATACATTAAACGAAAAAATGCGCGCAAACAATAAGGCCAGGCTCGAACGAGTCGAAAGGATTTTACAATTGGCCGATTTGGAGGGATGTAACGCGGAAGAAGTTGAATATATTCGCGAAATAATCGACGAATACTCGGGCGTATTTGGTCTCGAAGGAGAACCGCTACCGGCTACACACCTTCTACAGCATAAAATCATATTAAAGTCAAACAAACCAGTAAAATGCCAACGCTTTAGATTCCCGCCCGCGCTCAAAGAACACATGATCCGCGAGTTGCAGAAGCTTCGCGAACAAGATATCGTCGTGCCTTCAAATTCGGACTATTCCTCAATGCTTTGGATTGTCCCAAAAAAGCCGGACGCGAACGGTAACCGAAAATTCAGGCTAGTAACCGACTTCCGGGCGATAAACGAAATTTCAGAGGGAAGCTGCCATCCCTTACCCTTTACTAGTGATATTCTTGTTGCATCCGCCAACTATATAACGGTGATGGACCTAAAACAAGGCTATCACCAGATAGAAATGCATCCCGATTCCGCGCATTTAACCGCATTCTACGCGCCGGACGGCAGACACGGGAATCAATTATTACAGTTTAATAGAATGGCTATGGGGCTGAAGGAAGCCACCATAACGTTCACACGCGCTATGTCTCTGGCAATGGCCGGACTCCAAGGAGACGAGGTCGAAATATACCTAGATGATCTTATGATATTCAGCGAGACTCTCGACGAACATAGAGTACGTCTCCACCGGGTATTGAAAAGACTACTAGACGCCAACATGACGGTGGAGCCGAGGAAGTGCCAGTTTCTAAAGAGAGAGGCGCATGTACTCGGCCACATCGTAGGCGGAGGCTTCATTAAAACCGATCCCCAGAAAATAAGGGCAATGGCGGAATACGCGGTACCTACTAATCCCAAAAAGCTTAAGCAGGCCCTAGGCCTGTTCAGCTACTATAGGAGGTTTATAGAGAACTTCTCGAAAGTGGCATATCCGCTGTTCAAGCTCCTAAAGAAAGACACGAAATTTGTATGGGGAGCAGAAGAGCAAGCCGCGTTCGACGAATTAAAAATGTTAATGTGCAAGGAACCGGTCTTAAAGTCGCCAGATCTCGAGCAACCCTTTATCGTAACAACCGACGCGAGCGACTTTGCCCTAGGCGCCATCCTAAGCCAGGGAAAGTTGGGAATAGACCAGCCATGCGCGTACGCTTCTCGCTGTCTTAAGGGGAGTGAATTAAAATATCCTACTTACGATAAAGAATTACTCGCGATCGTGTTTGCCAAAGAGCAATTTTGGCATTATTTATACGGCCGAAAATTCACGATAGTCACGGATCACGAGGCGCTCAAACACTTCCACATATCGAAAAAACCGGACCTAAGATTTAACCGTCTAAAAGCGGCTCTTGTCGGATATGATTTCGACATAATATACCGTCCGGGCAACAAAAACGCGAACGCCGACGCGCTTTCGCGCAATCCAATACTCAAACCGGGTGAAACTAATCCCGATTTACCACGACTAGAACTATACGAATTAGCAGAAAAACAAATCGAGGCGGACCCCGACGAGGAAGCCGGCGCACCGCCCGGTAGAATTTTCCGCGCGCGAGCGATCAAACAGCTAGGCGTGAATAAAAATCATAAAACGAAACAAGCGATATCGGACTCTGATGAGTCAAGGAAAACAAGCGAATTAAAGAAAAAATGCAATGACGCCGCGCTGATTTACAAAGCCGGAGAAACTTTAGCCATAAGAAACGAATTTGAAGACTTTTACCTATGCCGCGCGCTCCACGACATTTACCACGGCGACGATGTGATCAAAATTCAATGGTTTACCGAAATTAAAAACTGTAAATTCACATACGAGTTGGACTACCAAGATTCCACGAGATTTGATTGCATTTTGACTAATACTTCGTTAAAGAAAGCTGGTAAAAATAGATATACATTGTCGAAAACCGAGCGCGAGCGCATAAGGAAAATACTCGCGGAATCAATCGAATTCAGAGCGTCGCCGCGAATCGTGCAATCTACGGCCGCAATGGACTTCGGAAAAGAGCCAGACTCCGATGCAACTATGAGTACAGTGCAATCGGTCGTTTCAAATAGCTCGAGCTGCGGAGTAATCCTACCCCCTGGGGCAAAAGAATATTTAAATTACGTAGCGCCACTGAGCGTCGTAACGCGCAAGGCAAAAGCCAGCCAAAGCCAAATATCGCGCAAGCCCTATTCGCTGTAACGGAGGAGCACTAGGCTTCTCCGGTGACGAAAGCCGACGATGGTCCTGCATCGTCAGCGGGGAACGCCGTCGCCTGCGTTTCTCACGCCCAGAAGTGCAGTGGATGCACTTCTGCACGTGGGATCGCTAGCCGTTGCCTAGTCGCGACAACGGCGTAGCGAGTAGTCTACCGGCGACCACGACTAAGAGAGGAGCTCAAGCGTCGAATAAAGCTCGAACAGCATCTCTTTCTTCTTCCTTCTCCGTGTCCGGAGAGCACCCTCGACCACCCGCCGTCCGTAACATTCTGGCATCCCTCGCGGGTCTCCGACACAGTAAACGTAAAGTGCGGAGAATATTAAAACTATTCGTTGAGTTTACCAACGAATAGATCGTTTTTACAAAAATTTCGGTCGCCGAGGCTCGGAATAATAATTAGTCCGGGCTAAAATCATCAAGGCCAACAGCCAGCCGCAGGACTCCGTCCACGAGATAGACGGCGGCAAATAAAGTCTAGTGCACTGGTGAGACGCCCTCAGCTCCAGCAGTTCGAGCAAGAAGTTGCCCAGGAAATCGAAAAACTCCTTCAGAGCAACCGGGCAACCACATCTTCACCAGCGCACAGGTCACCGATCGTTCTAGCACCAGTAAGGCCAGAGAACGCAGCGAGCCATTGCCTCCGCTACGTGATCGAATTCCGGTGCGGCGGTGAACCAGCCGTAGCAGCAGCCTAAAAATACGCGCCGCTCTACAAAAACAAACAGAAAACACGAAAATCAACGCACGTCGTGCGCCTCAAAGTCGACCTTCGGCCAACAAAGCCCGCCTGGGCCAACGATAGCCGTCAGCGCGGACCAGACGCTGACGTGCGAAGCAGCCGCAGGAAGCAGACAGCGCGCGCAACCAGATTCCGGCGCGAGCAGCAGCCCAGCTCCACAAGCCAGCTCTGCCAGCCCAGGTCTTCGCCCAGCAGCAACACTTCACGATGAATCCGAGCGTTCTTCTAATGTAAGTTTTTCTTGCCAATTATTCTTGAGCAGCTTGGCTACACGGGAGTACGCGTCGCGATTTATTCGAGAAAATAAAAAAAAAAAGTGTTTCGTTTCTCTCGCGAGCGCCGCAATACATTTCGCGTCGAGTAAAATCTTCAGAATAAGAATTTTTCTTTTTGTCTTTCTCTCTCGTGAACGATGTTAACCAGAAGAAAAACAGTCAAGACGAAATCTCGCCCAGCGAGCCGCGAAAGCCTAGACCGCGAAAACATTAAAGCTGTAAAGCGAATAAATAAAATTATTGATTTACATACTAATAATCCGCGGGTCGCACGCAAAGCTCTCGCGCGCACACTCAGCCGCGACGCTCTCTCTTCCGACGAGGCGAACGAGCCCGCCCGGGAGCAACCAGCGGACTTGCTGACCGGGGCGTACCGGCAGCAGCAAGGGAACGATTTTCCCAGTCGCACGGAGGACGAAAGCGGCGAATTCGAGCGACAAGTCGCGCCTAGCCCCGTAGACTCGGTGGACGGAGCACGTGCGGTCCCGACGACACAAAGAAAACCAACCAGCGGCCTCGATTGGATCGGGTTAAATCAAAAACTGGCGGCATGGAATCTAAAGACCGACATGCGCCCCATGAGCACCACTAACGCGGGCACGCCGCTCCCCACCGCGCCGAACGACGGATTTAAGCGAAAGTCGCAAAAGGTTTTGCTGCCTATGCCGAGCAATCCAGCCGGCGGAAAATTTGAGCGCAGTAAGCAAGGAGCTTTTGCGCGATTCTCGCGAGCTGGCGCTAACCAGCATAACCTCGCCAGCACACTAAACCCGCTTCCCCCGTTCATGTTTCCGGTCGCATCGGTCCCAAATACGATGGGACAGTTAAATAAAAACACAAACGCGTTCGCGAACGAATTGCAAAGGGGCGCGCCCGAGCGACAAGCAAGGAGCACTGGTGCGTACGGTCCAGCTCTTGTTGTGAAAGAGACACGGCGGCTTTCCAACGCATCCGAGCGCCCAGTATCGCGTACCGCCAGCGTAGCGAGCACAGTAATCGGGAGCGCGTGCACCGCCAGAAGCAGCCAGGGTGGCACGGATTTCGCAGCCCTGTCCGAGCACATGGAGTCTATCGAGGCAAAGCTGTCAGCAAAGATCGACAGCTTGGCGGAAAAGATCGATAGTAGAGCCGGGCCCAGCCACGCGAAAAATCTTAACGTGCACGAAGCGATAAGGGAAGAAGTCGGAAAGCAAGTCGACATCCTTCGCGAAATTCGCGAATCAAGCTTAGCAAGCACCATGCCGATTCAAACGCCGCCAAGTCGAAAGCTGACGAGTCAGGAGCCGCGGCGCCAAGAGCCCGTACACCTGAATTCCTCGGGCAAAACACCGGCGCGCAAAGAATCGGCAGGTCTCGACAGGCGGCCGACGAAAAATCGAGACCCCAAAACCGCGCAGCTCATTGAACTCGCAGAATCCTCGAGCAGCGACAGCGCGGCAGACACCGAGTCTGACATCGAAGCGGTCACGGAAACGCGGCGAAACGGCGGGACTCGCGCCGAAAAGCTCGTGCATAAAAAGACGGCGCAGCAAATACGGGCCAAGGCCGAAGCAGCAGCCCGAACCGCAGTGCGCGAGGTGTCAAGCGGTACGACGGGCCAGAATAAAAATAAACGTCACGCATACGCTGGCGGCTTCTACCCGTCGGACGACGATCCGGAATCAGATCCGTCTGATAAAGACGGCAAGGGAAAAAAGCCGGGTAATCGGAAGCAGGACGCTGCCAGAAACCCGGCACGTCGGCAGCCGCGCCGCGGCGATAATCGGCCACCGTCAGATGACCCTGACGATGATCCGTCGGATGGCAGCGACGAGAGCGAGAGCGACGAGGACGACGGCGACAAGGGTCCCGAAACCCCGCGCATAAAGAAAAACAAAAATGAAATTGGGAGCGGCACGAGTAAGGGCGAGAAAAATCTGCTCCCCCCGAAAGTGTCATTTAACCAGGCGATCGGGAGTCTGCCCGATTTTGACGGAGACCCAGACAATCTCAGCCTGTTCAGCCGAGCAGTGCGCAACGTGTTAAAATCACACCCGGCGCACGAAGACTACATCCTAATGTATGTCGCAAAAAAGCTCACAGGAGAAAAAACCAAGGGCTACCGCACGCGCATCGGAAGTTACACTTCCGTGGAAGCCCTACTGCTCGACTTGACCCTACACTTCGCAAATGTGAGCGTAGCGGACAAGATAATGGCAGAGATTCGCGCTGTCAAGCAAGGCAGTGCGGAGCCAGCAGGAGATTACGGTCTGCGCGTCGAGAGACTAATCAATCGTTACTCGACGATTATCGAATCGGCGCCAGACCTATCAAAAGCGGAAAGGCGACTGCGCGAGCGCCTAGCTCAAGAAGATGCACTAGAGCAATTTTTGCTCGGCCTCAAGGCACCGCTAGACCACCTGGTGCGAGGTAAAAACCCGACCAGCCTGAAAGCCGCGACAACCACGGCAATCGGTTTCGAGGCTAAACAGAGCGGTCGTGGAGCCCTGAGCACCTCGCTGGGCCCCGAAAATGGGCAGGCGCAGGTGCGTCGTGCGAAGGCTGAGCAAGCTCGGCCAAACAACGGCGCGCGAGGCGCTGCAGATAGCTCGCCAAAGCCACAACCGGTCTCGGGCGATGGCCCCGAGAAGTATTGTCCGTACTGCAATAATTATAACCATTCGCTTAGCGAATGTAAGACAATAGCCCGACATGTCGAGTTGCAATTGATCAAAAATCCAAATTACTCCAACGATGATAATCAAGGTGGCGGCGACAATAATCGCAACAACGGCGCTAGCAATCGCGGCAGTAATAATAACCGCAAGTATAACAAGAAAGACTCCCAAAACAACAACAAAAAAGGCAAGCGTGACCGCTCTAGCGACAGCAATGGTCGTAACCAAGAGAGCGGAGAGCAAGCCGACAAAAATAACAAAAATAATTTAAACTAAAAACAATAAAATTCATCGTCACGGGTACGCAACCGCCGATCGTAGCTGTAGATTGCCCGCAAATGTTAAAACGCAGAGGCAAATTCTACGCCGATTCGGGAGCGGATATCTCAGTAATAAAAATCGAGGAATTGGCACCGGGCTATCCTATCGACACTGATAAGATAGTGAAAATTCAGGGAGTGACCGAAGGCACAGCCTTCACACTTGGCCAAGCAGAAATCCAAATAAATGGATTACCCTGCAGTGTACAAGTGGTAAAAAATGATTTCCCGATAGAAAATGCAGGAATCATCGGCTGGGACGTAATCGACAAGCACAATGGCTGTGTCGATGCGCTCAGCAAAAGCCTCAAGCTAGGTGCGACCCACCTACCTTTCGAGGCTGACGAAAAAATCACAATCCCTCCGCGTGTCAAAATGGCCATCAGCGCACCTCTAAAAAACCACGACGTAAAAGTCGGGTGGGTCCCACTGTACGACCTTCACCCCGACCTATTATTTGGCAATTTCGTTTCCGAAAATCGGAACGGCCGTGTGCACGGTGAGTGCATAAACGTCAGTGACTCTGAAATAACGATATCTGCCCCGATGGTCGAGTTACTCGAATGCGAAGAAATCGCTAACCCGCTATACCAGGCCGATGAGGACGGCTCAGCCGAAAATGTCGCCACATTCACTGCCTGCTTAAGACGCTTATTCGGCACAGAAAACCCAAATGAAAAATATCGCGAGGTATCTAACCTCAACCGCGAGCTGCAGTCGAACGCCGAAAAAAGGCGCGCCAGAGTCGACAAAATTATGAGTTTAGCAGACCTCGAGGGATGCAGCGAAGCGGAGAAAAACATAATCCGCGAAATCGTTGACGAATTTGCCGGTGTGTTCGGGCTCGAAGGGGAACCTCTTCCCGCGACCCACCTGTTACAGCACAAAATAGTGCTGAAATCAAACAGGCCTATAAGGAACCACCGCTTTCGCTTCCCGCCTGCTATAAAGGAGCACATAATTCGCGAGCTAGCAAAGCTACGCGAGCAAAACATCGTGGTGCCTTCTAACTCTAATTACTCGTCGTCGCTGTGGATAGTCCCGAAAAAACCAGATGCCAGCGGAAACAAACGATTCCGGCTAGTAACTGATTTTCGAGGACTCAACGAGGAAACAGAGGGAAGTTGCCACCCTCTCCCGTTCACAAGCGACATTTTGGAGCATCTCGCGACGGCTAATTTTATAACCGTCATGGACCTCAAACAAGGGTACCACCAGATCGAGATGCATCCCGACTCGGCGCACCTTACAGCGTTTTACGCTCCCGACGGCAACCATGGCAACCAGCTGTTGCAATTCAACAGGATGGCGATGGGCCTGAAGGAAGCAACTATAACGTTTACTCGCGCCATGTCATTAGCCATGAAGGGCTTACAGGGCGACGAAGTCGAAATCTACCTTGATGACCTCATGGTATTCGGCGGGACATTCGACGAGCACAATAAGCGTCTGCGACGAGTGCTCAAGCGGCTACTCGAAGCAAATATGACTGTCGAGCCAAAGAAATGCCAATTTCTGAAGAAAGAGGCCCAAGTGCTCGGGCATATAGTCGGGGGCGGTCTAATCAAAACAGACCCGGCGAAAACTAACGCCATGGCCAATTACCCGACGCCCACCGACGCCAAAAAGCTAAAACAAGCTCTCGGCTTGTTTAGCTACTACAGGCGATTCATACCCGATTTTTCAAAAATCGCATATCCCCTATTCAAACTCCTACAAAAAGATATAAAATTCCAATGGGGGAAAGCAGAAAAAACTGCATTCGAAAATCTCCGAAAATTAATGGCGGAGGAGCCGGTTTTGAAAGCACCAGTCTTATCAGAACCTTTTATCGTGACGACGGATGCGAGCGACTACGCCCTTGGCGCAATTTTAAGCCAAGGAAAAATAGGCGCGGACCACCCGTGCGCATACGCATCGCGCTGCTTAAAGGGCAGCGAGCTACGTTATCCGACGTACGATAAAGAGCTTCTTGCCGTTGTTTTTGCTAAAGAGCAGTTTAAGCCTTATTTATACGGCAGAAGATGGACCTTGGTAACGGACCACGAACCATTGAAGCATTTTCATACGTCCAAAAAGCCAGACCTACGCTTTAATAGGCTCAAGGCTGCGCTAAACGGCTATGACTTCGACGTCGTGTATCGGCCGGGCATTAAAAACTCGAACGCCGACGCGCTCTCTCGCAATCCGGTACTAGCAGAAGGCGAAGTAAACCCGGATTTGCCGCGCTACGAGCTCTACGAGCTCGCTGACCAGCAGGTAAAGGAAAACCCTGACGAAGAAGCAGGTGCCCCTCCGGGAAGAGTCTTCCGTGCACGCGCCGTAAAAAAGCAAAACCAAAAGGCGGGAAAGAAAGAACGCGTGTCTGAATCAAGCTCTAGCGACGCATCAAATCGCGGTTTAAGCAAAAAAACCTCGGCAAGATAACGCACTAATTTACGAGCGCAACGAGTGCGTGGCGGTTAGAAACGAGTTCAACGGATATTACATCTGTCGCGCGTTACACGATGTTCACCAAGGCGACGAAAAAATCGCTGTTCAATGGTTTACGGAAACCAAAAATCTAAAACACATGTACGCGCCGGATTACCGCGACGCGGTTTGGTTTGATTCCATATTAACCAGCGCATCCTTGAAACGGCTCGACAGGAATCATTATCTGCTGGGCGCCGCGGAACGTACGCGCATAGACGCAATCTTACGCGAAGCCATTGAATTTATCGCCGACGCACCAGCTCCGAAGCCTCCGGAAATTTCGGCAGTTGCAGCCGAATTTTCGGATTCCGACCAATCAATGAAGTCGGTAGCATCAGCGCTTTCTAGCTCTTCGGGATTTTCGTTACTCCCTCCGGAGTTGCGCCCGGTTGCAAAATACGTGTGGCCCTCCGAGCGAAAAACTCGCGGGTCGGAAAAAACAAAAATGACAGTATCGCGAAAATCGCGCGAATTGGGCAATTCAAGCAGCGAGGAAAGCATGCGGATCTCGCCGTCGGGAAAAATCGCAAACGTGATCGACGAGCCGCAGATCTTCTCTTTCCCTCAAAGGGTTTTTTCGCGAAGCCCGAGCCCTCCGCAGAGCCCACAGACGCGCGTCACGCCTGAACCACCCGTAATGACTAAAAGCCCTTTGCGTCCTACGGCTGCCGAATTTCAAATGCCGGCGTCCACTCAAGCCAGCCAACCGCGCGATAGCAGCAACGCGCCGCGTGCTGAGAGTGCGCTAGCTGAGCCGCCGGGACCCAAGTCAGGCTCAACGTGGCCATGGTCAGGTAATAAAACCAAGAAAAAACTAAGGGTAAATATCGAAGGGAAAGACTTCGATGGAAAAGGCGGCGTCCGCATCGAATGTTGGGAATTAAACTCAAGCGTCGCGCCACAGGATAAAATAATACCTGCACGAGTGGAAAACTCCCAGCAGCGTACACGCGCGCGCGAGCTGTCCGCAAGGAAAGACAACGCCATGGCGATAAGCAAAAGCCCAGTCAGCTCGGAAAAAGAGACTGCTGCGGGTAACGCGAGTGCGCCTAGCGGAAAAAACAGCTCCAAGAACGGTCGCAACGAGAGTGGCAAAAAAGCACCCGAGACGGGCAGCCTTACGCCAGCCGTCGTATCACCGCCAAAATCAGCCGCGTGCATGACACACTCGGCAATGATTCCGCCCCCCCCCCCCCTCGTCAGTGGGTCCAAACGAGGATTTTGCGGGAATACTGCGGAATTATGAGCGCGGCCCGCAGCCGTCTGACGAAAATTCGTCAGCAAGCTCGGGCAACGCGTGCATATGCGTATATATTCGCAAAAAGCGCTGCGCTGAGCCTCTCGCCCAACTGCGACGCTCAAACAAGATTCCTAGTGCTCCGCCAGGAAATTGTTTGTTTTACTCGCTCATAAAAATTACGAAGCTGAGTATATCGGCTACGGAGCTGAGGCGCATGTTGCTAGACTCCCCATGGCTCGGATCATGCGGAGAGCCGTCTTTGGCACACGAAATCCTGAATTCTCGCTCTGAATACGGCAATATAGATTGCGTATTCATATTCGCGAACGAATTCAAAGTGAATGCGTGCATTCATTACGACCTCCCTGGGGGCAAGCGAATATTTTGTCACATCCTAGTGCCAGGCGCAACCGACACTATCCATTTAAATCTCTTAGGGCAGCATTTCACGCCCTATATTCGCCAAAAAACCCCCGAGGCGCAAAGGAAACGCCTAAGTCCAAGGCGAAGACGCTCGCCTTCTAGCGGAAGCGAGGATGGGCGAGCAAAATCGCCAGTTTTCGGGTTGAAAAAGCGTTCGAAGAAGAAAAATCGGCGCGCCACCTCACCACCGGCAGCTGAGCATAGTAAAACCGGCAAGTTCGGCGGCCAGCAGGTCGCAAGCTCGGCAATTACGTCGCCCGCAGCTGTGCCCCCGGTCGTTCCGGACCAAGCAGCATCAACCGCGGAGCTCGCCGCGCAGGAAAATCATTCAGCACAGTCGAAAGCAGACCAAATGTCGTATGAGTACCTGGATTTTCCATCGGCAGCTGCACCGTTCGAAGACAGCCCGCCACTGCTCGAGCCGGCAGCGCCAGACAGCACCCAGCTGAGCGCCACCGAAGGTCAGAGCAGGGCAAGCACCGATGGCAATGAGTCGCTGCAGGCCACACCGCGAACACATAGCAGGGCAGCATCAGCGATAAATAACTGCAGCGCCAGCAGCGACAACGCAGCATCGTCCGACGACGAGCGCACCGCAGCTGCTAGAGAAGCTGCTGTTAAAAATGACAAATTAAAGCGCTACACAGTAGCAAAAGCGAGACCTCCTCGCGAAAAGCCGCCGTGGGCATGCCCGGACGGTCAAGAGCCCCCAGCTTTCGTTCACTTGCAGAGCTACAACGAACATCCCTTTCGCTTCAAGGAAAACCTAGTTTACCTGGTTTCGGCCGACGGAGTTTTGTCCACCGAAATTCAGGAAGCTTTATGCGAAAGAGGATATATAAACCCATTCGATTTGACTGAAAACGAGTTCAAATTGGGCGAGATAAATGTTACGGCCTGCAGGAATTTTAAGCTGTTCGGAGTATATATCAAAAATCACTTCGAAGATCGGCCGCTTCGCGCCGACTTGCGAAAATGTCTAAAAACCTTAAAAAACGTTATATTAAAGGAAAATATCCGCAGCATAGCTCTGATTAGAGATCTGGCGATGCTCACGGTATCCGAGTGGACAAACTTCGTCGAGTTATTCGACAATATTTTTGCCGGAGTTGCATTAATTGCAATTCTGTACAAAAATAATTTGCCAGCCCCCCCAGTCTCTGAGCGCCTTAATCTCATTAAAGAGTATCACGAGGCAACAATGGGAGGGCATCGGGGCAAAAATAAAACATACAGCAAAATCGCCAATGATTTTTATTGGCGAAATATGCGCCCCAATGTAAAGCAATTTGTCGCTCGCTGCCCAACGTGCCAGAGCAATAAGCTGGTCGGAATAAAAACTAGGCTACCCATGCTTATCAGCAACACGCCATCGATGCCATTTGCTCATATCGCCATAGATTTCTATGGGCCGTTGGAACGTTCCAAACACGGGAACAGATATATTTTGTCGGCGCAGGATATGCTCACAAAATATATAGTCCTAACGCCAGCAAGGCATGCGAATGCGGACGAGGTCGCGCGAATTCTCACGGAGAAAATTATTTGTGTTTTTGGACCACCTGCCGCATTGGTCTCGGACCAAGGTAGCCATTTTCAAAATAAAATTCTGGAGGAATTCGCTAGGATCTTCAAAATAAACAAATTTTGCACTACGGCATATCATCCGCAGGCAAACGGCTCGATCGAGCGTATGCACCATACGCTGACCGAGTACCTGTGGAAGTATGTAAGACGTGCCGATACTTGGGATGAATGGACGGCCGTATGCCAGCATGCATACAACTGTACCGAGCACGAGAGCACTCGGTACTCGCCGCACGAGCTGCTCTTCGGCTTCAAGCCAAGAACGCCATCCAGCTTCCCCCGAGTCAGCGACGATATGTCCTATAACAATTATTTGACCGAGATGACAAACAATCTCACGGCCCTGCAAACGACGGCGGCCATGAACTTGGTGCAATCCAAGTATCGGTCAAAACACTACTACGATCGTAAATTAAACTCGAAGCATTTTCAGGAAGGCGAAATCGTCTTTCTGATAAATGAGCCCAAGAAAAACAAATACCTTAAAGAATACCGCGGGCCCTTCGAGATAATTGCGATCAACCGCAAGACTAATAACGTGACGTTGCAAAACGACGAGATAACAAAAGTCGTGCACGTCAACAAAATCGAACGGCCGAGCGAGCTAGCAAGAAACGCAGACTTATCGGATTCCGACCGTGCAAGTTAGGACGTTTTTTTTTCCTGTTTTTTGCGCGCCCCCGGGCGTAGCGCAAAAAAAACAAACAACGTCCTAACCTCAAGATTTAAAAATGAATAAATGAAAGACACTCCCAGCGCGTCAAAAGCCAGCTGCTCATTTCAGCAACATAGATATAAGGTGCTTTTACCATTAATTGCAGGCTATGCGCAGCCTGCGTGCTAGGGATCGAGGAAACTCCCCAGGTCCACAGCCCAGGGCGTTTCGTGCAGGAGTTAAAACAGAACTTGGGGTTGATCACCGAGAAGATTGCACCCCTCTCAACATCCAGTACTAACTGGAAGTTAATAGAAAAATCGACCTGAACGAATTCTTCCAAGCGAGTAAAGTTTTGGTCGATCGCGTGTCAACCGCCGCTCGAGCATGCCATCCGCGTTGCGATGCCGCCGGGTTGATCAAAGAAGCCGAATCCGTCACCGCGCAGGCTGAACGCGTTATAAAATTGATACAAACGGATAGCAGCGGACACCAAGCCCCACGGGAGCGCCGCGCCATACTACCCTTTATTGGCTCACTCCACAAATGGCTATACGGTACACTAACGGAAGCCGATGAAGCTGAGATTCAAGCGGCAGTGCAAAGGATCGCAGAAGATACTCGTCTGACAGCCGCGTTATTGGCGAATCAGACCGAAATAGTTGAACACGAGTTATCACACTTGAAAAAGAGGATGCGCAAACTTGAATCATTTGCAGTAGTGTTGGAAAATAATTCGGCCAAAAACCTCGCCAACATTAATAGCCTGGATGTCGAAATGAACATTAAGACAACTCTATTGCAGTTCAAAGCCGACACCGAGCTGATTAATACAGCCATACTATTTGCAGTCAAGGGTCTGATTCACCCAAAAATCCTAGCGCCGGAGACGATCGCCCAAGCGGCGAAATCGGTAGAGGATTCACTTTCTCACGCGAAATTTCCATTATCTCCGGGCGATTTTTCCGTCATTCCGATAATGGAAATATCGAGAGTGGCAATCCTATTCTCCAACGGATACTTAATTTATCACATTGCAATACCGCTGGTAGATGTCGAGGAATTTAATCTCTTTAAGGCATCTCCGATACCCACAGTGCAAAGCATCCTTAATAGTGCTCACACGGCCGCTTACATATGGCCAGTGCACACCTATTTTGCGATAAGCACGTCAAATCTCACCTACCTTCCGATCCCTGCAGAAGAAGTGCGCAAATTGCGCAAATTGCAGGACACACTGATTGTGGTCAACCCGGAACCAGTGCGCGAGATCAGTGACAGCGTATCGTGCGAGATCAAAGTCGCCGCGGGCCGTAAGATAGAAAGCCCGGAGGTATGCGACATCCGCTTAAAAAGATTACGCGAATCATTCTGGCTGCGCCTACACCGAGCTAACACCTGGGTGTATTCAGCCAGAGAACGGGAAAATATTTACATACAGTGCCCAAAAAAGGAGCTTGTCACCGCACAGATAAGCGGCGCAGGAGTCCTCGAACTCCGCGAGGGGTGCGCAGCGCACACGGCAAGTGCGCGCCTGGTCGCCTCTCATATAATAACAAAGCAGCTAGAGACGCTATCTCTCGGCGCCTTGCAATTCAACATGTCCAAAATATGGGCACATGTAAACGAGTCTTCTGCCGCAGCGGCAGATCTCAAGCAAGCCATCGCTATCGGCACCGAGCATCGCGCCGATAACGCGCACGGCTCGGACCTCGACAACTTGAAAGCAGGCGAGAGCTTGCGCGAGATTACGGCAAGAGCACGTGACATTGCCTACAGGAAGAAAACAGAGTTCGAACTCAAGGACCTAAGCGGACACACCGGCATTTTGAGCTGGGTATCCTGGTCCTCGTTGAGCATCGTACTCATCTGCGTCGTCGCAGTATGGTGCTTCATGCGCTATCGTGCTCAGCAACCCATGCGCGACCTTGCGCGCCAGCAGCGCGACCTCATGCAACTGGAGGCCGCACGCAGCTTTGCACAGCTGTCAGCCAGTAGAAGGGCCGCCGAAGCCGCGAACGCGCAATAGCTTCCCTTCTCCCCCCTTCAGGGCCCTCGTGTAAAAACAAAAAAAAAGAACGCGCGAAACGGCCAGGGACAAAGAAACGCGCGCCACTTTTCCGAAAACAATAAATTAAAATTTTAATACAAAATATAATACCCAAATACCGGTAACGCCGCGTCGCGCGAAGCAAGCACGAACGGAGCTACGGAGCTCTGGAGTTTTATCGCGCGGGCCGATAACGCGTGCCTCTATTTCTATAAGAATAATCTAATCGCCAAAATAGCCAAGCTGCCGCTATGGCAAGAAAAATATCCAAGCGATATGATGCGCTGCATAACGCGCAATTTTGTTATATATACATATATGCATGTAGGTTATAATAAGAAAAATAACAAAATATACACATTTATATGCCATATCCTACAAATTAGAATGTTATAGCTTATAAGGAAATACCGTAAGTTGCGAATGCAAGTACGCCATGAGGCTTATAATTATATTAATAAATGTAAACACACTATGTTATAGCTTATAAGGCAATACCGTAAGTGGCGAATGCAAGTACGCCATGAGGCTTATAACTATATTAAGAAATGTAAACATACTAATATTAAAAAAAAAAAAAAAAAAAAAAAAAAAAATATGTATCGAGCTCCGCCTCTAAAAAAAAACTCTGTGAGACAGCAGCGGCTGTCGAAAGACAACATCCGCGCCGACTCACACACACACACACACACATACGCACACATATCAACGCTTAACAGATTTTTTTTAAGAGAAAAACAAAGAGAACTGACATTACGGAGTCAGCAGGATTTAGAAACCCAATGCGCTTCTAATGCGCTGTGCTCAAGCACTGGCATCCCAGAAAATAGAAAAAAAAAGAAGTAAAAACATGTACACACACATATACCCTCAGGCGAGGAGCGCGCGACAGCGCGCCCCGTCGCCTTACACACTCAAGCAACGCACGCACGGCTCCGCCGGCGACCCTGTTTTTTGAGGGCGCCGAGGACGTCACCCGCGCGCCCAAGGGCGTGTAACGGAGGAGCACTAGGCTTCTCCGGTGACGAAAGCCGACGATGGTCCTGCATCGTCAGCGGGGAACGCCGTCGCCTGCGTTTCTCACGCTCAGAAGTGCAGTGGATGCACTTCTGCACGTGGGATCGCTAGCCGTTGCCTAGTCGCGACAACGGCGTAGCGAGTAGTCTACCGGCGACCACGACTAAGAGAGGAGCTCAAGCGTCGAATAAAGCTCGAACAGCATCTCTTTCTTCTTCCTTCTCCGTGTCCGGAGAGCACCCTCGACCACCCGCCGCACGAGCAGCAGTGACGAAGGCGACGTAATGCAAGCATCAGGAGTCGCGCCGGAAATAGAGCCACTCCAATCATTCAAATTCCCCGCTAAACCCGTGATCGCTGACGAGGCGTCAATACGGAGCAAGATAAGCTCACCCGAACTTCCTCGACGTATGCACGCGAGAAATCCGGACCAACGCGAGGCGAGCGTATCGCACACGCCCAGAGTCGACACTAATAAAGTCACGGCGCCGCGCAACGAACACGCGCCGCGTCCACACGGCTCTCCGGTCAAAACCTGTACTCCAGAAATATGGCAATTATGCAACGGTAAATTTCAAAAGAAACTCGTCATGAATATTGAAGAAAAGGAGATCAAGGGTAGAGACGGGATGCAAATTAATATATACGAGGCAGAACCATCCGTAGCGTCCGAAAAAGGAAAAACAAACGACAGCTTGGTAATTGAAACGCCGGAAATTCCGAACGACAACGCGCGAGCGTCGAATACTTTAGAAAAAAGCAAAACGCCGCGCGCGCGAAAAACGAGCGCACTGCCGGAATGGAAGGTCAGATTTCAAGAAACGGAGAACTACAGACACGAGAGAAAACATCCGAACCAGGAAGCGGAACGAAGGCGCTCGCGCATCAGAGCGCTGACGAGTCAGAATCTGGAGACGTCGGCCCCTTCGAGGATTTCGCGGGCATACCACGAAATTACGATCGCAAACCCGATCCGTCCGCCGAAAACTCGTCGGTTAGTTCGGGAAACGTGCTTATGCGTACATATATACGGAAAAAGCGTTGCGCCGAACCGCACGTAGAGCTGGTACGCTCGGATGATATACCAAGCTCGCCCCCAGGGAACTGCCTGTTCTTTTCGCTGATTAAAGCAGCGAAGCTTAATATATCGGCAATAGACCTCAGGAAACATCTGCTTAAATCGCCCGCAATAAATTCCTGTGGCGAACCATCCGAAACCATGAGGATACTTAAATCCAAAAATGAATACGGCACCGTCGATTGCGCCTACCTGTTCGCGCAAGAGTTTAATTTTAATATATGCATTCATTATGATTTACCGAACAAACATCGCATATTCTGTCACGTGTTGTCGAGCGGGGCAAAAGAATTTCTGCACCTTAACTTGACGGGTCAGCATTTTACGCCGTACATCCGCATAAACGCGCCGCCGCCAACCGCGAAGCCCACGAAACGACAGCGAGATCCATCGCCCACGAGTGACGGTAGCCACTCGAGCGCAAAGTCGCTGGTATTCGGAAGGAAAAAAGCGGAAAGACGGAAACAGCGCGTTAAGCCGGACTTATCGGAACACGAAGCCCGCAAGGAACGCGACAGGAGTGGCGCCGAATCGGCCATGAGCGTGGGGAGCAATATTATAATCGCGACATGCACTAGCCCAGACCCGTTTGCCCAGCCAACTCAGGCTATGAGCGAATCTCCAAACATAAGCAACGTGTCGCTAGTCCTCAACCCAGCCACATCTATCGCCTCACCAACGAGAACTAGAATTTCGAGCTTCGATAACTCCGACAAATCATGCGCAGACGCCCCTCCGCAAAACCAAAGCCACCCAAACGGTCCAGAAAGCCCGCCACAGATGAACTTGCGGGACAACCGCGAGGACGCGCCTATTCTTTCAAGCCTGAATTTTGGTGCAAGCATGTCCGCAACGAAGCGCACTAGTGACGCGGGCAATAGCATCGCCACGAGCGATGACGAAAAGACAGCTGCCGCTGTAAGTGCAGCGTTATCGCACCCAAAAATGAAACGGTACGTCGTGGCCGGAGCCAGGCCTTCGCGCGAGAAGCCACCTTGGGCTATTCCCGACGGCCAAGAACCCCAGCCCTTCGTTCACATGCAGTCCTTGAACGAGCACCCCTTCCGTTATCAAGAAAACTTAGTTTACCTAACTTCGTCTGACAATTATTTAGCGACGGAAGTACAGGAGGCGCTCGTCGAACGAGGCTATATAAACCCGGCAGATTTGGAAAACAAAAAGTTCGGAATCGGTGAAATAAACATCATCGACGGTAAAGGATTTAGCGTGATCGGGGTTTATATCAAAGCGCACTTCGACGATCGCCCCCTACGCGTAGATCTAATAAAATGCTTGCGTAACCTAAAGAACGTCTTGGTAGCTAGGGGCTTGAACAGCGTAGCGTTAATCCGAGATCTCGAAATGCTGACACCGGTCGAATGGACAAAATTAATAGAATTATTCGACACCACTTTCATGAACAAGCGCGTGGCCGCGGTACTTTATAAGAATAACCTGCCGGTACCCCCGGTTAACGAGCGCTTTAAATTAATCCAAGAATACCACATAGCGGCGATGGGCGGACACCGCGGAATGACGAAGACATATAGCAAAATTGCGAATGATTTTTACTGGCGCAATATGCGCCCAGATATTAACCAATTCGTCGCCCGATGTGCCGTCTGTCAAAGCAACAAACTGGTCCGCGTAAAAACTCGCTTGCCGATGCTGATAAGTAACACGCCATCAACTCCATTCACGCAGATAGCGCTAGACTTTTACGGGCCCTTGGAGAATTCGAGGCGCGGGAATAGGTACATTTTATCTATCCAAGATATGCTAACGAAGTATATCATTTTAATACCCACTAAGCATGCAAGCGCCGACGAAGTGGCGCGAGCCCTAACGGAAAAAGTCATCTGCGTATTCGGGCCACCTGCCGCTATCGTAACGGACCAGGGCTCTCACTTCCAGAACCGGGTGCTAGAAAAGCTCGCGAAAATCTTTCAAATTAAAAAGTTCTGCACTACAGCGTACCATCCGCAATCAAATGGCTCAATAGAGCGAATGCACCACACGCTAACGGAATACTTGCGAAAATACGTGAAAGATACGACGCGATGGGACGAGTGGACAGCGATTTGCCAACACGCATACAACTGCACGGAACACGAGAGCACTCGTTACTCGCCTCACGAGCTGCTCTTCGGTACAAAACCTCGCACTCCGTCTAGCTTCTCGCCAAGTACCGACGACGTTACATACAACCAATACATTGACGAAATGACGATGAATTTGACAGCCCTACAGACGACCGCGGCCATGAATCTGGTCCAGTCGAAGTACCGATCAAAACACTACTACGACCGGAAACTTAACACGAAACACTTCCGGGACGGCGAAACCGTCTTTTTGCTAAAAGAACCCAAAAAGGGAAAGCTGGACGCGATCGAGTACCTCGGGCCATTTGAAATCATCGACATTAACAGAAAAACGCACAACGTGACGATACGCAACGACGAGATCACAAAGACTGTGCACATGAACAAATTAAAGCGGCCGAGTGAATTAGCCAGGCAGATGAACGCGTCGGAAGAAGAGTAGGAACAGGACGTTTTTTTTCGATTCGTTCCGACCACTCAAAAAAAAAAAAACGTAACATTTATGCCCCATAGAGATCAATCTCCGGCGACTCGCTACATGCGCCAGCGAGCTACTGGCAACAAAAACTAACGCCAACTAATATTTTAATATTTTAGGGTAGCCGCGGGAAGCCGCCAGGAGAACTTCAACGCGATCCCTGACCCTGTGATATTCGAATAAAACAGCTACGTGACACGGTGTGGCTCAGACTCCATAAAACAAATGCCTGGATTTTTTCCGTCAGCAATGCAGAGAACATTTACATACAGTGCCAGCGAGCCGAACAAATAACATCTGAAATAAGTGGCACAGGGGTACTCGAGTTACGACCAGGGTGCTCAGCGCACACGGCGAACGCACACTTGGCCGCCTCGCGATCGCTAACATCTTACGCAAACGCATCAGTTTTCGATATAGTCGTATTCAACGTCTCCGCAATGCTAACCGAAATAGGTAATATCGAAGGCAAAGCGATCGAACTGCAACAAGCAATCGAGATCGAAGCCAAAAATCGAGCCGAAAACTCGCACGGCGTAAAATTCGAAACCTTGGAAACTGGTACGGCTCTTCGCGATATAACAACAAAGGCACGCGAAATCGCGGATCGCAAAGAAAAGTCATTCGAGCTAGAGAATTTGTCAAGCTTCACGTCAAAATTCAGCTACTCAAGCTGGACGGTTGTAATAATAATAATTGTAATCATAAGTGGCGTATGGACCATCAAAAAGCGTCGCGCCGGTCAGTCAACGCGCAAGCTAATTAAGCAGCAGGAAAAACAGCTAGAGCTGCAAACCTTGAGGGAGATGAATCGGGCTAGGAGCCGTGACTAGATCTGCCATCTACGCAACGTTCACAAACAATTTCCTTTTCCCTCTGTACACCATTCACAGCAAAAAAAAAAAAATAAAATAAAGCCAAATTGCGACTAGTACTGAAACGACACTAGCCGCGCAAAAGCTTAAACGCTCTCTATTATAATAATAACGAATGCTTCTTTTTCAGGAATTAGAAAATTAAAATATTATCATTAAATAATCCATTATGTAACCTACATTATCATTTATTAGCTTTATGGGTTTTATATATTACTGTATTCGATTATTTCAGGGGTACTATTATTAGTATTAATATTTTGGTGTAAAACAAAATAATGGTTAATCAATTGTTCATAAAATATTACTTATCTCGTAGAATAATCAGCGGAATTATTATCCAGTCTACCGCACATCTAGTATTAAGGAATAGAATTATGTACATACAGGAGCTTCGATCCATACAATTTGTAAAGTAGCAGCGGCTGCTAAGGAACAACATCCGCGTTTACATGCACACACCCACACATACACACACACACACACAAAACACATTCATCTAGCGTCTTGCACGCAGAGGACGGAAGAGAACGAACTCACACACCCTCATAATTCAAACGGGGACACACACACGCATAAATACGCACACATTCACACAAAACTGACATACATATGCACTTTTCGGCGCAGTGTTCTAACCAATTTTTTTGCATAGGTTCTGTTTTTTTTTCGGGCGACGGGGACGTCTGCCCACGCGACCTCGGACGTGTCACGGACGAGCTTTGGGCTCTCCGGCGGCATCTCCGATGGCCTGCGTTTCCGGCGATGCACCAGACGCATTGTCAGCATTAGAACACCACGGCCCGAAAGTTTCCGCGTGCAGAAGTGCAACGCTGCACTTCGGCACGTGGAACCGCTCACCGTCGACGAGTCGCGTCGACGAGCGAGCGGGGAGACTACCGGCGACACTCCTAGCGAGCGGAGCTCCAATATTACGGAACAATAAATAGTGCAACAGCAACCTATCCGTCTCTTCTCTCTCCTCGTGTTGACTCTCCCTTCCGTCACAATAGGACTTGAACTAGCTCCGGAAAAAACCGTACTCATCCAATTTATATCAAGCGCATCGATCCAGGTCAAACTTCCATCACTATAGATAACGTCGAAACCAAATCAAGCGAAACAGTCCGCTTCCTTGGCCTCATATTTGATCATAAGTTCACTTTTATCCCGCATGTAAACTATGTTTATAAAAAATGCCTTAGTGCAATAAATATTATCAAATTCTTATGTGGAACATGGTGGGGATCCGACCCTCAAACTCTAATTACGCTCTATAAGAGTTTTGTTTGCTCTGTCCTAGACTACGGCAGTTTTATATATATTCCAACACAGAAAGTACATCAACAAAAAATCGAAAAAATACAATATGCAGCTCTAAGATCTGCGATGGAATATAGAATCTCTACACCAACGAATATTATAATCGCTGAATCCAAGTTGCCACTAATCATCCATCGAGCAGAACTCTTAGGCAAATGTTTTCTCTCGAAAGTAGCTTCAAATAAAAAGTCTCTGACACATACAACCGTCATGCGTTATAATACACTAATGAAGCAAAAAAAGTTGCAAAAAAGTTGTAAAATCCCGTGTAAATCCAAGTTCATAAATACATGCGTAGAGAAAACTCTCAAAAGTGCCGAGGAACGATGCCAAACTCTACTCATATGATTATAAATCGATTTCTTCGCCCCTGCCTGTAAACACAGTTCTAGGAAAAACATTAAAAAATGCTAATGAGCCAAATTGCGTAATAAATAATTATTTGAAATCTAAAAAAGCACTTGCTATATTCACTGACTGCAGTAAATCAGATAGTACAAAATATACAGGAGTTGCTTGTCGATGCCCTGATTTGAATATAAACATATCAATTGCTATTGACAAAACAGCTTCAGTGTATACTGCAGAATGCTATTTATTTAAAGCGACGCACAAGCAAAACACTCTATATTTTGTACTCATGTATAACAATACTGTAAACAATTTTTGACAGCTGTATAAGCCCAAATGGGACTTAAAAGCTTAAATAAAAAAAAGCAGATCTCATAGCGTCTCATTTCGTGGCTCTCTCGGCATACAATTCTACACAAATTTTTATACATAACAAAATATAATTTTTACCTGCCGCACTCGTACTTGGCTGACAAGACGTAGCAGCTTGGCTATCAGAAGAGAAAGCAGTGGATTCGTAATTCACTACACGAACAAAAAAATAAATAATTTTATTATTTATTTATCAACATCTTATTCAAATAGATATATAACAATTTATGTACCGCGGTCGGATTCTGGTACTGCATTTTCAGATTGCTGTGATTTCACTAATTCACTAAACATCTCAATGTACTTTTTCTTGATAGCCGTAAAATTACTGTAGCAATTAGCGTGATACCCGTTGGTTTGGTCTGAAGTTGTTGGTAGAATCAGTTCTTTGTACTTAAGTTTATAAGTCACACGAATTTTTAAAATCTTGCATTTCTCCAAAATTGTATCGTTAAAAAGTATGATTTTAGCTTTGCTACTGTTATTACAGAATACGCCCTTTAGCTCCGCACTCATTTTACAAACAGTTGATTAAAAATCCACTGCCAAAAAAATATTATTCTGCGAAATCGGCACACACTAAATTCATAGATCATCTGTTCACTGTCGAATTTCGGCGTCTACTGAGCTGTCTTCTCCAAAGTAACCTTCAAAAGGTCTCTACTATACAGCTGTTACTCGGGGGCTCGGTCCCCTTACAGCTTAAACGATTTCTATACCTGCGTTGAATTTTCGGATATAATATTCGAATCTCTCAATCTATTGAAACCCTGATATATCATTATAAAACGTACAAAATTATTTATCTACAATTTTTAATCACATATGAAAAATATTATGAAATTAATGAATAAAAATTCAATGTAATAATTAATTAATTTATTTTTAACAATTTATTATATATGTTGTTAAAACTGAATACATTAATAAAAAAACATAAATACGTTATATAACTATATAAATAACAATAAATTATATTATTATATCGAACAGAGTAAACTTATTATACAAGCGCGATTGATACCGCGCACTTCGTCACAGTCTGCCTCGATGTTGTCTTCCATTTATTCGTCTGCCATTTTACATATAGCTTCTTTTAGTAGTTAATAATTAATTGCAAAAATTTTTATTCGTGAGATTGATCATTTTTTTTACAAAAAAAAAAACGCCACTTTGTTGCATTCTGCCGGCCACTTCTCTTCCACGAAATCGTCTGCCAATAAATTACAGCTTTTCTACTAATAAATACTCAATATTCTGACAATTTTTATCTTTGAGGTTTATCATATTTTTTCTTCTGAAATTTATCATTTTCTATCGCCCGCCCCACCTTAATCTTACTAAGCGCGCAGGCAGACTTGTCGCTCGATACTCGATAGCTAAAATGGAACCTTTCTAGCTATTCAATTTGCATGTACCTTATACATTGCATTTTTATGCAGCCAGCTCTTAGACTATACGTCGGCACATCGAAGTCAAATTTGGATAAAGGGATTAGTTTAACAACTAGTATACGTGGATATCTTGTAATTTTATTTGCTACCTTGTAAACTTTCGTGTAGTTTTAACAATAAAATAGATGAGATTTAAATTTCGTGTAGAAGAGAACGAAACAATAAGGTCAACTAAATATTCTATAACTAATTCGAAACGTCACGCCACATATTGGAACTGCTTTTCATTCTTTTACCGCTCCGATATTGAATAGCAATGAATTCGCACTCTGAAACGCAAATTTTTGGGAGCTTTTAAGGTAGCTTCGAAATTGTTATGAGATATCATTTTTAAGCAGATTTAAGACGACTTTAGGTTACATTTTTTTTTCTTTTTTTGACACGTGACAATACATGCATGATTATTAGACATACATTTATTGATTTTATATACATAGGTTTACGATACAATACTTTTCGTAAATCATTTCTCTACTAAAAAATCGAGTTGCGCATATTTCGACGGCGCAGTTGGCGTTCAGACTGGCGGCGATTCTTACACCATCGGCAGTACGTGTAACGATTGCGGCTACACTTGTACACGAGCACTGGGGGTATGCGCAATCAATGTTGTTCCCTGCTACAATTTATCATGCGGCAGAGGAACAATAACACTGATTGCTGTTGCGCCGAGGAGGATAACCTCACCTGCCAACCGCATGGAGCAACGGTGGCTCCCCTGCAGGGTTGGCAGGAGACTATGCCATTACGGTAGCGCCGCCGCGGTCCGCCAGGTGTTGTCTGGTACCGCTGTACCGACGCAGCCGACACGCACCTGCTCCTGTACACACCAGGAGTCGCGTCGCGATACATGGAAGCGAGTTCGAGACGAGCGTAGCACACGGCACGAGACATAGTGACGAGTGCGCATCGTCGCCGCGCAGATGCGAGCACACCGCGGTAGCTCGGCGGGCCGAGCGTGGGAGGGAGTGAGAGCCATCGAGAGAGAGACCCCCAGTATGGATCAGACTTGGTCTGATTACAAGGTTACCCGTGATAATTCCGTCTTAAACTCGGGGCGTGATGTTATTCAATTTTAAAAGAACTCACACAATAAAAATGATAATACCCGGTTACTCGTTTGATGAACAAATAACAAACTTTTACTATTAAAACAAACAAGACCACCCGTGCTTCCGTGACTCTAAATTTTGTATTGTAAATCGCCCCAAAATGGCGTCTGAGTCGCAATCAAGGGACGCGGCGTTCGTCAAGATGGCGTTCGGTCGTTATAGTTGCCCGCTGGGAAACGCTGGTATTAGTTCCTTGTTGTCGTCTTTCCCGCAGTGAGAATATGTGCTGAAAATCGCGAAAATCTCCTACAACGTCGCGAAAACTCTCGCAATAAGGGATACTTCGGTGGCGATGCGAACAGCGGTTATTCGTAAGGCGCGGCTGCGAATTCTACTCGTTGAGAGGGTAACGCTACCGCCGCTCGACCGGCGACGACGCCACGCAACTAGTTTACGGGAATTTCGGGTTGCTGGACGACATCGTCTCTACTCAGTATTCTCCTAATTGCTGGATCTGTTGATTGACAGCGGCTCGGCGATTGTCTTTAAGGAAGCTGGATCGCTTAGCGATCAACAGCGTCGCTACCCAATATCAGAGGTTATTGCTAGATCGTTTATCGATTCTACAGCGACTCAATAATCCCCCTTGTTTCGAAGCTGGATCGTTTGGCGATCGACAGCGGCGCTCCACCATTAGTCGATGATTTCTGGATCGCTTAACGATCAACAGAGGCTTGAGTAATTCTCCTAGTACGTTGCTGGATTGCAGAGCAATCGACGGCGTCTCAAACGGTTTATTAAAATGGCGGGATCCCGTTAGATCGACCGCGTCTCAACGCACCGATACGAGTATTCACTCGTTCATGACACTCGTGACTTCGTTACGCGTCGCGTACCTCAACCAATACACCCACCGAACAATAATTAGAGGCCCTCGTGTCGAATATACAACAACTTACACAATTTTCTTCTTCAAGTTCAACTTCCTTCTACTGTCCGGAAACTTCCTCTATCTCCACCTCTGAATCCACCCGGAGTATGGTTGATGGTCGCAAGTAGGTCTGGTCGGTTCGGCAGTCGAGACGATTATATCAAAGAAGGAAGTCTCGTTCTCCCAGAGTCCTGCGCGTTCCCGGAAAAACCCGAATCCGCGCCCTCCCCCCACTAATCGCGTCGGCTCCGCGGGGCAGAAGTCTTTACGCGCGAACCCCGCTCTCTGCGCGCGCTCTTCCGCGGCACGTTCTCTCTCTCTCTCTCTCTCTCTCTCTCTCTCTCTCTCTCTCACTCTCTCTCTCTCTTTCTCTCTCTCGATGGCTCTCACTCCCTCCCTCGCTCGGCCCGCCGAGCTACCGCGGGTGCTCGCATCTGCGCGGCCGTGATGCGCACTCGTCAGTCCGTCTCGTGCCGCGCACCGTGCGCATCCCGAATCCGCTTATTCGGGTCGCGACGCGACTCCTGGTGTGCGCAGAAGCAGGTGTGTGCTGGCTGTGTCAGTACAGAGGTACTCGACAACACCTGACGGACCGCGGCGGCACTATTGTACAGGGCATAGTCGCCTGCTAAGCCCGCAGGGGAGCCACTGCTGCTCCACAAGGCTGGCAGATGAGGTTATTCTCCTCGGCGCGACAACAATCAATATAATTGTTCCTCTGCTGCATGATACATTGCAGCAGGGAACAACATTGATTGTGCGGACAATTTAGCGATAGTGTACACGTGTAGCCGAGCAGGCTACACGTCGCAATATATATATTTTTAGAATAAAGTTTCTTCTCCGAGGCTGGCGAAACCGTTCGTCTCTTTTGTATCCTCAGCCACCTTGGAATCTCTGGCAACGAGAAAGCCGATCTTCTTGCCAAAGAGGCCTCCGGCACCGGCTCTATTCTCGGTTTTCCTCCATCGTACTCCGATTTTTTTCCCCTGAGCTACCCCAAATTTCCCGCACTGAATTTAACAGTTATCTCAATCACTATCGCACAAACACTGGACATGACTACTGGATGGACGTTACTACTGTCTTGACTCCACCAAATCCTGGTTCCACTCACTACTTATGGATCGCTCCACGATCACCTCGATATCCTGTATGCGCAGCAACCATTAAAATCTCGAAGATTCTCCCTACTGCCCTTGTGGCGAGTATCTGAAAATCTGAATCATATATTCTGGATATGCTCCCGCTTTGACGTCCAATACACCCGTCTTTTTTATTCTCTCGCCTAACGTTAACTCTTCCATCCCTTTACTTTCTCTTTCTTTCTTTCCAAGCATCGCAATGACTTCATCAAAATACCCCTTCGCTTTCTCCTAGACTATGACCTATTCCTATAGCCCGATTTCCCCTTTCCAGGCTCTCGGGCCGCCTTGTTCCCTGCATGATCCTCTTTGCTTTCCTCTCAGTTTCACTTCTTTTTCAACTTCGTACAACTGTAGAAGAGAGGGCGACAGCAGCAATTTTGGATGAACCAGGAGAAGTCATGAGAACAAGTAGCATAAACGACAGAACTATGTCAGTGACCATAAGAAGATCACCAGAAGAGATAAAGGCTAACTTGTGGGCGTTTGGACCATATGAAATGAAAACAGTCTATACGACCAACAGGGAAAGATGAAATTAATGCTGAGATACTAGATGTCAGCACACAACAAAAACGTGATAGATTTTGCAACCAACCTGATTAAAAAGGGAGAAGTATCGACACCAAGAACATCAATAACAGGAACATTGGGACCAGAAGCTCCAACATCGGGGACATCAGTACAACACATTCAATTACCTGGACCACCACCAACAGCCCCACTGACAGCATTACTTCCAACACCACAAATGGCACGATTACCAGCAAATATGCAAACACCGCCAAGTGAAAGGCCAGTTCCCGAGCCGGAGTTGATAACGGGACAATTAGGTGATATTGTTGGGTTAAGATTTTGCGCCCAAGTCCCCGTGGGCACGACGTTCGAAGAATTCGTGACCTTTGGACCACTAGATCGCATAAGTTTTATCTTACACAAAAAGCAAGAACCAAACATGCCATTTAAGAAAGCAATCGATCATTGCAATAATAGATTTAGACAGAAGTGGGCAACACTCAGGTAGATGTGAAGGAACGCGACAGAGATCAGACAAAGACACCCCGTGTGTTGCAAAATGGCGGACTGCAGGAATAAAAAGGACCATGAAGCGGTTTGCAAAATCCAAAATGAGGACCAATTAGTCTTACACAAGTCATATGGGCAGCAGGTACCCTATCAACACATGGATAATGACAAGAGAAACTGCCCTTCGTCAAGTGCTCAGTTTGAGAGCCAGATCATCAATGCTCGTCACCGGCTATGGGGCTCCTTATATACACGTGTCGTTTTCTCTCTCTAATGCTATATGCTCGCACGTCACCTACCTGCACTTGTAGACTATTACACACCTGGTAGACTATTTACATGTTGACTACTAGCGCCGCGTCGTCGGTAACTTACCGGCATCGGTAAGTTATCCGTTGCTGCTCTCTTATCTCCCAGGTGGGACCTGCCGTCTCACGCCATTTCCTATTATTATTAAGATGGGAAGCATGAGATTTCCACACCTTTATAATGTCCTATGTTTTAGTCATTTTAATCTGTAATCCCAATTATATCGTTAGCAAAGCATCACAGCGAAAAAAGTTCCATACACAAGTTTTAGGATTTTTTCTTGGCTATCTGATAATAACCTTAATAATGTCATTGATCATGACCTTCAAGGTCATTTGGAGATCAAGTTGATTTTTTTAAATAGAAACCCCTACTTTTGGCCCCAGAAATGGGAAGAGTGGGAAATTTTACGTTCGAATATAACCTTGCCTTGAGCTTGACTTCAATGTTCAAGGTCATACCAATAACAGTACAACTGGTTAGCAGAAATCGGATGTATTCAAGGAGAAAATTTTATCCACAAAAGTTTTCAAAGTTTTCCCCAGCTGACGATTGGTCACCTTGACCATCTCGTTCAAAACTTTTGAAAATTTTCAAAATTTTAAAAATTTGATTTTATTTATTACTGTCTACATTTAAGATTGGATTACTCTTAACACCCATGTAAATGGTAAATTAGTGCAAAAAAAAAACTTAATCGTGTTTTTTTTAATTTTACTTCTTGTGAATCGATAATTACTATTGAAAAAACTTGTTTCCCTATTGACTTTTTTGTAACAAATTATTTTGACTCTAATCATGGCTGATTATGGTCCCATTGAAATTGTTGACTGCAGGCTGAATATCACCCGATTCTCATATATTATTCTTATTGTTTTAATATCGTACTTCTACATTTGGGCTGCTTTAATCCACTCTGCCGGTGTAATATCTATTATCGAAACATTCAACGGGATTTCGGCTCAAATAATCATCATGAGCTGTACGTGGACCTGGGCGATATTTGATTTCATAATCAAAATCCTGGAAATAACTCCATCAGGTTGGATTTATTTGTTTGTTATGGTCGCGCAAATGGCTATACAGTCGGTGATTATCGTGAATTTTATACCGATCAAATAATGCCAAAAATATTTCAACACTGCAAACACCGCTAACGTTTTTAAATCATACGAATGATACCTTTGTTCTTCGGGACTGGTTTCTTGACCGAAATATGCAACGTTTTTGACTTTTCCTTGCTTTTGCATCAATGTAGAACCCACACCGATAGAACAAGCATACGTAAAAAGTTCGGTTTGTAAATTTGCGTCAAAAATAGATAAAGTTAGACAAGATGATGAAATTTCTTTTATTTCTTTTAGTATGATCGATTACTCAACTCCCCATTCCCAAACGACATTTTTTTGTAATAATTTGGTTAATAGCGCTACTCTTTTTGCAAAGTTTACGACAAATTTTTGAAAATAACCAGCGTTAAAAATTGCCTCAACTGCTTATTATTTTTCAGATCTGCTGTGTTACTCACTCCCCGCTGAACTTTCGCTGAAATCTCTCCCAAGATATTCTATTTTAATTTTGAAGAAATGACATTTTTTTAAATTCAAAGTTAGATAGTGTCTCTGAAAAATTTGAAAAATCTTTTCTATCTCCTGAAAACTTTCCTCAATATTCTTGGCTGCTAATAAAACATCGTCAATGTATAATAACGCATTCGTATCTCTTAATACTTTTCGCATTACTTTCTGAAATACGGCCGGCGAGTTGGTTAAGCCCATTGCCATTCTGAGAAATTCATACTGCGCGTCAGGAGTAACAAAGGCGGCTTTATGATGTCACGGACGAGCCTTGGACTCTCTGGCGGCATCTCCGATGGCCTGCCTTTCCGGCGACGCGCTAAACGAAAGGAACACCACAGCCTGAAAGTCTCCACTTGCAGAAGTGCAACGCTGCACTTCGTCACGTGGAGCCACTCGCCGTCGACAAGTCGCGTCGACGAGCGAGCGGGTAGATCACCACCGAGCTTCGATAATTCCGAAAAATTATGCGCAGACGCTCCTCCATATAACCAAAGCCACCCAAACTTTCCAGAAAGCCCGCCACAGATAGACTCGCGGTACAACTGCAAGGACGCGCCTATACTTGCAAGCCCGAACTTGGGAGCAAGTACGTCCGCAGCGAAGCGTATCAGAGACACGGGCAATAGCATTGACACAAGCGATGACGAAAAAACAGCCGCCGCTGTAACCGCAGCGTTATCGCAAGAAAAGATGAAACGGCACGTCGTAGCCGGAGCTAGGCCTCCGCGCGAGAAGCCACCTTGGGCTGTTCCCCAGGGCCAAGGACCCCAGCCGTTCGTTCACTTGCAATCCTTGAGCGAGCACACCTTCCGGTATAAAGAAAATTTAGTTTATCTAATCTCACCGACAATTTTTTATCGACGGAAATACAAGAGGCACTCGTCGAACGAGGCTATGTTAACCCGGGAGACTTGAAAAACAAAAAATTCGGAATCGGCGAGATAAACGTGATCGACTGCAAAGGATTTAGCGTAATCGGGGTTTAGATGAAAGCGCACTTCGACGATCGCCTCCTACACGTAGATCTGATAAAATGCTTGCGAAACTTAAAGAACGTCATGATAGCTAGGGGCTTTAACAGCGTAGCACTAATCCGAAACCTCGAGATGCTGACGCCGGCCGAATGGACAAAACTAATAGAATTATTTGACAACACATTAATGAACAAGCGTGTTGCCGCGGTACTCTACAAAAATAACCTGCCGGTACCCCCGGTTAATGAGCGCTTTAAATTAATTCAGGAATACCATATAGCGGTGATGGGTGGACACGGTGTAGAAGACGTATAGCAAGATTGCAAACGATTTCTACTGGCACAATATGCGCCCAGACATTAAACAATTCGCCGCCCGATTCGCCACCTATGTCAAAGCGATAAGCTAGTCCGCGTAAAAAAGTCGTTTGCCAATGCTAATCAGCAACACACCATCAACTCCATTCGCAGAGATAGCGTTAGATTTTTATGGGCCCTTGGAGAATTCAAGGCGTGGAAATAAGTACATCTTATCTATCCAAGACATGTTGACAAAGTACATAATTTTAATCCCTACAAAGCATGCAAGCGCCGACGAAGTGGCGCGAGCCCTAACCGAAAAGATCATTTGCGTATTCGGGCCACCAGCCGCTTTCGTAACAGACCAGGGCTCACACTTCCAGAATCGGGTACTGGAAAAGCTCGCGAAAATTTTTCAAATCAAAAAGTTTCGTACCACAACTTACCACCCGCAATCGAATGGTTCAATAGATGCATCACACGCTCATGGAGTACTTACGCAAATACGTGAAAGACACTACGCGATGGGACGAGTGGACAGCGATTTGCCAACATGCGTATAACTGCACGGAGCACGAGAGCACCCATTACTCGCCTGACGAGCTGCTTTTTAGTACAAGGCCTTGCACCTCGTCCAGCTTTACACCGAGCATCAACAACGTAACGTACAACCAATTCATAGACGAGATGACGACTAATTTAACGGCCCTACAAACGACCGCGGCCATGAATCTTGTCCAATCGAAATACCGGTCGAAATACCACTACGATCGGAAACTCAACACAAAACACTTTTAGGAGAGCGAAACCGTCTAAAAGAACCTAAAGAAGGAAAGCTTGACACGATCAAGTATCTCGGTCCGTTAGAAGTCACCGATATTAACGCAGAATAACGCAAAACGTGACAATACACAACGACGAGATTACCAAGATCGTACATATAAACAAATTAAAGCGGCCGAGCGGCAACTAGCTAGGCAGATGAAACTGTCGGAAGAAGAATCGGAGACGGTTTTTTTTCTGTTTTTTTTTTCGCGGCACCGGACCTGCTGCTAAAAAAACGTAACATTTATATCCTAGATAGGTCAGTCTCCGGCGCCTTGTTACAAGCACCAGCGAGCTACCGGCAATAAACACTAACGCCAACTAATATTTTAGGGTAGCCGCGGGAAACCGCCAGGAGAACCTCAACGCGATCCCTGATCTCGGATCGGCCCCATTCATTCGCCTATTGGAAGAAAACGTAGGCGTAATCACCGAGAAAATTTCACCGCTCGCCATGTCCAGCACAGACGGGAAAATAATCCAGAAAGTGGACCTACGGCCGTACTTCAATACGAACGAAATTCCAGAGAAGCACACTGCGTTGGTGGCGCACGCGTGCGGCCCTCACTGCGAAATCGGGAAGCTGTAGCAAGCTGTTAAAGAAGCCGTACGCCAGGCGGGAAGGGTGCTAGATTTGTTACTCGTACATGACATCGGGGATGAACCACGCCGCGCACGAAGATCGCTACTTCTATTTATCGGTACAATACACAAATTCCTGTTTAGTACTGTCACGGACGAGCACCAGGCTCTCCGTCGGTACATTCGGTGGTACCACCGACGATGCAGGTGCATCGTCAGCTAGGTAAGCCGCCACCTGAGAGCTCGCGCGTGAAGAAATGCAAGGTATGCATCGCCACCCGCGCGACTGCTCGCCGTCGACGAGTCGCGTCGACGACAGAGCGGGCAGATCATCGGCGACCTCCGAACTGGACAGAGCTCCCTTTTGGGACCAATACACAAGCTTGCTCTCCACCTCTGATCTAGTATCCTTACATGGGGCTCAGCAGCAGCCAAGACAGCAGCTGAGTTTACGGCAACTTTCGACCGCAGCCGTCTGAAAATTACTCAGAGAATTTTTAAAGAAATCGGAGGAAAGCAGCAGTTGGCACCAAGATAGCCACTGCAAAATACAACAGCGATAAACCAAGGAGAACAGAGAATTCAGCCGACAAAATCTACGAGGTCGCCGATGCTCTCGACAACCCAAAGCATCGAAAAAGCAGTCAGCCGATTGTACAGGGAGGGTCTCGACTGCAAAGCAAGTCCCAAAAATCCACAAAGTCCATCTGGGCCCACAAAGTCGATTTCGGCCCTCAAAGTCCATCTGGACCAACGAAGCCCATCTGGGCCAACGCAGAAGCAGCAAAACAGCCGTCGCTACAACCAGACAACCGGAGCCAGCACCAGCCTCCACGCGTAGCACAGTTGTCGGCGCGGACCAGCCGCCGACACGCGCGAGCAGCCAGCCAGCCCCAGCAGCGTAACCAGCAACCAGCATGGACAGAGTCATCGCAGTCGCGCTCAGCTTACTGTAAGTCTCTCTCATTAAATATCCACGCAGCTTGGCTTCCGGGAACGAATTAAAATATCAAAACATATTTTTGCGAGCGCCAAAATAGCTACAGTGTAAAATCCGCGCACCGTAAATCAAAGCAAAAAAAAACTGTATTATGGCACCCCCGAAAATAATTAGCGCTGCAAGGAGCGCGCTCCGACTTGACGCACGCCGCAAGGACAGAACATCAGGCGCAGAGAGCGATCCGCAAGATACGCGAAAACAATTAAGCCGGGCAAATCAGATATTTAAGATACATCAGAAAATGCCGCCGAATTATCAAAGAGGCGTAACACGTACGTTAAGCTCCGCTGTAATAGAGCCAAGCGATTCAAAAAACGAGATACACCGCACAAGAATGACGCGAAATTGGAGCTCGGCTCAAAAACAGCTACTCGAAAATAGCAGCACGGTTCCGCGAAGAACCGAACAATCCAATCAGACGGATGAAGAAAGCCGCGAATTAATCGACATAAGGGCAAACAGCCCGGCATTATCATATGCGGGATTACCGCAGGGCCCCCAATCTACTCAGATCGACATGAAAAATCTTGAGAATAGATTGGAGGAATTGCGTTTAGATCAGTCCGTGCAAGCAGATAACCCGTGGGGACCAATCGGACAGCCGCTAGAAACCCCCGAACGCCTGGCGATAAATGCTAGATGTCAGCAAAATATCGCGAATTTGTGCGGCGTGAAAAATATAGTGTGGGGTAATAACGACCTAATTACTGACGGCCCTATGCCTCAGGACTACGGTTTACCCACGGCCACCGATAGTACGCAATTCGCGGGCCTTCCACCCATTTTACCGGTAAACGAATTAGGGCAAAAAGAAACAGACGGGGGAATGGTACGCGCGGAACCAGCTACAGTAAACGCGGCGGGAACGTCGGAGCTTCGCTTGTCCAGGAAACAACTCCAAAGAATAATTAAAGAGTCAATAGTGAAGAAGAAGGTTCAGTGCTCGGTTCGAAGTAAAGGGCCAAAATCCCTGGGTGCCGCTATCACGGTAGCGATCGGGTATGAAGGGAAGCAAAGCGCGAGATCAGCCATACCCAGCGAAACCACCGCTGCAAGGGCATCGGCACAGGTGCGTCTAGTGACCGCTGAAGAAGCTAGCCCCGCCGCAGATAGAGACGCAAGGCCGGAAAAACCTAACGAGCAGTCGGACCGCCAAACTGAAAAAACATATTGTACGTACTGCAAGATGACAGGCCACCCACTTGATGAATGCCGCACACCAATAAGACACGCCGTGGAAAAAATAATTCAAAATCCGATTGCAAATAGAGGCAGAAATTTCCGCTATGATAATAATAATGCAAACGGCAATAATAATGGCACAAATCCAGAAAATCGCAACGCGAGCAACGGCTCCGCGAATAATCTAAACGGCAACCAGAATTATAACAACTGGGGCGATAGCAACAACGGCGGATACCGCGGCAGAAAACCGAACTTTAACCGTAATTCCCGGTTTAACAATTACTAAAATAATCGCAATTACAGCCAAAATGACCGAAATAATTGCGGCAACAATCGCTATAATAATCACTATAATCATCGTAACTATAATCGCAATGATAATTACAGTCATAACCACAATAAAAATCGCAATAATAACCGCGACGATAGCCGCGACAACAAGCCGCTGAGCGTTGCAAAGAAGCACGGGAACAGAGAGAAGAAAATACTATGGGCAAACAGCACAAAAACTCAGCCGCAATTAGATTTTTGACAGCCGGTAGACAACCGCCGATTGTAAAAATAGAGAGCCCTCAGTTGAGGGCTAGAACGGGCAAATTTTACGCAGACTCGGGAACAGACATTTCAATTATAAAAGTAGGGGAACTAGCCTCTGGATATCCGTACGACGCGCGTAAGATAATAAAAGTACTCGGAGTTACCCTCAGTACATCGTTTACACTAGGACAAGCGGTCATATAAAGCTACAAGGGCTGCAATGTGACATTCACGTAGTGCCGAATGAATTCCCGATAAGCGAATCAGGAATCATCGGCTGGGATATAATAAACGCACATAAGGGTTGCGTAGATGCCGCTAATAAGAGCCTTAGGCTCGGCGAAGTAATTCTGCCGTTCGAGGCAGACGAACAAATCACAATTCCCTCTAGAGTCAGGATGGTTATAAGCGCGCGCGTACGAAATAATAATGCAAAAATCGGGTGGGTTCCACTAACGGACCTACACCCTAACCTGCTATTCGGCAATTTTGTAGCTGAAAATAATAATGGCCGAGTCTACGCGGAATGCATAAACATAAGCGAATCCGAAATAACAATACCTAGCCCTGTTGTAGAATTATTTGATTGCGAAACAATCGCGGATAATACGTTGTACCGAGCCGATGAGGACGGCTCAGCTGAAAACATCGCGAATTTTACGGCGAGTTTGCGGCGTATGTTCAGCTGCGAAAGGCAGCAAGAAAAATATAAAGAAGTAAGTGCATTAAACAATAAACTAATGGCAGACGACAAAGCCAGACGCGAGAGAGTCGAAAAAATATTGCAGTTAGCAGGCACGGAAGGCTGTAACGCGGAAGAATTCGAATTAATTCGGGCGGTTGTCAATTATTACGCCGGAGTTTTCGGCCTCGAAGGTGAGCCACTCCCGGCAACGCACTTACTACATCATAAGATCATGTTGAAATCTGATAAAGTCATTAAACGCGCGATTCAGATTCCCACCGGCTCTAAAAGAGCACATACTCCGAGAGCTAGCCATGCAAAGCTCCGCGAGCAGAATTTTGTAGTACCATCAAACTCGAACTATTCATCATCGCTTTGGTAGTCCCAAAAAAGCCCGATGCGCAAGGCAACAAAAAATTTCGCCTAGTAACTGATTTTCGTGCCCTCAATGAGGAAACGGAAGGAAGTTGCCACCCGTTACCATTTACTAGCGACATACTTGAACATCTCGCGGCCGCGAATTACATTACGGTGATGGACCTTAAACAAGGGTACCATCAAATCGAGATGCACCCAGAATCTGCGTACCTCACAGCATTTTACGCGCCGGGCGGTAATTACGGAAATCAACTTTTGCAATTCGATCTATCTCGACGACCTCATGGTATTCAGCGAAACGTTAGACCAACATATGGTCCACATGCTACGCGTGTTAAAAAGACTGCTCGAAGCGAATTTAACAGTTGAACCGAGGAAATGCCAGATCCTGAAAAAGGAGGCGCACGTTCTCGGACATATCGTAGGAGGCGTTAGCATTAAAACTGACCCGGCCAAAACTAGGGCAATGGCAAAATACCCAGTGCCAACTGACCCGAAAAAACTAAAAGAAGCACTCGGCCTATTCAGTTACTACCGGCGATTTATAAAGAATTTCTCGGGGATAGCGCGACCACTATTTAAACTCCTGCAAAAAGAAATAGAGTTTATATGGGGCCCGGAGCAAACAGTAGCGTTTAATACGTTGAGAGAAATTATGTCAAAAGAATCCGTGTTAAAAGCCCCGGATTTAAACCAACCATTCATCGTGACAACCGATGCGAGCGACTGGGCACTGGGCGCGATTTTAAGTCAAGGGAAGCTGGAAGCGGACCAGCCCTGCGCGTACGCTTCGCGCTGCCTGAAAGGCAGCGAATTAAAATATCCGACGTACGACAAGGAACTCCTCGCGATAGTATTTGCCAAAGATCAATTTCGCTATTAGTTATTCGGACGTAAGTTCACAATTTGTACAGACCACGAGGCACTTAAGCACTTTCATACAACCAAGAAACCGGACCTAAGATTTAATCGATTAAAAGCGGCGCTGATCAGGTACGACTTCGATATTATATATCGCCCGGGCAAGAAAAACGCGAATGCGCTATCACGAAATCCGGTGATAAATGAAGGTGAAGATAATCCGGAGCTGCCGCAAGTTGAACTATACGCGCTAGCAGACAAGCAAATAAAAGAAAATCCGGACGAAGATGCAAACGCCCCACCGGGCAGAATTTTCCGCACACGCGCAGTCAAAGGGGCGGCAGGAAAGAAAGCACGACAATCGTCATCAAGCCCCGACAATTTGAGCGAAGCCGGGAAAATAAAGAAAAAGCGAGACGTGAACGCGCTAATTTTCAGCAAAGACGATACGCTCGCAGTGAGAAACGAATTTAATGAATTTTACTTGTGCCGCGCGCTGCACGACGTGCACCACGGTGACGAGCTAATTCAAATACGTTGGTTCACAGAAGCAAAAAATCAACCGAACGTGTACGGGCTAGACTACAGCGACGCGATAAGATTCGAGACGGTGTTAACTAGTACAACGCTAAAAAGAACGACGGGAAACAAATACGTACTAAGCAAAGACGCAAAGGCGCGTATAATTAAAATACTACACGAGGCAATCGAACTCCACCCAGCACCAGTGATCTCGCAAGTGGGAGCCGGAACGACCCTCAACGCGGCGTCAGAGTCCGACGAGTCAATGATAACGGTAAAAAGTGCGGTATCAGACAGCATCCGCGACGTAATTATGCCGCCCGGCGCGTGGAATTACATTAGAAATGTAGGCCCAGCAAACTCCACGGGTGGCGCAAAAAGCAGTCAAAGCCGAAAAACCCCGAAAGTGTACAGCCCGAGCAGCTCGTCTAGCAGCGAGTCGGAAGATCTAATACCTCCGTCGGGAAAAATAACGAGCCAGGAGCCTTTGCAAACGTTCAAATTCCCGAAAGAAAAAGTTAACCCGCGCGACATAGCACTAGCTCCGTAAGTAGTATGAGTGTAAACGAATCCCCAGCTCCCAAGGTACTCTCGCTGTCGCACGAAACGAGTCCAAAAGAAAATCATTCACGGCCAAACAGCAAGCCCACGACACCAGACGCGGATAATCGAGCGAACGATGACCCAATACCGTTGCCCAGTCCATCGTGACCGTGGTCCGAGCAAATCCAAAAGAAGAAGCTGGCAGTCGACATAAAAGCAAAAGAATTCGGTAGTAAAGGGGGGCTACAAATTAACGTATGGGAAAGAAAATCGACTGACGAATCGGAAAGAGGAAACGCGCAGCAAATAATCGCCACGGAATCGAATCAGCACGCGCGGGCCGAAAATGCGCACGTAGACGTAAGAAACGCGCAAATTCGCTACCCGAACCCGCAGGCAGAAAGAACTCAGCAAGACGCACAGAAATTAGACCCGAGGAGGGAGAAAGTAATACTAGACTCACGGAAAATACCGCCAGCCGCGAACGCGACAGAGCCCGAGCCGAAAGTAACCTCGCGCGAGCAAACTTAGCACATCGCGCCAATGGACACCGAGTCAGAAATGCACGCGCTCGCGGATCCCGGAAACATCGGCCCAGCCGAGGATTTTAGCGGCATTCCAAGGAATTACAATCGAAGGCCAGAGCCTTCCGATGAGAATTCGTCAATCAGCTCTGGCAACGTATTAGTGCAAACGTATATAAGAAAAAAAACGCTGTGCCAAACCGTATACAAAGCTAAGACGTTCAAGCAATATTCCTAGTTTCCCGCCAGGGAACTGCCTCTTTTTCTCACTAATCAAAATAGCAAAACTTGACATTTCGGCTACCGAGCTGCGGCAGCAATTGCGAGTTTCGTCAATGCTGCAGCACTGCGGCGAGCCAGGCGAAACAGAGAAAATCCTAGCTTCAGATACGGACTACGGCACGGTTGATTGCGCGTTTCTATTCGCTCACGAATACGGGATAAACATCTGTATACACTATGATTTGCCAGGCGACACCCGAATTTTCTGCCACATAATAGTGAATAGCTGCGATAAATTTATTCATTTAAATTTAACCGGCCAGCATTTCAAACTCGAAAAACCCTTCAATAATCGTAAATCCGGCGTAGTCCTCGTGCCCTGAAGGAAGCGGAGCCCCGCAATTCACGAAATTCCAGCGCTCATGCAACGTCGACCCTCCAACGCGAATATAAGTCCACAAATACCACCCAATACAAGTAACTGCACCGTAGCATCCTCTGCGGGAGAAAATATAGTCGCAGCCGAAATTCATAGCGGGTCAGCATCTCGTCAGCCAACGCAAACTCGACCGCGAGCCGAGGCCGACGCTCCGACAACCACAGGCGACGTCAGCACTAATAACGAGCGCATCGCTCCCGAAGGCGACACCATGGGTGCAACGATCGAGGCAGCGCGTAAAGACGAAAAATTAAAGCGATACCTGATAGCGGGAGTCAGGCCGCCGCGCGAAAAACCACCCTGGGCCATCCCAGAAGATCAGGAACCCCCTACCTTCGTACACCTCCAGTCATACAACGAACACCCTTTTCGCTTCAGAGAAAAACTCATATATTTAATGTCAGCAGATAACTTTATATCAACTGAAATTCAGGAAGCCTTGATCGAACGCGGCTACCTTGACGCCGAGGCCCTAGTTAGCAAGCGCTTCAAAGTAGGAGAAATAAATATTACAGAATATAAAGAGAACCAGCTGATAGGGGTTTACGTTAAAAGGCACATCGATGACCGCCCATTAAAAGCAGACTTACAGAAATGTTTAAGAACATTGAGAAGCGTGGTACTCTCGCGCAAAATTAACAGCTTCGCAATAATTCGAGATCTAGCCATATTGATGATAGCCGAATGGACCAAATTTATCGATCTGTTTGACGCCATATTCATGAACAAGCATGTAACAGCAATCCTATATAAAAATAACTTACCGGTACCTCCGGTAGGCGAACGCATTAAAATTCTCAAAGAGTACCACGAACACTGAGAAAACTAGATATTAAAATTTACTACATATGCAGGAAAAATTACTACATTATATAGTAACGGACGGTAATACTTGCTTTGTATTAAATTTTACTATCTCAGATAGTAATTTCTATACTGAAATGAAATTTTAAAAAATTTAATTTTTTTTTTTGCTAGGGCAATATTATTATTATTATTATTATTATTATTATTATTGATATTTAATGTTGTTAAGTGAAAGAAATAAATGAAAGAAACAAATTTTTTTGCGGTGACGGGAATCGAACCTAGACCTCTGGAATGGGAGTCTAGCGCGCTGACCACTTAAACAATACTGTTATGTACTAAATTTCAAATCTGATATATTAATCACATTTACTCATGAGTTAATATTAATAATAAATTGACCAAAATTAATCCTACATATGTAGTAAATTTTAATATATAGTTCTCTCAGTGAAGCAGCAATAGGAGCTCATCGTGGCATATCTAAAACTTATAACAAGGTAGCCAGCGATTTTTACTGGAGACACATGCGCCCCGACGTGAAACAATTCGTCACGCGGTGCGCAGTGTGCCAGAGCAACAAATTAGGACGTATAAAAACGCGACTACCTATGTGGATTAGCAATACGCCATCGTTACCTTTCGCGCAAATTGCGTTAGACTTTTACGGGCCACTGGAGCCAACGGAACGTGGCAACAGATACATTCTTTCTGTACAAGATATGGTGACATACTACGTAATTTTAATCCCGACGAAACACGCGAGCGCGAACGAGGTAGCACGCGCGCTAACCGAGAAAGTCATTTGCATTTTTGGTCCACCAGTAGCTATAGTTACAGATCAGGGAACACATTTCCAGAATAAAACCTTAGAATACCTCGCGGAAATTTTCGGCATCCATAAATTTGCACAACAGCTTATCACCCTCAAGCGAACGGTTCCATCGAACGCATGCACCATACGCTGACCGAGTATTTACGAAAATACGTGAGGAAAACCGATTGCTGGGATGATTGGACCGTGATATGCCAGCACGCGTATAATTGTACGGAACACGAAAGCACGCGTTACACGCCGCATGAGCTGCTATTCGGAATAAAACCGCGAACTCCATCGAGCTTTCCGCGAAAAAACGACGATATCGCTTACAATCAATATATCGAGGAGATGACAACGAATTTTACAGCGCTACAATCGGCCGCGGCGATGAACCTCGTACAATCGAAATACCGGTCAAAATATTATTATGACAGAAAACTTAACACCAAGCACTTCCGCGAAGGGGAAACGGAATTCCTGCTGAAGGAACCAAAAAAGGGCAAATTTGCGGTAGAATACCAGGGGCCGTTCGAAATTATTAAAATAAACAGAAAGACGAATAACGTAACTTTGCAAAACGACGAAACAACGAAAATCGTTCACGTCAACAAAATAAAAAGAACTAGCGAACTAGCCAGACAGGCAGAGTCAGCAGTACACCGGACGTGCCGCGCAAAAATAGTGTCAATACCTCACCATATACTTCACAAATATTTGGGTCCCGAGAAGCCTTGCGTGCCGCAAGAACAAATTACTCTTGTTAACGCGAGCATGCCCTTACAGGTTAGCAGTGGGAGCACAACCTTTGGGCACCTTCGCATTGAATGAGGAAACCACCAGCGGATTTATCAACCGATTTAAAGAAAATTTGGGCTTGATTGAGGAAAAAATAGCACCGCTCGCGACGTCCAGCACCGACTGGAAGATAATCCAGAAAACGGACTTGCGCGCATACTTCAAGGCAGGAGAGATACTAACGAAGCACGCGACACAAATTATACACGCGTGCGGTCCGAAATGTGAAGAAAATAATATTATCGAAGAAATTAAAGCGGCTAAGCGCCAGGCCGAAAGGGTGGTGGATTTAATTTTAGTGCATGGTGGCGGAGAAGACCTACACAGGCAGCACCGCTCGCTTTTGCCATTTATAGGCACCATGCATACATTTTTATTCGGTACTTTATACGAGAATGACGAGCGTGAAATCAAAGCCGCAATTCAAGCCATAGACGGCGACACAAGCCTCACTGCAGCTCTCCTTGCTAATCAGACTGAATTAGTCAACCATGCGCTATCTGACTTAGAGCAAAAAACCGCGCATTTGCAAGCCCGCGTTGTAGAATTAGCCAATCAAACTGCAACAAATAATAACGACATAGTAACGAACAGCGCGATGAGCAGCCTAAAAACCACCCTACTACAATTTAAACTAGACACCGAGGTCCTCACTGACGCGATCCTGTTAGTATTAGTAGTACATATATATAGGTAGAATTTATTATATATTTACTATACCTTTTATATTATTATACAATATTATACCTTTATTATATATTCGTACGCATAATGTTAATCAAATGGGAACATGTAGATATAAGTCGCGCTTAGGCCATACCAGCCAAGCCGCAGGTAGCGCAAGTAGCGCCCATAATCATTAATAACGACAAACGCGACATAATTAATTTTTCTTTTCAGCTATACTAATTACAACATAATAATTATAATATAAAATATTGTTATACCAATTTTCATCAATGAAATTAATAATGATGTGTGTCTAATTTTAAGAAACATTTGTATGTAGGAGCTCTGATCCCCCCCCCCCCAAAAAAATGTACAGCAGCAGCGGCTGCTAATTACAACATCCGCGACACATAATACACACATACTGAAATTCACACATAGATTAAAAAAATAATAGTACAATAATAAATCGGAAAATTGGAGAAGAATCCAATGCGCAAACCTCTCGTGTGGGGTCACCCCCACTGGCATCCGGGACAAAAGAAATTTAAAAGAGAAAAAATTTTTTCAAATTCAATCACACACACACTCTCACAAACACAAACTCACACAAGCGCTCCCAGGTGCGGCAATCAGTAACTGTTTTTTTTTCTGGGCGACGAGGACGTCAGCCCGCGCGACCTCGGACTTGTCACGGACGAGCACCAGACTCTCCGTCGGCACATCCGGTGGTACCACCGACGATGCAGGTTCATCGTCAGCTAGGTAAGCCGGCACCTGAGAGCTCGCGCGTGCAGAAATGCAAGGTATGCATCTCCACTCGCGCGACCGCTCGCCGTCGACGAGTCGCGTCGACGACGGAGCGGGCAGACCACCGGCGACCTCCGAACTGGATAGAGCTCCCTTTTGGGACCAATACACGAGCTTGCTCTCCACCTCGGCCTTCTTATTTTCTGCGCCTCCAAGTGCTCTCTGGGAGCGCCCACCCATTCCGTGAGAGTACTGTCACAGACGAGCGTTAGGCTCTCCGGTGGCATCCCCGATGGCTGCGGCTGACGATGCCAGAAACCGAAAGCTAGACCCCACTGCTGTTATTGCGACAGGGCGGGCCATGCGGTGGAGAGCTGCAATCTGTTAGCCAAACACGCGGCCCAAAAACTGATCGCAAACGCCGACAAGAAAAACGGCGGGGCCCTGATAATAAAAAATCGGGCGGCGGCAACAACTACAATCCGAGTTCTGGTAATAAACGCGGTAACGGAAAATTCAATAAAAAGAGAAATCAGAATCACCGTAATAAAAATCGCTCGGACGAATCAAACGATAGGGACGAGGGAGACCGCGGCGGAGACCGCGGCAATGAGCAAGCCGAGGATTTAAACTAGACGCACGTTCGACACGATCCTCAAGCGTCGAGCGTGAGTCTAGCGAATCGGAAAATAATACCGAGCGGGAAAATTAGCAACATTTAATTTCGGCAAAAATCAAGTTTCTAACCGCGGGCAGACAGCCACCGGTCGTCACCGTGAATTGCCCGCAATTATTAAAAAGATCGGGTAAATTCTACGCGGATTCCGGCGCAGATATTTCGGTCGTGAAAATCGGGGAGCTAGTACCCTGTTATCCGTACGACGCGCAGAAAATAGTTAAAGTGCAGGGGGTGACAGCGGGTACCGCGTACACGCTCGGTCAGGCAGTTATACAACTGCAAGGGCTAGTCTGCAACGTCCAAGTTGTGCCCAACGATTTTCCGGTTGAAAACTCGGGAATCATTGACTGGGACGTAATCGACACCCATGATGGATGTGTCGATGCAGCAAGCAAAACCCTAAAACTCGGTGGCGTTACTTTGCCATTCGAGTCTGACGAGCAGATCATCATCCCAGCACGGGTTAAAATGCTTATATATTATAAGCGCGCGCGTCCGTAATAACGATACGAAGGAAGGGTGGGTCCCGCTGATGGACTTACACCCGAACCTGTTATTCGGGAACTTCGTATCCAGAAATATCAATGGTCGAATCATCGCGGAGTGTATCAATATCGGTGACGCGGACGTGTCTATCCCAACACCTACGGTAGAATTGATTGAATACGAAACAGTCGCAGAAAATAATCTATTTCAAGCCATTGAGGACGGCTCTACCGAAAATGTTGCAAAATTTTCCGCTAATTTACGCCGGATGTTTGAATCTAACAAACCGGAAAAATATCGAGAAGTTCTCCACCTGAATAATAGGCTGCAGGAGAACGCCGAAGCTAGACGCGCTAGGGTCGATGAAATCATGGGGCTGGCGTACCTCGAAGGGTGCAACGCGGAGGAAAGGGAATACATTCGCGAGATTGTCGATGAATATGCGGGAGTATTCGGGCTAGACGGCGAATCGTTGCCCGCGACTCACCTGATGCAGCACAAAATAGTGTTGAAATCCAACAAGCCGATTAGAAATCATAGATTCCGCTTTCCTCCTGCGATTAAAGAGCACATGCTCCGCGAATTAGCTAAGCTCCGAGAGCAGGGCATCGTGGTGCCTTCGAACTCAAATTACTCGTCATCGCTCTGGATAGTTCCAAAAAAACCGGACGCGAACGGGAATAAAAGGTTCCGCTTAGTTACCGATTTTCGGACCCTCAACGAGGAGATTTAGATTTTTTTTTTAGATTTAGATTTAATTGTTCTTTTATTGTTGTACATTGTGTTGTACATATACAATTATAGTATATTATAAAAACAATAAAAAATTTGTGTAAGGGTGTTTTGTGTAAGGGTGCTAGTGCGTGTGAAGAGTGTGAAATGGAATGAAGTGAAATAAGATGAATGAGAATGTGTGTATGTTTGTGTGATGTTTATGTGTTTTCCAGATTGAAGAAGTAATTTTTAGCTGCTTGTTTAAAGTGTGATATGGATAGTGTGTTGCGAAGATGAGATGGAAGGCTATTCCAGAGGTAGGAGGCGCTGATGAAAAATGAATTCTTCAGCGTCTCCGTCTTGAAAGACGAGATGTCTAGTGGAGTCACCTCACCCCTTACAGGCCTGAGCGCGACGTGGAAATCAAAATAGGCTAATAGATAAGTAGGTGTTGAACATTTTTCTTAGAAAACAGGCCATGAAGTATTTCCTACGTCCGGCGGTGTTAAGCCATTGCAGCTCACGTCTGTAAGGGGAGATGTGCTCGTCCCTCCTAACACCGTAGATATAACGGATCCCCGTATTGACAAGCCTCTGCAGTTCTAAGTCAAGTTCCTGAGTCAGGTCGCAGTAAGCAAGTGAGCAACAGTCAATGAGGGGAAACAGGAGAGCTTGCACTAAATGCTGGCGCAATCTAAGGCTAGTGCTTTTCCGAAAAAAATAGAGACGGTACATTAAAGAGTGAGCACGTTTACAAATTTGTGTAACGTGCTGTTTCCACGTAAGTTTGGAGTCAAGCACCAGCAACAGGTTGCGCACCGATGATTCAAAGTTGACCTGGGCTCCCCCTATATTTATATAGGTGTTAGCAGTAGAAGGTAGAGCGTTTATATAGTAGGGGGAACCCAGGACAAGCTCCTCGAGGTAGCATTGGCTGTAGATCTGCAGGTCATCCGCGTAGATTAGATGGGACACATCTCAATCTAGGCACAAACCAATATCATTGATGTACAACGAGAACAACAAGGGGCCTAAAACTGACCCCTGTGGGACACCGGTATTTAGTGGTAGAAAGGTAGAGATCTCATTGCTGTCACCAATGACGGCCTGTTCTCTTCCCGAGAGGTAAGATGTAAGCCAGCGGATAACCTGCTTGGAGAAGCCGAAGGAGGATAGCTTTCCGAGTAGCCTGACGTGACACACCGTATCAAACGCCTTGCTAAAATCAAATAGAAGTAGAAGAGTGACCTTCTTCCTGTCTATCCCAAGCCTGACATCATCAGTCAGCTTAATTAAGTCGGAATGCGTACTGTGGCCAGTGCGAAAACCAGTTTGGAAGTTGTCAAGATAAAGTCTTGTTTCAAGGTATTCAGAGATTTGATTGTGCACCAGCCACTCCAGCGCCTTGGATAGGAAACAAAGTAGAGAGATCGAACGGTAGTCTGTTACAGCTGTTGGAGAGTTGATCTTGTTTAATGCTCTTACGAGCGATGACTTCCAGGCGGAAGGAAAGCGTGCCTCGCTCAAAGACAGGTTGAAAATTTGACAAAGTAAAGGAGCGAGTATTGGCAATGCTTTGGAGATTACAACCTGTGGGATGCCATCGCTTCCCCTGGCCTGGGTATTGCAGTGTGATACTGCAGCCGATACGTCCGACTCTGTGATAGCCCTGAAGATGAAATGTTCAGGGAGGTCTAGACTCTCAAGGGTTCGCAGATACTCCTAAATAGATGGAGCTTGAGGATCATTTGAGATGGAACTAAAGTGTTTGTTGAGAGCATCTGGAGAGAACCGAGCAGGTGGAGAAGATTTAGAGGTAGTAATACCAAGATTTTCAAGCTCTCTACATATCTCTGCAACGTCGGTCAGAGTAGACAAGCGTGAATAATAGTAATTCAGCCTGGCCTCCTCGACCTGTCTATGAGCGTCGTCCCTTGCGATTCTATAAAAGTATAGATCCCAAGGTAGTCGACTTCTGCGAAAGCGCCTGTAGAGTCTATTCCTTTCAGTTAAAAGGTCACGAAGAGCAGCGGTGAACCACGGGTGACGCTTACGTCCAGGTGTCACAGTCTTTAATGGGGCGAGATGATTTATGGCTTTCGTGATGTTGTCGTTAAGGATGGTAATGCATTCGTCAAGTGATGGCGTGGTGAAAGATGACCAGTCACATGCGCTAAGGAAGTCCCTTAGCTTCTCAGCACAAATTCCTTTGTAGTTTCTACAGAAAGTAGGTGTATGTAGCAGGTACGTGGCGTGGAATCTGTACGTCGAGTGTGGCTGTGATAAGGTCATGTCCGTTGATGAAAGGAGTGTCTGTCTTCCAATGTGAGAGCAGGCGATCCTGCTCATCGATTAAGCATAGGTCGAGCCAGGTGTCAGAGTGCTGTCTGTGATGGGTTGCACCATATGGCACAGAAGTAAGGGAATTTTCGTCGATGAAAGCCTTGATGTAGTTGGCGTCTTCAGACGAGGAAAGCTGGTCTGCATTAAAGTCTCCCATGATGACCTTCGTGGAGTAATTGTGCATATGTGTTGTTAGTTGTTCAATGAAATTAGATCCCTGGATAAAGGGAGAATGAGGAGGGCGATACATAACCCCCACGAAGATGGGCGATATTCCCTTAGCTGTGATTTCACAGAAAAGATACTCCGGCTTACCTGGTTTGCCCGACCATTCACCGTCAGATGACGAAATAATACTAGCTGTCAATGAGTGATGAATGTAGAGGGCCACACCTCCACCGTTCCTGTTTCTGTCCCGTCTGTACAGAGTGTAGTCGTCCAGTGAAGGGATGGACGATATCTTGTCACTTAGTTACAGCTATTACGTGGAAGGGGGAACGAGTGGACAAGAAGAACCTGATCATCTCAATGTGACCCGTAAGGGAATTCGCATTGAAATGACGCATAGGCCCCCAGGCCCTTAGGCCCCCAGACAGAGACGCTTTAGAAGTAGATATGGATGAGTTTGATGTTTTAGATGGTGGTTTTGGTGGGATGATGTGTATGTGTTTTAGTGTGTGGTGTCCGTGTTGGCTGTTGGCGGCGTGCGGGCTAAAAAAGCTTCAAGATCAACATCTGTAGTGATGATGGTGGCCCGTTCGTTGTCCTCGCCAGAACGGATGAAGATCCTGCCGTCCCTCACGAAAGAGCGGCATCCCCTTCTCTTCTTTGCCTCCAGCCTGTCCTTGACTCGTAGCTTGTGGATGTCTGAAGGAAGCAGCTGATTGATGTTGATGAGTCCCTGGTGGTCTGGGCAGAGAGCTCTCGCTTCCTCCAGTAGTGCATCACCCAATTCACTAGTGTGAAGCTTGCGTTTCCTGGCTTTGGCCACTATGATGGAGCGGGCCAGCGCACTGGAAGAGAGAGTGACAGCTAGAGGTGGGAGTCTGCTGTCACCTTGCGCATTGATGTTGGTTGCGTCAAGTCTCCCCATGATCCTGACGGCTGCCACGTCCCGCCTCAGGACCGTTGGATCCAGTGCAGCCAGGACGGAGAAAACCAGGAGTTACAGTGACGTCTCCTGGGTATAGGCCAGGCCGGTGATCACTACCACATTGCCCGCAGAGCGCTCCTGCCTCCTCTTGATCTCAGCCAGCTCGCTACGGAGGTTGTTGATCTCCTCTGAGGCCGGAGCAATGCTGTTGTTCTGCTGCTCTGCGGAGCTCCTTGACGACAGCTCTTGGTATTGTGCCTGCAGCTCAGAGATGGAGGGCACGACATTGCTTAGCCGAGTCTTGAGCGCAAGCAAGTCGTCAAGGGCTTTGAGGCGTTTTTCTAGGGGCCAAGTCTCTTCTCGATTCGTGAGACCCTTTCAGACACGGTGTTTTGTGCCTGAAGGGCCTCATTTTGGACCCTCCTGATGTCGTCCAGTGCCGCGAAGATGTCCTTGAGGTGTAACGTCCTGCGACGTATTGCATTTAAGCAATATCAGCGGTGTCGTTACGAAGCCGAAAAACTGACGACTCAGATTAATAAGTAGATCAGCGAGGTTAATGAGTATCTCCCGAATACGTCGAGCGAACAGTTGTAATTTTACACTCGATCTGGACTCTTGTACAACGCTCCTATCTGTCGACAAGAGTTATCCAGGTTTAAGTCGCGATTCCGATACTTATAAAACTTTATCTTGAATAAATCATGAACGTCAATTAATTACAATTCATTTAAATAAATCCATCCTGTATAAGCCTGACTACAGTACAGCAGCAGAGTTTCCAGCCCAAGCAGTTAAACACAAGTAAGTAAAATTCAGTAAATAATTATAGATCGGAGTAGTGACTTAACATTGGTTCCGATACAAATCGAATTATAGAGTCTTAAAAGAGAGGTTACATATAAAATAAAGAAAAATTTTAACAAATTAATCAAATTACAGTTGCATTTGTAAATGTAAATAAATATAAATTACGTATATAAATATTCATACCCCAATAGTAAGTCAAAGTGTTAAAAAAAAAAGTATGTGCTAGAATTTTGTGCAAAAACCTATCCTAAAGACGCTGAAAAGCGACTTATCCTTTGATCGCTTAAATAGCGATTACTCTTTTCCATAAATCAATATCCTAACGAAAACCATATAAGTCGGGAAATTCACTTAGTAAACTATAAAATTATATCTGAATAAACAGAGATAAATAAAAAAAAATATAAAATCTGCAAATAAAACTGTAGTTGGATTAGAAAATCAATCACTAAAACAGAAATATAAAATCGCAAATTCAAAGAAAAATTGGGTGAGTGACCTGCTTGCGCTCATCGGTGATCGCGCTCACCTTACGTTGCAGTGTCAGCAAGGCGATTGAACGAAGCGTTTCAAATCGGTAGCGCTTGTGTCACTAGGTCAATCGAAAATATTCAAAACATATGTGAAGAAATTAATTACGCGCATGCCCAATCTGCCGTGTAATTAGTGGTTCATTAATCAATATAAACGCGTCATTTTTATTCAATGAAAGATAATATTAATGTAGGAAGTACGGTAAAAAAGAATCATAAAAGAGGCGGTAACAAGATATTTTTACGAAAACTATTAAATGAAAAATCTAAATTAATAGAAGAATTAAGGAAATTAAATAAGAAAATAGATTCAGTTTTTCGAACGCAAGAAATTAGACAGCCAAAAATAATAAACAAACAAGTAGAACGATCAGAGTTTCAAATAGAAATCGGTAACAAATTTGAGGAGTTGTTTAATTTTGCTATTACTGAATTGAATAAAAATAAATAAGTTTAAATCGTAGAATCATATGCAGAATCCTAAAACCGTTTAAAGAATACTTATATCGCAGAGTCGACTAAAATTTCGGTGTTACGCGTATAGCCACAGTAATCGAACTGACTGTGCATAATTTGCAAAACGTAAAAAGTAGGTCGCGTGTTGAAATATAAGTAGGATAGTAAAATTTCGTTTGAATTGTTTGTATGCGATTTGAAATTCTAAAATTCGGACTAAATAAGATTTTGTAATAAATAAAAAGTTAACAAAAATGAGAGTATCAAATGAGTGATAATAAGAAAGAAGTAAATAAAAACGACACACAGAGGCCAAGATTAACTAGAAACGCTCTTCATGAAAATCCAGCATTAATAAAGAACATAGTAATCCCTAACATCCAAAACCCATTCACGAAAAGTAAGAAAATAACTTGATCGCCGCCGACATATAGCGGATGGATAAGAGATAGTCAGCAAGTACTATCATCTGATATAAATAATAAGAAGCTAGAAGATAGCCAACAAATAGTAGCACTCGATACAGATCAGCAAAGTAAACAGAATCTAGAAGTTTAAGAAATTTTGAAAGAGAATCAGGATTTTAAGCAAGAAGATACAACACCAGGGCGAACTACCGGAGCAATCAAAAAGCAAATCAAGCAGTTTAATAAAAACCATCTAAGCCTGAATTTACCGATAACACCTTTAAAACAAAAAGAATTCGAATCAGAGGAAAAGCCAGATCATTCAATATTTTCACCTATAACACCAGCCACAGCGATTCCAATAGGCCTAGACAGAACAGTTAATAACACCAAATTTCTACAAGGAGTTGAGGAGACATCGCTAATAGATATAGAAGGTATTAGTGACCAGCCTAGCTTAATTGGAAACCCAAGTAATTCAAAATTTAATTTTACTTTTGATTTCGATAATCTGCTGAACGGCAATCCTGCCAACGATATCAACATCGCAGAGAATCCGCTACGCTTATCGTTAAAATATGTAGCTAATTTGGTTCCAGAATTTGATGGAAAAAATATTTCGGTAAATGAATATATCGAAAAATTGAAGCATGCCAAGAATATGTTGTCAACAGCAGATCAAACTAATTTAATTCCAATTTTGAAAATTAAATTAAAAGGGGAAACTTACAAGGCAATGTTGAATGTAACAGTCAATAATATTGAAGATTTCATAAAAGCAATACGACAGATATACCCATCTACGGAGAATATGCACTCGCTGTATGGGCAAATTGAAGAAATTTTGCAAAAACCAGATGAATCAGTTCTTAGTTTTGCCAATAGATTGCAAGAGTTAGTGCTGAAGATTAAGGACAGCAAAGAAGTTCAAGGTCTTACAGCAGCAGATAAGGCCGCGTTTGAAACTAAATTCAATAAAAGAGGAATTTTATCCAATAAAATAAATAATATATATATATATATATAGCAATTCAAATAATCACAATACAAGTAATGCTACTATATACGCGTGTCAAATCTGTGACAGTTATGGCCATGAAGCGTTATTCTGTTATAATTCGGGATGTGTATATTGTAAAAACAAGGATCATTTGTCGAACAACTGCAGAAAAGTTAAAAATAAAATTGAATTAATTTGTAAATTTTGCAATAATCAAGGACATTCTATAGACGCGTGTAAAATGAATAAAATTAAAGGCAATCATTGCCAATATTGCCAAGTTATGGGCCATATAGTAACTCAATGCCCATTTATAATAGAATATGAATTGTGTTGGAAGTGTAAGGAAAGTGGTCATGATCCAACTGCCTGTACAAAAAAGGCAGATGTTAGCAATTCATGTGAATTTTGCAATAGCGCGGGCCATACGATAAAAGCATGCCCAGAAGTTATATGCAAACGATGTAATCAACTTGGACATCCAATAAGGTACTGCCCGTTAGTGAGAAGTCCGATTGCAAATAACAGATATATAATGTGCTTAATTTGTAATGTAGAAGACCATGAAGCCATAGAATGTGAACAAGTCAAAATATTAGTAGCGCAACACAAGACAAAATCGTTTCAAACAAATATTCAATGTCAAGTCTGTGATGAAAAAGGCCACTCAGCTAAAAACTGTCCTCAAATAGGTAATAAACAGCAAAGTTTTAATAATTCAAACAGTAAATATCAAAATTTTAATAACTCTAATAACTTTAGAATATAGCAATTATAACAATCAAAATACTAATTTTCAAAATACAAATAATAGCCAAATAAAGTGTGATTATTGCGAAAAATACAAACCATATGGCAGGAGAATGTTTTCGATTACAAAACCAGCAAAGCGTAGAGTCGGGAAACGAATAAAGCCTTCTCGGACCGAGTGGCCGAGAAGTTACAACACAAATCCACTCAGCAATATAGAAAACACGGTCAAAACAAATGTTATAATAGCGCCTCAAAATCAAAACAGGGCAAATTATGAAGATGACGATCAACAGGAGGTTCAACCGCTCGAAGAAAAAGAAATCGAACTAGAAATATATCATTTAAAATTGGATGATTTATTAGAATATGTTCAAATAATAAATCCCTATTCTAAAAATTTATGCAATTTACTTGTCGATAGCGGAGCACAAATAAATATAATAAAGCAAAATAAAATTCCTATAGGAACACAACTGCTAGATAAAAAAATATTACTATCCGGCATCGCAAATAATTCTATAAAAACATTAGGTATAGTAGAACTACCGATAAATGGCAAATATTTTGATTTTCACGTAGCACCTAATGATTTTTTGATTCCATATGATGGAATATTAGGAATTAAATTGTTAAGAGGAAATAAACTACGTTTAGATGAAGGGTACTTAGAGGTCAATAACATAAAATTAAAATTGCAGAGAGGTCCGATTACAAAAACTGGAATGAAGTTAAGCCAAAAAGAAACTCTGAATATAATTTTAAAAGAAATTATTCGTGACAATGATGCATATAATCTCGAACAACAAAATATTTTAAAAGAAATGGATCCTGAAAATAATATTGATAAAATCAGAATGCAAGATGAAGCAAATCAAGAGATTTTTGAAGAGTGTAGGACTAGCAAAATCAGTAACATAGAGGATGAGTTAAAGCAAAATGAACAATGGCATGAAAAACAGAATACTGAGATAAATGAGGCGGAACCATTACTAGAAAATGATAGTGACACAGAGTACACATTTAATAATGATGTTTGCACCATTTTAAACACAATATCGGAAATCCACGAAATAAATGACAAATCAGAATTACAGAGTTTAGAACAAAAAAAAAATAAATGAAAACAAGCCTAGTAAAATTTTTTGAAAAATGATGATAAAAATATAGAAAATTTTATACTTGACGTAAATACAGTATTGCAAGAGCAAGTAACGCCTGAAAAAACGCCAATCCAAACCAAAAAGCTGAATTATAAGGAGATATTAACTATTATGAAGGAAAATAATGTAAAACTATCTAAAGCGGATAAAAAAATAATTTTTGAAGATAAGAAATATCAATACGTTTCAATAGACGTCGATTATATCCCAGAAGGGGCTCAAGTAGTAGAAGAACTTAATATTGATGAGAAATTAATTCTAAATATAGAAACTGAATTTTTAAATAAAAACCAAGATAATAAAACCAGAAAACTGAGTCGGAAGGAAATATTGCGAAAGAAGTTGCAATTAAAAAACGGAGGTAAAAGAAACAACAAAAGAATCGAGCGAATGATAAATCAATATCCGGATGTTTTTTGGATAGAGGGCGATAAATTAGGTACATGTAACGTGGAACAACATGAAATCAACTTAACTTCAGACAAGCCAATATACGTAAAGCAGTATCCATTAGCACATAAATCTAAGGGAATAGCTTTAAAAGAAATGGGCAAATTACAAGAAACGAAAGCAATCAGAGAAACTAAAAGTGCGTTCAATGCGCCAGCGTTAGTAGTGTCGAAGAAAGAGCTAATCCCTGGAGAGAAAAGATATAGATTGGTGATAGATTATAGAGCCTTGAATGAGGTGACTATAGCCGATCCATATTTGCTTTCCAATATTAATGAAATTTTAGACTTAATTGGAAAGAAAAAATATTTTGATGTATTAGATTTAAAATCTGGCTTTCATCAGGTAAAGATGAGACCTTCGGATATTCACAAAACTGCATTTAGCCTACATCCATTAGGAAGATTTGAATTTGTCGTCCTACCGTTCGGTCTTAAAAACTCAGCCCGGACTTTTCAACGGGTTATAAATAAAGTTTTAGCCAAATATATTTATAAAATATGTTTTAATTATATTGACGATATCATTATTTTCGGTGACACGATTGAAGAATTAGAGGAAAGATTCGGCTTAATAGCTCAAGCATTAATAGAAGCAGGGCTCAAACTAGAGCCAGAAAAATGTGAATTCAGCAAAACAGAAGTGTGTTTCTTAGGCCATGTTATTAGCGAAGCAGGTATAAAACCAGATGAAAACAAAATACAGGCAGTAAAGAAATTCCCAATAAAGTTAAAAAAATTAGACAGTTTTTAGGTTTTGTAAATTATTATAGAAGGTTTATTAAAAATTTAGCAGAAATTACCAAGCCACTAACAATATTACTACAAAAGGATAGGCCATTTTTGTGGAGATTGGAGCAACAAACGGCATTTGACAAACTCATAGAATCATTATGTTCAGCACCGGTCTTGCAATATCCGCAATTCGATAAACCGTTTATAATAACGACGGACGCAAGTCAATATGCGTTAGGTTGTATAATTTCTCAAGGTGAAATAGGTAAAGATAGACCAATAGCCTATGCATCAAGAGTACTGCAGCCTGCGGAACTTAAATATGCAACCTATGAAAAAGAAGCTCTCGGTATTATCTATGCTATAAAAACATTTAAAAATTATATTTATGGAAATAAATTTGTAATTGTAACTGACCATAGACCACTATTATGGTTGAAATCTGCGGATAATAACGAAAGATTTCAGAGATGGAGATTAAAACTAGCAGATTATGATTATGAAATTGTGTATAAAGCTGGAAAACAAAATACAAATGCGGATGCATTATCGAGAAATCCTGTAACAACAATGGATACATGCGTAGTAACAAGAGCCCAGAAAAGGCGAGAAGAAAATCAGATGTCGCAAGATTTGACGAATGATGAGAAGATAAAAATTATTAATGAACAAAGATCGAAACTTCATAATAAGAAGTTACAGATAAAAAAACGCAAAAGGGCTAAGGTACAAAAGTTGAGAAAGAGAAGTATACTGGAGGAGGAAAAACCACATGATAAGCAGAAAAATATAGTATATTCCAAGAATACGATACAATTTCGCAATGATAATATTATTCATATAGTTAATAATAAAGGAGAGTCATTAGATTACAATATAGGGGAACTATTAAAAAAGGAAAATATTCATTGCAATAAAAACTTGGGTAATAATGAAATTGAAATATTAAATAAGGGTAAAAATAAAATTTTTGTTTTATGTTTAAATACAGCCGAATCAGTATTTACGGTTAAAGCTAATATCATTAAGTTATTTCAGTTATTAAAAACAATATTTTTGCAAAAAAATTATTTAATATTTAGCATCTCGAAAGATATAAGAATAAATAATATAAGTTGGGAGGAAATTGAGGAAATCTTGAAAACTATATTTGAAGGTACAAATATAAAGGTTGTGATCTGTCTAAATAATATAGTTTATGTAGAGGAAAATCAAAGAGATAAAATATTTGAAATGCTACACTCTACTAAAATAGGAGGACATTCGGGTATAAATAGAACATATAATAGAATAAAAGATAAGTATTATTGGAAAAATCTTAAGGTAGATATTCAAAACAGAGTTATTGTTAAGTATTATTGGAAAAATCTTAAGGTAGATATTCAAAACAGAGTAAATGCATGCGAGGATTGCCAGAGAAATAAGCTAAAAAGAATAAAAATTAAACAACCTATGGTAATTACGGATACACCTTTAAAAACTTTTGACAAAATCTGTATGGATGTAGTAGGTCCATTTAATGTTACTAGAAATAATAATAAATATATACTTTCAATACAGGATCAACTAACTAAATTTATAATTATAGCATCTATGTCAGATCAAACGGCCGAATCCGTAGCTGACGCGTTAGTTAAGAAATTTATATGTATTTTTGGGTCACCAAAGCTAACAGATAGAGGGGCAGATTTTACAAGTAAACTATTAAAACAAGTAGCGCCTAGATTTAAATTTACAAAAATTGAAACTACGGCATTTTCACCCCAAACGAATGGTTCTTTAGAGAGAGCGCATCACCCGCTGTGCGAATATATAAAACATTTTACATCAAAGAAAATCGAATGGGATGAGTTGCTAGAGTTCGCACAATTTCATTATAACACGAGCGTTCATACAAGCCATAAGTTCACACCACTTGAACTAGTTTTTGGTTATCCAGCTAGACTCCCATCTAGCGAAACATTAAAAAAATCAGAGCAATTGCCAACGTTTAATGGATATTTAGAAAATCTTGTATCAAAAATGCAAGAGATGGCAAAATTAGCTCGAGAAAATTTGATAGATTCAAAATTAAAATCAAAAGCATATTATGATCGATTTATAAACCCAATCGACTTAAAAATTGGTGAAAAGGTCTGGTTAATAAAAGAACCAAAACCAGGAAAATTGGAGAAAAACCATAATTTGGGTCCATGTGAGATCTTGAAAGTACATGAAAATAGTAATGTAACTATCAATTACAATGGAAAACCAAACAGTTCATACAAATAAATTAAGTCGTTGCAAAACTTGACACTAAAATATTTCTCTTTCTAGGAATATGGACAACATGATTACTCAAATGATTATAATTTGTACGCTTTTTCGAAATAATCACGCTATAATAGGATACGACTGAGGCACAACAACACCAAACATAACAACATTCTCTCTACTGGACTCAGGAGAATGCGACTTTCACAATACACAAGTAAATTCAACAAGCGTCAACATCGAGCTAATACAAGTCGCTGAATTCCGAGAAGACACGGTAATACAATGTAAAATAGAAATCCACCGAACAGTATCAAGCTGTGGATTCTTCGAACATCTTATTCCTACAGAAAATGGAGAGCAAGAATATATTTACGAAATAAGTCATGAACAATGTAAACTTATTCATGATACAGGCATTTTTAAGTATGATAATATTCACACAATAGCAAATTTAAAGGTAAATTCAACAATTAGAAAAGGAGTAGATTTTGCCGGAAGTGCAGAGGGTAACTCGTGCCCAGGCGCATCTTACGCTGATAGTTTTGGATCATGGAATAATGTATTTGTTCATGGCTTAATTAAAATAACATTAATTCAAAATAGTGCTAAGGTTAGTTTAAAAAATGATAAATTAAGATTAAGCTCAGAAACGGTGTGCAAATTTTCAGAAAAACATTGTATAGACATGGAAGGTGGGCACACTTTTTGGGAAGTTTTACCGCAAGGGAAGTGTTTTAGAAACTCTTTTGATATTCTTTTCAAAGGTATAGCCACAAAATATTTTAGCGATACAAATCATGAAATTGTTTACGCATTAAATTCAAATGAGATAACGTTCGCTTTAGCTACTAAGGATAAAATCATGCGTTGTAATAGAGAATTTATACGTACAGAACACCCAAAATTACTAATTATAGAAAAAAGTAGTTATTTAAATGTGTATCATTTTCAAAACGATAAAATTAGTAATATAAATAGCGTAAACTTAGATTTATTTACATATGTTAATTCGAAATTTGTATATGTAGAAAAGCATTTAGGGAAGCAGCTAAATAATTTATATTTTAATTTAATAACGGAAAAATGTGAAATTGAAAGAAAAGTAATCCAAAATTCCTTAGCCATTGCCTCTCTTTCCCCGGATGAATTTGCCTACAGTATTATGAAAAAACCTGGATACATAGCAAGAATTGCAGGAGAAGTGGTACATTTAATAAAAAGTGTACCAAAAACAGTAAAAATTTTGCATCTAAATGAATGCTACAATCAGTTACCAGTTTCATCAGGAAATGAAACCTGGTTCTTAACGCCAAAAACGCATATCCTCGTGAAAAAGGGAGTTCAAGTAAAATGTAACTCAATAGTACCCACATACTACAGAATTTCGGAGGAATGGATAAAATTCACACCAACACCAACTAAAACAGTATCACCGCATATTTTGAAACCAAACACGAAGATTGGATGGACATTTGAGTCTGTCGAAACACTGGCAACGAGTGGAGTATATTCTCAAGAAGAGTTGGACCAATTACAACAGCAATTAATGTTTCCAATGGAGAAGGCATCACTTTTAAATGTGATTGCAAGAGGAATGGCGGGAGAGAAAACATCTGAAAACGTATTTTCTGAAAATACAATAAGAAATTTAGCCGAAAGTACATGGCACATACTTATTGAAAAACTGATCACATGTGGGTAGTTTTCATTTGTGTTTATCATGATACTTATAATCTTGCATATTGGAAAACTGATCATCGATACCATTATTAGAGGCTGCACGTTACACACGATTTTTGGATGGTCAATACAATCTATGTGGAGCCATTTTCAGCTCAGTAACGCATTTATTGACAACACTGGAAAATACAAGCAGCATAAAAGAGCATATGAATAAAAGAAAGAACAGAGTTTATGAAGAAACAGAATTACAAGAAATAAAGATTACCGCTCCAATATCCGCCCTAGTGCCACCACCTATTCTTTTACGCCCACCACATACAAATACCTATACAAGCAAGATCACAGCACCGAAAATTCAGACACAATCTAAGGATAGTATATTATTATTTTCATTAACACCATTATAAAAAAAAATCTATTATATAAAATCCCTATAATGTTATTCTACGTATACAACAAAATAGGTATACAAAATTTATATTTTATGAATATTGGTAGTTTATGATATTTAAGACAAATGTTAAAAAAAGCTCCGATTATATTATTCTGCATATATGTGTTAAAATAAACTGATGTTTTTAATGAATGTTATGTAAAATGATATCTTTAAGATATTTAAGTATGTAAATAAAATTCCAGCATATTTAGTAATTTAAATATAAAACAGTAGAAATGCTAATTAATAAAAGAAAACTATTCTTGAAATTTTAAAGTAAACGAGTTGGAATTTTAAGTGAATAAAATTATTGTTAAAATATGTTAAAATTTTAAGGATAAAATTAAACCGCTAGTTAATTTTAGTTAATATTACAATAAAGTTGCCATTGTACCAATGGGCAACCAGCTAGTTGTGGGGGTGTGACGTCCTGCGACGTATTGCATTTAAGCAATATCAGCGGTGTCGTTACGAAGCCGAAAAACTGACGACTCAGATTAATAAGTAGATCAGCGAGGTTAATGAGTATCTCCCGAATACGTCGAGCGAACAATTGTAATTTTACACTCGATCTGGACTCTTGTACAACGCTCCTATCTGTCGACAAGAGTTATCCAGGTTTAAGTCGCGATTCCGATACTTATAAAACTTTATCTTGAATAAATCGTGAACGTCAATTAATTACAAGTATTTTCATTTAAATAAATCCATCCTGTATAAGCCTGACTACAGTACAGCAGCAGAGTTTCCAGCCCAAGCAGTTAAACACAAGTAAGTAAAATTCAGTAAATAATTATAGATCGGAGTATTGACTTAACAGAGGGACCCCTCGATGGACGTTGCCTGTGTTCTCGCAGGCGACTGGGTTCTGGAGCCGGCAAGAGATGAGGGCGCAGACTTATTCTTCTTGGGCATACCTGTTATAGGCGTGCCCTTGGCGGATGTGTTTGCCGTTGCTGCTGTAGCTGCCGCCGATTTTGCCCTCGTCTGCGTGATCTTGGGCGTGACGACGGCGTATTCCCCTGCACATGCAGCACAGGCGAGTGTGGGAGAATCTCCCACCATTATGGACCGTAGAGCGACGCAAATGGTGTGGAAATGCTCGTTGCACAACTCACAGGTCCTCATTTTTCCCCTGGCTGCTTTGTTGCAGTGAGCACACGTAACCAATTCCGCTCATTTTAGATGATAGAGACGTTGATGGTGGTGATCTGTCTGTCCAACAGGTGGCTCCACGTGGATCACTTAGAGGGAAAAAGAGACGCCGTGCGTGTTTGCAGGTTATGTGTCAGCGACAGATGTTGAAGCAGGAAAAAAGCGTTGTAGAAAGTTGCAGCCTCCAATGAATATTATATCACGTTGAAGGTTGCGGAATAGCGCATGCAACAAACTACAAAAGAATAGGCCCGAAGGCAGCATGCGGCAGTAAGAGTGCAGAGAAAAATAAGCAAAGCAGAGCAGGACTTTGTGTACTCACGTGAAGTTGGCAGAGAGCTAGGGACGGAGGGAGACGGAGGGCAGTTGTCATCCGTTACCCTTCACGAGCGATATTCTCGAACACGTAGCCGTGGCTAATTATATTACAGTAATGGATCTTAAGCAGGGTTATACCATCAAATCGAGATGCACCCCGATTCCGCGCACTTAACGGCTTTCTATGCTCCCGAGGGCAACCATGGTAATCAGCTGTTGCAATTCAACAGAATGGCCATGGGTCTCAAAGAGGCAACGATAACGTTCACGAGAGCGATGTCACTGGCGATGGCTGGATTGCAAGGCGACGAGGTCGAGATTTACCTCGACGACTTGATGGTTTTCAGCGAGACCCTCGATGAGCATAGAGACCGTCTACGCCGCTGTCTAAAAAGACTCTTAGACGTGAACATGACAGTACAGCCCAAAAAATGTCAATTTTTAAAGAAAGAGGCTCACGTGCTCGGACACATAGTTGGCGGGGGATGCATAAAAACGGACCCGGCTAAAACGCACGCAATGGCGAATTATCCGGCGCCCACGGACGCGAGAAAGCTAAAACAAGCCTTAGGCTTATTTAGCGATTACAGGCGTTTCATTCCAAATTTTTCCAAGATCGCGTACCCTCTATTTAGACGGTTGCAAAAAAGACGCGGAGTTTGTCTGGGGCGATACGGAGCGCACGGCTTTCGAAACGTTACGCAGATTAATGTCAGAAGAGCCGGTGTTAAAGGCCCCCGATTTATCTCAGCCGTTCATCGTGACCACGGATGCCAGCGATTTCGCTCTAGGCGCAATTTTAAGCCAGGGGAAGATAGGCTCGGATCAACCGTGCGCGTACGCGTCGCGCTGCCTGAAAGGCAGCGAGCTTAAATATCCGACATACGACAAGGAGCTCCTCGCAATCGTTTTCGCAAAAGAGCAGTTCCGATATTATATCTTCGGAAGAAAATTCACAAATTGCACGGATCATGAGGCGTTAAAGCACTTCCATACTACCAGGAAACCGGACCTGCGCTTCAACCGTCTAAAAGCAGCTCTCGCGGGGTACGAATTTGACGTCATATATCGTCCCGGCATTAAGAACGCGAACGCAGACGCGCTTTCTCGGAACCCGGTAATTGCAGAAGGCGAAGTGAACCCAGATTTACCGCGTTTGGAACTGTACGAACTAGCCGATAAGCAGATTAAGGAAAATCCGGACGAGGAAGCCGGCGCACCGCCGGGCAGAATATTCCGGGCCCGCGCAATCAAGGCACAGGGCGCCGACGGTAACGAGAAAACGCGGCGGGAAGCTTCGAGCTCGGAGAGTTCAGCAACTCGCGAGGGAGCGAAAAAACGTTGTGGCGACGACTCTTTAGTGTACAGTCGGGGGGAATTCCTAGCTGTGAGAAACGAGTTCGACGACTTTTACATATGCCGATTATTACACGACGTTTATCACGATGACGAGAAATTAAAAATTCAATGGTTCTCGACAGTAGAAGGCTGCGAATTCGTTTACACCCCGGACTACCGAGATACAACTTGGCTTAACTGCGTATTAACTAACGTCACGTTAAAAAGGGCAAATAAAAATAGATACTTCTTGGACGGGGCCGAAAGCGCACGAATCAAAGAAATATTAAAAGCGTCAATAGAATTTTACGCCGACGCGCCCGCTATGGGGCCTCCCGCACCGAGCCGAGTCGTGCCTGGATGACGAGCGCCGACGAATCCATGCGTTCGGTAAAATCCGCGCTCTCGAACGACACGGACAGCTTATCTATCCCGCCCGAAATTCGGCCATACTTAAAATATGTAGATCGTGCAAGCGAGGCAGTCCACAGCTCTCAGCGGACACGGGGACCAGCATCCCACAAACTCTATGAGCCCAGCGGCACTAGCAGCGAGGATGAGCGCCGCCGCACTCCCCCATCGGGCAAAGTGGCCAGCAATCTAGAGTCACTCCAAACGTTCAGTTTCCCATTCGGGCCCTTAGCGCGGAACGTGGTCTCTCCGGAACCGGCCCAGCACCCCCGTTCATCGAATGCGTCACTGGCCGCTAGAAATCCTCTCTCCCCTGCTACATACGCAAACGTACTAACTAATCCGAAACCCGCGAGCCCCCAACCGCGCGGATGAAAGACCCGTCGACGGAAGCACCCAAGAGCCAGGAAGCGTCAGCCTGGCCGTGGTCCGGAGATAATTTTAAAAAGAAGTTAAGGGTCGAGGTACAGGGAAAGGAGTTCGAGGGCAAAGGCGGCATGCGCATAGATGTGTGGGAAGCGAAGTCGTCGGTTGCACCGGGCGGCAGTAAGGCAGATGCAGCGTCAGCAAGAGCGCTGCACGCGCGGGTCGGAAACACGCGCGCAATCGAGCAAAACGTGCGCGCGGAAAGCTTAAGTTCCATCAGCGTAATAAGATCGACTCGATCGCGAAAACTGAGCGCTTCCTACGGAAAAGACGGATCGGGTAGGCAGGAAAGCAACTCGAACCCCGAAAAATCCGCCGACGGTCAAAATTCCGCGACGAATTGTAACGCGAATAAAGCTAGCGAGTCTCAGTTCGAATTGCCATTCGAAACCGAAGGCCCACTTGAGGACTTTTCGGGTATACCACGGAATTACGACAGGAGAGCCGCCCCGTCGGACGAGAATTCGTCAGCAAGTTCAGGCAACGTCTGCATGTATACATACATACGCAAGAAGCAATGCGCGGAACCACACGCGAAGCTACACCGATCTGACAATATTCCCAGCGTACCGCCGGGAAATTGTCTATTCTACTCACTGATGAAAGTACTCAAGCTCGAAACATCAGCGACCGGCCTCAGGCATAGATTACTCACATCGTCCATGCTAAATTCATGCGGAGAACCGGCCGAAGCGGAAAGAATTTTAAAATCAAACACCGAGTACGGCAACATCGACTGCGCGTTTATTTGCGCAAGCGAGTTCAAGGTAAATATCTGCGTTCATTACGACCTTCCGGGAGAGACGCGCATTTTCTGCCATATCATAGTGCCGGGAGCATCCGAAACGTTATACCTAAACCTTACCGGGCAGCACTTTACGCCTTACATACGGGTAGAAACACCCAATACCGCGAAAGTGAAAGCGCGAAAGCCTACACGCGATTCGTCCCCATCGAGCGGCGAGGAAAGCGAGAGCCCTAAGTCTCCGATTTTGGGAAGTAAGAATCGTGAAAATAAAAAGGCGACGCGCAAGAGCGTACGTCCGGGTACAGTCGGTAGTAAAAATCACGGTGATATGCAGGATGAAGTGGCCTCGGGAGATAGGGACGCGCCATTACTGGAAGAAGCGACTCGTTCGCCGTCACCTAAAAATAAGTCAGGCGTCGAAAATGACTCTTCCATGAATTTCTCGCTACTTGTGGATAGAGACTCGCTAAGCGCAGCCAAGTCCCCGGAATCAAGCTTCGAACTTAACTTCAGCGAAAACCGAACCGGCGAGAGCCCCGCTAAGGTCGCAGCTCAGCACAACTCGGATGCGCCACAAAGTGCCGTAAATGCTTGATCAGCTGCGCGCGACGTCGGTAGCGAGAGCGATGCAGCGACGGCCGCCGGCGTGGGCGCCAGCGCCGTCGCAGCTGCTTTGAGCAATGACAAAATGAAGCGCTAACCAAAGCTTTTGGTTTCAGGCTTCGTGCACACATCTGCGAAGGGGCAGTCGATCCGCAGCCCAGTAGCGGCCCAGGCCGATTTATTCACCAGTTAAAGGAGAACTTGGGCTTAATCACGGAAAAAATCGCACCCCTCGCGACATCCAGTACGGACTGGAAGATTATTCAAAAAACCGATTTGCGACCTTATTTTAAAGCAAGCGAAAAACTCGTAGAGCACGTAACGAGCATCATTCGCGCCTGCACGCCTCGGTGCGATACCGACGGCTTGATCGAGGAGGCCAGCATAGCTGCTCGCCAGGCCGAACGCGTCATAGACTTACAAGGAAAGGTACCCAACCCGAACTCACCGATTTTGATGATTTTCATATATGTTGTAGAACATAAAAAAATAAGAGACACGTATTTTTTTTTATCGGCTAATTTTCACTTTTAAGGGGTAAAAACCTCCCCTAAAGTTAACCCCCAAAAAGCATTTTTTTTAAATATCTCGGCTTAAAATTAATATTTTTCAATGAAACAAATTGGAGGTCATTTCTTACAAAAAGAGCAAGTATTTCATGGTGATGTCACGGACGAGCCCCAGGCTCTCCGGTGACGGCTCGGGTCGCCGCTGCCGACGGCGCATGCAATGCTCCGTCAGCAGAGAACGGCGGACTCGGAGAGTTCGCACGGGCAAAGGTGCATCGGGTTGCACCTTCGCGCGTGCGACCGCTAACCGTCGACGAGCCGCGTCGATGGCAAAGCGGGCAGTTGATCGGCGGCAGAGCTCGCGAGCAGAGCTCACAACCTGCAATAAAGTTTACTAGAGCAAGGTCAGTCGTTGTCTTTGGGGCAGGACCCCGTCATCACCCGCCACATCTGGCATCCCTTAACGGGGCCCCGAAAAACGACACCTGCAATCGATTTAAATTAATCGGTTACCGAGTCTAAATAAAAGAAAGAACGATAAGCAGTGCTTGTGAATATTCGAGTGTAAATTCGCAAGAATCTTAAGAAGCTCGTAAGCCTCGTGCCGCCAAAGCTCCAAAAACAAAACTCGGGGCTCCACGAAAAGGAAGCTGAGGTCACAAAAAAAAAAAAGTGGCTCCAACTCGCCCGTGTGACTTAGAAGAAAATCAGTCAAACGGCCTCAGCACCGGACACCCGCCGGCGTGCGTTACCTGGGCCTCAGCGAAGCCAACTGGCCACCATCCTATCTGGGCCACCGAGGACCAGCCGTCGGTGCGCGGGTCAACCACGGAAGCAGCCACCACGCGCGCTCAATAGCAGGCGCGGACTAGCCGTCGGCGAGCGCGATCCATCGGACAACATCTCGCAGATAACATCCACCATCAAGATATCATGCGCCCAACCTTCGTGCTTATCATCGCAATGTAAGTTGTCCATGATATTTTTACGTAGCTTGGCTTCCGGGTAGGTCGCGGTACAGCCGCATTTTGTTTACTTTGTTTTATCATTTCCGGGTCTTCGTGTAAGTTTAGGGAGTCTTTAGCATAAGCTGAGTGCGCATAACGCAGCGAACATGGTCCCGTCTGGCCTCATTCACGCTCCGTGGCAAGCGGTAAAAAGCTCTAAAACCGAAGAGAGAATGCAGCCGAACACCGGACCAAAAAAGCAGTTTAAACGGGCTAGAGCGGTTTTTAGAATTACGCGAAAAATGTCGCCCAGATCGCAAAGAGCCACAGCGACTGCGTTAAGGTCCCCGGTCAGCGACTCCAGCAGCGCGTGCAATGACCACCCTTGTTCTGGTCGATCGAAACGGGGTTGGACGGCATCTCAAAGGGACGCAATAGAAAAGCGCATGAATGAGGGCCGGTACACCGATAAACCGGAATTATCGGACGAAGAGAGTCCCGAACAAGGCCTCAGAGAAAACAGCGTTATGCTACGGTCTAGCATACTCCCGAACGATGAAAATAACTGCGCGCTGAAGCTCGGAAGCGCGGCACAGCCAAATGAATTAAAGAGCCTGGAAAATAGGCTAGGCAATCTATGCTTAAGCGAGAACACCGTTCGCGAAAATTTTTTCGGCGATATGGGGAATCCGTTGGAGGTGCCCGAGCGACTTGCTATTAACGAGCGATGTCAGAACGGAATGACGAATTTAATGGGCATTAAAAACATCGTTTGGAAAAATGCGGATTTAATCGCGGGGGGGGCCAACTCCCAGCAGCGGTAAAAATATCACAGCCACTGCAGAGCAGGAAGCGATCGACCAAGGCTCAGCACCGGCGTGCCCAGAGACACTACCATATAGCCCACGCACATTCGAAAAATCTGCAACCCAGGCGCCGGGCGAGAGACAGGGCGTCACTATCGAACAGGTGAAAGAATTAATCGAGCAAATGGTCTTGAGCCGTAGCTCGAGCAGGAGGTCCTCAGTGAGTAGCAGAATTCCCACGCGAAAGGATGAGCGCAAAACCCGGTGCGTAAATCGTGTCCAAGAGCACGCCTGCCTACCAACGGCAGCAGTAAAAAAAATTTCTAGCCCGAGGAAACCGCAAGTTGCCCACGCCGGCTCGACGATCCCAAATTTAAGCAAAGATCACCGATTGCATGTCTATCAGCACAAGGCCATCGTCGAAAGCGAATTAGAATTCGAATCGGAGCTCGAGCTCAGTGCGATCAGCTGCGCAAGCCACAAAGCTCGCGGAAAAGACCTGCGGAAGCGAAGCAGCTCTCCGTCGGACGAGTCAAGCAGCTGTTCAGATACGAGCAGCTATCTCCGCAGAGAGTCTCGCTCACATAGGCGCAGAAGCCGCCCGATTCAGCGAACGGCCTACCCGAGTGATAGCGAGGTTCGAGGCGCGCCACGGGTAACCGGAGTGAAGTACGCGCCGAAACTCAAATCACGGATTAGCTTGCGCAGTAGTCCGACCCGCAGCAACTGTCGCGAAGTAAATTTTTATACCCTAGCTCCCGCGGAGGGCAAATGCGACGCGCAGCGGGCGATTAACTACCGGGAGAAGTACAGCCGCCGGCCAGGCAGGACAAGCGCGAGAAACACGCGAGTCCAGTACAGTCGAAGCGCGAGTGCGTCTAGCGAGTCCGACGAGTACAGCCGACATAGCGGCAACAGCAACAACAGTCGTCGTTGGCGTAGTGATAGCGATAGCAGCCGCGGTAACAAAAGGGATGGCGACGATAAATATCGAAAGCGCGGGGACAAAAATAACGAGAGACGGCGCAAGCACGGCGACGACGAAGATAGAAAGCGCGATCGACCAAAGCAGGACAGGAGCGCGTCCGGTAATCGCGATAGGTACAGGCGCGAAGATAGAAAATTAAAAAGCGATAAGCGTAGGCGCGGCAGCGAGAGTGAAAGCGATGCAAGTCGCAAGCGCCGAGACAAATCCAGGCATAGCCATCCCTCTCGTCAAAAGAAGTATTCGGATGACGAGGATAGCGAAGCCGAACTAGTACATCCCTCGGTTGCAGAGGCTGCCGTAAGGCGAATGACCTTTCACCAAGCGGCTAGCTACGTACCTTACTTTGACGGAGACCCCGACAATCTGTCAATTTTTTGCAACGCGGTCCGCAAAGTGCAAAAGAAGTTTGGACCCGAAAATGAGGAGTTCCTTTTGATGCACGTCGCTAATAGGCTGCAAGGAAAGGCCACGGAGGGATATCGCTCACGAACAGCCCGTTATAAAACTATCGATGAATTTTTGCGAGATCTGACCCTACATTTCGCGAACATCGGCGTCGCCCACCAAATACAGGATGAAATTCGCACGCTTCAACAGGGCGTATTAGAATCGGCAAACGATTACGGCATGCGTGCCGAAAAATTATATAATAGGTTGAGAACAATTATAGGATGTGCCCCGGACATATCCGAATCCGATAGGGCGTCTAAATTACAGCAAGCAGACATCGAAGCCCTCGAGCAATTTTTACTCGGCCTAAAGTCTCCGCTCAATTTCCTGGTACAGCTTAAGCAGCCAAAAACGTTAAACCAAGCAATAACATTCGCCATCGAATACGAAGGTAAACAGGGTACGAGAAACGCGCCCAGTAACATCGTGAGTCCTGTAGATCCGGTGGCACAACTGCGGTTATTATTAAGCGAGGGAATTCTTCCTAAATCAGCACAGACTGTCAACGAACCACCGCCACAAACAAGTACCACGCAGGAGAATCAGCAAGGCGCAGAGAAAATGTGCGGTTACTGCCAAACAGACACGCACAATACGGAAGATTGTCGTACGCTGATGTTTCATGCAAAAAACGGAATGATCTCGCGGCCCCCTCGCAAACCTAAAAAGAATGGCAACAGGGATCGCCGCTACAATAATAAAAATAACAACAAGCAGAAAAATGGTAATAATAGCCCGGACAACGCAACAGAACACGGCAAAAATTTAAACTAGATAGACGCTCGCCACGTTCCCCAGGCGACGAGTGTCAAAAAGAAAAAGCTGTGAACGAAGCGGCAACTAATAATCAGCCCACAAAAAATCCAATGGTAGTGGAAACCCAACAGAATATAAAATCAAAATCTGAAGAAAAATCCGAAGTCGCGTTAAACGAGAGGTTCGAGACTGCTAAGGTTAGATTTTTACTAGCTGGAAGACAACCTCCAATCGTTAAACTAAATAGCCCTCAGCTAAAAGAGGGACAAGGTACATTCTACGCGGACTCAGGGGCGGACATCTCCGTCTTAAAAAGAGGAAAATTAGCGGCATGCTATCCTATAGACACGAGCAAAATTATCAAGATCCAAGGCGTAACGCCAGGAGCATCGCACACGCTGGGCCAAGCAGTAATAAAACTGCAAGGGTTGGCTTGCAACGTCCACATAGTGCCCAATGACTTCCCTATAGAAAACTCGGGAATCATTGGGTGGGACATCATAGACGCGCACAGAGGTTGCGTAGATGCAGCCGACCAATGCCTAAGACTCGGCAAAGAGCAAATTCCGTTCGAGTCTGATGAGCGTGTGACGATACCCCCAAGGGTGAAGATGATAATCGGAGCTCGCGTCAAAAATAGCGACGTGAAAGTCGGGTGGGTGCCCATAACAAATATCCATCCCGACATCCTCTTTGGTAATTTCGTAGCCGAAAACAGAAACGGCAGAGTCTATGCGGAATGTATCAATACTAGCGATGAAGAGATTTCGATAGCAAACCCAGTAATCGAGCTTCTCGAGTGCGAGACAATGGAAGAAAATCCGCTGTATCAGGCCGATGGGGACGGCTCAGCTGAAAGTACCGCCAAGTTCACGGCAAATCTGCGGCGAATGTTCGACATAAGTAAGAAAGTCGAAAAATATAAGGAGGTAGAGTCCCTAAATAGAAGACTTCTCGCCGACGAACAAGCTAGAATAGAACGAGTCGAAAAAATCCTAAAACTGGCAGACTTGGAGGGATGCAACGACGAGGAAATCGGTTATATACGGGAAATCATCAGCGATTTTCCAGGAGTGTTTGGGCTAGACGGCGAGCCACTGCCAGCTACGCACCTGTTTAAACACAAGATTGTACTTAAGTCAGACAAACCGATAAAAAGCAATCGATTTCGATTTCCGCCAGCCCTAAAAGAAAACATGCTCAGAGAGCTAGAAAAGCTCCGCGAGCAAGGGATCGTCGTACCCTCAAATTCTAACTATTCGTCATCACTATGGATCGTGCCAAAAAAGCCCGACGCGCAGGGAAACAAGCGGTTCCGCCTAGTGACTGATTTTAGAGCGCTCAATGAAGAAACAGAAGGCAGTTGTCACCCTCTACCTTTCACGAGCGACATTTTAGAACATTTGGCCGCAGCTAACTACATTACCGTGATGGACCTAAAGCAAGGGTACCATCAGATAGAAATGGACCCAGAATCGGCCCATTTGACCGCTTTCTACGCTCCTGACGGGAGACATGGCAATCAGCTGTTACAGTTTAGCAGAATGGCTATGGGCCTGAAGGAGGCGACTATAACATTTACGAAAGCAATGTCATTGGCCATGAAGGGCTTGCAAGGCGAGGAAGTCGAGATATATCTCGACGACCTCATGGTCTTTAGCGAGACACTGGATGAACACAAAGAGAGGCTGCGTCGAGTACTAGGGCGATTGCTCGAGGCTAATATGACAGTCGAGCCCAAAAAATGCCAATTTTTAAAAAAAGAGGCTCATGTACTCGGGCACATAGTGGGCGGAGGTCGCATTCGCACCGATCCCGAGAAAACACGGGCGATGGCTAAATATCCAGTGCCAACTGACGCGAAGAAACTGAAACAGGCGGTTGGCCTGTTCAGTTATTATCGGCGATTCATCAAGGACTTCGCCAAAATCGCTAGGCCACTGTTCTTGCTCCTACAAAAAGACGCAGAATTTGTCTGGGGCGAGGAACAAGAGACCGCGTTCAACATATTGCGAGAAATCATGTCGAAAGAACCAGTGCTTAAAGCTCCCGATATGTCGCAGCCTTTCATTGTCACGACAGACAGCAGTGATTGGGCCCTCGGTGCAATTCTGAGCCAGGGAAAACTTGGCGCAGACCAACCGTGTGCCTACGCTTCACGCTGCTTGAAAGGCAGCGAACTAAAATATCCCATATACGACAAGGAGCTGTTGGCAATAGTGTTTGCAAAAGAGCAATTCCGCTATTATCTGTACGGTAGGAAGTTCACAGTCGTGACGGACCACGAGAGCTTGAAGCATTTTCATAACACTAAAAAGCCGGACTTGAGGTTTAATCGCCTCAAAGCCGCCTTGGTCGGTTATGTTTTTGACATAGTGTATCGCCCCGGCGAAAAGAATGCCAACGCAGATGCTCTTTCGCGAAATCCGGTGATCACGGAGGGGCAAATTAATCCGGACCTTCCTCGAGCGGAGTTATACAAGCTGGCCAATAAGCAAATCTTAGAAAGCCCCGATGAAGAAGCAGGTGCCCCTCCGGGAAGAATATTTCGGACTCGCGCCATAAAAAGGCAAGGTATCGATAAAGATCGTAAAATAAAATTGTCGACAACCAGTTCAGCAAGCTCAAACAAAAGCACGCGTATAAGAGCGAAGCGCAAGCCGAAGCGCGTGATCTACAAGGCGGGCGAATACTTAGCGATAAGAAACGTCGAAAATACCTTTTATATAGGCCGCATACTCTTAGACGTCCTCGACGGCGACGAGGTTGTGAATCTGCGCTGGTTAACTGAGATCGATGACTGTAAAGGTACGTACAGACGCGATTATTGCGGAGAAATAAACGTAGAATGCATTTTGGCGTGCGTGGTCATCAAGCAGGTGGGAAAAAACATGTATCGCTTAGGACCAAACGAGAGCAAGCGCATCGAAAGTATTCTAAGAGAGTCGATCGAATTCTGCGAGGCAGCGAAAATTGGCCGGCGTGAAGTCAACGAAAGCTTAATTGACGAAACATCTGACTCAGACATATCGATGCAATCGATATGCACCTCTGTCGCTGCAAGCAGCAGGGGTGGCGTAAAGTTGCCTCCCGACCTTCAAAAATATTTAAGCTACGTCGAGCCAGCAGGCCCCGTAACTCGCAGTGCGAAACAAAGCGCAAAAGCAACAGAGCTTTACGAACCTAGTGCATCTAGTAGCAGCGATACCGAGAGAGCAGCACCGCCCTCAGGAAAAACGCATGCAGACTTAGAATCTCTGCAGAGCTTTAAATTCTCGGCAAGCAATTCGAGTCAAGCTAGATCCCCGGTAAACAAAGCTTCATCGAACGTAAGCACGGACCTGCATATTTCGTCGGACGAATCCGCAAGAAAGAGCATGTCGATCGGGTCGCCCCGTCTAGAACCGCTGTTAGGCACTAAGAAGGTATCTAATATGCCGGCAAGCTGGCCATGGGGAAGCGACGGTACCAAGAGAAAACTGGCGATCACCGTAGAAGGACAGGTGGTTAATGGAAAAAACGGTGTACAGATTTTGGTGCACGAGCGGCAATCAACCGTCGCTCCGAGTTGCAGTATACCAAGAACCGGGGGGTGCTCTGAAAATCTTAATAATGCTAAAGATAAGCTGAATGCTGGTCCAGCAGTTATCGACAAAAACAAACTCGGCCCCAGAAAAGAGAAGAATCTGATCCCTACAAAGCAGCTCGAATACCAAGCCATCGGTACCGCGAATTCCAGCACACTCTCAGATTACGAGGGTGTCGGCCCAGCTGAAAGCTTCGAAGGGATATCTAGGAATTATGAAAGGAAGCCGGAACCATCAGACGAGAACTCCTCCGCCAGCTCGGGGAACGTTTTAATACAAACATATATACGTAAAAACCGTTGTGCAGAACCACTGGTCGAGTTGGTGCGCTCGGACGACATTCCAAACTCTCCCGCCGGTAATTGCCTGTTCTTCTCCTTAATAAAATTAGCAAAATTGCATCTATCAGCGACCGAGTTAAGAGAGCTCCTCCTCGAGTCGCCAATGCTTCACGCTTGTGGAGAACCGGCCGAAACTGAAAGGATTTTGCGCTCTGAGTCCGAATACGGAAACATCGACTGCGCGTTCCTCTTCGCGCATGCCTTTAAAATGAACGTGTGCATACATTACGACATAATACAGAGCAAACGCATTTTCTGTCATATCGTAGTGGACGGCGCTACCGACGTGGCACATTTAAATCTATCGGGACTACACTTTACGCCATACGACCGCGTGAAGGCTCGACAACGCACCGCCAAACTACCCGAGATACGACGCGCGCCTTCGCCCTCGGGCGACAGCGATGAGGAGATGCCACGCTCCCCAGTGCTCGGAAGAAAACGAAATAGAAAACCTAAAGGATGGGTGATAGACAATCAAAGCAAAACTCGCGAGCCCGAAGATAACGAAAAGGGCGAACGCTGCGGAAGCAATCAAGAATCGATCGCTAATCAATCGCCTGTCGAATCATCACCAGGAGCAAGTCCGAACAATCACGGCGATCAACGGAGTAGCGCGTGTCAACCTCCCGCTGACAATCCTCAGCGAAGCCCAACCGAGGACGAGGTGTATCCTGCACAAGAGATCCCTCATCGAAAGGGGTTACCTAAAGAGCGATGAATTGCAAAATAAAGGATTTAAAGTCGGAGAAATAAACGTAACATCGTGTCAAGGGTTGGCTCTGGTAGGCGTATACATCAAAGCGCACATAGACATCCGACCGTTAAAAGCGGAAATCCGTAAATGCTTACGTACGCTCAAAAACGTGCTGAGGTCAAAAAACATTAACAGCTTCGCCATAATCCGCGATCTCGAAATACTAACTCAAGCCGAATGGGACAAATGCATCGAGTTATTCGATAACTTATTCGCAAACGAGAAAATAGTTGCCGTACTGTATAAAGATAACCTGCCAGTACCACCGGTGAATTTGCGCTATAAAGTAATCAAGCAATACCACGAGGCAGCTATGGGCGGCCATCACGGCGTGAGCAAGACGTACGGGAAGATCGCCAACGACTTCTATTGGAAAAACATGCGGCAAGACATAAAGAAATTTGTCGCCCGCTGTCCGACTTGCATGACTAACAAGTTAGTGCGATTAAAAACCAGATTGCCAATGCTAATTAGCAATACTCCGGCCATGCCTTTCGATCAGATTGCCATGGACTTTTACGGGCCCCTGGAGGCGTCGGACAAGGGAAATAAATATATTTTATCAATTCAGGATATGCTCACTAAATACATAGTCCTTACTCCAACTCGGCACGCCAACGCGAAAGAAGTAGCGCGAGTATTGACTGAAAAGGTAATATGCGTGTTTGGGCCGCCAGCCGCCATCGTAACTGATCAGGGAACCCATTTTCAAAATAAAGTATTGGAAAAACTTGCTGCAATTTTCGGTATAGAGAAATTCAGCACGACGGCATACCATCCGCAGTCAAATGGGTCCATAGAGCGGATGCACCACACTCTAACCGAATACTTGCGCAAATACGTAAAGAAAATCAACAAGTGGGATGAATGGACTGCATTGTGCCAGCACGCATACAACTCAACCGAGCATGAAAGTACTCGCTACTCACCGCACGAGTTGCTGTTTGGATTTAAGCCGCGTACTCCATCGAGCTTTCCTCGTGCTGCAAACGTATTGTCCTACAACGAATATATAGATAATATGACGTCGAATTTGACCTTACTCCAAACAACGGCGGCGATGAACCTCGTTCAGTCAAAGTACAGGTCAAAACATTATTACGACAGAAAGCTAAACATGAAACATTTCCGGGAGGGTGAGTTGGTATTCTTGTTAAAAGAACCCACAAAAGGGTAAATTTGCCACCGAATACCAAGGCCCCTTCGAGGTAATCAAAATCAACCGAGCAACGAACAACGTAAAAATCCAAAACGGTGAAATAGTAAAAACCGTACACATTAATAAAATTCACCGGCCGAGTGAACTTGCAACTAGGTCGGAAAGCTTCGACGAACAGCCCGAGGAATAGTCGTTTTTTTTACCGTTTTTTTTTGCGCGGCACCGAGCGTGCGTGGTACTACGCAAAAATTATTTAAACACCTAAACAAAAAAAAAACGGTGAAGCCATCAAAACAGCCCGGTGAGCCAAGCGGTACATTTATTTTTCCAACTAAAATCGGTCAAAAACATCGTTCGTTTTTCAGAGCGATCAGTACCCGCGCCCACTCGGAAAACGACAGCGCCGAAAGGAACCGCAACCAGCCAATCTATTTATTGAAAGAAAACTTGGGCTTGATGACAGAAAAGATCGCGCCGCTAGCGACATCCAGCACAGACTGGAAAATCATTCACAAGACGGATTTGCGTCCATACTTCCAAGCAAGCGCAGTCTTGGTGAATGCAGCTTCGAACGTCGTACAAGCATGCGGTCCTAGGTGCCAAAATTCAAGTCTAATCGAGGAAGCGACATCAGTCACGCGTCAAGCGGAACGTGTCCTGGATCTGATGCTCGTCAACGCGGCAAACGGAGAGCAGCTTCGCGCTCGCCGATCTCTACTCCCCTTCGTCGGTTCCATCCATAAATTTTTATACGGGACCCTAGATGAGGACGACAAGAGAGAAATTCAGGCATCAATTAAACTCATAGCCGACGATACGCGCCAAACAGCGGCGCTATTAGCTGAGCAGACGGAGGTCGTCGAACGCGAGCTATCTGACCTAGGCGATAGAGTAGGCAAACTAGAGGCTATCGTAGAAGTTTTAGAAGACAAGACCGCTTCTATTTTCAGAGAATTGGGGGCTCTAAACGCAATAGCAGAAATGAGGGATGCACTCAGACAGTTTAGCCTAGACTAGGAAGTCCTGACGGATGCAATCTTATTCGCAGCGAAAGGAATGGTGCATCCGCGCATTGTACCCCCAGATACAATTCGAGACGCAGCTAGAACCGTCGCAAACTCCGTAACCAATGCCAGATTTCCGATGCCGGAGGAAGGGTTTGCAATCATTCCTATTATGAAGATTTCCAAATTAACGGTGTTGTTATCAGACGGATGTTTAATCTATCAGATAGCAATACCGTTACTCGACATTCAGAGATACAATTTGTTCAAAGCGTCACCGCTACCGGCAATCCAAAAAGTTTTTAATATTCCTTATCTGGCAGCCTACATTTGGCCAGAGTACAACTACTTCGCGGTTAGTGAGTCAAATCGCACTTACATGCCCTTATTACCGGAAGAGGTAACAAGCCTTCGAAGGCTCGACAAGCTAATGATCGCGGTAAACCCAGAGCCAGTGCGGGAAATAAGAAGCAATGCCGCCTGCGAGGTAAAGATCGCGTCGGGTCGACAAGTCTCCAATCCCGAAGTGTGCGACATCAGATTCAGGCAGTTGAGAGATACCTTCTGGTTGAGACTGCATAAAGCGAACTCGTGGATATTTTCCGCCAAATCACCGGAAGATATATTTATCCAATGCCTGCGATCCGAGCACGTAGCAGCGAAAATAAGTGGTGCAGGCATACTCGAACTGCAACCCGGATGCGCAGCGCATACAGCAAACGCTCGCCTAACCGCGTCCCGCGCTTTCTCGACTAACTCAAATCAATCAAAATTCGAAACTATAGAGTTTAACGTATCCGAAGTAATTAAGCTTCTAAACGAATCAGAAATTGCCGAAGCGGAATTCAGAAACGCAATCGCATCCGAAGCAGCGAATCGGGTAAAAAGCTTGCACGGGGTCAAGTTAGAAAACCTAAAAGCAGGGGCGAGATTACACGAGATCGCAAGTAAAGCACGTGAAATCGCGCACAGGAAGGCGACCGCCCTCGAGCTCGAAAATTTGGGCAGCACAACTGCAATCTTCGGGTGGTCCTTAACTTCAGCCGTAATATCTATAGCTATCATAATCACAATCGGCTGTATAATCTATCGGCGGCGTTCGAACGGAGCAATAAATCGCTTTGTCAAACAGCAAGAGTCTCTCCTTATGCTAGAGCAGATGAGCAGGTATTCACGAGAGAGAAAACGCGCCGAGCGGAATCAAGAATAAAAAAAAAAAAAAAAAAAAAAATTCTTATCCGCTCTATATTTTAACTATAACTATGATTATCAATTACGAATAAGCCAAGCTGCGTACCATCATGGACAACGCCCTAATACATAATCAAATACAATTAAGTCCGTTTCAATTTTATACTTTTGACAATATAACTTGTATAATACATAACCATTTACAGTTAGATTGATAGTATATAAGAAAATTGAAGCGCTTATTAAAACAGACTGCTCAGCGATGAGCAAGCTAAAAATAAATACTGTATCTAGGTTAATTTTCACATATATGCACCAGAATATGTCAAATAATTTTTGTGCGTCATAAAGACATTCTAATAACCATGTAAGCCTATCGATAACAACCAAATATTCATAACAAACATTTTATAATCTTTTGTAAGAGCTCCGCTCGAAAGAAATGTAAGACAGCAGCGGCTGCCAGGGTAGAAAAACACCCGGGCTCACAACACAGACATACATTCAGATACTACACACACCTTTGGATTAGAACCCCAATCAGCACCTCGCGAGGCTCAAGCCTCTGGCATCCCACGACACACATAAAATAGAAATTTTTTTTAACACTTAGAACAGATACACACTCGAGCGTACACGCGACCTCCGTGCGTCGTTCCTGGATAGCCTGTTTTTTTTTCAGGCGACGAGGGCGTCGGCCAGCGCGGTCCGGGCGTGTCACGGACGAGCCCCAGGCTCTCCGGTGACGGCTCGGGTCGCCGCTGCCGACGGCGCATGCAATGCTCCGTCAGCAGAGAACGGCGGACTCGGAGAGTTCGCACGGGCAAAGGTGCATCGGGTTGCACCTTCGCGCGTGCGACCGCTAACCGTCGACGAGCCGCGTCGATGGCAAAGCGGGCAGTTGATCGGCGGCAGAGCTCGCGAGCAGAGCTCACAACCTGCAATAAAGTTTACTAGAGCAAGGTCAGTCGTTGTCTTTGGGGCAGGACCCCGTCATCACCCGCCACAGTGATTTGAAGAGTAAGAGTAGCATCCCCTATTTTTTAGGGGTTGAAAACATATATTTTTTGGCATAATTTTATAATAAAAATGTTTAAACCGACTAAAAAAAATTGGAAAAAATGTTTAAACATCCTTAATAACAAAATTTAGTTGACGTCTTTCGGTGTTTTCATAAATATTACCCCTAAGGGGGTAAACCACCCCTAACACAAAATAACTGTAAATATGTAATTCAATACATAATATTTCGTAGAAAGTTTGTATATAAGGGTTTTCGAGATCGCTCTTTGCAAATCTGATATCAGATTTTGAAAATTCAAAATGGCGGAACCAATGTGGTGGACGAAAATGTCGAAAAAAAATTTTAACTTTCATAAAAACTTGTTATAAATGTGTTATCTTTGTAGCCTGTACATGTGAACTAAAGAGCCTTAAACCCTAAACCCCTAAACCCCTAAAGAACAAATAGGCTAAATGGTTGTGCTTTTTAACCAAACCACCTCAAATTCCTAAATTTGTAAACAAGAAAATTCTGTGTGTGAAGCAGTTTTATAATTTCCGTAGAAATTGTTATCAGAATGTTATTGAAATTCCTTTATTGTAAATTCAACTTATAATGTATTTTTGTTTATAATATTAGAGTATAATAATAATCTACAATCTTTTATCTTTTGCCATAGTGCATTTTTTGTATTGAGCATAAAATATATTATTTTACGATGTTTTTACAATAATGGTAGTCCTCATAAAAGTGTTTAAAGCACAATGCTTTTTTGCACCAACCACATCGTACAATTGCAATGTTTGTGCACCCTTCTATTTCACAATGTGTTGCACAAGACTTTCCAAAACTGAAATCTATAGGATTATCAAATTTATCTGGTTTTTCATTGACGTAACCGCTTTTATACCTACTTTTATATAATATTTAAACAAATCTATATATCTCGGTGAAGACAGTTGGTTGTGAACCAATGATTGAATTTTAATTATATTATTTCTCACATGTAAATTCATATCATGATCCATTAACATTACATTATCAGAAAATGTTCGGACAAAGTTTTTCCAAATACGGAATCCATAGACATCAAGTGGTTGTATTTTTCCTGTGGTTCCAGTTGGAATTTTTTTATGTTAATAATTTTATTTTGTGGCATTGTTTCTTCTATAACTTTGTCACAATGACCACTCCAAGAATCAAGTAATAGTATTGAGTGATGGCCTACATAGGGATAAAATATTTTTTCCAACCAGATTTTGAAGTGATCTGCAATTAAACGACTTACTAATTAACTGATCAACGATATTACAATGTAAAAATTGTTATTAGTTCCCTTACTTGTTGTTAATTTTCCAGATTTGGATGCTTCCACGTACACGTTTTCTGGTCTAAATATGTTTTGTTCTACAATAGGGCCAAACTTGCCACTTGGTTCCTTTAAAACAAGAAATAGCGGTGACAACAGTTGTCCAGTAGCTGATATTAGTGGCTGTATAGTATAACTATGCGTTGTTGTTGAAATTGACTGTACCAGACATTGCACTTGCTTTTCTCCTTCTACTGCTAATGTTCTTCCAGAATGCATTTCTAGCTGAAATCCGCTCTGATCTGTATTATACAAATTTTCGAGTCCAATCCTTGGTATACACGATTTAACGTCATCGATAAATACTTCAGCTTTAGCCGTAAGTTCTGCACTACTTTCTAGTGTTTTTCTTGTTATGAACTTATTTATTTTCCTAGAAACTATTCGGTGTGCTTGCTTAAATTTGAGTAACCAATGTTTAGAAGCTTTGAATCTAATATCATCAAAACCAATTTCTTTTTTAGCTTGTAAGGCCCATCGAATTATATCTTCATCATGGATAATTGAACCACTGTCGAGAGCTGCTTGAAAATTATCCAGGGTATACTGACAAATTTGTGCTACTTTTTCTCTATACGTGCCACCTTTATTAATTGAATGAGCCCAACGACGTAGCTGACTAATAGATGATACTTTTTTGAATCTGTTTTGCACTGTTTTGAGACTTAAATTTTGCTTCGTTTTGCTACTTCTCCAAAATTCTACAGCTCTTTTTTTGTATTCAAAATCTAGTTCTTCATTATCTGCTGTACATTGATTTGTTGGTGCTATATCCGGATCAGGAAAATGATGTTGCACTTCATCTTCAATTATTTCCACATTATGGTCTTTATACTCTTCTTGAAAATCCAAAGAGTCATCAGTAATCAATTCTACATCGTTGAAATCATGTGTTGCATCTATTAAAATTTCTTTTATTTTTTCGGCCAACTCTGTTTCGTGATAATTCGTGACACTATCTGGTATGTTTAACGCTTGAAAGTATGCTAATAATAAGTTTAGAACGTTTAACGGATTAATTTTCATTTTTCAATCTAAAATGAAAACAAGCGGTAAAATTTATACAAGCTGTGTTTTTGCATGTAAGGCACGACTGCTACATTTCTACCAGAATAAAACGAGTGAATGTAAATTGAATCAAATCATTAATTTATGCATTGGAGAAGAATTCTCGTTCCACTTTGTGATGTTCGGAAAACTCTATTTTTGGTTTTATTCAACTTTTATTCACTTTGAAATTGAAGAATGTAAATCTATATAAAATCACTAAAGAAAATTTTCTACAACTGTATGATACCACTGACAAACAAAAAGACGTACTATTCGTACTTTCCGGCATCGAACTAGAATACCCACAAAACTCACTCACTGCCTAAAAAATAACACAGGCAGCTGAGGTAAACACTCGATGAAAACAATCTAAAAAAAGAACATACTGATTCGCACATATTGTCAACAACTTTTATGAGTGAAAGACATTTATCTGTGGAATTATCATTGAATGTACGATAACATTCATTAAACTAATGAATGCATATAAAATTCCCTTTCAATAACAACGTGTTCTTTAATTGCAAATGAAGTTCGAGTATTAATATTCTTTTATGTATTTTTACCAATAACAAAAATTATCATAGTAATATAATAATAATAATAATAATAAGAAGAATAAGCATAATTGCAATAGCAATAATAACAGTAATACTGATAATAGCAATGATAATGAAAAATAATAATAATAATTAGAATAATATTTATTATTAAATTTAGATTTTTTGATAAATTCATTAAATCGTATCAAATAGTATTATTATGGAATTCCAGACTGTAAATATTTTACTATAGATACAATAATCATTACTTCGAGAATTCATCTAAAAAACGTTTGGCTTACGAAATAATTGTAACAATGAAAAACTCCCAAGTTTGACAACATTAAATTTTATTACAAAACGCAAAAGAGTTTGATAAACTAATTTTATTAACCTATGTTTTTTCATTTGCAAAAAAGTGTGGACTTTTTGAATTTATAAAATTATATAATTATGCAATTTATGAAATACTTTATAATTTATGAAATTACTATTGAAATTATGCTAATTTATAAAAGCAGAAAAATAAATAATCTTTGATTGAAACATAAAACGAGACGTTATTTGTTACATACAAAATGATAGAATAAAATATCGGTAATATGTCTATACTCGTGTCTACGGTAAAGCATAGGCCTTCGGCTTGTCTGGAGGTTAGGGGTTTGGAGTCGTTTGGTTAAAATGCACAACCATTTAGCCTATTTGTTCTTTAGGGGTTTAGGGTTTAAGGCTCTTTAGTTCACATGTACAGGCTACAAAGATCACACATTTGTAAACAAGTTTTTTTGAAAGTTAAAATTTTTTTTCGATATTTCCGTCCACCATATTGGATCCGCCATTTTGAATTTTCAAAATCTGATAACAGATTTGTAATCAGCGACCTCGAAAACCTCTATATACAAACCTTCTACAAAATATTATGGATTGAAGTATACTTATAGTTATTTTGTGTTAGGGGTGGTTTACCCCCCTAAGGGGAAGTATCTATGAAAAAACCGAAAAACTTAATTTGTTTATTATAGATGTTTACAAATTTTTTCCAAATTTTTTAGTCGTTTAAAACTTTTTTAGTATATAAAATTTTTTTTCGATATTTCCGTCCGCCATATTGGATCCGCCATTTTGAATTTTCAAAATCTGATACAGATTTGTAATCAGCGACCTCGAAAACCTCTATATACAAACTTTCTACGAAATATTATGTATTGAATTACATATTTACAGTTATTTTGTGTTAGGGGTGGTTTACCCCCTTAGGGGTAATATTTATGAAAACACCGAAAGACGTCAACTAAATTTTGTTATTAAGGATGTTTAAACATTTTTTCCAATTTTTTTAGTCGGTTTAAACATTTTTATTATAAAATTATGCCAAAAAATATATGTTTTCAACCCCTAAAAAATAGGGGATGCTACCCTTACTCTTCAAATCACCATGAAATACTTGCTCTTTTTGTAAGAAATAACCTCCAATTTGTTTCAGTGAAAAATATTAATTTTAAGCCGAGATATTTAAAAAAACGCTTTTTGGGGGTTAACTTTAGGGGAGGTTTTTACCCCTTAAAAGTGAAAATTAGCCGATAAAAAAAAATACGTGTCTCTTATTTTTTTATGTTCTACAACATATATAAAAATCATCAAAATCGGTGAGTTCGGGTTGGGTACCTTTCCTTGTTAGTCCTAACGCACGGCGAGGGCGAAGGGCCCCGTCGCGCTCGACGGTCCCTGTTCCCGTTTATCGGCTCAATTCACAAATTCCTGTATGGTACATTGACCGAAGCCGACGAGGCCGAAATACAGGAGGCAGTGAAAGCGATCGCCGAGGACACGCGTAAAACCGCGGCCCTCCTCGCAAACCAAACAGAGATCGTCGAACGCGAACTCTCCGATATAGATAGCAGAATGTGGAAAATGAAGGTAGCAACCGACATCTTATTTAACAGATCAGTCGAAAATAGCAACAATATAGCCGCGCAAAACGCGATTGAAAGTGCGAGGGCTAGTATAGCTCAATTTAGGCTTGACATCGAAGTCATCACGGACGCGGTATTATTCGTGGCTAAGGGTCTCATCCATCCGCGAATGTTAGCGCCGGAAGTAATAAGCCGCGCGGCGAGTAAAGTGGAGACCGCGGTGGCCAATTCGCTACTCGACATTGAAAAATTTAACTTATTTAAAGCTTCGCCGATACCGGCGGTGCAGCAGATATTGAATGCGTCGAGCATCGCCGCGTATATCTGGCCGGACTACAGTTATTTTGCGGTAAGCGATTCGAACCGCACCTACATGCCTCTGTCAGCAGAAAGAGTCGCGAAGCTGCGCAAGCTCGGTAATATTTTAATCGCGGTAAATCCAGAACCCATCCGAGAGAATCAGGACAGCGCCGCGTGCGAAATAAAAATAGCTTCGGGGCATCCGGTCGAAGATCCGAGCCATTGTGATATTAGAATTAAGCAGCTACACTGAGAAAATGAACTTTCTTGAGATATAAGGATAATCCTGTAAGCAATAAAATTTGGTAGGAAAATGACTTTCATTTTGCATAAAAAAAAAAAATAATTGTGTCGCAAAAGTACAAATGTTCGTATCGAAAGGAAAATCCTCTCCTTTGAATCCTCTTGTGACAAGAGGATTTCTTTTGAATGTAAGATGTCAATCCGCGCCCGATTGCCATTCCGCAAAAGAAGTTTGTTGCGTGTGCACGCGTGCTCCCGGAGAGAGCGAGAAAGCACGTATACGCCATACAACGTACATACATCTCCGCGGAAAAGGTACGTCGTGCCCGAGACAGTGAAAAAGCACCAGAGAGCGTTAAGTGACTCCCGGTATATCGCGCAAAGTGCTTGTATAACCTCAAATTCTTGCGGGATTTCTAGAGCAGCGCGAGCAAGCAGAACGAACCGCTCGGAGCCGCTGGTGGAATCGGTTCGTCGGCAGGAGTTTCGAGCGAGAAAGCACGTATATACTATGATACTATATGAGGAAGTTAATTAATATTCTTACCGCAAAGTCAGTACAAATAGAACTTTTTCATGAGATCAAAGACTTAATTTACTTATATTTAAAAACGGGAGATGAGCTGTTTCCTGAACAAAATTTAAAACCAAAACATCATTACTTGATTCATTACCCAAAACTCTTACTGTTAATCGGACCAATAGTAAATGTATGGTGTATGCGATATGAGGCGAAGCATAACGTTTTGACTGGTTATGTGCGAAATTCTCAAAATAGAATTAATATTCAATTATCTTTGTGTACTAAGCATCAGATAAGGCTCGCACATTATTTTAAGTGTAAGGAAAGTGTGTGTTTACCCTCTGAATATGGACCAAAAAAAGAAAAAAATGTTCGTTTTTTAGAAGGTTTCAAACACTTTTCTAATTTAATCGAAGAAAGGAAAAGGTACGTCTGGTGTACCAGCTAGCCATCCCGCTCTTTGATATTCAAAAATTCAATTTATTTAAAATCCCGCCGCTGCCGTCTGTGCAGCGTGCGCTAAATATTTCGAATATCGCGGCGTACATTTCGCCCGAATTCCATTTTTTTTGCAGTTAGTGAATCAAACAGATCTTACATGCCGATACCCCCGAAAGAATCCACAAGCTACGCAAAGCTCGGTGACCTACCCTGGTAGAAATAAGTCTATAAGAACAGGCTAGTAACTGGCGAGTTCTTAGGATCATTTCTACCAGGGTATTGATCGCAGTTAACCCCGAACCAATCAGATAAATTTGAAATAACGTCGCGTGCGAAATCAAAATCGCGTCAGGGCACGCGCTGGAAAAAGCCGAACACTGTGATATTCGGATAAAACAACTACACGACACGATATTCAATAAAATTTTTCAAGAATTTCAACTTGTAGTCGCCGAGGCTCCGGATGCATTAGAATTTGGTAAAATTCCGATTTTAGATCTAGCAAAATTTAATATAATTTTCCTCCTAATTTGGCAATAAGATCTTTGATCAATGGGAGAGGAAATCTTATTCTCTTTGTGATTCTATTTAAATCGCGATAATCAACAACTAATCGCCTATCCTTGTCTTTCTTAAAAACCAAGAATGCGGCACTGGCATAATCGGATATTACGTTTTCTTTGATCATGCCACTTGCTACGAGCCTGGTGCCACAGACGAGCTCGAGGCTCTCCGGCGACTGTGTCCGGTGGCCGCCGCCGACGATACGCTTAGCGTATCGTTAGCAGGGAACGCTGCTGCCCAAAGCTTCCCACATGCAGAAGTGGCGAGCTTGCACTTTCTGCAGGTGAGACTGCTCTCCGTCGAGTCGCGTCGACAGAGGAGCAGGCAGATCACCGGCGACTATAGCGAGCGAGCAGGAGCTCCTCCTTTTGTGAAGCAATAAACGTTCAACCATAGCACCACCTATACTTATTGTTACATTTCCTATAATAGTTCTCATTCTTTTTTCAACGTCCGGTATGGCCTGTTTTGTATTGGATCATTACTAAATAATTCAATGTTCATCTCCCTACTTTACTTATATACTCTTCTATTTTAGTCATGTGGACTTCTCCTTTCCGTCTTTCTTTATTTTCTTAAAACCTTCTCTTACAAGTGCCCGGTCTTGCTACACAATGTGCAAATTTTAACTTTTTCCCCTTCACGACCTTTGATTACCTTCTGCGGATTTGTAGGTTCAATTTTTACTTTTTCCCCTGAAGTCTGTTCCTTATTTTTATTCGTTTTGATCACATTTGAAATATTCATCGCTTTTCTGAGACGATTTTCCCTTATCTGTTTGTTCCCCCTGATATGTACGTTTAACGCCTTTATTAAAATGTTTTCCGTCTTTATTTTCTTTACCCTTACTGAAGTTTGCAAAAATACTTAACTGATTATTTAGTTCAGCTACTGTTCGACATCGAGCTGCTAAATCAATAGTGTTTATAGAGTCGTCATGAATTCCGTGTGCAATTATATCAGCCCTTTTCTCCGCAGATAATTCTAACTATTTACCTAATTTCTGAAAACAATATGTCTGTTGGTATTGGTCGGAAGAACTTTTGAAAAAAACCGCGTCTTCTATCAGTTTTTCAAAATTTACCTCTGCGGCAAATTTTTTAATCAAGGCTAAAGAAAAGACCCGCCACGTTAACAAGGAATTTTTTAAACCGTCATACCATCATTTTTATCATTTTAGTTTAAGCACTGCTAAGTACAATCTTGTTTTGTCATCCCAATCATACATTTCTGCACATAATTCAACTTTTTGAACCTATTCTTTCGCCAAAATTTTTAAAATTAGGGACTAAAGTAGTCGTTTTCCGACCGGCGGGCGAAAAAATGCAGCGGTGGGCGTAAAAGTACTTTATTATTACGCCCGCTAATTTCGAGTAGCGGGCGTAAAAGTACTATTGCGCCCGCTACTCAATTCATTGGCGAATCTTCTAAAAACGCGAAAATCAGTACATGCGTTACAAAAAATATGGTGTGCACCAAGGGCTAAGCGAGCTTTTTGGCCTCGTGTGGTTGCAGTACTCGTATGAGGCTCGTAAACGCCCTTGCCTTCGGCTCGGGCTCGCCTTGACTCGTACTGCAAACTTCACACTCGGCCTAAAAAAGCCCACTTTACGCCCATGGTACACAATATACTATTTCCTCTGGATCAAATTCCCTTAAAATTTTCTCGTTAATAAAATGAGAACGCTTCGAACCCGTTTTGAAAATACCTGACAAAAGTGACGCCAATTTGGCTAAATCGCAGACTCTTGCAGACTTTCCTGGCGGTGGATTGGGTAAACGTGATTCCCGTTCCTCGTCCCGTCTACTTTTCCGTTTATCGTGGTGTCTGCTACCCTCGTGTCGGCGCGTTATTTGTCTTGATCGCTGTCGATCCTTGCTGCGATTTTCGCGTCGACCTCGTGTTTTCCGTCGACTTTTACTAGGGGAGCGACTTTTTCCCTTTGATCACGTCGATCTTGAGAAGGCATGATGATTCTCTTTCGGAACTTTTGATTTTTTCCTAATTTTTCTTTCTTTCGCCTTGCACCAATTCACCTTCACTTTGTAGCACGATCTTTATACAGCGAGTATGAATTTTTGTATCCCACTTCTAATCTGCAGGAGGGCTACATAACATAAATAAAACTCTAGAAAGCTCAATTAATTAAAATCAAGAAGTATGTAGCTTTATTAAAGATATATATATATATATATATATATATATATATATATATATATATATATATATATATATATATATACAATTGAGTTTTCTAGAGTTTTATTTATGTTGACTTATATGTATATACACGTATATTGATCTTGCATTCAAAGCGACTACTACTCTCGTTCTTGGTCAGAGCTCGCTGGTTAGGGCCAGGCCAGTCTTATCAGATGTTTATAGTTTTGCATAAACATGTCTCTCTCTCTCTCTCTCTCTCTCTCTCTCTCTCTCTCTCTCTCTCTCTCTCTCTCTATCTCTCTCTCTCTCTCTCTTCGCTTCACTCTTCTATAGGCTTCATTCTTAGAATGTGTCTCCATATAAAATATTCTCCACAATTATCAGTCGATAAACCGTTGTTTTTTAAAAGCACAATACTTTTGTTGCGAATGAAGATAACGAATGAGACCTCTTAGGATTATTCGTGATATGTCCATATTCCGTATAAGATTTGTCAATATCAGCAAACTAAACTGTTTTTGCAACTAACCGGCATATGAGGGCAAAAAAAATGAAAAAAAACCCACTAAAATTTTTGTACTCGCTGGTCTGAAAAAAGTTGCTTTACGCCCACTTAATAAGTACAAAAAAAAGCAAAAATCCTGCTTGTGTTACAAAAACGATATAGAATTATTATTCGAAGATATTAGCAATGTTCTTTATCATAGTATATATGACTTAGCAATGTCTACTTCCGTCGTTTTATGATCAATAATAAACTTCAAAATATGTATACGTTTAAATTAGATGTGAAACTTCAATTAAAATTTCTTAATGAAAACTTTTAAATTAAAAATTAACAAGCCATCATACTTTTTTGAATGTACTAAAATGATCGTATGATAATTAGATTACCTGATAATTGATTTATCCAAATTTTAAGTACATACACGTAGAACCAGCACCACTCAAAAGTGTAAAATTGAAATACGATATCAAAACGCATTAGAATACCTATCTATATTTAATATATGCAAGCAACTAAAGTAACGAAACAATAAGTCTACCTAAACATAACCAAATTTCGATCTTTCTGTTTCCTACAAACTATTCTGAAATAACTAAAATCATTAAAGATATGCCACTGAAGAGCAGCGGGGCGGATAACATAAATACTAAAACAATAAAAAGCTTGTCTAGACACATAATCGATATACTTGTACATATATGTAACCTATCGATCGAAAAAGCCATTTGGCCAGAAGCTTTGAAAAGTGCCGACATTATTCCAATTTACAAATTAAAAGACAAAAATTATGTTGAAAATTACAGGCCAATCTCATTAATATCAAATATTGCTAAAATCCTGGAAAAATTAATATATAACAGACTAAACAATTTTATCAGATCAGGTTTCTGATATGTTGTTAATATAAACCGACTAGTGCGGTTTAATTTGAAATACATTGAGATGTCTAGACTGTACAAAATTTTATGTAAGCATTATGAGACCCAAATTTAATAACGAGGTAATTAAATTAAAACAAAACTTGGCTGCAGTCACAAAATATATAATTCAAAGTAAAAATACTTACCTCTTCGGCGTTTCCATTTTATTTTGTAAAGTAAGTTTTTTCATAATAATATAAGAAACTGTCTAGAAGCGTTGTTTCATCCTTAAAAAAGATTATTCCATTCTAAACTACTCAAACTCTTATATCAATATCCTTTTTTTATTTTTACTTATGTATTGCACTGATTTTGCACATAAAAGCGATTTTGAACAAACTATACGGAGATTACATGTTATAGGCTCACTGTATCATAAATCTTCGTTAATTAGATACATAGCAAGACTATAATGTTGTGACTATACTTTTGTACGAGTAGCGTGTCACCGCAGAATTTTGAAATTAATTTAAAATGTATAAGAATTCAAAAGTATAAAATTGTAAAGTTTATGTCTTGTGAGAGAACTCGTGCAGCCGGCGAACATCGCAGGGAAACTACCTATACTTCGCCGAGCCTGCAGTAGAAGTTCGAAGTGCCAGCTTGCAGTCCACCATATATACATAAGAATTCTGGTATATGAGCTCGATGCGATAAGACACCATCTGACGAATAAGCTAAATTATACTAGTTGGCCACGTAACAGCGCAATTAAAATTCACAACCATCTAAGAAAATAAAAAATTATATTTTAAAGGATTCTCTTATTATTCTTCTATTATTCTCTCTCTTCTATGATTCTCTTATTATTCTCTCTATTTCTGTATTTAGTTGCAAATATGAAATTTAATAGGCACAATTATGAATAAGAAAGGGAAATTGATCAACCAAGGTTTCAGTCTTTTAGAGTTTATTGAAATTAATCTATACTGATTACTGATTTTACATGATTGTTTCTGTAAAGCACTATAGAAGTATTTAGAATAAAACCACATTGAAGCATGAGCATCGTATTACATGAAAAATATCGTTATGATCATACCAAAGGCGGATTATTAAAAAAATCATTTTATTTCAACAGATAAAATAGAATCAGAAAACATCTAAAAAATAGTTTTAATAAAGCCACAAGAGTATAAAAATCGCTTACATAATTTTGGATGAGATTTTTACAGCTAAGCGAAAAAGGATATTGTATGACATGGACTTTACAATGAAGACCTTTTGCCCTACCATTAGAATGTTAGATAAGCACATGATATATTTTTATAAACAATAAAAACAATATTTGCCTAAACCTTATAGGCAACATGATGGCTTATATGACAGCATAGTTAAGTTATACATACCGAATTATGTACCGTTAATAAGTGTGATGCACCGTACAAAATTCGCGGCAGCTAAATGCTGTATACTTTTTTACATGTTACATTTTTTCATGCTTGTGTTCGGTCTTAGTTATAATTGTTTTTATACAATTGTACTGCTTTAGCAGACATTTCTTTAAATGTGCTTGTTAACCAACGTTTGAAAGATTATAAATTAAATCATTTTTAATTGTACGCTGGAAAATTGCAAATATGTGAAGAACACTTTGGAGCATTTACAATACATCTTTACAATTATTGTTAACGTAGTTAAAAACTTCAAGCTTTCTTAAATATTGAAGCAGTTAATTCAATTAGTACTTATCCTATACTTAACATTACTGCCTATGGAATACTAATAATTGAAAATAGCAGGTTTATGTGCGTATTTTCCAAATTTATTAAAACGATTTGTCTACAAAACGAAAGAACATTTTATTCCAAATAAATGCTCCAATCAGAATCATGCACTAATAATAGAGACCCGATCGGTCTGTGGCACGTTCTAAGATGTAATTATTAATGCTAATATCACTAATTTTTTTTTTACTTTCAAACAGTTTTAGTTTATTCCATGGAAACGTATATTTATTTTGAATCCTATTTGAATAAAATAATAAACAATTCAAACTCACTATAAAAAGATAAAATCAACCTTTTGTAATCATACCGAATCCGTTGCTTAGTATAGCTGTTGTACAATAGACAATGCGTTCAACGCATTAAGCAGCATACAAATATGCGCAGTAAGTAGATACAGAATTCTTAAATTTTAATAGCAGACATTTTAAAGAAAATGCATATTATTGCACTATACTTTTTGTTTTTTTTTCTGTCTTGATATAACCAAGCCGATTTATCATAATCCATATACTTTGATACAATGTATATGTACAGTTTCCGTATATACGAATAAAAAATTCTTTTAACTTTCTAACTTATAGAATAGATCATTTTCTGTAGAATTGAATTTGCACCAATAACGTGTGTACAAAATATTAGATGATTTATATTAAACATCATAAAAAAATCGACACGATATATGTACTGAAAGTAATGATAAATACACACATAAAAATTTACGTCGCAAAAAATGTTATGGAGTTTTCTCTTTCTCAAGTATTTGCTTTCTGAACTGGTCCTAATACGTAAATTTTGTTGATAATTATAATCGAAGTATTTGCCCGCTGTTAGAAACTTCGGCACATTGTTGTGGTTGTTGAACTGTCTTCTAAAGGTGGTATCAAATCGACAAAACCAAGTCTAACGAAAAATTCTCGAGCATCTTTGTCAGTTACTGACATTGTTGCATGTACTCCAAAAGAACCTATGAATAAATTAATGTACAAACGTTAATTATATTTCTTTACTTTAATTGATCATTGTTAGTAATGAAAACATACCATTTGCTCTCAGAGCAGCTAAAATACACGTGATGAGTCGTTTAGGGACTGACTGGTCCGCAACTACTGGTAAAATTGAACAAACCAGTTTTGACGGATGTTGCCGACATAATTGCTCAGGCACATCAGGTACAAATGTATGAAAATATTGTATGGCCTCCTGAGAAATAACAAAGTTTCAATAGATTGTACAACAGTACAATGTTGTACAATGAAACAAACGATATTAAAAATGAAAATATTACCTGTTCATCTTGAGACATATCACTAGTCAAACTTTGCAAGGGATACTTTAACTGCATTTCAGATATCCAAGATACTGCTAGCTTTTGATTGTACGTTTTGACGTTCAAGGTGGTTAGACCATATCCAACAATACCAGTCTCGTCTTCCACAACCATACACAATTCTGGACTCAACGTTAGGAAGCCTCCAACCATTCTTTATAAAAAAAATAATGATTATTAAAATAATTTATAGATTGAATTGAGAATACTCAATAGTTCAATACTTTAGATTCGCAACAGTGCACTTACCTATCTGCCACAGCAGAAGTGGTACTGCAATTATGAATTTGATTGCATACTGAATACACAGCTTCTTCATCACTAGGTAGATATGGGCGAATTGTATAAATTTTACTGCTAGGCACTTCAGGTGCTTTATATACAAATAAATCGTTTCCACTGTCTACGGGAATTAATCGCTATAATGAATAATTGGGCATTTTAGTAAATTATTGGATTTGCTTTTAATAAAATAAATTGAATTTGTTAAAAGATACCTGCAAATCGGCTGTAAGGCCACCTCTAAAAACCCACGGTTCTTGATCTCCGCTCATAAAAGTCTCTTTCCAACCATTTGAAAACCCTATCCCATAAAATTATGATTAATCATGGTAATGAATTTACTATTATTTGATGCATTGCTTAAAACTATATAAACACTGCTGCATCCAGTTGGGAATGTAATACCATATACATGCATAATTCATATGAGTGAATTCACGTTGTATTATTGTTCATATGCTCTTTAATAAAATTAAGCACTGAAAAATCTAAACGTTCACCCGCATATATATATATATATATATATATATATATATATATATATATATATGTGTGTGTTTACCAAGTTTGCACCATATTTATTAAATTAATAAATCCGCATAAATTTTCAAAAATCGATCTTATACTGTTGAAATCAGTAATTACTATATTTTTAGATTTATGTAAATTAAAAGATATTATTTTTGTAGCTTAGTAATTTTAAAGTATGAAAAAAAGTTGCAAAATAAATAAACATCTTTAATCATTTATTTTAAGTTAGAAATTTTAAAATGAAGTTAAAAATGTTTAAGCATGTTCAACCAATTTCTTAGTGATTCAGTAAAATTATTTTTCAACAGTACTTTTTGTATAGTTTAAGTGAAATCTTGGTTGAGATTCATAAATTCTTGAATAAATAGGAAAAGAAAAAATAAGGAGAGCATAAATTAGGTAGAAACTAGGTCTAAAATAGGGATGATTTTTGCCATAATGAGCCTGAAACAAAATACTTATTACCCCTGAAAGAACATACATCAAAACAACAACATCTGAAACTAAGCAAAATAAATTAGTGCGAGACTTTATAGTTGAGGGAATAATCGTTCAAGGTTAATGTGCTGTATCTAAAAACTTTGCAGTAGTTACCTATAAAGATTTACTTTGTTTCATTTAATAAAAATGACCGTGAACGATCGGATAGTCGTTTCTGACAGGAATATTCAAGAATTTATGAAACAGTTATCTTACATATTAATTTGGATTTTTCAGCTATAATTTAGTTCTTTCTATGTACAATTTTGAATAAAATTTCCATAAAAGTTAACTCATTTTAAAATCAATTTTAACACTCCCAAACTTATCCAAACTCTAGTTTTAAAATATTGCTTTAAAAATTTTCAGGAATTTTTATGTAGCTTATTAGCTGAAATTCTCCAAAAGTTTAGTAATTTCCAAGCTTTTAACTTAATAATTAAAAAATATCGTGATTAGCCTCAAACGTAGCAAATTTTTGCAGATTCTAATAATGATAATAGTTAAAAACTTGGATTTTGCAATTTCTTCTTTACTCAAAGACTGATGAAACGCATACATGTGTAGCTGCCTTGGGTAAACGTAGTCATCGTTGCTGGAAATCTGCCAAATGCTATCAACAAGAAAAAAGAAATCAATGGTTAATACAGTTGTGAAGTGAACGATATTCTCGAGTTTGAATATTTTTGAATGTTTATTTTTTTCTTGTAATCTGTAGGAAAGCATTCGCTGGTTGCTCGATTTGAACCGAGTATTATAAAATACATTTGTTATGAAGTTATAAAATCTCAAACACATTCCTACCAGGTAAATTTCATGAGCTGAAAAGAAAGTCAAAAAAGCAATACTGGTATGCAGTGAAAAGCCAATGGAAAATTAAGTAAATTTTTCCTAATCCACAGGAATGCTGTCACATAATTTTCTCTTTTGTAGCTGCTAGTTGTATTCATTGCTTTAATTATTGGGTGTGAAAACAGGTATAAATATTATAATAAGTCAACTCACATTATTCCTTCAGAATACAATCAAATGCTATCATGAAGAATGTAATAATTAACCTTCATTTAATATATTATCTTAAATCAATAGAAAATCAATATATATAAAAGCAGTAACTTATTATAATGTTTAGCCAGCATAAATTAAATAAATAAACCATGTGTATTTTTTCTTAAGAAACCTAACTAAATTTTGGTTAAATAATCTCTTATTGGAACGTTTAAAAAATTACATATGGTTCAAATTTTTTTTTATTATTACAAAAACTTCAACTTATAAAGTTTTTGTAAAAGAATACAAATTAAGGCAGTTCATTTTTACAGTTGTTTTGTGATCTCTAAAAGATTTTTAAGAACTTGCTATTTCCCAGTTAAAAATAAAAATCCAACACTAAAATAAAAGGAAACAGAACCTTTACAAACTTTTAGAAGGTAACACATCATACAATAAATTTTAGAACTGACTTTTTATTGGATAAAAATTACTTAGAACTTCGAATGGTGTTTTGTTTTAAATGACAGACTTGAGCACTAAAAAGTAATTTAATTTTATAAAATACATCTCAGTAAAACTTGTTTTCGGAAAGTAATAAACAATAATAGCCTTGATATTTTCTAAAATTTACTACCCTGCTATGTAATGCATTGAGAATATATATAATGCATTAGAAACGTTAATTTAGTTTTAACGTTCTCAATCATCATAATAATTATTTCTAGGAATCAAGTAAACTCTCTCTCTCTCTCTCTCTCTCTCTCTCTCTCTCTCTCTCTCTCTCTCTCTCTCTCTCTCTCTCTTAACTCTTTAGCATTCATAATAGTCTGACACTTATATTGTTTTGAATTCATCTAAAATTGCAATTCATAAAATCAGCTGTAAGAAAAATTTATTATTTTTATCTTTTTTTAATACACTACTATGACTTTATACTATAATTACTCAATTTATAGAAATATATATTTAAAACAGTTAGGTGACAATAATTCTTTCAGCTTGATTTTATAATGCTAGCTAAGTAAATTTTATAATTCACTTACCTATACACCAAATTGCTTTTTTCTGAAATTTAAGTGCAAGTTACAATTACAAAAATCCAATACATTTTCTAGCAGCACACACGTGGTGGGGCATCACAATTTAGGAATGTTTTTAATTAAACTTTTCTTCATTGGGTTACTCTAATATTTTTCTGGTATACAAAATACAACAAAACTTTCTTTTATCGAATATTTTTATATAAACTGTTTTTTTTAACATTAAAATCAATTATCGAAATTGAATATTACCAATGAAGAAATAGCAGGAAAATTTTTTACTTGTTTATAACCAGCACATTAGGATCTTAATTGACTTTCTTATCAGTGTTACAAAACTATGAAAAAGCTAACCAAATAGTAAGATTATAAACATAAAAACTTTGCATTATTTTAGAAAATAATTTTGTAACTTCATTTTTGTGTCTAATGATTTTCAAGTTTTGTATTATTAGTATGAAAAATTGAACCTCTTTAATTGTCAAGAATATTCATAGCTTTAAAAATATATCATATTATTATTGAATTTTTAAATACAAAGAAGTTCTAAAGAGCAATAAATATTAATTATAGCAAATTCTAATTCGGAACAGTTAAAGAGGCTATTGAAGTAATAGAAATCAGAAAAATTTGTTATAAAATACACAAGTATAATTTATAAAACAAACTTACCGAGCCACTTTACATAACTATTTAATAGCGATACGACTCCGCGCATATCCCAAACATAAGAATAAAGATCATAAAGTAATTCTCTATTATTGCAATACGTTAACCGCTGTAACAGCCGATTAACAGCGTTACACATGTCGTTCATTTTCGCCGCTCGAGCATGCCATTCCTCAATCTATTTAAAATTTCAAATTAAAATTACTACGATGATCTATGACATTGCCCTTATTTTTTATATTTATATGAACTTCTTTTATAATTAATTCTAAATTTTGTTTTAAGACCAAAATAGTTTGCTGTACTCACATCTGCTTTGGAATTGAGCTCGTCAGCTTTGGCTTTGTGCATGACAATATGGGCATTACTTTTGAGCCAGTTGAATTCCTGTAAGAGCTGTATACCTTGCCCACCGTGTTCAAACGGCAGATAAAACAGGTCGCAGAGAAGCGAGAGGTCCTCAGTCGTTAGTTGCTTGTCAACGTCCTTCATGTTTAGGGAATATTCGTCAGGTTCATCTACGTTGTCCGACCCTACATGATCCTGATGGTTTTCATGATGCATAACATCCTGCTCGACAATCATCTGAGTGCCATTTACCACAGTTGGGTGACCATCCAGCTCGATCTGCATGCTACCGGATGCTCCACTACAAGTCTGATTGCATATTTCAAATAAGTTTATGGTATTACTAATTTGCATGAACTATATTACAATGATATTAAATAAATAAAATGTCACTTCTTAGTTAGGTTTTAGAGTTTTTAAGAAGTACGAATAGACAAGGAGAGCATCGATGTTTGAAATCTCCATATTAATTTGTTTTTATGCTATAGAATCATTTAATATTTTTACTAAAGGATCATGAGAGAATAATGATAGTTATTAGAATGATAACGATTGAAAAAATTAGCCTTACAGAAGTATTTTCCACCATAACCTCGTCGTCCTGTGCGGGCGTTTTAGACTGATGCGCTGGCGAATTGGTTGGCGTAGTATTACAATCCATAGGTTCAGTTGAGGATGGCGCAATGGTTACAGTAGGCGGACCCAGACTTCCTGCTACTGCTGAGGCCACTACTGCAGGTAAAGCAACGGGTTCACTGACGACCTTGGTATCGGAGACCAGGGAGTTCATAACAGGTCCAGTGCCCGGCGGAGGTGGGAAACCCTCACTGCCGATTACGCTCGAACAGACCTCGGCGAGAGCCTGTAGGTGATTCGAGTTATGGGAGGTTACGGTGACAGGAACCGGAATACTAGGCACCGCCACTGCAGCTGTAGTCGTCGTGGAGGTAGACGATGTCAGACTCATGCAGGTGTTCACCGATGGTATGATCGGTATGGGTATCGTCGGGGCGACACAAGGCTGCGGTTTGGCTATCACACCAAAAGCCGTGCGCTTCTTGTTGAACTCCGGCAGCCACTCGTGTATGGCGTTCTTGAGCGCGCGCCGGGGATGGTACATGTTGGGCGACAGCGTCGACGGCACGTCCTCACCCACTACACCGTCCTCCGTCTCCGTTTCCAGCTTTATGTCCGCGGAAACAGTATCATCTGCAAAAGTTCAAGGATTGAATTAAATTAATTTCTAAAAGTACTTCTTACTGTGAGAACTGTACTCACTCAAACTGAGATCCCGTTTTCCATCTACATTACACCTGCTCCATTGAGCTAAAGTATGAATCGCTATAAAATTTGCACCGTATTCACAATTAGGGTTTGTCAAAACTCCTCTAAGTTTTGGTATCAGGTCTGGGGATCGACCAGAATAGGGTCCAAGAAAAACTCGCTTCTGATCATAATCATTTGCATGCAAATTATCCCAAATAACTGGGGGTCGCCTCAACACTTCTGTAATCTCTTCAATGGATTCAACTGTCAGCAGTCTGGAGATTACTTTTGGGCCAGTCCACATTATATCTATTTCTTGTGCTAATTTACTTCCTAAAGTGTTCAAATACTCTGAGCTGGAAACGTTAGGCATTGCTCGGGTTGCGCAGTATTGTGTTGGACATAAAAGAAAGCGAGGTTGACCAAGATGTTGGAAAATATCATTGGTCACGGATACCTTGAAAATGTAAAAATGTGAATTCAATTTTTATGAATTCTTGACTCAGAGAATTATCTAATTATTGCTCGAATCGATACCTGGGCATGTGCAAAAGACTGAAACACCTCCTTATCGGCTTCGCTCATTTCTGGTTCAATGTCGTCAAAAAGTAACGCAAATGCTTGACAACCAAACTGACTGACTTGCTCCAATTTCCTCTTCAACGCTGTAACCTCTTTGATACTGGAATAAGTTATATCGAGACCAGGCGAGAGAGCATAATAGAACGTTATTCCAGATTCCCTAGCGGCAGTGATCAGTCCAGTTAAATGTTCGGCCTCCTCTACTGTGTATAAATCTCGCCAGTAAGCCCTGTGCTTGTAATCATCTTTTGGAGCATACAAGTACGAATCCATCCCCCATTTCTTAAGCCTAGGATAAAAGTAGTTTGTCAGTTGAATTGTGAACCATTAGTATAAAGTGAAGGAACAAAAGGCAAACTTACTTTCTAAACAAATCCTTTCGCTGCTCAGTGGTCCATGGTCGACCGTAAAATCCTGCATAGTAACAAAAAAAACAACATCTGAGAAATTATAATTGCAATGTAAAAAAATTAAATGCCATAATCAGATGTAACCAGACACTACACAATGCAGAAGTAAACAAAAGGTTGCAGATCATATTAACAAACAGCAGTAAATAGTCAGTGTAAACAAACGCGCAGCTCAGTCGTCTACCGAGGACCAGAGAGCAGATTTTATCGTTACCTTCGACAACGCCGCAGATGAAATTTCCATTTTTCGTATTCAAATTGGCGGATCCATTCGTCTCCGCCATTGTGAACGGTGCCTCGAGTGCAGCAGGAACAGCAGTAGTGCACTTGGTCGTTTTTCCTCACAGTCCGTCACGCCGACAAGTCAAAATGCAACGAAGCGTCGTAGCTGCTGCTCACCAGAATCCTCGTCGTGGACGAGCAGCGAAGCGAGCCCAGGAGTCGTCGTTTTACCTCATTTACAGGCAAAGTGCGAGCTTTTGTGCGCTTCTCGCTTGTAGGAGCGCGCGACTACGCGCAGAGTATACCCTACGTGGATGTCGAGAAAGCGGGCAAACGGCGACAACAACGCGGAGAACCGTCCCGTTGAGTAACATGAAACGTCGCAGGTGACCGGGGTACAAGAGCTGCAGCACCGTGTCCTGGCCAAGTCCGTGGGAGAGACCGACGAGAACGGAGAGAAAGCCGAAATGCGTGTGTGTACTTTCGTGCGATCTCTCTCTACCCAGCCATCAGCTCTGCCATATACAGGAGTCAGGACTATGAAGAGCGAATAGAACTTAGAAGGCGGCTGCTGCTGCGGCCATCGCGGTTCCACGCGACGTCGGCGCTGCGATCGACTCTTTTGCAGGCTGTCTGCTATCATCTGCGCGTGCGAAAATGCATCGCGCGAATCTACTCTGATCACTGATGTGGGCGCCTGTTTGATGACCCAACTGCTTTATCGACACTAGTCGCAAAGTAAATACGCAAATTCATTCGATTTTCTTTTCATAATGATACTTATAGCATTAATTCGGTAAAAATCTTCCATGTTATTGTGATAAATTTCTTCTTTTGATCGACAATTAGAAACGTATAGCGCACAAAAAAATATTCGCGATCCGAATATAGTTGCATTTTTTTAAAAAGATTAATTTTTTGTAATTCAATTTGGATTACAACAATATAAAAATGTTGTATACGCGTGTTGCGGAATAAAATCGTGCTACTCGTTGCCAATAATATGCAGCGGAAAATCATCGATAAAATCTCATAAAAGACAAAAAGCTAATGTGAGTGTAAGTATCAATGAAAAAATCCAGATCAAACAAATAGAACCAAACAAAAAAGCGAAGATTACAAAGATTCGATCGTATATCATCGGCTATTATTCGGCGTCGAGCTTGGTTCACCAAATAGCTGCAGAACTGAGATACTTCTGCCTCCAATTGAAGCATAAATTAAATAGTGAGCGCCAGTCTCTCGCCTTTCAATAATAATCGTCGCGAGCGCGCAGATCAGCCAAAAACCTTTTCGCGATAAATCGAATTAACATTGGGGGGGGGGATAGCAGTAGACACTTAGACAGTAGCCAGGCAACGCGCACGCATATTACATTTACACATAGCAGTAGGTATACGCCAGTCAGCGCCTCGACAGCGGCCGGGAGGCGTCCACGCGTTTTTTCGGGGGGGAATAGGCACACATGTACTTTTTGCTGATACTGTGTTTATCATGTGATTGAGAAATATGCGTCGAAGTCTGCGGCTGGTTACTGCTGTTGCTCTTACTCTCTTGCCCGGCTAAAGGGGATCGTAGTTATCGGGAATTTGGTCCACTCAACGCTACAAACTCCTACAATATTTAATAATACTTGACGTTCTCGGCGCCGCTAGATATTAGATATTTTCGATGGGAAGATTAGCCACTGATCCGACCGATCACTCGAGTACTGTCCGTCGTTGATTCATGTTTAGCGGCTTGACTTTTCTCCACGATGTTGGACCGTATAAACAGGGATTTGCTGCCCATCAAGGGCCACTACTTCCTCTACAATGCCGGTGAGTGCACAGCTTTTCTTTTTGCCATTTTTAAACTCGGTTCTCTTTTTCACCCTCTATGCAATTTTGAGGTTATAAAATCCCATCACTATGACGAGCATGCATATACATATACATACCTATAGAGAAAATGATACATATAGATGCAAGTTATGTGCTTACGCGCGGCAAACCTATATGCACGTCTATTAATGTTTGCCATCGCAGCCACGAGTGTGGAATATCTATATCATATTCCTCATGATTGCACTCTAAGTACTGATAAAAAAAATGTCGATAAGACGGAATTGTCGCTTGAAAATATTGCAAGAACTCTATAGGCAATTTAATATTGATAATGCATCAGAGATCATAAAATGCCATAAATTATGATATAATTATAACACTTCTATTTTTTTGATCAGCCTTATTGTTTCTCCATTGTAATATTTCTAATTTTATTTTACTCTCACAAATAATAGTCGTGTATGGAACAAGCTTGATTCTTTGATAAAAGTGATCTGTGATGACAAATTGTTGTACTGTTCAAAATTTGTTAATAAAACAGTTGCATGTAAAAAAAGCAGACCTGATTATATAGTTTAGATAAATGTTTAAATAACTAACAGAATTTTTCTGTATAATCCATATTAAATGAAACCTCTACTAATAAATGATATGTATGTTCTTTCAGCTACTGGTCCAATCATGCAATTTTTGCCAATAATAGCAAAACAGTTGGGGTTTTCAGGACTTCTTGTTGGTACAATATATACAATACTGCCAATCTCGGGATTAATAGCAAAGCCATTGTTTGGTGGCCTTGCGGATAAATTTAGACTCCATAAAGCATTTTTATAGCTTTCCAAGCAATATTAGCTATAGCATTTTTTACAATAAAATTTATACCTGAAGCAGAACACAGTGTGAGGACAAACTTGGCATGCAATATTGCCTCTTTTATAGAAATGCCTACCAACAATCTTATTTCCGATCAAGACACAGACGATATGAAAATTAATACTAAAGACAATGCTCATTGTCATCTCTCTTGTACGGTAAGATCAATGGAAGACATTCAAGCAATATGTGATTCTTGGCATGTCAAAAAGTATTGTTCTTTAGCAAGTACAGGAATTAAACCAGAGCAAATTGCAAGAGTAGAAAAGTTGGAATTTGAAGCTTATTTTAATGAGTCTTATGATTTGCATGTGGTGAGTAAAAAGCTGTACATTGTATATTTTTTTTATTTATTAGCAACTGTCAACTGCAATTCATTACTACTTTTAGGGCTCAAAACTGGATCTCCGAATATTCAACATTTCTTTAGGAGATGGCGATCTACGCCCTGCTCTGTGTAGTACAAAATCCTTTCGAATTCCATGTACAACAAAGTGTCCTAAAGTTCTTTTTCTCGATAAGTTAATAAGAAATATTAGCCTCATCAATGATGATGCATCAAGGCAAATATCAACTGGAATTTTTCAATGGTTTTTATGGGCATCCATTGTCAGCTGGATTGGCATGGCTGTTGTAGTTAGTATAGGAGATGCTATATGTTTTGATCTATTAGGTATGATGATATTGTAATTCATCCTATAACTATTTTAGTTGATATTTAATTGAAATCACATATATTTGAATCTTTTAGGAGATGGTAAAAGTAGAAACTATGGCAAACAAAAAATGTGGGGTAGTATTGGAGTTGGAATATTTGGCATAAGTGCAGGATACCTGACAGATCTTTCAAGTAAAGGAGAGGAGACAAAAGACTATTCTTGTATTTTCTACCTTATGCTAACTGCCATGATTCTTGATATCTTAGTTTCTTCTAGATTAAAAAAAGTATCTATATTTTATAATTATAAATTACTAAAAATAAAGAATTATCACTGTAATTATGTAAAATGCTTTGCACAGAGTAGCTTAGATCATTCAAATGAACCATCTGTTCTGTGGGAGCTTTGGTCCATTGCAAGAGAAGGAAGAGTTCTGGTATTTGCTTGGTGGTGCATTGGAGCAGGAATGTGCACAGGAGTTATTTGGAACTTTTTATTTTGGTACACTGAAGAAATTTCTCCAGCTCAGTCACAAAAGGAATGGTTAAAAACATTACAAGGATTACTCACAGGAGTGCAATGCTTTCTTGGGGAAATGCCATTTAATTTTATATCTGGCAATATTCTGCGAAAAGTTGGACATATAAATGTTATGAGCCTTGTACTACTTGCTTTTTCAATAAGGTAAATTAAATTTGTACATTTTTTTCTTATTTTTAGAATCAGTTCATATGACATAATATTTGTTATTTTTTTTTATTACAGATTTATGGCATACAGTATGTTTTCCAATGCGTGGGTATTTTTAATTATTGAACTTCTTCATGGACCTACACTTGGCTTATGCTGGCCAACTATGGTTTCATATGGTGATAAAGTAGCACCTTCAGGTACAAAAGCGACAATTCAAGGTCTCGTTGGAGCAGTATTTGAAGGGATAGGTAATTTTCATAAATTAACCAAATAAATTTTTATCACTCGTGCTCGGATAGTGCCGCATAACGCAACGGGTTTACCTTGATAAATAATGACGTCATTGACTAACGTCATTAAATGACGTTAAATGACGTCATTTGTTGCTACAAATTAGAACTTTTTATGACGTCATTATTTTCAATAGGTTGTACTTCTAAATACTTATACTCAGGTAGGACCTATGTAGGCAACCATTTTATCAATTTTGAAGTATTTAAGAGTATAAGTATTTAGAAGTACAACTTATTGAAAATAATGACGTCATAAAAGGTTCCAATTTGTAGCAACAAATGACGTCACAAAATTACGTCATTATTTTCAATAGGGTCATCAGGTGAGGTTGGAGGTAAAAGCGTTAGGTTATAACTGTTATAAGCAAAATCGTTGCGTAATGAAAAAGTTATGAAAAAAACGCAACGCTTCTCGTAGTGACCTCACAGTCTACATAACCTCTCCCATTATAGCCTCGGCATAACCGTACGTTATGCGGCACTTTATCGTCGCACTCGTGAAAAAAAAATAGTGTAGGCAACGATTACGATAAGTTGCCAATCCGCCCGCGTGTGTAATTGTCAACTTATCGCACTCGTTGCACAATATACTATTTTGATAACGTTTGATACGCGTGCGAAAAGTTGATTCTACACTCGTAAGATTCTTTCACTCGTGTAGAATCGACGGCTTTTTCGCAATTGTATCGAAATATACTAATATGAAATTGTCTCTTTTTGTTAATAAATCATTGGTTTTGTACAGGCGTGTCATTAGGAAGTTTACTTTGTGGCTATCTTATTGACCAATACAAAGGTGTAGTGACGTTTAGAGTCTTCTCAGTCGGCGCGCTTGTTTGGTTAAGCATCTTTTGGATAATGCAGCTTTTACTACGAAAAGCTAAAGCATATCCATTGCAACAAGGCCATATCCGTGAGTAAAGGACTACTTCACGTGGGAATTTTAACGATTTGTATTATTGTATTATTATTAACTAATTGAAGCTATGTATTAATGCCTTTAATTACTTATAATTAGTATTGTTCAGTTGTGTTTGAAATTTTTTACACATTTACTTCAATTTGTTTTAGTTATGTTTGATAAAACTTCTGATTTTTTATTTTAAATATTGTCTTATTTTTTAATGAATTTCCTTTTTATGCATGCATTTAAAAATATACCCATCAGTACGTTTTACAATTGAAATTCCTGTCACTTTCAGATTTGGCAAGTTATGCTCCTCCTGATGATGATGCAATTCTCATGACTATGAGTCAAGAGATGCAGACATATTAAAAAAGGATCTGGATTAATTAAGAACCAAAGTCATCTTTGTATCAAAGTTCATACTCATAATGCAAAGCCACCGAGCTTTACAAGATCGTATTTCACCCTTTAGTTTTAACTATTTATATCAATTACATGAGTAATTTGTTATAAGAATGTTGTAAATGTATTGTTTTATAATTATTTGCTTTGATTATAACTTTTGAAAAACTACCTAATCTGCTTATACAGCGTAAACCATGTCATTACTTTTTACTTTTTGATTAAAATCACGATTGAAAAAACATATTTGGTCAATTATTTGACGCGTGATCAATCGTTAACCAGTATTACGTAAATAATGTAATAAAGTGTATGTATATAGCAATTAATAATAATACACGTTTTTATACATTGAATTATAGGATTTTTCAAATTTACCTTTCATCATAAAGTATTCATCGTTTTTGAAATGGTGCTTCCGCATCGGTTAGTGTTTATAAATTAAAAACTCTAATAGGAGGATTTAAAAAACGTTCTACGGAAGTAAATTACTACAACAGTAATTTAATTATTATTATATTTTAATACTATCATGCACATTTGATTTGTTTAAATTTAACGATTAATTTTGAAAAAATAGAAAATGCTTGGTTTCGCTTATAGTGACAAATTTAGAATTTCGTAGATAATTCGATCGAGTATAAGTATGTCTCCTCAATTGACATTTTGATAAATATCACTTTTGTATTCAAAGGAGAAACAATGAAAAAAACGTTTTTAGAAAATCATGCAGGATACTTATTTTCAAACTTAAATGATGTTTAATTTTTTCGATTTTTTTTTTTGCGCCAACCTAATGTGAACAATTCAGTCAAATAATTACGACGATAGCTATACTATAGCTTCCATTAATTATCATACAGATGCTCACACGTGAATGTCCGCTGACGCTCTGAGCAAAGTAAGACGAGAAAAGGGTCCACCAATGCAACTTTGTGGTAGTCCGACTTATCCAATCACTTACCAGCATTAAATAGCGCAAAGGATTTGGACACAAGGTGCATTAAAACCAAGGTAAGGTCAAAGACTCATCAATCTGAGTCAGTTATAGCTCCATATACTCCGGAGGTACACCCCTAAAAAAAACGTTTAAAAAACGAGATTACCGACCCCGAAGGGGTGCCGGGATGAAACCTATTTTAATCAATGTATTATGATGTTGCGAAAAAAAACCTTCATGGCATTTTTTCGTACCAATGGTCAATTATTTACTATGAACAAAAAAGTTTCAAAACTTATAAAAATTAAAAAATCGATACGAAAATGCATTTTCTTAACACGTGCATAAAAAAGACTCGTTTGCATACATCTAAAGTGAATGACAAGCTGTTCATTTCGAGCGTGCGGGAGGGAATGGCTATTGCCTCCCGCTATACTCACAAACACTCCAAATGAATCCAATTTTGAAAAATTTTGCAAATTTTTGAAAGAGAGTGGCTTACGACTCAAAATGCATAACTTACCGTTCACTCTAAATGCATGAAAACGGGTCTGTAAAGGCACTTGTCAAAAAAAGTACGTGTGTAACAAGGGGGAGGGGGGGAGGACAATTTCTACCTCGGGTGAGATTTGAACCCTCGCTATAAATACCCCCTTCCCCCCCCCCCTAGTTGCACAATATACTATTATTATGCATTTGGGCAAAACTAAGTTCTTTTGTGCTCTTGTAATTTTTTTCGAAAAACGCTTTGTTTTGATTTTATGTCAAAAAATAACCCGAACAAGCCATTTTGAAATACGTTTTTCTCTAGCTCTACTGCAGTTTTTTGAATTTTCTTTGTTCGAGGTTCGTCACTGAAAGTTATATTTTCATGTGATTTATTTGTTATCTTTTGGCAACCTCGTAAAATTCACCAACTTATCACGTACAATCTATAGGCGTCATGCAGAGGTGGTCCTCATGGCTAAATGAGGTCCAGTCACTTACCAAAGCTTTACTTATGTATTTTAGCCTGCTGATTACAAATCACGTGGACGATTTTCCGAAAAATTTTTCACTTTTGAGCTCTAAAAAAATTCCTTTAATTACATTTTTTCATAAAATGCATTGTTACTCGTTGAAAAATCGTTCATGTGTTGGAAATTTAACTTCTTAATCGCGAATTTTTGCATGCCCATTTGTAATTCGCAATTCTTTTATAATCATATTTTTTACAAGCTTCGTTGTCACCAGACTTTCTATATGGAATACTCGACATATTGCTTAATTATATCTGAGAAAAATTTTAAAACAAAAATATTTTAAGGAAATTTGATAATGAAGTAGATTGCGACAGTACCCCAGTGGAAAAAAATTCTGTGCCAAACTGTGCCAAAACCGTGCCAAAACTGTGCCAATATATGTCAAAATTGTGGCATAACTGTATCAAAACATGAACATTTTGGACATTTGACACACTTTGTCATATTGAAAATTAATAAAATTTGTGCAAATTTTATCGCAGTGTCCGGCACAGTTTGGTACAGATTGTCACAATATTGGCACAGTTTGGCACAGTTTTGGCATAGTTTGGCACAGAATTTTTTTTTCACTAGGGAAGTTGTTTAGAATTATTAAAATTCATAAAATTCACATAATGAGGGCCTAATTAGGTGTTACCATCCGGATGATAACACCAAAACTCTGGCTGTGAGCTCCAAAATTTATATTTCCAATAATTTTATTTAAACAAAATTTTATATCGAATACTTAAATGTGTTGATTTGTACCAAACTGTGCCAAAATCATGCTAAACTGTGCCAAACTGTACCTATGTCATGCTAAACTGTGCCAATATCGTGCCAAACTGGCCCAATATCAAGGAAAACTGTACCAATATCATGCCAAACTGTGCCATAATGCACGAAAATTGAGTAAATAATTGTAGTAAAACTGATTATGCCAAACTGGGCCAAAACTGCCACAGCTGTGCCAAAACTGTGCCAAAAGTGTGTTAAATGTCCAAAATGTTCACGTTTTGGCACAGTTTGGCACAGTTTTGGCACAGATTGGCATATTTTTCATTTCCACTGGGGTACCTGAAACTTTTTTATTATTACCTATGCCTCAATAAGCGTAATAACGAGAGATTTGGATATAGATAGCAACAACACATTATAAAGAGCTATATCTTATAAGTATTTCGGTATATAGGTTTAGAGGTAAAATAGTAATAAGAAAAAAGTTTCCAGCTTGATAAGCTTATATAGTTGATAATCTTAATTAGATTGTAAATATGGCCTCATAACAAAATATACCTAGGTATATTCTTTTTATAACTTTTGCCGGACTATCTCGACTAAGGATTCTCGAAATTCGCATTGAGCAGCTAAAAATACATCTAGGAAACTTGGGTTAGGGGGTCCACAACGTAGCAATGTGTGTGTCTGTGTATGTATATATAGCCTGTGCCTTATATAAGTTATAGACTATAAGCAGCTGACTTCGCATTTATACCGATTCAGTGGGTATCCTTGGAAACAACCGTGTACACAAATGTAAGAATGGTTTGTTGCTTATAGGTATAAAGAATGCAGCAAAAAAGATTTTCGTTATTTTACGTACGTATGTTGCAAATATACATATTATAAAAACTTTAAATATAAGTAATTGATCAAAATTAAATTGTATACATAGCTTTATATTATTAGTTATAGAATACATACTTCTTTAACAAATTATTATTTTTTATAACAATAAAATTCTCTACTTCATTAAAAACAGGTTACAAATCCATTTTGAAGTGTTCGGAGTTCTAAAATCACGTGTTTTGAGAAAATGTCAGTATAGATGTATGGGTATAATATACATATACCGTAATATTTCTGAATCCAGTTTATGAATGCCAATAAAATTTGACATGTACATCTATTTTTAGATTCAGATTCGGGAAAAAAAGTTATTTTTTATTTTACCGACTAGTGTTTGTTTTATGGCCGTTTTTTGAATTTAGCAAAACTATTTTTCGCAATTTTTTTTTTATCATAATATTCGAAACCATTCAGTTATAACGCATTTGAAGAAGAACAAAATTACCTACTTTTTCCATTTTATCTTCAGAATTTACCGCACCGTTCAGCAGCAAAGGCAAAAACGATTGTTTTCTATAAGGGGTATCACACGTAAAAAGGAATAGCGAGGAATAGCAGTTGACAGCCAATCAGAAGTAAGCGTTAATCGGACTTGTTCCTTATTGAGGTGGTGGGGAGAGATCATGAAGGAATAGTCCGTTTAAAGATTGCTTCTGATTGGCTGTCAGCTGCTGTTCCTCGGTGTACTTTTTTACGTGTGATAGCCCTAAATCACCAGAACCTCGCAAAAAAATATGATGTTGAGTTATGAGTCAAGCTATATGTATCACAAAAATTTCAAGTGATTGGGCTTAGTTTCTCAGTACTAAATCTAAAACTAAGGGGTTTGAATGTCTAATCATTACGAAAGTAAAATTACCAGAATTCATTTGAAATTTTGCTTTTGTGAAGTTTTTCTTAATCTTTCATCATACCCTTATATACTTTTATGAATAAATTTGTATAGAAAATAACTGGAGATGGTCAGAGCTTTCTAATTTTTATGGTAATTTAGTACATTATGATACAAGCCAAGTAACGAATGGACATTTTCCGGTACGGCAAGTAGCGATCAGTGCGCTTACGTCGTGCCAGAAAATGTCACTGGAGACACGCGTATCGTACATTAAATCCGTCAAGACACGCTTATCCGTGACGTAAGCAGTTCTTCTTCTTCTTCTTCTTCTTCTTCTTCTTTATTACTGGCAATGCGATTACTCGTGCTGTCATCACCCGGTAGTTTTTTGAAATCAATCTGTATGAGATTTATGCTTTTGGAGCGCGTTATTTTAAATTGCTTTCTATTTTTTTTTCTCGAGGCTGAATTTTCAGCACCGTATTATTGATGTTTGTATATTTATATTTGTTTAGTTTTTGTGTTTGAAGGTGTCATTATAACCTTAAGCAAACTTTATATAGAGAGTTTGCAAGATTTGAGAAATTCTGTAATAAATTTAGCTTCTTTGTTGTTTGGGTTTTTAAAACAGTTTATTACATTAATTGGAAGCTTAGATTTGTTTTTTTTTAAATTTTTTAGTGAGTGTTATTCTTTCTTCTACATAAAGTGCCCGCGTGAAAATATTATATGAGATCTCATGTAGATCTCATATAGATTTCATATGACTGAAATTCGTACTGAGATCCATATGAGATTTATATGATATGTACATGAGATCTACGTGAGATCTCATATAGATCTCATATGCGATCTCATATAGATCTCATATGCGATCTCATATAGATCTCATATGCGATCTCATATAGATCTCATATGCGATCTCATATAGATCTCATATGCGATCTCATATAGATCTCATATGCGATCTCATATAGATCTCATATGCGATCTCATATAGATCTCATATGCGATCTCATATAGATCTCATATGCGATCTCATATAGATCTCATATGCGATCTCATATAGATCTCATATAGATCTCATATGCGATCTCATATAGATCTCATATAGATCTCATATAGATCTCATATAGATCTCATGTAGATCTCAGTACGAATTTCAGTCATATGAGATCTCATATAATATTTTTACGCGGGTGGACACTCTAAGGCTACATGTTCGATGTCTTCTGTTATGAATCCACATTTGCATGCTTCTGAAGCTACTATATGTTTTTTCTATAAAGGCTTCCTGCCAATGAATGATGATTTGAATGTATTCTGTTCATAGTGGTGATATGATATCTTGGAACGATTGAGTTATGGAACCAAGGTTTGGGTATATGTTCATAATAATTTTGGAAATATTGTACGCCTTTGTAGTTATTTTGTGCGTCTAACTTATTTTTGAAGCTTTCAAATTCAGTTTTCTTCATTTGTTCAAATAGGTTAGTGTATGGGATCTTGAGGTTTATTTGTTCGCCACTCTTAGTTGCATCTTTAGCTAATTTGTCTACAATCTCGTTATTGGATATATTTTGGTGAGCTGGTATCCAGTAAATTCTCAGTTTGAGTTCTTTTTGCAGTATTTCATATATTAACTTCTTTATTTCTAATATTAGGTAGGACACGTTTTTTGTTTTTAGTGGAGAGTAGTTGACAATAGCTTGTAGAGCTGATTTAGCGTCAGTAAAAATTCTTGATTTGGGAATGTCGTTGTTATTTATAATGTTCAGACTTTGCAGTAATGCAAAAGCTTCTGTAGTAAAAACCGATGCTATCTTTGTTAATTTGAATGTAAGCAGTTCTTTCTGGCACCGAGAGGTTAGTACCCGAGTGTAGCGGTATTATACACGATGCCAGAAAGGACCACTTATGCCACGAATATATAAGCGTGTCTTAAATATATGGATAATTGAATAAAAATAATTGTCTCTTACCAGCGCCGAATATACTTTTCTTTATATATATTTAAGCAGAAATAATTTACTACCTTATACGCAAGAAAAAACACAATAAAATAATTTTTTTTTAATTGTCTGCTGTGTATAGGTCTTATAAAATAAACAAACAAACAAATGGAAAGAACCGGACTAAGCACATCAAGATGGCTGGATGCCATCTGGGAGCCAAATACTCGAATGTACACGTTACCTAATGGCATAGATATGTTGGACGTAACAGGGGATGGTGACGCAAGACTCATTATTGCAGATCTTGGCAGTAGTACTCTCGACGATACCAAAGTAAGTCAAAGGATCTTTTGCATTCAAATAAGGACCAATCATCATTTTCTAACAAAAACGCATCATCGATGTCTTATTAAAGTTGAGAGTCTTCAAAGGAGCTGACCAGGCAACCGAGCATGCGATGACCGATGTTCCGTGCTCGGTTGTTGGATTTTACACGGAAAACGGGGAAAAGAAGTCAGCCGCGCTTGCTATTGGCGCGGGTTCCAGCGTATTTATATACAAGAACATGAGACCGCACTTTAAGTTCTGTTTGCCACAACTGAGTGCACATCCGAGAGAACAAGATGTCAGAACACGTACAATTATGAACAATTATAAAAATTATACTTAATCTGATTTTTTTATTTCTTAAGGTTCTATTCGCAAAAAATGGTATAGTAATGTTAACAATCGTGTATTTAAACAAATTGAACAGATATGGTACAAGGCTGGCTTGGACGAAGAGCTCAACATCCTTAGTTTGGCGGACGATCTGGAGGTCCTCCAAAAAGAGATTGGGGCAGCCTACCTTACTTCCAGGACTCTTAAATTCTTGTCCCTCGAATCCGAAGCCCGGCGTAGCTTTGCTGAGCAATACCGAAGACTGCCTCTTGTTAAAACGAATGCCATAAGCATCGTTGGAGCCATTCGCAAAGACTCTTGGAATGACATTGCCTGCAGTTATCTGATCGTTGGTACGGAATTCGGAGAGATACTCATCGTCGATCACAGGCTGGTGTTTTAAAAGAAAATGTTCACACCTATGCGATGGCAAATATTCGCTAATAACGAAATTCTTCCGGTAGAGCTTTCTTTGTGGTTGAGAAGTACACCATCGGCTGGCCGGTGGTTGCGCTCACAACTTCGGGACTCTGGATGGGAGATGGTCAGATCGTCGTGACTGGACGTGACGGTAGAATAGGAGCTATCAAAAAGGGCGGCAAATTCAAGCCTTGGGAAACTTTGTCGGCTCCAGCGGTCGCCATCGCCACTCTGACCTGCGAAGGCGCTGCAATTGCGGCGATGAATGGTACGTTTTCGGCCTTTTCCAAAAAGGTAAGTTTTCTACATCTTCATCTCATATTATTATGCAGTCAAAATCGAATCGCCATGAGATACGTGACGTACATTTTAGGGTGTCAAGTTGTGGAAAGTTCAGTTGCTTGGAAATCCTTTGGACATGGTTAGCCTGCCTGTCCCTCAAAGCGGCTTATCTCTCCTGGCAATCAGCATCGCTAACCTTGGAGTTCGCATTTACGACCAGAAACACCTCGTGGATACTATAAAAACTCTTGAATCTGTATCTTCTTTAAAGGTGAAAACTGGTTGTAACTCCATATTATAATATTTTTATTAGTGTCATGTGGCATGATTGATCAAAATACAAAATGTTTCTTTTCAGTATGGCCGACTTGGTCAGGAAGAGCGAGCTATGGCAATGGTGACCTGTAGTGGCGGGCTTAGTGTGAAAATTTTGAAGCGTACGGCGGATTTCAGTACGCGGTCAAACCTTCAGTCAAACTTCGATTCGCCTAGTGCCAACGCCAAATTCTTGATACCGAAGAAGACGAAGCTCTTTATAGAGCAGACCATAAGAGAACGATCCGAGGCCGTGAAAATACACACGAGTTTTCAGCAGGGTTTCTTAAGGTTGCGTCTGGATGCAGCCATCAGGGCTTGTGAAATAACTAAGTCCAGGCATGAGTCTGGACCCGTGCCGATAACCCTACAGTCTTCTGTACTTGGCCTTGGACCGAGCTACATCGTGAAGATCGTAGTCACAAATATCTCCGAGGGGTATTCCAGTGCAGATCTCTTCTTGGTTTGCAGAGATGAAAATGCCTCAATCAAGCCCAGAGTCGTGAAGCTCCCACTACTTGCTACTGGCATCCCCCTGCCGGTTACTTTTTCAGTTACACCTCAAGGAAGGGTTTCGAATAAGATACAAGTGTTATTGTGCTCGAAAGGCCAGATCAGGCCTTTGTCGGTTACGAATGTGCTTTTGCCAGTCGCAGAAGAAGACATTGAAGTTTAAATGAGATGCTGCAATTGATAAGTATTTTTTTATCGTTTTTCCTCGTTGATTTTTTTGTACTAGAATGCAGCATGAAATAATAATTTAATAACAAATTAAATAAATCGTCAATCTGTTAATATTTATTTGTTTATTTATTTACTACCTATATGTTTTGTATGCAGATAGATAAGAGCCTTATGTAACTAATAAAAATTAATCTAGAAATATATAAATTACATAAGACAATTTAAATATAATCCTGATTATACAGCAACTGTTATTAATTATGTTTCCTACATGTGTTTTACAATAATTCTGTTGGGCCCTCCTATCCGTCCATGTGTAGATCCATACAGATCGTTAGATGCTTTAAAAGTCATCCCTTATTCCTATGCAAAGAATATTGTCCTTGTATGTACATATAAGTAATTCCACAAGAAGTCTGACGCACTTCTCGATTTGAAAATAGAATTATTGTAATTTTGGGAACTCACTCACAGAACCAAGTTTTTTGTGATTTGTTGAGATATATTATATGAAAGAAGAAAGTTGCAAAGCAAATCATAAGCCAAAAATTTACGGGTCAATAACCAATTACCAAAAATCAGCCTATTTGCAGCGTTCTAGGTAATTTATTACCTGATTGGATGAACATTTTTTCTTCAACTTCAATCGATACCGGAGCCTAAAAATGCACCTCCTTACTAAAATAAGATAAAGAATTGTTTGCTTAGCCAGCCAGCCAGGTAATAAATTACATACACATTCATGTTCGTTCAGATGAAGTCTAGAACTCTATGAGACAAAGGATATTTGTAATGCTAAGGCGAGCGAGTCTGATTTCGATTTTCGAAGATCAAGTGACTGGGGATGTTGATGTTTGTGCTTCTACGTACGCAGATAACAATAAGGTACTTAAGGAACCCCGTACCATCGAGGGGATTCATTCTCGTACAAACCTTTGTCCTGTACACCTCGTTCTTTATAATACATTGTGATAACGTAAAAAAGGCATTCTTTTATTTCACATATCATTATAACGACATTACTTATGCTGAATTAATTTTCGGGATTTGACACCTGCAAGTCGGTGCATAATACTTAAGTTTTTTTTACGTTGTCACAATGTATTATAAATAACGAGGTGTACAGGTCAAAGGTTTGAACGAGAATGAATCCCCTCGATGGTACGGAGTTCCTTAAGTACCTTATTGTTATCTGCGTACGTAGAAGCACAAACATCAACGTAGAACGCAATAATGCAGGCTAATTTTTGGTAATTGATGTAACTTTTTGTTCTTATATGGTTTTGACTTGTTGCCTTTTCTTCACATATATATGCCCTTACAAATCAAAAAAACTTGGTCCAGTGTACTCCCAAAAATGAAATACTTCCATTTTTGAACAAAGAAGTGTTTCCGACTGATCCTTGTAAAATTGTTTATACACTAGTACAATAATTGGATTTTTCTAGCTTTGCATAAACGTTTGCAAACCGAGTTTTATGCACGGAATCTCGAAATAGTACAACCCACACAGCATGAAATATTTCCGAAATATTTCGGAAATATTGGAACGAAATATTTGAAATCTTCCAAGAATCTTTCGACGAAATATTTCTGAAATAATGTTATGTCCCTCGAATTCCTATAATGAAATATTTTTTGAAAGAATTCAGAAATATTTCTGAAATTTTTCACGAAATATTTCAGAAATATTACTGCAATAATATCATTTCATAAAATGCCCCGCCTTGCAAATCTCTCATGAAATATTTCTGAAATGTTTCTAAATTATTTTGTGGCACGCAGACTCCTGGGATTTGTATTTGAAATAATTCTGGAATATTTAAGCAAGCTTCCAAAATATATTTCTTTAAAATAATTCTGATTTCTTTCAGAATTATTTCTGTGTTTAATATTTACTGGAAAATTTGCAGTAAAATAATTCCGGAACATTCAAGAAAGCTTTCATAAAATATTTCTTTCCTAGATTTGAGAAACACTTCTGAAATGTTTCTAAGTTTAATAATCACTATAAGTTACTAGTGAAATGATGATTCAGAAATATTTCTGAAAAATTTAATAAAATATTTCACCTGAAATAATTCAGAAATATTCCACATATCTTCCGTGAAATATTCTTCAAATGTTCCCGAATTGCTTGAAGGTACAGTCGCCGGACACAATAACTTTGCTTTACGCGCCACAACATGGCGGCGGGTCTCTTGTTAATTGGACTCCTTAGATCGGTCATGACTGTCAGGAAAGCGATATCTGACGTCATGACCGTCCTAACCTTCTTCTTCTTCTTCTTTTTATGGCCGTGGTTCGCTGTCTATGCGACTGCGAAGCCGATGCGCCACCTTGTTCTGAAAGCCCAATCAACAAGAGACCCGCCGCCATGTTGTGGCGCGTAAAGCAAAGTTATTGTGTCCGGCGACTGTACCACGACACCGTGAATATATCTTATTTTATATATATAATTATAGTAAATACACAAACAGTTTGTATCTTTGCTTTTACGCCATCGGCTTTCGTAAACTAGTTAATGTTAGTAATCTTAAACTTTTGGATCAAATTATACGAAAAATAATTGTTAAACTGTTAATTCGTTAATTCGAACCCCTTTTGTTTTTGAATATAAAGAATAACTCCATAGTTTGACAGCAGGTACAAACACATAATTAATCCAGTGTGAATTCATGCGCAGGCAGCTAGAGTTAAAATTTATTTTAAGAGTTCCAATAAAATATTAAAGAATTATTTCATAAGTATTTCAAGAAATGTTCCATTGGAATATTTCCGAACTAATTACATGATAGTTTTCGAGACATATGTGTGGATAATCCTGAAATATTTCAAGAAATATCCAAAATTTATTTGAAAAGTTCCAATAAAATATTAAAGAATTATTTCATAAATATTTTAAGAAATATTCCATTGTAATAATGAAGAAATAATTATGTAAAAGTTTACAAGATATACCTATGGAATATTTCATAAATTTTTTGATAAATGTTTAAAAAGTCGTTACAAAACTTCCAAAGAAATGTTTAAAAAAGATTCCAAGAATCTTCCGCAAAATATTTCAGTGTATTATTAAGTAAATAATTCTGAGCAATATGTTATGAAATATTTATGTAACATTTCCTAAAGAACATATTGAAATATTTAAAAAGGAATTTCATAGATTCCAACAAAATATTTATGGAATATTTCTGAAATATTTCACGAAATATTTCCATTGAGTCGGTTGATAGCTCTTCTATGGAATATTGCTCGAAGGTTTCAGGAATATTCCGTGGATATATTTCACTGAAATCTTTCGAAATATTTCATGCTGTGTGGGAATATATTATTGGGAGGTTCGTAAGAAACTCAAAACCTAGCAACAAATCGATAAAAGAGTTTTTTAATTAAATTTTGAATACATGTAGTAAAAATTGATGCATAAAAAAATTAACAAGTCATCGCAAATGCAAAATATAAATATTTAATGCCCGTAAATATGTTTAATTAGTTTATTTTTCTAATAAAATCTTAAGTCATTTCACAAAATTGTCAATATCTACAGAATTTATTAATTTACTTTAAGGCAAAGTTATTATCATTAATGTTGGTAACTCCGAATCGAGAAAGCAAAAAAAACAAATGTTGGTGCACGCGCCCGCAACTTTTTTTTCTTATTGTACATGTTTAGAACAATGCAAAACCACCCCTGCTAAGTAACTGGCCAGTTCTTAGGTTCATTTCTACCAGGAACGTTCCAACATCCTTCAAATTCGTCAAAAAATAGCCATTGTTCAAAGGCATGTATAAGGGCACAAACAGAAAATGTATTACGGAATTGTATCGAAATATAATATTTCGAAGTCACGAAATTTGGACTTTTTTCTGTGATTTTTCCACATTTTTAATTATGCGTAACTTAGAACCAAATCAAGCATTTTTAAGGCATTTTTTTTTTAAATTGAAGCTTTTTTCCCGTTCTTTCATTCTACCGTAGTACATTTTCTGTTTATGCCCTTATGCATTAGGTAAATGCCTTTGAACAATGGCTATTTTTTGTCGAATTTGAAGGGCCTAGAAAACAGTGTCGCAAGGCACTTTTTGATGTTGGAACGTGGTTTTGCATTGTTCTAAACATGTACAATAAGAAAAAAAGTTACGGGCGCGTGCCCTAACATTTGTTTTTTTCAGTTTCTCCAACCAGAAAATGGCTTTTTTCCCGTAGAATTCCCCATATGAGTGGTTCTCTATGAAATCGAAGATAAAAATTTTAATTTTTGCCCAAACTGTATATACATGTTTTAAACCTATGTTGTACCTTACTCCAACAAAAAATTTCAGCGCGATTCCTTCGTTTCGCTTTGAGTTCTAGCTGGTCAAAGTTGAGGTTTCAAGCAATTTTTGCCTATTTTCAATGATTTGTAGCTCATAAGGGATGCATTTTGTACCCAGATCCTTTTTTTCGTGATATTTTCTGAGTTTTTTAATAAAAATACTTTTAAAACACTATATATATGTTAAGGCTACCTTATTTGCATTTTAAACCTTAAAATGTGAAAATTTGAATGTTTGATCCGGACACCGACAACCTCAATACAGTAAAAAGATACCTTTTTATAGTAAAAAAGTGGCTGTAGAGTTTTAGAATGGGCCTGACCTTCCACTAGAAGTTATGTAGAAAACAAACATGATATAATGGCTAATAAGTGGTGTTACATTCAAATTTGACACTTCTAACCTAGTACATTTCATGACTACCGATAACAACATGTGTTTGTATCCACTAAAACCACTTATTAGCCATTATATCATGTTTGTTTTCAACATAACTTCTAGTAGAAGGTCAGGCCCGTTATGAAACTTTACAGTTACTTTTTTACTATTAAAGGTATCTTTTTACTGTATTAAGGTTATCGGAGTCCGGATCAAACATTCAGATTTTTATATTTTAAGGTTTAAAATGCAAATAAGGTAGCCTAAACATAAATATAGGGCTTTAAAAGTATTTTTATTGAAAAATTCAGAAAATTTCACAAAAAAAAAGTATTCGGGTTGTTTTAGCTACCCTATTTGCATTTTGTACTGCTGATTTGTAAGTTGCATCGAGAATTTATTTTTTCATAAATATTACATTGAAAAAAATCCGGACTTGTGCTAGTCTAGCGACAAGCTGCGTTGCAACGCGGGTAAATCACGGACGTTGAGAGAGTTCTCCGTCGCACCGAGAGATTGTGATCCAGTTGAATATCACCGAGTTTTCCCCCGAAAGCGAACCACGTTACAAGGTCTTATATACTAATCGCCAGCCACTTTGAGAAAGTGTGTTTGAAAGCTATAATAATCCTCATCATCTGAGATAATAAAAATTAATATCCTTTATAGTAAATTTTACAATTAAACACAGTAAAAATTACAAACATCGGTCGTTACAACAAAAGTCGGTACTAACTTTATTATCTTAGATAGTAATTATAACAATCTAATTTTTCTCAATGTATGCAACGATTATTCATGGAAATTTATCGTTTAGATAAAGATACTCTTACAAAAAAAAACAAATTTACTGCTTCATAAATTTACAACAGTAAAAATAGATCTTTTTTCAACTCTGCACCCAAAAAAATGTCCTCTTGGATCAAGAGGTAATAATCTTTATTTAGGACCCAAAATTAAAATCATTTTGCAGTAAAAATTTGATTCAAATGGATTCTTTTTAATTCAATAGGAATCCTTTTGCTTCAAAAAAAATTTGAGGCAAAAGGTTTCTAATTAAATCAAAAGGAATCCATTTAAACCAAAAGGAATCCATTTAAATCAAACGGAATCCCTTTACTTCAAAATGATTTTAATTTTGGGTCCTAAATTAAGATTATTTCCTCTTGATCCAAGAGGAAATTTTTTGGGTGCGAATATATTGAGTCAGCAAATCATTTTTCATATACACTGTGAAAATGAACCTTTTTGAGACATAAGGATAATCCTGTAAGCAATAAAATTTGGTAGCAAAATGACTTTCATTTTGCATAAAAAAAAAATAATTGTGTCGCAAAAGTACAAATGTTCGTATCGAAAGGAAAATCCTCTCCTTTGAATCCTCTTGTAACAAGAGGATTTCTTTTTCATGTAAGATGTCAATCCGCGCCTGATTGCCATTCCACAGAAGAAGTTTGTTGAGTGTGGACGCGTGCTCCCGGAGAGAGCGAGAAAGCACGTATACACCATACAAGGTACACACATCTCCGCGGAAAAGATACGTCGTGCCCGAGACAGTGAAAAAGCGCCAGAGAGTGTTAAGTGACTCCCGGTATATCGCGCAAAGTGCTTCTATAACCTCAAATTTTTGCGGGATTTCTAGAGCAGCGCGAGCGAGCGGAACGAACCGCTCGGAGCCGCTGGTGGAATCGGTTCGTCGGCAGGAGTTTCGAGCGAGAAAGCACGTATATACTATGATACTATATGAGAAAGTTAATTGATATTCTTACCGCAAAGTCAGTACAAATAGAACTTTTTCATGAGATCAAAGACTTAATTTACTTATGTTTAAAAACGGGAGTTGAGCTGTTTCCTGAACAAAATTTAAAACCAAAACATCATTACTTGATTCATTACCCAAAACTCTTACTGTTAATCGGACCAATAGTAAATGTATGGTGTATGCGATATAAGGCGAAGCATACAGTTTTGACTGATTATGCACGAAATTCTCAAAATAGAATTAATATTCAATTATCTTTGTGTACTAAGCATCAGATAAGGCTCGCACATTATTTTAAGTGTAAGGAAAGTGTGTGTTTACCCTCTGAGTATGGACCAAAAAAAAAAAAAATGTTCGTCTTTTAGAAGGTTTCAAACACTTTTTAATTTAATCTAAGAAAGACTTATAAATGTAAATATAGCATAACAATGCGTTCCGTGGTTTAGAGAAAATGGTTTCTATTATAAAGAAGGAATGTTTGTAATTTATTCTTTAGCCGAAGATTTACCTATAGTTATGCAAATTTTCCATATTTTACTAACGAATACAAGCACAACTTATGTAATTGGTAAACTGTGGACTTGCTTAGGCTTTAACGCTCATTTGCACAGCTACAGTATAGATCAGTTAAACCGCTGGTCACTAAAAAAGAGCACTGAGCTGCTTAGATATAAACCAATGCATAATCTTGTATCTTCCAAAGATGGCCAATCATACATTATGTGCTACACCTAAGCAGTTTCTTATTTTCTGTTCATAAAACTTTACAAGTGTAATATTATTTTTTATTAGAGAATAATAACGCTGATTCATTTCAACAATATTCTCGTACTGTTATTTCATAAATCCTTTTACTAAATGTCTTGATTGAAAATGATTTTCTCTCAAGGCAAAATGTAAAACCTCATTACGACAAAATTATTTCCTCTTGTCGCAATTAATATTTGTACGCAAAGGATAATCCTTTCGTCGCTAAAAGACATCCTCTAGGTATCAAAATTGAGATGAAATTACTCTTGTGACAAAAGGATTCCTTTTGTTGTAAGAGGATCGTTTTTTCAGTGTAACACGTGCATCGAAAACGCGCTTTTCGCCTACGAAAAAGTGGAGCGAAAGTAGAGTTTTTCAAGCCTGAGGCGAAATGCCTTTTTAGTGTTTTTGTGTGTATATATACGTATAACACACCCACACATACATATATACATATATCTGTACACTTTTGCTTCAGATATTTGAATTTTCGTGTGTGTATATGTGTGGCACATCTCATATATGTATGCATATACCATCGGTCCGCGTGACATCGAACAAAATTCAGATTTACAACGAAATTCTACTATGAGATACTGGACGACTCTGCTTTTTCAGGAAGGCTAAAAAGAGAGTTATCGATGCACTGATTATAAAAAGCACGGTACACAATAAGGGGCAAATCGGCTTTTTCAGACTCGGATCATCTTCGCTTGAAAAAGCCAACTTTCGCCCCTAGTTGTGTAATGTACTATTTCATAATATATGTTTACCGTTTAAATTCATATTGTACAAAATATGGTATATGTATAGGCGTCTACAGTAAGCAAGTGAGCATGTATTTTTTACATTGTAGAATAAAATTTGTTTTAATTAATTCCTTGCTCAATTCATTTGTATCAATAATGTGTTAAATCGATTATTATAATTAATATTATTTTCATTGCGGTTTGAAATATCTCGTCGACACTGAATTTTCACCACATATCGTGTAAAGTTACAGCATTAGGGTAATTTGTTGAGAAAATATGTGAATTTACCATTATATACAGTCACTTTACTATTTAAGTGGTATATTTACCAAGCGTAGGTTTCCATGGGTTCCCTACGCTCAATAATGTATTGTTCCACAAAATTTTTTGCAGTGTACGGTTAACTATCATTGACAGTGTATACTTAGATAATAAGACAAAAAAATGGTGTTGGATTTTAATATTTTGATTTTATAATAATATTCATAAATCTATATCCAAGGCGCTGTATAAAATCGCAAACTAATGTAATTTCGGTAAGGATCCGGTACAATCTAAATTGAAATAGGATTATAAATGTATGAACTGGAGCTTAAAATAAGAACATGTAAATTCTCAAAATATTCATCTGAGCATAAGTGAGAAGTTTATGTTTCTGTTATGAAAAACGTCATAACTTATATAGCACACAACAAAAACTTTTATTTCGTATTATACGAATATGATTATAATCTCAATATGGATAAATTATTACACATGCACTCTTGCGAGGTTTACCAATACCTGTATAACTATATAAATATTTAATGCATTTAAACACTCACGATGTTTAATTACTTTAACTATCTTATAAAATATTTAGTTATTTCATAAACTTGTCAATAGTGAAAGAAACTATTGATTCACTTCAAGATAAACCTAGGAATAACCAAACGTTTTTTTATGTTTGTTAGAATTATTATTTTAAATGAAATAAATTTTTTGGGAAACATGGATTCGGAAATTTATGATAGTGAATATTACCATGAGGTGAAACTTTTATTAACATATTTTGGTTTATGGCCCAACCTTAGCCGATTTAGAAAAGTCGTATCATTTATCGCCATGGTAGCAATGCCTATTTCATTAGTGATTCCAATGGTGAGTTTAAGATAAATAAACTTGTGTAAAAGTTTTCAGAATACAAATCTCATGCTTTTTAGAAACTCAAACTTTGAGAATTGATTTCTTTCCCCTTATTTTTAAATATTAAATACTTGGAACGTTTGACTGATTTTTTTTTACGTGGCATTTGGAACTCGAAAGTTCATCGCCTCCCGATCGACACCCACCCGTCCTATTTCTACTAGATCCGCTTTTACGTTATCCTCCCATCTACGTCTAGGTCTACCTAGAGGTCACGTTACCATTGGCCTGCCCTTCATGACACGCGCTGCCGTACGGTCGTCTCCCATTCTCGCTACGCTACCCTGCCCATCCCAATCTGCGCGATTTTATTATTCTGTTAATATTTGGTGACGCGTACAGATTGTGTAACTCATCAATGTGTAGTCTCCTCCATTCCCCGGTTTCCTCATCTTTCTGCGGCCCGTATATTTTTCGCAAGACTTTATTTTCAAATACCCTAAAACGGTTGTCCGCCTGCTTAGTGAGAGCCCACGTTTCGCACCCGTACAGAACCACCGGCAGTATTATTGTCCTGTATATTCTTATTTTAACGTTTTTAGACAACAGCCTCGACTTAAGTAAATTACTCACGGCGTAGAAGCAAGCATTACCCGAATGGAGTCTCTTATTTATTTCGACATTAATCTCGTTTCTATCATTTATGGTCGTACCCAGATACCTGAATTCGCTAACCTTTTCAAAAGTAAAATTCCCAACTCTGAGATCTTCCTTCCCTCTGCAGATGCCTAGCTTATCCACAATCATGTACTTTGTTTTTGATTCACTCACTTCTAACCCTGTATACTCCACCGCTTTTATGAGGATTTCCGCGTTTCTTGCTACCGTTTCCCTACAGTCACCCAGTATATCCAAATCATCTGCGTAGCCTAGTATCTGCGTTGTTCCATTAAGCGTTGCGCCCAGCTGGCTAACCTGCATTTTTCTAGCGGCATACTCTAACGTTAAGTTGAACAGCACCGTAGAGAGCCCATCCCCTTGTTTTAAACCATCGCGTATCATGAAGGGTTCTGATACATTACCGCCTACTCGGACCTTTCCTGTGCTTCCGTTCAGACATATTTGAATTAATCTCACGAGTTTTTTCGGTACACCGAGAAGTACTAGAATTTGATACATTTTGCTTCGCTTAATAGAGTCGTATGCTTTTTTAAAATCTATAAATAGTTGGTGTATGGTTTCGCAAAATTCCCACTTTTTCTTTAACAACTGTCTTATGGTAAACATTTGATCGCTCGTCGATCTGTTGCGCCGAAATCCGCACTGATAATCTCCTACTATATCTTCCGCGAATGGAGTGAGTCTAGCTTGTATTACGTTTAACAGAACTTTGTAGCACGTTGCTAAAAGTGAGATACCCCTATAGTTATTGCAGTCTGTCTTATCCCCCTTTTTAAAAATCGGTATAATGATAGATTCCTTCCAATTTTCGGGTATTGTTTCATTTTTCCAGATAGCACATACTAGTTTATAGATTTTGAAAGTGAGCTCGACGCCTCCATATTTGAGTAACTCAGCTGGTATAGAGTCATTTCCCGCGGCTTTGTTGTTTTTTAGTTTTTTAATCGCGGCCTCTACTTCTTGGTAGCTCGGTTCCTCCACGTGGAGTTCAGCAGTGTGAATTTCGTCCCCTAATTCTTCGCTATTTTCGTGCACGTTTAATAATTTATCCAAATAATTTTTCCACAGCGACAGTAATTCGTTGTCATTTGTGATGACCCACGCAGCATGAAATATTTCCGAAATATTTCGGAAATATTGGAACGAAATATTTGAAATCTTCCAGGAATCTTTCGACGAAATATTTCTGAAATAATGTTATGTCCCTCGAATTCCTATAATGAAATATTTTTTGAAAGAATTCAGAAATATTTCTGAAATTTTTCACGAAATATTTCAGAAATATTACTACAATAATATCATTTCATAAAATGCCCCGCCTTGCAAATCTCTCATGAAATATTTCTGAAATGTTTCTAAATTATTTTGTGGCACGCAGACTCCTGGGATTTGTATTTGAAATAATTCTGGAATATTTAAGCAAGCTTCCAAAATATATTTCTTTAAAATAATTCTGATTTCTTTCAGAATTATTTCTGTGTTTAATATTTACTGGAAAATTTGCAGTAAAATAATTCCGGAACATTCAAGAAAGCTTTCATAAAATATTTCTTTCCTAGATTTGAGAAACACTTCTGAAATGTTTCTAAGTTTAATAATCACTATAAGTTACTAGTGAAATGATGATTCAGAAATATTTCTGAAAAATTTAATAAAATATTTCACCTGAAATAATTCAGAAATATTCCACATATCTTCCGTGAAATATTCTTCAAATGTTCCCGAATTGCTTGAAGGTACAGTCGCCGGACACAATAACTTTGCTTTACGCGCCACAACATGGCGGCGGGTCTCTTGTTAATTGGACTCCTTAGATCGGTCATGACTGTCAGGAAAGCGATATCTGACGTCATGACCGTCCTAACCTTCTTCTTCTTCTTCTTTTTATGGCCGTGGTTCGCTGTCTATGCGACTGCGAAGCCGATGCGCCACCTTGTTCTGAAAGCCCAATCAACAAGAGACCCGCCGCCATGTTGTGGCGCGTAAAGCAAAGTTATTGTGTCCGGCGACTGTACCACGACACCGTGAATATATCTTATTTTATATATATAATTATAGTAAATACACAAACAGTTTGTATCTTTGCTTTTACGCCATCGGCTTTCGTAAACTAGTTAATGTTAGTAATCTTAAACTTTTGGATCAAATTATACGAAAAATAATTGAAATCATGTAAGCGGATAAACTGTTAATTCGTTAATTCGAACCCCTTTTGTTTTTGAATATAAAGAATAACTCCATAGTTTGACAGCAGGTACAAACACATAATTGATCCAGTGTGAATTCATGCGCAGGTAGCTAGAGTTAAAATTTATTTTAAGAGTTCCAATAAAATATTAAAGAATTATTTCATAAGTATTTCAAGAAATGTTCCATTGGAATATTTCCGAACTAATTACATGATAGTTTTCGAGACATATGTGTGGAATAATCCTGAAATATTTCAAGAAATATCCAAAATTTATTTGAAAAGTTCCAATAAAATATTAAAGAATTATTTCATAAATATTTTAAGAAATATTCCATTGTAATAATGAAGAAATAATTATGTAAAAGTTTACAAGATATACCTAATTTCATAGTTTCCAACAAAATATTTATGAAATATTTCCATTGAGTCGGTTGATAGCTCTTCTATGGAATATTACTGGAAGGTTTCAGAAATATTCCGTGGATATATTTCACTGAAATATTTCATGCTGTGTGGGGAGGTCCCTGTTTTCGTCCTTCATCATTTGCGCTCTACTCCTAAAACTCTTTCTGATGGCGTTAATCCCTCTGTACATTTCGCGGAGGTTATTTTCCTTACTGTTAGTTTCTATTCTCCTAATAAGATTCTTTTGATATTCCCGCTTCTTATTTCTGTAGATCGCACTCGTCTGTTTTCTTACGTAAGAATACTCTTCTACGGACCTATCGCTTCTATTTTGTAAGCTATCTAATTTAGCCTTTTTGCGCCTTTCAAACCAGAGTTCGCACTCTTCGACAAACCATGGTTTGCTCTTTGGCTTTTTCTTTTTACCCAGTACTTTATTCGCGGCCTCTTTTACCGTTTTTTCGATGTCCCCCCATAAGATATTCGGTTTGTCATTCCCCTCCGGCGATGTGTTTGCTTCTTCAAGTGCCTGAAACCTATTATTAATTTCTATCTGGTACATAATTCGCTCGGTTCTATCTCGTATCTACTCAATATTGAAGCTTTCTACCTTGTTTGCTCGCTTACTATTTTGATTCGCTACTAGTCTAGCTCTTAATTTGGCTACTACTAGAAAGTGGTCCGAGTCTCTATCTACCCCTCTGTAAGCCCTTACGTCGAGAACATTAGTATGACGTCTTTATTCAATGAGGAAATAATTTGGTTCTGTGTGGCTCCGTCCGGCGATGTCCACGTTGCCTTGTGTATGTCCTTGTGCTTAAAACACGTAGTTTTGATTATAAGATCTTTTGCCGCAGCGTAATTTAGGACCCTAATACCGTTATCATTGCTGGCTTCGTGCAGGCTTTCCTTCCCTAGTAGGCCTAAACATTTCCCTACCTATTTTAGCATTGAAATCACCTAATACTATTCTTGTGTCGTAAGACGCGAACTGGTCGATTACCTGCTCTAAAGTTTCGTAATTGAGATCCTTAGCTTCTTCTTCTTTGTCCTCCGTAGGACAGTGTACATAAATACATATCTATACCATTCACCTTCGATAATGATGTACGAGAGCCTATCATTGACGGATTTGAAACTTTTAACCGAATGTATGATGCTTTTGCTTACGAGAAATCCGGTGCCTAGAGATCCCCCACTCCCGGCCCCATACAGGTACGTGAAGTTACCCGATGCTAGTACTTCGCCATCTGGCCACCGCGATTCCTGTATTGCTACCAAATCTAGATTGTACCTATCAGCTTCCTTTACGAGTTCTTTAAACGCGCCTGCATTCCAAGTTCCGACCCTTGAGTCTCTTTTGGTTCGGATTTGATTTTTTTGAGCCATGATAGTATGTTAAACCCGCGCGCTTCGGATCCTGTTCCGATCGCAGGTGAGTCCACCGTTCTAGAGGTGATAACCCCCATACCTCTCTAGAGCTAAGTATGAGAGCTTTCCGACTTTGACGAGGACAGTGTCAACTCGTCGTCAGACACACTACGGTTTCAGTCTCGCATCCTAACGCCCCCCTGCAAGGCAGCGCGCCTTTGCTGGCATCGTTACCGCGTAAGACCAGGTGACGAATCATTCTACACATCCCCTTTCGGGGCAGTTGTCATCGCTCCCGCATCCTCCTCGGCAGCAGGATTTTTGCCCATTTTTTGTAATGTGTGATGAAAGAGATAGATTGAGAGATAAGAGATAATGTGAAGTGTTTTTTTGTTGTGGTGCTTGCGTAGTGTTTCTAGATGAATGCGTTCGACAGTGTGGGCTCATCACACCCACGCCTTTTCCTATCGGCTGTCCGCGGCTGCTTATTCAATTTATTCGCAGCTAACCTCCTTCTCAGGGGCTGTTCCTCTATCCGCAACCTAAGGAAGCGCTGTGTAGTGGTGATAGGCACCCACCCGTCCGATCTGAACGACAACGCCCAAGACCCGCGTAGGGTAGCGGCATTATAACAGACGTTTGACTGATAATAATTTCAATTGGGTACGTAATCAATTAGAAGATTTGATAATTTTATACAGTGAAAATAGGTTAGCATAAATTGTTATAAAGTTATGGATTGCATGTTATCCATTATGTCTTTCTTTTTTTTAATATGAAAGTTTTTGATAGCGTAGACCATTTCTCAGTAACAAATGCGCGTAATACAAAAGTAACAGATATTTCTTTGGTATTGGAAATCAATTGCCCATAAGTTTCAGCTGAATCCATTTCTCAAGACGTTAGAAAATGTCCTTGTAAGAAAAATTTTGTCGCAAAGGTTTATGTTTTGATTATTTTTTAATGAGTTTTTGAAAACTGTACTCATACGCTTTTAGAGATATTTAAAAGACAAGATAAAAGGTTTCGTGGAACACTAATTAGAACATATTTATAATTTGTACAAATAATTAAAAATGGTTATTTATATTTCAGTCATTTGGGCTGAAAAGAGCCATCAGATTGAAAGAACCTATTCAGATTATAGAAGATACAATAGGTATATTATACTTCCTCGCTATTACGACCAAATATATTTGTATCTTCATTTTCGAGGGTCGAGTAAGTATGAAATCTTTAATCATATCAATATAGTTGCGACACTGCAGGTACCCTCCCCTGTTGTAAATAAATGAATGGATTCCACGTGGATAATTCAGCTGGATATTTATATAAAGAATATTATTTAAGAAATTTTTCATATTTTTTCTTTCTAAAATATCCAGCTGGATATCCATCTGGATTGTCCACGTGGAATCCATGTCAAATCCACATGGAATCCATGTCGAATCTAGCTGGATATCCATTCATTTGTTTTTAACAGGGTCCGCATCCATGCAGGTACTGAGAGAACAATACACAATAATTTTAAAATTTTACTACATTTCTACAAATATACCAGCTTTTGATTATATAACTTGTCTATCCATCAAAGTACATCGGTGTGTACATTAAATTTTTAAAATTACAATACTTTCTGCATTTTATTTCATCGGCTATTTAAGTAATTTCAAGAAGAATTTTTGTTAAAGTATTGGGGAACAAGGCGTTTGCTTCACATTGATTATACTCATATACGACAGCACTGTATATTTTTTTATAGATGATAGTAGTTTATGAACAAATTGCTTCTGATTGGAAAAAAATAAAAGATAAGAATGAGTTAGAATACTTACATGGAAGAGCTAAGGAAGGAAAAATAATAACAATACTTTACGTAAGCATTGGTATACATTACAATATGTATTTGTCGCTTTGTCAAAGAGAGAGTTATATTGGTAAAAGGTTTTAAGTTTATTTTTTATGATAAAAAGACTAACTGTAGGACTATTTATTTGTTTTTTATTTTCTGGAGTGCATATGTGTTTCTGATTTTTCAATAATTAATCGGCCCAATGTACATGCATTACGTTTAGTGTAACAACTAACAAAACAAATATTTCTATTAGTTCCATTTATATATAGGGCAAATATATTTAATTGTGCATGATATTAAACACTTTTTTCGCGAAATTTCCCCAACTTTTATAGGTGAATTTATTTTTTTGTACATATGTCAATTCATGTAAAAACCGATTAAACTTGCGAAAATAGCGTAATAGCATATTATATCGTCGCTCCTAACAACGAGTAGTACATTTCAGATTTGCCACGAAGACTTGTACATTTCAGATCTTTCCACACGAAAATATCCAATTGTTTTGAAGAAAAACAAATAGTTATTTTGATTAAAACTAATAAAATAGCAATATTATTAAAGTTGCCAAATAAATTTAAAAAATTTCGAAATTAAAAAAAAATTTATTGAAACCTTTACTTAAAAAAAATTAATATTATTAGTCTCATAACAACTTTTTAAATTTCGAAATTTTTTAAATTTATTTGGCAACTTTAATAATATTGCTATTTTATTAGTTTTAATCAAAATAACTATTTGTTTTTCTTCAAAACAATTGGATATTTTCGTGTGGAAAAATCTGAAATGTACTAGTCTTCGTGGCAAATCTGAAATGTACTTCTCTTCGTTAGGAGTGACGATATGAAGTGGCATTTAAAAAATAATAGTTTCGATGCAAGGGCAAGAAGGTAAAAATGCTGAGAAGTAATCTGCGTAGCCAAATGCATACATTCACATTATTAGACAAGTGTATATCACCTTTTAGAATAATACTTATGTTTTGTTTTCTATTTTTAGCTTGGTTATGGAGCAGTAGGATGCACAATATTTGCATCAACACCATATCTACCGCTTTTTTTAGATTTGGTTATTCCATTAAATGTAAGCCGCGACAAAATTTATCCTTACTATGCAGACTATGTCATCGTCGACTCAGAAAAATATTTTTATACATTATATACTTTACACGGAATATTTATTATCATACTCGTAACCATGTCAGCAATTTCAATTGATTGCCTGTTCATAATGATGGTAAAACATAGTGTCGGGCTTTTTCAAATTGTCTGGTAAGTAAGTACTTCGTTAATGATTTTGATAGTTATTTTTTGCTTCCTCCTAAGAGAAAGCTTTGTAATAGTAATATTTTCAGTTTCGCTGATACTTCGTAGAAACGCATTTGGAGGTGTTTGGAGTATACGAATCATGCGATTTTAGAAAATGTCTGTTCGGATGGCTGCATGTGTGTGTGTATGTACGTATACCGTCATAATTCTGGAACCACGCGATCGATCGTAATAAAATTTGGCATGCATATATGTTTTCGGACTTTGAATTCGGGAAAACATTTTTTTTATGATTCTGACCACATTATGGCCATATTATATAGGCATTTTTTAATTTTTGAAAACAAAAAAAAAATATATATATATATATATATATATATATATTATATTATATTATGATCTATACAATATATTCAACAATAGTGTATCGAAAAGAGCATAAAATTCACTACTTTTTCCCGCAAGATTTGCCAGATCGACCGTTCCGTTCAATTTTTATGATAAAAAAGGTGATTTTACAAAAAAATTTAATATCTCGAAAACTAAATCGTCAAACGTTTGGAAATAATTTATGACAATAAAAAAAGTTTATATCTATTTGCTGTACAAATTTTAAACAAATTGAAAATCGATCTTTTGATCACCTCGGCTAGGTTCTTTTTGCAGCTTATAAAACCATTTAGTTTAAAAGATATCAGGATTCAAATTCTTTGTCTCTCACCCTGGATTCCCTGTATAACTGAAAATTACTATTTCTGTTGAACCTTATAACTCGCTAAATAAAGTTCAGAATGTTTTAAGACAATTCATGAGTTTATGAGGTTATGAGGACCCTATGGAATTTAAAATATTGAGGTTTAAGGGGATGTGGGAGCTGAAAACACTGTTTTTCTGTTCCATATAACTTTTTTAATAAAGCTTGCAATGGAAAACCAAGACCAGAGCGCCATAGTGTTGAGTTTAGTAAATCATTCTACCGTAAAAAAATACCAATCGGACTTTTGGTTTTTGTAAAAGTTGTTACAGCGCCAACCTCAAACACCAATTTCACTCATTAACTTTTTTTAATTTGAAACTTCATCAATATAATGAGCAGAGCGCTATAGGTTTGAGATAAGTGAATCATTCTACCAATAGAAAATGTCAATAAGGCTTTTAGTTTTTTTTTGGCATTTGAAATACTAAATACAGAGTGGCGTATTTGCGTAAGCTATAGCTCTCACCTCCCCTTTAATTTTTGCATGAAAATTATATGATTTGATATTGTGACGGGTGCTCCTTATGTAAAATAATTAAGGTTGAAAGTATTTTAAAAATCATTAATATACTGTACATTTGAACAATTTTGTATCTATTTGAACTATAAATTTTGTTGGAGGAAGCTACGTGCCAACGATTTGGCAGTGGTTTTTTTAATCGGCGGTTATTGAACCTTTTTTTTAGATTAGCTTCTCTAGTGTTAATAAAAATAATATATTTCAATACAACTCTGGTAGCAAATGGTCGATAAGTTGAAACGCTGAAACCCGAGTAGCAGAAATTTTCTTAATTTTTTGCGCTCACAGTTTCAGTCAATGTTGAATGATGAATATTTAGCCTATTAATTCATCTAGAATGATATTGAAGGGAAAATATGATTTTCAAAGTGCCCATTAATAGTGAAAACCTAACCCTACACATGCTCGCATACATGACAGTATGTACAGCATTGTGTACTGACTGACTTTGTATTATTCAAGTACAATTACTGTGTAAAAAGTGTCATAGATACACTCAAAGTCACCAATGATGAGGTTTGCACAGGTATTTCAATCTCATCAGTATGCGAGCCAGTTACTCTCAACCACCAAATCTCTCATAATCATGGTAAATCCATGATATTAAAGGTGGATGTCTGTTCTTTTGCGTTGAGACTTGTACAATTATTTAGAAACAGGCTGCCATATCAGTTTTTACTTAACAGTCTTGGTTCGGCTTTTCACCCTGAACCCTATGGCTTTGGCGTCAAAAAATGCAGATAGCTCTGTACATAAAGATCGGATTCATATCAGCTAGAATGAATTCAACTTAATATATTGTTTCAACATGCCAATACAAATTAAGTTGCAATATTTCAACTCTCTATAAGTATGATAGTTTTCAAACGAGAGCCAAAATAAAATTGTAAAAAAAGTAATCGAAATCAATAAAATTTGATTTTGTTTTCACTTGAAAACTATCATCCTAGAGGGCTAAAATTCTTGGTCGCCGCAGTGTTTGCCGAGCTGATAAGGGAAAGAGTAATGGTCCTATATATGGACGACATCTTCATAAAAGCGTCAACAGAGGAAGAGTCACTGCAGCGCCTGGAGCGGGTGCTCAATGTAGCGGTGAAGCATGGACTCCACTTTAACTGGAAGAAATGTCAGCTGATGCAGAGACGAGTGGAATTCCTCGGGTACATTGTCGAGAATGGAACGATCAGGCCTTCGAAAAGAAAGGAGGACGATGTGAGGAATTTTCCGCAGCCGAAGACGACGAAGCAGCTAATGAGGTTCCTAGAGCTCTGCGGATGCTTTAGAAAGTTCATTGAGGGCTATGCAACAACTGCAAAGCCGCTCAGTGACTTGACGAAGAAAGACGCCAAGTTCATCTGGGGAGAGCCACAGGAACAAGCCTTCATCAAGCTTAAAAGAGCGCTCGTCGGAGCAGACGTGCTCCATTTGTTTAACAAGGATAAGGAGACAGCTTCACACGGACGCGTCGAAGGACGGCTACTGCGCTATCTTGCTCCAGAGATGCCAGGAGGACAAACAGATGCACCCGGTCTACTACATGAGCAGGAAGACGACACCGGCGGAGAGGAACTATCACAGCTATGAGCTGGAGGCTCTAGCAGTCGTAAGAGCTCTGGAAAAGTTTAAAATATACTTGCAAGGTATCTCTTTCAAAATAATTACAGACTGCAAAGCGTTAGAGCTGGCAATGAACAACAAAGAGCTGAAGCCGCGGATCGCCAGATGGGATATGTTCCTGGAGATGTTCCGGTACAAAATAGAGCACCGCCCAGGAAGAAAGATGCAGCATGTGGATGCACTAAGCAGGCGACACTGCATCCTGACTATCCGTGACCCGCTGATTGAAAGACTGCGGAGAGCGCAGCAGCACGATTGCCAATTGGATGCGATCCGGATGTTATTGGAACGAGGCCCGTACAAGAACTACATGCTCGAAAACGGATTGGTATTCGACGAGAGCGAGGGCAAACGCAGGTTGGTTGTTCCGAGAGGCATGCAGAATGAAATTATTAGAAGAGCGCATGAGGTTGATCACTTCGGCACGAGGAAGACAGTCGAAGCGATCAAGGAGAATTACAGTGTCGAAGGACTTCAAGGTAAAGTCAGAGCGTTTATCGACAACTGTATTGCTTGCATACTTGCCAATCAAAAGCAAGGCAAGCAAGAGGGGAGATTAGATCCGATTCCTAAAGAGGCGACGCCGATGCACACTATTCACATAGATCACATCGGACCGTTGCCCTCTACGAGCAAAAGGTACAAGCATTTGCTAGTAGTTGTCGATGCGTTTACAAAATACACCTGGATTTTCCCAACGAAGTCGACCGGAACGGAAGAAGTGATCAAGAAGGTGAGTTTCTTGCAGCAGCACTTCGGAAACCCTAGGAGAATAATCAGCGACAGAGGAACAGCGTTCACGTCCAGGGCTGTCGAAGAGCACTGCAAGAAAGCAAACATCCAACACCTGCTCATCACAACCGGTGTTCCGGACGGCAATGGCCAGGTAGAAAGAGTAAACGGCGTAGTGTCATCAGTCTTCAGAAAATTGGCAATAGAGGAGCCGTTGAAGTGGTACAAATACTTGAGTCGAGTTCAGCAGGCAGTAAACGGCTCGTACCAACGCTCAGTAGGGACCACGCCATATGAATTAATGTTCGGAGCAAAACTCTTTACTCCGGACGACGCGCAGCTGCTCCAGAAAATCGGAGAGGCGCAAAGAGAGGAATTCGTAGGAGAAAGAGGAGCGCTACGGGCAGCGGCGATGGAGCAAATAAGAAAGGTCCAACAAGAAAACATCAAGCAGTATAACAAGAAAAGAATTCCACGCGGCGTGGGTGAGCACGCTCGTGCGCGCTTCCTGCGAGGAGCGGAAGCCACACAAGATGCGACGGGGTCCTGCGCGGCCAGCGCCAGAGCGGATCTACGCTTGGGCTTCCGGGTCCAAGCCGTGTGCTAGAGAGAGAGAGCATGAGAGTGGGAGTAAGCGGAGCGAAAGCGTAGGGGCGGCTGCGACCCCCGCAGACCGGCAGTCTTATGGGAGACCTGGCAGCGTGACGACGCAGCCCGTCCCATAGTGTGCAGAGTGCGAGAGTTAGACAATATTCAGACATTTGTATTTTATTCAACAATAGTACTCTTCAATATATCTCATTTATAATATATCAGTGTTCAACCTCAATTATTCTCCCTGTCCAGTGGTTAGAATCCCACATATATATTCATCAATTTATGAATATTTTCAAACAATGTCAATGCAGAGCAGGATCATTGGTGTGAAAAGTAAGGTTATATCCCTGTTAAAAATAAATACATATTTTTTGTATGTATCTTTAGTACGTACTAAAAACATGTAATTTGCCTGGTAATACGTATTAAAAATATGTACTGATTTGGGACAGACTATTTTAAATATATTAAATATAAATATAAGTATTTGATGTGGTCATAAATGGAAGTACCATAAGGATAATAACACCATTTATGGCCATATCAAATACTTATATTTATATTTAATATATTTAAAATAGTCTGTCCCAAATCAGTACATATTTTTAATACGTATTACCAGGCAAATTACATGTTTTTAGTACGTACTAAAGATACATATAAAAAATATGTATTTATTTTTAACAGGGATGAACAAATCATAGTGGAGAAAAAATTCTACCAAAAATTGACTCTATTTCTGGGCAGAATTTCTACTCATTTTTTTTTTAAATTCAGTACTATCAGAAATTTGATTCGAAGTATTTCCAGTAATTTCAGATAAACCTGATGTTAACACGCGTTAGCCAGAAATTCTGTCCAGAAATAGGGTCAATTTTCTACCAGGCTCGAAGTTTTCTTTACAGGAGGCGGAAAATGCGATTAAACATACGCTCTGCATTGAACGCACTGTTATCAAATCCTCAATCCGATTCTTAAAGTTTCTAAGCATTTTAAGAATTCAAAAAGCCTTCTTTTATATCAAAAAGAAGCTTCGCAAAGGATTTTGTCCCATAGACCTTTTTTCAGGACTTACGGTGCCTTATATCCATACTGGGAAATCAATCTCTTCTTTGAAGCTATAGTATATTGTGCAACTAGGGAGGGAAAAGGGCGATTTCTAACGAGGGTGAAATTTGAGCACGAGTTGGAGTCGAGGGCGCCGAAAGCGAAATTGCCCTCCCCCCTTGTTGCACACTGTACTTTTTTTGACAAGTGCCTGTAAAGACCCGTAAGTTGCGCATTTTGAGTCGTCTTCTTTCTCTTTCAAAAATTCGTCTCTCTTTCAAAAAATATCAATATTTTTCAAAATTTTTCAAAAATTTGATTATTTTTGAGTGTTTTTGAGTGTTTATGAGTAGCGGGAGGGAATAGCCATTCTCTCCCGCACACTCAAAATGAGCAGCTTGCCATTCACTTTAGAGGCATGGAAACGGGTCTTTTTCATGCATGTGTTAAGAAAAATATAATAACTTTTAAAGAAATAAATTTACCGCAAGATTGTTCCTTCAATTTTGATTAAATTATACGCTCTTTATGTTTATGATGAAAATTTTAATGTCGTATAACTTTTGAACGGTTTTATCATTTTCATTCATATTTTTTAACTAAAGGATTTGATCTTATAGCTTTCTAGTAAAAACTTTCAAATTGCAGTAGTTATGTGCAAAAGGTATTAAGCTTCTAAGTTGAGATTAATTTGTCCAAATATTGGATATAAAGGCTTTGCGGGAATCCCAGAATAGGCCAATGGGTCCAAATCGTTCAAGGAACTTTCATTTTATTATAAAAGAAGGGCACTTACTATGTTTTTATCACTGGCGAGAACATTGATGTAATTTTGTTATGCATTGAAATTTTATAGTTTTCTACGTCAATTCATCACTGTCGATGTGACATTTGTTTAAAAATGAGGTGAAAAATATATGCTGCAAATCACTTAGACCAATTAATTTTAGTTAAAAATAGATTATTTGCTGTTGTACGACAATTTATGATACATTCATAATACTGTAGATGTACTTAATTTGAAGGGAATTAGAAATTATTCTAATTCTAAAAGTCAATTTAAATGATAACCATATACTCGAATTGAACAACATTTGAAATTTTTACTCGTTTCTTGATATGCAATCTGCAGTTAATTTTCAGAGATTGTCTAATATTCAACCTATTGATGGACATAAAGAATATATTCAAATACTTTTTTCTGGTTCAAGTACCAACAAATACTGGATTTGTTTGTAGTACAAAGACAATTTAATACGAATTTCTGACAGTATTAACAAAAAGTATCTTGATGGTCATAAAATTTTTATTAACATAGGCTGTTTCCGAATAAAGATAATTTACGCATAACTTTTGAAAAAGTACAGTATCAGACTTATTCCTATGATTGCGGTGTTTTTTCTATAGCATTTGCAGTCGCTATTGTTTTTAATATTTGCCCATATAATGTACAATTTAGGCCCGTACCTACGAAAAATAAAAAAAGAGGTGCCAGGTCCCGGGACTTCAAGGAGGCTCGTGCGTAGCTGCTATGGATCCCTCACCACCACTCGTACAGGCACCAGATGTGGACGTTGCAAATTGATAATTCTATTAATTGTTTTGAATCGTATCGATAAATGTGGATAACAATGACATTGTGTATGTATCAAATCAAAATAGTAAAAAAACTTAATTAAAGCGAAAATTTGATTAAAACAGTATAGTATTTTATAATACCTTATTGATAATAGATAATAATAGATAAGATATTATAGAATACACAGATAATAGATTAACAGATAATTGATTTGTTTTTTCATACGGCCCATACTTATTATTAAAATTTAACTGTCACGTTAACGTTAGAGTGTGTTCAACTGTATACTGCGTTAACTATTCATTCAAATGTAAATATTTTTAAAAATGAGTTATATTGATTTTTAGTATTAGATGAAATTCTAATTGTACATCATTTTAGATATTTTGATATTTATGTATAAGAAAGGCTTCAACATTATTTACAGTTTATGAATAATACTTTTGAAAATTTTTATTAATTATTTATTGATTTATTTCGATTCACCCCTTAGGAGTACTTCAGCAAATATACATCATTCTGGTCACTTTTTGTTCATTTTTTGTATATTTCTGGTTCATTGCTGGTTATTTTCGGTTACTTCAGGATCATATTTTTTCTGATTACTTCCGGAATTACTTCCGGTCGACTCCCGGTCTTCTTCCGCTTGACTTCGGTCGACTTGCGGTTAACTTCCGGTTTACCCCAACTCCTCAGGATTTTGGGGATGAAGTGAACTTATAGCCGGAGACTACCAGCCATTTTTTTAATATAATAGAGGAGGATTTTCATTTATCTATAGAGAAAATATTATCGTCCGCATCCTCTAAATTGTTTTATTCTGTCGAAAAATCTTGGTTTTGTGTTAAAATACATTATTAAGAGTTTGGTAAAATAATAATGATGACAATCTCAAATTGTAGTTACAGATTAAAAAAAATTGGAGAAGAACACAACGAGAAACCACACGAATGCAAAAGACTAATGGATGATAAAATAATTCACACTCGTATGAAAGAGATCTTCGATAGTCACAAGTCATCAATAGAGTTAAGTGTTGATTTTATGCTTTATTGACGAGATATAATATTGTAGGGATACTGGGACGGGCGAGAAGCAAATTTCACAAAGATATATACATCATAATTAGCTTTTAACGTTTTAGATGCGTGGATGCTATCCAAGCGTCTTTTGATGTTAGCTTTTTATTTATAATGACTATGTCAGGCGTTGGTGTGTCATTAATTTTATTTGATGTAAGTACATATATAATGAGAATTAAATACGCAAATCTATTTATACATATATGAATATATATCAAAACGTTATTATATGCAATTATTTATTAACATTACATTATTAGCTGTTACTCAACTTAGATGATTTGACACAAATACTTCGAATAAATAGTATGATGTTTGGCGTTTATATAGCTGTATTTGTTATATGCTATGCAGCTCAGATGACATTGAACAGTAGTGAAATAGTTTTCAACGATACGTAAGTAAATGTTCTTTAACGATCATCGTAAACTTATATTGTTTACTCTAATAAAGGTTGGAAATAACTAAGTCGATATAAATATACATATGGTAGTTTTGTAGTCTTCTAGGATGTGTCATGTTATTCAACAAAATTACATGATAAAAATTCATGCTAAAATTGCATTATAAATTAAAAACAGTTTTTTTCCATAAACATTACCATGCCATAGTAAACCACGGCATATTTGTAAGAAACTTAGTAAATTTTACTAGGAGAAACGGTAAACTTTTTACTATAAAATCTATTTAACGAAGAAATTTAGTAAGGATCATTGCTAAGCATATCATAATAAGATTTTGAACGTGTAACGTAGTAAAAAATCACGCACTGAAAATACAAAACAAAATTTCAGCGATCGATAAGTTTTTATTAAATAAGAGCATACAATACAACTCATACAAGCATAAAATATACTTGCAAATTAATCAATCAAGTTTGATATTTTTTTTTTCCAAAGGTATTGTGGATATTGGTATAACATATCGCCGAACGCTCGCAAATACACACAAATGGTAATGGTGAGAAGTATGAAACCTTGTATCATTACTGCCGGTGGACTCATTAATATGAATTTGCAATCTTTCTTTGCGGTAAGATCAAAGACAACAAGTTATATATAAAGTCATATGCTTATTGTTTCAATATAAAATAAATATTATTTCAAAAGACTTGATAAACTCTAAACGTGTACTTGGTATTTTAGAATTTTATTTTAAAAATTTATGAAAAATTACTGTATGAAAATCTGCAGGCCGGGTTCCGCCTTAATTTGTTTCGTATACTTTTTATCAAGAATTTCATGCAAAGCTTCCTCAAACTTTACACAGGGCATAGTGAAAAGTTGTACATGCACCACGGAAGTAAAATAGGCTATAAGCATGCGTATGGTGTAAATACTGCCCTTTCTTGATTCAGGCGTCATGCTACACAGTGCGCAATTTGTTCACTACACTCCCTTAGTGCATTGTACATACTATTTCGGCAGAGATCAAGATTATATTATGATATAATATTTCATTTATGATATTTACAATGAATTTTGTCCATTATTTATTTCAAGATTCTGAAAACCTCAGTATCATATGCTACTGTGATGCTTTCAATGCAAGAGGAGTCAAACATGCAAAATTAGATCTATTTAAACATTTGAATTGTCCGTTATGATGTAAGTAAAGCAGTTGCAAAGAATTCAAGTGAATATAAATTCTAAATATAAATATAGCATTCTACAACCATTTCCTTGGCATAATATTAACTAAAATTGTTTTAGCTTATTACTGCTTTTCATCACGTCGTCATCGATTTGCTTCACTATTGATTTTTAAATTCATCCTCGATTTTCACTATTGAATTTAACACTCATGAGGAATATTTGAATATTGAACAGTTTATGTATGTGATGAAATTTTTAACTTCTTATATAGTTAAAACAATTATTTGATTGTGTAAACTCGTTTGATACGAGTAGAATTGCTTACACGAAAACGATTATAGTAGCTATACGTTTGCGCTTTCTTGTTAGATGAATTCAGCATACGCTATTCACCAAACTTTGTGCTTCTCTTTTTATTAAACTCAATCTTTATACATGTTAACCCATGTGTTTTAATTGCATCCACCTATTCATGCGCTAAAAATCAAGTTCTGGGTGTATACGAACAACTTCGTGCTGTGACAAGTTTAAAAGTTCGGCCATTACAAAGATGAGGACCGCTATTGGGAGTTTAAAGTTGCATATGGCGTCGACAAAGTCTGGTTTACATTGGTGGTATATGGGAGTTCAGTATTTTTAGTCAATTTTTAAATAACAATTATTGTAAATTGTATGTGAACTTCTAGAGTTGACTATTATCTAGGGCGAAGTGTATTTTTGTACTGAATACAGAAAACTTACTAAAAAAAAGTCTGCTGCACTAATTCGTTCCTCAAGGACTGTAATTCCAAAATGCAAAAACTCTGTCATTGAGTTTTTACTCAGTACTCAGCAAAGAAACGATATTTACTACAAATTGACTAAAAAAAAATTTATTTTGTGTATCTGAGCAAGAGTAGGAACAGTCCTTTTTCAACTACTACTTCTACGTCATTTTTATCGTTTTCATTTTAGTAACAATATCCCTGTGACCAGATAAGGCTTTGATTTCGAAGAACTTGTTTGTCAAACTAATGAATACAGCTAAATTTGTTCTGCTCGGCTGAAAATAATCATATGAGAATCATATGAGTGTCGTATAATATATATATTATTTATATCTTTCTTTGTACTGTTGATTTGTAATTTGCATCGAGAATTTATTTTTTCATAGCTGCTAAAGTGATCGACATCAAAGATAACGATGGCTTGGTGGTAAAACGATTGCTTTATAATCTTGAGGTTCTGGGTTCAAATATCCACAAATCCGGATTTGTTTCAATGTAATATTTATGTAAAAATAAATTCTCGATGCAACTTACAATTCAGCAGTACACAGAAAGATAATTAATAAGTATCAAGTAGGGGTAAAATAATTATTTATTTTTATGAGAATTTACGATATATCATATGACAATGATATGATTCTCATATGAGGATTGGGTCGAAAGTATCATATGATTATCATATGAGCACTCATATGATTGCTCATATGCTAATCATATGATTATTTTCAGCCAGGTGGAGCTTTTACGGAGCACCACACATGTTAATCATGCCAGAATTTATAACGTTCTGGCCTTAATCCATCATGTTTCTTGATAACGGTGTAGCTTCACTCTATTCATACGGAGTGTGTAAGGACACTGACAAGATTTTTTATCGTGTAAAAGTTTATATTTCTACATTTTTTAATGAAGCTCCATAAGAGCCCTGTGTATTTCGGAGACTTTCTGGCCGCCATCTTTATTAACCTTCAAGCGCGTGAACTGAGCGCACGAACCAAGTTTAAAGTCCCAATAGCAATAGCGAGAGCCGCGGAAATCAAAAAGTGCTTCAGCCGATTTAACAATTATTTATGGATACGATAACTACTAGTAGCACTTGGACTACAGCTCTGAAGGCTTTCTCCAACTGGAGAAGTTATGGGACACTGTATATAGAGGCACTGGCAAACGAATCGCTGTCTACCTCTTTACACACAAAAATTGCGTGAGAAAAACTACTAAAAACATACATATATGACGATAAACATTCGACCAGAATAGTAAACTTTCTACAAGAAGTAAAGTAAACCTTCTACGACAATCTTCAACGTCTATGCCATTTTTTTGATTTATGGTGGCCCACAGGCTCTCCTACTGACGCTTGTCATAATGCTTTTTGTGCGCGAAGTGTGCACAGCTAAAGGTAAAGTAAGTATTTCTAAGGTAAGGTTAACAATGAAATGCGCAAAAAAGAAGAAGCGATCACTTTCCGACTTTCTACGAATAAGTTGTGCATGCTACACTTTATGGAGAAGGTCTATAAGGAGACTGTATACTATAAAATTACAAGTACCCTGGTAGAAAATTGACCCTATTTCTGGGCAAAATTTGTTGTCAAATTTATTAAAAATCAAGTAGTATCAGAAATTCGTTTCGATCTGCCTGAGTTTGAAACCGGGAAAAAAAATATCGCTCAGTTCGCAATGATAGCGACTCGTTGATTAAGGATCTCGGGGATGAACTTGTCGGTTTCTTCAATGAAGATGTAGATTTTGCAATGTCATCGGGGGTTTTATATAGACCTGGAATCTCGGTCACGTCTATAAAGTGTTCGGAGCGGAGCGGTAGATCGACTGGAAGAAGAACGAGCAGTGCTTAAGATCGTCCTATATATAGTCTTCTTCCCTAGATCACACGTCTGATGGGGGCCATGTGGATCGCGGGAGATGTACGTGTGACCGTCTCGCGTCCAGAGGGGCCTGACGTGTGACCTGGCGATCCGAGGGATGGGCCGCCGGGCCTACGTAACACGTAACTCAGCGCATGCACGTGTTTTCGAACTTGGCTTGCCGCGCAGTCCACTCCGCGTATTGACTATTACTATGTGAAGCGACACGAAGGTATGCATATATCCCTTCATATGAGAATCCGCCTCTGTGTATATTGTTAGAGTAGGCTTGACGATTCTCATTAAAGCGACATAAATCGATATAATAAAAAATAATACTAATGCTGATAAAGGCCTTCTGTATATGTTATGGTTAAGGCAATAAAGAGAAGAGAGATTTTCACCCTTTGCCCATATATATAAACTGTCGACACGCCGTAGCATAAATCTCGATTTAAGTCACGCTCGTACGAAATTGCACTCGCTAAATCTCATTTTATGCATGTTGTTTCATAAAATATTGTACGATACGAGGGGGGTAAAGGGATTTCACCCTCGTGGGGACTTATATCGCTTTGCTCGGGCCATATTCTCCCCACAAGGGTGAAACTACTTTACTGCACTATAGTATCGTAATATTTTTGGTGCGGAATACACTATTACATTTACAAATATTTGGTTGAACTGATTAACATGTATTTAGTCTAATATTTCTTTAATAATATTTTTAGATATCGTACCCGAACCTAAATCCGACAGACGATCAATTCCTACACGGAAAAAATGGTTAGTTGTGGTAACCAAGTGATAATTGGTTAATCAAAAATTGGTTATGAGAACTAAGTGCTTGGTTAATTTAACCAAGCCGACTTTTTACAATGAAAAAGTCGACTTTATAGGTTACTAACCAATTTACTTGGTAATGACAACAATTTTTCTGGTACATCACTGTTTTCATAGTGGGTCAACCAACATTTTTGTTGAAATTACCAAGATATTAGTTGAAATCCGAGTTGTAGCTTATATTTTCAAAAATTTTCTTATTTACCAACTGCATCGCTAGCGCGACGACAGAGTCTCCGCCTTTAGACTTGAAGGACCCGAGTTCGATCCCCAGTGAGGGAGAAATTTTTATTCAGAAATATTAATTGTATTATAAAATTGTAAACACTAGGGTATGATCAGGCGTGCAAGCGCGCCAATGTCTCGAATTTGGATTATAATCTTTCATATAGCATTTGTCTCGATCAACCTTCCCTGTTCTAACCATATTTAACTCGATTTCTTATGAAAAAATACATTTTGTAATAGTTATTTAATAATTAAATAAAGAAAAATAAAAGTATTTACAAAATCTACAAAATAGAAAATAATGATCAAAATTCAGAACATTGGTGCCATTTCGCGCCTGATCTAATCTCAGTGTATACATATATATTAACAGGTCTGAACATCAGAGCACACAATCGATCTGAAATGAGCGTATGCGTTCATTCTAACCCTATAAGCGCATTTGAATGCAGCCATCAGTTTGTTTATTTATATTCGCGATGTTTGCTCAGCGCGACTTACTCCACTCATTTGTTTCGAGATTCTCGAATAGGATTTTTCTATAATGGATGTAAATCAAATGTAAAAAATAATAGCACACTTGTAAACAGATCCATAAAATAAATGTGCATGTATAAATAAATAATAATAATTAATAATAAATAAATAAACAATAAATAATAAATAAAAAATTTTTTTTAAATAAAAAAAAAATTTGTGTTCTTCATTGTTCTTTAAACGAACTTGACTATATATCGACAATGATAATTAATTTGTCAGTACAACCAAGATAATTGTTGGTTTAATAAATAATTTAGTTCTGATTACTAAAAGAAATAGTCAAGTTCGTTTGAAGAACGATGAAGAAAACAAATTTTTTCTGATTTTTTTACTTTTTTAAAATTTATTATTTATTTATTAATTATTAATTATTATTATTTATTTATACATGCAGATTTACTTTATAGACCCGTTTACAAGTGTGCTATTATTTTTTACATTTAATTTACATGTTTACAATTCTATAATACAATTAATATATCAGAAAAAAATTTCTCCCTCACTGGGGATCAAACTCGGGTCCTTTAAGTCCAAAGGCGGAGACTCTGTCGTCGCGCTAGCGATGCAGTTGGTAAATAAGAACATTTTTGAAAATATAAGCTGCAACTCGGATTTCAACTAATATCTTGGTAATTACAACAAAAATGTTGGTTGGCCCACTATGAAAACAGTAATGTACCAGAAAAATTGTTGGTCTTACCAAGTAAATTGGTTAGTAACCTATAAAGTCGATTTTTTCATTGTAAAAAAGTCGGTTTGGTTAAATTAACCAAGCACTTAGTTTTCATAACCAATTTTTGATTAACCAATTATCACTTGGTTACCACAACTAACCATCTTTTTCCGTGTATGCTTTCCGGGATGTAAATATAAGATGAAGGGACGAGAATTATAATTGATCGAGTTAAAAAGTGAAAATAGGTTTCATATAAAATACCTGCCTTGTTTGTAAATAGTGTAGCGTCATGTCACCCTGCGTATCGTACTACTGTCACACTGCAGTCACGTACGTCACATGCGATTTCTATTTTCACAGCAATACTCTACGCCTCTATAGTTATGGTGCAGTACCGACTATGCGTATTTATAGTAGCATCTACGCGTACAGTTTTGCCGGTATAAGTAGGATATCGCCGACTGGTCAGTAAATGCAGCTGCTCTTTTGGCCCTTTAACATAACAAATCGTCTAAATATTTTTAAACGTGTTTTGAGCATTGTATTATAAGAAAATTGCTTCGCAGATTGGGTATACAATTTATAAAATTACAAGCGTGTTGGAGTGTTTTTGATTATTTATTGTCGTGGCGCGTGTTGCATGAAATTTCTTGAAAGATATTTTAAGAACTTGGCAAAAATATCACATCTACTCGTGAAAGAGACGAGAAAATCATAGAGAATGTGGATTCGGAAAGTACTAAGAATTCGATCCTAATACTTTTGATCAGTTTCATACTTGCTGTAAACGCGTATTCGATATGTTTCGATTTGGCATTTTCCACGCTACAGGAAATGTAGAATTAGTTCGACATCTTAAAAGTTAGTTCGGCGGTTATCTTGATGAAATTAATGCTTATTTTTAAAACTTGTAATTTGAAAATTAATTATTTTGCAGAGTCTGAGGTAATTAAATCTGAAAGAGTGTTTGAAGTCATGAGCCAAGTCGACAGAGGAAAATATACGGACCCTGACGATGCTTATATCGATTCACCGCAATGTATTGGGTATGGTGCAATAATTAGCGCACCACATATGGTAAATAAAACAAAATTTTATTTTTATCTTGCCTACACCCTAAGTATGGTATTATCTACATTTATGAGAATCGGGTAGAAAATAGCACTTTTTCGTTTAGGATGGAAAGTATTAGCCTATGGAAGAAAAGTGTGCGAAAATATGTTTTCCAATACGCGCATAAAATGGGCCTTTTTTCATGCCTAAAAGTAGCATAGAAAATCGTCCATTTCAAGCGTGTTAGAAAAAGTTTGAGCTCAAGCGCGGAGAAAATAATTTTCTCCCCTCTGTTAATACCCGTTTTTCAAATATCTAAAATTTTCTCAAAGGCTATAGCCGGGTTACTATGGTGAAATGGCCCCCTTGGAAAATGTATATATGTTATATACCATTCGATGGGGGATAAAAAAAAAACTCCCATAGCCAAATTTTTAGCTCTCTGCCTAGTGCGCATGCGCAGTAACGTCGATAAACGTGTTTTTTTGATTTTATTTTTTTCTGAAGTCCCTATAGGATAAAAATTTTTTTAAAAATTCACATTGGTGTATTTTTATGTCATGAATAACTGCAATTTGTTGGGATTACATAACCTCAAATATCGGATCTAAAAAAATTATTAAAGTTTTCAATCGATATTTTGACCCCCTTGTTTTTGAGGTGCAACTTTTTAAGTAGACTTTTTTTGTGTACTTTTTCCCGTTCTTTACGATGGCACTAACGTTTTATCCTTAAAAATGGTGGCACAACTCGATTTGAGCCAAAAACTGATTTTTTTGCCATTTTTTCACGTTTTTAGCTGGTTATGTTACAATTTAGTTACTAAAGTGACTCCTTTTGAGTAGTTTTGCATATCTTCCCATGAAAACATAATCAAATGAAATATTTTGTTCGCTCCAAGCCGTATTTTTTATATTATCTTACGTTTTCAATGATGGTCTTATCAGAATTTGAGGTAATAAAGGGTTTCTCTCTATATATAAAAAGAATATCGCCTCTGTCAGTGTCTGCTTTTCTCTTTAACCTAAAAATGCCCTCATTTGAGTGATTTAACGCCGAAAAAGGCCATTTTTGGTACCATGTAACCCAAAACTAACCTAAAAATGTCATAATGCAAGGGTTTTCACGCAAAAAAGCCTGTTTTTAGCTAAACATAGCCTTGAAATCGATCGTTTGAGGGTACTTTTGGCGTCTTGTGGTCTTAAAAAGGCCATATTTGGCTTATCTGCCTCTACTTAATTGATTATTCAAAATCTATTGACAGTAATAATTATCAGGTAAAAAGGAATTGAAGTTAAGTATGTTCAATTCGTACAAAGTATAATTTATTATCTTCATAGGCTATTTAAAATAAATTATGGAACGTATACAAGTAGCTTTTTAAAAATAACGAATGTTCACAATAGAAAAAATGATTCACTCATCATTGTCACTATCTTCATCAATACACACTTCAATTTGATCATTAAGAAACATTTTAGACAGAATTTCAGCTGGTCGTATGATTTTTGATAAATATCTTCCATGTGAAAGATAATAGATTATGGCAGCAATATGCGCACAACATCCTATAGTACGGTTACCGTTAGCACAATCACAACAGTGTCTTAAGATGCTAGAATAACCAATACCATTTGGTTTATACTCAACGAAACATTTGTATTGTTTTCTGTTAATATGCCTGGATTGAACTTCAAGTTTGAGAATATTGTTAGTCTCTTTTGAATATCCAATCTTCAAATTATTATCTGCGTCAAGCATTTCCGCTAAGTAAGATATTGTCTGTTTAAGCTGATATGTTCCTGTAAACAGAATTTTCAAATCTTTTATTGTTAATTCAGGAAAGTCTGGTAAATCATCCGAAGTTATTATTTTAAATGGTAGTTTCCGACGACTCCATCTTTTGTCTGCTACTAAAACTGCTAATGTATTTTCAACATTTTTTCTAGATTGCATAGCACTAAATATTTCATCTTGCATGTCTTCATCAGAATCTAGGCGTTTGCCAAACAAGTTATTTAAGTAGCAAGAAATTTTACAATAAGATCCAGTATTTTTCACCATTTTATTATCAAGTTTGTGATCTAATAACCTATATTTTTTCTTTTGAACTCCGTGCACTGCTTCAACAACCCATCGCAGTTTTGTCGTGAATCTTGTTTCATTTGATTCTTGCGTAGAAAGTTGAGATTTTGAACCTTTGAGTGCAGGCATCAAAACAATATAACCCATATTTTCTAATTTTTGTTTAATGTCCCTGAAACCTCTATCCAGTATAAAAATGTCCCCTTGGCGAAGAAGTTTCTGTAAAATATTCTGCTTCTCTTCCAATATTTCAATCAGTATTGTAGCATCATTTTTATTTGCAAGATATGGACCTAACTGGTCAACAACATAACCATTAGTAGTACATATAGTAAATGGTTTAGTCAGAGGAACTTTTTTTTGGCCTGAATAAGATTTTCTTTGGTACTCGTTATTAGAGCTTTTTTCATGCCTTATATAAGTACCATCAGCAATCAAAATAAGTTGTTTACCAGGATGTAATTTCTTTGCCATATTAGAAGTTTGATTTTCAATCAATTCATTTCTGTCTACATTTTCTAATCCAAAGTGTTTTGGTAGTAAATCTTTTTCGAAAGATAATAATACTGATTGACAAAAACGAGATACTTGTTGTTCGCTTTCAATGTCAAATATTGTAGAGATGAGCGAGTTAGAATTCCCAGAGCGCATTTTGAATAAAAATACGACAATGACTTGTGTCGCTGTCCTTACACAGGAATTCTTCAGAGAAGTGAGTTGATCTTTAAGATAATTAATATTTTCCCACGTTAATCCCGTAAAAACTTTCAATTTTTTTTCAGGCATGGAAAATTCAGCTACTGTATCTAATAAAGTTTCGTCTGCTTTCATTGATAATTGACTCAAAAATTGTAGTAATTCATCAATATATACCGTACTTGTAGTGGAAAAAATATTAATTTTATTTAGTTCATCTTCATAAAATCTTTTTTTAATTAAATGTGTGCAACAGCATCTATTGCCATGTGGAATAAAAACATTCATTTTACTATAAACTTGAATTCGGGCCTCTAAAGGAACTAATATATTATTAGTCTGTTTTTGGTACCCACAAACAAAGCAATATTTATGTGCCGCAATCGTCCTTTGAATAAGTAATTCCATGGTTGCTCGTACTTTTTGTTCCTTTATTGTGTATACAGATGATTGTGTACTTTCCTGAGATGATGAAGTGACAGTTAGCTGAGAAAATGATTCAGAAACATTTGAATCTTGAGACGAAGCAGTTGCTGGAACATTAACCTTTTTAGGTTTAGAACTTGATATGTATTTGGCTAATCGCTTTCTACATGAATCACAAATTACATCATGGATGTAAATATCTTTATTTGATAATTGTTTAGCATATTCGATTTCAACTTCAGATTCGATTTCCTTTTCTCGACCAATTGATTTTCTAATATAAATATTACACATGGCACATCTTCGATCATCGCGTTTCCTGATGTTATCTGACTCTTCATTACTATTAGATGCCATATTTATTTAACCATTAGACAAGAAGATCACTTCTGAAATAATAAAATATAAATATTTTACAATACATTTAAAAATGCTGTTAGTTAGTTTTTAAAAATCTAAAAAAATGTTTGCCTTTTTTTAAATTAAAAACTAGAATGAATAATAAATATTACAAAAATATTATAATCTAAGTTCTTGTATAATCCAGTTTTCTCAGTAGCTTTACATGAAAAGTAAAAAAATAATATTGCCTAGTAAAAGTGAAATAAGTTGTATTTCATTTATAAGTTTTTTAAGCAAATAATTTTTTTTTGTCATAAAAACTGTATTGAAGTGCTTGCACCTAGTGATTTTATAAAATCAACAAACCTATGAAATTATTATATTCAATTTGTTTTTTTGTAAAAATATGTTCTTGTATCTAGACATGAATAATAGTGTATTTTAAAATAAATAAATAATGTTGTTTTTAATGATGTTTCATATACGTATGTGTTTAAAGCATAGGTTAGCTTGTGTTTACTTTATTCATTTTACATTTTTTTAACTTAAAAGTTAATTGACAATTAATAAGTTCGCATCCTATTAGTTCTATTTTTCATTTTTATTATTTCTCATGTATTGTTTTTATGTAAAACCAAATATTTTTTCTCATCTCATAATAATTAACTATAGTAAAAATCACATCATATATAGTCATATGCAGATATTTATGTGCATTTTTTATTAATTTGACAGTATTTTATACATAAACAAATTAATTATTGTTCAAGACTTTCTATATTTTATCAATTTAATCATACTTGTATAATTAATATACCGCATTACATCAAAACATGCAACTCATCAATCGTCAAATCCGTTTCTAGCAAAAGTTTATTGTCATATTTTATTCAAATGTTTTTCCTTCTTAATTTTATTTAGTTAATAGTTTCAACAACTTTATGTTTAACTAATTTCTCATTTTACTTTATGTGATTAGCCTAAATTGGTTAAGTTAAATAGATAAAGACTCGTTCCCCTTACATGCATTGTACGTATATCTATATCTATAGGATTGAAAATTCATTTTTATTAATTACTTTTTTGTTAGCTTATTGATTTAAAATCTGATTGCTATTTTTGTTTTAGGATAAGATCGGATCTTTATGCGAGTACTAAAACAGTTTATAATTTAATGTTGGTTTAAACTTTTGATTTTATGCAAGAATTTAATAACGTACACAACATGTTTTTCTTATTTAGCGTATAAAAAGGTCTAATAATTATCTGTTATTATTATTACATTATTATATTATTATATTATATTATTATATTATTATATCATATTATTATATTATTATATCATATTATTATATTACTATATTATCTGTCATTATTTTTGATACAATTACTCTTAATACTACAGAATTTATAATAAAAATTTTATTTTTCTACCCATTAATAAGTCTTACTCTGCATATACCGGTAAAATACAAGTGTATTTATTATAAATACATGGGAGATTTTTTATTTATCAGTAGGTTGGTTACAGTATTTTTTTCAAAACTCAAAGTGTCGGCATAAAAATAACATTTTAGATATTAATAATAGGTTTTGATTTTAAAGAAGTTATTTAACAAAATATTAATTTATTGTGTAATATGTATTAGAAATACATATAACCCTAATATCAAAGCATATAATCTGTGATGTCAAAACTTTTGAAAAACTTTGTTAAATCTTCATTTTTTTAAAAGATATGTAAAATATATAGTACTCACTTTAAATATACAAGATTGTTAGTTTTGAAGTAAACAGCAGAAAGATTTAAAGTAGCCGCGTCAGCCTTCGGTTCCAACTAACTCCAATGTATTTGAAAATAAATACTTAACTACTTTATTATTTTTTCTAGTATTGCTATCAATTATCAGTCAAAAGCCGAAATAGTAAAAAGAAAAATCGGAAAAATTTTTATTTGCTAGATTTTAATTTACTTTAAAAGTTATAAACTTATACTAACAGCGTTTTCACCATTCACTTGTATTAGTATATTATGGAGAAAGTACAATTGAGTCCGTCGTCCCGTACCGACCTCGGGACATACCGTCTGAAATAAGCTGTTTTTACGGGATTGGCTAATTCTGTACCGTCGATTGGGTTATCGAACAGAATTAGCCAATAATATAAAAGTGACTTATTTCAGACGGTATGTCCCGGGGTCGGTACGGGACGGGACGGGACGTATTGTACTTTCTCCCTTATATAGACAATTGTAAGAAAAAAAAAAATTAGTTTTGAAAAAAACAATGTTGGCCATTGGTTTGCGCATCGTTTAATTAATTAAGAAATCAAAATACTTTATTTGTTTATGCTCCTGATAATTCTTAATTTTATGATTGACCATTCACTACGCAGATCGTCTGCATTGCAGCCGCCGCGTCAACCGCGCGGCCAAGCATAACCTTTTATTATAAATAAAAATAAACAATAAACAAAAAAGTGCGACAGAGACAATACTTTCGACCAATCACAGAACGTTTAAAAAGAACATAACATTAGCCATCAGTTTTATAATAAGGTGATATCACAATTCTGATAAGACCATCATTGAAAACGTAAGATAATATAAAAAATACGGCTTGGAGCGAACAAAATATTTCATTTGATTATGTTTTCATGGGAAGATATGCAAAACTACTCAAAAGGAGTCACTTTAGTAACTAAATTGTAACATAACCAGCTAAAAACGTGAAAAAATGGCAAAAAAATCAGTTTTTGGCTCAAATCGAGTTGTGCCACCATTTTTAAGGAAAAAACGTTAGTGCCATCGTAAAGAACGGGAAAAAGTACACAAAAAAAGTCTACTTAAAAAGTTGCACCTCAAAAACAAGGGGGTCAAAATATCGATTGAAAACTTTAATAATTTTTTTAGATCCGATATTTGAGGTTATGTAATCCCAACAAATTGCAGTTATTCATGACATAAAAATACACCAATGTGAATTTTTAAAAAAATTTTTATCCTATAGGGACTTCAGAAAAAAATAAAATCAAAAAAACACGTTTATCGACGTTACTGCGCATGCGCACTAGGCAGAGAGCTAAAAATTTGGCTATGGGAGTTTTTTTTTATCCCCCATCGAATGGTATATAACATATATACATTTTCCAAGGGGGCCATTTCACCATAGTAACCCGGCTATAGCCTTTCTCTAACTTTTCAAATTTTTTGTGCACGACTTGAAATGCACGATCTCCTACCCAACTTTCACGCATAAAAAAAGTCTCTTTCATGTCCTTGTTGGAAAAAAAACGGTGTATAATACGGGAATAAAAGCTATGTCAGACTCGTGCTGATAACACCTCACCCACGCTTGACATAGCTTATTTTCTCCCCTTGTTGCACAATGTACTATCAATACAAGTGCGAAAAAGTTAATTCTACACGAGTGGAAGGTTTGTTGCCCGAGCAAAGCATTTTATAGCACAGTGTGGCTAAAATCCGCTGTTAAGTCACGAATAGGCGAGACTTGCGGATTTTAGCAGTCTGTGCTATAAAATTTTATACGATACTCTTGACTTAAATGGTTCTTTTTTACACTTTTTTACACGTGTAAAAAAGAACCATTTGAATAGGGTAGCTGATGACGACGTCTAGGTGGTGCGCTCCGTGATTTTTGGTGTTTAGATAAATAAATCATACGAGGACGGCATCTAGGTGTACAGGGCGGCCGATGGCGAGGTCTAGGTAGTTCGCACCGTGGTTTTTGGTGTCTAGGTGTTGAAATAATTCGAGGGCGGTACCTAGGTGTACAGGGTGGCCGATGACGAGGTCTAGGTAGTTCGCTCCGTGGCTTTTGGTGTTGAAATAATTCGAGGGCGGTGTCTAGGTGTACAGGGTGGCCGATGACGAGTTCTAGGTAGTTCGCTCCGTGGTTTTTGGTGTCTAGGTGTAAAAATCATTTGAACGCGGTGTCCAGGTGTACAGGGTGGCCGATGACGAGGTCTAGGTCGTGCGCTCCGTGGCTTTTGGTGTTGAAATAATTCGAGGGCGGTGTCTAGGTGTACAGGGTGGCCGATGACGAGGTCTAGGTAGTTTGCTCCGTGGTTTTTGGTGTCTAGGTGTACAAATCACTTGAACGCGGTGTCCAGGTGTACAGGGTGGCCGATGACGAGGTCTAGGTCGTGCGCTTCGTGGTTTTTGGTGTCTAGGTAAATAAATCATACGATGACGGCGTCTAGGTGTACAGGGTGTCCGATAACGAGGTCTGGATAGTTCGCGCCGTGGGTTTTGGTGTCTTGGCGTAGAAATAATTCAAGGGTGGTGTATATCAACAATCAGTGATCTCATGTTAGTGATAAAAATGTTACAAAAAAGCTTTGATCTAAAGGTGCTAAATATGCTTATATTTTATTTCTACGACGTCGAATATGAAATACTCAAAAAAATTTACTAAAAAGGATTGAAATCTCTAAAAAAAAATAACTTTTAAAAAAGTAAAAAGTTAGGCAAGTTTAATATATTTCGCAACAAAATTACAGATTGAAAAGTACTAAGATCAATCAAACAAAGTCAAGTTTATTATATTTAATCGTGATGAAGCAAGGAACAACTCTCAAGATAATTACTACGTAACTTGCCATGCCCGTTTAATTTTCTTTATTGGTGAACAACTAAAATTTCCTTTTATGTATTAGAACGTCATACAAACACCATAAGTACAATGAAACGGGCATGGTAAGTTACGTAGTAATTATCTTGAGAATTGTGAAAATGTCATAATGCAAGGGTTTTCACGCAAAAAAGCCTGTTTTTAGCTAAACATAGCCTTGAAATCGATCGTTTGAGGGTACTTTTGGCGTCTTGTGGTCTTAAAAAGGCCATATTTGGCTTATCTGCCTCTACTTAATTGATTATTCAAAATCTATTGACAGTAATAATTATCAGGTAAAAAGGAATTGAAGTTAAGTATGTTCAATTCGTACAAAGTATAAGTTGTATTAGTATATTATGGAGAAAGTACAATTGAGTCCGTCGTCCCGTACCGACCTCGGGACATACCGTCTGAAATAAGCTGTTTTTACGGGATTGGCTAATTCTGTACCGTCGATTGGGTTATCGAACAGAATTAGCCAATAATATAAAAGTGACTTATTTCAGACGGTATGTCCCGGGGTCGGTACGGGACGGGACGGGACGTATTGTACTTTCTCCCTTATATAGACAATTGTAAGAAAAAAAAAAATTAGTTTTGAAAAAAACAATGTTGGCCATTGGTTTGCGCATCGTTTAATTAATTAAGAAATCAAAATACTTTATTTGTTTATGCTCCTGATAATTCTTAATTTTATGATTGACCATTCACTACGCAGATCGTCTGCATTGCAGCCGCCGCGTCAACCGCGCGGCCAAGCATAACCTTTTATTATAAATAAAAATAAACAATAAACAAAAAAGTGCGACAGAGACAATACTTTCGACCAATCACAGAACGTTTAAAAAGAACATAACATTAGCCATCAGTTTTATAATAAGGTGATATCACAATTCTGATAAGACCATCATTGAAAACGTAAGATAATATAAAAAATACGGCTTGGAGCGAACAAAATATTTCATTTGATTATGTTTTCATGGGAAGATATGCAAAACTACTCAAAAGGAGTCACTTTAGTAACTAAATTGTAACATAACCAGCTAAAAACGTGAAAAAATGGCAAAAAAATCAGTTTTTGGCTCAAATCGAGTTGTGCCACCATTTTTAAGGAAAAAACGTTAGTGCCATCGTAAAGAACGGGAAAAAGTACACAAAAAAAGTCTACTTAAAAAGTTGCACCTCAAAAACAAGGGGGTCAAAATATCGATTGAAAACTTTAATAATTTTTTTAGATCCGATATTTGAGGTTATGTAATCCCAACAAATTGCAGTTATTCATGACATAAAAATACACCAATGTGAATTTTTAAAAAAATTTTTATCCTATAGGGACTTCAGAAAAAAATAAAATCAAAAAAACACGTTTATCGACGTTACTGCGCATGCGCACTAGGCAGAGAGCTAAAAATTTGGCTATGGGAGTTTTTTTTTATCCCCCATCGAATGGTATATAACATATATACATTTTCCAAGGGGGCCATTTCACCATAGTAACCCGGCTATAGCCTTTCTCTAACTTTTCAAATTTTTTGTGCACGACTTGAAATGCACGATCTCCTACCCAACTTTCACGCATAAAAAAAGTCTCTTTCATGTCCTTGTTGGAAAAAAAACGGTGTATAATACGGGAATAAAAGCTATGTCAGACTCGTGCTGATAACACCTCACCCACGCTTGACATAGCTTATTTTCTCCCCTTGTTGCACAATGTACTATCAATACAAGTGCGAAAAAGTTAATTCTACACGAGTGGAAGGTTTGTTGCCCGAGCAAAGCATTTTATAGCACAGTGTGGCTAAAATCCGCTGTTAAGTCACGAATAGGCGAGACTTGCGGATTTTAGCAGTCTGTGCTATAAAATTTTATACGATACTCTTGACTTAAATGGTTCTTTTTTACACTTTTTTACACGTGTAAAAAAGAACCATTTGAATAGGGTAGCTGATGACGACGTCTAGGTGGTGCGCTCCGTGATTTTTGGTGTTTAGATAAATAAATCATACGAGGACGGCATCTAGGTGTACAGGGCGGCCGATGGCGAGGTCTAGGTAGTTCGCACCGTGGTTTTTGGTGTCTAGGTGTTGAAATAATTCGAGGGCGGTACCTAGGTGTACAGGGTGGCCGATGACGAGGTCTAGGTAGTTCGCTCCGTGGCTTTTGGTGTTGAAATAATTCGAGGGCGGTGTCTAGGTGTACAGGGTGGCCGATGACGAGTTCTAGGTAGTTCGCTCCGTGGTTTTTGGTGTCTAGGTGTAAAAATCATTTGAACGCGGTGTCCAGGTGTACAGGGTGGCCGATGACGAGGTCTAGGTCGTGCGCTCCGTGGCTTTTGGTGTTGAAATAATTCGAGGGCGGTGTCTAGGTGTACAGGGTGGCCGATGACGAGGTCTAGGTAGTTTGCTCCGTGGTTTTTGGTGTCTAGGTGTACAAATCACTTGAACGCGGTGTCCAGGTGTACAGGGTGGCCGATGACGAGGTCTAGGTCGTGCGCTTCGTGGTTTTTGGTGTCTAGGTAAATAAATCATACGATGACGGCGTCTAGGTGTACAGGGTGTCCGATAACGAGGTCTGGATAGTTCGCGCCGTGGGTTTTGGTGTCTTGGCGTAGAAATAATTCAAGGGTGGTGTATATCAACAATCAGTGATCTCATGTTAGTGATAAAAATGTTACAAAAAAGCTTTGATCTAAAGGTGCTAAATATGCTTATATTTTATTTCTACGACGTCGAATATGAAATACTCAAAAAAATTTACTAAAAAGGATTGAAATCTCTAAAAAAAAATAACTTTTAAAAAAGTAAAAAGTTAGGCAAGTTTAATATATTTCGCAACAAAATTACAGATTGAAAAGTACTAAGATCAATCAAACAAAGTCAAGTTTATTATATTTAATCGTGATGAAGCAAGGAACAATTCTCAAGATAATTACTACGTAACTTACCATGCCCGTTTCATTGTACTTATGGTGTTTGTATGACGTTCTAATACATAAAAGGAAATTTTAGTTGTTCACCAATAAAGAAAATTAAACGGGCATGGCAAGTTACGTAGTAATTATCTTGAGAGTTGTTCCTTGCTTCATCACGATTAAATATAATAAACTTGACTTTGTTTGATTGATCTTAGTACTTTTCAATCTGTAATTTTGTTGCGAAATATATTAAACTTGCCTAACTTTTTACTTTTTTAAAAGTTATTTTTTTTTAGAGTGATAAAATACTTCGTGATTTCTTTCTTTTTATTCGATTCTAAGTATTTTTTGTAACATACAAACGATTTTCGTACTTATTAATGGGACAAAAAATTTTTTTTAAAAATTAAAAAAAAATGTCTGATTTATTTGCATTATTCATCTATAATTTACAAAAAAATTGAATTTTACTTTTCTATATAATGTTCAAACAAGTGTGTAGTTGCTGTGTCAAAAAGTAGTCGTGTCAGCCCTACTTAAAACATACGTAAAAACACAAAAATACATCCGCGCGTTGCAAAAAATGTGCTGTGCACCACAGGCTAAGTGGACTTTTCAACCTCGTGTGGTTGCAGTACTCGTCTTTGGCTCGGAGATGCCTCGGCTTTGGCTCGGATTCGCCTTAGGCTCGTGCTACCTTGGCTCGACTCGTACTGTAAACTTCACACTCGGTCTAAAAAAGCCCACTTTACACCCTTGGTACATATACTAATTGGTACACATATATATATACTGTTACAGCACGGTTACGCGTTGGAATTCCTCGCAGACAAGTTACAGGAAGGCAGTAGAGCATTAGACGTTGGATTTGGTTCTGGCTATTTAACTGTATGTATGGCATTGATGGTTGGTCCTAACGGTGTTGCTGTGGGTATAGAGCTTGTGCCCGAGCTTAGAGATCAAGCTAGAAAGAATATTCAAAGTGATCATCCAGAGTTATTGGAAAGTAACCAACTTGAATTGATAGGTTTGTTATTTCAAAAATGCAATTAATAATTATCCAATATATTATGTGCACTTATATTGATTTAATTTTTAATGACAGTTGGTGATGGTAGACTAGGCTACCTAGAAAAAGGACCATACGATGTTATTCATGTAGGAGCAGCATCAACAGAATTACCAAAAAAAGTAATAAAGTAGTACATTACGCAACAAGAGACTAAGGTCCTAGATTATTCCCGTGGGTGGCCTACTGCCCGAGAGATTGATCGACTTTAGTCCCAAGTTGCTTATAGAACTTTATTCACGGCTTAACTGTGTAGCCTGCACTTTGTTGTCTTGAAAAGTGGGACCAACACATCCATTGTTAATACAAACTGAATTTTAAAAATTTATGAATCTTTCAAGATTTTCAGCTGTCAAAATTAATTTCTTTTAATTTTTCCAAAAATTTAAAAATTTTTAAAATCATCAAAAATTCCCCTAATGAGCGGGCGAAAATGGCATATTTTTCCCGAAAACTAGTTTTGCGGTGTGAAATTAATATTTAGTGGGGCGAAAATAAAATTAGCGGCGAAAGTAAAATTTAGTGGGGCTAATGGTACATTACACGACTCAGGGCGAAAGTTGGATTTTTCAAGCGAGGATGATGAATGAGCTCGAGTGGGAATCGAGGGCATCGCAGGCGCCCGAGACGGACACGAGTGCTCAACCATCATCCCAGTCTGAAATATCGTAATTTGTATAACCAGTGCACCGATAACGCTCTTTTTAGCCTGCCTGAAAAAGCAGTCGTCCAGTATCTCTTGTATGTGTGAGTTAGGTCACGTAATACACACATACAAGAGCGTGTCCGTGAGCATATATTAAGATATACATTTAACATGGGTTTGGGCCTGGGAACTAAGACGCCCTCTGAGCTGAGCTTACATGTCAACATTGCTAATTGTGTTTGGTGTCACACGGACCGCTGGTATATACATAAATGTATGAGATGTGTCATACACATACACACATGAAAATGCAAATATCTGAAGCAAAGGTTTTTTTCCTAGGGGCGAAGTAAGCATGTTTGTAGTAAGTACCTTCGCCCATAGGGAGAAAACAGTTTCGCCTCAGATATATCATGATATATCTATATATGTACGTGTGAGTGTGTTTATACGTACATATACATACAAAATAGTACATTGTACAACAAGGGGCGAAAATGGGCTTTTCCAAGCGAGGATGATGTTTGAGCACGAGTGTTCCAACATCATCCGAGTCTGGAAAAGCACATTCGCCCCTCGTTGTTTACCGTGCTTTTTATAACAAGTGTATAAGGAAGACCATTTGGGTCACCTATGAAGTGGATCGAGAATGGAGTTTTTCGAGTCGTCCACTACGGTGGGAGTGTATAGATTCATATATATGTGTGTATATATATATATATATCTTCCTATATTATATAGTCATTTTGGCAAGACTCCCCCCCCCCACCACCCCCCACAACCCCCCCCCCACCACCCCTCCACCACTCCCCCACCTTGGCCCCCCCACCAAAACACGTAAAATTCTTTCATTTTTCTGTTATTTTCGAAAATCTCAAAAACCCCCCACCACCCCCCCACCGCCCCCCCCATCGATTTCCGATTCTCCGATTATTGTAGGCTCGTTCTATCTATATAGGGGGCGAAAATGGATTAATTGATACATGTATTGTGATCAGGGACTCTCGCTCTACTTTTTGTGTGACGCTCGGAAAACCCCATTTTCGGCCCAGTTTATAGGCGCCGAAAATGATCTTTTGTATGCACGTGTTATAAAAAAAAAATTAAAAAGGCCTTTCGCCTCAGGCTTGAAAAACTCTACTTTCGCTCCACTTTTTGGTAGGCGAAAAGCGTGTTTTCGATGCACTTGTTATGAAATAGTATATTGTGCAACTAGGGGGGAAAAATTGGCTTTTTCTGGCGAGGGTGATGTTTTGAGCACGAGTGGGAGTCTCAAAACATCACCCAAGTCTGAAAAAGCCACTCCCCCTTATTGCACACCGTACTTTTATAATAAGTGCACGAATAGGCAACTTATCATGCATATGAAAGGAATGGGAAATTCGAGGACTTTTCAAAGTAAAACAATAGTATATTAAAACTTATGAAAATCATAAAATTTAAAATATTTCAAATTAACTTGATTTTCCATTCATTTTACATGCATGGAAAGTGGCCTTTTTCGTGCACGTATCATGAAATAGTATATTGTGTACCAAGGGCGTAAAGTGGGCTTTTTTAGGCCGAGTGTGGATTTTGCAGTACGAGGCAAGGCGAGTTAGCCCGAGCCCTTGGTGCACACCATATTTTATGTAACACACGGACGTATTTTCGCGTTTTTTCGTACGTGTTAAGAGGGACTGATGTGACTATTTTTTGACACGGCAACCGTGCTCTTGTCTTGTTCAAACATTATATAAAAGTCAAATTCATTTTTTTTTTTGTAAATAAATAATTGATTTTAACAGTACCGAATTTATAATGAGAAAATTGGAAAAAAATGAAATAAAGTATTATGTAAAGGGTTTTAATGAAAAAAATAAGAAATTTCGACAATGTTAATTTATATTTAGTTATAAATTATATATTGTTCAAGAACATAACAGTTTGTAATTTTTTTATTTAATAATAAATAATGCAAATTTATCAAAATCAACTTTTTTTTTAAAATTACAAAAAAAAAATTTTGCGGGCGATAAAGGCCATTATTGCCCGCTGTTTGAATATGCGGGCAATAACGGTTTTTATTGCCCGCTAAAATAACTTTTTTGCCCGCCGGTCAAAAAAGAGTCACTTTAGTCCCTATTAATAGGTACGAAAAACGCGAAAATCGTTCGCGTGTTACATAAATAAATTTAATATTTTGTCAAATATCAAGTGCTTTATTATACTATGTTCTGAATTCGCTATTCAACATTTTTAGCTTATTAATCAACTAGCTCCTGGGGGCCGTATGATCGTACCAATTGGAAAGACGAACTCTGACCCAAAATTATATCAAATAGATAAAAATATGGAGAATAAAATTAAGAAAACGCCGTTAATGGAAGTTATCTGTGGTCCACTATGTGATACACCTTATAAATGTGTGAAATAAATGTATGTAGATTTTTTGTAATTCTTTTATAAAAAAAAAACAAAATTTTTATTTGCAGATATGCCCTTACAGAAAAATCTAAGGTCAGATTTCAGGTGACATCTCAGATAACCTTTCTAACCAAAATAATTTTGGAGTAAAAAACATTACGTTGCGAAATTAAAACGTCAATAAAGATAAATATTGAATATTTTTAATAAATACATATTCTATTACTAATATTTGAACATGTGATCATAATTTTTTTATAAAGCTTTAATAATGATTTTGGCTGAAAATACTTCCATTTGATTAACATATTAATTAACAAAAATGGTAAATATTTTACAAGGTTTCTAACCCAATGTATGTCTTCTTAATTAAACAATAATGAACTTCATTTTTGATCCTATAATGTGTCTAAACAGAAATATGTATGCGTGTTTGTGTAAAAAAAAACTATAGAGGCACTTACGTATCAGCTGTAAATTAACTAATTATATCAGAATCCTGTTATAATAATTACATACTACTATTATTGTATATTTTAAATCAGCATATCTGTTATTTATACAATTTTATACTTATTTTCAAACTTGTTTCGAGAACGATATTATTATTATTCTTTTTAGAAAATCATGTATTTACATATTATAGTTTTTATAAGCAATTTAGTGAATGTTTGCTGTATAATTTTCTGTTATAGCAGCTGGTTGTACTTGATAAAATTTTCATTATTACAAGAATAAATCATTGTCGGTATGTTAATGAATTGTACTTAGTCAATTAGAAGGTTTACTCATTTGTATATTTTTTATCTTCTGGGTGTTATCACATTTTACGGAAGTGGATTTAATTAATGAAATGTTACAGTCTGTGATGTCAGATTCTACAAAAAAACGGACTCATTAACTATTTTATACACCGGACGCGCAGTGCTATCTCTATCAACATTCGATATACTCACACGTTCAGATATAAAAAGCTTTAATACATTTGCTGCTCTTATTTAAGTTTTAGAAGCCGTGGAGTCGATCCGGTTTGGGATTTTAGTTATTTGTTGTGTAAGTTTTTCTATAAAATTTGAATATTCAAAATGTGTTCTATACTGCCATCGAAAAACAATAATATCTGACTCGATGGTTGAAAAATATTTATTAGTTCTTTGATTTTTAACTGAAACTTTACTGCAGATTACAATATTGTAAATGTTATGCGTATAATAATATTACAATATTGTAAATATAATATATAATAATATGAATATACATATGTATATACATTCGTAAAGATGAAACAATCAAGGGTAATCAGGATCAACTGTAGTGTAGTACTGGTATTATTCTTAAAAAATTCAAGTGATTGAAAATATTTCAGTAGCTTGTGGAAAAAATGTGAAATGTCATTTCGATTTATAATTCTAAATGCGATGTAAATAAAATATTTATCAGGATAAGATTCGACTTAAACATTATATTAGTTCGTAGAAATATAAAAATTTAAAAAATGCTAATTTTACTATCACAGTGTACCAAAATGGGTCAGATCTCAATCGCAACGTTCTTCACCATCGCTGCATCAGCTCTTCTGGCTGTGGGCGTGTCCGGCATTAAGTCCCACGACTTAGTTGTCGGCAACCGAATTCATGGCGACTTTCTTCTCGATCAGAAGCAGGTCGACAAGAGTGCCATACCCCTTTGGAGGTCTGAGCAAACTGTAACAATAAAGGGCGACGGCATCGCCAAGATCACAAGCATCGAAATCTACGATTTGAAACCTGAGGGACACAGTGCTACGCCCTCGATTCTCAAGGGCGGACCCGGTGATTCTTTTGTCACCGTACATTTCGAAAGTGAGAGGGGCCATGGCATTCACTTTCTCGTCAAAGTATATGCTAAGTGATCATAGATCAATAATGTCACTATGTACTTTTAATTGTTTCTAATTACATCCGATTCTCACTTTCTTCAAATAAATAAACAAATACGCGAGAAACATCAACCTTTTATATATTTCACTTTGGTACATTACCTTCAATTTTTTTTGATTCATGGCCTAAACTAAATAACTAATCGCCATTAACATGAAAATTAATTTAAGTGAAAATGAAAAAGTATATTTGTAATTTGTAAAATTTTATTGATCGGAATACCAAATAAGTATATTTAATTGCAGTAAGTATTAGAGAAAAAGAGCAAACAAAAAATGCTTGAAATGTTTTATTTATTGTCACTTTAGCGCAGCAAGAGCAATGTTCAGGCCATGCAATGGGCAACGTCATGAATAGGTATTTATGGTGAGAACATTTTTTAAATCCCGGCCAAAATTGGTATGCTAGTTCAGTATATCTTCAAAAGAACACATTTGGTTTTTACATTTTAGCTCTTTACTTGAGAACTGCTCGACGAAATCGTTTAGAATTTTAGTAGCAGATAGCTTTTTTATGGTGAATCACCAAATACAATTTTGAAGCATTTGACCACATTGCTTTAGAGATCTGAGGAATCAAAAAATTAAAAAAAAAATTGAAACCTTGATATCTCAAGAGCCATTGGGGTTTGAAAGCTACGCAATGAACTTAGCCAAACCACATAAAATATCTACTTTTTCACAAAATCTAAATTGCAAAAAGGCCTTTTCACGTCCGTAGTTAAGACACAAAAAAACTCATTTTGTTCAGTTTTCGATTTATTACTGAAAAAATAAGTAAACAAATCGCTTGAAATTTTAATGAGATATAGTTTGACAAGTTACCCATCGACATGATTTTTTCGTGAGGTTATGATGTTTAGTTTCAGAGATATGAATTGAAAAAAAAATCATCTTTTTCATTTTATCTGCCGAACAAAGCGGTCGATACCGAGGGCCAAACGAGGAAAAGTAGATAATTTTATCCTCTTTTAAATTCATTATAGCTAAATTGTTTGTGAAAGTGGGATGATTGAAAAAAACGAAAAATAGTGTTTTTCAAAAATTAAAAAATGACCATTAAAAAAATAGTTGAGAAAATAAAAAATAACTATTTTTTCGAATTCAGAATCCATAAATATATATGCATGTCAAATTTTATTGATATTGACGGAGTAGTTCCAAAAATATTACGGTATACATACGCGCACACACACACACGCGCATCCATACGGACATTCTCTAGAAACACTTAATTTGAACTTCTTACACACCAAAGAGTTTTGACAAAACTCAAAATTTTACTATTACAAAGCTTTCTCTAGGAGGAAGCAAAAGTTTATTTTGACATATATAGCTTGTTTCACATTGTTATATTAGAATATAAGCTACACGGGCCTATTGCAGTGCTCATCTTCAGCGGAGGCAATTTTGGGTTTTCAATGGTGAAAGTGTTTCTTATGACCAGAGTTTCGAGCATACATAGTTTGGTAACAATAACCAAAATTTTAGAAAATTTGTGAAGTTGGTAGGAAATTTTTGGAGAATTTAAACAAATTTATTTATTTCTTTATTCAAACAAGCGCTAAGTATTTTTATTGGCTAGTTTATAAGGCCAAACAGGTTACTACGAATTAAGTTAATTATAGCAGCGAGGAATAAGGTTAACTCGTACAAGTGTATGTTGGTATTTCTGCATATAATCCGAATATATTGGTTTTTAAGTATTTATTTTATTCATGCGTTCGTGTACTGTTGGGTACATGCGCACATTCGTGTACGTTCACGTACATTTGCGTACGTTCACGCACGTTTGTGTACGTTTACGTATATTTCCGTACGCTGCTGTAAAAAATGTTCAAATCCCAACAAAATTGTACGCAAATGTACGCAAATGTACGTAAACATACGCGAATGTACTAAAATGCAACAAAGTTCTGCGAGTAAAATTCGCGCGCGGGGAAAAAGCTTCGCGCGCGACGTGCCGAAAGTATGGCTTACCTCTCCCACGTGCTGCGCTGTATGATCGGCGGCTGCAAATTTTGCCGCTCGAGTCTTTCTAGTCGCGCCTCCACTGCGGCTTCTTCTGGACACCATTATCTAAGCTACAATGTAATCATCAACATTACGTATGCTACTACATGATACATTGTATAAACAGTACTACTAACGTTTTTGTCGACTGCGCGATGCTACCTGTCACTTGGTCCTGTCGTTTCGTCTGTAATACTTTTACATTAGCGGTTTTATGCAAGTTTATGCGCGCCACCTTGCCAACAATGACAGTATCATGAGAGCCAATGGATTTCATTTTCTGTCGTTTGACTTCTGTTTTTTGGGGGCGGGGCTATACCATGTATTTACTTATAACTTTGACATTTCACTACAGTTTTTACTGCTGGCTGTTATAGATTGATTATTTTTATATCACATACGTAAAAACGTGTTTTATTTTGCATTATCTGTGAATCACTACATTCATAAGTAGTACTTTTTAGTATAATTTATGAGCTCCGTGATCATGGATGAAGAAGTATTTTCGGAAGTGAAAAAAGTTAATAATCGTTTGAGGAAAGGTGTTGACAAGAATGAGAAGAAAAGATATCGACTTAGTGGTAAAAAGATGAATGTCCGCAAAATTGCTGTCCGTTGGTGAAATTATTTATCGTGTTCTACTGCATATATGTGTGTGCGACCGTGCTGATGTATTTCGTGAATAGTACATATACAACTGATACAATGCAGCAAAGCTGATTCCTTTTTTTCTTGGTGTTCGATAAGCGGAAAGACGTGGATTTTTCATTTTGTCGTCCCGTATTTAGTCACGACCGCGGTACGGAAGTGCCTTACAGTTTTGATACCTCACAAAATTTTGCGACCGATCGGGCTGAAATTGTAGGAGAAGTTTCCTCGTCTTTGGCTCGGAGACGCCTTGAGCTCGTGCTACCTCGCCTTCGACTCGTACTGCAAAACACACAAGGTCAAAAAGCCTGCTTAGCCCTTGATGCACACCATACTTTTTGTGACGCATGTATGGATTTTCACGTTTTTATAGCTATAAAGCGGGAGTAAATTAGTTTTTTTTACACGGCCACTACACAGCCAGAATTTTTTAGAAATAATAGTTGTTATTAACATTGTTGAAAACCATAATTTTCAGTTTACAGCAAAATTTCGTTTGCGAGTGAATTGTACTCATCAGCTTTTAATTAAGTAAGTTGTTGAATCTTGTATTTATTGCACACCCGACCGAAATGGCCACTTTTTGCGCCTGAAAATCGGGGCAAAAGTACCATATTTTTCCCGTAAACCTATGTTTGCGGGGAAAAAGTAAAATCAGCGGGGCAAAAGTATTTTTTTTTTTTTTTTTTTAATGAATGAAACAAAAATATAAAAAAACACGTCGACTTCGATTTATAGAGACAAATAGTAGCCATTTCAGTCGAGAGTGGAGTAAAGTACTATATGCAACACCGGACGAAAGTAGATTTTTACCGCTGGTGGGTTTACTGCCCTCGCGAGAAGATTTTTCCCTCGGGTGCTTACTGCCCTCGCTTCGCTCGGGCAGTAAATGCAGCAGCGGTAAAAATCTACTTTCGTCCCGTGTTGCATAATGTACTATTACGTACGAGATAAAGGCCAAAATATAACTCTAAGCTTGTAAAAATATGGAAAAATTCTTTAAAATTTTCGGACTACATGAGACATGTTTCACCGAAATTGTTATTGAATTTATTTGCGCCCTTGGTACGCAATATTTACTACTATATGTATTGGGTCGTCAGGATTTAAATACCCGCGTTTAATTAGAGCTTCCTGAATTTCGGTAGAAATGAAATTGTCTACCGAAATGAAATAAACCAGAAAGCGCTGCTCCTTGTACGACTGCTGATGTACAAAGGGAGGCGGTGTTTGTCCTTCGGGAATCGTCCAAGTTAGTTTTTCAGATCTCAACAAAAAAATTATTAAAATTGGATCGTTACGAAATTGTTGAAGCCAGCAAAATATAAGCCGTGCGTGCGATCGAGCAAGCATCAGCAGCGCGTGGCGCGCTTGATAAACCTGCGTTCAACGAAGCTCCGCCCACTTTTCAGTCAAACACTTAGAATTCCCGTATAACATGCAATGGAGGCGTGTGTTAGGATACGCTATGAAATTTTTTGAAAATATAGATGAATGTTTGTCATAGATAAAAAGTCCTCTCATAAACCAAATTTTTATGGTATGTAATAGCATATTACATACACATCGCACATTTTCAGTAGGATTTTCGACGGCATGGAGGCAACTTCGTGGACTAACATCTTCGCGCGCCCCTGTCGTCGTCCACCTCTCTCTAACCTTGTTGAATTCGATCAGTCTTTTCCGCGCACTCGACAGCTAAGAAAAAGGTTCAACTATTAACTTGGTTCTTTAGCATGCAATAATTGCCATAATTTGATGTTTATTACCTCTGAAGAGGGGCGATTAATCGCCCGCAACGTTAGTAAATAAAATGTCTTAAAAAATAATTTAGTTCGCTGCGGTCATTCCCTTCTATCTTTAATTAATATTATTTAATTAATAACAAATGAAGTAATTACGAAAAATTTATTACAGTTTCATTGCGATAATTACATGTTTTAAATGTAAATATGTAATTTAAACACTTCATTATTATAACTCTTATGCTAATAATTATTTTTGCAGAACCGATATTTAATAAGTTCAATGGAAAAAAGTAATATCGTTCACTGCAAATGTGATATGAAAAACGCGTCCACTATTTTATTGTCCGACTTTTCGAACTTTTAATATTTCAGGAGAAAGAATAAACAAGATGTGATTGAATCTCCGGTCGAATCGATGACTCCAGATGATATAGAAGAGTCGAATTACGCTACAGATGTATGTAAGGATGGATCAACTTCAGATGTTCTTGGAGAACCTGTAGAACCAATTACTTGTTCTACAGGGGATGAAATATCGAATGAAAGTTGCGCTATACACTGTGATTCAGTAGAAACTGATTGCATGATCCGCGGATCAATCCACCAAGGGGATCAACGGTTTTCACTTCCATCGAGAGGAATTCAGTGTACTGCAATCTCAGCAGCAACAATTATTATGAGTCAAGTGAAAGATGAGAGTCCAAGAAAATGGACAACTTCAGATATTGATATAATTTTGCATTGCGGTGACGGCTTGTTCAACGAGAGCTTGAACGCACGCAAAAGCAATCCAGATGGAGAAGAGAATCCACTTTATCTTACTGCCGAAGAGTTACTTTCAGAAGTAACTCTTGCTGATCGAAGATATGGGATATTGATTCGAGAAATTATTTACGAACACATGACTAATGATTTCACTGAGATAAATTTCCCTACCTTGAGATCTCTTTTGCAAAATATGAATTCCACAACTGATATTGGCATTTTTACGTGCAATGGAATTTCTATAGCATTATTTAAGATCGATGGTGCGATAGGCTATTTTGATCCTCACTCTAGAGGACCGTATGGTGAACCAACAAGCGATGGAACTGCTTGCGCTATTATTAAATGTGATCATGCAAAATTACATGATCATCTACAGTCTATTTTTCCACAAAAGAGAGGACATTTAGTTGATGGCCAATTTCAATTTACTGTCCTGGCAATACAAGCATTAAGCGACAACGAAAATATGTCGTCTGAAGAAAGAAGCCCTGTCATCGATAATCCATCAGCTGCGATTGACAATTCAACGAATAATGATGATGGTGTAGGACTTAGCGACGTCGCAGAGGAAAATGAACAGCATGACATAATAACATCAACAGTGGCAGAGGCTAATACAGCAGAAGAATGTTGTATTTCGTATGATACACAGGTTCAAAAAACTGGTATGAATAGCATTGTGAATTTCATGTGGGTATGGAATAAGCTTAATGAGGCTTACGGGCTTATGGAACGGCTATAAGGAAAGCTATCGAAAACAGCGCACCTTTATGCATAGAATGTATTACACAGTCTGTAAACGTGATTAAAAGCAAGGAAGACTGGTCATGGGAAATTAAATGTAGAGCATTGATAAATGACATTGGAAAATTAGCTAATCACATACTGGGATATCACTCACTTTGCACTGATATCTACTACACGTGTGAAAAATTACCAGAAACAAATATGGTACCAGCAATCGAAGCAGCTAATTTATTCGTAGAGGTTCAACAAGCTTTATTTAGAGCTAAGAACAATGTAAATAGCTTACTATACCAAGTGACAACAAACGATGTAGAAAGCCACTATAATCTCATCGCAAAAACTATCGGAGCAAAACGTCTTCATTTGGCGAAAAGGAACGGTTACGAGAGTCGGTGTCATGTTGCTGTAATAAAAACCAACAATGATGAAACATTTACTCCGATTTGCACTGCTCTTAACGTTAGTTCTCCAGCAACTGGTGCATACTTGCAACAGAAGCGAGCTGCTAAAAATGCTGCGAGAAGAGGTCGAATAGCAGAATATGGTAGGAATAAGAAAAAGGCAAGGTACGCTCCTGCCGATGCCAATTATGGACCCAATGCTACTCAATCGGATGCTAATCCTGAAGTATATCTAGCTGCAATTCATGAGCACTATCAACTCCTGGAAAAATGGAAACTTGAAAGAGCGATCATCGAAGCAGAAACTAGAGATCAAAGTGACTCGACTAAGTGGAGAAATATGCGAAAATGGCTGATTACAGCTTCTAAGATTGGAAGGATATGCAAGAGACGAGCGACCACGGCTTCTGCCAATTTAGTTTGCGACATTCTATACTCTCGTTCGATAAAAGGTAATGAAGCAATAAACTACGGAATTGCAATGGAAATCGTAGCGAAGTTACGAGACGAAGGGTATAACATCCAATCTTGTGGATTAGTTCTCGACGCAGAAGTGCTAGGAATGGCTGCTTCACCAGATGGTTTGTTGGACGATGATAAAACGGTTGAAATAAAATTCCCTTTCGCAGCTAAAGATATGCACGCAAATGATGCTGTTAGAAATAAAAAATTGTAGATGATAATTCAGAATACGAAGACATTGACAATGATGTTGAAAATTCATTTTTAATGAACGAGGAAGAAGAATCTAGGAGTAATATCGACCTTTATAGCACAATGGATTATACTGAAAATGAAGTGATGTACTAAAATTACGAAATATAAGGCACATATATTTCTCGCGTAGAACTATCGCACAAATGTTATGATACTTATTTCTTGCGTTGGATTATCGCGCAAATGCAGTGATTAATCAATTCTTGCGTTGAATTATCGCGCAAATGTAGTGATTAATCAATTCTAGCGTTGAATTATCGCGCAAATACAGTAATTGATCTATTCTTGCGTTAAATTATCGCGCAAAGAAAGGGTTCCTATGGATTATGATGCGTCTCCGATTATCACGAGTAATCGAAATGTCATGACGCTGTTATGTTTGAAAAAAATGTTTAAATATGACACAAACTGACAAATTAATTAAACAATTGTAATATTTTCTCAAATATATTGAAAATTCGAAGTATGTTATCAAGTATTTTATACAAAATATAATTAATTTTAGGTATTGTTAAAGGGGCGGTAAAATAGCATTTTAATTAATCGTAATTTATCTATTGATAACAGTTATACTGTGAAAAATTTCATTTAATAAAATACGTGAAAGCTCTAATTATAATGAAATATGTTTTCATAAAAACAATTAAAAAATGTTAAAAACAATCAAATGCATATCTACAACTAATAGTCGTAAAGATTTTCATACCGAGTTATTATTATTTTGTGAATATAGAGCTTTACATTAAACATGTTTCTGTATTGAGTCAAAATAATACAATTGTTTTATTATAAATAGCCTCTCTAATCCAAACATCAACCTCACCGTCAAGTGGTGGAACCTGTTTTCACAAACGAGGCTCTGATGATTGATAATACATAATAATATGTATTATATAAATAAATAATTTCAAAATGTCTGTTTCCAAGTTATAATGATTAAGATAGTTTGTGGAATGTATCTTAAATCACTAGTGATTGAAAAATCGCCATAAAAAAACGCAAATGCGTAAATGAAAATCTTGTTTTTAAGAAATTGGTAAAGCAAAAACAGAAAAAATGAGCCTTGGTATAGATTACAATCCATTAAATAGAAGCTGAGACGTAAGCGATGCAGTTTTCAATTATGCAAAATATACAGGGTGAGAAACAAGATTTTGAAGCTTAATATTTTTGAAACTAACTGGTATCATAAACAACAAGGTACTATATAATGCTAACTAAATCCTAAATTTGAACTTGATTAATGCCTTTTTACTCCAGTTACCGCGTCACGTAGAAAAACGACTTTTTTCATTGTTGATGTTTTTCTCAAGATCTACCCCACGAAATGACTTGAAATTCAAGAGAAGTATGGTCCTAATTACTGTCAATAATCATGATTTTTTTTAGAAAGATTCAAAATTTAGTTTTCGAGTTAAAACAATTTAAAAAATTTGCGCTTTATGGTGTGTAATAAAAAAACGACGAACGATAATATAAATTTTCCGCGGTAAAAAGATAGGTAATTTTATTCTCTTTTAGATACATATTAAGCAATTTACTTTCGTCTACTTTTTCAATAATTTTATTAGAAAAAACTGAAATCTCAAAACTAAAAAATCGATATAAAAAAAAGAGTTGAAAAAATGTAAAAACGGACTGTTATCCCGCTGAGTATTCGAAAAACAAAGAAAATGAGACTTGGTAGATTGAAATCCAGTAGAAGTAGAAACTGAGCTAGAGGCGATACAAACGAACACACACACACACACACATCCATACGGACATTTTCTAAAAACACTATTTTTCAACTTAAAATACCTCAAAACATATTTCCCACATGTTTTTACACAAACTCCAAAAATTGCTATTACAAGGCTTAGGAAGGAAGCAATCGTATTTTTTATTTTAAAAAATTGGGGTCTTACACATTATTATAGGTTAAAAATTTAATTAGATTGAAGAAATTTATAAAAAAAACTCACCTTATGTCGGGCTTGAACCCGGAACTATCAAAATAGTATGCTGATACGTAACCCACTCGGCCACGAACATCGTTGAGACATTACGATCAAAGTCGCATATGTTCATTGAGCGGTAGAGGATATTTTGTGTTAAAATTTGTTAATTAAGCATATTTTATAAATAGAATTTGTTAATTTTCATGTAATACGTCGGACGATTATAATAACGTAAAAAAATCATCCCATTATCGTCTTGCATAGTAGACATTGAACAAAAAATTATTTGTGATTATAGCTAAATTATAAACTAGAAAGAAAAAATGTAATCAGCCGCGAATTCAACTAAATTTTTGATATATTTAGAAATGACAACAAAGCTCTATTGAATACAAAGATAGAAAAATATTTAGCTGAAAAGAGGTTTTTTTAAATTTTGACCCTTGATCCTACAATGATTTAATAATTCAATTATAAATAATTACTGAATTGCATTATAAACAATTACTAGTCCATTAAATTTACAGAAAAAATACTCATTATTACATTCATTCATGTTTCGATTTCAAACTTCGCGATATTATTTGAGACAGAAGGCAGAAACTGTAACAAATTTCTTCGCTCTTGCTGCACGAGCAGACGACATATCGGTATAATTTTGCATTGTTTATTTCGACGCATTAGAGTATTCTGTTGCTAAATTTCGATAACATGCCACCTGTAGAAAAATCCATTTATAATTTATTATTAAATAAAGCCGTAATTCGTGGAGAAAAATCACGCGTTCTGATTGGTTGTCAGGATGGGTCGAGCACTCTTAATATTAGTATAGTTCTGACCAATGAACTTGTACAATGTACTTCAGTCAAATTTACATCATGGTGAAAAAGACCTGTTATGGCAGAATTGAGCGAGGTTCTGCAGGCCATATGTAAGCCTTCGACGTTGATTGGTAGTCTCGTTGTATAAAGTTGCTATGATACCAGTTGATAATACCGGCTTTGTTACTGAATTGCGGAATTTTATTTGCAAAAAGTTAAGTCTTTCCACTTGCACTCCTATCGAATGCAAAGAATTGCTCACCATAAACAGGAAGAACTTTAAGGCAATCTCACCAAACTTGAGGGCAGTGCACATTTTTCCCTAAAATTTTTTATTGAACCGTAGCGAGGATGACAATATCGACAGTGATAACCGCGGAAGAAGTAGTGAACGTATCCCAAGAAAGAAGGAACGCCGCGACGAGCTTTTCAAATAATAGCGCCCCTATAGGAAGCATAGAAAATTATATGCAATTCAAAACGTTACTTAGTGGGTACTAGAACTGGTGGTGTCGCCACCTAGCGGTCGGATGCGATAATACTAGAGCAGTAACGCACACTGCGAAATTCGTACCAACTCAGCCTTATAGGAGGCTGTGTTAGGAAGGGCTTATTTGAGATGCATGCGCCTGCATGCGGGTTAGAACAATAAAACGATTGTTTATAAAAATCGCTGCCAATTCTTTGGCACGTAGCTGCCTCCAACTGAATTTATAGTTCCAATACATAAAATGTTGTTCAAATATACAGTATTGTCTTGTCTTGAAACTGTGGGAATATGTTCCCGAAGTGTTCCAAGGATCTCATGAATTATTTCAGAATTTTTTCATAAATATTCTTCGAGTTACAGAGGGTCAAGTTGTAGGTGATCTAAGCATTTTTTGCATTTTTAAAATGATAAAGGTAAATGTTAACTAAAACAGAACGGCTTTCGTCAAAATGGCTTAACATTTTTACAGGAAATAGATATTATGTATTGCTGACTCCTAAAAGAAAGCTTTGTAAAAGTCAAATTTTCAGTTTCGCTGAAACTTCGTAGAAGTGCATTTGGAGTACGAATCATGCGTTTTTAGAAAATGTCCGTGCGGATGGCTGTGTGTATGTACGTATACCGTCATAATTCTGGAACCACGCGATCGATCGTAATAAAATTTAACATGCATATATGTTTTCTGATTCTGAATTCGGAAACATTTTTTTTTTATGATTCTGATCATTTTATGGCCATATTATAGCCATTTTTTGATTTTTGAAAAAAAAATTTTCCGTTTTTTGATAATATGATCTATACAATATATTCAACAATAGTGTACATATATAAAAGAGCATAAAATCGCCTACTTTTTTCCGCAAGATTTTCCAGATTGACCGTTCCGTTCAATTTTTATGATAAAAAAGGTGATTTAAAAAAATTAATATCTCCAAAACTAAATCGTCAAACATTTTACCAAAATGTATGACAATAAAAAACGATAATATCTATTTGCTGTAAAAATTTTAAATCATTTTGATGACTAGTTTTCAAGCTAAAAATCGAAAACTAAAAAAAATGGGTTTTTCATGTCGTACGATTACGGGAGTAAAAAGGTTTTAATTAAATTGAAATTTTGGGGAAATATCGATCTTTTGATCACCTCGGCTAGGTTTTTTTTGCAGCTTATGAAACTGATTAGTTTAATAAGTATTAAGATTCAAATTCTTTGTCTCTCACCCTGTATACCGTGTATAACTGAAAATTACTATTTTCGTTAAACCTTACAACTTGCTAACTAAAGTTCAGAATGTTGAGAGAATTCATGATTTTATGAGGTTATGAGAACCCTATGGTATTTAAAATATTAGAGTTTAAATTTTTCATGAAAGGTTATGTATCACCAAAAATCTTAAGAAAATATTTTTTTTAATGAGTAATATGATTCATTAAATTAAAGTTATAAGTAATGATCATTATAATAGAGAAAAATACCTTAAATAACAACCATCAACTTATTACCATCCCATTATCGCATGCAGAGTGACTATTAGCAAATAAGTTACGTGAAAATTTTGAATATTGTTATTTATCAGTCCTATAATGGTCATTACTTTATATTTTATCATAATACTCATTAAACAAATTATTTTCTTAAGATTTTTGGTGTTTTAAAAGGTGATACATAACCTAAATATCCTCGAGATAGAGACAGCTCGCCGAGACCTGCCAAAACTACCAGTGAACACTCGCTGTTTTTACTGAAAAGTCGCTACTGTGGCACACTCGCTAAAACTACCGTTTTTTACAGTAGAAATGGCTGTTTTTTTTTTAGTGTAGGCGTAAACTGTAATTAAGATATAAACGTAAGCAATGTATTTTTGCGTATTTGTAATTTCAGTGGGAGTGTTAAGAATGCTCAAGAAATGACAAATACGAGTATTCTACCCGCTCGATCTATGATTGGTTTCTGCTTCTTAATTTACTAAAGCTGTCGACGCGTGGCGCTGGCGCGCTTGCAGCTTCGCTTGGCGTCGCGACTCCGTACACGCCGGACGTTCGTGACTGTATAACTGAATTCTTTCTAAGTTTAATAAAGATATTTCCACATCAGCAGTTATTTATTTATCAATACGGATCACTAAAATATTTTAATTAATTTTTTTACATTAAAATTTGATAAAACTGGTCACTTAAACTTAACTTTGTAACGAATTTCAACCGTTAATTTTCTACCAGGGAAACTATGCTGTAAAAATAGCTATTGCGCATACTATTTGTTATATAGAATTACTTAAAACAAGATCACTCTGTGCTACTAGCGACCAATTATGAATAAAAATCGTAGAATTATCACAATTCCATAGAAAACTTCGCATGAAGTCTTAGACTAAGAAATGCTTGTTATTTGTTACAGTATATATCTAGTGAATATGATAACTAGAAAATATATCTATTTTTCACAAATTTTTACTGATAAATAGATACGAACCAAAGTGAATTCGTTTTAATGCATTCCAGATAGTAAAATTTGAATGCAATGATTTTTTGAAGGAATACATCTTTATCTCGTTCCAGCAAACTATCTGGACTACGATCGTTGCAAATTTTTTGTTTATACAGATTCAGAAAGAAGGGCCTTAAATAAAAAATAAAAATTACATAGATGCTATATTTGTTATAAAAATAACCCAACTTATATTATTCTAGAATAATACATGATGATAAAGCTCAAAGCAGAAATATATAACAAGCCCAATGATATATTATATACCAAGAGTAAAGTGGACTTTTTTAGACCGAGTGTGGAGTTAGCATTACAAGGTAAAAAAAACACAGCCATTGGTGCACACCATATATTTTTTGTAACGCGTGTGTTTCTTAAACGTTTTTAGCGGGGCTGACATAACTATTTTTTGACACGGCAACCACGCTCTTGCTCAGAATTTATATGAAAGCAAAACTTAATTCTTTTAAAATAATAAATAAATAATATAAATTCATCGAAACCAGCGCTTTTTCAAAAAGTAAATATTATTGACATTCAAATAAAATAACACACATGCTATATACGTCAATATATTGTATTCAATATTTATCCTTTATTTGACATTAGAAATTACCAATTATTTACATTTTCAATGGCAGTAGTATAATGTATAAAATATTATTCAACTAAAATTAATTATCTTCGAAAAATATATTTATATGGCACTAGACTCTATCGAGACTTGACGAAAAAATCACACTATAATCTCACTAAGTTTTGATCCCTTAAAATAACAATCCAAGTAATTACAGTAACGATATGATTTCGCGACCCGATACCCTCGCACATTCTCAAATCCGATATACTTGCACACATATAGACAGTTCGTTGTGAAATCTCGCTCACATTTATGATATACAAAAAAAATCGCTTCAGGAAAAACGCCATCGTTGGCACGCTGCTGCTCCTGTTGCCCTTCCAAAAGACCGAAAACGAATCACTCACATTGCAAGCCAAAGTAATAACGCGTATAATCACAAGCCAAGGAAACGTATGAAAAAAATACAATTTCTCGCTCATCTCGCCTCTCACGCAGAATTATCAGCAGCAGCCAGTGGAGCATTATGCAAGAGCACGCGCAGCGCTTGAGCCCTTGAAAAAATAATTGATGTTATGCTCTAACTCGCCGGCGAGACCTTATCGCAACGCGCTATCGTGTACAGCTTCTTGTAAAGCTTGGAAAAAGGTCTCCGGAGTTCACGCGTTATACTTTTTTGTTTTCATTCACGAGACGATACGCCCCGCCACCGACAATGAGCGAGAGGGCTATCGTCTAGATGTGAGTGTATATATATATATATATATATATATATATATATATATATATATAATACGTGGCGTGATGCTGCGCACTCGATATCTTTCTTATATATACATTTACGCAAGTACGTGCAGCGTGATGTACGTAACATTTATTAAGCTTATTTTCCAAAGCGCGGCTTCCAGCAAATTTCACGGACAATTGCATAAAGTTTCGCATGTATATATGTACAACTTAGTCATACGCATTGGCTCTTGCTCTAGATTTCGGGGAAAAGAGCAAAACTGTTTTTTTACTTTATTTTCCCTGTTGAAACTCGCAGCGAGTCAGCTTGATAGACAATCAGGTAAACATTCGAACATCCAGAGATATGAGCATTTAATTTTTATCCGATTATCCTGTTCCCTCACACACTGCACCATCGTAATGAAACCGAGTAACTATAATACAGACATAATATTACATACATATATAGCACGTATAAAAAAAGGCAAGCTCCTGCGCAGTACATTGAATTCGTGATTAATTTCGCAAGCGTATATAATCATCGTTTCATTAAGTTATATTTTTGTTTGCTTTTTAGGCGATTAGTTATTAGCGTAAAGAGCAGTCTTCCAAATTTAATCAGTTCTATATTTTTCCGAATCCCCGCGCATTATCGTTAAAAATACGATCGTATTATTATCCGCCGAAAACCGTGTCTAATCGCTATAAAAATAAGCTTTCTTCATTTCTTTCTTGATAAGGTATAAACTTTGATCGGCTCGTCAAACGGTATCTACTCTAAGAAGTTTGATTCCGTATGAAATCGTGAAAATTATGATGGTATACCTATGCAGAAATATAATAAATACATATACGAACATGAAGCTGAAATTTTCAGTCCTCCGCATTGTTACGTATTGATGATACAAAAATTGCATTAGCAAAAGCTAACAATGATAAAAGCCTTAAAATTAAAATAAGCAACAAGGTACGAGTCGTATAAAGCAGTCTTCCTTTTTGGACGTCCACCTAATATGTCAAACTCTCGATATCAAGAGAGACTTTCTGTACACCTACAGAACGCTTCTGAAAATCATCAAAGCTGCAGACCGACGTATGAGCAGCTTGTGCACCAAACTCCTACACCGCACAAAATAATTTAGCGTATACACACTCGGCGTCGTGGCGATTACTAAAACGTAATCGAACAAACGCGACGCCATCCTCATTCTTTCTCAAAATAAATGGAGCAGGGGCCAACGGACTTGGCCTCGCCTGTCTCGATGAGCGGATCCTGTCCTGAAACGTTTCTATGCAGTACGATGTGCTTCTCGTTTCGACGTTTGCTCAGCAGGCAGCCGAGACTGACGACCGCTAGAATGAGGCCCAAAAGGCTGCCCCAGTGTAGACAGGCCTCGACTGCACTGGCTGTGAAGTGGGCGTGATAGAGGATATTCATCACGGATTCGGGGATCTCGTCGATGCCGACCTCGACCCAGAGGATCGGCAGGATGGTACCGTCCTTGATACGGCCCATGAACGGCACCGCGTCGGCTTTGCGGGCTTCCAGGTTTATCTGCACACGGGACCAGCCGCCGATCGGCACGGCCAAACGCTGAAACAATCGAGGATTTCGTTTATTAATTATATTTTTGGGATTTATTGCAAAAATGATATCAGATAAGTATGTTAGAAGAACGTTCGGCATTTCAAAGGTTTATGATAATGTTTGATGAAACGTCGTTGAGAAGTCTTAATGAATGCAATTGAAAGTGACGATCACGCATGTGCAATATTTTCTCTGTTGCTATTATTACGATGAAAAAGCGCATCTAAGTGTGCGCTATCGTTGCTGTTTTAAGCTGAGAGGAAATTAGATAAGATTATTTGCCCGTGGCTTTTCCCATCTTCAGGCTACGTTACACCACGCGCGTCTTTCGGGAAAATCGAATATATACACTTGCTATCAGTGAATGTTTGTAATCTTTGCAATAAAGCTTAGCGATTTTACATCACACGCGAGCATGAATTTTTCAAATTGACCAAGTTGTCGATAAATGTCAGATTTGACACGTGTCAAGATTAGGATTACTACGAATGCTGTCGCATGCAAATTTTCCAAAGCGCCGCGTTGGTATCACGCTTTGCAAATTGCCGCAATATCGCGAATAAAAATCGTATTTTCTCGATCGCGCAAATTTTACTAATCATTTCCCTTATAATGATATCGATAATTAGGATGGCAATAATGTTTCTAATCATTTTTTCAAACCGTCAGTCAATATGATAAGATCTGTTTTTTTGAACGGCGTTAGAGAGTAATCTTGAAAAAGTGCGCGTTACAGGATTAGTGTACACTAAGTATAAACTAATGCTATCTTATTTCTACACCGATCATAGTTAGCGATCATCAGCTTCTAGCGTGACCGAATCGAAAGAATTAATAAGAAATAAATAAATAATTTTTCAACTCACTGGATGTAAATCAAGGTAAGATCCGTGAAGCTCCTCTTTGGGCTCCAATCCATCGACGTAGTCCAGCACTGACTTATCGGCTTGATAAAAGTGCGGGAACGAGGAGATCATAGGAGCCCCGAAATTGCAAGCTGAACTATTGAACAATCCCTTAGGGGCGCATACGTGCGTTACGTTTTCAGAATCTTCGAGCACTCTTTGACAAAAGCAAGAATTCTTCGTCGGAGTCGCCTCAAAAATGTCTTCTGGAAGCTTGTATCTGTAACATTATACCAATACATTAAGAATCTTTGTTGCTGCACAAGCGTTGAAAGAATGCCTTGAAGGTCGTGTAATTAAATTTCGTTGTTTGAAAAAATGTTCGATTCCGGAAAGCTCATTTTTCCAATTTTTTTTCAAAAACACCGTCCGAATAATCTCTGATCAACATGTGTCATAGCAGAAAAACTGGTTTGCGAGAATAATAAGGCACATCTGCTCAACTCGATTAATCTACGCGAATGTGCATACAAATGTGAGTAAGATTTTTTTACCGTAAAGTTGGTATCCCTTTGGAGTGGCCTTCGCCGTAATACTGAAGTGGAATGGACCGGCACATTTCTTTAGCGTAAACTTTGAGGGTGTAGTTGTGGTCGCGAATCATCTGTGGTGGGAACATACTGCCGTCCGAACCTTCGATCTTGTCACAGCTCTCGTCCTGCCAGACGTTGCGACTTTCCTTTCCGTTCATTCGCACGGTGTTGCCGAGATATCGCAGATCTTCTACGCCTGTGTCGATCGTCATGCGGTCGTTCGACAGACCGGCTTTCTGTGAGAAAAAATTGTAACCAAGTCGTTAAATTTATGAGACAGCTTTGCGGAATAAAGTGTCCCGGCAAATGGATATTAATCGCGAGCGATTGACCGTTGCTCCAGGGTTTCTGCAAACGTTTATTCTTTTGAGTCGAACTCAAGGGAGACAGTATCGTCTGCAGTTACTCGTTTGATAATTGTTATTTCAATTTAAAAAATTCAATCATCTGCACGCGCGGCCGTTTAAAAAGAGCGAATGTTTAAATGAGCCATTGATCGCGATACAATTAGAATATTCAATGTCCTTATCTGCAGTCAAAGGCTGCAGTTAAATTGAATAGAAACTAAGTACTAAAAGCTCGATAGCTTGATATTATCACTTGCTCGGCAAAATTGTCTGCGTGGTTCGGGATAAGTATAAAAATACGTCATGGAAAAGTTATAATGTTGGCATTAAAAAAAAAATATTACGTCAAATGAATTGCCTGTTATATTCGCTTTGACAAAAATCTATAAACCTTCATTTTTAGATTCATTTTCAAAAATCGACCTTTCATTTTTTCAACTTTCAAAAGAATATTAATTAATTTATTCTAAGCTGTGCGCATTTCTCACTGCACTAATTTGATAAAAATTTACGTAAGTTCATCTGATACATTTAGCATCTGAAACTGTCTAAAAGAATGTACGGCAGAGCAGATAAAATTGAATGTATATACACACAGATAGAGGGAACCTTTTTAGTCAAAGGAAAAATCGTTTTGATAAGATCAAAATCTTTAAAAAAACACGAACCGATCACGCTGTACACATCATTCGAGCATTGATGTTTGTTCAAAAACCCCCGTTTCAAGCTGAAGGTCGCATATCTTATGTTCGTGAAAAACGTAGAAAAACTGGGAAATCTCATTCATTAATGCAGTCGGCAATTAGCCAAAGACGATTAGGAAGGATTTCCCCGAATAGCGATTTCTCAAGCGCGCAAGTATATGGTAACACTCGAAACCCCAAATAAACAGCGTCATAAAAGTACTTACGAAAGCGAGTATGCCGAACTTGTCGAACGGAATGTTCTGCTGCCAGGCGAGCACGGGTTTGGAGATACGGAACAGCTCGTCGTCGTAGCCCCAGAGAAAGTCGCCGGCGCGCACTTGAATGAATGGCTTTGCGCGGATGGTCGAGAGAACGGCGGTGAGCGAGACCTGGGCGAGGAAGCTCATGTCTCTGGAGAAGGCCATGGCCGTGAAAAGCGGCACGTTCGGCACGACGATCCTCTCGTCGTCGGGGCTGCCGCCCTCCCACTGATACGTCCTCTGCTCCTGGTAACTCAGCCGACCGTCCTCTTCGATCTCGGGGTTGACGCGAGTCAGCGTCTCGCGATAGATGTAGGGGCCGAGCTCCTGGACGCGCAGTTTCTCCGCCTCGCCGTTCATGAACTCGTCGACGTTGGTGTAGTTAAAGATGCGGATGCGGTAGACGGCTCGCACCGAGGGACGCTGCCACCAAGCGAAGCTGAGGCTACCATTGCTCAGCTGCAGGTTCGAGACGATCGCGTCGTTGAAGAAGTCCGTCAGCCAGGTCAGGCTGAGCAGACCCAGACTGAAGACCGCCAGTGAACTAAGCAGCCAGACGGCCCAGTTGCGTGCGAACAGTCGACGGCAGCTCGGCATCGGAGCCGTCATGTCCGACGAGCTGCTCTCGTCTCTCAACTCCTTCACCGGCTGCTTTTTCTCCGCGCAGCTCGTCATGGCGATTGACGTCGGAGATCGGTTCGCGCTGGACTACAGTCGGACTGGCGATCGGTTATCGCGTGGCGTGATTCTCAGCTGCTGTTGTGTACTCAACTAGTATACGTGTAGCAGTCAAAGTGTCTGAAAAGCGTATTCAGTAGTCCGGGTAACAGCTCATGTTTGTGCTCCGGTCGACGCGACTTCTTCCGGTAAACTGAGTCGGTCAGCTCAAAGAGGTTCGCGATCAAGACTCGCGCGCCGATCGTCAGCTTATGTGCGAGCAGGCAGGGGTGTCGAGTGACTGGCTTATTGGTCGCCACTGTCGGTCCAGAAATCCACCGCCGGCGTTAGCGCGTTTTTTCCTCTCGCTCGACTTAATCGCTCCGATAACCTTGTTGCTACTCGCACTGCCGATGTCGTCGAGCCAAGCCTGACCCCGACGCATACTATAGGTATGATGGCTCTCATAGCTCGAAATCGCTTGGATCGATCTGTGTTATGTGCGTGTACTTGTGCTCTGCTATCTCTGTCTCCGCATACAGTCCGCGCTACCCCGAGGCGGCTCAGACGTGGCTGCGCTCTGGCTCTTTGGGAGATAAGGCTCGTCGAGACGCATCGCCCCCGCCCGCAATACTGCTGCTGATGCTTAGCTCCGAGTTGTCTGCATGATTTTTTCAGATGGTGGATTTTTCAGCCGTCATTTTGATTGGCAAATTTTCCTATAATGCTGCTTGATCCTTATACGATCCAGTGGAATAGTTTACAGAGATGAACTGTTGATTCTTGGATCGATAGTAAAAAGTTTTTGCGGTTAAAAGACGGTCGGTGGAATGTTCTGGAAGTGCTGGGTTTACTTTTGAGTTTCCATGCCGTCGAGTTCTATTTTCGATTTTTCGATCGAATTTTTGATTATTCGCACTTATTTATGAAATAATATATGAGCTATCATAATGAAGTTCAAGACCAATACCGCGAATTCAATCAGATCGATCTTCCTTATGCTGACCTTTTATAATCTTACGAAAATTATATGCACAAAAAGCAGTAGCTATAAAGATAAAAACGTCAAAAAATAATTCTTGTTAGACTGATATTCATTCATCCGTTTCCAAGATATTTGCGGGATACGATGTGGCGTGATGTCTTATTCATTTTTTCATTTAGCTCGTTTTTTAATTTAAAAAACAAGTTTATAAGTCACAGTTAGATTAAAGTGTATTTATGTTTTGATACGCAACTGTTCATAAAATACGTATGAATATCTCCTTTAAGGTTATGAAGGCTTCCAGTACAAATACATTTTTATAATTTAAATTAAAATATTTAATCTACATTGGTTATAATTATATTATAAATTCATAAAATGACATCGTAAGAATAGTAGATTTTGCTCTACAACAAATTTTTCATGAAGAAAATGACTTTAGTAAACTTACATCTTTCTTTGAAAGAAAAGGGTAGTAATGATGAAACTAAGATCAAAATTATTCTAAGTTTTTATGAAATTTTAATGACACCTTAGGCAGCGGCGATCCTTGATATTCTATAAGATGTTGTAATCTTTTTGCATTTACTTTCCTCTAAATTACAATTTGATTCCATTTTTCTATAATAGTTTAAAATGGAGCGAAAAGATGATTTAAAAATTTTTATACAAAATGTTTTGTCTTCAAATAGCGCAGACAATTTTTTACGTACCACTGCGATAAATACTATCTTGACTACTTTTTCTGAATATATTTCATTTATAAGTATTATGGCAGTCAATAAAACTGATCATTTTTGCTATACATGTGTATAACTTTAACTTTGATCTTAAAATGACTAATTTTTCTTAACGATCAAAAATCTATTGCAGTTTGCGTAAATAAAAGCTTAAAATCAATTAGCAATTAAAAATAATCCACTACTCTCCATTTTAGCTCTGTTTGCAACATATTGCTTATAATTATAATTATTTATATATATATATATATATATATATATATATATATATATATATATATGTAAATAAGTAATTACTCAAATTATAGAATTCTACGGGGAAAAAACACTCTTTTGGTTGCAAAAGCCGAGAAAAAACAAAAGCCGGGACACGCGTCCGCAACTTTTTTTTCTCATGTTTAGGAAATGCGAAATCACGTTACAACACTGAAAAAGTGCCTTGTGACACTGTTTCTTGAGCCACTCAAATTCGTCGAAAAATAGCCATTGTTCAAGGGCATGTACCTAATGCATAAGAGCACAAACAGAAAATATATTACAGTAGAATGAAAGAACGGGAAAAAAGCTTTAATTTAAAAAAATGCGTTGAAAATGCTTGAGTTTGTGAAAAGTTAGCTGCAATTGAAAATGTGGAAAAATCATGAATAAAGATACGAATTTCTTGAATTCGAAAAATCCTGCAATTTTCATGATTTTTTCACATTTTTAATTGTGCGTAATTTTTTACAAAATCAAGGAATTCAATGTTTTTCTTAAATTAAAGCTCTTTTCCCGTGCTTTCATTCTACCGTAATATATTTTCTGTTTGTGCCTTTATGCATTAGGTGTACACAAACAGATGTATACATGCTCTTGAACAATGGCTATTTTTCGACGCATTTGCGAGGGGCTTATAGAACAGTGTCACAAGGCACTTTTTCAGTGTTGGAATGTGGTTTTGCATTGTTCTAAACATGTACAACATGAAAAAAAAACTTCCAAATTCCAACTTCTGCAACCAAAAATAGTACATTACGATACGTGTGACTTAAATGGTTCTTTTTTACGTATAAAATTTTATAGCACAGACTGCTAAAATCCGCAAGTCTCGCCTATTCGTGACTTAACAGAGTATTTTAGCCACACAGTGCTATAAAGTGTATTTTCTCGTACAATATTTTCATTTCAAGTAAACATGTACAAAAATTTTGTATAACTTAACGATTGTGTCCCGTCCATAAAATTGGAAATCCCCACATGTACTTATAAGTCGGAACATTGTTTACACAAAACACGCATAAACGCAATCATAACTTGAAAATTTGTATGTGTCAACAACAATGTACGCGCACCATTTTTACTCTCCACGCACTCATCTGCATCGTGACGCAAGGGTATTTCGCACAACAGATCCAAAGCAATTTGTAGCTACATCATAGATTGCATTACGACTTTTTCCATTCCAGCAAAACATTGAACATTTATTTGGGTTAGACGCGTCCTCAGATTTGATAAGGCGTGTTTGGTAAGCAGTTGACGCAACAGCAATTTTTTTCTCATGCGTTTTAGACAAAACATTGGGGAAAACATTTCTACCTTCAGCAGATTGCGATTGCCGCCGCGCCGTCACTGGCTGTCTTCGGGCACGTGTCGACGTCGATGTATAGTTTGGATGTCACCGCACTTTACTATCTAACAAATTACTTTGATGACAAAAAACCTTAATCAACGCGTTTCTTATTTTGTCTGTAAACCAACAATCGTACTAATTGCGACTGCATGGTTTCACAATTTCATCTGTATGCATAAAAATGAGTGAGCACGTGATCATATTTTCAAAGACTAATATTTTTTAGAGATTAAATTTATTAACAGCTTTGTGATGAAATTAATATTCAATGCGCATCGCTGATGGCTACAGCAGCCTATTGTGCAAGAAACCGTTGAGTTTTTAGGAAAAGTATAATTATATCACATCAAAATTATCGAATAATATATCGTATAATATGCTGTTATAATAGTAATAGACTGCAGCGATACATGAACACAAAATGAGCTTTATTTATAGTCATTATCTAATTAACTTATCCAGTTGACAGGTCGTGCTATTTTTTCATTCTGAGAGACGGCGATGATCTTGTCATTAAAACGACATGCCACTATCCGCAATTTGTGATTTTTCGCGTCTGGCAGAGATAGCCTGACAATTGCACGAGACGGAACCGACAGCAATTATCGCTGATCAAGTAGCACAGTTTTCATATAGATATGTGCAATTCCATGGCTAACAGCTAGTACCCAACTAAAAAACAATTTTTTTCGGAAAGTATATTATATTTATTTTTAACACTTTATACATATTTGTTTTTATAAAATTGTCAGGATTCGACGTTGTTTTACGTTTTGTTTCAACATATTTATTACTGTAATTTAATTAACTTTTCAAAACTAATAATAATATATTACGATACGTGTGACTGAAATGCCCAGATATTGCATGGCACTATACACCATGAAATATCTGGTCCTTTAAATCTCAAGTATCATATACTAATTTCTCTAGCTCAAGTAACCTCAACCCGACACTGATTAAATAAAGGAACGAGTATAAGGGTTGATACGAGTGCAGATATTACAATCTTGCAACACCATGGAGGATAGAAATCTACAACAGTCGCCATTGGATATATTGCTGATTCACTCAATAATAAACTAGGGCGCGCCACCTGCGGCCTTACGGCCCACAGTGTGAACAAAATTTTTTGTTGTATTAAAACCTGATATCTCACGATTGAGTGAACAGAATTAAATGAAATTTGGTTGGAGTATAGTTTGAGTTATGTGGAATAAGAGAAAAATATTGGGATGGCCCACAATAGTTTTCAGGGGCCTCAAAATTCAAGGAAAAAAGGCCCATTTTACGATTTTAGCGATAAAATCTTTGCCTTTTTCAATATTTATAATATTTTTTGGAAAAAAACTATGCGACTTACGGTGTAAGGAAGTGAGTAAAGTTTTGAAGTTTGTGTAAAAACGTGTAAGAAATGTGTCTGTGCGTGTGTGTGTGTGTGCGTGTGTTCGTATGTATACGCCTGTATCTTGGCTTCTACTCAGAATCGAATGTATGCTTCTTATACTTCAGGTTGAGAATTTAAACGCGTCCGCATTGAAGCAGCTTCATTCGTAGATGCATGACGCATCAAGTGACCAACAGCTCTTACAATTATTATTTATTGACTATCAATCATTTATAGCTACGATTATAAATGTTTTATCGCCTCAGGAGCTGAACAAATTCTTGGATAAACTGCTTGAAAACAAGTTGTTCAAGTCGGCCATCGCATCTTTGAAATATGTCTTCAATAACGAATCATTGCTCGTTGATGTGGTCACTGAGTTGCGACTAAATAGTACTAGAAGAGTGAAGTCATACAGCAAAAGTTTCCAGAAAGTGCTACAAAGGGAGTTATATCCAAATTATCCGAAAAAATCGGAAAAACCGAGAAAAGAATTGGTTGAAAGTCTGTGAGGATCAAAAAAGTTCATAAAGTGTTTCGAATGAGCTGACTTTGTAAGTACACTAAGAAAAATTGGATAGGAAAAACTACTATCTCGGATGATAAAGTGGTTACCAACTCGAAAGATATTAAATTTTACTATCTTTTATAGTAGAATTTACTACAAAAAATATTAATTTTTACTATCTCAGATAGTAAAAATTATTATGGCTTTCAACGAAACTTCGTCAACAATTTTTACTATCTTTTATAGTAAAATTCACCATAGGCGATATTAGTTTTTACTATTTCAGATAGTAAAAATTATTGAATACAAAATATAGTATAGCAATTTTTTTGTAAAATAATGCAGATTAATCAAAAATGAAAATAAAATCAAGAGTCGAAATAGACAAAGCAAAGCCGGAGATTGCGCGCATAGCGCATGCGCTTGGCGACATTTTCAGCTATTGCCAGCGGTGGTCGCGCGACGCGCCGTCGGCATCAGCGACACTCGGCGTACACCGTATACGTGCCTCTCAGTCCCGGCAAAATCGCGCGTTTTTGTCGATAAGCGTAATAGTCCAGTAAAATTAGCTGTGAAATCGCCCTGCGGTAGAAATGGCTGCATTTTGGATATTTGGTAAATCGGGGTCGGAAAAGCCGATTCTGAAATTTGCAGCTTCCTAGAACGAGGGGTTCTATGCGAAAACAGCGTGCGAAAGTTATTTTTGCTTATATCTCGAGATCGGCTTGACCTATGAAAAAATGGCTGGCATCAATGGAAAGAGCGTTAAATTTTGCATTGGAAACGATTTTTTACTCGATTCCGATGAGCGCAAAGTTTCGAGATAATTAATGAAAAAGAAATTTGCTTGGTGTAGAGGCAGGGGAGGGGAGCGCGCAGACGACATGGCCGCCACCGCTCTCTCCGCGCGCAGCGGCGGGACGGCGGGAACCGAGCCGCGCTTGAATGCGTCCTGCGAAAATATCATTTTTGACTTCGCGGCGACACCCGGAAAACTTTGTAAATTACTTGAATAAAATGTTTTTGTTAGACCTATTTTTTAAGGAAGTAAAGGTAATCACAAGGAGTATGTACATACAATTCTTCTTATTAAAATTAATCTTGTGAATAATTTATGAAAATATTGGGATACCATTTTTAAATGTGGCTATTACACAACACAACGGGTAAATAATAGAAAGATAAAAATGTTAATTTAAAGTTGACCTTTTTATACAAAGTTATAAATGACCCTGACTATCGCAACTTATTTAATTATTTTCTCTGTGTTTATTAACAACTCCGTTTTGAAATATAATTATTTTTATAACTCCTTTTATGGTTCTTGATTTTTCTATATAATAAAAGGTATTAGTATTTTCAAAATCATAGCTATACTATACTATTTGATGTTCTTTATTTTACGAAAGTATGAAAAATATGAAACGCAATTACTACTAAATTTTTGGTAATCTCGAAATAGAATTTCGAGAAAAATTTTTTAATTCAGATTATTTAGTGCGATATAAATACCAGTGTCTCAAATGCACTCTAGAAAAAATCATTCGCGACGTATCATATAACCGAACTCATCCCAACATCCTGTCACCACATACTAAATGTTTATAAATTATGAAAGTCAACGCCACATTCTCAATTCATTACTCGAGCTGGTTAATCATACGTCAGAACACTCTGGTATCTCATCGAAGTAACATCGTGCTCTAAAGAGTGTATTCCAGAGTCATTTTTAACTAAAAATCTATTAGAAATCACAAAATTATTGTCTTTTGAGTGTGTTCCTTGGCAGTTTTTTAAATTGTGATATCAGCTTATTGATTGGTTTCTGAATCCTAGAAGAATATTTTATTATTTTCGAAGAATTTATTCAGAATTACGGTATGTACACATATTTTATTTATTCATATAAATGCTAGAAATTTAGATTAAATATTTTAATACGATTGACATTTAAAAACTTTATAGCAAAGAAAATAAATATTTATTGAAAAAAGATGCTAGGTTTGTAATGCAATAAAATAGTGTCCGCACTACATAATGACATTATTCAAATAATGCACTGCAGTAGATTTATGTCAAATACTTTTTCATTTTAAATAGTACAAGTAAAAGTGTTAAGTTAGTGTATGCGTTAGATATGAAAATATTATTTGCATTTTCGCAACGAAAACTAGTACATTATTACGCTCTTTTGCGCAAGATATCTGATTCGAACTATTTGAATTTTGCATCGTGTAATATGGGCTTTGCCGAAATCAAAGTCGAGATTGAGTGTAAATGATAAGAGGTAAAATCAAGCTCATTTTTAAAAATGTCCATATTACACGATGTTAAATTTAAATAGCTCGAATCAGATATTTTACCTGTCAAGTGTACATACATTTCGCACTCCCGCGGCAAAATGTAGTACATTTTATACTTTATATTAATGCATGGTTAGCGAGTTCAATTGCACCACGTACAAGTACTTGATTCTTTTTATTTTGATTTGTAATACCTACTTTTATTTATAGCAGCCTACGCGATTTGGATTATATTTATATTACGCTTGTTTTCTTAGAAATTTTTACGTGAAAGCTGAAATTTTGCGTAGGTCTTCTTAATATTATAACGAGTATATTGTAGTTTTTATTTTATTCTCTAAACTTTAAAAACATGGCAGTCTTACATGTTCATCGACTATTTTTGACCTCGCTTCATATTAACCTGCCAACTTTGAAATCGAAAATTACGGAAATATGTTCGGTAACCAATATTGGGAAAAACGAGAATTTTGTATACACTAGACGCATATATCTTCAGAGTTTCACATTGCATACTCTTAACATTCGTTGGTAGGGTTCGTTTTATACACAAGAATTTAACACGAATTTTTATATGAATTCTTTTTACACGTACGTTTTTACATTGAACACAAAGAGACTCGCTACGCTCGGGCGCTTAACCTCGCCGTGCCAGAATGTGCCTCATACGACACTTGTATCGTAATGTACTATGGGTCACTGAAACTAAAGAAATCGCTTCCGCGCATACAAAAGTATATGAAATATGACTATTTCATTTTTTCAGCGTCATTGGTGCACCGATTAAATCAAATTTGGGATGCAAGGTAATGCCATTTTTACGCTCATTGGATAGCTATATTGTTGAGAACATTTATTACTTATTTAATTCATAATTAACTATACATACTTAATAATTATATAGCTAATTTCGATAATATTAATAAAAAGTTCATACAATAAGTTTTCCGGATGTCGCCGCGAAATAAAAAATGATATTTTCGCAGGACGCATTCAAGCGCGGCTCGGTTCCCGCCGTCCCGCCGCTGCGCGCGGAGAGAGCGGTGGCGGCCATGTCGTCTGCGCGCTCCCCTCCCCTGCCTCTACACCAAGCAAATTTCTTTTTCATTAATTATCTCGAAACTTTGCGCTCATCGGAATCGAGTAAAAAATCGTTTCCAATGCAAAATTTAACGCTCTTTCCATTGATGCCAGCCATTTTTTCATAGGTCAAGCCGATCTCGAGATATAAGCAAAAATAACTTTCGCACGCTGTTTTCGCATAGAACCCCTCGTTCTAGGAAGCTGCAAATTTCAGAATCGGCTTTTCCGACCCCGATTTACCAAATATCCAAAATGCAGCCATTTCTACCGCAGGGCGATTTCACAGCTAATTTTACTGGACTATAAGTGCGTGCGAAATCAGTGGATGAATGTGCACATATTGTTCGCGTTTGTGTGTGTTTCGTCGCTCGGAATTGTGTCTGCTTCGTCGCTCGGCTTTATTGAACCAATCAGAACACAATGAGCGACTTGATGAGTGAGTATTCAACAGAATCGACAGAAGACGAGACAGAAGAGGTTAAGTCGGACGAACTATCTCCAAACAACGAAGGTGACTTCGAAGACGATGTGCATATCCCGAATACGGCAGCAGAAAAGAAGTCTCCTGAGACAACAACATCAAATCCTCCTGTAAACGAGAGGTCGACTTCAAAACCGTTCGAGTAGATGCACATACATCGGGCACGGCAACACTCGCGGAGACAGTGGCGGCCCGAAAAAAGTCTCTTAAGACAGCAACATCGAGTGCTCCTGTATAGAATAAGTCGGCATCAGCTTCTAAAATCGTTCGATCGGGTGTGCGTACACCGGGTACGGCGGCGCTCGCGGAGGCAGTGGCGGCCCGAAAAAACTCTCCCGACACAGCAACATCGAGTGCTCCTGTAAAAAAGAAGTCGGCATCAGCTTCTAAAATCGTTCAATCGGGTGCGCGTACACCGTGTACGGCGGCGCTCGCGGAGACAGTGACGACACGCAGTAATTCGCCCGAGACGTCATCGAATCTTTCTGTAAACAAGAAGCATCAATGTAAACATCAGCATCTAACACCGTTCAAGCGGGGACACATACATCGGGTACGGAGGCACTCGCGGAGGCAGCGGAAGCACAAAGTAATTCGCCCGAGACGTTGACATCAAATCTTCCTATAAACGAAAAGATGTCGACATCAGCATCCATCACCGTTCAAGCGGGTGCACATACACCGGGTACGGCGGAACGGAATAACTCCTCTCAGCCCTCAACGTCGAATTCTTCTGCCAACGAAAATGTGACACCAGCTACTGGTACTGTAAGTTACTGTATTAACAAATAATGTTACTAATAAAAGATATATTTGTAGGGATTACACGATTATCTACGGAATACTGGTGAAGGGAAAATTATATTACATTCTTACAAAACGAATGGGAATTTATTACTTAAAAATATTAGAGCAAAATTGACTCGCTTAGTCATCAAAAGAGAAAGAGATAGGTTATTAAAAAATGTGAAACCTGAAGATGCGTTAGATTCTTTTCGGTAGAGCATTAAGCATAGTTTTAATCATAATATAATTCGTAACAGTATACAAATGGATTTTAATTGGTTTTATTAATATTCCAGTATAAGTTCGCAACATTTTGAGAAACTTGCTCAGGATATAGCTGCAATATTTGAGGGCGAGCAACCAAATACCTATTATATTCCATCCACTACAAATAATAAAATACGGATACCGGCTTCTGGAAAATTGTGGGACCACTTCAATTATCATAAAAATGTTTTAAGAGCGAATGGTCATTTACGGAAATCAACCACTGAAAACACAGTAGCTGTAAACATATCACAATCAGGTTTGTGTTTTCAATGTTGATAATAATAATAATAAAACTTTTGTCATGTAATTATTTAAAATATATCGTTGTAGAAGATGGTATGCTCAAATGGTTGGAGACAGATGTAGAACCTAATGAGATACTTGAGCAATATTGGATTTCTACTCACAAAGCACGTAGATCAGAACTGATGGTCAAACAACTGTCAGTTGCTGATTACATAGCCAAATATTTATGTTTACAACTTCAAAGTGGAATTTCTATGGTAATAATAATTTTTACAATGATATTCAACCAAACAAAATACTTTTGTAACAGTAATCCATTTTTTTCCAGATCTTGAAAGATTTTAACTTACTATATCCAAAGGAGGCACAGCTACTCTACGATAAATGGAGTACTACTTAATTATAGATTAATGTTGACAGAAACTTATCCAGATTTTATTATATTCGTAAGATTACGAATCGCAAATAGATGATGTCCAGGGGGTCGCCGATGTCGGGATTCAGGGCTCGCATATATAAAAATGCATTTTTCGTCGATATCTCGTAAAGGGAAGCTTTTCGTGAAAAACGGACGAAATTTTCGCCCCATGTATGGGGCTCGAACATTGAATTTCCATTCGAGTAGTAAATTAAATTTTTTTTTAATTTTGAGGTTAGGAATCCGTTGTTTGTTTTCGAAACGATGCGTCCTTCCTACAACTCCATAAAGCTAGAGAATGACGTCTACAACTGAGCCTTTTCCAAAAATTTACGGAGCGCACTTCCTAGAGTCCGTCATCGCCGACCCCAAACACCTAGACACGAAAAATTATGTAGCGTACTAGATAGCTGCATACTTGAGGCATTTATTTATTCGTGAAGCAATCGTTCGAAAATATAACCTCTAATTAAAGAGCTCTCGATGCTTATAGGGTAGGTGGATTTGAGGTTTTGTTTTTAGATGAAAAATTATCACCTCCGCTTGCTTTCCTTCTATGTGCTGCGCACAAAAATTAAAGCTCGAGATATACTATGCTATTATTTATGGATTGCCGTTATTTATTATTACTTTTAGTTTGTACATGTTGAAGTACTTAATATATCAGATATGAAGTTTTGAACGTAATAGTTCAGTTTAGGTAAACGGATAGCACACACGACTACCACGCTGATGACCCAGGATCGATTCTCGCCCCCGACAAAATTTAATTTAATTTCTTTGTTTCTAAATAATATAATTTTCATACTAAATTAGTAAAAATTTATAATAATAAGTCTAAAATAAATAAACAAAGAAAGAAATTAATTTTTTTATTCCTCAGTGTACATTTCTAATCGATTTAAAATCCGACTTTTTCACTGATTTAAGCAGTGACCATTTCACTAATTCATTCAGTGAATAGTCACTATTTGGCAGTTGCATACTTTTCACTGTATAAATTAGCACATATGCACTATCAATCAGTGAAATTTCACTATTTTACACGGAGAGAGTGCAAAATAAATGAGCTTCTAAAATTTCCTCAAAATCTGTCCATGTACTAGGCATTTTACCTTATAACTTTTCTATAACTTTTGAGTAATGCACACCTACGCTCCGCCGGTAACATATATGTCATATCTCTCCAAAACTAACATTTGGACCATCGGACTTTTCTGTAAGCAGCGGTTATGCGTGCAGGGCCAGTGAACGGAAAATTCTCGAACACTTTCTGTAACTTTTAAAAGTCAGGAAAAGAGTGAACACGCCAGTGTATCTAAAAATTAATTTTTTTTTGGCCTGTGAGATAAAAAATTACACGTTAAAAGGGTGATTTTGACGCCAGGTCGCTTGCTGTACGTAAGTTTTAAGGTTAGATATTGATAATTGAATTTTTCAAAACCCTTGGGGCTAGTTTGTACATCAAGTACGGGGTAATATTGTACATAAGATAAACATAGAAAGATATGGACTCGAAATCCATTTTTCATAAACATGCCTTTAGTACTTTAATCATAGCTTAAAATGGTTCGCAGATACTAAAAAAAGGTCAGTATAAATGCGGTATGCTCAAAAAAGCTGTCAAATGCCGCATATATAAGCTGTGGTAAGGGATGACTGACCTATAGTAGCGACATGGGTCGCCAATATGATATAAAAGCTTCATATCTGTCACAGCACTTACAAAAATAAAAAAAATAAAGTTTGAAACATTATGTATACAATTTTATGATTAATTTTTTCACCCCATTCTGTATTTAAATTGAATCTGTATAATATTGCCTCGAGACCGTTATAGGATTGCCCCACCCCTGGCGCAATTTTATAAAAGTTATGCTTCGTTAGAGTTGTAGACGGATTTTTACAGTGGCCTTTTAGGAAGCTGAAAATGTTTGTATAACAACTTTAATCCAAGTACTTGAAGCCTAATTGATTGATTTTTTATTTTTTTTAACGGTTTTAAAATATAAAGCGACAAAAAAAGCGTTCAAGTTCGCTCCCCTCTCCCCTAATTACCGTAGAGGATATAAAGACAAAATTAAGAAGAAATTATAAGCAATCTTGTTTATCTTGGATCTGTTGTTAAAGAATAAAACAGCTTTGAGTAATGGCATTGATGAAAGTGAGTTAGAAGTATTGTTGTAAAGCAAAATAGACATAAGGAAAAGATGTTTTTTTGCCACCATCAATAAAAATACCAGGCTGGCCAAAAGATATAGCAAGAAATATACATACCTTAGCATTTACAATTAGGAAAAAACCAAAATCAAAGCAATACAATATTTTTGCAGCTATACTTTAGGATTATAATTCATGTATGCTGTAGCTATAAGTACTTACAGATTTTTGTAAACATAAGAATTTTCTATATGATATAGATATGTGATATGTATATACAAGACGACAAAAGAACTAATTTATTGTACTATATTATTATAGTTAAAAAGCATTGGATTCGGATACAACTTATATAAAGCATTTAAACATGTAAGTTTCAATTAAAGCTAAAAAAATATTTTATTATTGAACTCGATTCCTGGAGTAGAATAATTCTATTTTACAGGATAACAAAAGTGAAAAAAAGTCATTTACAAGTTAATTTTGCACAGAGTATTAGTTATATCTAAAAAAAACAGAATTTATTTGAAAATAGATAAGAAGTACTTGGTAAACTTATTTAGATAACACCTGCTGTTATAATACAATTTTATAATATATTATAGCATATACCCCAGTTCAATTATAAGCATCATACTGTAAAACATGCGTGCCTGGAAATTGATTAGGCGATTTGATTAATATTTACATTTAAAATATTCCTTGCAATAATTATTGTACCTTTATTATGCCCGATCGCCAATCGACTTTTTATTAATCTCTGACTTAGTTTCTACGAGCCTCTGAGTTTCTTATAGTTGCATTTTGAGCCTAAGACTTTGTATAATTCTATTGTACACGTATTTCTGTAAATTCAATTGAGAATAAATCTATCATCCATTTTAAACTGTCAACCACGAGTTGTATATATAGCGGAGCAGCTGTCACGAGTACTATCGGCTACAAAGTAAGTCTTAGAATTTCGTTCTCACTCCCGCTGTAAATTAATAGCTGTACCGCTTAACTGAAGTGTCGCGTTGGGGTTATATTTACCTGATGCGCGCTCGTCACTTTTGCCCTAGGCAGTCGGTGCAAATTGCCGTGCTGGACTAGAAGTTCATTCATTAAGGTCAAGTAATAAGTATTTCTAAATTACACGAGTATTCGCACCATGGACTCTAGTAAAACAGCTATAAAATAAAAATGTTAATATATCCTCGTCTATATCTATACATACTTGCGCGCGTATACCTGCGATCCCACTTTGAAATTCGCGCACTCTTTCTCCAAGATGGCGCATCTCGGAAATACCCTGTATATAAACGATTGCGCTTCGAGCGAGCTTCAAGTAGACAAGACAAGGACGCTATACGTGAAAGTACCCAGATCAAGCCGCTATCGCACGTGTAGCACACGCGTTTCAGGAAATCCGATGAGCCAATGAGGCTTCGTTTTTGCAACGTACACAAAACGAAAGCAAGCTTCTATTCGCAGAAACGGTTTTTGGCGATGCCGATGCCTCAGAAGCATGCTTCTGCTGCGAACAAGTTTCAACAAGCCGTAAACTGCGAATGCGACCTACGACTGAATGAATGTATAGTAGAAAAGGCGGTAAACAAAGATAAGGTGTGTCGTAGCAGCACGTAGCGAGTCGAGTCGGGGATGTACAGCACTCACGGATAGTAGGAAATCAAGGGATCCCCGAAGTTGGCTTATATACAAGTGATTTCAACAACGTTTTTGCAAAGTATACTCACACAGTTACTTTCTTGAAGTCTAGTTGAAAATAAAATCTGTAAAGTACACAAGCGCCTCACTGACTTCGTTTTTTCTTGGAGCAAGTAAGGCATTGTAACAAGGTTGTGTTTTCTCAAAATGTGAATTGCTGAAGGTTATGAAATATCACTTGCTTATTATATTCTATATGTTGCTTTATGTTTGTAGGTTATAGGGAAATAAAAAATAAGTGTGCATTACTGTGCAGATATTACTGTGCTGTACTTCTAATCTGGCTGAATGGAGGCAGCTGTAGAAGTACCACCAAAGAAGCCAAGGTTAAAACAAAATCTTCAATTGTCAGAATGCATTCGCCAATTCGAGTTGCCTCAGCAATACCCCAGTACAATAACAGAACGATTAGCAAAACCTGGCTCGCAAAAAAGTACTGCAACAATTCAAACAAAAAGCATGCAGAACATTATCTCTGCTCTGCCCTTTCCTGGAAAGATGAAATTCATTCCAAACAAAGAAGTATTGATTTCAGACAGTTTGCAAAAACTGAAATTCAAGTTACCAGATGGAAGAGACGTAGGTGAGGTGAAAATTGTCTTGCCTGGCCAAGACGAAAAGTCTCAAACAAAAGTTATCACAATGTCCAAAATTGGTAAAACCAACGAGAAGCCCATAACTTGGACTATAAAGTCGCCTGGAGATAGCCACAAACCTAGGATAAAAACTATCACAAAATTATCCAACGGGTTACCCATTCCTGATGACAGCCTAACACAGTCTGATGACACGTCTCTTTCAAAAATGAAAGTTCAGTTTCTAAATGGTAATAATAATAGTAGTGCAACAAATGGAATTAAAAATGTTGCAATGGTGTCCAATTTAAAAAGATTATCGAAAACAGATGCTAATGATTCTAATAAGCAAAATATCATAGTGCACAATACTGATGGTGGAATTTTAAAAAAATTAGTAATTGAAAATCCAAGCATGTTGATGGATAAACAGAATAGCCAAACACAAGTGTTTTTAAAAAAATTGCCCGGGTCACAAAAAATGGTGATGCTACAGAGAGATGGCAATCAACTAATGAATAAGCCTTTGTCGCTTAAACCAATAACACAGAGTAATTTGCAAAGTCATAATATTAAAAACAATGCAGAAAAAATAATATTCAAAAGCGCAATAAATGGTTCAATAATTCGTAAGAAGGAACCAGCTCCTACAGAAAGTACAAACCACCATGAAAAGAAGAGATCGCATTCTGAAATCAATTTAGATGATTGTAATTTTAACGGAAATAGTAGTATGCAGTCTATCAATGACGATCAAAGAAGAAAACAGTTGAAATTAAATAATTCAACCAAATCAACTGGAGCCATTGGACCTAGAAAGAATATTATGGTTATTGTTCCTAATGAAGAAGCTGAAAAATTATCAAGGCCATCTAGTTCTGCTGAGATGAATAATCTAGATTTTTTACAAGATGATGATATAATAAATCTTAATGAAGAGGCAACATCAGAAGATACAATATCAAATATAAAAAATAGCGAATTGTCAGATATTCGTATTGATGAAGTGCATTCTATTGAAAATGAAGCACTGGAAGTAAAGAAAAACCAACCAAGTAGTGTAAATAATGACAAAAATGCAAAATCACAAGACAGGATTAATCAACTTAATATTTTAAAACAAGCTGTACTTAGTGTCCAAGATGCTGATCTGCGAGCAAAAGCTCTAAAAGCTTTAAAAGACTGTGGTATCAAAGTAAAAAAAACTGTGCCTGCAAAACGTCCTATGAAAATGATAAGTGAATCTACGACGCAAACTGAAGTTTTTTCTCTTTTAAAGAATGATGAGTTTCTTCAAATTAATAATGAATCTGAAGATATAGTTAAAATAAAACACAGTCACAAAATGATGAAACAATCAATTAATACATTATCTTCTAGAAAGACAAATCATAATGTTTGTCCAGAGTCAGAACAGAAAGAATTTAAAATGAATCTGGATAAGTCATTAGAAAAACTATTTCCGGCTTGCAAGGGTATAACAGATGTCAAGGATGCTTTTGAACAAAATAAAAAAGCTTATGCTAGAGCAGTGTTAAAGCAACTCGAAAAGGACTATAAAGCAGCTAGAAAGCACGATGATGATGGGTTATTAGGTATCCATAAAGCTGTTTTAAATAACAGCATACAAGAAGTTCAAAGGCATATGTTAATGTTAAAAGCAGCAAAGCAACATATTGATGTTCCTACACTAGACAATAAGGTAATTTAAATAGTTGAAAATTTTTTTTTATGAATTCAATTGAGTTACAAAAAAAAAGATTTAAATAATTGTTTAATCAATTATTTTTATTTTGATAAATATAAAGATCCATGAGGTAATGCACGATATTGAAAGATGATAAGTTGAGTAAATAAGTATATTTTAATTCAGCTTTTATCATTTACAAATCATATAAATTTGTACAAATACATTTTGAATACCTTTATGCTCTGATAATTATTGCAATTAAAAAATTGTCTATCATTGGAATCAAATCAAAATATTCATCTTACTCAATACAATTTTTTATATTCTTGTAAAGCCCATAATCATAGAAATCAATGTGTAAAAATTATGCAAAAACTATATATTTTTTCTGAACAATCATGCATAAGCATAAATATTCATCTTATAACTTCTTGTTGCCTAACCTATATAACTACATTTTCCGCTGTGTACTTATATCTACATTCTGATAAGCACCTTATACAAGAATAGTTTTTTAGGAAATATAAACAAACTAATTTGGAATGACGCATAAATAATAATTTATCTTTTTTGAATTGAAACGTTCGTTATTTTAAAATATTAAGTTGAAGTATAAAATTTTTAATATGATTTCTATTTCAGACAAGCTTAGAATTGGCAGTTGAATTTGAAATGGATTCACAAATTGTAAAAATACTGCTTGATGCTGGAGCACAGCCAGTATCATTTAAGCCCATTCATGATTCAGCAGTTATTATAGCAGCTAAAACATCTTCTAAAATCTTACATTTACTTCTTAAGTATATAACACGGAGCAATCGTTCACTATTGAATCGTAGAAATTCTGAAGGTGAGAGATTTTCTGATAATTGTTATAGCATGTATTATATATTTTGTTAACAAAAAATAAGTATTATATTTTTTATAGGCCTAGCAGTTATTCACTACTTGGCACAAAATGGAAATTTAGAAGGTATAACGGAGCTCCTGAAGCATGGCGTGGATGTCAATTTGCAAGATAGTAGATCTGGTCGAACAGCTTTGTTTTATGCAGTTGAAACCAAAAATAGTGATATTCCTCAAGAGGTGTTTAACGATATAGCTCATAAGCTTTTAGAACACGAAGCTGTTTCTAATATTCCAACTTTTTCTAAACACAGTGTACTGTCTATGATTGATGATGTAAAAAGCCATGCTCTTAAAATTGCTTTAAACAAGGCAGTGAAGTAGTAATCAATTAAATAGAAGTGTTAGGAACTAATAGCTTTTTCACACACGTAATTGTAAATATTTAGTACATGTAAAAATATGTGGCACTTTGAGTTTTGGGTTCTTCAAACATTATTACTCGTTTCTGATGGTACCAATTTTTCTATTTGATTTTGCTGAATATATATATGCTTCATACCGTATTTTACGATATTGTTACAGCAAAAAGTTGTTAAAATTTTTATAACATTATACAGCAATTTTCGACTCATGATCAATATAGCTTTTTGCAAAATAAATAAGAGTACAACAGCGTGGCATTAGGTTAAGGAATTGTAGGTAAAATAGACTGAAAATTCTGAATTCAACTTAATCGTAATAAGTAAAGTTCTACTAATTTATCTTTCTGTAACATATACATTGTTAAATGTTTAAGAATTCTTTATTATGTTTTGATATAATTAATACCAATACATTTTAATTTCAAAAGTGAAAAAAATGATATTTAATTAGTCGAAAAATTTTCTTAACATACAAGAAGGCATAAAATGGTAATCAATGTAAACCAAGTCAGTATCCGTTTTATTCAATTATTATTTTAAATTATCTGCGACTAATATTAGGATAACTCTAACAAAATAAACCAATTAAGTTTTGTAGTAAATATTTTTTACATTAATTTTACACTCCCTGTTTACAAATCTTGAAAGAATCTAGTTGTTTTTTAACTTGATTTATATTAGTCAGAATCGTGTTATCAGAATTATGTTATCAATCAATGGATAAATAGTACAACTATTGTAATTATCATCAAAGGTGAACAAGATTTTTGTACATATTTTGTATTATAGATCAAAGCGATTGTATCAAATATATCATACAAAAACAAATAAATACATAAAATTTGTATTAAAATAATTAACATTTTCATTGAATTGTAAAATCTTATAATTTTTCCCTTATATATAACTTAAATAAATGTACAGTTAATATCAATTATACGCTCTAAATGCTTTTAAAATTGTCTATACAACATATAATGTGCAGATAATAAAATTATAACTAAATCTAAAAATTAAGTTATTTTCGCGCGTTATTACTGTAAGAAACTGCGCATGCGTAACTTCTAAAACATATATATGTGTATATATATATATATATATGGCGTATAATCCGTATAATATACGCCGTACAGTTGGCTAATGTTGCGCGTATACGAACAGTTTTTCACACGTTGATTTGAGCATTCAGTGCTTGTTCAAGAGTATTAACGAGCTTATAACAAACAGAACTTATTCAGATATTGTTTGACTTATTTACTTTTTAACCATGGATCATATTAACCAACGCAAAAGCTCTGATAGAAGGTTATTATCTTAAAAAAGTACCCGTTCTTTTCATAACCTTAATTCACCTAATTAGTATATATCAACAATTTTATGCTTATAGTTGTTAAAAGCAATAAATATCCTTATAAATATGGTACAATAGATAAGATTAGAAAAATATTTTTTGTACAATTTCACATTGTATAACAGTTAAAGTCAATATCAAATGTTCTTTATTTACATTAGTTCAAGCGACTATACCATTACGTCACATATTCTTGGATACTGTATTCAGTTTATTAATGTTTCTTATTTTTCTCAATCAATCACATCATTAAGTACCATAACATGAACATTGCAATGTGTAAATAAAAAGCGTGATACTTTAATAATAAAAACTCTTAGTACAGCACTCATAAGCTACTAAAGAATTTTTTTCAGCTATGACACTGATGAAGATTCAGACTTTTCAATGATGAAAAGAATAAAAATGGAACCAGATGGTATGTTATCACAAGAAGATGATATTATGGCTCAATTGCAGCAGGAAAGTTCTGACCTAGAAGTTGAACCAGCCTTTGCATTAGAAGGTGCAACTAATGGCGATGATTATAACGAAGGTGTACTCATGCAACACATGGACATTAGGGAGCCTTTATCAACGCTAAGAAATCTTTTGGAGCAGAGAATAGGCATTGAACTATCGGATTATTCCTTTTGGTTGCAAGATACTCAAATGGTAATATAATAATACTTTAAAATTTCTAAGTAATGTTTAAATAGTTTTGATGAGTTAATTGGTGTTATGTTATTGATTAAATAGTTGGAAAGTCATAAAAACTTAGTTGATCAATGTGTACAAGGGGAAGGTTTGGTCCAAGTTAATGTTCAAATAAGACAACCGCAACGTCGTATAAATATTGTGGATGTTCTTAAACCTGCAGAAGATTACATTGATGTAGCAGAAAATAGTTGTGAGTATAAATATTGAAAATAGTATTATCCGATTATGAAAAGTTATAATTCAATTATGTCAATTAACTTATTTAATAATAGCACCAGAAGAACCTAGTTCAGAAGAAAATAAAAATGTTATCAGATGGATGGTTGATGCACAATATAAAAAAGATCAGGTATAAAACATTGTACTTAAATTTCTTAAATATTTGTAATGATAATGATATTAACAAAATATTAAACAACTTTTTAGGAACGTTTAAAAATTCCTGCAGATCCAAAAGATTGGACACAAACTCATGTAAAGCATTGGCTTCAGTGGGCAGTTAGACAGTTTAATCTTGTTTCATTAAAGTTAGCAGACTGGAATATAACAGGAGCTCAGCTTTGTAATTTAACACTTGAAGAATTTCAAACAAAAGTACCTCTAGACCCAGGTGATGTATTTTGGACACACTTAGAGTTACTCCGAAAGTGCAAATTTGTTGGTATGTTGATTAGTTTCTGATCCATATCAATAGTAAATTCAAATCTTCTTATAATAATGACATTCAAACTTTTCTCAAGCTGTTGTACAAAAAGATGCAGTACCACAAACAAATGACACCACACCAGAAAAAAGCATAAAGCCTAAAAATCCAAAAGCAAATAAGCCTCGACCAATGGTGAATCAGCAACAACGTATGGTTAATGTACCATTAGCCAATTTGGAATCTTCTTCTCTTGCATTAGCTTCATCTAGTAGGACAGTTAACAGTGGACAAATACAACTATGGCAATTTTTATTAGAACTCTTAACTGATAGAGAACACAAAGGTGCCATACAATGGGTTGGAACAGAAGGAGAATTCAAGCTCAATCAACCCGAAGCTGTTGCACAATTATGGGGTGCGCGGAAAAATAAGCCTTCAATGAATTATGAAAAACTTAGTAGAGCGCTGAGATATTATTACGATGGCGATATGATTTCCAAAGTTCAAGGTAAACGCTTTGTATATAAATTTGTTTGCGATTTGAAACAACTATTAGGCTATTCTGCTGCAGAATTGAGTAAATTAGTTGATGAAGGTAGACAATATTTCTGATGAAATGAAACATTGTTTTAATTGTGGAAACGGGTTATTGAAAATGTATACTCTTCAAAATAACTGCGTTTTATTAAAAAAAGACTTAGCTTGTGAAAAAAATGGCTAGAATATTTTTGTAAATATACGTTTAAGAAATTTCTTGAATTCGATTTCCAATAATGCACTGCTGCAGTTTCATAATACTCACTGAATAACCATTTTCCAATCTTCATGTAAATAATTTACTCACCAAAGAATTAAAAAAACACTTGGAAAAATTATGCATAAAAACGGTTATTTGATAACTTTATTAAACTTGCAAAACTTCTAAATATTATATTTTCTTTTTTATATTTATCGGAAGAAAAAAATCATTTTATATACCAAGCTGCGAAACCATTTCAAATTCTTGGAAGTAACATAATATTATTGAAAATCCAAGCAATTAAATTATCGATATGAACCAGTGACTCAAAAAACTACACAAATTAATATTTATTGCAAGTGCATTTACAAAAAGTTTTGCTTATTGTTAAAACATTTTGAACTTTGTAGCAAAATCTTTTATTTTATTTTTTTAAATAATAACAAAATGTTTCCATAATTTTTATTGTAAATATAATGCTGTGAAAAAGTATCAAATCGTTTTAAAGTTCAAATAATTCTGTGAAAAAAATTTCTTTTCATTTCTGATAGAGTTGGCAAGTATAATTTCTCATAATGTAGGTATGTATGTACAATATTTTGACCATATTAATGGTAGTGAAAATCTTTTGAAATATACAATGTAAAAGTTATGATGAAAATTTTAATACTAAAAAATAAAACAATGTAATATTATATTAATGAAGAAGTATGTCAAAGAAATAATTACTGAATACCTAACATATGTAGGTAAAAAGTGATTTTGTGTACATGCTGTAAAATACTGAAGATTATGCTAATTTACAATGAATTCACAAAAATGATATATATATATATATATATATATATATATATATATATATAACTATATATACATATATATTTCTATACAAACGTAATTTTTCTAAAATAGTTTTGTAAAATTGTGATACCGATATTTTTAAGGATTATTATATAAGAAGGGTGAAAATCCTGTAATTATTTGTAAGTATATGGATAAAAGAAAGGCAAATATTATAATTTTATTAAAAATTTTAATAAATATATATAAAAATCAAATCGCAAATGGTTTTTATTAAGAAGTAACATTGATTAATTATATTAGATCCATCGTAACTAGATCCATTATAAATATCAATGCTTTAATTTAATAATTTTAGCAGTAAGTTATAAGCGATAAAAACGAACCATGCAAGCAAAATACTAATTGTAGTAGGTATTTGCTTTATCTTTTTTAACGAGGTTCTAACAGTACTGCCCTAGTCAAAATGTGTGGCAATGTGCCCTTTTTGTTTATGATGATTTAGTTGCAAGATAGACTGCGTAGGAAAGTTGTACAGATGAACTGAAATGAAAATTTGTGATGATCAATTCCTTTTCTATAATTCTATTAATAGTAATTATCTAGGGAACGTTCTTTACCAACGCTGATTTGACTCATTTTTTGTATGATTGTTTTTCTGAGACACAAACAAACCTCAACGAAACGAACCTGTGTACGAAATTTCAATCATATCTTAATGTTATCATTCCATTCATGATATATAAGAACCTTCATGAACAAGCGCTTAAGCTTAAATACAAAATTTTCTTTGTAATATAAAATAATAACTGCTATAATACATGAAACCGCGCAGAACGTGAAACTCATTGGACTAAAATACTTGTTCGGCAATATCACAACCAAAGCAAAATACAGTGTATAATACCAATTTTGACTAACTTATCTGAAAAGTTCTTATTAGATTTTATATTGCACTTATTGTTTTTAAACTATCTAGATCCAAATGGTACAGCGACCCAATATTGGTAACCATTTCTAGCCCAAACGTAAATTAAATGAGTTCCTATCATATTTTTTAAATTACTTGAATTTAATAATATTTAAAACGTTTGAAACACGAGAAATATGGTGTGCACCAAGGAATACACTCTAAACCTAAAGTTGAAAATCAGGAAGTGAAAAGATTAAAATCTACATTTTAAACTTTGTAAGTATTTAAAAGTTAATGGTATCCTCACAGAGAATTAATTGATGGATTTTAATCTTTATGCAAATCAATTCTACAGATTTGTACTTAATTGTAATGCTATCATTTTGAGGATATCATTAACCACTTTTTAATATTCATAAAGTTTAAAATGTAGGTTTTAATCTTTTCATTTCCAGATTTTCAACTTTAGGTTTAGAGTGTAAGTGGGCTTTTTGATCTCGTGTGGTTCTAGTACTTAATCGTCTTCGGTTCGCAAACGCACTCGTTTCCGGCTCGTGCTAGCTTACCTCTGCTCGTACTGCAAACTCCACACTCTGTCTAAAAAAGCCCACTTTACGCCCTTGGTTCACGATATACTATTTTTATACAATAGTACAAATATATAAAACACAACAAACAGTATTATCAACTATTGTGGTCTCAAATATAATAACAGCATTAGCCATATGTTAATAAGTCTTCCAGTTATCATTCCTGTAATAGCTCAATTGGCTATAGACGCTACAGTAATAATTTTAGTAGAAAAATTTATTTGGATACAAAATATGTTCAATAGACGGCGCCACCGTATTCGCCTATCTCCTCTAACAAATTGCTGGAACGATATCGAGCTAAAATATGAAATATATCAATATATACAGTATACGTATAGAGGTTTGATGTCTACTCTTGTAGCCGAAATACGAAGCTTTCTAGTAAGCCGGTGCAGTCAAATGTGGATATCTCAATAATCAGTTTGTTAAATTTAGATTTTTATACTTGTCTTGTAATTTGCAAAATTATTATAATGAATTAATAAGATTTGTTTACTATCTCTTAATAGCCCTCAACTCTTTTATAAATCATTTATTGCAGTTAAACTGTTATTAATCTTAACTTTTTTAACGCTCATAATTGGAAAAACATAAATTAAATTAGCAAGCGTCTTTGCACTACTTTTTATTTTAAATTACAATCATCACTAGAAATTTTATTCTGTTACACGAATTGCATTCCAAATGCTGCTTGTGCAATTTTCTAAGCTGTGTTAAGCCAATCTTACAAAAGTAACTGCAATCTATGTAAGTCAACAAAATGTTTATAAAAGATACTTTTGAAAAATCGCTTCTCTGTACAGCTATAAAAGATACTTTTGAAAAATCGCTTCTCTGTACAGCTATAAATTATACCATTTTTCGTAAATACCTTGGCGTTTTACTCGAATCATTGACTTTCTTCTTTTTATTTATTTTAAACTGCAAAGATGTGCCCACAATAAATAAATTTCAAGCAAATCAGGGTTTACATTAAAAAACTCGTTGAAAAAAGTATATCAACTATACATCATTTATTAATATGAAAATCATATACACAATAAAAGGTAAGTTACATTTTTTATTATGAAAATGTTTACTTGAAAAATATAAGAACCACTCGATATATTATAATATTATAATACAAAAATTGTATCATTATTCTTTTTTATGACTACACAATGATTCGTGGTGATACCGATTTTTCAACAGCAGATAAGAATTTCAAAAGATAAAAAAAAACATAGAAATTGAAGAAAAAAAAATATAGTGAAACTTAAATATTATAGTAACAAATACAAATATTTAATTTGATGCGTGTCATGAAAAATGCAAACATAAACTGATCCACAATAGAAAGAAATAAACAAATAAGAACGGTTGGTGAATAAAATGTGTATTAGAAGTAAGCGCTTGCACAAAAGTGCAAATTAATCAAGCTTATCGTAACATTTCTAATTATGCGTCTTTAGGTAAGAAATAATGATGTAAGGACTGACTTTTGATCTGTCAAAAGGCAGCACTCATCGCCAATACCAGAGAATCTAGCCTGTGAGATATCGTACGCGACGTCACAAGTTAGGGTCTCAGGGAACCGGCGACGCGGCGGCAGGCTTTATTCAATTTGCCCGCCAGCCACATTGCCAAATTTTTCTTCTGGCTCACATTCGCTCTTTACTCTTTCATACCCCCTGTGGAGTCGCATTCGGATTTTCTCTCTCTCTCTCTCTCTCTCTCTCTCTCTCTCTCTCTCTCTCTCTCTCTCTCTCTCAGACTATCGATTTTACCACTCTTCGTTGGCCAATACCTTTGTCTTGTCACGCTTTACGAGCTTTTTAAGTTTCACACACGATTTAAAAGTTTGATCAATAGTTTGCGGTCATAATTGATTATCAACATTTTCCTTATTGGGCATTTATTGTACTGAAAATATTATTATATACTGGACTGTATGACGCACTAAGTTGAATGCAATAATAATGTATGGATTTACCAGCTACACGAAATGCAGGTCAGTTTGAGTTTTCATACGGCTGTTTACGTTCACAAAAATTTTCTTTGCATAACTTATTTTCGATTTTTTTTTAATATTACTTACTTACCGAGACGTAAATGGATTACAGTATTTATTTTCATTGACTAACGAAAAATGGTTACTTTATATTTTCATCTCAATACTGTAATTATTTGAAATGCAATTGATATAAATTTCTATAAATTATTGAAAAAACAATTTTCATAATAATTATTCGCTTTTTCTCTCATTAGATCATTTATTTATAACAACAAAACTTTAACATGTTTTTTAATATTACAGTATTGATACTCATACCAACATCTATATGATCAGTATACCATTCAACACGATGTATTGATCGGTACATAATCAACGCTTTTAGCTACGCATGGCAAAATTTTAGATTGAATGTATGAAACATTCAGTATGAGCAATACACAGTCTCAGTTTACGCTTCCGATCTATATACGCACACAATGTATATACATTATACATACGTCCCATAACATCAATATAGAGTATATTCAACAATATAAGGAATATTTAAAACGTTGTAGTATGTTGTATTCTAAACAAACATACGTCTGCGTACATGATAGTATATTACGTGCCTATGGACAGTCCATATCTCGTAAATGGCAAACACGAGATATGGGCTGTTCAATTTTCCTCCCATGGTGCGTATATTATTTTTCTTCACACCAGCACCGAAAATGCACATTCCTCTCCAGGCGCCCGGGAGGGAATGTGGTACTTTCGGTGCAGGTGCGGAGAAAAATCGTTATACTTAAACAGGTATCCAGTAATGGCTCATATATAAAAAATTATAACAAACTTTTATGGTACATATTTAACAACAATTAGGTATATGTGTGCGCGTTCTTTATCATCTTTTGACAGGGGGTAGTGGGAGCACATCCGGTCCATCTTTGATTAATCAGTAACTTTTTCCCTGCAGTTCTTGCTTCATTTTTGCGTTATGCGACGATATTCTAGTGCAAGGCTGGCATCTTCTTCATTGCGAAGTCCAACGCCGAGGCGCCGACAACCGGGAAAGTTAGCAAGTTGTACAGTGGATTCCATAATGACGAATTTTCATTCCCCACTATACAACCTACTACCTCACCCAGGCGTCGCCGCTATTTTTTTCTAACTGCTCTTTGTGCTTTTCGTACGCATTTATAAATATGACAACGTGTCACATCTTCGAGAAGATGTTTTTCGAAATGACATCAGTCACTGTAATTCTGCAAAATGTCGAATTGAAATATTCAATTTCATTCGCTCTTGCTTACATGTATGCACTCGAATAATGTCTTAAGAAGCTCGAAGACATGTTTCCTAAATTCCTAAATGAACTTTGCTTCGGATCCTTCCACCATTGGTAGCTGGACCAGCAAGGTATGAAAATAAATTATGTAATTAGTTTATAGGTATTATTCGTAATGTTTATACTTTTGAGCATTATAGCCTGAATGATTTCGAACAATGAAATTTAAGTGATATATATTGAAGATATTAAAAGACGGAGCATAATATTATATTATAGTGCAGTTAGTTTGAAGTTTTTCTAAATTTACTGTCTCTGCAGAGTAATAATATAATGCCAATTCATGCTCTTTTAATTGATATCGACTATATCGTATAAGCGTAAAGTAGCATAGCATTGTTAGATAACAGCAATAAAAATATGGCACTATATTTTTTAGCTAAAAATTTAATACTTTTTTATCTATTGTGTTGGTACACAGTATTTAAGCTCTTATTTGAATAGATAAATAGTCTAAAGTGCATGATATTTTGAACTTTGAATAGCTTATCCTTCGAACCTCTTAGATCGGAGTCTCAATTATTTTTCTAGTGCTGTCAACCAGGGTGTGACTTTGATTAATTGTTCAGGTACAGAATTGAGCTTGTTTATCAAGATCTTACGTTTCAAATACAAGTTTACCATTTTTACTAGTCAATCAAAATCGCCAATATAGTCGCGAAGCTCTTGAAAAATGATATATCTCGTGAATCAATCGTATCTTCGATATACCTTTCATGCAGTAAACTTTGAATTCACAATTACAGATTATTATATGAACTTATATTAGTCTTAAACTTATCAAAAAAGATAACAATATGAGCGTATAGAAGAAACAGCAGATTGTAATAGTAGAAGCCGCATAGCAAAGAGTCAAGTCAGAGTACAAAAGAATCAAATTATGAATGAATCGTTGGTTAGCAGTGCATCGAAGGTCTTTAGTCTCGTTGTCAATTTTACGCCGGCCTGACTACATGTACCGGTAGATAGGAGCTTGCGGTATGCATATAAAAAAGCCCACAAGTTCGGATCTACGGGTTAGTGTCATCAAGTAGCTGATTATGACAATTTCGTGCCATCTTGCCATCTGGCTGTCACTGTTGCCGCTTCGTTCCAGCTAAATCTCACCATTCTCAACATTGCTCGAACACCATCGAAGACAATCCCACTTCCACTTGGCCGCATCTGTAACAGCAAAAATGTCAACATTAGAAAAATAGCACTTACACTTATGTGGAAAAAAAAAGTGTTTGTATTTTGAAAAGATGCTAAATTAATATACGCTCATATTCAATTAAAATTGTTAATGTAGAATTTGATACTAAAACCGACCCAACATCTAATTTTTTTTTTCGTTCAGCCAATCACAAGAAAAGTTTGACTAAAACTTTTTTATTAACTATTTTCGCAGAGCCTAGATAATAAAAGTGGAATACTACTGACTGGCTGTGAGAATGAATTAAGAGAGAGAGAAACTGGGAAAGTACGAAGGAAGAACAATTAAAAATGCGCTGTATTCCTCAATTTTGCACACGAGGTTTACACAGTATCACGTTGTGTGTATATATATATATATATATATATATATATATATATATATATATATATGCGTTGGATAGAGACCTTTATGTATGCAGAAGTCATTAAAGCAAGTTGTCGACGCTCAATATGTGTAATAGGTATATCGTTAAGTGGACGGACGAGAAAGCGAATTGCTCTTCATCTGAATTAACGTCAATTATCGGTTCGAAAGTCAGGGCGATGATAAACTTTTTTCAAGCAAAGCTTGTTTTTCATTTTTCTTTTTTTTTTCAATTTTTTCACTTTAGCTGTTATTAAGTGAGATTGTGAAAAAGAAGAACAATTAAGCAAGATTAAATTTCTGTTCTGACAATACTATCTGCCTAAACTTTGAATTGAATTTTTCAAATTTATAGACAAATTTTATTTGATATCCGCAAACACAACAAATTATTTTAACTCGTATTGTTTATTTTATTTATGAATATTTGTATTTTTTTTAGACATGTGCGAATAATACGACCATCGGTTTATTCGCATCAGCACCAGTTGAGTGAAATGATTCAAAACGATCCATATACATTATGCGATGCTCCATAATCTGAAAGTGTAACCCGCCGGCTATCAAAGTGAATTTACCACTCCGATAAAAAGATCAGCGGATACACGCACACGCAATGGCCCATCCTGCAGCGCGTATTCTATACACCGGTCTTATAACTCTTGGGCTTTCAGCGGCGCTACGCTAACCAAGAGAATGTGGGTATGCGTGTGCGTGTGTTGCGGATCCCCGTACAACACGATAGAGACTAATTTTTGTCTGCAGCGCGAAGGAGAAGAAGCCCGATAGCAGCATCATGTACATATTTTGTCTCGTCTATATATATATATATATATATATATATATATATATAACTATACACTGCATGGATATACTGGTATGGACACCGTTCATGGACGCACTCTTTTAGTCAGTCCCGCGCACGCTTGCGTTTGAATGAAACACGCTCTCGTGTACGACGCGGGAATATGAATGGAGACATCGCGAAAAATTCCTACACGTCTGGCCGCTCTCCTAACAAGGATCGAGCTTGTCGAACTATTATATGCATTTATTCTTGCTGGATCAAGTTTCGTATTCACTTTGCTATTAATTTAACTTTTGATTTTCATGATGTATTATATATAGAGGCTAACATTATAGATGGGGAGCTTTCATTTTTTTGGTGATGTATAAATAAATCGATCAAAGAGTGATTCAATGATCAAGAACTCTATCGAACACTATTTTTAGTAAAGAATTTTGATTTTGAATTAATTATGCTTTTAAATTTGGGAGAATATAAATTAATTATATCATATATTTTAAAAAATATAAAAAACACATTAAAAAAAAAATTAAGTTGTGTAATCTATTCGGCACCTATTACTGAAATGGGGTAGGGGCCACCACACCTTTTACATAGATATACTATATATACTGCTAATGTTAATTTACGCAACCATTTGCTCCCAACATCCGGAAAACCGAGGGCTTTTAGGGCTTAAAGTTGCCGTAAACTCCATGCAGACACCTTTCAGTTGTACCGCAAATCAGTGATTCAGAACAGCACTGCACACCGTATACATATACAGGTTTCACTTATTATCTGAAGTAATTTCAAAGACACATAACCGGTATAAGATATTTTTACAACTTGGTGTTAACGATATCAAGGTCTGTCTTTTTACAAGCACAATACTTCCTTTCGACTACATCATCGTAATACACATATGGCACAGAATTAATAAAAAGTTTTGAAATTCTTTTTCAACAAAATCTGTACGTGTACGAGAACTTTCAAAGGCAGGCAATCGAAAAACCTTCGCAAAGAGGCAGCAGGTATATAATACAACTACATCTGTGTCGGCAGCTACAGCGAGAGAGATCCCGTCCTCGGTCGCTGCACCGGGCAAATGCATCGCGCTCTATATAGATATACTAGACTACGGTATCTCGGGCAGAGCAGCCGGTTCGCGGTCGCCGGCCGGCACGGCTCATCCCCCCGACTGGCGCAGCCGCCGACGAAGAAAAAGACGAGCGAAGGAGCTGAGCTGCGAGAGAGCTGCTGCTAGCTGCGCTGCCTTGGAAGGATCGGCTTTGCGAGGAACGGATTTTTTCGCCGACACGGAATTGAGAGAACAAAAGGAGAAGCGCTTTTAAATTTTTCGAGGATAATTACGAAACGAGTTAAACCTAACGCTAATCAATATATTGTTGATCGAGCACAGATCGCGTGACGACGTTTTGCCGGGTGAGCCTCTCTTCCGACCATTATCATCGGGATGTCGCACGTAGAGATTCAACGTGTACTTAATTTATGGAACGACCTTGAAAGCGATACCCACCAAGAGTCTGTGGCCATGTCCCTGCGAAGTTGAAATCTCGAAAAACGAGCTGACGGAGACAAGGGTCAACAAGATAAAAGGTGCAGCAGTGAACGAAGTTCAACGATGCAACAGTGCAGCGAGCGCGGGAACAAGCGGGAGCAAAAAGACAGGCGCGGAGAAATAGAAAAAAGCGAGACACGATGGACGGACGAAAGAGAGATAAAAATATCAGAGGGTCAAGAGAGAGAGAGAGAGAGAGAGAGAGAGAGAGAGAGAGAGAGAGAGAGAGAGAGAGAGAGAGAGAGGAGAAAGAAGGAGGACAGAGAACACGTAACGGTCGGGGCATATAATGAAAGAAGAAGGAGAGAGTGGACAGACACGTCCCCATAGCAACAAAACGGGAGGCTCTCCCTGTGGCAAGAGAGAGAGAGAGAGAGAGAGAGAGAGAGAGAGAGAGAGCTTTGCTGGACCCTTATGCGCTTGATACAAAATCGCCGGTGCACAGGTACATATGTCTATGCATTTTATATTCTTTGAATTGCCGCGCTTGTTACAACTCAAGTGGGCTTGGTAAGTGTCAGGAGGATTTTTGAAAGATCCTATGCACTATCACGTATACCTATATGTACATACATGATGAATATTACCGATGCCCGCTCATCCCCTGATGGCTGACTCTTATCGCTTGACTCTCGCGATATCGAAAGGAAATTGAAAAGGGGGTCCGCGAAACTGGAAGCAGCTACCTATATAGATACGGATCCGGTGATTTGAATTCGCGCTGGCTTCGCTGTTATTAACGGGGATGTTATTTCTCCTCGGAGTAATAACAGTCTGCCACCTTCGTTTTTCGTTTGAACTGACGATTATTACCGGTTTGCCGACGAGAGATCGCGAGATGTACGAATTTCAAGATCTTTATAACGCGAATTGCAATCTGTAATGTACTCTATAGTGGAGCATCATGAATTTCTATTACAGAGTGTAATTATATAGGAATTTTGAAATTATTTCAATTTCATTTGATCTTAGAAATAGTAAGTGAAATTTTATACTCGTGTAGTTTTGCAGTAAGTGGATGTCTAGGTATAGCGAAGTTGTGAGAGGGGACGGGGAAGGCGAAACAGAAAAGGAAGAATATGTGCAACCTGAAAGCGACTCTATACTGCAGTAGGGGGACATTTTTATCAAGAGCGCATAGCAACCAGCAGGATCACTGATTTAACAAAGAAGTCAAACCTGTAGTTGTGTGGAATATGTTCTTATAAGATTATGCTGAGTCAGTATTACTGAACGTAGATAGTACGATTTGCTGACTTAAATAAAACAATTAACTTTACTATAACACGTGCATAAAAAAGACCATTTTCGGCGCCTATAAACTGGACCGAAAATAGGGTTTTCCGAGCGTCAGACAAAATGTAGAGCAAGAGTCCCTGGTCATAATACATGTAGAAATTAATCCATTTTCGCTTCCTATATAAGGTAGAATGAGCCTAAAATAATTTGAGAATTTTTTTTCCATCTCCTTACTAAAGCTTTAAATCATTAAAAACTTTTGAAATAATTTCCAAAATCATAGGTTACCCGAAGGGGACACGAATCAGTTATACTCGTGGGCATCCTCCTTTATTACCTGGCAGAGCGAGCATTATTTTTTCCGGCATCAATGGACAGCTGGGCCCAAGATCTTGAATTAAAAAAAAATCGTTGAAAACGACCGTCCTTATCAAAAGTCGCAAGCAATTGAAAATAGGGTAGAAATCGTCGAAAATAGAAAAATGCCTGAGAAGCCAGAATTTTCACTTTTTTATCGTATTTTCGCATTTTCGACGGTTTGTAACCTATTTTAAATTGCTCGCCACTTTTGATAGGGATGGTCGTTTTCGACGATTTTTTTTAAATTCAAGATTCGGTCCCAGCTGTCCATTGATGCCGGAAAAAATAATGCTCGCTTGCAAGCTTGCCATAGATATTGTATGCCCAAATGCATATAAAAAACTTGGTCTGGTGCGTGTGCCCTTAAAATTGCAAGAGCTCAATTTTTCGACAGGAAAGTGTCCGACTTTTTGTAGAATGACTTATATATTTTTTATTTTCGAATTCTAATCCACAAATAATGCCATTCAAATCACTTATTATACATATGCATTTTTTACCCTAGTAGTCGATATCATTTTGAAGCTTATGAATACCTCGCATTAATTGAGACTAACACTTTAAGGTTTCCTCGCGCTAGCAAATTTCGGCGATTTCCCGTAAAGACTATACCACATGTACCACCATCTACCTAAAGCTTAACTAGAATGCGCATAATAACATTTGCACTACTGCCGCGAAGAGCAACGCGTTTCATACTTTCGACGCGACAAATATAATAAATTTCTTGTTTTATGTATAGTCATCACGTATTCAAGTTTCACAAAATAATATACACGATAAGATATGTGAGCTGTAAGAAATTTAACTTGATCAACAATATTTTTAGCTAGTTATCAACACCGACATAGAAGCGAGTTTTGGTCAACCATGTCAGTACTGACTTGTGTGAAAAATCTGAAATTTTTACAGTTCGCAGTTTTTATCGCGTATAATTTTTTTTTTTAATTTCAAAATTTTAAATGTGATACTCTAGACAGTTATTTATGACGATTGCGTATATAGTTTCTACTAAGGTCATTTTAAATATTCAAATCTCTCGAATACGGTTGAAAATGTATTTATGAGTATACACATAGTTATCAATACCGCTTTTTGTTTTCTTAACCGACCAAAAAATGATAATAATTTTCATACATGGTTTTTGAAAAATGTCCGTGCAGATGTTTGTGTGTCTGTGCGTGTGCGCGCATACGCCTAGATCTTAGCTTCTACTTAAAGAATGGTATAATGCAACAAAGCTATTAACTTTTGTTTTTGGTGTCCGATAAGCGGAAAGAAATCCATTTTTCATTTTATCGGCCCGTTCTTTTTTTTATAGCCATTGTTGATTTTTGAAAAACATTTTGCGTTTTCTTTTATGATAGTATCTACAAAATCAATCCAAACTAATTGCATCTGATAGAGAATAAAATCACCTATATATGCTTTTTCTTGTTTATGGTGCGGCTCGGATCGGCCGTTCCATTCGGGGACAAAAACATGTTTACGTGTCATGTTGAGAGCTATATGCGATAGAAATTTTAAATAATTTATCTATTCATTTTCGTAGTAAAAAATCGAAAACTAAAAAGATCGTGGCCCGATGGTTTTCAAGATATCAAAGTTTTAATTTTTTAATAAAAATTTTTTGAATACGCTCATATAGCTAATACTAAACGGTCAACAGATGCTTCGAAAAAATGCAAGAAAAGGCACGATGTAGAAAACTATATGCTGCAAATTTCTTAAATGATTTTGCTGAAAAATAGAAATCTAAAAAGCGAATTTTCTCGAAATTTTGCTTTCTCCTAGAGGAATTTTTCTAATAATAATTTTTGAAGTACAGCCGCGGGACCAGGGCTGTTTTTAAGAAATATAAATATGTGTAAATCCAGAAAAAACCGGACACTTCAGGGGGTCTAAGTGAACAAATTTGAAATTTGAGAGCACACCTACCCGACCAACGTTTCTGGGTTCCTTAGGTCATATAGAACTCGAAAAGCCTTGGGTACCCAAGATTAAAAAATACCTATTTTTGCCGGGCAGTTTAAATTTTCTTATGGGAATTTAACACGGGGAAAATTATCGAAAACAAGCCACGATTCAACTTTACCCACTCAGTGTATAAAGGTGCAATCCAAAAATGTGTATTGCTAGGATCGAAGTATCAGAAGAGAGCTTTAATTTAAGGGCTCGTGAGTTAAAAACGGTTGCCTGGGTAAAAAGTAGGCTTGAAAATAGTAAAAAGTCACGAAGAGTAAGATGTTTTACGAAAATCAGCGATTTTACTCTTATTCTTAAAATTCTTATATAACTTTTGATCCGAGCAGCCAATTTTAATAATCCAGGGCTCAAATTAAAGCTCTTTTCTTATTTTTCCGTTTAAAAAATTTGGATCAACATTTTAATTTTATGATCAGCTATATATATACCTATCAATTATGGCCGTTTTTTTTTGGCCGTTTTTATCATCATATATATAGCTGATCGTAAAATAAAAATGTTAATCTAAATTTTTAAACCGAAAGCGAAAGAAAAGAGCTACAATTCGAGCCCCAGATCGTCGAAATCGACAGCTTGGATCAAATGTTATAAGGATTTTAAAAATAAGTAAAATCGCTGATTTTCGTAAAAAATCGAAAAATTGGTGATTTTTCGCCATTTTCAAGCCTAGACAACTTTTGACCTAGGCAATCATTTTTAACCCACCAGCCTGCAAATTAATTCTTTTTTTTAATACTTTGATTCTATTGAAACACATTTTTGGATTGCGCCTCCAGACAAAAAGTGGCAGTTTTCTGGTTTTCGTTAATTTTCTCCGTGTTAAATTCCCATAAAAGAATTTGCTCTGTCCGGCAAAAAATAGGTATTTTTTAATCTTGGCAACCCAAGGTTTATCGGGTTCTACATGACCTAAGAAACCCAAAAAAGTTGGTCGGGTAGATGTGCTCTCAAATTTCAAATTTGTTCACTCAGACCCCCTGAAGTGTCCGGTTTATTCTGAATTTGCACATATACACTTGAATTAAAATGGAATAGAAAATTATTGTAATAAGTATCTAAAAAAAATTAACTCTTAAAAAAGTAAAAGGTTAGGCGAGTTTGATATATTCCGCAACAAAATTACAGATAGAAAATAACTGAGATCAATCAAACAAAGTCAAGTTTATTATATTTAATCGTAATGAAGCAAAGAACAACTCTCAAGATAATTACTACGTCACTTGCCATGCCAGTTTCATTGTAGTTATAGTGTTTGTATGACGTTCTAATATATATAAAAAGAAAATTTAGTTCTTCACCAATAAACAAAATGAAACTGGCATGGCAATTGACGTAGTAATTATCTTGAGAGTTGTTCTTTGCTTCATTACGATTAAATATAATAAACTTGACTTTGGTTGATTGATCTCAGTTCTTTTCTATCTGTAATTTTGTTGCGAAATATATCAAACTCGCCTAACCTTTTACTTTTTTAAGAGTTAATTTTTTTAGAGATTTCAATCCTTTTTTTAAAATTGTTTAGAGTATTTTATATTCAAAGTCGTATAAATAAAATATAAGCATCTTTACACTGAGAAAACTAGATATTAAAATTTACTACATATGCAGGAAAAATTACTATATTATATAGTAACGGACGGTTATACTTGCTTTGTATTAAATTTTACTATCTCAGATAGTAATTTCTATACTGAAATGAAATGTTTAAACATTTAATTTTTTTTTTGCTGACCAATTTTACGCACTTATTTGAATATTATTATTATTATTATTCATATTTAATGTTGTTAAGTGAAAGAAATAAATGAAAGAAAGAAATTTTTTTGCGACGACGGGAATAGAACCTGGACCTCTCGCATGGGAGTTGACCGCGCTGACCACTTACCCAAACAGTACTGTTATGTACAAAATTTCAAATCTGATATATTAATCACATTTACTCATGAGTTAATATTAATAATAAATTGAACAAAATTAATAAATAATAGCAGCGAATGATATTTTATCACTTAATAATACCAGATAAACATAAAATTATAGATTTTGGTCTCTGATTACTACATAAATCAACTTTATAACCACAAATTCTGGCACACGGAAAATTTCTTAAAATAACGTTTACTATATAATGCAGTAATATCTAGTAAACACGTAACAAATTTTAATATAAGTCTGACAATTTTTACTATGAATATATATGCCGTTACTATCTAATATACATCACCCTCGAATTATTTCTACACCTAGACACCAAAAACCACGTAGCGCGCCACCTAGACCTTGTCATCGGCTACCCTGGCAAGCTAGTTACTGTTACATCTCCGGAACGCAAAGTATGCACTGGCAACCTCTTAATTCAAAATATCGTAATATATTATTATATTTTTTTGAGAAAGCAATTCTCATCTGTATATAGCTTTGCGGCCAACTTCACGGCCCTAACACTTCATGCGGCTAACTTAACGGTCCTTTCACATTTCGGGCTGAAGAAGAAAAACGTAATTTTAGCATTTGTGGATTATACACTCACATATTATAAAAATATGTAGCCTTTTCACTAATATTTTTTTGGAAATCATAGTTCAGCTCAGAAAACACACTAATAAGCCAAAAAATCTTACGAACAGTAACAATAAGCATTTTTTTATGTATCATCAAAAATCCGAACACCAATATAGAAGTAAATAATGTCACAGGCGCCGCGGCTTCGTCTGCTTTTCAAACTCGCCTTCGTGGCGCTACCACGCCACTTGATAACATAAGGAAAATGAGCATAAACTAATCATGTTCGACCGCATATTATATATACTCAATGACTCTATGCGGATGAAGAGTATACAGATTACTACAATAAAAGTGTGGTTGATCTCGTAAATGATTTTCCGGAAGAATTGAATTTTCAACATTGAAAAATTGTAATAAAACAAAAATGGATAGCGAAATAAAAAATGTGTTTTTGAACACAAAACCGATATTATACAAACAAAATAGGCCATAATATATAGTATAGAAGTTGAGATCTCCTCCAATTTCTATCTAATGCTTCCAACATAATACGTACTTAACTTTGGACAATTCTCATTGATGAGAGCAGATTTCTTATAAAAATATTGACCTCTTGTTATATTCTTGAAGAAACAGAAACAGAAATAAAAGTAAGATTTAAAAATTCTTTGAGTTTCTTACAAACGATCGTTCTATGCATTCTTTAAAATAGCAGAATGCAAATTAAATGAAGAACGTTGAATGTTTTCAAAACAACATTAAGTAATCAATTCCTCTCTGACGCAATCTGTTTGTAGTTTGGCACACGATAGATGTAATTAATCTAACGCTTGCAAAGCAGCGGCCATAGATTTTCCATAATGCAAACGTGCCGCGCGGCAAATGAGTCAACAGCGAGCACTGACGAGCCGCATCGCTAAATCATTTATCGCTCGTCAAGTAGCTGTAGTAGCGCAGCGACAGAATTAATGAATAAAATTAGCCCGGTGGCCTAAACGCACGCGAGCGGCGTTTAATTCCAGAGCACAAACAAAGGCTGCAGTCCATCGCCACCAGGGAGTCGATGGACACCACAGGAGTAACTCCAACTATATAGGCCCGTTGACACACGCTCTGGACCAATATATAAGAGCCTTGTCGCGCACACGATAAGAGGACTTTGGCAATTACGCTGCGTAGCTGCGATGCAGTCTTCGGACGGCGATGACGACGCGGTGTGCCACGTGTCTAGACCGCGACTGAAAAGTCACCTCTTGCCTGTATGGCTGCATTCAGGTGTCTGTATACCGATAGTTGTACACCTATACAAGCGTTGCTGCACCGACAGTAGCTGTACGGCTAGGCGAGTATAATAGTTCACCATAAATCGAGGGAGAGAGGGGTGTCTATCCCCGCCCACCGTCTAAAGCACTTTACCGGCCAATGACTGGCATCAGGCTCTCTCTCTCTCTCTCTCTCTCTCTCTCTCTCTCCATAGCATAGAGCAGAGGCTCGGCCTAGACTAGCCTAGTCTCTCTCTCTCTCTCTCTCTCTCTCTCTCTCTCTCTCTCTCTCTCTCTCTCTCTCTCTCTCTCTCTCTCTCGCTCGTGAGCTGCTGCAGCTCCCCACTATGAAGCCCGTACACATAGCTGACGTCGCTCCTCTCGCGCCGCACCAATTTTCATGGCTGCGATAGGTATATATAGCATAGCCGTGCACGGGAAATTTGAATGCTTTGTTGCGGGAGTTTCGCTGTTTTCCAAACAAAGCGCTGCATTCGATATTTTTTTCCAGCGCACGCTGATTGAAAGAAAATGTAATAATGATTGAAAGGGGAAATGAGCAAATGATGGAGCTTGATGATTGAAACGTACGCTTTGAACATTATCGAAGGTGGATTTTTCGTATTAATCAAGTAACGTTTTCGATCAACGGAGCAATTTCACGCTGTGTATCGCTGGTCATTTCAAGAGCAACAATTTATTTATTATTTCAATGTAAAATATTAATAATATTCTGCAGAAGACTTCATTGCAACGAAAAATAATATTAGGTCTATCATAAGCCTACACTAGCTTTAATTTCAAAATCTGTAAGAGATTATTGTTACGCGTGCAAATAATGAAAAACTGTAAGTTTGAAGACAGCAAATACCGTATAGCACTTTCCTGGCAAAAAATTGTTTCGATTTCTGGGCAGTATTTCTGGCCAACGCGTGTTAAAATGAGGCTTATATAAAATTACTTCAATTATATGCTCTAAAACGAATTTCTTGTAGTATTTTATTAAAAAAAATTTGACCAGAAATTCTACCCAGAATTAGGGTCGATTTTCTATCAGGGTTCATAGCGAATTTTGCACAGTAAATTATAACAGCAGCGAGACTAGCTACAAAATATTTAAAAAAGTCCTGCAACCGGCATCTTCGTTGAGCTTGTTTCGACTGTATATATGTACAGTGACACATGCAGTGGAGGCTGCGCACGCAGATATCTGCACACGTTTACAAGAGTATCGAACCTGTACCAACAATCGGAAGACTGCTGGTTCGTCATCAGCGAGAACAACATCTTCTGCTGCACCATGCAGGATGATCAGCTTATAGATTCGAGGCTTGCTGGCGCGCGCTCGCGCATGTGTATATAGGTATACAGATGCAGCAGCACGCGCGTCGGCGCGTAGTCGGCCGGTGCAGCCAGACGCTCAGTCGGTTGCTCTCTCTCTCTCTCTCTCTCTCTCTCTCTCTCTCTCTCTCTCTCTCTCTCTCCCTCCCTCTCCTCGCGGCTCTTGGGTATTGATCTTAGCCGGAACTAGTTTCCATTTCCGACGGCGCGCGAAGCGTTGGCCCGCTCTACTGCGCGGCTCTGCTCTGCTCTCTCTCTCTCTCTCTCTCTCTCTCTCTCTCTCTCTCTCCCTCGCTCTCTGGGGTACATGGCCTCTCGCGCAGCTCCCTCTCTCTCTCTCTCACACACACACTGTCACCGGATGTAGCACTGCTGGTGCCTCTCCTCCTCCCCCCTGAGAGCCTATGTACCAGCGGCGAGCTCGTTTCTTGTTTGCTGACCCGAGGCCACCCCCGCGCTGCGTTTGATTCTGCGACGTGAGATCACTGCTGACGTCTAAGAATTTCGGTGATTCGCGGGGGAGGCGCCCACGCCGCGATGAATCTCGCGAATAGTTCACGGCGCTGATAGAATTCATCCGTGTTGTATAACAGTCCGATGCCCAGGGTTTTATGTGCGCGGCCAGTGCAATAACTGGAATTCTTATTGCATGAAGCTTGGCTGTGCTTTTGCGGACCTGCTTGTGACTTGACGAGCTCGTATTTATGGTCCATTTCGAGCTCGATCAGTTTATAGAGGTTATCGCCGGTGTAAGAAATGTCAATTGCTGAATTATTACAGCGCAATCACGACCTTAAAGTGTAGGTGCAATAACATCAGAAGTGCAGAGTATACGGGATAAACAACATACATAACCAATTAGTATCTAATTAGGAAAGTACAATACACCCCGCGAATTCTGCACTCGTGCAGGAAGCCGCCGCTAAAAACAATGCGGCCCAAGAAATAGGCATAAAAAGAGCTCGTCGCTCTGTAGCTCGTGAAGAAGAAAAAAAAGGAAAATGGAGTCCACGCTTGCAAGAGAGTATTATACCAGAGAACAGGCGCAGAAGTCATGAAAGGAGCTCTGTGCAGAGCGAAGAAGCGGCGCACGGTAGAATTTTCAAAATTTCCCAGCTCTTCGCGGGCCGCAAAAATAATCATCACGTGTGAATTTCTCACGCGCCTGAGAAGCACGGCCGAACGTGCGGCCCCTTATCTGCATGACTGCAGCATAGAGCGAGCTACTACCTTATTTCGCTCTATATGTAGAGCGCACGAACCGCTCGAACCATCTGTTGCACCTTTTACCTTCTCTCTACACTTCTTCTGCGGACTGCGCTCCTTCTCTCCTCGTTTGTGTGTGTGTGTGTGTGTGTGTGTGTCCTAGATTATTCCTCTTTGCCGCTGCATCCTTCCTTTATTTTTCGCTGGACGAGTAGAGCGATACGTTTAGCCCCGATAATACATACAGGGCTGCACACCACTGCGGTCAATTTCAGCGGCTTGCAGTGCAGTATTCCTCTCGACTCGATCTCGAGAAATTAATTGAGAGACTGTGCGATGCTGCGCGATGCACATGTGCCTCTTTATGTATGTATGTATGAGGCTATACTGCTGCCGATGTAGTTGCAGCTTTGCTTTGCGCCTACGAAAAGTTTCTAATTGAATTTCACTCGATTGACTTTAATTGAAAAACTTGCTTTGTGCAACGCTGGAGTCTGCGCGTTGCTGAACGAGCTAATCAAACGTTAAACTTCTGGCAGCAAAGTGCAATATAGTCTATATAGTAGTGCTTTCTCGATGTATATAAGATCCGCGATTTGCACGGAGAGTCGGAATAATTAATTAACCGAGCACTTTCATTATCATAATTACGCTCATAAGCGTACTTTAACCTGTGTGCATGCTAATTTACCGTAGTTTGATTTATTTCGTGTGAAAATATGGTGTGTTCGACTTTTAAGAGAAGTTTTTTGTTATAGAGGTGGATCTAATTAGTAGTCTCTAAAATTGTGTACTTCAATTGTCGTCTTTCATTGAACCTTGAATAATGATTCATTTAACCTTCATCAACCCATTATTAAATTATTTATGTTACTTAATCGTTGCTCTGGTGAAGACTAGCACAGTTAAAAATGACCTTAAATGAAATTAATCAATTGAAATTGGGCTTTCATAGACTTTTAATACCTCGAGTTTGACAGAGCTTGGATCCATTTTCTTTCCTCTATCATACTCTAAAATAATGAAAATTTTTTTTTCTAAAAATGTGCTAGTCTGGTTTGTGAGTAAAGTTTGTTGTCTCGTAAGAATCGTCAAAAAATATCTGCTCTTGTTGTACTCGCTAAACCCTGCTTATAATTTTCAACTGATTCTACCATGATGTAACTAAAATTTCGTTCCCTACTGCAACAAATTAAATCTGACTCAACAAGCAACAAACCTAACGTCTTTCTAAAGCAGAGACGCATACATGCGACTGTCAACAGCTCGCGGTTACAAAATTAAATCAGTTTTCGAGCACGAATTACCAAATCCACTGCACACGCCTGGGCTGCTCCGCAGACCTCTCGAAACAATCGATAATTCAAGTTCGAATTCAACTGGCTATAAGTGCACCTACTCCAGTATAGTTCAAAATGGCAAAGCAGTTCCAGCCAGATCCCCTACTCCCCGCAGAGTATACGCTATATACACTTGTGTGTGTATATATGTATATGTGTATCTATATATATATATATATATATATATATATATATATATATATATATATATATATACACGCCATAGTCGCTATAGAAGAAGAAGCAAACCTGCGAGGAACTGCACTGGCTCGAGAGCTAAAACCGCAGAGGCTCTCTGGTGTACGTGCTGCATACATGCGTAGTTTGTTCAGTATCGAAGTAGCCCAGAATGGCGGAAGGAAAACTGCTGACCGACGGGAGGGAAGTTCTCTCTGCGTTTCGGCCATCACCGCACACAGCTGAGCTGAGAGCTAGTAGTCGGTGCATACCGCGGAGAAAGAGAGGCGCAGCTCACGCAGGCGGTGGCAGCAGCAGAGAGAGAGAGAGAGAGAGAGAGAGAGAGAGAGAGAGAGAGAGAGAGAGAGAGAGAGAAAGATAGCTAGACAGTTACACACGCGAGTCGTCATAATTTGCGCACTTTGACTCTCCCACGCACTTGTCCCACACACTGATGCTGCATCGCAGGCACTCGCGCGAGTCTGGTGTCACCGGCCGGAGCTCTTTGTTGGCGCTGCTGCAGCTGTGGCGACGCGGAGGTCGCCGCATCCTCCCGTGCGTGACGTCCTCCGAAGACTGAGGCACCGACTGCCTGTGCAGTGTCTCCTATACGGGACGGTACACCCGGGGAGGGGCACGCTCTGTGCGCGCGCGCGTGTGTGTGTGAGTCTGAGAGAGAGAGAGAGAGAGAGAGAGAGAGAATGAGAGAATGAGAGAGAGAGAAAGCAGCCGATGGTTAATCGGCAGTGGAGGGGCCGGTCCTCCCCGCGCTCTCCCCCACCCCCCGGCTCACGAGATACACGCCCCCACTACTAGTCCCCCGCGTTCCATCTCTCTCTCTCTCTCTCTCTCTCTCTCTCTCTCTCTCTCTCTCTCTCTCTCTCTCTCTCTCTCTCTCGCTCGCTCGCTCGGATGCAGTCACAAGCTCTATACTGCGCGCAGCCTCCAGCAGCCGGCGCACTCGCGCTACACGTCTATACTCCGTCTCCTGCACAGTATATAGCTATACCTGCATGCACGCGCTGCACCGGCGCTTTTTCCCTGTGCACCGGCTCCTCGACTTGATCCCTCGTCCAATGTCTATGGGATGTATATCCTTCTTTTTTTTCGGGAGGCGGTTGCACGGCCGTCTCGCTTTCGAACCCGGTTTTTTTCGGAGGAGCTCCGATGTAGCTTTATACTGGGAGAGAAAGAGAGCTTACCTTGTCTCGAGTTTTTGGGACCAGGGCTTCTTATGTACGGGCGCTGCTACTGCACAAGCGGCTGACGGCGAGTCTGAAAAGGGAAATGAGAGAAATTTTAAACAATTTTGTAGATTATATTAGATTCATATGAATATGAATATAAGACCATCACTAATGATAGTCACTAATTTGTCCTGTCAACATTGTTATATATTTCAGATTTTGGTTTGTTTTTGTCACGAGTTACTTGTAACAAATAATTTAGTACGGGCATTTTAAGAGTGTATCAGTTATTTCACAGAAAACCTAATTTATAAGTAAAATTAAGTTTTAAGAACATTTTGTAATGACATTCGAGCCAAAAGGGGGGACATTGCACATTCGAAAAAGCTGAATCTCAAATAGAAAGCAACACCAACGCGTGGTTCATTTTGCGCATTGTAGGTCGAGAACGTTTCAGAAAAATTTCTTTGGATTTAATATGCGCTACATTTGGATTGAACTCCTTATATCCTATGCTTGAATTAACTTAGAAAAACGTAGCGCCGAGATATTCATCATTGGATGAGATAATTATAAATATGAGCCCTCAAACTTTGTAAAATGATAATAGAACAACAAATTAGTTGCTCTTAAATCTGCTATATTTATGAATCAAATTCGATTATTTAATTGACGTTCAGATTCTCTTAATTTACAATAATACATTTATAAATAATGGTTATATAGGCGCAAATAAAACAAAAGCAGTTGTTAGTTAATTCGTGAGAGCGTATACATATAGGATATAAACATTTGCATTCATTTTCTTACGTTGGCAAGTATATGACACCAAATTTGACATTTCATTATCAGATAAGTAATAATTAAACTTGAGCATCAAATCCACTGATGGTAATGTTCGTTACTAATAATAGTGCGTTCAAAATAATAAAAGATTTATTGCTTTTCCACCACTAGTGAAATAACATTATAATTTTTAGCATTACGTTGAATACGTTTTCACCATCAAGGGATATTGTTAACCTCAACAAAACGTCCTTGCAGTCTTCTTGGAAACATGTATTTGTTATCTTCCACGGTACATAAACAATACAGAAAAATAAACCACGATAACAACAATGAAAAGCCGAGAAAAACGTAAAGATCGAGTCGTAAAGTCTACTTAGAAATGAAAAAAGCCAAGCAACGGTATGAGAATATAAAAACACAATAGAAAGAAATTGCAGTAGGGAAATATGCTCAAGCAAAGGGAAAAAAGTGCAGTGCGAGTCTACTTAGTCCAGAGTCTCTCGAAGAAAGCATCAAGTCTCGGAAAAGCTCTCAAAAGCGACTTCATCAGAATTCATGTTACAAAGGTTGAACACTTATTCCAATTTCCAGGTCGGTTAATAACCGTCACCTCAAACTGCACGTATACCACTCGACACGTTTAGCACGATATTCTGTATGCACAGCCGACGAGGTAATTGCGTCAAACAGACATCTATGACAAATATGCTATACGGCATAGTCGAAAAGCATCATCATGTACATATACACGCAAAGAAATACGCAAAGCAGAAGATTCGAGGCTCGCACAACCGGACAGCTCTCACACATCGTCTGCAATAGCGCGTAAAAGGAATGCGAGGAGCTGGTAGACGCGCACATTTGACAACGAGGAAACGCCGCTGTCGACAAGCTAATACGTATAGCATAGAGAAAGAGAGAAATGGCTCCCCCGAGTATGCATGTGTGTGAGAGCGAGAGAAAGAAAGGCTCCGGAAATGCCTTGCACGCAATCTACGCAACTCTTCCGCATTATGTATAGATATATGTATATAGGTGTGCGCATCGGTATAGTCAGTCGCGAATTATGCGCGCTGACTCTCCGTAATTACCAGTGTGTCAGCAGCTCGCGCGTCCGTGATGCGCCCGGCCAGGCGAATTATGTATTACGGCGTTGCGTGCCTGCGAGCATGTGATGCGCAGCGACGAGGGCACGGCTGCAGGCATCATCGGCCGAGCAGCAGCAACACACTTTTAGCCCCTTCTGTCTGCTGCTGCTTCTGCTGCTACTATACGCGGCTTATGCTGTATGACGCGACGACTGTTATGCTCTCTCTCTCTCTCTCACTCTCTCTCTCTCTCACTCTCTCTCTCTCTCTCTCTCTCTCTCTCTCTCTCTCTCTCCTATTTGGTCATTAAAGTACTCCGAGTTCCAGCGCGGTTATGTGCGAATATGCTGTTTTTTCTCTGTCGCGTTTGGTGATTTTACCGAATGACTTCTTAACCGTATGGACCGTACTTTCAGACCTCATTCACGCGTTACTCAGTTCTCGAATGAGATGCAGATATGATAACAATTTCTATGTTATTAAACGGACACAACATTTTTAAACGTTGAAAAAATAAATTCATGAGGGAAAATCATAAAATTATAGTAAATAATTTGAATATTATTTACTGATACTTGGTAATAATACCCTTAAATTTACCGTGCTAAAATATATATAAATGTAAAATCCGCAAAAAAGTCTTTGTACTTATATTTATATTATGATACGCATGCAGCTCACTTGATTTCCTTTAAGCGAACCAAGTCATCAACTTTTATTGAAAGTGATACCCCCACCATAATAACTTCCCACCAGTCAAAATGACACCATAATGACACCCCACCCATCCTATGATGGGTAAAACTGTAATTAGTTAAAGTTTGGTTCTTGCTGGAGTATTATTAACATCGTTGCATCGACTAGCCCAGTTTCAAGTTTGGCAACAAATTTACAGAATGATATGAATATAAAAACACCGACACCTTCACAAAATCGCAGTAATACAAAAATAAAAAGACGCCTGAATCAAATATGCAGTCAGATGTCAGAAATTGAACTGTCACCACCGCAGCAGCAGCAGCAACAACAAACTATAGACCAGAACGAATTAGAGTTGTTTTGCCAAGCAAGTACTGTTAAAAAAGGCTCAAAACGCGCAATAGAGCAACCCGAAACTCTAGTTCCTCGAAATGTACGCCGAAAACTAAATAGTTTAAGAACTATCAGAGTAGATAAATTATCAACGATAATGCTGACCAATTATAGAAAATAATGCTTTAGATAATGTATGCTCAATATATGCTTATTGGAACATTCGTTGTGCCTTGTTGGTAAGATACAAATGTCACATTTTGCTTGGCATCGACGATCAGGACCAAACTCTCAAATTTTAATCTCACTAACAAGTCACAACGAATGTTCTAATGAATATATTTTGAGATTAGTTTTCAAGGCAAGTTTTCAAGACATTTTGCAGTATATTCGTGCTAATATAAATAATCTCTATTAAATTTTTTGTAAGTGAACAAACTAAAAAATGGAAGCGATTCAGTTTTGCTGATCATGGGAGACCAAAATTAAATTGTGTGTAAAAATTTCCATTATGCAATTATAAGAAAAGACTGCGTGTGAAACAAATATTTTCCTAGAAACCCGAATAAATGAAAGATGTTTTACTTGTTACTGTTAACTTCATAGAGAGATCCACTTTTTGTCATTCCTGGCTTTTTTCTGAATTAGAAATAAAATTACTTATTACCGTGCAAATGATTCTTCTCACTCTTCTAGTCTTCTTTATATCCCCAGAATTATTTTTTAAAAATATTTTTCTCTAACTATTAAATAACTCTTATATAGGTATATATTCTATACACGCACAATAAAATAACTGTATAAATGTAACAAAAAATGTCCAACACATCATTACAATAATTTCATGCTTTTGAAAATAATTTTTACCTTAAAATTTATTGCTATTATTAACAGAATGAATTCTACACATAAAAATATTACTATGTAACAAAAAGCGCGCCAATAAAATAAAAAAAAAAACGTTTGATTCCATATTTGAGAAGGAAAAAGAAATTTAAAAAATGAGCCAGAAACTTAAATAATAACAAGTTTAGATATATTTATTATTGTTCAACGCTATGAACTTTAAAATACTTTCTAACAATTTTCAAATAATTCACAGAAATTAAACTTGTGTACCTCTCTGTCACACAGTACAGTTGTTTACCATTTTTTGAAAATAAGACATGATAATTAGACTATTGCCTGCACTGACACACGTATATCCTTCCACTATTGTATTTCTCTTATTATAATATCTCTTATCTTTTATATTCTTCCTAGTATCACAAAATGTGTACTATCACTTTTGAAAATCGCTATGAAACAAAAACGTATATTTATACATATACATTCAGCGCACGTACATTTTCATACTTACATATAACTGTTTTAAAAAACGATCGGTCGACGTGTGTTATTTTTCAAAATACCTAGAAATACGTTTACTAGTTTTATACACTATATTTTAATAAAACTTTAATAAGTTCTTTGTTTCTACGAAGCATTATCTAAAGCTCTACGAAGCATTATCTAAAACGTACTAGAAAATCATGTACCGAAAAAATCTCATTTTATAAAGCTTCACAAAAAAGTTGAATACCTATTTAAAAATCATTATTTTGAGAAAGCAAAAATTAAGCTGTTAATTTTTGCTTTTTGTTCGCATTTTTTTTTATTTTACCAACACCGCCACTATTATGGTTGTTTTATTTTTGTACAATTTTCCGCTAAATATGCGAAATATGAAAAGGAATTTTGTAATAAGTATTCAATAGGTTATTTGGATCATCTAATATTCGGATGTATCGAGATTTGGACAATAGCCGCACGTAATAGAAGCCGAGCTAATAAGGGGTAACGAGTTTGATGTTGCCATGTTGCATGTGGCTGAAGAGCAACTAGTTTCGTCGGCGCGTCGGCACAGGACTCTTCGTGCGTCTCCGCCGCGCATCGGGCTTCATATTGATCACGAGAGTGTGCACTATATTCGCGGATGTATAGATACAGTCGGGGGTCCTTGACTCTGCCTTCCCTAAAAGCAGGAATTCTGAAACGTCTATGATCTGAAAATACTGTGAAAATAACTAAAATGTTAGTCGTTTATGAAATGCAGACTTTATAATTTATGATAATATCCTATATATATATATATATATATATATAATATATATATATATATATATATATATATATATATATATATATATATATATATATATATATATATATATATATATATATAATATATATATATATATATATATATATATATATATATATATATGTATATATTGTTTTTTTATCCTGCAGAAACCTTTGCAATATATATATATATATATATTTTTTTTAATATCTACATTCTTATGTACATTTAGTCGAAAAAAAGTTGTGTATCTAGTGAACATTGTTTAATCATATGCTGTGGGTACACTCAGGTTCAGATAACAAAAGCAAAGACTGTTGATAAATGTTTAAACGTCGAAACTGAATTACCATCAATTATCTATCAATTCTATGCACAAATAATTTATTATTTAGAAGATTGCGGCTCGTATTCTCACTACTACTCCCCAAAAAGTGCTCTTTGTGTATAGGCATGTACGAACCGATAGCACGATCAGCTGACAGCATAAAGCTTCGGAGCTAATTCATTCCACGATGCTGAACAAGCTTCTGCAGTGCATTCACGGACTATATAACGCACAGTGTGTCATTGTCTACAAATTGACATTTTGATTCTATTATATATAATATAGGAACCTTTGTGGCGAAACGGCAGTCGTGCTAACTTACGCTAAATAATTTCACACATCTCTCTCATGCATTTTGTATTTACTATTATCTCACGCTTTTTGCCAAACCTTTATTATTGAAACGAAAATGTAACTTGAAAACGCAACGGCATTAGAGTGTAAAGAAGCGAAATAAAATATTCAAATGGTTCGCCGAGGTCGATAAACTTAAGACTCATGCATTCTACGCTGTGGTATGCATTATAACCTCTTTTTGATCTTTGTTCAGCTCTCAGTCGTATCTCATGCTTAAGAACTATAACTGCTATACTTAAGAACAAGGCCCAAAAAACTATTAAATAAATACTGCTGTTCAGCGCATTAAACCATTTGAATTACAATAATACCATCCGTCTGCCGCGTAATCCTCCGGGTGCACTGTTTTACTCTACTTTAAATCTTCAAAGTGGTTGCGGTTTGGTTAGGATAATACGCACGAGACCACAAAGTATTATTCACGATTCCGCGTACAATACACAGGAATTTCTTCGTAGCCAAAGGTTTAACTTATACGTGCCCCTTTTTCTAACACACATCAAACAGACCAGTCTCTCAATAAACGTAAAGGCAGCACATGGTTGCAAACAGTTGATAAAAAATATACAAGAATAACGCTCGTATCAATTTCAATCCAGCTCTTCGAGGCAGAATCTGGTGTGCGCGATCCATCGACTCCCGAGGCCACACACAACATCGCACGGCATTCGAAGCTTCCGCGACTGTGTGTATATATATAGCAACTGGCGGCAGTACGCAGACGTGAGAATATCGCCGTATTTCGGCAAAGCTCCGCAGCGGATTCCCACTCAGCCGCGGTGTTATGTATATATGTATGTATGTATGTATTTATACCTGTATGTACCGAAGAGATTTCGAATCGTGGCGTGTATACCGCACCTCCACACGCCAGACGGCGGCGGTCGAGATGAGGGAAGACGAGCGTGTATAGGGTTGTCTCGTATAAAACCGCGAATCTTGTGCCGGCGCACAAAAGAGGACTCCGGAGATAACACAGAAAGCGTCTGTTAAAGAGTTAACCGCAGTGACTTGGCAAATAGAGCGAAACTATTTTTTGGGATACTCGATCCGGCATCTTTTAAGCCCTTTTGTTGCGTGGAGTAATTAAAGATTTGTCAAAAATTACAAAATCAGTCGAGAGAACTTGACTATAATCATGTATGCATAATAAATCAAATTTTTTCCTCGCAGCTTGATAACAGCTTGTCTATATCTATCTATGTCTAGATCTAATAACTTGATGATAGCAAAAACTTATTAAGCCCTTTTCCTTAACTTTTGCTTAAAAACATTTTTGATGCAGTGTGCAAGCACATTATTGTTCTTAACACGTACTTAAAATGTAAACTACGGTACATAAGGCGGTATTGATTTTCTGATTTGTTGGAAATAGTAAAATAATGATTTGATATTGTAATTATGGCAACGACGATTTTGATAAGTTAATTGCTTATTAAGTTATATAAATAACTTATCAACTTTAAATTGAGTGAAATTACGGGTTCAGTGCTTTAAACGTCGCTGACTCAGAGAGTACACTCTTTATCGCTGCGCTACACAAAAATATTAACACAGAAAGTCTCTCGTATTGCAGAAATGGCCATCAGACTCATATCCGCCTCAAAAATAAAAATTTCGAATCTCAAAAAAATTCCAGTGCAAACATAGAGATATGATATATTGCGAACTAAATCAATATTACACGCAGAACAAAAGTAAATTTTAGATTCAACAAAATGCGTAAAAATCTGTCGCGATAACAGCGATAAAGCGAGTGTTGTGAAAGACCGACCAGCTCGCGTTTGATCAAGACACCCGATATACATTGTTGAACCTTTGGGACGCATGCGTAGAAGCGTTGAGACGATGTTTCTTTCTCGCGCGTACATTCTCCGAATCATAAGCCGAAAAGAAGATGCACTTCAAGCATTATTTATCGCGTGCAAGCAAGTGCGTAGCCCTGCGGGCGAATGCACCGACTGCAGAATATACAATATACTGTTATATTGGAGAGTAAAGAGTGTCGATGTCGGGCTGATAAGCGTGTGCTCTTATACTGTCAAGGAGACGAGAAGCTATCAGATAACTATCAAGTGGCGCGGTAGCGCCACGAAGGCGAGTTTGAGAAGCAGACGAAGCCGCGGCATCCGTGACACTATTTACTTCTATATTGGTGTTGGGAATTTTCATGATACAGAAAAAAAATGCTTATTGTTACTGTTCGTAAGATTTTTTGGCTTATTAGTATGTTTTCTGAGCTAAACTATGATTTCCAACAAAAATATTAGTGAAAAGGCTACACATTTTTATAATATGTGAGTGTATAATCCACAAATGCTAAAATACGTTTTTCTTCTTCAGCCTGAAATGTGAAAGGACCGTTAAGTTAGCCGCATGAAGTGTTAGGACCGTGAAGTTGGCCGCAAAGCTATATACAGATGAGAATTGCTTTCTCAAGAAAATATAATAATATATTACGATATTTTGAATTAAGAGGTTGTCAGTGCATACTCTGCGTTCCGGGCTGTAACAGTAACTAGCTTGCCAGGGCACCCGATGAGAAGGTCTATAGGTGGCGCACTCCGTGGTTTTTTGTGTCTAGGTGTAAAAATCCTTCGAGGAAGATGTCTATAGAGGTACAGGGTGTCCGATAACGACGTCTAGGTAGTTAGCCCCGTGGTTTTTGGTGTCTAGGTGTAAAAATTATTCAAGGGCGGTGTCTAGATGTACAAGGTGGCTGATGACGAGGTCTAGGTGGTGCGCTCCGTGGTTTTTGGTGCCTAGGTGTAGAAATAATTCGAGGGTGATGTATATTAGAACAATCAGTGATTTCATCTTAGTAATAAAAATGTTACAAAAAAGCTGTGGTCGAATGGTGCTAAAGATGCTTATATTTTATTTTCACGACTTTGAATATGAAATACTATAAACAATTTAAAAAAAAGGATTGAAATCTCTAAAAAAAAGTAAAAGGTTAGGCGAGTTTGATATATTCCGCAACAAAATTACAGATAGAAAAGAACTGAGATCAATCAAACAAAGTCAAGTTTATTATATTTAATCGTAATGAAGCAAAGAACAACTCTCAAGATAATTACTACGTCACTTGCCATGCCAGTTTCATTTTGTTTATTGGTGAACAACTAAATTTTCTTTTTATATATATTAGAACGTTATACAAACACTATAAGTACAATGAAACGGGCATGGCAAGTGACGTAGTAATTATCTTGAGAGTTGTTCTTTGCTTCATTACGATTAAATATAATAAACTTGACTTTGTTTGATTGATCTCAGTTCTTTTCTATCTGTAATTTTGTTGCGGAATATATCAAACTCGCCTAACCTTTTACTTTTTTAAGATATTGTCTTCTATTGAATTCAAAACTACGACCCAATGCTTAAAATTCTTTTTGAACTTTTCTAATAGCTTCTGAACTAAAACTCAAAAGTTATTGAGATGTACTCTTTTTGAAAATGCCAAAAGCTAATAAATAAGTTAAAATATAATTTATTGCGTAATAACTGCAGTTTAATTATAGCTGATTTAAGATTTTGACTCTAAACACCGATGACAAGCAAAATGTGAAATTTTTATCGATTGCACTCGACAAGTCACAATAAATGTTCTAATGGGTTCATTTAAGTTTAGTTTTATCAAATAAAACATTTTGCACTGTTGTCATGCTAGTATAAACAATATCTTTTGATTTGTTTAATCAGTTAGCATGACATAATGAAATAAATGTTAATAACTTGGTTCGGTCAAATGAAATGAAATGTAGTGCATGCGTATCAAACAATCTTTGTAGAGATACTCGAGAAGGGCTGTATTGAATAAATGAAATTGTTATATGATTTATTAGCTAACTATGAATATGAGTAATTCTACGAGGAGTCGGATACTTTATACGGTCGAAAAATTAACCTTCAATTGATCTTCTTCTACCTTTGCCAGAATTTTCTTAATAATAAGCGTCGCCATACTCCCAAGCTTATATCAAAAACAGTTATAAATAAAGCGTTCTTGAAAGACAGTACGGTAAAATTTAGTAACCTGCATTTTTCTGAAGGTAAATAATTTTAGGCTGAAAATCTGTTTGAGAAATAAACAATTAAACGTATCTAAATATACAATTTAGAAATTGTAGACGAGTTTGTTTTACGATAAGTATTTTACAATTATTTATTTATAATCATGCCTGAAGTAAATTACAAAACTATTCCTTGATTGAAAAATTATCAGTTTCAATAATTTAGTTTCAGAAATTTTATCTGCCGTACGTCGTTTTAAAAAATGTAATCACAATAATGATATATAGATCAAAGTTTTCTTATAATAATTTTAAAAAATATTCAAACAACGCATTACACCCGCGAAAAATGATCAGCATTATGGAAAACGATTTTCCGGCATTCGAGTAAAAAGGGTCAGCCATTTTCCTTGCGCGCCTCGAATAAACTGCAGCTGCAGTCTGTACTGGTCGGGTACCTATAGCGTCGAGCCCCGCTACGGTATTGGCTGGCGCTGGTCGGGGGGATTTGGGAAAAGAAATTCGAAGCGACACGGCCGATGCGGAAAATGGCTCTTACCCGCAGAGCGACCTATACTGTGTACCATTTGGAAGGGGAGCCATAGTCATATTGTATAGTCTTTAGGCTGCGAGCAATGGTATTAAGAAAAGAGGCATTATTACGGGCATTGTATCTCCCTTTCTCTTTTAGATTGACTCTCGAATTCAAAATGACTGCAAGCATTAAAATGTTTGAATTTATTTTAGAAGATTTTCAAAATATTTTTTCTCTTTCATCAGAATATTTCGAGTTTTTGTAGTTTTCCTTTCATTGCAGCAGACGATAGCAAACTGCGAGACAAAAAAATATACCCAATCGTAATTTCACATACGGTTGTTTTCGTCCGAAATTTATAACGATACAAATATCAACTGTATACAACATATACGAATCCGTATACGGAGACCGGACGCTCCAATCGGCCGTTAATTAATAGAAGCCAAAGGCAAAATTTTTCGAGTAATAATTCAGATAAGCGCGCAAATTAGTTGCAGATAGCTAATAGCCGATTATTGTTACTCTACACACGCACATCATTCTTAGGGTTATCGACCCAGTTCTGCACACAATGGACGAAATCGCATAACGCTTAACCTTCGCGAATTATCGCATTACACATACGTCGGGCACTCTCTAATATCATACGCACGCATGTGCACTCCAATCGTCATTGATATGCTAATTAATTTGAGCAATCAATCAGGCGGCTCTCTAATCTCTAATTGAAAGAGCTGTATGCAAAAAAGCGACACACGATAGCGCATCGCGCGCTGGCCGAGAAACGTCGAGAAAAGCGCTTGACTCTGACCTTTCGCGCAATATCTCGTTAGGCTAAGTTATGCCGCGCGCTCTGCCCCCGCGCGAGCGCGCTCTCGATCGACGGAGCCGATAATATTCGGAGAGAGCGCCGCGCGCCCGCTCGCGGTGAAATCGCGTCGCCGAAATAAATAATTCGCTCTGCCGAAGGCCCCGATAATGGAAAGCGGGCTACGGTGAAATCTAATACACTCGACTCGGCGATTCCGACGCTATATACTTGACCCCCTATCTTTTATTGCGCGAGCGAAAAACTCGTCGAGCTTCGGAAGCCATAGCCGCCGGTTGATGTCTGATTTTCATCCGCGATTCCCATAAAACTGTTTCAGCTCTCGATAGTAAACGAAGGAAAAATACATTTATCGCGGAAATGCCGAGAAGTAGACGAAAACATTTTTCAGGTGGGAGACGACACAATTCCAATTGATACACCGTGTAATTGTTTTTTTTCTCCAAGTATTTAGCACTAGTTACTGGAATCGCAGATTGCTGAGATTTATATATACGGTTAGACAAAGCATAACATAAGCCAAAGCGTGAGTTGTCGCGCACATGCGATAAAATAGAGCCGTACATTGGCAGAACAAAAGCGTGTTTGTGTCGCGCACACATATTCTTTTTTTATTCGAATCAACGCGCGCGCGCGCGCCTCGTAACATTCGAGAGGAAAAATTCTCTTACTCTTGCTGCAGTTCTGATAGACTCGGAGGTATGTGAGAGGTATGCATGTTTCTTGCTAATTCATTCCGAGCTGCTCTGGCATAAATTAAAAATAGACGCTTTGCATATTGATTTATACTCGCTTGTGTTCTCGTTATATTTGCTGGGCAGTCTGTAGCGCGATGACAGATTACATGCCGACTGTTTTGCAGTAAAGAGATGACTTGCAAAGCGTCATATTGCTGATAATTTTTGAACGCGGGCGTGAGGCTCTATTAGAATTGTACACGCTGTTGGGAAACCCCATGATTCGTACTTTTACAGTGTTTATAAAATTAGAAGCTTGGGTCTCTATAGTGATATAAGCTATAAATTATACTCAATTCTTTGCGAATCGACAGATATTCTTTAAGAATCAAATCTTTCCTCGATTATTTATAGCTATCGATTTTCTCGATAATTGATTCTTTCCAAATTGAGATGTGAATATAAGCCTGTGAAGAATTTTTGTCGGATAAGACATATACTAAGAGCAATTTCTCTGATTACCTTAAAAATTCGCATTCGCGAAATAATAATTTTACACATTGCCCTGGTAGAAATAGTTACATTTTTAGTTTATTGTTCTTTTTTTCAAATAAAAGTTAAATAAACGTAGTGTAACGTTTTAATTTTGAAAATTCCCCACTAATTGCCCAACCGATAGTGAACAGTTCTAACAGGTGACTTCGATACATTAGCCTTCTTATTTAATTATTTTCATAAGGCATGCTCTTCAAAAGATTCTAAGAGGCAACATACATTGGATAAGCGATTGTTATTTATTATTTATTTCTCATGCGCTTTAAAAAAACAACACACTGATATCAGTTACTTTGCATCTAATCTGCAGTTTACCAATAAGCAAAATCGAGCCTTTCTATATACATTGAGAGTCGTATAAAGAATTCACCATAATATATTTGTTGAATTCACTACTATACAGTTTAATTCGTTTTCGTATCGATAGTATAGCTGTACACCAGAAACGTTCTATTACTCAACAATGCATTTCCATACATTCATTTTAAAAGCTACCAACGCATATGCACTGAGCTCAATAAGTAATCCGCGTTAAGCACCAGATCATTTTTATCAAAAATAGAAAGTAGTTTTGCCGTCTGTGATTTTAATGCAATTCCAATAGCAGATCGGTGTCTACAATGTACATACACATCGTAGAAAGAATCCGAGTTCTCTCTCCCGAACTAATGCGATTTCAAAAATGCTCTCTCTGTCTCGAAATTCCGAAAGTGCATACGGCCGCGGCTGCTGCGGCAGGGGTCGAGTGTGCGCCGGAGGAGTCACTGTGGGTCAATGACTCTATCGATCTAAAGCCTCCTTTCTACAAACTACACAGCGAGGCGCACAGCAAAAGCAATTCCCCCGAAAATAATCGCTCTCTCTCTCTCTATCTCTCTCTCTCTTTCTCTGTCTGTCTGTCTCTCTCTCTCTCTCTCTCTCTCTCTCTCTCTCTCTCTCTCTCTCTCTCTCTCTCTCTCTCTCTCTCACTTAAACATATTTCATCTCCGAATCCCCCGGAAGATTAGCGATAGGCTCGCACACGCAGTGGCGCTCATACGCACGAGAGAAAGAGTCAGAGAGAGAATTATAACTGCAACTTTCAAGTCTCTCGCACATTGTGCCAGAGAGCAGTGGCGGCAGCAGCAGCGGCTCGAGTGGAGGGCATTGACTCTTCGCGAAAAACGAGAGAGATAGAGAGCGCGCGCGAGCGAGCGAGCGAGAGAGAGAGAGAGAGAGAGAGAGAGAGAGAGACAGACAGACAGACAGAGAACTGAAGTATATAGGTACTCGACGTCGTCGTCGCCGTCGTCTATCGAGTTTTCTCGGGCTCCACAGAAGCCAAGCACAAAATAGAGAAAAAGAGTTGGCCGATACGCGAGCCCCTCCAAAAATCACGAGAGCAAAGACGCCGCGCAAAAAAGCTCGCTCGATATCGGCTTTATGGTGTGCAGTTTTGCGCGATGCGCGCGGCCGAAATTCAAGAAGCGCTTGTGCAGAGAAGCGTCGGAGAAAAGAATGTGAGACTCACCCTGGATGACTGCGTCCCTCGACGTGGAGCTGCACACGATCTACAACACACATGACAGGAGCGGAAGAGAGATGCTGCGAGCAAGGAGCATTATACGGCGAGAGTGTGCAGAGGCAGGTCCTACAGCCGCATCGGCCGTGTTCGTGTCAGGTCGGCGCTCCCCAAGAGATCACTGCCCTCACGCACACCCGGGTCCTTCTTTCTCTCTCGCTCTCGCTCTCTCTCTCCCCCCGCGGCGACGACCTCCTCCTCCCCGCCCCTCGGCGGTGCCTGTGCGCGCTGCTGCTGCCTCCCCCTGCGCCGCGCCCGCCTCCTGCCCGCACCGGCAGTAATAGTCCGTTTCTATATTAGATATAGCGAGACGGAGAGAGGAGACACTTTTTCACTAGATCGTTTTCGGCGATCACCATCCTCCTCCTCCTCTTCTTCTTCTTTTTCTTATCAAAGTTCCGCGCGCGCTCTCTCGCTTTCCCGAGCGAGTGGGAGACTCGCGACTTATTTCCGGCCGGCCTTGGCAACAAGCCGTCGTCGCTGCCGCTGTTTTACTCTGCTATACCTATATACCGGGGAGGGAGGATGCAACTGCAGCGCGCGCCGGACGGGAGGAACAAAGGAGAGAGAGAGAGAGAGAGAGAGAGCTGGAGCCCGTCTTCGCGCTCGACACCGGAAATCCACTTGCCAGCCGAAAATCGCTTGCTGCACAAAATATACTGCTTCGCTCGCACTCGCACGCGCAGCACACGCATATAGCAGCTCAGCTCTGCAGATCGACGCTCGTTCCTCTCGCACTGTCGGGAGAAATTATTGATACGGAGACACTGATAAGCGCGCCGATAAGCCAGCGAGGAAGAGAGAGAGGGACAGCTGACGCGACGACACGTAGCACGGTCGCAGCTAAAAATGGAGAATATAGATGATACTGTATACTCAGAGAGAGAGAGAGAGAGAGAGAGAGAGAGAGAGAGAGAGAGAGAGAGAGAGAGAGAGAGAGAGAGAGAGAGAGAGAAAGAGAGAGAGAGAGAGAGTGAGAGAGAGAGAGAGGCAATAGACGCCGACGCACGAACGGAAAGCAGACTGCACACGCACGCGCTATTCGTGAATATTCCGCCCGGAGAATAGTCGGAGAGCGAGAGAGATAGAGAGAAAGAAAGAGACTGCACAGTGGTGTGCGTGTTGTCTGTACATACATACATACATGCACGTCCGTCGTCGGCTGCTATAGGTTATTACTCCTGCTGCGATTGACGAAAAACGAGCGACAGAGAGAGAGAGAGAGAGAGAGAGAGAGAGAGAGAGAGAGAAAGAGAGGAGAGCGCAGCAGCGAAAGTGAGGATGCAGTGTTCTCGCTGGGAGATCAAAAAACGGTGGGGAGATGATGCAGTCGCTTTTTATTCGGCCAGTAGCGGCGGCAGCAGATGTAGTGAAAAACGACGGCGACTATATATATATATATATATGCACACGCGTACAGAGTAGCGCGAGCTCACGGTCTCGAGCGACGACTAACCCGCGAGTGCCGTCGGACAGCAGCGACGAGTCCGAGTTCCGACCGACCGATGGGGAGATAGAAAGACGGCTTCTACACTACGCTCCGCCACTTTTTACTCTCTCTCTCTCTCTCTCTCTCTCTCGCTCTCTCTCTCTCTCTCGCTCTCTCTCTCTCTCTCTCTCGCTCTCTCTCTCTCTCTCTCTCGCTCTCTCTCTCTCTCTCTCTCCCTCTCGTCTGCTACGCCGCGATGACAGGGTGTCGACATCTGCTGGCGGACGGCGCAAACGAAATTCGCGAACATTTCGCAGGCGACGACTCTTCGATTACCAGCAGCGCCCCCGCTCGAAATCAGTATTCTTGTATATATTGTCGCTCCCTACGAAGAGTAGCACTGTTCAAATGTCCTGTCATAAGGAGCACAACACCTTTCACGCACGCTAGACTAGCACAACTCAAAATTTCCCGCGAAGACTTGCACAACTTAAACAACGAATTTCTATAAAAATTTCCCGATTTTTGTGAAACTGTCCCTAATGAACATTTTTTAATATTCATAATTTACAACTTTTTATCGAATTTAAAATTGTTTTCACAAATACAATAATGTTTTACAAATTATTCCCTTTTTTTATAAACCTAAAATTTCCAAAACCTTTTTAAACTTTGAGGTTTGTCTGTCTTTATCCAAGGTTTTCATGAACTTAACCAACAAAATAACCCAATAAAAACGTAAAATACTCACATTTTAAGTAATATAAAGTCACGAGTTGTGCTACTCTTGACCGCATTTCTGAACTGTACTACTCTTCGCGTCAAATCGTGAGTTGTGCTAGTTTTTGTTTAAAATTTTGAACTGTGCTAGTCTTCATACGGAGCGATGATATGTATATGCAGGTGGCATGTATATAATGTGTAAGTGTGCGTGAGCGAGCTATATACAACGTGCACTATACAGACATACAGACCAGACCCCGAGAGGTGCACGGGCGAGTTTCGAGCGACGTTGCCACGTTGCGACGACCGCAGCTTCTCGCGATTTCTCTCGCGATCTGGAATTATCGCAATTTTGGCTAAAAAGATCCTATACGAATCTCTATCTTCGGCCGAGATGACAGAGATCTGTAGCTTATTATGCATTTTAAAAGCTCGTGTTGACCTAACCATAATATAATGATAAACTCATGATGATTGAGCTTTACTGAAAGTGTTACAATGCTCTTTTTGTAGAGCTTTAAAGTATATTGCAGGAATAAAAATTGCAAGCTGAGAAATCGCAATTTTTATTTTTTACTTTAGATAGAATCAAGCATTTTCAACGATTTTTTATCAAATTGAAACTTTTGGGCTCAGCTATCGATTAAAGCTGGAGAAAAAGTGTTTGCCAAACTAGGTAAGACTCAGCGAAAATGATCTTCTGCAATAAAATTAGAAAAAGTTTATAACAAATATAAATAGATTATAAAGGTTTGAGAGATATAAAGAATTGAGACTATTACAAAAGTTTAAAATTGTTGGTCTGTTTTAAATGGTTCTAAATAGTTATTTACATGTCTTACGTTCAAGTTTTTGGGAGCGTTGTGAAAATTCCTGTTCACATATATATGTTCAGTTATACAGTTCGCAAGTCGCCGATAGGTGGCGACCGCATGAGTGGCACTTTTACGCATCAAAATTATACAGACATAAAATTGTTGACTCTGATTTATGTAAATGCGGAGAAGATGCCGACACGGTCGAACATATATTCTGGTGTTGTAAACTCTTTAAGTCCGAAAGAGAAACTTTGTTTTAAAAAAAATCAGAAAAGAGTACAAAATAGGGCCTTACTCTGTGATTAATCTCTTAGCGTTATCAAATGTTAGAATACTAAATACTATAAGTAACTTTATTGATAAGATTGACTGTAAAATTTAAAATTTTGTAAATCGCGCCATAATGTTGGGCGGTAGTATTATAAACATCAAATGTAAATAGGGCAATGTACGTTACGTGATGCCAATAAACATAACCTAAACTAAAAAACACGCATCAAGATTGGCAGCATAAAAGTTCATTAGACCTTGCGTGTATCTTTCTACATATTGTAAAGTTAGAGTCCTGTCAAGTCCTTGGCACTTAGCTTTATCGTCATTTACTTTTTATCATTGTCTTAATATGCAGAGTACTTACATTTTATATTACGTTTCAATTTGACACATACATCCACACGGACAATTTCTACAAACACGTGATTCGAACTACAAAAACCTTAGAGTGGATTTCCAACCCATTTTTTATGAAGTCGAACATTTTACTATTACAAAGCTTCCTCTAGAAGCAATATTGAAGAAAAAAATCGAATATTAGAAATCGGCTTATTGTAACTTAAGAACGGATTAGCTAAATCATTTGAAATTGGTATAGCAATGAGGTTTTGCTATGATAAATCACTATTTTATTTTAAACCATTTGACTGCTTAGTATTTTAAAGATATAAGAAATTTAAAAAGAAATTGAATATCTATATCTCGGAAATCATAGGGTTTTGAAAACTGTGTAACGAATTTAGCCGAAACACATACAAAATGTACTTTTTTTCATAATTGTAGATGAATTCAAACCCTCTACTCCCGTAATCGTGCGACATAGAAAATCCATTTGTTTGGTTTTCGATTCTTAGCTCAAAAACTAGTCGTCAAAATAGTTTAAAATTTTTACAGAAAATAGATATTTATTCATTTATATATTGAAACAATGGAAGGGCAAACCCAGGTGTCGGTTACAACCATGACAATATCCGCCAATATAAAATGCATTGTATATGATACAATTAAAAAACCACTGCCAATTCTTCAGCACAGAGCTTTCTTCAACAGTATGTATCGCTTTATTATTTGAATTTTTGCTTCCTCCTAGAGAAAGCTTTGTAATAGTAAAATTTTGAGTTTCTTCAAAACTTCTAGAAAATACTTTTTGGTGTGTTAGAAGTTTAAATCATGTGTTTTTAGAAAATGTCTCTATGGATGTGCGCGAGTCTGTGTGTGTATGTATGTATACCGTAATATTTCTGGAACTACTTTGTCAATATCAATAAAATTTGACATACATATATATTTTTGGATTCTGAATTCGGGAAAAACAGTTATTTTTTTATTTCTTAACTATATTTTTTATGGCCATTTTTTGATTTTTAAAAAACACTATTTTGCGTTGTTTTCAATCATTCCATTGTTACAAACAATTCAGCTATAATGCATTTGAAAGAGAATAAAATTACCTACTTTTCCTCGTTTGGTGCTCGGGATCGACCGCTTTGTTCGGCAGATAAAATGAAAAAATGATTTTTTTTTAAATTTATATCTCTGAAACTAAACGTCATAACCTCGCGAAAAAAAATTATATCAATGGGTCACGTGTCAAACTATATCCCATTAAAATTTAAAGTGATTTGACTACTTATTTTTTCAGTAATAAATCGAAAACTCAACAAAATGAGTTTATTTGTGCCTTGACTACGGACGTGAAAAGGCCTTATTGCAATTTAGATTTTGGGAAAAAGTAGATATTTTATGTGTTTTGGCTAAGTTCATTGCGCAGCTTTCAAACCCCAATGGCTCTTCAGATATCAAGGTTTAAATTTTTCAAAATTTTGGTGATTCACTATAAAAAAAGCTATCTGCTGCTGAAATTTTAAACGATTTTGTCGAGCCGTTTTCGAGTAAAGAGCTAAAATGTAAAAATAGTTTTCTCGAAAATTGCACGAGCGATCTTTTTAATGAATAGCCTGTTGTTTTGATGGTTAGGTTTATTAGGAACACATGTAAACATGCGTGAATTTCTGTGAAAAAAAATTTACGACAATGTTCATATTCTATAATAAAAAAACAGAGGGGTCTGCAAACTTTTAGACAATGAACCATCCAAAACTTATATTAAATTATGTATCAAAAACCGCCTCATACATTAGCAAGCAGACATATAGATATATTAAAATAATATTTTATTTATTGGATCGATAAATTTAGTTGGAGGAAGCTACGTGCCAATGAATTGGCGGCGGCTTTTTACTTCATATATAATTCTATAAAGTTTTTTGTACTTTTTCGTTTGATAGATAAAATTATTTCAAATCAATTATATATACATAATCAGTTATAATTGTCTCTCTCTCTATTTTTCTCGCATAGCTAAGTATACATTAAAATCCATTAAATAGAAGCTGAGATATAAGCGATGCAGTTTTCAATTATGCAAAGTATACAGGGCGAAGACAAAAACTTTTAAACTTAATATCTTTGAAACTAACTAGTATCATAAACAACCGAAAGAAAGGGATGAAGGTGCTATATAATGCTAACTAAATCCAAAATTTTAAATTGATTATTACCTTATTACTCCAGTTATCGCGTCACGTAGAAAAACGACAGTTTTTAGTTTATTTTGTTTCTCAGGATCTCCCTCATGAAATCACTCAAAATTACAGTGGAGTATAGTCTAAATAACTTTTAATAATCTGCTTTTTTAGAAAGATTAAACATTTATTTTTCGAGTTAAAACAATTACCGAAAATTTCGGTTTATTGCATATAATAACCCTAACAGCACACAAATATTTTAAAAATATTTTAAAAATATTTTACATCACAAATGAAATGTTTCTGCAATCATTTCAAGCATATTTCTAAAATATTGTTACAATTTTATTTGTCCTAGGGTAAAAATATTTCTAAAAAATATCGCAAAAAAAAATATTTTAATATCGTTTTGAAACATTTTCAAAACATTTTTCACATTTCGAAATTTTTTTTTAATATTTTTAAAAGATTACAAAAATATTACGTAATAATATATTGCTGTCAAACCACAGAGAAACATTTGGAAATATTTACAAAATCTATTAAAATATTTTGTAATATTTATTTAATATCGTATTATTTTTAGTTCCTTAAGTAATGAAAAAATATTTATAAATTATTCTAAAAATATTGATATACAATATTTTAATGAAATATTTCAAAATATTTGTATAAAATATTTTTTAAATATGTACAGAAAAAATTTAAAAATTATGTGTGAATTTTATTTTTGCAAAGTTTTATGAACATTTTATTTATGTTTTTGGGACATGCAAGTTTCTGTAATTTATATATTATTTATATATTATGAATATGATATTTTGAAATATTTCATAGATATAGGCTACGGAACTACCGCCGAATGCGCCAATTTTTGCGGCCAAAATTGGCAAAACTAAGGTCCTAAACAAATTTGTTTTGATAAATACAAAAAAATAATATAACTTTGAAGTAACAAATTATATTATATGTAACGTAATAACCAAAATAAAGGAGATTCATACAAAATTGTGCTTAAAATCATAGAAATATTAATTGTAGGACCCTCGTTTTGTCACGTCTCGATGGCATTTGCGTTGCGCGCCCAGAGGTAGTTACGTAGCGTGTACAAATATATATATATATATATATATATATATATTGGTATTATAAATACCTCAAATATAAAAAAAGGTTCCAATAACGCAGATTTCTGTAATGTATTAATTTTTTTTGCAAATTAATTGCGCCTTTTTTGCGAGATATTTTGTTATTTTAACTTAAATGCGTTACTATAATAATTTGATTTGAATAAAAAATTTTTCAAGTATTTATAAATAAAAATTTTGCAGCTCACAGCCAGTGTTTTGGTGTTATCATCTGGATGATAATATCGTATTGGGCCCTCATTATATGAATTTCATAAATTTTATTAATTTGAAACTACTTCGAAAAAATATACTGAAGGTTAAAAAATTTTTGATGATTATCACCTGATAATCAGCTGGTTATCATTTGCATTTTATCTCATATAAATGCAAATCTGTAACTATCAGCTTAAATAAAAATATTAAGCTGATATCACCTGATAATCAGTTGACGTTTTGGCATGATTATCAGCAGATAATCAGTTGATTGTCATCTGCTTTTTTTCAGTAGGGTCGAACTGTATTTTTTGACAAGTGGTGCGCTAAAAACGTAGTTTTCATGGGACTCGTTTTTTGTGTAGCATATGCGAAACAACACTTTCATATATAGCAACGGGATGTCTCGTGCCATATTATTTGTTTCGCGCACTAGTTAAAAAATCTTGGGTTTCGTGCACAGAATACGAGCCCGAAAAACCGCGTTTCGCGCAATAAGTGTTAAAAAAATATTTTGTAATATTTGATGCTATATTTGTTAAGCTTTGTCAATTTGAGAAACTTTGTTTTATTGTCCCATTGTCCTAAATTTTTACGTACAAACTTAAAATATATATTTTTTCAAAATAAACGATAATACGTATTCTCTGCGGTGAAAATATAGGTAATTATATTCTCTTTCAGAGGACCTCACCACCTTAAATTAAAAAAAATGAAATATTGATTTTTTGTGTAAAAGTACCTTAAATTGTTTAAATAATCAATTAAACAATTATATTAACTCAGGCACTATAAGAATTATCAAACAAAGTTTATAAATACCATATGTTAGGTACAATAGGTCTTCGAAGGCCAAAAATCACAATTTTCATTATTTCAGTTTTGGGCCTCGAAGGGCACTTTTTTCTTAATGGATCTACTTCAAACACATATGTTTATGGAATGAATGTGGGATTTGAAAAAAACTTTAATTTAAAAAAGTTGTCTACAAGTTAAGCATAATTTTTGTCTTTTTCTAAATATTTAAACAAATTTTTTTATCAAATTGTAGACAACTTTTTTAAATTAAAGTTTTTTTCAAATTCCCACATTCATTCCATAAACATATGTGTTTGAAGTAGATCCATTAAGAAAAGAGTGCCCTTCGAAGCCCAAAACTGAAGTAAGTCTGCGGTAGCTGAAATAATGAAAATTGTGATTTATGGCCTTCGAAGACCTATTGTACCTGACATATGGTATTTATAAACTTTGTTTGATAATTTTTACAGTATTCCTAAGTTAATATATTTGTTTAGTTGATTATTTAAACAATTTAAGGTACATTTACATAAAAAATTCAATATCTCATTTTGTTTAATTGAAGGTGGTGAGGTCCCCTAAAGGTACATATCATTAGGCAATATTTACTTATATTAACTTTCTCAATAACTTTATTAGAAAAAACTGAAATCTCAAAACTAAAAATCGTTATAAAAAACGCGTTCACAAAATGTAAAAACAGACTTTTTTTCCACTATATACTAGTAAAAATAAAAAAAATGAGAATTGGTGGGTTAAAATCCCCTGAGTAGAAACTGAGATGCAGACGTATACGAACAAACACACACGCACACATACACTGAGAGACTTTCAGTGTAGCTACTGCTCCTCAAGTTCATGAGGTTTCTACTTTCGCAATCGGAGTAACAGCTACTCCGATTCTGCGTAGCCCACGCGCCGTCGAGTGTAGCAGCGGCTCCATCTAGTAGCGGCCCTATTAGCAGACGAAATAACCTCAAAATGCTCTCATGAGCTGTAAACCAACATTTCTTATGATAATCTCTTTTGTTAGATCGCTTTTCACAGACTTATGAATGTTGGATGCGTTTGACACAGGATTATCCATAGAGTCGAGCCTGTCTCGGATCTTCTCCCAGATGCTTTCTCGTTCTCGCTCAGCATCCCGGATTGTATTCCAGATCTCGAGAGCTCCTTTTCCTGCTTCCTCTCCTTACTCGGTTAGATTTTCCATGCTCGATAATAGTCTTCATTCTGGTATGTGTCCTGTATGTGTCTGACCACCGCCATGGTGACCACTGACATGGCCCCAACACATGACTGTAAGCGGTGCCAGACTGGGTACATCATACCAGAGTATAGCACGCGATACTGCCCTAGCCCACCTTCACTCTCTCGAACCTCCTACCCCGAACAAAGTGCTTGGCTCTCTGGAGAGTTTCTGTCAGACATCAAGCAGTATCACGCACTCGCCTTAGCCGCTTGACCGGTACTGGATATGTGACCGGCCTCCCGTTTTATCGTCAGCGGGAGCCAAAGGTGTTTCAGGTCACTTTGGCTCGCAACCTCAGATTGCCTCCCCACCCAGGATCTCCTTTTAGCAGCTTACGGGTCACACCGCACGGCAAACGCGGCGGCCTGATTTGGTCCACGGAGCATATTTTATTTCTGCTCTACCCTCCGAGGTATATACCCCAACGAGCTCGCTCCCATCCGCCACTCAGGGGACGCGCCACATACGGGTGTTAGGCTTACCCGCGCGCGCGCGCGTGTGTGTGTGTATGTGCACTGAAAGACTTTCAGTGTAGCTGCTACTCCTTAAGGTCTTATGGTGACTCAAATCGTGGTAGTAGGCGCTACTCTTGCAATCGGAGTAACAGCTACTCCGATTAGGCGCAAAAAACTCGACACAGCTAAATGTCGTACGTTATAAATACCATATGTCAGACTTACCCTGACAAGAGGTTATTACCAGAAAGGAGAAAATGAAAGAAAAGAAGAGGAAAAAGGAGATACGCGAAAGCACTGGTGCCAAGAACAAAAATGGCACTAGAAAACCATGAGAGAGACTCACCAGGCCTGATGCACTTGTTATAAAAGCTGCTGAAGGAAATTTGTACGCTGATATTTTGAGGAAAATAAAAGCGGACCCTAATATGACGGTGCTTGGTAACAGCGTAGATAAGATACGCAAAACGGTGGCAGGAGATTTTCTTTTGGAGCTACGACACACCAAAGAAGTGAAAACGCAGGAACTTGAAGAAGCGGTTTAACCGAGTGCTGGTAAAAGAAGCCACAATCAAGAGGCTTCAGCATGAAGTGGTCTTTGAAATAAAAGACCTGGATATGCTTACCTCTAAGCAGGATGTTCTAGAAGCCCTCAGTAGAGAGTTTCCAGAAGAGAAAGAAGTAGTAGAGGAGATGTCCCTAAAGACTCTCCGGAAAACTTATGGAGATACGCAGACTGTCGTCGTACAGCTTCCTGCCCAGATTGCACAAAAGGCGATCGTACGGGGGAAGCTCAAAGTAGGTTGGGTTAATTGCAGAATCAGGGAGATTAGTCAAGAGACACGACCACCTAGATGCTATAAATGCCTGGGTTTTAGTCATATCGCAAAAAAGTGTACGGAGACGTACGACAGAAGTAAATGCTGCTTTAAGTGCGGAACGGAAGGACATGCAGTGAAAAGTTGCACGAACGCGCTGAGTTGCATTCTCTGCCGGGAAAAGGATGGAGAATCAAAGAGTGACCATGCAGCTGGTCACTATACATGCCCAGCCTACCGAGCTGCATAAAACGTTCTAAAGAACCAACGAAAATTAAGATAGTGCAGATAAATCTAAACTACTGTGAGACAGCACAGAACCTACTCAATCAGTATGTCCGCGAGAAAGAGGTAGACGTGGCTATCGTGTGCGAATAATATAAGGATCTAGACGAACCATCGTGGGAAATGGACACTACAGGTAAAGCAGCAATCGGGGTTTGGAAACGTTGCTTTCTGTGAAAAAATAAAGATCCGTGACGAAGGATTTATACGGGCTAAGGTATCAGGTGTCACTGTTTACAGCTGCTACGCTTCACCTAACGCTCTAATCGAGCAGTTTGAACAACTACTAGATCGGCTCATACAAGACGCAGTAGGGTGGAAACCAATAGTGATTACAAGTGACTTTAATGCGTGAGCTGTGGAGTGGGGCATCATAAAGACTAACCACAGAGGAAGAGTATTCCTGGAAGCATTTGCTCTCCTGGATTTGATTCTAGCTGACCAAGGATGCACCCACACATTTAGAAGAGGAGACGCAGGGTCTATTGTCGACCTGACGTTTGTTAGTAGCAGCCTTATTGGCTCAGTTGATTCATGGATAGTAACTGAGCACTACACACATAGTGATCATCAGGCCATGATAATGAAGGTAGGAATACCAAAAAGGGGACCCAGCGCGAGTACAACGACAAACAGAGTTAGTTGTAAAACGAAGGATTATGATAAGGAGATATTCCTGTTAGCACTAGAAGAACTGCAACTGTCTGGAACGGTGAACACAAGGCGGAGCAGGTGACGGTAAACATCACCCGAGCATGTGACGCTGCAATGCCACGAAGAGTGATATACAGTAGACGTCCACCAGTATACTAGTGGGACAAGGAGATTGCGAATGCACGTTGCAAACGCCACTGGATCAGAAGACGAGAACAACGGGCGAGGAAGAAATACTATAAAACTGGTATAGGCCAGGAAATACTAGATGCCCGCGGACAAGAAATAAAGGACGCTAAAAGGAATCTTAAGAAGAAAATTCGCGAAAATAAACGACGGTACCTTAAGGAATTACAGGATGAGGTCGATCAAGAACCTTGGGGTCGACCATACAAAATAGTAATGAAGATTAAAGGATGCTACGTGCCCCCTCCAAAATGCTTGGAGCTATTTACACCGGGTAGTGACCATGCTGTTCTCCAGGCAACTGGAAGAGTCGAGTGTCATCGAAAGAGGTTTAAATGAAGAAATTATCCCACCGATCACGATTGAGAAATTGTTAGCCACCTGCAGAAGGGTAGGAAACAACAAGGCCCCAGGGCCGGATGGCATTCCAAATATTGCGTTGAAGCATACTATTCATGCTCATCCAGAGGTCTTCGTAGACTTGTAAAATACATGTCTAGAAGAGGGAACATTTTCCACAAACTGGTGAAATACACGAGGCACTCCGGAAACAGGATGTGCCCTTATACATATATAAGAAGGATGATGTCTGACCACTTGAAGGACAGAATTCTATTATACGACACCGAGGACGGTACCAAGACACATAAAGTTACAGGAGGCGTCCCCCAAGGGTCAGTACTTGGCCCACTGACTTGGAATATCATGTATGACGGGGTACTAAAGCTACAATTACCTGAAGGAGCAACAATCGTAGGATTCGCTGATGACATAGCAGTAGTGGTAGTAGCGAAACATAAAGAAGAGTTAACAGACATAGCTGAAGAGTCAACCTGTATAATACACGAATGGCTAACAGAGCCGGGCGTGGTACTAGCCAGTCACAAAACGGAAGTTATCCTCATTTCCAATAGGAAGGAGATGGAGGAAATCATACTGACGGTGGATGGACATGAGATCGTTTCTCAACCAACCATCAAATACTTTGCAGCATCTGGAAATAGTCAGTGATTAAGCAGCAAAAGTTGGGGCTGCTCTATTACGATTAATGCCAAATGTAGGAGGGCCATCTCAGAAGCGAAGGTTACTCTTAGCCAGTGTAACCACATCGATTATGCTATACGGAGCCCCAATATGGGCAGATGCGATGCGAGTGAAATCGTATGCACGAAAGTTGATTACCGTGTAGTGCGAAGTGCACTAAGAGTGGCGTCCGCTTACCGTACGGTATCGGACGATGCTGCCTGCATTATAGCAGGTATGCCACCCATTGACCTCTTAGCGTTGGAAAGAAAGGGCGTATTCGAAGCTAGGAGACGATCGAGTGACAATCATTAAAAAATAATCTCGACTAGTGCAAGAAACTCGAGTAACTCAAAAGATTCGAGTAACCCAAAAAATTAGCTCGGAAAATTCGAGTAGTTCGAAATATTCGAGTATCTTGACTTGACCCGGTACTCGACTCGAGCTCGTCGAGTCGAGTTTTTCGATCGAGTAACCCAACTTTTCGAGTACTCGCACACCCCTAACTACTACGTTTTGAAAATAACCATGCAATTTACTTTCTCATAAGCAATTTTCATTTCAAAAATTTGTGTTCTACTATAATTTTAACATATAATAAGAAACTTAAGAATATCATAGAATTTATAAATTAACTATAACTAGGAATAGTTAAATAATTAGACTTAATAAACATTATATGATTTTAGTAATTAAAGGTTGCAACTATTCCATGATCTCGGTGAACTAAAGAATAAAACCTGTTGGTAGCGCTGGCCTTGGTGAACTTGTAAATGAAATCAGTAGGTGGCACTGGTCTCAGAGAACTTGAGAATAGAACTAACAGGTGGCGCTAGTGTCGACGATCCACCCTTACCCTATGGTATACGACCCGCTGACTAGCAATCATTTTCGAGTGAACCAGTGGATAGTGCAATTCGAACGGTTTAAAAAGTCAATTCGTGTCCTTAGATTCTTGTTTAATCTATTAATCACTCGGTCGTAATTTTTAATACAAAATTAAAATTAAGTTGTAGATAACATAAGTGAGATTGAGATTTTGAGTCTAAAGTTTTTTTTTTGTTTATCCGGAGAGTTGGTGAAATGCTTAATACACCATGACAGGGGCCGTGCGAGGCTCCCCGTGTGTAAGACTCTCCTGGCGCGGGACAACGCCAGGTATACTCACTAAAACTCCACCTCTTGTAGGGCTACGAAAAAACCCCCCGGTAACCGCTTTCGCCTTCCTTCGGGGGTCGCCTGTCTTAAGCTGTGCTAGCCGTCAACTAGTCTTGTAAACAACCGTCATTGTTTTTCGCGCGGAGAACCGTCTCCGCGTACGCCGTTATCTCATCCCAGTTCTGCTTGCTGTCAAGCATCGTTTCAACTACAGTCTCGGGCGTGAACGCCCCTATCGTCAGCTCCAGTGCTCTACGCTTTTCAGCCCAGTGAGGGCAGTAAAAAAACGTGTGTCTCACGTCGTCCCGTTCGTCACCGCAGTACTTACACCCCGGTGTTGCCACCCTGTTCATCGCGAACAGGTAGCTCCTAAAGTATCCGTGACCGGAGAAAAACTGGGTAAGGTAAAAGTTGACCTCCCCCCATTTCCTGTCCACCCACGGGCCCACATATTTTATAAGGGTCCTAGTCCATCTAACCTAGGACAATCGGTCCACCTAGTCTGTCAATTGCGCATTGTTATTTCTCTTTCTTCCGCGGCAATTGAGGTGCTATTCGACGCTAAACGAGCCTCGTAGATCCGCTTGCGTTCAATCGCAAGAAGAGCTACGGGGATTACCCCCGCGATTACCATCGATGCCTCGGCCGCGACCGTCCGGTAGGAGCATGCTATTCTAAGGGCCCCCTTCGCTGTACCGCCATAATCTTTTTCCGAGACTTATTCATAGTCATAGCGTCGGCCCACACCTCTGCTCCATATAACAGGATAGAGTTAGTGGTCAACATAAGTAGCCACCTAACTGTTGGCCTAGGCCCACGGACGTTAGCCATGAGTCGGCTAAGTTGCACTATTCTAGTCGTGGCTTTTCTACAGACGCGATCTAGGTGCTCCCCGTAGTTCAACTTCGTGTCTAGAGTTATTCCTAGATACTTGGCTGATGGTTTCGTCGTTATAGTCTCCGCAAGAGCAGCTCAGGCCGTTGCGACGCGACGATCCTGAGCATTTCCGCAGGTATGCCATCCAGTCCCGGTGCTCTGCCACTCTTAAGGGACGAAGTTGCCGCGATGAGTTCGCCTTCTGTAAAAAGAGGTATCTCGTCTGCCGGTATTTCTGCCGCTTCTGTCTGGGGTCTGATGGGATGTGTGGGGAACAGCCCATCGATTACTTTTTCCATCGTTTCGTGGTCGCTAGCTGTATTCTTCCGTGACGTGCCAGTCCCTTATGTTGCGGGTCGTCATTTCGCTTGCGAAGGTTACATCCGGTATTGATTCTCCAAAGCCCGTTCTACGGTAGGTAGTGGTATTACCCTCGTTCGCTACTATCAAGTTCAGCCTGGCTGCCATCTCGAGGATGGCTCTGCCTCTTGGGTTCGTCGTCGGCATGCCCCATTCTGTGGCCCTCGCGTTGAAGTCGCCTCCGATCATGATTTCCCCGGGGACCTCTCTAATAGCGTCCTCCAATACCCCTAGTTTCCTTGTAAAGTCGGCGGCAGTTAGGTTCGGTGACAGATATACGCTAAAGAATGTTATGCGACCCATCCTTCCCCTTACGTAGTCTTCTCCCGTACCCGTATTCGCCAATCCGCGCCCGGGCACCCAAATGGCTGCGGTTTTTTCGCCGTTTGACACCCAAAAGGGTGGGTCTAGGTTCTTGTATTGTTCGCTAATCAATAGGACATCCACTTTCTGCTCCCTCACGTGTTGGGTTAGCAGATCATGTGCGAGCCTACTTCTGTGCAGGTTTCCTTGGAGTATCCTTGCCATTATCTTTGGATCTTGCTTGCGTTAAGGGCCGTCCGGAAGACTGCGCTCGCTCCGGTGCCTGGAGTGTGCATCGTCCTATCCTCAGGCGTCTTGTCGTCTTTGCAAAGAAAACACTTTATCTGTTGGGTCGGCACATTGCATGCCGCCGCTCTATGTCCACCTGCACCACACTTCCAACAGCTAGTGCTCCTGTCAGTCCCTTTGCATTTGGCTTTCACGTGCCCGTAGCCAACGCAACGGTAGCATCGTGTGACGCTGGCTCGCACCCGCACTCGGCAGTTTACCCAGCCGATGCGAATCTTTCCCTTTTTGAGCAGTGCGGTGGCCTTGGTCTGGTCCAATTCGACCACTGCCATCCTCTGCTCTCTCGTGTTTGGCTCAAACAGATGGACTTTGGCATCTTCTTTGCCGCAGCCTGTTGCGGCTGTGATAGCACTGTTGACCTCTTCCTTCGTCGTAAGTCCATCGATGTCTCTGATCTCTAGTATTGTCTTGGAGATCTTGCCCTTAATTGTGCCTGCGTGTCCGATTGCCTCTTGGATGGCCTTTTGAAATGACTTCATTTTGAGTCTAAAGTTAGCGTAGTTATTAATATGTTTATCAATTTGTTAACATTTAATAAATTAATATAATAGTTCATTTAATAAATTAGTTTATTAATACTAAAAAAATGACTCCAGTCCAGCAAGGTAGTGTTAACAGCGCACTTGAACGGGTGGCTTCAGACAACGAGAGGCCGTCTATTAAGATCGTGCTCAAGCGTTCAGTTGTCAGGTAAGTGGAAAATTATAAATAATAACGAAAATGCGTATAAAAGACGAAGGCGATCGTCTGATTGTAAAGTAAGTCCATCAGCAAAACGGCCTTGTATTTGAAATGTAAAAGGAACTCAAGCCGTTCTTACTGTTAGTAACTGTGTTGCGGATCTTACTAATAGTGATGATGACGATGATATTGTGTTTGTATGCTCGAGTACAAAGCGCGATAATTGCTATCAAGATATTGCAAATAAAACTGCATATTTGATAGCAAATTATTTAATGTTGACTTGAGCGCGTTACAGCCAATAATTTCGAAACGGAACTCATGGTTGAACGACGATTCGTTAGATGCTTTTCTTGGCGTAGTTCAAGAAAACCATCCGGAATTCGAGGTGCAAAGTGTGATTTATTTATACTATCTACGATGCGTTCAACCTGTAAAAAGTAAAACCAGTGTCGTGATTATTGGAGGTACGTGCACGAGCCATTGACGCTTTGGGTACTACGATGGACATACAGTGCGCATATGTGAAACGATTCCTAATTACACGGGTGGAAAACCCGTCGAAAAGGAAAAGCGTTATATTTTGCAGCGCTTTTCAGGCATGTTAGAAAGCGATATCAACTTCGTTGATATGGTCACGAAACAGCCTGATATATACAGCTGTGGAGTTTACTCAACTGCTCTTTTGACTTGCCTGATTCTCGGAGGAGATCCTTCGAAAGTCAATCTTGCAAAAGATGTTTTATTAATGCGACGACATTTTTTGTAGATATTCTAAAGTCGAAGATTAACTCGCTTTCCAATTGCGGCTACAAATTGAGTCATCTAAGTAGTATCCACAACAATGTTATTTATAAATATAAATTCAAAACAAATAGTATATTGTGCAACTAGGGGGGGAGGGGAAAGGGCGATTTCTAACGAGGGTGAGATTTGAGCACGAGTTGGTATCGAGGGCGCCGAAAGCGCCCGAGACGGAGACGAGTTTTCAAATTTCACCCGAGGTAGAAATTGCCCTCCCCCCCTTGTTGCACATTGTACTTTTTTTGACAAGTGCCTGTAAAGACCCGTTTTCATGCATATAGAGTGAATGGTAAGTTGCGCATTTTGAGTCGTGAACCACTCTCTTTCCAAAAATATCAATATTTTTCAAAAATTTTCTAAAATTTGATTATTTTTGAGTGTTTTGTTTTTCATGCACGTGTTAAGAAAATATAGTTGCATGCATAAAATATCATTCATAATTTATCATCGCAACTTGTCATTACTAAAAACTTATAATGTTTATTAAGTCTAATTGTAAACTAGTCCTATTTATAGTTAATTGATTAATTTTATTGTATTTTAAAAATTTAGGATCTAGCGTTTCTTATCACATGTTAACATTATAGTAAAACATGAATTTTTATAATTAATATTAATTTGTTTATTTATTTGTTTATTTATAAATCAACGGGCAAGAATGCCCTTACAAAAATATAGAATTCATGTACATAAAATATTGAATAGAACGAACAATATAAAACAACAAGATAATATAAACCAAGTTACCTAACTAAATGCCGATACAAATGGTTTGAGATTCACTTTGAATTCCGACAATTGCTCAATGACAGTGATAAGTTGAGGGAGAGAATTCCAGACACGCTTTAGTCTGGGTGAGGTCGAATAGAACCCAAAGTTCGAATGCGCCAGATGCTCGTGTATAGGTCTATGGCTACGCAGATTATAGGATAATTGTCTAACGGAGAAAAGGTCGGAAATTGTCGGACAAATCATAAATTTACGCAATAGTTTAAACGTAAGCAGACCATCATGGTACCGATGCACTGACTGTATCGAAGGAATACCCAACGATGTCGCAATGAGTGAATAATCGTGATCAATAGGCGCCATGGGCTGGCCGGACCTGTAGGCCAAGTAACGAATGAATTTATGTTGAACAGAATCTAAATGGTTAATAGCAATTTGAGTGTATGGAGACCAAATTTGACAACAATAAATGAAAGTAGGCATGACCAGAGTATTATAAAGATAAAGAATAGCGGATATGTTGGAAAAGTCACGAGTAGTTCTCTTCACAAATCCGATCAGCCCACGACACCTAGAGACCACGTAATCAACGTGAGGTCTGAAGGTTAAGCGCGAGTCAAATAAAATCCCCAAGTCCCTAACCACCTCCGTGCGGGCAATAACCGATCCATCAAGCTCGTACTGGAACTATAGTTGCGTCTTGCCCCTATAAAATGACACAACCTGGCTCTTGGCCGCGTTTATAACCAGACCATTTTCGCACGCCCAACCGCCCAAAGCATTAAGATCAGCCCTCAGTCTCTCCACATCATCTTCCGAATGAATACGCATAAAAATCTTGACATCGTCAGCGTATAACAGGGCATTCGCGAAGCGAAATTGCTTCACAAGATCATCAATATAGATGCAAAACAGTAAAGGACCCAGGTGAGAGCCCTGAGGTACGCCAGACGACACCAAGACAGCTGGAGACACACTATTATTTATTCTGACTGACTGATAGCGGTTCGAAAGATAAGATGACAATAGATCAAATATGGAACCTTGAACGCCAAAGTTCCACAGCTTAGCCAGCAACCTGCCATGATCAACTCTATCGAAAGCCTTAGAGAAATCCACATAGATAGAGTCCACTTGAACCGAGTTCTCAAGGGCATCAGAGGCAAAGTCATTAAAAATCAAGAGGTTAGTTAAGGTCGATCGGCCAGACAGAAAGCCGTGCTGCAGAGCAGTGATCTTACAAAGTAGTCGCTGGGACAATACGTCAGTCAAAAACGCATCGAAGCGATGAGAGAAATAGGCCTATAATTTTTGACATCGTGTCTATCGCCGTGTTTAAACACCGGAGAAATATAAGAACGCTTCCACGCCTTAGGAAAATACCCATTAGCCAACATCTTGTTAAAAATATCGACTATGGGCCTCTCCAAGACTGGCCAGCAGCGCTTAACAAAAACATTAGGTACATTGTCCGGACCAGGGTTCGCCGTGCATTTCAACTCACGGACGATAGGGCGCAGATCCTCCGCCAAAAAATTTACATTGGAAATAAGCTCGTGCGAGTCAAGAAGACGATTCAAAGGGCTAGCTGGACTACAGTTATAAACTGAATTGAGATGGGAGGAGAACAAGTTAACCGTGTCAGGCTCCGATTCAACCTTTAAATCATCAAGATACGTTGTAACTGTAATACCAGCCTCGCCCTTCAAACCCTTGACAAATGACCAGAACGCATTTATGTTGGACCTAAGGCCGGTTTCCACAGATTAAACATAATCCCGGTACCGGGATCTCGACATCCGGATACAAACGGCGCAGGGCCTCTTAAATTCAATTTCATCGATGGTTTCGCCAGTGAGTTTCCACGCTTTATGAGCCAACTTTTTATCTCTAATAGTACGTATAATTTCTCGATCATACCATACAGGATATGCACTAGGACTCGATCTCGACAAAGGAACCTGTTTGCTAATACAGGTGCCCACAACATTATAAAAACCGCATAAAATATCATCGAGACAGTCACTAGAAAGGATCGAATCTCAGTCCACATCACTAAGATGGTTAACAATTGATTCGTAATCGGCAGCAAAAAAGTTACGCTTTGACACAGGTACAAAATCACTATCACAACAAATATTAACATTAAAAGCACTCGGAACGTGATGACCATCGGTAGGCACAAGCTGTTCATTCAGTTCAAAGAGATCGATGAAATCAGGAGATCCAAACAATAGGTCCAACGAGTAGTCCTTCGATGGATGTGGTGGAATAAGTTGGGACAGTCCCAAAGATGAAAAACAGCCGCAGATGAGTTCAGCCTTCATGCGATGACCCAGATCCACATAGCCAGTCTGAGCAAACTGTAGTGGATTTGAGTGCCATGTGACGGAAGGAAGATTGTAATCTCCCACCATAACAAGCTGACAATCAGCATTGGCCTCAGCGACGATCTCCAGCCCATCGACATACTCCTGGTATCGTGTCGTATCGGAATTAGGCTGAAGATAGACCGCACCCAGGATCATGGTGATGTCTGGAAGGGAAATTCTGAATTCTGATGAAAATTTGCTCGAGTGAGGATTCGACAAATAATTCAGAGGAGTTGATCCTTACAGCAACAAGAACGCCACCACCTCTTGAGACCCCAACAGCCTGAAGGTCACGATCCCTTCTATGAATCCGATAGCCAACCAGTCCGAGCTCGGCCGATAATAAAGCGGGTTGCAGCCAAGTCTCTGTAAAAACGATGATATCCGGTAAATAAGCCAGTTGAAGAAGATTTGAACGAAGATAGGTTAGCTTATTTACCAGTGAGTGGGCATTTTGGTAGTAGATGGTGAGCTTGCCTTTATCCGCAACTTAACAATTAGCTTTGATGTCTGTTGGCAAGAAAAAACCCCTGTCTCTTCTTGGCGTCAATGAGAGCTAACCTGCCCCGAACAAATTTGACAGTCTTGGGCCTGTCAGGATGGTCGCGATTATGCTTGCTCGCCTCCTCAAGCAGCTGACGACGACGTGCGCGCTGGGCTGGTGTAAGGTCTGCGGCAACAGAAATCCCAGATGGAAGCAGACTTCTGTGTGTGATAATACGGATCACCTCAAAACTGGTGCTGAACCTTACAACTATTGGAGGGAAGGTCCCTCGAGAGGTCGGCCTGGCAAACCTCCTAACGCTGATCTTATCAAGATCCAGGCTGGAAATCTTGCCCAAGATCACCCTGACAGTCGCCAAATCAGAATCTGACTCGCCAACTGGAACGTCGTACAGAAGGAGGTTGCGTGAGCGGTACAGTTGGTCCTGAACTTCCGACGCAGAGTCAAGAGAGGCAAGAGCCTGGACAACTCGGCCATCGGGCAGTGGTGCAGAACCGTCTCCAGACACGACAGCCGGATCAGCCAGAACAGCAGATGGGCGCTCCTCAAGGGCCCTCAAACGGGCATCCAGCTTAGCAACCTCCTCACGTATAGCACGCCTCTCCGTCCTGTCCTGTTCCAGCTGAGAGTCAAGGCGCTGGTGTAGCTACCCTGCAGCAAGCTCTTCAGCTCCTCAAATTTATCATCGAAAATTGAGGCTTGGGCGAGGGCAGAAGACGCCACCACTGACTCAGACGCTCCGACGGCAGCCGACACTGGGACCGAGGCAGGCACACGCGATCCCCCGATGCTCAGATGGCCAGAGGAAACGGAAGTCGAAGGTCCGAGACAGAGGTTACAGACCACTTTGTCAAGGTCATCGCTACACTTAACACAACCCGACAAGCCAGCACATTTCTCGTGGAAGCGACGGTTACATTTATAGTGAGTAAGTAAATTGCATGATTATTTTCATAACGTAGATGTATATTGTGTATTAAGGGCGTAAAGTGGGCTCTTTTAACTATAGCGTGGAGTTTGTAGCACAATTATTTGTATTTTCTGATTCAAAATAACCATATACTTATTTATTGGCACTTTGCATAACTTCTTATAACTCTTTTAAAATTTTATCTTGTACAAACATGATAGATGTTCGTGGTTATATGGCTCTAGGCGATGATTCCACGTTCTTTTTAGATTATTGTATAAAAAATACTTATTTTAGAAAATTGTACTATCAATTTTTTTATTTACGAACACATAATATATAATTTGGAACAAAATTCATTTTATTTTAAATTAATAATCTTAACATTTAATTTTAACTTATTGGAATAAAAATAATTAGTATTTTTTATACGATAAAATAAAAAAAAATCAACGCGCCTGAAGCGCATATTGTATAATTATTATATAATGTGTTTCCGACAGTACCTCTTGGATGGTGTGGAAATCTGTCTCCTTATTTTTCAGTGAAAAATAGCACTTTTGATATGTTTTATAATTAAAGAATATACACATGAATCGTTTTGGCCAAAACATTTTGAATATTGCTACTTATTATTTACAGTATTGTCTAGAATCGTAATTGATTTTTTAATTTTTTTTTACAGTCTCTTTAGGATACTCTTTTTGCGTACACAGACAATTTCACGCAAAAGTACGCAAAAGTCTCCACCATAATCTGTCCCTCCTCGTGTGCAAAAGAAAATTTTTGGGAAACTTTTTGCGTATAAAGAAGCTGGCAAGCTTCGCTTAAAAATGTATAGCTTTTCGAAGAAAAAGTTTCTGTGTATGAATATTTTCTGTTGCGTCTTAGCGACGCGCAGTTATAATTTTTCTATTAACTGTATAAGATTTATATTTTTGTATATTTTACGAATAATTTAGCACAGATAATTTTGATAGAGTACTTTTAATTGCATTGTACGTCTGCTGCGCAGACATTATGACTGGTGTTACGGATATAATAAGGTAACAAAGGTTAGACTCCAGATAATCAGGAAAATGCTTAGACATAGGACGTAGAGTGTAGACAATAGGTAATGACGCAACGGCAGCAATAAGAAGACGGGGGACTGGCGCACGTATGAAGTACTTAGAAGGGCCAGCGCCAATCCTCCCCGCCCATGTACCTGTGAGCGTTTGTTTGCCGTCCCATATACAATGTCTCGACAACCCGAAAGCCCGACGGGAAATGTTTTACTGTCCTATATAAAATGTCTCGACTAATTACTATATATAAAACTCGGTCGGGGAAACGTGTGTCGTGGCGGAAGCAGCTGTTCTCTCAGGTACGATCTACGCATAGTATGAGACTGATACGAGGAAATGTACGAATTAATTTATCGGTGTAACAGTGTAAGCATAAATTGCGGTTAATAAATAAGATTTTTCGTAAGCGAGAAGAGTTCAAGCGTCAGGGTGGCGGCAATTAGGTATCTCCTAATTGGATATTTGGATGTTATATTATTAAATATAGTCAAATTATAACTTGTAACGTTGCAAAAATTTGAGACGTCCCAAGACGAGCGGGTCCTAGACCGGGGTGGCAGCAGGGCGTCCCGAGGCCGAGAAGTATGCATGTGTGGAACTATAACTTATGCGTGTGTGTGCATTTTTCTTTACATGATTCCCGAGTCGAGAGCGGCGCCGAGAATCACCGCTGGTGCGAGAGAGAGAGGTGTCGAGTTTACAGCGTTGCCGGATCTACCAAAGCACGAGAGGTCGGCAAAACAGAAACCCGTGGCGGAACTGGAGGAGAGTTACTGACGGCAAAGAAGCTACAGGGCCGAAGAATAAATTTAACTATAGGTTTATCTTTTGTAATTGCGGAGTTTCAGTGTATGAGTGTGAGTGTGCAATCGCGTTCGAATTCGTCAGAGAAGCGCGCGCTAACGAGGCCTAGTAGGAGGCGCGGGAATTCACAAATAGCGACGGAGCGAGGGAGCCAATCAGCGGTCTCTGCCGCCGCCGCGGGCCGCAAGCTCGAACAAGGAGCAGCGCTCGCTCTATTGCTTGCTGACTCTGGTCTGGGATGGACGTATCTCTCAACGCTCTCAAACAAAAGGTCAGTAGTTGTCTCCTTCTGAACATCTTCTCCGCGGTCGGGTGTGTTGCGAAGGCCTTTGGTCGACGTAGCGCAAACGAGTTGCGGTACGGAGAGTTTCGTGTTCGTGCGTGTTTGTCGTTGTTGAAATCGCGGGTTTTTCTTGAGTGTCTTTGTGTGGGTTTATCTTGAACGGCTTCGTCCTATATTTCGGCCTAATATTCGGAATCGATAGGAAAAAGCACTCATCGCGCATTTGTTAAAGAAAAGCGACCGGCGCGAGACTCGTGACGGGCGGGTGCAAGCGAGAGCGACAGCGGTCACTCGTTGCATGCAGGGCCGCGTGAAGTTTCGGTTGGGACGGGGAATAGAATTGTGATTGTTTGACGGCTGCTCACCATCTCCTGGTACGAGCGAGGGTAACAGCGGTTATCCGTCGTACGCAGCAGAGGCACGAGCAGGGTCAAATCGGTGCGCGAGGTGTGTCGGCCGCGTCTTGGCATTCCGGGTTCGAGTTGCAAGACGGTGCGCGCGGCGAGTGAACGTTGAGAGTCGTCCGGGAACAGGTGATAGAGCACCGCCCAATGCACGGGCTGGCTCGGAGTGTCGCTTCTGGGAAGTGCCGAGGAGTCCGTACGACCGTATGAGTGAGATTTGAATGAATGTGTTTCGGCTTCGGGACAAAGAAAGACAGTTTCGGTAGTGGCTTATCTAAAAGCGTAACTTTTGGGTTTAGAAAGAAAAGGCTTATCTTGGTTTGGCGGTGGCTAGGTCACAAGTTGTATTGAGTACTGGAACACGATGACATAATAAATGGAAATATAATAGATAAACCACTTGAAACGTTCCGTATGTTAACCCTTATCACCTTCCTCACTGACTGCACCCACCCCGCTCTAAATAAGATCCCGGCTGAGCTGCGGGAAATTCGGTAGCGCGAGAGTGCAGGCAAAAGAAAGAGACCTCGCGGTCTTGACGATTTGGTCGTCTGGCGCCCCTTTGTTCGAGAAAGAACCTGCACTGTCGCTAAGCTGAACGGGAAAACACGGCGATTACAGAATAAAGTAAGAGAGAAATAAGAAGACTGTTTCAAACTTCTTAATGTATTATGAGGCATATGATTCAATAAATGTGAATTTTGAGTAGCTTACAAAAATTTGCTATCACTCGGCAATTTGGTCAAAATTTGAACTTTGTTGTTAACAGACATAAGTGAATAAAAAAAAAATACTGGCTGATTCTGCATGTAAAAAGGATAAAAAAGGCATTCATATTTTTTTGTAAGCCTAATAGTTTATGAATTAAATATATAAATAAACTTGATTTTTTCAATATTAAGTTATTTTCAATTTGAAAACTATTAGGTTTACAAAAAAATATTATAGATACCTTTTTTTATCCTTTTATAACACAGTGTGGCTAAAATCCACTGATAAGTCACGCCTATCTGTGACTAATCTGTGTTTATAAGTGCAAATAAGTACTACTTTAGTCACGAATAGGCGAGACTTGCGGATTTTAGTAGTCTGTGCTATAAAATTTTATACGATATATACTCTTGACTTAAATGGTTCAGTTTTACACGGCGCTTAGCGCCCCCGCTACGCTCGGGTGCTAACTGCGCCGTGTAAAATTAAACTATTTAGGTCACACGTATCGTAATGTACTATTTACATGCAGAATCAGCCAGTATTTTTTGGGCGCCAGGTCCATTTTGAACCCAGTTAATGTATGCATGTATGTATCGTAAGTCAGTAAGTCACATAGACATGGTACATACATAATATAAACACACGCATAAAAATTGTTGCGTTACATTGTATATAATACATTGAACACGGCTTGCCGGTTATATTGCCGGCCCTAAAAACAGCGTATTTTAAAGCGCGAACGAAAATGTCAAACAAGTCTTCCTATAGTAACCTACACTGTAAAATAGTACATTACGATACTAGTGGCATAAGTCGTACTTTACGTCACGGCGTGTATAAGCACCCAAGCGTAGCGAGTGCGCTTAACGCCGTGCCATGAAGATCGACTTATGTACGATATTTTATAGCATTGAAATGCGGATTTATGCCACGCAGTGGTATGAAATGATTTTTTAAAATCACTAAAATGTAGTAAAATTACATTAGGTTCCAACCCCACGTATAACAATTTCACTACTCTCAGCTAAGTAAAATTACAAAAATCTAGCAATTTTACTTTTCTTGTAGTAAAATGTCTCCCCCCCAGCGTGGGTCGGATTAGTTTACTACTCTTGGCGTAGTAATTTTACAAGGGTCAGATTCTCTCGTTCAGTGTGAAAATACTACCGCCGTTATAAAATTACAGCGCGCAAAATAGTAAAGTTACTGTAACACTTAACTGTTAAAACTTAACTGTACATATATACCGTTGTGAATTTACTTATACTGTTGTAAATGTACTGTGCTGGGCGTAGGATGGATTGGTTTACTACTGGGTAAGTAATATTACGACAAAATTTTTTACTGTGTAACCCTGAAAATAGGCCGTCCCGCGGACGAGCATAAATATAGCACGCTTTTCAAACTGAGATTCACAACTGCAGTTACAAGAACAATAAGAGCAGTGCGTTTTTTGCGACTTCTATATAGGGCTTGACCACGACCAGCTTAACCCATAAGTTTATTGCTTAGTTTATATATACGAACGAAAAGCAATTCGCCCGTATTAGCTTTATGAGCTCTCACTTTCATTGTTTTCTGCTTTACTGAGGCTGTCTTAAAGCCATGCGTAAATATAATTATAAAATTTCGAGTGGTTTGAGAAATATATGATTAAAAAATAATCTCGAGTAGTGCAAGAAACTCGAGTAACTCAAAAGATTCGAGTAGCTCGGAAAATTCGAGTAGCCCGGAAAATTCGAGTAGCTCGGAAAATTCGAGTAGTTCGAAATATTCGAGTAACTCGTCTTGACCTGGTACTCGACTCGAGCTCGTCGAGTCGAGTTTTTCAATCGAGTAACCCGACTTTTCGAGTACTCGCACACCCCTAGTCTTATTTTATTATGAACGGTCGCGTGGTTCTAGAATTATGATGGTACACATACACAGCCATCTGCACGGACACTTTCTAATAACGCATCATTCTAACTCTAAACACCTCTAAATACGTTTTTATGAAGTTTTAGCAAAACTAGAAATTTTACTATTATTAAGCTTTCTCTAGGAGGAAGCAGCAAAATAACAAAGGATCCTATCTCAATCAAACTGAAAGTTTTTTACGAGATAAAAATTCTACTTTGAAATATTGTCGATTTATGCTGGTAATTATACAATTCGTCACCTTCATATTATACATCAAGATCGAGTTCATACTCCTTCACCTTATTTTGCATGACTATAAGTTTATCTTTAACTTTCGAGATCTAATACCAAATAACCGTTCCAAATCATTCAATTGATTTTGAAGTTATTAATAGAAAACGTTAAAAATTTTGTTAATTGATTCTCTTTATCAAATATTTTTCATCATATTTTTATCATCATGGGGCATAACAGCTAGGATAGTAAACAACTCCAAACGAAAATCACCTAAGGATTTATGATACATTTTTACGATGGACCAGAATATTATTTAGTCACGATTAAAATTTAATAAGTTTTAAAATTCTTCAGATTTGTTTTCGTACCTCGCTAGACCATGAGAGGCATCATTAGGTACTGCAGATTCTAAATACTCTGAAACCTTTCTTGATAAAAGAGGAATATACATGAATATTTTACCATTAAGTTTTTTTTTTTTAAGTGGCATTTGGAACTCGAAAGTTCATCGCCTCATCTACGCAAGCCTTCCACGCTGCCCTATCTTGTGCCAACCCCAGCCAAGATGCACCTCTCCGATCGACAAAGCGTATCAATCCTACACTTGTCATAAATTGAAAGACTTGTCAAATACTTATAAAAATTTCGAGCAGATAACGCAAATTCAAGCTTATCTACTTAAAAACTTATTTGTAAAAATCAAAGCGGATTTATTAATTTATTTTGTGACACAGAATATATGCAACAATTAATGCAATATTCTTATCCTTCTTTATAATCTGAATATATTTATTTTGTTATAAAAACTTTTATTATTGAAATGAATTTCCACTGCCTGGTATCCCGGACCTGTCTTATATGATAATAATAAACTACTATATATAATTACTTTCCTAATTATGATCTGTTGTCAAAATTCCGACGTAGATCAGTAAATGATTACTGCTCTTTTCAAAAATTAAAATCTTCTACGCGCACAAGACCAAGAAGAGTCGTGACCGTTTCAAACCAAAATCTTGCGTTCTAACAAGGATATTGGAGTCAACGATGATAAATCTTATTTCAATTTTGCAACAGAATGCAGCAAGCTTTAAACGGAGAACGCGGGGCAAGCATGAGAAGGGACAAAATAAATCTAAAACCGAAATGAATAAATCCATTTAACCTACGCTCTCCAAGCTCAATGAATTATTTAAACTACATCTCGGCACATCAATGGAAGGCGAGCGAAGCAAGTATAAAATCAAAAACTTAAATGCACAAACCGAACTACCCCGTGCTCTCCGAGAGTAATTATTTATTTTAACAACACCTCGGCACATCAAAGGAAGGCGAGCGGAGCGAGGATAAAACCTGAAACCAAAGCGCTTAAACCCAGCTACCCCATGCTTCCCAAAGATAATAATTTATTGAAACAACACCTCGGCACATCGAAGGACGGCGAGCGGAGCGAGGATAAAACCAATAACCAAAACGCTCTAACCCAGCTACCCCATGCTCCCCGAGAGTATTATTTATTTTAACAACACCTCGGCACATCGAAGAAAGGCGAGCGGAGCGTGGATAAAACCTGAAACCAAAGCGTTTAAACCCAGCTACCCTATGCTCCTTAAAGGTAATAATTTATTTAAACAACACCTCGGCACATCGAAGGAAGGCGAGCGGAGCGAGGAATAAATTAAAAATCAAAGCTCTCAAACCGAACTACATCACTCTTACCGAGGGTAATAATTCTTTTAAACAACACCTTGGCACATCGGAGGAAGGCGAGCAAAGCAAGAATTAAACCAAAAACCAAGTTATGTAAACATACTGATCAAAATTTTATGATTCGAGAGTACTCTTTAAAGCATCCATTCATATTTAATCCATGCGCCAAGAGAATTTTATAGGAAATGCGCGGCTAATGTCGATTACAATAGCTTGTACATGTGCAAATTATTGTACAACTACAACGTATTGTATACATGCTTGCTTACAATAATTTTTGCAATTGCTTGCCTTTCTCCGCTGTATCGAGTACGGAAACTCGCAGTGCATGGGGTAGGTGGGTTTAAGAGTTCATGATTTTTATATAAAGTTGCCTTGCGTGGGGTAGGTGCATTTTAGTTTAAGAACAAATTATCCCTCTCACCCGCGCCTTCCTCCAATGTGCCGAGTACGATAACTCGCAGCACGTTGGTTGGGTGGGTTTAAGAGTTTATGTTTTTGATAATTTTCGCACTTCCTCGTCTTCCTCCGATGTGCCGAAAGGTTTCTAAGTACATTATTAATCTCGGAGAGCACGGAATAATTGGGTTTACGCGCTTTGGTTTTTGATTTTATACTCTCTTTGCTCGCCTTCCTCCAATGTGCCTCGGAGTTGTTTAAAAGAATTATTACCTTTGGGGAACATGGGGTAGCTGGGTTTAAGCGCTTTGATTTCAGATTTTATCCACGCTCCGCTCGCCTTTCTTCGATGTGCCGAGATGTTGTTAAAATAAATAATACTCTCGGGGAGCATGGGGTAGCTGGGTTAGAGCGTTTTGGTTATTGGTTTTGTCCTCGCTCCGCTCGCCGTCCTTCGATGTGCCGAGGTGTTGTTTAAATAAATTATTACCCTTGGGAAGCGTGGTGTAGTTGGGTTTAAGCACTTGTTGTCGGGGAGTTTTTTAAAATAAATTATTGAGCTCAGAGAGCACGAGGTAGTTCGGATACTGACCCGACCGACAGCGACCCCACAAAACTTCTAATAGTACATAGTTTTCTCTTAAAACTCTAATTATGCAGTAATTTGCATAAACAAAGTTGTTTAAGCAAATCATCTTGCAAATCTGATAGCAGATTCGTAATCAGCGACCCCAAAAACCCCTTTGAATTCATAGGTTGATGCGTAATTAAAATATTTTACAATTCCAGTACATAGTGTAAAAGGAGCTTTATCGTTTGATTCCATTTATATTGTTGTTTAAACGTTTCGATTATTCTAATTATGTCTACATATTTCATACTTATTATATATTTTATTATTTAACCGTTTTCAACCGCCTGTAATACCGAAAATGAAATTTTTTACGATTTCAATAATGCGATTTGGGTAAAAGTACGTCAAATGTTCAATGAATGATTATAACTGTTATTAAAGTTGAAAAATTATTTTTTTACAGTAACTTTTATTCTTTTAATACCTAATTAGTTGTCCAATATTCAAAATTTAATATACAACAATTTTTTTGTTCGATTTTTAAACTATTCTGTGCCTTGTTTATTATACCGGTTTCATACGTATACTATACGTATAGTATACTTGCGCAAGGTGGAATAACAACCCTGCGGCACGCCCCACCTGGGAGATAAGAGAGCAGCAACAGATAACTTGCCTAGCGAAGGCAAGTTACCGACCGAGTGGCACTAGTAGCCAAATATAAATAGTCTACCTAAGTGTTGGTAGATGGCGTGCAAGCATATAGCACATGAGAGAGGGACCGACACGGCTATATAAGGAGCCCTGGAGCCAGCTACGAGCTAATGATCTGGCTTTCAACTAAGTAAGTGGCCAAGGGTAGTTCTCGCTGATTGCTCCGGTCTGCTCCATACCCAGTAGTTTATGAGCCCCTGGCTCTCGAAGATTATGCGTGCAGTCTACTCCCTTCTCCTGTAGGTTATGAAATCCAGTAGCGCATGTAAATATCAATCAAGTGATTAAACGATTATCATTTATAAATACAATATAACAATGGCTCAACCCCTTTATTAAATATTATTGTAGTATATTTCAATTAACGTTCTTTTTAAGTTCTATTGTTTTTCATGCAACTTCATATTATTGATTGTAAATAATAACTGTCAATCAAAATAAACCTATCTTTGAGTACATACATCTTTGTAATTTCTCTAAGTTTACTCTATACATATACAATATTTTGGTGTCAGAATTGGTTTCGAAAATATGTCCATTACTTGATTTTCTATATTCCACTTACAATATCACGCAGAGAGAAATAGTGAAAAGTGCATATTTTCAATACAAATCAACGTCAACATAGCCATATCGAACGTAGATAAACCTGCATTGATTGTTGCTGTGACGAAGGCGTTAAGCTCCTCCGTTCAAGTATCAAGAATATCGTTCGTCTGGCGGATCGACAGTCAACGATTATTTCAAGAGATTCGAGTGGGCATTACAACTGAGTAAAATTTGAAGAATACGGTGATTTCGCTCAAGTATATATGGGCGCTTAATAATGCTCTAAAAATTCTTGTTGCTCCTGATACACCAGAAAGTCGTACGTATCAACAAATTCGCACTCTTTTAATTGCACATTTCGACGTCAAGAAAAATAAATATGCAGAAAGTGTTAAGTTCCGACAAATTGTACATCTACAGAATGAATCCATTGCTGATTTCTCACTACGATTAAAGCAAGGGGCTACGTTCTGCAAATACGATACATTTCTCGACAGGATGCTGATTGAACAGCGCCTACATGGTCTCACTGATCGTGATATGCGCGACGAAATAATCGCCAAGAAACCTACTACATTCAAAGACGCTTACGAAATAGCACGTAAATTGGAGTGAACTCGTCAAACAGCCGATGAGGTTACCTCTACTTCTAATAAGATACATGCGCTATCTTATTCAACGACGCATTTCAAGCATAAACGAAATGCTTCACATACATCGCGCAGTGCTTCTCGGAAGCAAGATCATAGTGAACAACAAGGTCAGTACGCTTGTTATGGATGCGGAGAACGTCACAAACGCAGTGAGTGTCCATTTCGTACTTCTGAGTACCCCCCCCCCCCTACCGCAGCCTATAAAAGTATATTTTTTGTAATAATAAAAATACTGACCGATGTATTTTAATTAGCTCTATCCATAAACATCGCCAGATTAAACTGCTCCACCTTATATTTCTAACGAAAAATCAATAAAGATTTGGGAAAAAAAAATTATCTTAGTTTTGATACAGCCATATCTTTTTAAATAAACAATATTTCAAACTGCTCCGAACTGCTCCAAACTGCTCTACATCTATATAATACTGCTCCATAGTAATTTTTATCGGCTCCGCTATAGTTAACTGCAAATTAAGTAAAATTCATTTTGTCAGAAATGAGCTGACTGAAGCGCGTAGCGCGCAGGCGCGGATCTCATTCATTGCCGTTTTGCCGGGATAAAGTTTGAATTAATTTCAAGGTGAACAATTAATTTATATGACAAGATTAAACAGTTTAGAAAATAGTGTAGGTAACTGAGATGGAAAATAAATGAACCAAGTAACTTAATACAAGTACTTAATGATTTTATTGTTGTTGATTTTGTAAAAATATTCTTACGTTTCATAAGTACTCGAACACATATTTTCTTTTTTTCGAGTATTTGCGACCCCAGGGCCATCTATAGGTACTGACGCTAACCCACAATCTGAATACACAAGCTAAGTACTTATAACCTATAAATATATTTCTTTCGGAGCTTGAAGCATGTACCGTTTCGGAGCACAATACTTATTTGTTTATTAATCACATAATATAAATAAAGGTATCAATAATATTACAATATTTTACTGTTCTACTTTTCACAAACGCTTATTTCACTTAAATTCAGTCTTAAAGTTAATACTAAAACACAATTTTCGACTATTGAAATTTCAAGTTAGAATTAATAATAGTTTTTTATAACAAGAGCACTCTTTAACGTTTAACATACAAAATTGCAGAAACTTTGAATGATGGCAACTGCTTGTCGGATAGAACAACACTATTTTTCAAGAGATCATTTTTTTCAATCCATCGCTTTTGAGCAGTATAGCAGTAAGCAACGTAGTGGCCTATTTGACTATCACCCATGGGTGGTATGTATCGTATTACACCTCCAAGGATATACATTTGTTGGTGAATTGTGATTTTTGTTGGTATGTTGTTTAAATTTGTTATTAAATTCTGTATATCTATTTTCAGATCTTTAGCATAACCTGAGCTGGCAACCAAGTGTTCAACAGCTTCGAACCACTTTCCAGGATCACGCCGTTTGGAGACCATTGATGTAGCTGCTCCATGGGATGGATAAAGGATCTGATGGTACGTTTTTTTTTAGACTTTCATTCGTAAGCGAAATAACGTAAATTATCGTTTAAATACGACTTTATAGGAATTTTTAGGAAAAAGCGAGGAGGAAGACGATCTACTAACCATTGCATCGGGTACTTTATGTAACTTATTTTTAGAGTTCAGTCCTAGCAAGGAACCAATTCTATAGTCCGGAGGAGTCGAACTTCTCTGCTCTTTAACTAAAAGGTCATATCCGGCGCTGAGACTGAATGGAATCTGGGCTCTGATGAATGTAGCTTTTCAAGCAGAGTAAAGAGTAAAATCGCAGATATTAACGTGTTTAGGAACTGATCAAATTTTTCGTCTACTCGCTGATCCGGAATTGGCTGTCTTGATGAAAACGTTAGGCTTATTAAGAAATCCCCTGTCAACCAAAACTCACATGGATTGAATCATGGCTGATCATGCGGCGCATGTAATGCAAGCTGTCATTTTGGCTTTCGAAGATCCAGTTCATCCTGCCGATGTAAAAGAGCAAGCGCTTTGTATTCTGGCCAACGACGCAGACGGAGACCGAGCGAGAGACCATATAATGGCAAACGAAGATGTTTTGAAGAAACTTATGGATTACATGGTAAATATTTTTAACTATATTTAAAGTAAGAGTTAGTATGTCAATGACTTATAATTTTTATGATTCGTTTCAGATGCATAGCAATGTCAAACTACAAGTAGCAGCAATATTTTGCGTTTGCAATCTCGTTTGGAGAGAGGAGGCTGGAGCGGCGCAGCGTCAGGCTCGTTTGAAAGAATTGAGTCTATATAGGATTTCACTGCAATTGCGACGCACGAAGGACACACAGCTATTTGATAAGTACGTTGACTGTTTCTAGGATGGAAACGGCTTTAGTACAGTTTTTCGATGCTTGAAGATTCAACGAAGTGAGGGGCTCAACCGTGTTTACAGAATATATAATTATTACTAGGACGTTTATTAAATTATTAAATAGTATAAATAAGGCCCATATTATAAGACCGATGCGTGTTATTATATACGATATAAGTTTGAAGTCAGTGGATCTTATCATGAAATTGTTGCTAGTAAGTTTGTAAATTTTATTGTAAAATAAAAGAAAAATCTAAAACCTCTTATCACATAAACTATAAATGCAAAGAATTTTCATTATTGACTGCTCCGAATGTCTGTATCTCCCAAGTTCATTGAGGCTTCCGATAAGCAAATTACCGTTTTCAAAGTTACAAACACGCGGCGAAAAGCTTTTTGTACGTCTCGCAGTATGTGAACCATATTCCGAAGCGCGACGCGACAACTTGTAAGCAAATCCATATAGCGTCGTTCGCGTCGCTTCGTTAATTAATCTTTCGCGCATCTGCTCATCTGGCGAGTTTCTGGAGATGCGGGAAAATCCAAAATTAGAGGAAGAAACAAACAAGGCTGCAGGGATTTCAGAAACGATCCGTGTCCTGATCGAGATCCCCTGCTGATTCGCGCATGCTCGATATAGCGAAAGAATATACGTCGCAACGAGCCGAGTCATAATCAGCCCCTTACATACGCTACACGCTATTGTCTTTCTTCGGGAAAATAGTTCGTCTCTTGGTTTTTCGCGTGTTTCCGTACAAGTTTGCATTTAAATGAGCGCCGAATCGAGGACTCCAAAAGCGACGTGTACACCTCCTGCGAGAATATCCCGGCGCTGAAGTGGTTTTATTTTTGGAACAGTGATTCGCGCGGATAATTAGATCAGGATCTTCTCTAAGTTATAGAAATTTGAAGTTGAATAAATTTATTTTACTGTATTGATATTAGTAAACTTGAAAATATATATACTTTTCGATGCAGTGTGTGTCAAGTGCCGCTTTACGCGTCATACGAATTTTTAGTCGCAGTTTACACACCCTGAATTGAAAAACAATATTTGATGCACGTGTGAAAGATAACTCACCCACTCGTTTGACTGGCAACCTCACACGCGTGTCAGAATTAACTCTTTCTCACTACCTATTAGTATTATAAAACTACCATCGCTATTTCTTAGATTATCACAGATTATTTGACTAAAAATCTCCTTCTTATAGTTAATACAGTGGCACCTAAGGCAGAATCTAAAATAAAATACGTTTTCATTAAACACCATTGGCAATAAATAATAATAAAAAAATTTATTTCGTTAGAAACTTAGCTTGTAACACATGAATTCTTTACCTTAATTTAAACTTGATCCCGGCAATACGGCAATGAATGCGGCTGCGCGCTACGCGCTTCAGTCAGCTCATTTCTGACAAAATGAATTTTACTTATTTTGCAGTTAACTATAGCGGAGCCGATAAAAATTACTACGGAGCAGTATTATATGGATGTAAAGCAGTTTGGGGCAGTTTGGAGCAGTTTGAAATATTGTTTATTTAAAAAGATATGGCTGTATCAAAACTAAGATAATTTTTTTTTTCCCCAAATCTTTATTGATTTTTCATTAGAAATATAAGGTGGAGCAGTTTAATCTGGCGATGTTTTTGGATAGAGCTAATTAAAATACATCGGTCAGTATTTTTATTATTACAAAAAATATACTTTTATAGGCTGGGGTAGGGGTGCAAAAAACGTGGGCACATAGCGAAAGATTGCAGAGCTTCATTTTCGCTTTCTACTTCTCAAATACAAAGTTCTGAAGAGCCTGCACAACAAATAGGTACATTGAAATGTTTCAACGCTGTCGAAGAAATCCACGTTATTGATAAGTCTTGTAGAAAGAAAATATTTCAAGTTCTTATTGAAGTCCACAAATTAAATATGGAATTAGATTCTGATGTGCCTGAAATTTGCAACGTTGCTACCAACGAAAATTTTTTTTTTATTTAGTCGGTTTTTTACAGTGGGAAATTGTTATTCAACTTAAAAAAGACAAAATATAAAGTTTGGCAACAATGGGATCCAAGGAACATTGTCCAGAGGACTCTGAAAAGTCTGAGCCAGATATGCATATAAAGTTGGTCGATGTTAGTTTAGTCACAGGAAAAGTAATTAAATTACCCCCTTATTTATAACGGGATATTGTTGCTGACATCCGCATTAGTATGTACAACAATTTTGGTCAAGATCCAAGATGAGGAAGCATTTATAGAGGGCGCTCGAAAACACGTATCTCGTCCATTTTCGACTTTATCGATTTTTTGTGCGGCGCATAAGTGATTTACCCCTTTTTTTACAACGGGATATTGTTGCTAACATCATCATTAGTATGTACAAAAATTTGGTAGGGATCCAAGACGGGGAACCATTTATAGAGGGCGCTCGAAAACACGTATCTCGTCCATTTTCGACTTTATCGATTTTTTGTGCGGCGCATAAGTGATTTACCCCTTTTTTTACAACGGGATATTGTTGCTAACATCATCATTAGTATGTGAAAAAAATTTGGTAGGGATCCAAGACGGGGAACCATTTATAGAGGGCGCTCCAAAATACCGAATGACATTATTGCGATTTTTCGTGCGGCACATAAGTGATTTACCCCTTCTTTTATAACGGAATATTATTGCTGACATCAATATGAGTATGTGAAAAAAATTTGGTCGGAATCCAAAATGAGGAAGCATTTGTAGAGGGCGCTCGAAAACACGTATCTCGTCCATTTTCTAATTTATCGATTTTTTGTGCGGCGCATAAGTAATTTACCCCTTTTTTTACGGCGGGATATAGTTGCTGATATGAATATTAGTATGTGAAAAATTTGGTCGGGATCCAAGACGGGGAACCATTTATAGAGGGCGCTCCAAGACACGTATCTCGTCCATTTTCGACATTATCGATTTTTCGTGCGGCACATAAGTGATTTACCCCTTCTTTTATAACGGAATGTTATTGCTGACATCAATATTAGTATGTGAAAAATTTGGTCGGGATCCAAGACGGGGACCCATTTATAGAGGGCGCTCTAAAACGCATATTTCGTAAATTTTTACTTTATCGATCTTTTGTGCGGCGCATAAGTAATTTACCCCTTTTTTTACGACGGGATATAGTTGCTGATATCAATATTAGTATGTACAAAAATGTTAGTCAAGATCCAATTTGAGGAACCATTTATAGAGGGCGATCCAAGACACGAAACTCGTCAATTTCTGACTTTATCGATTTTACGTGCGGCACTTAAGTGATATACCCCTTTATTTACAACGGGATATTGTTGCTGATATCAGCATTCGTATGTACAACAATTTTGGTCGAGATCCAAGATGAGGAACCATTTATAGAGGGCGCTCCAGGCCACGTAACTCGTGAATTTTCGAGTTTATCGATTTTTCGTGCCGCACATAAGTAATTTACCCGTTTTTTACGACGGGATATTGTTGCTGATATCAATATAAGTATGTACAACAATTTTGGTCGAGATCCGAAATGAGGAACCTTTTCTAGAGGGCGCTCCAAGACACGTAACTCATCAATTTTCGAATTTATCGATTTTTCGTGCGGCACATAAGTGCTTTACCCCTTCTTTTATAACGGAATATTATTGCTGACATCAATATTAGTATGTGAAAAAAATTTGGTCGGGATCCAAGACGGGGACCCATTTATAGAGGGCGCTCTAAAACGCATATTTCGTAAATTTTTACTTTATCGATCTTTTGTGCGGCGCATAAGTAATTTACCCCTTTTTTTACGACGGGATATAGTTGCTGATATCAATATTAGTATGTACAAAAATTTTAGTCAAGATCCAATTTGAGGAACCATTTATAGAGGGCGATCCAAGACACGAAACTCGTCAATTTTTGAATTTATTGATTTTACGTGCGGCGCATAAGTAATTTACCCCATTTTTTATAACGGAATATTGTTGCTGACATTAATATTAGTATGTGAAAAATTTGGTCGGGATCCAAGACGGGGACCCATTTATAGAGGGCGCTCCAAGACACGTAACTCATCAATTTTCGACTTTATCGATTTTTCGAGCGGCGCATAAGTAACTTACCCCTTTTTTTACAACGGGATATTGTTGCTAACATCAGCATTAGTATGTACAAAAATTTTCGTCAAGATCCAAAATGAGGAACCATTTATAGAGGGCGCTCCAAGACACGTAACTCATCAATTTTCGAATTTATCGATTTTTCGTGCGGCACATAAGTGCTTTACCCCTTCTTTTATAACGGAATATTATTGCTGACATCAATATTAGTATGTGAAAAAAATTTGGTCGAGATCCAAAATGAGGAACCATTTATAGAGGGCGCCCCAAGACACGTAACTCGTCAATTTCTGAATTTATCGATTTTTCGTGCGGCACTTAAGTGATATACCCCTTTATTTACAACGGGATATTGTTGCTGATATCAGCATTCGTATGTACAACAATTTTGGTCGAGATCCAAGATGAGGAACCATTTATAGAGGGCGCTCCAGGCCACGTAACTCGTGAATTTTCGAGTTTATCGATTTTTCGTGCGGCACTTAAGTGATATACCCCTTTATTTACAACGGGATATTGTTGCTGATATCAGCATTCGTATGTACAACAATTTTGGTCGAGATCCAAGATGAGGAACCATTTATAGAGGGCGCTCCAGGCCACGTAACTCGTGAATTTTCGAGTTTATCGATTTTTCGTGCCGCACATAAGTAATTTACCCGTTTTTTACGACGGGACATTGTTGCTGATATCAATATAAGTATGTACAACAATTTTGGTCGAGATCCGAAATGAGGAACCTTTTCTAGAGGGCGCTCCAAGACACGTAACTCATCAATTTTCGAATTTATCGATTTTTCGTGCGGCACATAAGAGCTTTACCCCTTCTTTTATAACGGAATATTATTGCTGACATCAATATTAGTATGTGAAAAAAATTTGGTCGGGATCCAAGACGGGGACCCATTTATAGAGGGTGCTCTAAAACGCGTATATCGTAAATGTTTGACTTTATCGATTTTTCGTGCGGATCTAAGGTAATTTACCCCTTTTTTACAACGGGATATTGTTGCTGACATCAATATTAGTATGTACACCAATTTTGGTCAAGATCCAAGATGAGGAACCATTTATAGAGGGCGCTCCAGGCCACGTAACTCGTCAATTTTCGAGTTTATCGATTTTTCGTGCCGCACATAATTTACCCGTTTTTTACGACGGGATATTGTTGCTGATATGAATATTAGTATGTGAAAAATTTGGTCGGGATCCAAGACGGGGAACCTTTTCTAGAGGGCGCTCTAAAACACGTATCTCGTCAATTATCGAATTTATCGATTTTTCGTGCGGCACATAAGTGATTTACCCCATCTTTTATAACGGAATATTATTGCTGACATCAATATTAGTATGTGAAAAAAATTTGGTAGGGATCCAAGATGGGGAACCATTTATAGAGGGCGCTCGAAAACACGTATCTCGTCCATTTTCGACTTTATCGATTTTTTGTGCGGCACTAAGATAATTTACCCCTTTTTTTACGACGGGATATAGTTGCTGATATCAATATTAGTATGTAGAAAAATTTTGGTCGAGATCCAAAATGAGAAACAATTTATAGAGGGCGCTCTAAGATAAGTAACTCGTCAATTTCTGATTTTATCGATTTTTCGTGCGGCGCATAAAAAATGTACCCCTTTTTTATAACGGTATATTGTTCTTGACATCAATATTAGTATGTGAAAAATTTGGTCGGGTTCCAAGACGGGGACCCATTTATAGAGGGTGCTCTAAAACGCGTATATCGTAAATGTTTGACTTTATCGATTTTTCGTGCGGATCTAAGGTAATTTACCCCTTTTTTACAACGGGATATTGTTGCTGACATCAATATTAGTATGTACACCAATTTTGGTCGGGATCCAAGACGGGGAACCATTTATAGAGGGCGCTCCAAGACACGTAACTCATCAATATTCGAATTTATCGATTTTTCGTGCGGCATATAAGTGATTTACCCCTTCTTTTATAACGGAATATTATTGCTGACATCAATATTAGTATGTGAAAAAAATTTGGTCGGAATCCAAAATGAGGAAGCATTTGTAGAGGGCGCTCGAAAACACGTATCTCGTCTATTTTCTAATTTATCGATTTTTTGGGCGGCGCATAAGTAATTTACCCCTTTTTTACGGCGGGATATAGTTGCTGATATGAATATTAGTATGTGAAAAATTTGGTCGGGATCCAAGACGGGGAACCATTTATAGAGGGCGCTCTAAAACGCATATTTCGTAAATTTTTACTTTATCGATATTTTGTGCGGCGCATAAGTAATTTACCCCTTTTTTACGACGGGATATCGTTGCTGATATCAGCATTAGTATGTACAACAATTTTTGTCGAGATCCAAAATGAGGAACCATTTATAGAGGGCGCTCCAAGACACGTAACTCATCAATTTTCGAATTTATCGATTTTTCGTGCGGCACATAAGTGCTTTACCCCTTCTTTTATAACGGAATATTATTGCTGACATCAATATTAGTATGTGAAAAAAATTTGGTCGAGATCCAAAATGAGGAACCATTTATAGAGGGCGCCCCAAGACACGTAACTCGTCAATTTCTGAATTTATCGATTTTTCGTGCGGCACTTAAGTGATATACCCCTTTATTTACAACGGGATATTGTTGCTGATATCAGCATTCGTATGTACAACAATTTTGGTCGAGATCCAAGATGAGGAACCATTTATAGAGGGCGCTCCAGGCCACGTAACTCGTGAATTTTCGAGTTTATCGATTTTTCGTGCGGCACTTAAGTGATATACCCCTTTATTTACAACGGGATATTGTTGCTGATATCAGCATTCGTATGTACAACAATTTTGGTCGAGATCCAAGATGAGGAACCATTTATAGAGGGCGCTCCAGGCCACGTAACTCGTGAATTTTCGAGTTTATCGATTTTTCGTGCCGCACATAAGTAATTTACCCGTTTTTTACGACGGGACATTGTTGCTGATATCAATATAAGTATGTACAACAATTTTGGTCGAGATCCGAAATGAGGAACCTTTTCTAGAGAGCGCTCCAAGACACGTAACTCATCAATTTTCGAATTTATCGATTTTTCGTGCGGCACATAAGTGCTTTACCCCTTCTTTTATAACGGAATATTATTGCTGACATCAATATTAGTATGTGAAAAAAATTTGATCGAGATCCAAAATGAGGAACCATTTATAGAGGGCGCCCCAAGACACGTAACTCGTCAATTTCTGAATTTATCGATTTTTCGTGCGGCACTTAAGTGATATACCCCTTTATTTACAACGGGATATTGTTGCTGATATCAGCATTCGTATGTACAACAATTTTGGTCGAGATCCAAGATGAGGAACCATTTATAGAGGGCGCTCCAGGCCACGTAACTCGTGAATTTTCGAGTTTATCGATTTTTCGTGCGGCACTTAAGTGATATACCCCTTTATTTACAACGGGATATTGTTGCTGATATCAGCATTCGTATGTACAACAATTTTGGTCGAGATCCAAGATGAGGAACCATTTATAGAGGGCGCTCCAGGCCACGTAACTCGTGAATTTTCGAGTTTATCGATTTTTCGTGCCGCACATAAGTAATTTACCCGTTTTTTACGACGGGACATTGTTGCTGATATCAATATAAGTATGTACAACAATTTTGGTCGAGATCCGAAATGAGGAACCTTTTCTAGAGGGCGCTCCAAGACACGTAACTCATCAATTTTCGAATTTATCGATATTTCGTGCCGCACATAAGTGCTTTACCCCTTCTTTTATAACGGAATATTATTGCTGACATCAATATTAGTATGTGAAAAAAATTTGGTCGGGATCCAAGACGGGGACCCATTTATAGAGGGTGCTCTAAAACGCGTATATCGTAAATGTTTGACTTTATCGATTTTTCGTGCCGCACTAAGATAATTTACCCCTTTTTTTACGACGGGATATAGTTGCTGATATCAATATTAGTATGTAGAAAAATTTTGGTCGAGATCCAAAATGAGAAACAATTTATAGAGGGCGCTCTAAGATAAGTAACTCGTCAATTTCTGATTTTATCGATTTTTCGTGCGGCGCATAAAAAATTTACCCCTTTTTTATAACGGTATATTGTTCTTGACATCAATATTAGTATGTGAAAAATTTGGTCGGGTTCCAAGACGGGGACCCATTTATAGAGGGTGCTCTAAAACGCGTATATCGTAAATGTTTGACTTTATCGATTTTTCGTGCGGATCTAAGGTAATTTACCCCTTTTTTACAACGGGATATTGTTGCTGACATCAATATTAGTATGTACACCAATTTTGGTCAAGATCCAAGGTGAGGAACCAATTATAGAGGGCGCTCCAAGACACAGGACTGGTCGATTTTGGACTTTATCGATTTTTCGTGCGGCATATAAGTGATTTACCCCTTCTTTTATAACGGAATATTATTGCTGACATCAATATTAGTATGTGAAAAAAATTTGGTCGGAATCCAAAATGAGGAAGCATTTGTAGAGGGCGCTCCAAGACACGTAACTCATCAATTTTCGAATTTATCGATTTTTCGTGCGGCACATAAGTGCTTTACCCCTTCTTTTATAACGGAATATTATTGCTGACATCAATATTAGTATGTGAAAAAAATTTGGTCGAGATCCAAGATGAGGAACCATTTATAGAGGGCGCTCCAAGACACGTAACTCATCAATTTTCGACTTTATCGATTTTTCGAGCGGCGCATAAGTAACTTACCCCTTTTTTTACAACGGGATATTGTTGCTAACATCAGCATTAGTATGTACAAAAATTTTCGTCAAGATCCAAAATGAGGAACCATTTATAGAGGGCGCTCCAAGACACGTAACTCATCAATTTTCGAATTTATCGATTTTTCGTGCGGCACATAAGTGCTTTACCCCTTCTTTTATAACGGAATATTATTGCTGACATCAATATTAGTATGTGAAAAAAATTTGGTCGAGATCCAAAATGAGGAACCATTTATAGAGGGCGCCCCAAGACACGTAACTCGTCAATTTCTGAATTTATCGATTTTTCGTGCGGCACTTAAGTGATATACCCCTTTATTTACAACGGGATATTGTTGCTGATATTAGCATTCGTATGTACAACAATTTTGGTCGAGATCCAAGATGAGGAACCATTTATAGAGGGCGCTCCAGGCCACGTAACTCGTGAATTTTCGAGTTTATCGATTTTTCGTGCGGCACTTAAGTGATATACCCCTTTATTTACAACGGGATATTGTTGCTGATATCAGCATTCGTATGTACAACAATTTTGGTCGAGATCCAAGATGAGGAACCATTTATAGAGGGCGCTCCAGGCCACGACACTCGTGAATTTTCGAGTTTATCGATTTTTCGTGCCGCACATAAGTAATTTACCCGTTTTTTACGACGGGACATTGTTGCTGATATCAATATAAGTATGTACAACAATTTTGGTCGAGATCCGAAATGAGGAACCTTTTCTAGAGAGCGCTCCAAGACACGTAACTCATCAATTTTCGAATTTATCGATTTTTCGTGCGGCACATAAGTGCTTTACCCCTTCTTTTATAACGGAATATTATTGCTGACATCAATATTAGTATGTGAAAAAAATTTGATCGAGATCCAAAATGAGGAACCATTTATAGAGGGCGCCCCAAGACACGTAACTCGTCAATTTCTGAATTTATCGATTTTTCGTGCGGCACTTAAGTGATATACCCCTTTATTTACAACGGGATATTGTTGCTGATATCAGCATTCGTATGTACAACAATTTTGGTCGAGATCCAAGATGAGGAACCATTTATAGAGGGCGCTCCAGGCCACGTAACTCGTGAATTTTCGAGTTTATCGATTTTTCGTGCGGCACTTAAGTGATATACCCCTTTATTTACAACGGGATATTGTTGCTGATATCAGCATTCGTATGTACAACAATTTTGGTCGAGATCCAAGATGAGGAACCATTTATAGAGGGCGCTCCAGGCCACGTAACTCGTGAATTTTCGAGTTTATCGATTTTTCGTGCCGCACATAAGTAATTTACCCGTTTTTTACGACGGGACATTGTTGCTGATATCAATATAAGTATGTACAACAATTTTGGTCGAGATCCGAAATGAGGAACCTTTTCTAGAGGGCGCTCCAAGACACGTAACTCATCAATTTTCGAATTTATCGATTTTTCGTGCCGCACATAAGTGCTTTACCCCTTCTTTTATAACGGAATATTATTGCTGACATCAATATTAGTATGTGAAAAAAATTTGGTCGGGATCCAAGACGGGGACCCATTTATAGAGGGTGCTCTAAAACGCGTATATCGTAAATGTTTGACTTTATCGATTTTTCGTGCCGCACTAAGATAATTTACCCCTTTTTTTACGACGGGATATAGTTGCTGATATCAATATTAGTATGTAGAAAAATTTTGGTCGAGATCCAAAATGAGAAACAATTTATAGAGGGCGCTCTAAGATAAGTAACTCGTCAATTTCTGATTTTATCGATTTTTCGTGCGGCGCATAAAAAATTTACCCCTTTTTTATAACGGTATATTGTTCTTGACATCAATATTAGTATGTGAAAAATTTGGTCGGGTTCCAAGACGGGGACCCATTTATAGAGGGTGCTCTAAAACGCGTATATCGTAAATGTTTGACTTTATCGATTTTTCGTGCGGATCTAAGGTAATTTACCCCTTTTTTACAACGGGATATTGTTGCTGACATCAATATTAGTATGTACACCAATTTTGGTCAAGATCCAAGGTGAGGAACCAATTATAGAGGGCGCTCCATGACACAGGACTGGTCGATTTTGGACTTTATCGATTTTTCGTGCGGCATATAAGTGATTTACCCCTTCTTTTATAACGGAATATTATTGCTGACATCAATATTAGTATGTGAAAAAAATTTGGTCGGAATCCAAAATGAGGAAGCATTTGTAGAGGGCGCTCCAAGACACGTATCTCGTCCATTTTCTAATTTATCGATTTTTTGGGCGGCGCATAAGTAATTTACCCCTTTTTTTACGGCGGGATATAGTTGCTGATATGAATATTAGTATGTGAAAAATTTGGTCGGGATCCAAGACGGGGAACCATTTATAGAGGGCGCTCTAAACGCATATTTCGTAAATTTTTACTTTATCGATATTTTGTGCGGCGCATAAGTAATTTACCCCTTTTTTTACGACGGGATATAGTTGCTGATATCAATATTAGTATGTACAAAAATTTTAGTCAAGATCCAATTTGAGGAACCATTTATAGCGGGCGATCCAAGACACGAAACTCGCCAATTTTCGAGTTTATCGATTTTTCGTGCGGCACTTAAGTGATTTGCCCCTTTTTTTACAACGGGATATTGTTGCTAACATCAATATTAGTATATGAAAAAAATTTTGTGGGGATCCAATATGAGGAACCATTTATAATAAATGATTTACTCATTTTTAATAACGGGATATTGTTGCTGACATCAGAATTAGTATGTACACCAATTTTGGTCAAGATCCAATATGAGGAACCATTTATAGAGGGCGCTCCAAGACACGTAATTCGTCAATTTTCGACTTTATCGATTTTTCGTGGGGCGCATAAGATCCAACGTGAGGAACCATTTATAGAGGGCGCTCCAAGACACGTAACTAGTGAATTTCTGAATTTATCGATTTTTCGTGCGGCACTTAAGTGATTTACCCCTTATTTTACAACGGGATATTGTTGCTGACATCAATATCAGTATATAAAAAAAATTTTGTGGGGATCCAATATGAGGAACCATTTATAATAAATGATTTACTCATTTTTAATAACGGGATATTGTTGCTGACATCAGCATTAGTATGTACAACAATTTTGGTCGAGATCCAAGATGAGGAACCTTTTCTAGAGGGCGCTTCAAGTCACGTAACTCGTGAATTTTCGACTTTATCGATTTTACGTGCCGCGCATAAGTAATTTACCCCTTTTTTACAACGGGATATTGTTCCTAACATCAATATTAGTATATGAAAAAAATTTTGTGGGGATCCAATATGAGGAAACGTTTATAATAAATGATTTACTCATTTTTAATAACGGGATATTGTTGCTGACATCAGCATTAGTATGTACACCAATTTTGGTTAAGATCCTATATGAGGAACCATTTATAGAGGGCGCTCCAAGACACGTAACTCTTCAATTTTCGAGTTTATCGATTTTTCGTGCCGCGAATAAGTAATTTACCCCTTTTTTACGACGGGATATTGTTGCTGATATCAATATAAGTATGTACAACAATTTTGGTCGAGATCCAAAATGAGGAACCTTTTCTAGAGGGCGCTCGAAAACACGTAATTCGTCAATTTTCGACTTTATCGATTTTACGTGCCGCGCATAAGTAATTTACCCCTTTTTTACGACGGGATATCGTTGCTGATATCATCATTAGTATGTACAACAATTTTGGTCGCGATCCAAAATGAGGAACCATTTATAGAAGGCGCTCCAAGACACGTAACTCGTGAATTTCTGAATTTATCGATTTTACGTGCCGCGCATAAGTAATTTACCCCTTTTTTACGACGGGATATCGTTGCTGATATCAGCATTAGTATGTACAACAATTTTTGTGGAGATCCAAAATGAGGAACCATTTATAGAGGGCGCTCCAAGACACGTAACTCGTGAATTTCTGAATTTATCGATTTTTCGTGCGGCACTTAAGTGATTTACCCCTTTTTTTACAACGGGATATTGTTGCTGACATCAATATCAGTATATGAAAAAAATTTTGTGGGGATCCAATATGAGGAACCATTTATAGAGGGCGCTCCAAGTCACGTAATTCGTCAATTTTTGAATTTATAGATTTTTCGTGCGGCACATAGGTAATTTACCACTTTTTTTACAACGGGATATTGTTGCTGACATCAATATCAGTATATGAAAAAAATTTTGTGGGGATCCAATATGAGGAACCATTTATAATAAATGATTTACTCATTTTTAATAACGGGATATTGTGGCTGACATCAGCATTAATATGTACAAAAATTTTGGTCGAGATCCAAGATGAGGAACCTTTTCTAGAGGGCGCTCCAAGACACGTAACTCGTCAATTTCTGAATTTATCGATTTTACGTACCGCGCATAAGTAATTTACCCCTTTTTTACGACGGGATATCGTTGCTGACATCAGCATTAGTATGTACAACAATTTTGCTTGAGATCCAAGATGAGGAACCTTTTCTAGAGGGCGCTCGAAAACACGTATCTCGTCAATTATCGATTTTATCGATTTTTTGTGCGGCACTAAGGTAATTTACTCCTTTTTTTATAACGGAATATTGTTGCTGATATCAGCATTAGTATGTACAACAATTTTGGTCGAGATCCAAGATGAGGAACCTTTTCTAGAGGGCGCTTCAAGTCACGTAACTCGTGAATTTTCGACTTTATCGATTTTACGTGCCGCGCATAAGTAATTTACCCCTTTTTTACAACGGGATATTGTTGCTAACATCAATATTCGTATATGAAAAAAATTTTGTGGGGATCCAATATGAGGAAACGTTTATAATAAATGATTTACTCATTTTTAATAACGGGATATTGTTGCTGATATCAGCATTAGTATGTACACCAATTTTGGTTAAGATCCTATATGAGGAACCATTTATAGAGGGCGCTCCAAGACACGTAACTCTTCAATTTTCGAGTTTATCGATTTTTCGTGCCGCGCATACGTAATTTACCCCTTTTTTACGACGGGATATTGTTGCTGATATCAATATAAGTATGTACAACAATTTTGGTCGAGATCCAAAATGAGGAACCTTTTCTAGAGGGCGCTCGAAAACACGTAATTCGTCAATTTTCGACTTTATCGATTTTACGTGCCGCGCATAAGTAATTTACCCCTTTTTTACGACGGGATATCGTTGCTGATATCAGCATTAGTATGTACAACAATTTTGGTCGCGATCCAAAATGAGGAACCATTTATAGAAGGCGCTCCAAGACACGTAACTCGTGAATTTCTGAATTTATCGATTTTACGTGCCGCGCATAAGTAATTTACCCCTTTTTTACGACGGGATATCGTTGCTGATATCAGCATTAGTATGTACAACAATTTTTGTGGAGATCCAAAATGAGGAACCATTTATAGAGGGCGCTCCAAGACACGTAACTCGTGAATTTCTGAATTTATCGATTTTTCGTGCGGCACTTAAGTGATTTACCCCTTTTTTTACAACGGGATATTGTTGCTGTCATCAATATCAGTATATGAAAAAAATTTTGTGGGGATCCAATATGAGGAACCATTTATAGAGGGCGCTCCAAGTCACGTAATTCGTCAATTTTTGAATTTATAGATTTTTCGTGCGGCACATAGGTAATTTACCACTTTTTTTACAACGGGATATTGTTGCTGACATCAATATCAGTATATGAAAAAAATTTTGTGGGGATCCAATATGAGGAACCATTTATAATAAATGATTTACTCATTTTTAATAACGGGATATTGTGGCTGACATCAGCATTAATATGTACAAAAATTTTGGTCGAGATCCAAGATGAGGAACCTTTTCTAGAGGGCGCTCCAAGACACGTAACTCGTCAATTTCTGAATTTATCGATTTTACGTACCGCGCATAAGTAATTTACCCTTCTTTACAACGGGATATCGTTGCTGATTTCAATATAAGTATGTACAAGAATTTTGGTCGAGATCCTAAATGAGGAACCATTTATGGAGGGCGCTCCAAGACACGTAACTCGTCAATTTCTGAATTTATCGATTTTTTGTGCGGCACTTAAGTGATATACCCCTTTATTTACAACGGGATATTGTTGCTGATATCAGCATTCGTATGTACAACAATTTTGGTCGAGATCCAAGATGAGGAACCATTTATAGAGGGCGCTCCAAGACACGTAACTCGTCAATTTTCGACTTTATCGAGTTTTTGTGCGGCACTAAGATAATTTACCCCTGTTTTTACGACGGGATATCGTTGCTGATATCAGCATTAGTATGTACAAAAATTTTGGTCGAGATCCAAGATGAGGACCCTTTTCTAGAGGGCGCTCCAAGACACGTAACTCGTCATTTCTGAATTTATCGATTTTACGTGCCGCGCATAAGTAATTTACCCCTTTTTTACAACGGGATATTGTTGCTAACATCAATATTCGTATATGAAAAAAATTTTGTGGGGATCCAATATGAGGAAACGTTTATAATAAATGATTTACTCATTTTTAATAACGGGATATTGTTGCTGATATCAATATAAGTATGTACAACAATTTTGGTCGAGATCCAAAATGAGGAACCTTTTCTAGAGGGCGCTCGAAAACACGTAATTCGTCAATTTTCGACTTTATCGATTTTACGTGCCGCGCATAAGTAATTTACCCCTTTTTTACGACGGGATATCGTTGCTGATATCAGCATTAGTATGTACAACAATTTTGGTCGCGATCCAAAATGAGGAACCATTTATAGAAGGCGCTCCAAGACACGTAACTCGTGAATTTCTGAATTTATCGATTTTACGTGCCGCGCATAAGTAATTTACCCCTTTTTTACGACGGGATATCGTTGCTGATATCAGCATTAGTATGTACAACAATTTTTGTGGAGATCCAAAATGAGGAACCATTTATAGAGGGCGCTCCAAGACACGTAACTCGTGAATTTCTGAATTTATCGATTTTTCGTGCGGCACTTAAGTGATTTACCCCTTTTTTTACAACGGGATATTGTTGCTGACATCAATATCAGTATATGAAAAAAATTTTGTGGGGATCCAATATGAGGAACCATTTATAGAGGGCGCTCCAAGTCACGTAATTCGTCAATTTTTGAATTTATAGATTTTTCGTGCGGCACATAGGTAATTTACCACTTTTTTTACAACGGGATATTGTTGCTGACATCAATATCAGTATATGAAAAAAATTTTGTGGGGATCCAATATGAGGAACCATTTATAATAAATGATTTACTCATTTTTAATAACGGGATATTGTGGCTGACATCAGCATTAATATGTACAAAAATTTTGGTCGAGATCCAAGATGAGGAACCTTTTCTAGAGGGCGCTCCAAGACACGTAACTCGTCAATTTCTGAATTTATCGATTTTACGTACCGCGCATAAGTAATTTACCCTTCTTTACAACGGGATATCGTTGCTGATTTCAATATAAGTATGTACAAGAATTTTGGTCGAGATCCTAAATGAGGAACCATTTATGGAGGGCGCTCCAAGACACGTAACTCGTCAATTTCTGAATTTATCGATTTTTTGTGCGGCACTTAAGTGATATACCCCTTTATTTACAACGGGATATTGTTGCTGATATCAGCATTCGTATGTACAACAATTTTGGTCGAGATCCAAGATGAGGAACCATTTATAGAGGGCGCTCCAAGACACGTAACTCGTCAATTTTCGACTTTATCGAGTTTTTGTGCGGCACTAAGATAATTTACCCCTGTTTTTACGACGGGATATCGTTGCTGATATCAGCATTAGTATGTACAAAAATTTTGGTCGAGATCCAAGATGAGGACCCTTTTCTAGAGGGCGCTCCAAGACACGTAACTCGTCATTTCTGAATTTATCGATTTTACGTGCCGCGCATAAGTAATTTACCCCTTTTTTACAACGGGATATTGTTGCTAACATCAATATTCGTATATGAAAAAAATTTTGTGGGGATCCAATATGAGGAAACGTTTATAATAAATGATTTACTCATTTTTAATAACGGGATATTGTTGCTGATATCAATATAAGTATGTACAACAATTTTGGTCGAGATCCAAAATGAGGAACCTTTTCTAGAGGGCGCTCGAAAACACGTAATTCGTCAATTTTCGACTTTATCGATTTTACGTGCCGCGCATAAGTAATTTACCCCTTTTTTACGACGGGATATCGTTGCTGATATCAGCATTAGTATGTACAACAATTTTGGTCGCGATCCAAAATGAGGAACCATTTATAGAAGGCGCTCCAAGACACGTAACTCGTGAATTTCTGAATTTATCGATTTTACGTGCCGCGCATAAGTAATTTACCCCTTTTTTACGACGGGATATCGTTGCTGATATCAGCATTAGTATGTACAACAATTTTTGTGGAGATCCAAAATGAGGAACCATTTATAGAGGGCGCTCCAAGACACGTAACTCGTGAATTTCTGAATTTATCGATTTTTCGTGCGGCACTTAAGTGATTTACCCCTTTTTTTACAACGGGATATTGTTGCTGACATCAATATCAGTATATGAAAAAAATTTTGTGGGGATCCAATATGAGGAACCATTTATAGAGGGCGCTCCAAGTCACGTAATTCGTCAATTTTTGAATTTATAGATTTTTCGTGCGGCACATAGGTAATTTACCACTTTTTTTACAACGGGATATTGTTGCTGACATCAATATCAGTATATGAAAAAAATTTTGTGGGGATCCAATATGAGGAACCATTTATAATAAATGATTTACTCATTTTTAATAACGGGATATTGTGGCTGACATCAGCATTAATATGTACAAAAATTTTGGTCGAGATCCTAAATGAGGAACCATTTATGGAGGGCGCTCCAAGACACGTAACTCGTCAATTTCTGAATTTATCGATTTTTTGTGCGGCACTTAAGTGATATACCCCTTTATTTACAACGGGATATTGTTGCTGATATCAGCATTCGTATGTACAACAATTTTGGTCGAGATCCAAGATGAGGAACCATTTATAGAGGGCGCTCCAAGACACGTAACTCGTCAATTTTCGACTTTATCGAGTTTTTGTGCGGCACTAAGATAATTTACCCCTGTTTTTACGACGGGATATCGTTGCTGATATCAGCATTAGTATGTACAAAAATTTTGGTCGAGATCCAAGATGAGGACCCTTTTCTAGAGGGCGCTCCAAGACACGTAACTCGTCATTTCTGAATTTATCGATTCTTCGTGCGGCACTTAAGTGATATACCCCTTTATTCACAACGGGATATTGTTGCTGATATCAATATAAGTATGTACAACAATTTTGGTCGAGATCCAAAATCAGGAACCTTTTCTAGAGGGCGCTCGAAAACACGTATCTCGTCAATTATCGATTTTATCGATTTTTTGTGCGGCACTAAGGTAATTTACTCCTTTTTTTATAACGGAATATTGTTGCTGATATCAGCATTAGTATGTATAACAATTTTGGTCAAGATCCAAGATGAGGAACCATTTATAGAGGGCGCTCCAAGACACGTAATTCGTCAATTTTCTACTTTATCGATTTTTCGTGCAGCACATAAGTGATTTTCCCCTTCTTTTACGACGGGATATTGTTGCTGATATCAATATTAGTACTTACACCAATTTGGTCAAGACACAAGATGAGGAACCATTTATAGAGGGCGCTCCAATACACGTAACTAGTCAATTTTCGACTTTATCTATTTATTGTGCGGCAATATGGTAATTTACTCCTTTTATGCTGGTAATTTACCCCACTATAGAGCGCCCTCTAGATAAGGTTCGACATCTTGGATCCCGACTAAATTTTTTGCTCATACTAATATTGATGTCAGCAACAATATCCCGTTGAAAAAGATAGGGGTAAATTACCTTATTGCCGCACGAAAAATCGATAAAGTCGAAAATTGACGAGATACGTGTCTTCGAGTGCCCCCTAGAGGAAGTTCCCCATCTTGGATCCCGACCAAATTTTTTTCTCACATTGATGTCAGCAATAATATCCCGTTATAAAAAAATGGGTAAATTACTTATGTGCCGCACGAAAAATCGAGATAAAGTCATTGCGTATCTTGGATCGCCCTCTAGAGGAGGTTCCCCATCTTGGATCTCGATCAAATTTTTTTCACATACTAATATTGATGTCGGCAACAATATCCCGTTGAAAAAGAAACGGGTAAATTACGTTAGTGCCGCACGAAAAATCGATAAATTAGAAAATTGACGAGATACGTGTCTTGGAGCGCCCCCTAGATGAGGTTCCCCATCTTGGATCCCGATCAAGTTTTTTTCACATACTTATATTGATGTCAGCAACAATATCCCGTTGTATAAAAAGGGGTAAATTACTTATGTGCCGTACGAAACATTGAGATAAAGTCATTGGGTATCTTGGAGCGCCCTCTAGAGGAGGTTCCCCATCTTGGATCCCGACCAAATTTTTTTCACATACTAATATTGATGTCAGCAACAATATCCCGTTATGAAAAAGGGGTAAATTACTTATCTGCCGCACAAAAACTCGATAAAGTCCAAAATCAACGTGCTCCGTGTCTTGGAACACCCTCTATAAATGGTTCCTCATCTTGGATCTTGACCAAAATTGTCGTACATACTAGTATTGATGTCAGCAACAATATTCTTTTATAAATAATGGGGTAATTTAATTACTTTTCCTGTGACTAAACTAACATCGACCAACTTTATATGCATATCGGGCTCGGATTTTTCAGAGGCCTCTGGACAATGTTCCTTGGATCGAATCGTTGCCAAACTTTATATGTAGTCTTTTTTAAGTTGAATAACAATTTCCCACTGCAAAAACCCGACTAACTAAAAAAAAAATTTTCGTTGGTAGCAACGTTGCAAACTGCATTGGTGCAACCATATGGTTTCATTGGTAGCGATTCACTTGGTAACCTCAAACCTAATTTCCAATTACAGCCAACTTCTAAGAAATTCATGATTTACTCGCAACATCGCCTCAACTGCATCGGGACGTACTCTGTTAATGTCTCATTTAGTTCTACATCTCGTCAACCTCCGGTCTACGTTATTTAAGGTTCTTACGATAACTTATTTGGTCGTGAATGGATCGCTCAATTCAGTCACGAAATTGATTGGACCGAACTCTTTTCTCCAATTAAGGTTAATGCCTCTTCCATCCTCATTAACTCGTGATCAACAAGCACAGCTGGATCAACTTTTAACAAGGTACGCTAAAGTTTTCAGAGAAATAGCTGGAAAGCTTACTGGACCTTCAGTTAAGGTACATTTTAAACCTGGAACTTCTCCTGTTTTTGCTCATGCTCAAGATATAGCATATGCGTTACGTGACAAATATTCTAAAGCAGTTGACGCTAAACTTGCGTCTGGATTTTACAAAAAAGTTGATTTTTCTGAGCGGACTTCGTCTACATACGTCGTTATTTAAAAAATGGTGATAGTCGTATAACTGGAAATTATAAACCTACGTTGAATCCACGTATAATAATAGATGAATGTCCTATTCCAAAACCTAGTGACATTTTCAACAAAGTAAAAGGAGCCAAAATTTACGCACATCTTGATATTACAGATGCTTATACTCGTCTTCTGCTCTTACATAACCCGAACATTCCGCCCGCCTTCTTTAGACGAACATTTCGCGAAGTAGCCGTCTTGATGGTAACGACTCGCACCAAACCATCTGGGACAGGGTGCACCTCAAGGACTCTGCCCAATGGCCATTTGGATGGAGGATACCGATCATCCTTGACTAAGACGAGCTGACCTACCGCAAAGTTCTTGCTAGGGTCTCTCCACTTCTCTCGCTCTTGTAAATGAAGCAGATACTCCGTGGACCAACGCTTCCACAAGTTGTTTCGAATGCGCTGAAGCAGCAGGAATCTGGACAAATGATTTTCTGGCAACTTTGGACAATTATCTTCCGGAAGTAAGACCGAGACTCCGTCATTGAGAAAATGAGAGGGAGTGAGCGCCCGTAGATCGTTGACGTCAGCACTCAAGGCACCTAGTGGACGAGAGTTGAGACAGGCCTCGACCTCTACCAGAACTGTAGAAAACTCATCGAAAGTGAGAGTATGCTGGCCAACAACTCTCTTCAAGTGATGCTTCACTGACTTGACACCTGCTTCCCACAAACCACCGTAATGAGACGCACTAGGAGGAATGAACGTCCAGCTGGTTCCATCGATGGCAAGGACAGCGCCAACCTTCTTGTAGAAGTCTGAGGCCTCTCTGGAACATACTCCTTAGCTCCTTATCTGCTCCTTGAAAGTTGGTGCCGTTGTCGCTGTAAAGATTTTGGCAAATGCCTCGACGTCCCACAAACTTACGATACGCACAGATAAACGACGCTGAAGTCAGGTCTCCAACAAGCTCCAGATGGATAGCACGAGTAGCGAAACATACGAACAACGCGATGTAGCCCTTGAAGGAACGATTTCCACGACCCTTTGACATCCGAATTTGGAAGGGACCCGCGTAATCGAGTCCAGAATGAGAGAAAGCCCTACTACTTGTCACTCTATTAGCAGGAAGCTCACCCATGAGTTGTTGAGCCGAGTGAGGCTTAACCCGCTGACAAGGCACGCATGCGCGAATCGTCGATTTTACAATCCGATTTCTACCAAGAATCCAAACCTGAGGGAGTAGAATGCTCGACGTCAAGGTGGGACCGCCATGAAGGCAATGATGGTGAGCGTGTCGGACAAACAACAAGCTAAGAGCAGAATTTTGCGGCGGCAAGATCGGAGGGTGTTTTCGATCGAAAGAGAGACCGGAGTGAGCCAATCGACACGCAAGAGTCCATCTTCCTCGCCCAAAAATGGGTTTAATATGCTGAGTCGATTGCCCTTCGGCAGTCTCTTTCCCGATCTCAAGAAATTAATTTCCTCAGCAAACGCCCCTGCTTGAGCCTGATGAATGACTGCCACCCGAGCTGCAGAAAGCTCAGCAGTGGTCAGAAAAGGAGACGAAGCGCTCTCTGACTGCGTTCCTCTGATCCGAATTCGATCGAGAGCACGTCTGCAAAACGCTACAATCCGAACGAGCCTAGTCAAAGACGAAAATCGAGTAAAAATCTCGGATTCCTCGGATCTTGGACGAGCGTGATTAACTCGAACCGGGTCAGCAGGCCGAGGCCACTCAGTCGTAGACAGTGATAGCCACGCCGGGCCCTGCCACCAAAGAGCACAGTTAGCCAACTCTCCCGGCTGAACTCCTCGCGTCGCCAAGTCAGCCGGATTCTCCTTTGTCGGAACGTGAGCCCACGTTGCCGACGGCAACTCAGTTTGGATCAACGATACTCGATTAGCAACGAAGGTCTTGCAGTGACACGGATGCTCCATGAATTCGCGATACGAATTGGCAATCCTCGAATCACGTGAAAACCGACGATGCAAATTCGAGAGAGAACCAAGAGCCATACGTCGAGTATCTGCTCCCACTGACGGAAGATCAGGCTTCAACGGCAGCTTCATCACGTACCGCCCCTATGCGTCCCTACGATGAGTGTCCTGGAAGATTCTCTACATCTCTCATCCTCCGGCTTCATCTTAAAAGATGGCTACAAAAACTCTTCGAGAGTCCAAAACCGCTGCAGCAAGTCATCCTGAGGAGCGCAGTGAAACGCCTGAACTGGAGCTTGGGTAGCAGCACCTGCCGCCCGCCGTGTCATCCCTGAGTCCATCGGCCCGGAAACGATCTAACCGAGGACGGTGTTCTGAGTACAAGCTGCAAAGTTAAGGATTTTTTAACCCCAGAGCAAAGCAACTGACGATAAAGATCAGCACCCAAAATCATGCCGATCTTCTTTGAGATTACAAACTCCGGATCAGCTAAAGTGACGCCTAAAAACTGCTCTTTCGCCAACTTCTCACTGACTTCATAAGAAGGAAGAAGCGACGTAAGCTTAGGGAGAACTAGCATCTCAGTTTCAACCTGGAATCCTGGATCTGTCGCTGAACGAAGAGTGAGTGGAACGATCTACCGAGCAGTGCCAGCTGCACTAGCTCCCTGGCCAGACAGTGGCACGTGTGTACGTCGCTTAGGCAGTCCAAGTAACTGCACAATGGCTTCGGACACAAACGACGCTTCTGAGCCTTGATCTAAAAGCGCCCGTACATACGTGCCCTTGTTCTTAGGGCCTACCGGCCTACCACTAACACACGCGCAGTAGTAAGAAGAATCTTCCTCGAAGACACCAAGGAATTAGCAGCATGCAAAACCACCGCTGAGCCGCTACCGGAGTTCCCTTGGTCCTTCTTCGGTGCAGTAGACGATGATCCTTGACTGCTCCTACTCGGATCATGAAGAGAGGAATGATGCTTTTGTTTACACTCCGAACAACGACCCCAAGAGGAACAAGAATTCGCTCGATGATGTCCCAGACAGTTGAAACAACCCGGGGCACCATAAACAAAAGCTAATGAGTTCAAATTATATATATATATAATTAGAATGGTGGAATGAGTGAGGGAAGTTTGGGTAAGTAGGAAAAATATCCCCCAATTTTATTTATTTTTCCCTTAATAAATCAACACAAAACACAATGAATTTCGCTGGAGAAAAAAGACGACTTGCCGCGGCGTAAAAACTCTCACGGAGAAAAGAGAAAAGCCGGGACAAGCGAATAGCTTTATTGAAGAAATAATAAAATTATACAATGCAAAGTGACTCTAGGATAAATCAAATAAAGAGAGAGAGAAAAACGCAATTATGACTAAACGCTAAATTCGCCGCGAGGTACCTTTCGCACGCTGGAGAGCTCTCCTGCCTTATTCGCAGAACGAGACGTGGACGGCGCAACGTAAAGCCCTGGCCGCACGTTGGTGGAATGCACCTTCGTCGGTCGCAGGACGCCTCGACGTCTCGAGGGAACCAATCCTGGACCACGGGCAGGCCTTTTCAGCCCTGCCGCGTAGGTAGCAATCGCCGGGTGGAGATCGACACGGCGAGGAAGCTCACACGTGGCCGAAATCCCAACACTCGAAGAATTCACACTATCCGCACACCGCACACAAAATGCACACACACTTCGCAACGCACGGTGATACAATAAAGAGTGTCGATCGTCCTGAAAAGGACGATGATGACGACTCTATTCGCCGATCTCGCTGCAGCGCTCGCCGCGCTACGGCGCGAAATTCAAAATTCACCCTCCCGCTCTTACATAACCCGAACAGCGACCGTAGGTGTCGTTCGCATGGCTCCCTCCCATAACCAATCTTTGCACTCTGTCGAGTGCCCCTGTGTGAGATTTCAACTCACATTTGTGGCCCCATACTAGTGCCCCATAAGTGAGTCTTGGTTCGATGATTACATCATTTAGCCATCTTACTTTATTCGGTTCTAGACCTCAGGTATTACCAAAAGCCCTCCTGCAGGCTCAAAAAGTGCATATCGCTTTCTCGCATTTATATTTCATGTATTTCCCCCAGTTGAGTCTGGCGTCGAGCGTGACTCCCAGGTATTTGACCTCCTTTACCAATTTCACGGGAACTCCACGGAGTTGAAGCCCTTTCATCGGCTTAGTTTTATACCTGTTCGTACACAGCATGAGACTGACTTTGTTGGGGTTAACCCCCAGTTTTACTTTATTACACCATTTCTCTACCAGGCCCAGTGCAAACTGCATTAGACTTGCTAGCACGTCCTGGTCGTCTCTCCTAATAAGAATAACGATGTCGTCTGCATATGCCTGTGCGTTTATACCAGCCTCGTTCAGGATGCAAAGCAAGCTGTCCACCACCAGGCATCATAGTGTCAGTGCTAGCATCCCTCCTTGTGGACATCCCTTCCTCACCACTCCTTTGCAAGAGTACGCTCCCCAGGCAGCCACTATCGTCCTGGTCCTCAGCATAACGCTAATCCATCTGGTGACAGTTGCCGGTATTGCGTGCTCTTCCATACCTGTTAAAATCGCCTCGCCGGTCGTGTAATTGAAAGCCCCCTCGAAGTCTAGGAAAGCCACCAATACCAAACACCTGTTTTTCATGCCCTTTTGAATGAAGCTAACCACGTCCACCAACGCTGTGTCCACCGACTTTCCTGTCTGGTAGGCATGCTGATTGCTGTGCAGCGGCGCTTTTACTAGTAGTGACTCCTTGATATATCTGTCAACCAGCCTTTCCAGGATTTTGAGTAAAAACGAGGTCATACTAATTGGCCTGAAATACCTTGCAACCGCGTGTTGTGTCTTACCTGGTTTGGGCAGGAAAGCCACCCTCGCCTGTCCCCATTCTTCCGTCACATATCCTAGAGCCAGACAGGCTTGGTACAATTTCTCCAAGGCTGGGACTAATACGTCCATACCCTGCTGCAGCAAAGCCGGGAAAATATTGTCCGCACCTGCCGCATTGTAAAGCTCGAACGTCCTTATAGCCTACCTCATCATTGCCTTGTCTGTTACCCGTTTCGCCACTCTCCAGTCCTCTCCGCGAGCCATCAGTTGTACGGCCTCTGACCTCGCCCCTTCCCTAAAGTCTGGTAAGTGGGTTTCCATCTGTCCATTCTTTGCCCAGTCCCCTGTTACTAATCTGATCGAGTCTGTCAGTCCGTGTGAAAAATTTAAATTCGTAAAGAGATGTTAATGAGATGTTAATGAGATCTATATGAGATCTCATTACGAATTTCAGATATATGAGATCTATATGAGATCTTATTACGAATTTCAGATATATGAGATCTCATATAATATTTTCACGCGGGAGTAGCTTCTTCGGGTATTGCAGGACACTGCACAGCCTGGCCGTGTCTGGTAACGTGCTTCAACTTTTGCAGTAGCGCTTCCAACCCTCCACCACGACCTTTTCGATCTCCTTCTTATATTTCTTTTGCTCCGCTCTATACGCCTGTTTGTCCTTGTCACTCTTCGTGTGCTTGGACCAATTGTATAGCCGCCTTACTTTCTTCCTGCGTTTTTTACAGGGAACGCCCTTCGATGGCCTCTTTAGCCTAAGTTCACAATTGTTCTTGTAAGAACTTATTATTATGTCTCTTAGGATCCTACTGAAGTGATCGATGTTCTCCGCCGTCCCGTACGTGACAGGGAAGCAACTAATCTCAGCCTTAAATTCTTCTCTGCATCCTACCCAGTTTGTTTTCCTAGGGTTCCTTATGAGCTGATCGAGCGTACTTTGTCCGCCAAGTTTGAACACGATGTGTTTGTGGTCCGACATGGCGACTTCTTTCGACACTCTCCAGTCCATAACTTTGAACCACACTTTCCTGGAGGCCAGGGTGATCTCTAGTACATTTTTTCCTCTAGAATTTCAGTCTGTGCGTTCAGATGTGCGTTCGCGTCACAACCCATTATAAGCTTGGTTCCTTCGGCTTCGCATTCCCTGTATAATGCGATTATTTCCTCTGATGGGCATCCTTTCTCATAAGGAAAGTATGCTGCAGCAATCATAATGACTTTCCGTTCACCTTCGGTACCTTTGTAGCTTACCCTAGCTGTACATAGATCCCTCGAGCAGTACTTTGGCACAGTCTTTACCTGAAGCCTTTTAACAATAAGGCACGTTCTAGTCGAGACGGGACTGCCGCTGATCAGTCTACCTATTCCATTTAAACCTGCGATTTTGCCGTTGTGAATCCAAGGTTTTTGGATTAGGCAAATACCTGTATGCACCCCCGCCATAAGTTTACGGTACAGATCCAGTCCCATTCACATTGTTCACGCTGTTACGTTGCCCCTGATCAGCCATCTTGTTCGAGAGCACCGCTACCCGCATCTACCTCTGCGTTTACCGTATTAAGACTGGGATCGACCTCCATGACCTCTACTCCCGTCTGTCCTGACTCTTCCTCCGTCTTTTCCTTGAACGAGACGACATACGCCCTGCCGCCTCCACAGAAAGGTCTGAAGTCAAGGGTCTTCAGTGCCTCGACCTCAGTCCTTTCCAGCAGCACCCGAATGGCTGTCTCTTCCTTTTTTTTACCCTTGGTACCCACCGTCACCGTTTTGGTTTTGGCGACCACCCAGGAGTCCGGTGTAAGTGTGGTTTTTAAGTGCTATACCACGATCTCCAGAGTATGTACTCAGGGGGCGTAGATTATCGCTCTGACCAGCTTTTGGAGGTCTCCCATCCCGATAGCCTTGAGTTGAGTGCCCTCCTACACGACCTTTTAGTGGCATCACGTAGTAACCACTCCTTGTCCTTTTGGTTCTTGCAGTGGAAGATCTGTGCACCCCTATGGAACTGATTGTCTAAGAAACTTGGAAAATGGCCTCCGGCCTCCAGGACCTTCTTTCCTTGGTCCTCGTCAAGGCGTTATATGACTGTTTTTATTTATTTTTATTTATTTGGAATTCCAGAAAATACATAATCTACATAGTGTTACATAAATTACATATAAAATTCGCAGGCTGTCATAATGCAGCAATTATTAATACAATAACCCATCATAACACCGCCATCCTGCAGAGGAAAACAGTGTTCCCTGTTCGCAGGTCTGGATTAATAAAAATAACAAGATAGTAACAAAAATGCTGGTTAGCTTAGCTGTATATTTGACTCCTATGCCCAATTTTTTACAAGAATATAATCATTTGAAAAGAAACATACAAATTTTATATAATCTATCTATTTTACTTAAGAAAAATAATTTATATTATTTATTATTTAAATTTACTAAAATTTACTAAGGTTTTGCGTTATTGATTCTATATGTTGTACTCTTAACTTAATGTTACTTATACTTCTTTTTTCGATAGATTATATTGCACGATTTGAGATTCTATATTTTGTATTGTCACTTAATTTTTTTTATATCTATAATTTAATAATTTAAAGTCATTGCACTTTAGTTTCACCATCTCCTTACCAACATTTGTCTTGCTGTCATAAATCTATCTGTTGTTGCGTTTTTTTCTCGTATGTAAGACATTCTTTCTATTGTGCTGAGCCTTGCTGGGCACGTAAGCCCAACGGCACAGGTTTCTCGGTAGTGTGGAAACATCTCATTATGCTGATTTGATGAATAACATTTACAGTCTGGTTTAAAAACAAATTTACGTTGACAATTCCTCAATTGTAGAAATGTATCCATAAAAATTCAACCTAGTTTGAGTCTGGCCATTCTTCCTTTATAGACCGTAATTATAAGTATCTGGATTTCTCTCAATATTGTACAAAATAATAAGGAAAATGCAAAAATGGAAGGATAACCCTGGTTTCCTCCTAGTACCATATAATAATTGTGGTAAAGAATTTTACCAAAAAGTATCAGTAACCAATGAATTTTGTTCCGACCATCCGTCGATAAATATTAATAGTATCATTAAAAATTAGTATATAAAACCCACAAACACTAACAGAGTTTTATATTTTAATTTAAATCACACAATACAATTAAAACGCAATATTATTTATAATTTAGTAAATAGAGCTCTTCTTCTCTCACATAAGGATTTTCATAAAGAGAATTTAGTTATAGTTAAAAAAATACTTAGCAAAAATAGTTACCCCGAGAAATTCATTAACAGTTTTATCCGTTATCGTGTTAGATATCACACTTTTGGCAATGTAAGAACAAAAATTAACGAGTCTACCGTTGAAAATGTTATCTCAATCCCGTTTCATGAAAAATTATTTTTTATATGTAAGGCATCTTTTACAAAATACGGCTTTACCATCGTACCTCTTATGTCAAAAAATTAAGTAGTATTATCAAGTTAGGTAAAGATAAGCTTGATAAATGGAGTGAAATTAATGTTGTATACGAAATTCCATGTAATGATTGCATGGTGGCACGCTTGCTGTCATCATTGCAGCGCATAAAGAGTTTCCCATCTCTGACAAAAGTTCGACAACCCTGCCTCCTCTTGGCCTCCAGCCTAGCCCTCGAACGCAGCTCATAGACTTCTGACGGAAGCAGTCCATTGATGTTTATGAGCCCTTGATAGTCAGGGTTCAGAGCTTTTGCCTCCTCCAGCAAAGTTGCGTCCAGCTCGCTGGTGTGTAGCTTGCGTTTACGGGCTTTGGCGACCACGATTGAGCGTGCAAGCGCACTTGAAGAGAGGATGACGGCTAATGGTGGCAGTCTGCCGTCACCCCTGGCGGAGTTGTTTGTTGCATCAAGCCTCCCCATGGTCCTGACGGATGCTACATCTCTTCTGAAGACTGTAGGGTCAAGCGCGTTCATTGCTAAGTATGCGAGACGGTGCAGCGAGGTGTCACGGGTATAGTGTAAGCCCGTGACAACGACCACACTGTTCGAGGTCTGCTCTTGGCGCCTCTTGACCTCAGCCACTTCACTGCGTAGGCTGCAAATCTCCGCAGTGGAGGGCACAGTGATGCTGTTGTCCTGCTGCGTTAACGGGCTCCTCGATGGCAGATCTTAAATTTGTGCCTGCAACTTGATGATGGTAGACTCAGCATTGAGTATGCAAGTTTTGAATGCAGGCAGTCATCAAGGGCCTTAAATCGCTTCTCCAGAGGGTTCAGACACTGCTTAATTCTTGAGATCCTCTCAGACACGACGTTCTGTGTCTGGAGGACCTTTGCCTAAGCATTACGTATTTCGTCAAGAGCTTCGCGAATATCCCACAAGGCGGATTCAATGAATGGTGTAGAAGGTACTCCCATTGTTGGTGTTGTAGTTATGGTCGATTTGGTCCTCACCTTAGGATCTTCGGTGTTGATATCGCTTTCAAAGTTGTTATTGTCAGTGCATGAGGGACAGGCTACGATCTGCCTATCGTTCACTACAATAGTCTTGATGTTTATGGTGTTCAAGCACTGGATGTGATAGTAAAGACCACACGACTTCCTCGTCCAACTTAACTGATCATCCGAGTCACATATTTTGCGTTTGTTTGAATTTTCAGTTGCGTGTCCATCATATTCTTCTTTTTTGCTCTCCCATGTAATGTTCTTAGCGTCTAACTCGTCCTCACTCATCTCGGCCATCGAGTCTAGGAAGTTGACTCTAGTGTGTTTCATATTGATATTGCTTGCAATTTAGATGTGCGTACAAGCTAGAAAATAAAAGAGAATATGTATTTGAAAGAGTGACGTGATGATTGGCTTTTGCAAAATGACTTATATAAAATAGCGCTAATGCTTAATTGTAACTTAAAGACAAACAATACTATGCGTCTCTGCTCAAGGTTTAAATAGACTAAGGAGTGAACGTCAGCGTGGCTGAAGATAGACTGACTAAGTCCGTCAGAACTTACAGCTCGTATACCTGCGCAATACTAAAGATTACCCCCACTTTACCTCCGTAACATTCTGGAAGGCCTGGGCCCCCGATGCAGGTAGGTGAAATTTTATTACTTCTGAGAATATCCGTACTCAGGTATATTCTATTTATGTAAATTCTAATCCAGACAACACTGAGAAAACTATATATTCAAATTTACTACATACGTAAAAACATTACTATATTAAATATTAATAAAAAGTTATACGCGCATTATAAAAATGTTTACTATTTTATTGTAAAAATTGTTAGACTCCTTTTGAAAATTGTTATATGTAAATAAAAAATTGCTACAAAATGCAGTTAAAATTAATTATGTAATTTTTTAACGCCCGATTTTGAGATTAAGTATCCTTATAAAAGTTGTTGTAATCAGAGTTGACAAACTATAAATTTATGTCTATCTAGTTATTATCAATCCACATTTCATTGATTTATCTTATATATTATTCTTGACTTTTGAATAATAGTGATTATTTTAATCAGATTGGAAAAATGCTCCATAACATTTCTGTTAAAGTAAGTTCACATCACACTCGACTATTATGCCCGAGGTCCAGGTTCGATTCCCGTCGCAGCAATTAAATATCCCTCATCGATTAATCAATTTCCTTCAGTATACTATATATATATATATATATATATATATATATATATATATATATATATATATATATATATATATATATATATATATATATATATATATATATATATATATATATATATATATATATATATATATATATATATATATATAACAATAAAATGAATCAACTTGGACTTGGCGCAACCTTAGTCTATACTTGGTCCAAGTTATGACGGTTGATCTTTCCCCGAGAGACTGGATAGTCAGTCGGTTCCAGGATCTGGATAGGGGAAAGGGGCAAAGAAGAGTCTGTTTTTATATTCTTAACAATAATAAAGTATATTTCTAAATTAAACAATAGTATTTGGAATCAGTTGTTAAATCCCGACTGAAACAAAAATCAATTATGCGTCTCGTTAAAAATACTTCGCCTTTACAAGTAAAATTGTTTAAACTAACGCGGTTAACAAATTATAATAATATCTACGTGATTTCGTTACAATAATGATTCGGCGGGTGCGGCATCAGTGTATCGGTTTGATGGCGGTATTACGGATCGGTGGCGAATTTCGAGGTTAGGAATTCATTCGGGACGGTGCAGTCGTAATCCGAGCGCACGGCTACGTCGATCCGAATGTGTCGCGTAACAACGATTCCGATCGCTCTATGTGCGCACAGGAACGGTCGGGATAGTGTCATCACTGTGTTTTGAGGTTATTCCTCGGATTTGTGGGGTCGTGAGCGCACGGCTTCACAAATCTTCGTCGCTCGTCTCGTTCTTCTCTTTATTCTGTGTGCACACACAGATAAAGCGAGTCGTGAGATGTCAGCATAAGGCTGGCTTTGGAGGTTAGGAATTAACCTTAGATTCACCAGGACGTGAGCGCATGACCTGGAGAATCGCCGGCGGAACTATTGCTACCTCCCTAACCCTGTCGGCTCACAGTGGCAGAGGGAGGCAGCAATATGTCGGGGTGTATGTTAGGATTTTACGGTGGCACCGGGTGTTGTTTACGTGTGCTCACGTAGACTAGGCTCGGTGTCGTTCGGATGTTCCGGGTTGCTTCGTGTGCTCACGGTGGCAATTCATAGTTTCGGGTTTCGGTTCGTCTACTAGATCGTCACGTGGGCTCACGAGACGATTTCGTCGGCGTGGGTATATCCCTCGCCTTTCCTTGTAGTAACGTGTGCACACGATACTACCTGGAGTGGAGCTCGAGTAGAACTGCCCGTTGCGCCGCGCGCGGCGCGGATGTGTATAGGTTCACGGTGCGTTGCGTGCGCCGCCTGGCGCTTCGCCGCTGAGTTGCTCGCCAGCTGCCGTGCTCCGCGCTCGTGCGGAGCACTTGCTACGGAAGCTTGGATGGGTCCGCTCTGTATGTGACGCGCATGCGCGCTCGCTCCGTGCAGCAGCAAGCGAGCCGTTTGCTGTCGTTTTTGTCTTTAATCATAAATAAAGCGTAACAATTGAAAATAAAGGAAAATCGGTGAAATAATAACGCATAATTTTTAATGAAGAGATAAATTTTCAGAAATCATAATTCAGTTGGATTTTTGTGCATCAGTGTCAACGATTCAAACAACGATTAAGAAGATAGTATATTTTAGATATATGATATTTGTGACTTCTACATGTTAAATTTTCTGATTCAAGAATATTTTCATAAAAATTTAAGCCACGAGGAAATTAAAGACATCTTATTGAAAAACCATGGCATAGTTACATCCGTAACTACTGTAAAAAGAAGACTTTCATCATTAGGATTAAAAAGAAAATATTATAAAGAGTCTAGTACAGTTGACATTGTAACTGCAATAATTGAAGAGTTATATTCAAGTGGATATAACCTAGGATATCCTTCATTGTGGGCAAAATTAAAAAAAAAACTATAATCTCACAGTGAAGAGAGAAACTGTTTATCGCTTTTTAAAAATAGCTGATCCAGAAGGTGTGGCAAATCGTTATGGGAATAAGCTACGTAGACGTGAATATTTAAGTCCAGGACCAAATTTCTTATGGCATCTGGATGGTTATGACAAACTCAAACTGTTCGGGTTATGTATGGCCGTTTAGCGAGATTTGACTTTCGCGCCGTAGCGCGTCAATCGCTACGGCGAGAGCGGGCGAGCGCATGCGCGCGCCGCCAGGGGCGTCTCCTTTTCACGCGGGATTGGGGCTAGCGAGGGCGTGCCTGTCAGTTCTGACAGCTCCCCCCGAGGAACCGGTCGACTTTTGCATTTTGCAAATAACTTGCGTCTACACCTCTTGTATTTGCGTGCAATTAAAGTCATCACTCACGTCCTTTTCAGGACGGTCGACTCTACTTGTAATTCCGTGCGTCGCGTATTGTGTGCGAATTACGAGCGGTGTGCTGTGTGTGTGTGTGTGTTTTTCGTGTGTTGGGCCGTCGGCCACGTTCGAGTTTCCTCGGCGTGCCGATCTCCACCCGGCGATCGCTACCTACGCGGCAGGGCTGAAAAGGTCTGCCCGTGGTCCAGGATAGGTTCCCTCGAGACGTCGAGGCGTCCTGCGACCGAGGAAGGTGCATCCCACCCACGTGCGGTCAGGGCTTTACCTCGCGCCGCCCACATTTCGTTCTGTGAACAAGATAGGAGAGCTCTCCAGCGTGCGAAAGGTACCTCGCGGCGAATTTAGCGTTTAGTCATAATTGCGTTTTTCTCTCTCTCTTTATTTGGTTTATCCTAGTCACTTTGCATTGTATAATTTCATTATTTCTTCAATAAAGCTATTCGCTTGTCCCGGCTTTTCTCTCTTCTCCGTGAGAGTTTTTACGCCGAGGCAAGTCGTCTTTTTCCCGCGCAATTCATTGTGTGTTTTTTTTGCGTTTGATTTATGCACCTAACCTTCCCTCACTCATTCCACCATTTTTAGTTTAAACATATATATATAGAACTCAGTAGCTTTTGTTCACAAACAATTTGGCTTTGACATACATGGATGTATTGATGGATTTTCAAGATACATATTGTGGTTAGAAGTAGCTACGACGAATAATGATCCCAGAGTCACAGCTTATTACTATTTACAAACAGTCAAGACTTGCAAGATCCTACCTACTATTATTAGATCTGATAAGGCACAGAGAATGTGCTTATTGAACGTCTTCAGTAAAGTCTACGGTCAAATCATGATGATGAGTTTGCTGGTAATGCTAGTTTTATAAAAGGAAAAAGTGTAAGTAACCAAAGGATATAATCATACTGGGGTCAGATACGGGGGAATATTCAGCTGATTTTTACATACAACTGTTTAAGTGTATGCAGTAAAAAAATGAATTTGACGGAAGTGGTTTGCATAAGAAATGCCTGCAGTATTGTTTTGGTCCATTAATCAAATATGATTTGAAGCTTACTAAGCAGCTATGGAATGAACATAGAATAAGAAAGCAAGCTGCATGAATAACGTTTCTGGAAAACCATACGTAATGTATCATTTGCCAGCACGTTTTAATGTAAGAGATTTTAAAAAAGAATTAGACATTGCAGTTGTTGAAAATTCTATTACAAATTCAACGACAAAACCAATTTTGTTTGATCCAGAATTTGAAAAGCTTGTTAAGTTACTTTCACCTAATGCTACGGTTGCTGCAACTCCTGATGAGGCATTATCTTTATATAGGAAAATGTTAAGTTTGATAAATGAATTCAAGAAAGATAATCAAATTTAGAAAATTAATCTACTCTTTAAAATGTATTTCTAATGAAATGATACAAAAGTATACAAAAATATTTTGCATGCAAAGTTCTACTTTATTTTTTCTATAATTTCAGATTACTGTAGGAATGAGAAGTACTTGAGAGGCCACTTACGGACAAGGGAGGCTTGTACGATATGATTGTTAAATAAATGAAGCAACAAGGGCATGAAGAAGAATTGTGCAGCTGGCTGAAAGAATCAAACATACCACAGAAGGCTGCAATGGCAAAAGCATGCAATGGTCTCCGGCTAAATCCATTGATAAATACAACTGAGTCTGTTTTGACTGCAAAATCTTAGGGATATTTTCTTCTTTTTGCAAATTAAATGCGACTTGAAAACATGCATGCAACTGATAGTAGCCTAGTGTCAATCAATACCAAGCGATGTTGTCATCAACCATTCGAGAAAGTTTTTTGATTTCGTTTTAACTTTTGAATATGCATACTAAAATTACATTGCTGACAAATTTCTTAAAATTCATTTGCATATGTAAAGCCTCATGTAGTTAAGAAAGCCTATGAAAAATTAGGAAAGGTTACCGAAACCTATGTTATTAAACATGCAAAAGAATGGGTACTTGGAGAAGGTGAAAAAATATTAATAGTTAATGAATTTCCTAGAAGATGTATGACAAAAACTGTAAGTAATCCAATACTATAGAAACGCAATAACAACTGTCGTATAATTCTATGTATTGCTGAATGTCACGATCTTCCACCAAGAATGTGGATGCATATAATAAATGCCAATCTAGAGGTAAATTTGAATTCATGTAAAATAAATAATCACATTTTTTCGTTACAACCTAAATTACATAAATATTTGTATTTAGCCACCAAAAAAATGCAAAAAAAAACACCAACTAAATGCAGCTTGAATCGTTGAAGAAGCATTGAATGAGATTTGGGCTCAGGCAGTACCTGGAAGTTTCTGGATAGCTAATAAACAAGTCAAATATTGTAACTATAAAGCACTCAAAGAATTGCAAAAGTATACAGTTTTATGTATTGAAAATTTGCAGACCCATGATACTCCTGAAAAGAATTAACTTCTTGCTCATCTTCCCTTACTGAACTGAGAAAGTTGTGCCATGAAATTATCAAGGACTGGGAGCGGTCAATACAGTACTCTGCTGACATCATATGGGAGAAAACATCTCATTGTTCAGTTAATTATCTACATATTTTCATTATTAAATAATATTAAATATTTTTTACGTTATTTAAATTAATTGTAGAAAAGATTTTAATAAATAATTCACAAATATGTATAAAAAATTAATGCATTTTTTATTCAACGTTATAGAACTTAACGTCTCTTTTAGTAATAGTATATAACACTATCAGTCTTATATCATTCGAGATCTAGTTTTGATAATCTGTGAATTGTACTTAAATTATAATTTCTAACATTTTAAAAATATCAAGAAGCGTGCTTGCCTTTGGCCTCTTATGAGGATCATGATCAAAGCACACTTTCAAAATATTTGATATACTTTTAGGCACACTTGTAAGATCAGGTACTTTTTGGGTAGAAATTATTTCTTTGTATGATTCATTCAAATTAAGCCGATTGGGTGGAATGGCCCAGACATCTGCTTCTTTGTATAATTCTACAAAGACACATGCCAAAGCCCAGACATCAGCAGCCGAATTTCCTGATTCGTAGTAAAGAAGGACTTCTGGGGCCATATAGGTGACTGTACCAACAGTACGTCCAGCTGTGGTTTTCAAACTTTCCGGCATGTCTTCAAATCTGCTTAAACCCATATCGCACACTTTTGTTACCAAATACTCGTTGACTATTGCTTTACTTATTTGTAAGCATATTTGTTGCTTTTGTATTTCAGCTAAGTTCAACTTGCGATTTATAATACTTCTTAGAGTATTGCTTTCAAAATACTCCATCACAAAACCTATCTCGCCATAGTCCACAAAAACTGCCATCAAAGATATTATATTGGAGTGTCTCTATTTTTTATATTATCTTACGTTTTCAATGATGGTCTTATCAGAATTTGAGGTAATAAAGGGTTTCTCTCTATATATAAAAAGAATATCGCCGCTGTCAGTGTCTGCTTTTCTCTTTAACCTAAAAATGCCCTCATTTGAGTGATTTAACGCCGAAAAAGGCCATTTTTGGTACCATGTAACCCAAAACTAACCTAAAAATGTCATAATGCAAGGGTTTTCACGCAAAAAAGCCTGTTTTTAGCTAAACATAGCCTTGAAATCGATCGTTTGAGGGTACTTTTGGCGTCTTGTGGTCTTAAAAAGGCCATATTTGGCTTATCTGCCTCTACTTAATTGATTATTCAAAATCTATTGACAGTAATAATTATCAGGTAAAAAGGAATTGAAGTTAAGTATGTTCAATTCGTACAAAGTATAATTTATTATCTTCATAGGCTATTTAAAATAAATTATGGAACGTATACAAGTAGCTTTTTAAAAATAACGAATGTTCACAATAGAAAAAATGATTCACTCATCATTGTCACTATCTTCATCAATACACACTTCAATTTGATCATTAAGAAACATTTTAGACAGAATTTCAGCTGGTCGTATGATTTTTGATAAATATCTTCCATGTGAAAGATAATAGATTATGGCAGCAATATGCGCACAACATCCTATAGTACGGTTACCGTTAGCACAATCACAACAGTGTCTTAAGATGCTAGAATAACCAATACCATTTGGTTTATACTCAACGAAACATTTGTATTGTTTTCTGTTAATATGCCTGGATTGAACTTCAAGTTTGAGAATATTGTTAGTCTCTTTTGAATATCCAATCTTCAAATTATTATCTGCGTCAAGCATTTCCGCTAAGTAAGATATTGTCTGTTTAAGCTGATATGTTCCTGTAAACAGAATTTTCAAATCTTTTATTGTTAATTCAGGAAAGTCTGGTAAATCATCTGAAGTTATTATTTTAAATGGTAGTTTCCGACGACTCCATCTTTTGTCTGCTACTAAAACTGCTAATGTATTTTCAACATTTTTTCTAGATTGCATAGCACTAAATATTTCATCTTGCATGTCTTCATCAGAATCTAGGCGTTTGCCAAACAAGTTATTTAAGTAGCAAGAAATTTTACAATAAGATCCAGTATTTTTCACCATTTTATTATCAAGTTTGTGATCTAATAACCTATATTTTTTCTTTTGAACTCCGTGCACTGCTTCAACAACCCATCGCAGTTTTGTCGTGAATCTTGTTTCATTTGATTCTTGCGTAGAAAGTTGAGATTTTGAACCTTTGAGTGCAGGCATCAAAACAATATAACCCATATTTTCTAATTTTTGTTTAATGTCCCTGAAACCTCTATCCAGTATAAAAATGTCCCCTTGGCGAAGAAGTTTCTGTAAAATATTCTGCTTCTCTTCCAATATTTCAATCAGTATTGTAGCATCATTTTTATTTGCAAGATATGGACCTAACTGGTCAACAACATAACCATTAGTAGTACATATAGTAAATGGTTTAGTCAGAGGAACTTTTTTTTGGCCTGAATAAGATTTTCTTTGGTACTCGTTATTAGAGCTTTTTTCATGCCTTATATAAGTACCATCAGCAATCAAAATAAGTTGTTTACCAGGATGTAATTTCTTTGCCATATTAGAAGTTTGATTTTCAATCAATTCATTTCTGTCTACATTTTCTAATCCAAAGTGTTTTGGTAGTAAATCTTTTTCGAAAGATAATAATACTGATTGACAAAAACGAGATACTTGTTGTTCGCTTTCAATGTCAAATATTGTAGAGATGAGCGAGTTAGAATTCCCAGAGCGCATTTTGAATAAAAATACGACAATGACTTGTGTCGCTGTCCTTACACAGGAATTCTTCAGAGAAGTGAGTTGATCTTTAAGATAATTAATATTTTCCCACGTTAATCCCGTAAAAACTTTCAATTTTTTTTCAGGCATGGAAAATTCAGCTACTGTATCTAACAAAGTTTCGTCTGCTTTCATTGATAATTGACTCAAAAATTGTAGTAATTCATCAATATATACCGTACTTGTAGTGGAAAAAATATTAATTTTATTTAGTTCATCTTCATAAAATCTTTTTTTAATTAAATGTGTGCAACAGCATCTATTGCCATGTGGAATAAAAACATTCATTTTACTATAAACTTGAATTCGGGCCTCTAAAGGAACTAATATATTATTAGTCTGTTTTTGGTACCCACAAACAAAGCAATATTTATGTGCCGCAATCGTCCTTTGAATAAGTAATTCCGTGGTTGCTCGTACTTTTTATTCCTTTATTGTGTATACAGATGATTGTGTACTTTCCTGAGATGATGAAGTGACAGTTAGCTGAGAAAATGATTCAGAAACATTTGAATCTTGAGACGAAGCAGTTGCTGGAACATTAACCTTTTTAGGTTTAGAGCTTGATATGTATTTGGCTAATCGCTTTCTACATGAATCACAAATTACATCATGGATGTAAATATCTTTATTTGATAATTGTTTAGCATATTCGATTTCAACTTCAGATTCGATTTCCTTTTCTCGACCAATTGATTTTCTAATATAAATATTACACATGGCACATCTTCGATCATCGCGTTTCCTGATATTATCTGACTCTTCATTACTATTAGATGCCATATTTATTTAACCATTAGACAAGAAGATCACTTCTGAAATAATAAAATATAAATATTTTACAATACATTTAAAAATGCTGTTAGTTAGTTTTTAAAAATCTAAAAAAATTGTTTGCCTTTTTTTAAATTAAAAACTAGAATGAATAATAAATATTACAAAAATATTATAATCTAAGTTCTTGTATAATCCAGTTTTCTCAGTAGCTTTACATGAAAAGTAAAAAAATAATATTGCCTAGTAAAAGTGAAATAAGTTGTATTTCATTTATAAGTTTTTTAAGCAAATAATTTTCTTTTGTCATAAAAACTGTATTGAAGTGCTTGCACCTAGTGATTTTATAAAATCAACAAACCTATGAAATTATTATATTCAATTTGTTTTTTTGTAAAAATATGTTCTTGTATCTAGACATGAATAATAGTGTATTTTAAAATAAATAAATAATGTTGTTTTTAATGATGTTTCATATACGTATGTGTTTAAAGCATAGGTTAGCTTGTGTTTACTTTATTCATTTTACATTTTTTTAACTTAAAAGTTAATTGACAATTAATAAGTTCGCATCCTATTAGTTCTATTTTTCATTTTTATTATTTCTCATGTATTGTTTTTATGTAAAACCAAATATTTTTTCTCATCTCATAATAATTAACTATAGTAAAAATCACATCATATATAGTCATATGCAGATATTTATGTGCATTTTTTATTAATTTGACAGTATTTTATACATAAACAAATTAATTATTGTTCAAGACTTTCTATATTTTATCAATTTAATCATACTTGTATAATTAATATACCGCATTACATCAAAACATGCAACTCATCAATCGTCAAATCCGTTTCTAGCAAAAGTTTATTGTCATATTTTATTCAAATGTTTTTCCTTCTTAATTTTATTTAGTTAATAGTTTCAACAACTTTATGTTTAACTAATTTCTCATTTTACTTTATGTGATTAGCCTAAATTGGTTAAGTTAAATAGATAAAGACTCGTTCCCCTTACATGCATTGTACGTATATCTATATCTATAGGATTGAAAATTCATTTTTATTAATTACTTTTTTGTTAGCTTATTGATTTAAAATCTGATTGCTATTTTTGTTTTAGGATAAGATCGGATCTTTATGCGAGTACTAAAACAGTTTATAATTTAATGTTGGTTTAAACTTTTGATTTTATGCAAGAATTTAATAACGTACACAACATGTTTTTCTTATTTAGCGTATAAAAAGGTCTAATAATTATCTGTTATTATTATTACATTATTATATTATTATATTATATTATTATATTATTATATCATATTATTATATTATTATATCATATTATTATATTACTATATTATCTGTCATTATTTTTGATACAATTACTCTTAATACTACAGAATTTATAATAAAAATTTTATTTTTCTACCCATTAATAAGTCTTACTCTGCATATACCGGTAAAATACAAGTGTATTTATTATAAATACATGGGAGATTTTTTATTTATCAGTAGGTTGGTTACAGTATTTTTTTCAAAACTCAAAGTGTCGGCATAAAAATAACATTTTAGATATTAATAATAGGTTTTGATTTTAAAGAAGTTATTTAACATAATATTAATTTATTGTGTAATATGTCTTAGAAATACATATAACCCTAATATCAAAGCATATAATCTGTGATGTCAAAACTTTTGAAAAACTTTGTTAAATCTTCATTTTTTTAAAAGATATGTAAAATATATAGTACTCACTTTAAATATACAAGATTGTTAGTTTTGAAGTAAACAGCAGAAAGATTTAAAGTAGCCGCGTCAGCCTTCGGTTCCAACTAACTCCAATGTATTTGAAAATAAATACTTAACTACTTTATTATTTTTTCTAGTATTGCTATCAATTATCAGTCAAAAGCCGAAATAGTAAAAAGAAAAATCGAAACAATTTTTATTTGCTAGATTTTAATTTACTTTAAAAGTTATAAACTTATACTAACAGCGTTTTCACCATTCACTTGTATTAGTATATTATGGAGAAAGTACAATTGAGTCCGTCGTCCCGTACCGACCTCGGGACATACCGTCTGAAATAAGCTGTTTTTACGGGATTGGCTAATTCTGTACCGTCGATTGGGTTATCGAACAGAATTAGCCAATAATATAAAAGTGACTTATTTCAGACGGTATGTCCCGGGGTCGGTACGGGACGGGACGGGACGTATTGTACTTTCTCCCTTATATAGACAATTGTAAGAAAAAAAAAATTAGTTTTGAAAAAGACAATGTTGGCCATTGTTTTGCGCATCGTTTAATTAATTAAGAAAACAAAATACTTTATTTGTTTATGCTCCTGATAATTCTTAATTTTATGATTGACCATTCACTACGCAGATCGTCTGCATTGCAGCCGCCGCGTCAACCGCGCGGCCAAGCATAACCTTTTATTATAAATAAAAATAAACAATAAACAAAAAAGTGCGACAGAGACAATACTTTCGACCAATCACAGAACGTTTAAAAAGAACATAACATTAGCCATCAGTTTTATAATAAGGTGATATCACAATTCTGATAAGACCATCATTGAAAAGTAAGATAATATAAAAAATACGGCTTGGAGCGAACAAAATATTTCATTTGATTATGTTTTCATGGGAAGATATGCAAAACTACTCAAAAGGAGTCACTTTAGTAACTAAATTGTAACATAACCAGCTAAAAACGTGAAAAAATGGCAAAAAAATCAGTTTTTGGCTCAAATCGAGTTGTGCCACCATTTTTAAGGAAAAAACGTTAGTGCCATCGTAAAGAACGGGAAAAAGTACACAAAAAAAGTCTACTTAAAAAGTTGCACCTCAAAAACAAGGGGGTCAAAATATCGATTGAAAACTTTAATAATTTTTTTAGATCCGATATTTGAGGTTATGTAATCCCAAAAAAATTGCAGTTATTCATGACATAAAAATACGCCAATGTGAATTTTTAAAAAAATTTTTATCCTATAGGGACTTCAGAAAAAAATATAATCAAAAAAACACGTTTATCGACGTTACTGCGCATGCGCACTAGGCAGAGAGCTAAAAATTTGGCTATGGGAGTTTTTTTTTATCCCCCATCGAATGGTATATAACATATATACATTTTCCAAGGGGGCCATTTCACCATAGTAACCCGGCTATAGCCTTTATCATAAATTTCATCCTTGAAACTGCCAAGCTTTGCCAAGCAATTTATGAAATATGAGGAGTTGTCCTCATTTTTAATTAACTTTATGCTCTCCTCTACAATGTATTCATAGCAATAGGCCTTCGATGTAACCAAATTGAGAATCTGTTTATCTCCTGCTTTTAAAACGTACTTATAGTTATTTGAATACTTGTGTTTCCAACCAATCAAAATTGATTTTGTAGTAGAATATGAACCAATATACTATGAAAATATACTTGAAAATACCCCAACAATTTATGTATTATAAGTATGCATTCTAAAGTGTACGTTAGATATTGATGTGTTTTTCTTTGATAAAGAAGAAGTACTTTCAGTTTCGTCTTCGCTTAATGTTTTTAGAATTTCAGCCATCCTATGATTTTTGGCGCGTTCCAGATTATTCTTTGCTACAAATATAAATCTTATAGATAAACAAGAGCAAAAATCAAATAAGTGAAAATAAAAAACTTGTTGTTTACTTAGAAGTGGTTTCAACTGAAGCTAAAGCAAAAATATTATATTGTTTGACTCCATTGATGACTTTAGCCCTGTTATTTTTAATATCCACAGGACATACATCATTGTTTAGCGTATAAGTTAATCATGTGACCTTAGGAAAATATTCTTTAACGCTTTTGAAACTGATAGTACCGTTAGTAACATGAAAACTGTACGTATTTTCATGATCACTTATGGTTACATAATCCATTGTGCCGTTGCCTCTTTTATTGAAGTAAAAAAACGTGATACAAGCACGTAATTAAAGACAAATGAACAAATCTATAAAAATTATGCATTAACATTTATAATAATGATAAACTACACAAGAAAATCAATGAAATGACTTACTAAGAGGTACTCAGAAGGGTTAGCTTGCTCCAAAACTGATATTTAAAAACCATACGCCAAAATATTGTATGAATGTTGCATGATGCACAAAAATCCCACTTATAAGTAGCTGATACGATTTTTATACTATCTTCTTAATCGTTAGGATCGTTTTTTGGATTAGATTATTGCTTTAATCAAATGTCCGAAACACGTGCTCCAAAATGTATCCAAATATTTTCTGAGTAGATTATAGTTGACACTGATGCACAAAAATCCAACTAAATTATGATTTTTGAAAATTTGTCTCTTCATTAAAAATTATGCGTTGTCATTTCACCGATTTTCCTCTTTTTCACTTTTTACGCTTAGCATATATCTAAAAACAAAAACGACAGCAAACGGCTCGCTCGCTGCCGCACGGAGCGAGCGCGCATGCGCGCCACAGACTACGGAAGCGCCTATACGCCACCTATACGCAATAGACTAAAGCGCGTTAGGAAGGGGCAAGGCCTTGCTCTTGCGGCAATAGCAAGGGCTTGGGCTTGCTCGGTGAGTCGGTGTTCCAGGAAATTGAATTATTGAAATCTCAAATAGGTACATATACACGTACGTGTATGTACGTCAAGTTGCAGTTGAAGTTTTCTTTAACAATCTCTTTAACAATTTGGCTTCGATTTGTAATGAATTATAACATAACGTAAGTAAAAATTTTACATCCAAATATAGTATTGCAATTTGTGGTTAGGTTGATGACTAATTTTTGAATCTATTCAGATGGATTCTGGGAAAAAAGAAATCATTATTTTTAATACATCAGCCAAACAAGAAAAATACCTACGGATCAGTACGTTAACTCTAAAAAGAGCGTCTTAAAAGATAATTTTAAGAAAGATGGAGTGTTAGAATATAAAGCAGGTGAAAAACAATTTTTTTCTCCAAATTTTAACTGTTTTCAAAAAAATTATCAAAATAAATGTTTAATTATTTGTATAATGTATGATTGTTTAGAAAAATACAAATTCATAATTCATAGTTTTGATAATGATTTTAACATCAATATTATTCATTTTTATTACAGATAAAGAAGTAAGAAAACATTAGAATATGGCAAAAGTTGATGAATTTTATTTAAAAAAAATTGAAGTTATAATTTTTCAATTTCTCTTTGTTCACTGTCAAGAATTATGCAACGTCATCAATGGAAGAGGAAAAATATTGAAGAAAGTTCGTTACAAGAAATAGTTAACGCTATTTTAATGGAGTTGCAAGGTAGTGCCTATAGGCAAATTATAATTTTGGATATCGTGCTATGTGGAAACGCCTTAGGAATGTATACAAGCTCAAAGTGAGACAAAAAGTTGTAATGAGACTTTTGAAAGAACTTGATCCTGAAGGTGTTGAAGCATGCAGTTGGTACAAGTTAAAAAGAAGGGTGTACGAAGTTCCTGGGCCAAATTATCTATGGCATGCTGATAACCACGACAAGTTAAAGAGATTTGGCTTTGCAATATGGATGCATTGATGGGTTTTCAAAAAAATTATTTGGATTGAAGTGGCAACAACTAATAATGATCCAGGAATCATTGCTCATTATTATTTGCAAAACATCAAAAAGTGTGGTTTCTTACCAGCTATTATACGGACAGATAATGGCACAGAAGCTACACTAATGGAAGATCTTCACAAAGCTCTGCGTTGGAAGGACACGGATGAGAATGCAGGCCATAAAAGTTTTTTAAGGGGTAAAAGCACTCACAACCAACGCATAGAAAGTTTTTGGAGACAGTTTCGTCAAAGATTTTTACATTAATTTTTTTAAAGTAATGGAAACTGAAAACTTGCTGAACGTGTCAAATAAATTTGATATTGAGTGCTTGAGGTATTGCTTTGGTCCGCTGATTCAAGGTGAAATCTCATTTGTGATAAAAGAATGGAACGAACATAAGATCAGGAAGCAAAATTCAAGGGATATTCTTGGAGGAATACCAAATGAACTATATCATTGGCCAGAGAAATATGGTGCTCATGACTACAAACGACCTGTAAAAAAAGAATGCCTTCAATCACTTTTGAATGATTACACAAAGTTTTCAATTATTTATAATAAGATTATAGAAGAAATAGTGAATTTGATTCTTCCAAATCCAGTATCCAATCCATGTACAGTTGAAGATGCTTATCACCTTTACATTAAAATCAAGAATATAGTTGAAAACTACATCATCTGATGGTAATATAATTTCATATTATAAATTATCAGTAAATTATAAACATTGACTATTATAAAATCAGCATTCATATATATATTTGTTCATTATGTAGATGGAACTCAAAAGCTGGACATCTTCAAATCATCGAGAATGAGTCTCATTTACAAAAGTGCCATTCCTAATTTTAGATGACTATTTTTTCTGATTATTATTATAATTATAAATTATACATATTAGGTAGTGAATGTATTTATAATAAAAGATATATATATATATATATATATATATATATATATATATATATATATATATATATATATATGTACATATTTGTAAAGCTCTAATGTAAAAATATCATTAATAAAAACATATTAAACAATAATTTCATATTTATTGTCCTTTTAAGTAATTAACATTACAAACTCTTAAGTGAACATCACAGTCGAAACTTAAGGTAAAGTTCTATAATATCACATGAATCTTATTTGTCTTATTATTATCTTGTAATATAAACTTCAACGTCACATCATAAACTTTAAGTTATATGATTTTGGTACTTAGCAAGTATTTTACTCGACTAGAGTTAAACAAACATAAATAACTTTATCTAATATCTAAAAATACTTTGTCGTTTCAATCAACAAATTGTTGATTCTGTATTTGGCTTTGAATAACCAAGTTCTTTTTCAAGTAGTATTAATAAGTCTTTCACTTGTGGTCTAAATTACGAATTATAATTAAAACACTGTAATACTGTCTTTCGTAGAAATAAAGGAATGCAATTCAAATCTGGGATTTGTTTCTTTTTGAAAATTTTAATAAGTGCACTTAACACGTCACAGGAAGTTAAAAGTTTCCAAGCATCAGCTCCACTGTATAGTTCAATCAGTGTGACTGCAAAGGACCACACATCAGAATAAACTGTTGCTTCCTCTCGTTTTAAAATTAATTCTGGGTCCCTCTAATGTTTCGTATGCAGGTTGTATTCAAATTAGATTCTGTTATACCACCCTTCGCCAAACCTAAGTCACAAATTTTGACTCTGAAATCCTCACTAACAAAGATATTTCCAGGCTTGATGTCACGATGAACAATAGGTGTTAGCTGCATGTGCAAATAGGTCAGTACGCACGCTATTTGATAACACATTTCATGTCTTCTAATCATAGTCAAAGTATATTTTGTTCCAATATCTTTTTAAAGATTATGTCCCATAAGTTTCTTGATTCAAAGTATTCCATAACAATGTGTATTTGAGTAGCAGCTGAGCAATATGCTGAAACCGATATTAAATTCACGTGTCTAATTTGATCTAACAGCTGAATCTCTCTGAATATTAACTTTTGATTCCTCCATTTTTGCATTGATTTTATTGCTACAATCCCATTGCAAAATTTACCCATTCGCACTATTCCTTGAGCTCCTTCACCTAATACCTTACTCCAAATCTCTATCTGATGCTCCCCAACTTTTTGAATCGATGTTTTTAATGAAGTCTCTTGACTGGTTGTAGATGGTAATAAAGCAGCTGGCTTCTTGAAGTTAAAAGCATCTTTTTCATGAATTTGATCATCATGTCTTTTTGCAATTGTTACATTCTCTTCATCTTTTAGGCTAAGCGCAGATGATTTTATCTTTACTAATAGCAGACTGCTGGAAAATTTTATGATTTTTGAAAAAGATGGTGATGCAATAGAGCTAAGAACTGAGTTTTGGGTGTTGCTGTTTTTGGGCATTGCTCTCTTATCGTAAGTCCAGTTATCAATATTACTGATACTTTTCAAAACTGCAGGATCATCTTTATCGTAAGTACTTCTATTATCGTCTAATATATATATATTTTTTTTATTCTTCAAATCATCAGTGAGCGATGAATTGTTGGCATTAGATTGATCTGTTGAATGTTCATGAGAACGGAGTTCAAAACTTTTTTCTCCGATTGATTGCTAAGTTCAGCACCCAATCCTTTTACTTTAGTTGTTAGTAAAAATATAGTTGCACAATGACTTTTATTGCGAATTTTCTCATGGCAAAAAGCCCAAAAATCACAGGCTTTGCCTGTCGAATCCTCAAAACTGAGAAAACATGTTCCATCAGATTTGCCTAAGCAACTAACCGAGAATCTGAAATGGTATTTATTATCATCATCGATATATTGTTTCAATAATTCCGACTTGACCTCTTCGTAACTATATTTTTTTATGTAGTTTAATGCTATTTTTTTAGTTTTTCCAATCAGTCCCATACTTCCAAATTTCCCTTCGTAATTTATTCGATGTCTCCATCCTACAGTTAAAATTCTTTGAACGACAGGATTTTCACATACAAATTTAGAAGTACTTGGCTCAGAAACTTGTTTTTTGTTGCCAATTTTGAGACTGGAATGCTATAACATAATATTTTAATTAAAACAATAATAAAAATTATTAAGATAATTTAAATCATATAATATTTACCTTGCTCTTGGGTAGCTTTACTCCATATTTATCATTGCTGTGGATCCTGTCAATTAAATCGTGTACGCGTTCGACTCGCACAGCTTTGGCTTCGATTCATCTATAATAAATATTTGAATTCTATATTATTAATGTTTAATGTTTATGTATGCTATCCCTATGTACAGGCAACTGTGTTTGCCTCTATAGGATGCCATTCAAAGGTATATGTATATGGTATTAAATAAATAAATACGTATGCATAAAGAAATCGTACCTTCTGACGGTGTAAAATAATAATAATTAATATCATTTTCCAAAAGAAAAGTTTCCCTGTCCGTCAACAATGCGTAGACTTTTTCACCTGCTTTATATTCTAACACTCCATCTTTCTTAAAATTATCTTTTAAGACACTCTTTTTTAGAGTTAACGTACTGATCCGTAGGTATTTTTCTTGTTTGGTTGATGTATTAAAAATAACGATTTCTTTTCTCCCAGAATCCATCTGAAGAGATTCAAAAATTAGTCATCAACCTAACCACGAATTGCAATACTATATTTTGATGTAAAATTTTTACTTACGTTATGTTATAATTCATTACAAATCGAAGCCAAATTGTTAAAGAGATTGTTAAAGAAAACTTCAACTGCAACTTGACGTGTATGTATATGTACCTATTTGAGATTTCAATAATTCAATTTCCTGGAACACCGACTCATCGAGCAAGCCCAAGCCCTTGCTTGCCGCAAGAGCAAGGCCTTGCCCCTTCCTAACGCGCTTTAGCCTATTTCGTATGGGTGGCGTATAGGCACTTCCGTAACAGACGGAGCGGACCCGACCAGGCTTCCGTACCTTGCAGATGTTGCGCGCGCGCGCGCTCAATCCGCGTCGTACGGATTCGCCTTTTGTTCGTTGCGCGCGCGCTCTCTGCGCATGCCGCGTCTTTTGCGGCCGCCTTCACACGTATTTACATGTGCGAGACTCGTGTCTCATCATATCTCCCCCTCCCTTCGGAGCGTGAAATTACGCGAAGAGAAATTTCGCGCTTAGAAAAAAAAACGATCATGCGCGACGAGAAGAAAAATAAATCTAAAAAAAATAAAACTCACTTCCGTGCTTCTGGCCTCGCCCACGTGTCTGACCTCGCCCGTCGCCGGCACCAGGCAGAGTAGCCGCTTAACGTCATTTTACCGCACGACGTATTTTTTAACGCCGATTGGTACAATGACGTCATGCCCATCCGGTAGCCGTACCAAACGACGCGGGAGGTTGGCCGTTGAGTCGCGTGGTGGTGGAAGTGGCAACAAGTGCGTGATGACAGGTCATGTTGTCGTCACAGGCTGCGGCGGAGAACGTTTCGGCGACGATGGCGGTGTCGTTAGATCTATCGTGGCCACTATCGTCCCGTGTTGTGGGCCCCAGCGGTTTTTCCCGGTTGACACACGGCGTACGGTGCTCTTCGTCAGCTTCGTAACCTTTTTCTTCTGAGTGCTCATATGATAATCATATGATACTTTCGACCGAATCCTCATATGAGAATCATATGAGTGTCGTATGATATATCATAAATTCTCATAAAAATAAATAATTATTCTACCCCTATTCGATACTTATTAATTATATCTTTCTTTGTACTGTTGATTTGTAAGTTGCATCAAGAATTTATTTTTTCATAGATATTACATTGAAAAAAATCCGGACTTGTGGAGATTTGAAGTCTGAACCTCAAGATTATGAAGCAAGCGTTTTACGACCGAGCCATCGTGATCTTTCATATTGTCGATTACTTTAGTAGAATGAAATAGTCATTATAACTTACGCGCCCTTGTATGTTTTATTTATTATTACTCAATTACTATTAGTGTGTTTTAATAAAATAAACTCATTATAATTAATTAATAATAAATAAAGCATACAAGGACGTGTTAGATAATATAATGACTATTTGAGTCTACTAAAGTGATCGACATCAAAGATCACGATGGCTCGGTGGTAAAACGATTGCTTCATAATCTTGAGGTTCTGGGTTCAAATCTCCACAAATCCGGATTTTTTTCAATGTAATATTTATGTAAAAATAAATTCTCGACGCAACTTACAAATCAGCAGTACAAAGAAAGATAATCAATAAGTATCAAGTAGGGGTAAAATAATTATTTATTTTTATGAAAATTTACGATATATAATATGATTATCATATGAACACTCATATGATTATCATACGATTATTTTCAGCCCGGTTCATGCCGATGATCCAGTGTGGTTGTTGCTCTGCCACTGCTGCCCAAGGACTCGTCACTAAGAAGACCTTTATTCTCGTTTGGACCAGGAGAGTCTGTTGGATGGTGCTGCTGGTATGGCTGGCGAAACGAAGCTCGATTGCTGACACTGCAGTTATTGCCTCAGCCCCATGTTCCACACAATATTCCGCGGCTTCTGGGCTCAGGGTGGAGATTCGGGCTTCGGTGTCAATGATGGCGAGAAACTCTTGTCTGTACACCGATATCTCTACCAACATCGGTGTGGCTCTCACGAGAGCGCTCCTGACTAGCCGGTTGTCCATCCTTCTTGACGTTGATTCGACGACTGACTGTAGTTTTTCATCGTCGGCGCATTTATAGCTCCTGTTCTGCATCGGTGAAGGTCTTTCACGTGTATATGTTTCACGTAGCGCCCTCTGTGGTTCTGCAGATCAGATATAACCGGTGACACCTGTCTCTTGACCGTAACCCGAATAGAAAATGAACTGAAGTAACTTATAAGGATCGGATCAGGGTACCTGATAAGAGCCTTAGGAGGCATGTGCGCAGGCTTTGATCAGTCCCTTATAATAAACGAGATGATCAACGTTTTATAAGGCAATGATCCGGGATTAGAGTGGTATAACGCTTGTTAACTCAACTGAGTAATGTGTTAACTTCAGGCGTGCCTGAAGACCCCCTGAATTTGAAAAATTGTAATCCATTTTCGTAAAAGGTTGAAATAAAAATAAGAATCAATATATTACAAATGTTACTGAAAATAATTAGCAAATATTTTTATTTCCATTTCAATATACATATATACATATATACATAAATAAATACTTACAAATATAGTACGTGCATTATAAGTAAGTAAAAGTAGTACATACGTATAAATAATCGTTTACAATCTTATTCGTTATACATGTGAGATACAATATAAATATTAAGTATTATTCTTCAGTTATTTTTCTTTGTTTCTCTCGACCTTTGTTCCAGTCCGTGCAAAGGTTCATATCCGTTACAATTTGCTGTGGTTTCGAGGCACCACCTTCGAGCCATAAGTTCAAGCAATCTTTCAAGAATATTGTTGCATGATACTCTGACAGAAATTGAAAGAGGGGATAAATTTTACCACCAATTGACGCACTGATAACATATAAAAATATATGTGACGACACTTCGCTTCCTATCCTGATTTTTTTAACAAAGCGTCCAGCTGCATCGAGGGATACCGATATATCATTTGCAGAATTAATAGTGTTCCAGAGATCTATTTGTTCATTTGACCAAAATACAACATTAAATGGAAAATCTCCTATTTGCTTAATAATTGGAGACCATTTTTCATCGATTTTCATTGAAATAATTGCATCCACAATATTTGTCGTAGATTCTATGCCATAAGTCTTAAAAATACCCTGTTGTCTTACTTTTCTTAGTACAGGAGTTGTATGGACAAGAGGCCCTTCCACATTTCCATAATTAATAAGGGTTTTGACCTCAGTTCTTGTATGTTTCAATGCCTTTTCATTTACAAGAATTTTCTGAGTTTCATTTCTTAATGGTCCTGATATGAATCGTTTTTTAAAATGTCTAATTGTTTTGGAGTCTTGTGTATTTATATGAAATGTTTGATTTTCTGCAGTTGATATATTACAAATTCCACTAATAGAATTTCCACACTCTTTACAACTATCATGGAATTTGATAGTATTATTCTTAGAAGACACATATCCTTTTTTAAAACTATATGGACAAGGTATTTGTTGAGACATCCAAATCTTCTTCATTATAAGATGTGTCCATCCTTCAGGCAGAATTTTTTTCTCTTCTTTTAATATTGGCTGAAGTCCTAGCCATTCTGTTCTGCCAAATATAATTGTGAAAACTAATTTTGGACAATCATCTATCGGACAATTTTACTATCCTTTTTTACACTTGCAGCACATTCTGGATTTTCATTTTGGCGATAATATTCTTTCAATTTCGTAGCTAATCCATTCCAGTCTTTTGCAACATAAAAGTATAAAGTAGTTCCACAAACTACATTTTTTATTGAAGAACTTGCTTCTTTCCATAGTTTGTCTGATTTCTTTACGATGCTACCATTTTTGTTAAAAACAATTTTTTTTTGCAGGATTTCAAATATTTGTTCCACTGATGTAGCCGTACACCGAGGCATTACTAAAAATATTACATTATGTATCTCAATAATTTTATATATTGTATACGATGTACTATGAAATTATTTATACTTACTAATAATTATAAATTGTATCTTATAAAATCGAATTCACTTATCATGAGATATAGTTGATTATTTATGTAGAAAATGTATGTTAATATACCTATATTAACTTATCTTAACATAATAATTTAACCTTAACTTAATTAATTTCATAAAAAAGTAAAACACTTAATTATAAACATTCAAAATTATAATTTAGGCGAAAATACAAAAAACAATCTAGTCTAACATATTTGAAGTTATTTGATTCAAAAAGTTGAGTTCAGTATATGTGCTTTAATGGCTACAAATATGCATGGTTTTCATAAAACAATTAACTGTCGTATTTACCAAGCTATTCTAGAAAATCCCTTTTTTATTGGTCATCACTCTGAACTCTTAAACTATAGCATTGCCCATACTGTATTCAAAATATCTCTCATTAGTTTTCGAATCCAGTTTTCGCCCATAAATTTATTAGTGTCATACAAAAATCATGCCTGCTGGTAAACGAGCTGTACAACATTCAGCTCGGTTTGAGGAATTGAAACAGTTTAAAGAAATATTTGACAAACATGAAAATTTGTTACCAGAGTTAAATTTCATTTGGAACAAAGTCAGTGAAAAATTAAATTTAACAAAGAGGAACATATACGAATATGTTAAACAAGACAGACAAAAAGTAAAAACTAATTTATTACAATATTTTCGCGAAAATAATATGAAAAATACAAAAGATTGTCTTGAAAGAGAAGATAATGTACAAAGCGAATTAGATGATACTAATTGCAATTTAAAAAAAAACAGAAAATTGAAAGTTCTGAAGAAGAAAGTTCTGAAGAAGAAAGCTCTGAAGAAGAAAGCTCTGAAAGAGAAAAATCTCAAAAGATCAATGACGAAAAGAGGCTAGATGATAAAAGTGTAAACGGGGCTGCAATTATTGACCAGTTTGATGTGTTAAATGCATTGCATACATTAAGATTAGATATACAATTCAAAAAATTTATACGCCAAATCAATTATATACTCTTTTATTGTATGTGGTGGAGTCCTGAACAAGTACAATTTTACAGATCAGTCATAAAAAAAATTAACCTTTTACAACTATTGGTATTGAAAGATTGCGTCAACAAAATAAATATATCAAAGCACACGAGTGAAACAATAAATTTATTCACAATTGTTGGAACTTCTGATTCAGATAAATTATTTTTATTTTGTCAAATGTTGTCAGAAAGTTTTGATAAATTGTATCTGTTTCTCTCAGAATGGCTGAGATCTGGTGCATCGATCCCAGAAGAAATCGTTTGTCCTGCTATGTATAAAATTTTATCACCAGTTTGTAATACATTTAACGAATGCATGACTTATGAACAGTATATTAATCAATGTTTTCTCTTTTTTGAAAGTTCGTCAACTTCGGATTATCATTTACCAAAATGTATGTTGCGAGTACCAATAGCAGATATACTTGCATGGATGGACAAATTAGAGTGTTTCAAAAAAGAAAATTTAAAAAGCTTTTACATGCATGCCATTTTGTATTTAAGTTATGTACAAGAATGGAATGAATTTTTAAGTGTGTTGAAAAAACTAGTTGTCATTATATTAAGTGACTGTGAAAATGAATACGTCATCACATACAGGCAATATATGATTCAAAAGTTTGAATTACAAACTCAACCAAACTTTGATAAGTTACGGACTGATGACGCAGTGGATTTGGTAAAATTTAATATATCTGAAAAAATCAAAACATTTTTTGAAAATAAATGTGAAGAAGTAAAGAAACTATGTAGTAATGGAAAAAGTTTTTCTGATGTACCAAATGCCTATTACTGTAAGGAATTTCTGAATCATTTAATTCAATTGTGTACTCAGTTTCCTATATGGACATCTTTAATAACAAATAAATATAGTAAATTGTCTTCTTTATCCACATATAATCCTGTTTCAACAAAAAATACAAAATTGAATATTGATAAATTCATCCAAGAAAACACAAGAAAAGTAGAAGAGGAAATTCGAAATGGAAGAACAGAATATTCAATACTTTGTGACAAATCTAAGCAAAGCAATCCTAATAAAAGTTATCTCTATCAAAATGAAAATTGGATGGGCTTAGGTAATGAACAATATGATCTCTGTATGAATGAAAATGATACGCTTGATACAGCAGAAGATAAGTCTAGTTTGATGCAAAATTCAATCGATTCATTAGCAGATAATGAAGAAGTGCAGAAAATTGAGAATGAATCTATGGAAATAAATGATGACGATTCAGGTTTGAAACAAATGTCACTTATATCATCTTACAATGAAGAATTAAATGGAAGTGAAATTCTCGATATCATAAACACTACTTGTGAAATATTAGAATCAAAAGAAAATATTAGAAGAAAAATTATGGAAAATGGTGCTACTGAATCTCAAGCAGATTCATTATCCACATTCCACAAAAAAAAGAATGTGATTTTTAAAAAAATGTTTGATATTCCAGAAAGTACTAGCAAGATTATTATTGATACAGAAAATAAGCAAGAAGATTCATACATTCTTCAAGTCAACGTATTAGATCTATTCCAACATGCATATCTAATTAATGGAAATATGATGGATCGCATAAACTATCTTGATGTTTCTGTATCAGTTATTCACACTTGTCCACTTGACAGCATACTGGAACTCCTCATTCATAGCATACTAAAAGAAAATAAAATGAAAAATTTATTATATAATTCATTACATATAGGTGACAATTTGAATGTCTTTAAAATACTATTTTGTTATATTGTTAACAAATGTTCCATTGAATTTTTGTATAAAGAGAGAGTTTGCATTATGATGCAGGTTAAAAAACTGAAAGACGTACCGTACCAATTAAACTGCAATTACAATGTAAACAGTCTGTTTTCAATCCTGATGGAAAGTTCTTGTGATAACACCCAAGTGATACATTGTGATGCTTGCCAATATACATCATCAAAAACTCTACCTATAATAGTACCCAATTTATCATCAATTATAAAAAATGGAATCTCTTGTTTGGAAAAAGAAATACACTCTGTAATTGAGGATAAAAAAATTTACTGTCAAAGTTGTTCTAGTTATGCAAAATTATCTAACAAGATTAATTCTTATTTGATAATTGATACCGAAGATTGTTACCGAGATGATCTAATCATAAATCTGAAACAACAAAGAAAAAGCATTAAGACACAAGTAGTTAGTGAAATTAAGCACATTCCTAAGATTATAAAAATAAAAGGATGTAATTATTCATTATCAGGGGTTATTGGATTTACTGGATCAAATGCTGGTGGGGGACTAGCCCATTATTTTACTATTTTATATCATAGTGATAATGTTTGGGAACTTCGTCATGGGATGTTGTGTGCCAAGAATTAAGGGTGGATGAAATTTCTTTCATGTGTAAGCTAGCATCTATCCTTTATGTTCAACAAAATTAATCTTAGGATAATTTATAATTTTTACAAAATCTACATGTAAAGTAGAATAATAAAGTTAATTATTCATGAATTATCGTTTAATTTTTATTATGGAAATAATATTACCTTCAAGACATTCTGCAGAAGTTGCCAAACGTATTTTTGGCACGAAAGTCAATAAATACTGAATCTGGCATGTGTGTATCGATGTATTCGCATTATAAGACTGCACTTGTAAGTATAGAGGTACTCGACCAGCTTCAGGTGTGCTCAATGAGGTATTGTTCATTATTCTTTTAGAATCCCTGACGTGTTTAGCCAATAAGTAGAGTATTGAGCAGTCTGATTGTCAGGCTCAGCAGCAACAACAATGACAACCACGTTTCCTGGACCTGGTTGATAAACGCATCAAACTCCTTCATCTGCTTCCCAACTTTCCCAGCACAAAGACCTGAAAACAAATATGCACAAAAACACCACAAAGTATCAAGAACATTTTTTAGATGCAGCATCATTTTAATAATGCGTTATACTTATCTGATATTTAGCAAACGTTGAAGAGAAACGAAGCACAGATAGCTGTTTGCTGCAAAACCAAGGCGTCGACGATCAGCTGATACCATTGATAATCTAGAAGTTGATAGACTATGATAAATTATATGATTTCCATTGATCACGTAACTCGATCGAACTTCAGGCTATCACACAATAATCCGCAAGTGAAGAGGAAACGTTTTATAGAGGTATATGTACCTCTTATTACATTGATCACGTACAATTATAATTTTTTACCCGCACTGAATCGAGTTCTCCTTGCACAGAGAAAGCCGTCTGGCCGTGATGTTTTTTCCCCTCTGTTACGGCTATTGCAGGATGGTAACATAGATCTCACATGTGCCGATTACCAGCTGATACTATTCGTAACCCATATGAGCGCGTTATATGATTTTCACTTACTTGAATTAATTAATTAATTTTATTGAAAATCTATAAACCAACGATTCCTTCGTAATCCGCAAATGAGGAGGAATCGATTCGCAAGGGTATGTTGATTATATACCTACAACATTCGATCTTACACCTGTAATTATTAGTTGCCCGTGATGGTTACTTGTTTGGTAATTTTGCGTTACCTACATTATTAAAAATGCTCATAAAATAAATTAATAAATTAATAAATGACTAATTCATTCCTATTATTTATTTAACACAAAAAAAATCAGCTGCAGGGATTAGAACCCCGACTGCAAAATTAGCATGCCAGACCTTAGCTACCAAGGCCAACAACTCGATTACATATAAATTATTGAATGTCACATATGATCATCGTCCCCTCGTAGGGGCTTGAATTTTGCTTAAATTTAAGCTTTAGTTGGAACTTACGTTTAATTTTAAATTTAAACTTTAAAGTTACAAGATGGTTCGCAGTAATTATAAGGCCTATAAAATATCCCAATAAAAAAGAAACAAGGCGATAAATTTCTTAAACAATACTATCGATAACTCTGAGCTATTAGACGATAATCCGCAAGTGACGAGGGAACGATTTATGCTGTAACATATCATCAAACATCATTTATTATGAATAATTATTGATTTTTAGTCGCACCAGTTCAGCGCCCGCAGATGTGTAGGTACGCTCCAGAATGCGAGTATACATGGGTAAAGAATCAGGCTATAATTCCCTTTGATAATGTAGCTTAATGGAATTTTGAGTTTTCAGAAGATAATCCGCAAGTGAGGAGGAATTAATTTATGCCATAATATACACCTCAGATACATCGATTATGCATAATTATACGGTTTTTTGTTCATTGATACAGCTCCGCGGTACTTGGAATGCCGGAACGCGAACCGCCGATACGCCGAGTTTCCCGGTAGGATATTCATTATAATTTTTTGTTATTATTTTGATTAAAAATACATAAATTAAGTATCCTAACGTAATCCGCAGATGAAGAGGAATCGATTCGTGTAACAAAACATTACATTTAGAGAGTTTTTTTATGATACTGTGGGAAAATCAAATTCCAGCGCCGCGCCTGAATCGGCGATTTTCTTTTTGCAATATCTCGAAAACGGAAAATCCGCAAGTGAAAATTTTTGTGGAGGTTATTTCCGCAAGTGAGGAGGAATCGTTTTAGGTAGAGTAAATTCATAAAAAATAATATTTTTTTATTTCGGGCGCCAGCTTCACAAGTCTAGAGCAGACTGAGCAATCAAAACAATTTCCGCGGCTATTTATACATATTGGTACGCATGCGCGGACTGCATTGATTAATATCAGATATGTACATTATTTATTAATCTAATCATGCGCCGCTAGCTTACGTCACTGACGTAACTGATTGAGGCGGAGCCTGCAAACTAAAAATTTGAGAATTTTCTGCAGTTGCAGTATATAAAAAATAACATAATGAGAAACTTCAATTAATGTAATTTTTTTTTCATTAATCGAACCACATTTTTTACATAGTTTAATCACATAAAATCAATTATGATTCAAAAGTTGTCAATGTCGAGTCCATTAACTGTGTTTTGTTTGTAATTAAAACTGTTTATAAAACATACATTTTATTTCTAGACCATATTTCAGATACTTTTAATAAGTTTGATTGAAACAAAATGTAGTGTCTCAAAAATATTAACTTTCAACAAAAGTAAACGGTTAGCCGAGTTTGATTTATTCTATTTTACAGTATGTCAATAATAGTATGTAACATAATAATTTCGATTGAAACAAAATTACAGATCTAAAAAGAAATATGATCAATCGAATAAAGTAAATTATAGCTAATACAATATTGTATAACTTATATTAAATAATATAAGTTATACAATATTGTAGTAATGTTGCAATATTATTTTATTCATAATATAACAAACACAGAATTGTTGACATCAATGAAGTTCTGAATCAAATAATTGCTAACTAAAAACTTAAATAACATATTGATCAGATATACAGAAACTGTTAAGGTCCAAAAATATTTGAGGCCCAAAATTGTTAAAGCCCAAAAATTTTAAGGCCCAAAAATATTCGAGACCCAAAAGTTTTAAGGCACAAAAATTTTTAGGCCCAAAAATTGTAAGGTCAAAAATTATATCCTAGATGTTAATTTATTGGGAAAAGATGTGAAAGGCTTCACGGCACACAGGGACATTAAGGGGTATCACACGTAAAAAGGAATAGCGAGGAATAGCAGCTGACAGCCAATCAGAAGTAAGCGTTAAACGGACTTGTTCCTTATTGAGGTGGTGGGGAGAGAACATGAAGGAATGAGTCCGTTTAAAGATTGGTTCCTATTGGCTGTCAGCTGCTGTTCCTCGGTGTACCTTTTTACGTGTGATAGCCCTAAGCACTTTAATATAATAGTATAGAAGTAGATAGAAGTAGATTGGCCAGCCATGTCTCTGTAAGATCGGCCATCTATTATCACAGCTTTTACAGCATCTGATATCATTTTGGAGTCATATTGTTCATTGTTAGATCTTCTTTGGTACTGACGCACCATTTTCAACTGAAATTAAAATACGACAAACATGCTTATTACGTGAATTTCGAGTTCATTATTCTCTACGTTTATTGTATGTATAGTATTGCCCCATACGTTATGTACAAACTAGCCCTAAGGCTTTAAAAATATTTAATCGTCAATATCTAACCTTAAAACTTACATACACTATTCGACCCGGCGTCAGAATCACCCTTTTAACACGTAATTTTTTATCTCACAGGCCTGCAATATTAATATTTAGATACACTGGAGTGGTCACTCTTTTTCTAACTTTCAAAAAATACAGAAAGTGTTCAAGAATTTTCGACTGACTAACCCTAAACACATAACTTCCGCTACAGAAAAGTTCGACGGTCCAAATTTTGCTTTTGGAGAGATGTTATATACAGGTTACCGGCGGAGTGCAGGTGTGCTGTACTCAAAAGTTAAAGAAGAGTTATAGTATTACCCCGCGTTCAAGTTAGCTCCCCTCTCCCCTAATAGCTACTTTATTCCCTGAAAAGCGGGACTAAATTAGCATTTTTTTCCGCGCAAAGAACTTTATTCCCGCAAAATGCGAGAAATAAATTCTTTATTCCCGCAAAATGCGGGAATTAAACTCTTTATTCCCGCAAAATTTTGGAAATTTTTGAAAATTTTGAAAAAATGTTAAAAAATAGAAAACCTTATTTATTTTGTATATATTATCAAAATGTTTGTTATTTTGTTTTATTATATATGAAATAAGTATAATAGAATAAATAGAAAATAATATCAAACGTATATTTTCATTAAAATGTCTCTCGGGTGATTACTGGAGGAAAAATTTTGTTCCTCCCAAGGGAGTAGTTTTTTCCCGCTGCTAAGAAAAACTCGATTTTCCATTAATTTTACATGCATGGAAAGTGGCCTTTTTCGTGCACGTATCATGAAAAAAATTTTTTGAAGTGAAAATGCGGTAATTTTGGACTTGTTGACCTTAGACCGAGCGGAAGCAATTCGATACACCCTAATATACATGTTCTACATGTTGTACCTGACTCCCAAAAAATTTTTCAGAGAGATTCTTCCACTTAGCTTTTCGTTATAGTTGGTCAAAATTGGGCTTTTAAGCAATTTTTGCCTATTTACAATACTCAAACCACCTCAATACAGTAAAAAAGTAGCTGTAAAGTTTTAGAATGAGTCTGACCTTCTACTAGAAATTATGTAGAAAACAAACATCACGGCGATCAAGCATCTATAATGCTATACTAATTGAGGTTTTAAAGTACGAATAGTTATAACTAAAGAACGAATTTCTTTTTTTGCAAGGTTATTTTTTATTAAAATTCATTTATTTCATTTCCACAAAAATTCAAAAGAATTATATCATTTTATAGAAGAAAGTATAATATTTTCAAGAAATTGTTTACAATAATGGAATAATTTACGTAAATAGTAGCACGCAAAATAGAAAAAGTTTTGTGTATAAAAGTGTAACAGATTTTTAAAATTGATAGATCATAATAATAGAATTTGAGAAATAAAAATATATTTTAATACCGAACCGAAAAATTAATAAAAAATAGCATATAAAGATCTAATGAAAGAACGAAAAAATAAAGAAAAAATATAACAATAACGTCATGATCGACATGACTGTTGAGAAATAAATATTTACTTTCATAACAAAAAAATGATGAAAAATGGGCGTCACAGGAAAAAGTATTTCTTAAAGGTATTTTGAAAAAATAAATTAGATAATGTCAACATCTTTCGTCTACTTTCATTAATCTTTGTTATTTTTATTGGTATTTAATTTTCAATACGTATAATAATATATGCGTGTGTGTATTTATATATGTATATTGTATTCGTCAATATCGAATATATTAATATTTGTTTTATTATTTTCTCTGTTCATAAATTAAATAAATAATTCTTGGCTGTAATTCATTAAATAAAATATTTTACAAAAGTAAATAGTCGTAAGTTGCCGGGTATTCAGTGAGAAGTGATGTCACAAAGAATAAAAGAGAATTTCGCCCTGGAAAATACTTGAACGAGCTGCAACAGCACTGAAGTAAACGTTATTATCTGTTACATTTTAATTCCTTGTGATGTGGTACCAAATGTACTTGGTGCGTTGTAAAATACTTAATTACGCTTGTCAAGGTGCTGCCAGAGTCTTTCAAATATTTAGCTTAAGTAGACGCTTGAGCCATTGCGACTTGTTGAATATTTATTATAAAATATCCATAAACATCTAAGAAATAAAAATCTTAACAGTCGAAGCTAGTTTAGACATTTTGTGTATGTATATACCTTGGCAAAAACGCTAATGACTCTCTTCCCATCCAACACTCCTTTATTTGTATGTATATTCACTCGTAGAGACTCTAGTACCCTTATCACTCAAATTATTCACAATAAAATATCTGGTACAATTCTCATTACAGCTGTACCATCATCAACGATGATAAAAAATCACGTTGAAATTTAACATTCTTCACTTGACGTATATTTTACAAATTCCTGTCTGAATGATTAAAAGTTATCTAAAATAATCTCTTTTAGCATTGCATATAATAGATGTCGAATCTTTGACTGATCTTGGTAGTACAGCCAAAGTAATTTGCTTTCTGTACCAAAATGTGTTGCTGGTTAAGTCTAAACGAATCATCAATACAAAGAAAATTGATTGACGCGCGATTTTCTTTTACTATACACGGAGAAAAACAGAGTAGAGAATCCACAACATGGGAATGCGGGGAGGAAGTGAAAAACTTCATCGACTTCGTATCCTCAATAAAACAAAAACCTATTCTTTTCTAATTTTTTTCATTGAGCTTTCGTTGATCAAGGATCTTGTAAAGCTTTTACAAATAAATTATATCCAAATTGGCAACACGTTTTACTTCCACTATACATGCAGTATGCTAATGATTTAAAAATGTTTGCGCTTACACTCATTTATCCTGATTTTTATTTATTATTCGGCTTAGTTCAACTGGTTTTATTTTTATAAAAATATTTTATGTGTGGAAGCAACATGCCAAAAGTTCCCTTGGCTAAAAATCTTCTATAATATGAAAGTTTTAATTTTAATAAGAAAATTTAACAGTGCTAAATAGCCAGGCCGTAGATTTTCCAAAGCTTTCACATTACACATTTGCAAACCATGGAAATCCGACCCGTTCAAAACTGGATAGCGTGATATATGACATTACCTCAACTACACGATGACTAGCTTTCATTCAACTTTTAAACTACATCAACATCAAACATAACACATCGGTGTGAATTATGAGTATCTGTGCTGATTCAGAGCGCAATTTTTGTCCGAATTTAAAAAATCTCACAAAGGCTGTCGTAAATTAAAGAGTTATTACATTGTTTTTTTTCTTCAAATTTTGAGTAACATTTAAGATAGCGCGTTGATCTGACTGGTGCTTTTCTTCAAAGTATGACCTGGAGTATTTTCGTTCAAATGCGCATTGCAGTGACCAATTACAATTTCGACCGTTTCGAATTAGATATCCAAAGTGTATGTGTACGCTGCAATGCTGTATCGTTGCGTTGCACCGTCGCTCGATGAAATTTAGAAGATGCTTAACGGGAATAAAATCGTTGAGAAAGCTTGAAACGTCGGTAGGTATTCTTTGGTACAATGTAAAAAGTCCACAGCATCACCTATTTACACACCAATCAATGGCCGCCTCGAAGTAAAAAAAAAAGTTCACAGAATAAGCAGCATCAGCGGTGATGGTAGATAGCGGTGACAGCGGTGGAGATTAAAACAGAAGAAGTTATCTTGAGTCGCGGCGCCTAAAGATGAATTTTCTAAGAAAGTCCAGCAGCAGGAAAAGGCGGACCAGGTGCCAAAAGAATAATTTCCAAGAACCGTGGCGCAAGCTGATGAGCGAGCTTTCCAGCTTGATTCTAGCGTGGTGTCGGGCCGATGATTTTCGTCTGTCGTTGGTGGACGAAGAGCGGTAAAAATGGTAGTTTAGGAAAGGTCAAGTTTTGTGGATCGAGGCATCGAGGAGGGGTAGGCAAGAAGAAGTAGAAGACGAGGAGGAGGATGAGGAGGAGGAGGAGAAGGATGACGGGGAGTAGGAGGGCCTGCTTCGCTTCGCGGGTTAGAGGTGCGAGCTGTGGGGTTGCTGCTCGTAGAAGAGAACGTAGGCCTCGCTGGAGACGACCGATCGCGCGGAAACTGGGGTGACCCTGCTGTCGTTGTACTCGTGCCACTCGCCGGAGTAGGGATGCTTGCAGTAGGCGGTGTAGTGGCCGGAGTGCGTCGTACCCGAGTGATTCGCCACGCCGTACAGGTTGTATGTGCAGCCTTGAACTCGGGGAGCCGCGAAAGCACTAAGCTCCAGACCCGTCAGCGGGAAGTCCACTAACACGCTTAATTTGCCGCGGAATCGCTCCATCGGTGAGAACCGTTTCAAATCTGATTTTCTCAGTGTTAAGGAAACTATTTATAAACTTCATTTTCACATTCGATAATCATCACTTCCGTACTTAACAATCTCAGGTGAGATCTTAAAATCTGTGTAATATTTATCACATCATCCATAATATAAATCTAAAATCGGATGAATACAGTAATGTCAAGCAGATCTCTTGGTAAAATTTTAATGAGATCTCACTTGAGATTGTTCAATATGGAACGTACTCTCTGAATAAACTGAAGACGTCTACTAAAACTGAACGTCTCAATTTTAAAATATGCATACGAGTAAGTCAATGCAAAATATAAAAACTTTCTCATTCAGTAAGACGCGTTGCATTCAATTGCACGAGAAAAGGATACGAATAACCAAAATCTTCGGGAATTTCTGTATGGCGAAGCTCTTGGTGCACTTTCTCCTCATCTGGCACTTGGAGCAAGTAGGTTTCTCGTCGCCGTCGAGCACCTCCTCCCTGGTGAAGTGCTCAAGACACTGGTTGAGCCTGACGGTGCCGCTCCGCGAGGGAATCGGCAAACTGAGATCCCAGAACGGATCGAGAGTCACGGACACGTGGTCGCAGACTGTACAGCGCAGCGACGATCTCAGCTGCCCGACGAACACGTCTACTATCGTGCTGTCCTCACTGCGTAGGTAGCGCTTCCAGCTTTCCGCCGCCTTCATACTGTCCCTGTATGGAAAAACGTATTGGCATTGTAACAGTTGATTTACATAACATAGTATAGTGCAAAAGAGATGAACTCACGAATAACTGTCAGGTATGTCGGTGTGAATGGGTTGTGGCTTGACAGTGACTCGGTTGACGTCCTCGTGCAGACCCTCGAGCAGGTATCGCAGGAACTCCTGCGCGTCCTGCTGACTGTAGCCCATGAATCGCGGCGCGAATCTCTGGATCTGGGACTTGAGCGAGGAGGTGTTGACGACGTGGTCGCCGTCGTTCTCCCAGAGCTCCTGGATCACCTGGCTGAAAGCCTTGATCAGGGCACCCTTCATACTCGACGTCGTCGTGTTTATGTCGGTCAGGTACTGCTCGTTCAGCAAGTACTCCAACAGCGGCCGCGTATTGCTCAGGCATTGTATTACGCTGTTCATGAAACACTGCGACAGAAAACATGATGTTTTATAAAAGCATAGCAATAATGTTTTTTTCTTACTAAAATTTAGCGACTCATGGAAAATTGTTTCAAGGCACTCTTTGATCTCATGATATGATATGTGAAGTTGGCGACGACTGCTTTTTCAGAAATTGATTAAGAATTCCAAAACTTGGCTTCGATTCGGTGCAATGATATAGAGCTTTATCGACAAACTATATAGCAGCGGCATTTCGTTTCTCTATCAGTATATCGAGAACGCGTTCTTAATAACTATATATCAGGTCTTGCGCGTTATTGTTTTCGATTGAATAATGCCGTTAATCGTCGCAGCAACGATCGAAAGAATCGGTGTGCATTTTTAATATACAGAACCACGTTTCATACTCTTATGCATCGTAACATTATTGCAGTTTGTGCTTATCTATTAATAATACGTGAGCAATAATAAGTCGAGAGCATCGATAAATATAAAGGCAATAAGAATAAGGGCTATAAATAGCGATGAAAAGGTTACTTTTTTAACTAGCCAAACATCCGATGCGAGGAAAAACATAATAAATAAGCAATAGCGTTTATTTTTCTCGTACGACCTCAATAAAGTCCACGAGATGATAAATCTTCCGAATTGAATAATGAAGGCGCATAATAATGGTATACCTACCATTTTAAAAAGTCAAGTATCAAAAGCTAATCGTGCATAACAATCGATCAACGTAGAAAATTAGAAAGTACGACGAGAGAGCACAAAAACCGATCGTCCCGAAGAAAATAAATCGCAGAGTGCTCGTACGCAGCATAGCATATAAGAGTCGTGAGGACAGCGATTCGTCGGCGGTGCGTCTCCTAAGCGCACGGTCAAGGGGTCAAGGTGTTGACTGCGGAGTCCCACCGACGTCTGCCGAAAATAGCCGTCGCACACGTATATTAAAACGCTGGCCGGTGGGTATAACACGAGACTCACCGTGTTTCCGATGTTTCGCAGGCCATTGAGGCCGCAGCGCTCGTCGCGCGTGCCCTGCAGACGGCTCCTGCCGCCGTTCGATCTGCCGCCACTGCTGCCGCCACTTGTGCTGCATTCCTGTGGAGAAGAGACGTTTTTACGAGATTAATCGGGTGTTTACGGGTCGTGAGCGTTTAACGAAATTCGGAGTGCGTTGCACTGTTTACTTCGCTTGTATTGAATTTTTTACGTAGAGCTGTGGCTCGTGTAAAACAGAGATTGCGAATTTCGCTGAACGTGATTTCTTCTTATACTACATTGTTAGCTTTTCTTCGCACTTTAGTTTTTACTTTGGCGTCAGTTTTTGACTTTAATAGTCAGATCAGCCATATTTCATACATAGGTATTTAAATAGTACACCTATGCATGTGTGTACATACTATAGATAATAAATCTATAGTAACATCACTCGGTGAATGTTGTTTGTACTCTGTATTGTATATGTGTGGCGTACGCGTCTGCAAGTTGAAAAGTCAACAGTAAAACGTGTCCTTCTGTCTTAAGACTGTCTTCTGGTACAAATGTCACGTAAATTAATCGGGGGATACGGTGTATGTAATCGCAAATAAAGCGCATTAAACGAAACGGAAGCGCTAAAAGAAAATAATAATCCTGAATATAATTAAACACAAACGTTAATGAACAGAACAGAAAAAGCTGGAATATAAGCTATTGGCAATATGTAACACAGAATCGTCGAATCTATAAAGGAAAGAAAAGACACAATAAAAATCTGTAATAAAATAAGACACTGAGTTAGGCGTTTGTAAGTCGACAAGACAAAAATCGTAACAAGTAGTCAAACTAAACTTTGAAAACTCAAATCGCATATCGATGTAGAAACGGAAAGAGGGATAAAAGCTCTCCAAAATGTGCGGCAAACCTTGAACGTTTTTCTCGTCGCCACATGAAGCTCGGCCGGCAGCTCGGCGTACCGGTAAAGAATCGGCGTTGCAGGCTCGCTATAATAGTACCGAAATTGCGGCGGCGTCGACTGGAGGGGCACCGCGATGCCGAGGAAAAAGGCGTAGACGACGCTCATCGCCGCGACCGCCCAGACGAACCACAGAGCCCAGCTCAACAGCTGTGCCGTTAGAGCCAGTTTAGCTGCGTTGTTTCACCCGTGCGCGAACGAGATTCCTCATACTCCGTCGGCTCTCACGAAATGCGCTTTTGTTGACGTATATCGACCGGACGTTAAATCGGAGTCACTTATCGCACACGTAGCTACGCGGCTTGGCCAGCGGCACTGAATCTGCGGCGCGCACACGTGGCTCCATTGCGCGCATGTATACTTACACAGCTGCGAAACTCGGCCGATATTGCGGATCTACGGCTTCTGTCTCTCTCTCTCTCTCTCTCTCTCTCTCTCTCTCTCTCTCTCTCTCTCTCTCTCTCTCTCTCTCTCTCTCTCTCTCTCTCTCTCTCTCTCTCTCTCACCTGCGACGATCTGTACCGTATCCGACTCCGTGCACGAGCTCGAGCCGCGCGAGTGTGTTTCCGGAAAAACGGAGAGCCGCCGGAGGAGCATGTACGCGGGCCAGGCCGGTGCCCAGAAAACTGCTTGAGCGAGCCGCGGAGAGGTGCGAGGCGCTAAGAGCTATTAATAACCGCGCTATGCCTTTTTCTCCTCGCCTCTTCTCGCGTTCTATCGCCCTTGCGCACCGCGAACAGCTGAGGACTCGGGAGAAAGAGTCGTAACGGTAAAGATCGAGCGCGAACGACTCGGTTCACCAAATCTATACCGAGATGACGCTCTCGGCTTCCGGTGCAGCAACAGCGCTGCACTATTAATAACGTTCACCCGAATTTACGGCACATCCTTTATATAAACACGAGTGATTCACGCTTCGATCGAGATGCTTCCAGAACTTGAACCTCGCATGCACGTGCGTGCGCGCGGCAGGAGCGTAATCGTTGCATCGTATTTCAGGCGACTATTATTAACGTTTTTATATGCGCGCGCGCGAGCTCGCGTTCGCGAAACCGATTTATCTGGCACATTTAAAATTAGGCCATGTGACACGAATTCCTTGAGCCACTAGTGCTCGTGCCTCGTCTTCTACTGCCTGCGTGCTGCTGGTAGCGCCGAGAAAAACGTTCAAGATCGCAGCGCTGCAGCCGCTTTGAAAACTTACCGAGAAGCTTTCGGCAAGCCTGCAAAGAGGAGAAAAGAGTTTTTGCGTTTTCACGAGTTCAGTTCGTTGTGTGAGAAATAAAGCGAGAAAGAGAGAGAGAGAGAGAGAGAGAGGGAGAGAGAGAGAGAGAGAGAGAGAGAGAGAGAGAGAGAGAGAGAGAGAGAGAGAGACAACGCGTAATATAAGATACTCACAACTGGGGGGTAAGGGTCGTCCCGTCATTGGGCACCGGGCGGTTCATCGTGTGATGTGTAATAATGCGAGTAAGAGAGACTGGGATAGAAAGAGTGCGGCCGCGAGGTGCTCGCGCGGTTTGACGGAAACATGCTTGACGACTGGAGTAGTATGGAGCAGTAGTAGTAGTAGTAGTAGTACTGGCGCGAGTATGGAGCAGCAGTAGCGGCGGAAACTGCGACGCTCGCGAGCGCTGCCAGAAATTCCCACGCCCCTGCAGCGGCTCCTGGCAGTCCCTCGCGCTTGTGCACAGATCTCGCCTCTTCTGCAGCGCTTTCTTACGTAAGTGCGCGTATGGGTATACCGGATAAGCGCAGATCCGTCAGAGCCGCGTCGACGCGAGGCGCGCGCGCGCGCGGAGAGAGTTGGACTCACGCTCGAGGAGTTGCTGTCCGAGGAGGCCTGTCCGCCGAGGGGGCCGACGCTGCCGGCTTCCAGGTTGTCCGAGGCGGCCGCCGCTGCGCTGTTCTCCAGTCCGCTCTGGTCGGCGCCGCTGCCGCTGGTAGCGAAGTAGGGGGAGGAGTTGGTCTCGCCGTTGAGAGTGGGCCGGTCGGCGGCCTGGCTCACGACGGCGAGGCTCTCCCCGGTCGCGGCGGCGAGCATCGTCGTGGTCCTACTGATGCCGCCAGCGATGCCAGCTGCGGACGAGTGGTAACGGCTGCTCGCATTGTTGTTAGTAGCGAGCGGCTGCTGCTGCTGCTCGGTGTTATTAGCCGAGGGGTTAGAGGGCGGGGAGAATGACGAGCAGCCGCTGCCGGCGGAGGTGGAGGTGGCGGTGGCGGTGGCGGCGGTGGCGGCGGTGGTGGCGGTGGTGGCGGTGGTGGCGGTGGTGGGACTAGTGCTACTGGTAGCTGACGCCGCTGTCTGGCTGCCCCGTTTGCCGCAGCCCGCGGAGAAGCCAGCTGGCAGCGGCGGCGGCGGTGCCAGCAGTAGCGGCTTTGGCTCGGTCAAGTCGTCGCTGTCGGTCGAGTTGTTGTTGTCGAGTTGCGCAAGTCTGGCGCCGCCGGCGGGGCTGTTGTTGTTGTTATTGTTGTTGTTGCGCTGGTCGGTGCAGCAGCCGGTTACCTCGTCGCCGCGGCGCTGCTTGGTGCTCCAGAGCTGGCTGCTGGGCGACGAGCCGCTCGAGGAAGAGATGGAGGCCTCGCGGTGGCTGCGCCCGCTGGCCTCGTCGCCGCCGAGGAGGTCGGCCGCCGAGGAGTGGAGGCTGCCACTGGAGGTGCTGGAGGCGAGGCTGCCGGCGCTGCTGCCCCCGACGCTGCCGCTGCTGTGCAGGTGGCTGTGCTGGAGCAGGCTCGAGCTGCTCGCGTTGCTGCGCTGGATGTTGGGCACGTAGTGGTGGGGCGAGTACTTGCTCAGGTCGAAGCTCGTCGAGAGGCTGCTCAAGCCGTTGCTGCCGACGCCGCTGCTGCTGCTGCTGCTGCTGCCTCGTCCCGACGTGCCGGTGTAGCGGTGCGTCGAGTCTGAGTACGAGGACGACGGCTGCAACCTGCGGGACGAGAAGAAGCGACAACTTGAGCGCCAGTTCGGCTTGTAATACACCGCTGCTCTCGGCTCTCTCCTCGTGGAGCGAGGTTATGCAATAGCAGCAACGTGCGGCTACCGCGCGCGCCTGCGCGCTCCCCGCTACAGCTGCATCATTTGCGAATCGCGAGTACGAGCTCGGCCGAGATGCAGCCAGATGGCGGCTCGAGTGCAACGTACGCGCGCGCTCCACTCTCCCAACGGTTTATTGATAAGCTCTCGCGGTGAAACGAGGAATTCATTGATTTTTCCGCGACTCTATAGGTACCCCCGGGGAGACCTTTGCGCGACCTTCGATCTTTGTTTTCATCGATCGCTGAAATACTTTTGATGCCGATAAGTACGGCATCTACACTGCGGAATCAGATGCTCTATACATAACTACCTCCGCTGGCTGATTGTGAATGATCGAGTGTCGGGCGTAAAAGAATGAGTGATATGAGTGTGCCGCGCCAGTCACCGCTGCGGAACGCAGCTGCCTGAGCAAGCAATGCGGCTTTAAGTAGTAACAGACGCTTTCAGTAGTAAAAGCGCGTGCGTTCGTACGCAGTATATACTCATTCCATAAATCGACGAGATCCATAAGTGCCAGTCGTGGCTCATCCATTTCCGCGTTATTATTTTTAAACAACATGCTCTACACCCAGTCTTATGCGGTGAATTCTTCAATCGGAGAAAAATCTCGACTTCCGAAACAGCGATGCAAAAAAATGTCCAGCCAACAAAAATATTCCGCGGAGCAATCTGGCACGTTCGACGCATTCTCGCGGTGAGTTGAATCGCAGTATTTATAGTAGAGCGCAGCTGTGCAACTATGTTGTGTACGAGGTGCAACGCGAGACGCTAACAAGCGCGCGCGGCTCGCAATATGAGATGTATAAACAAAGCCGCGGCGTTAGGTATAAAACATAAAGCTCGAATGCAGCTAAGGACTGATTACTCATACGGCCGCCGCCGCCGCGTGTGGAAAAAGATAATTCCTTATCGCGGAAATTGGGTTAAGGCAATATCCCACTGTATGTACATTGTACACTGTATATCAAGCGCTAATTGGGGAAAGCAAAGGACGATGCGCGTTATTTGTCGCGGCAATTACGCTTAATTGCTAAATGGGGCAGTTATACCGGCGTTTTTGCTTCCTATGTATGAGTGTATGCTGAAATGCTTAGCGAGAAACTTTGTACGCAAGCATGACGGATGATAATTGCACGTTGGAGCGATAAAATTCTACACTGTAAGACTTGGGTTGCGTATCTTTTTGTATAGCTCCTTCTACAGGTGTTGGTTTTAGTCTATTTTTAGGCACTCGCCCTTGAGAAAGTTCGAAAATGGAAAAAAATTATGTCCCTCGAGGTCGGACAACGGCACACCAAACTCGTGATGTCCTTATAAATTCAGAAGCAGCGTAAGCGCTTTTTCGATGGCGTCAGACGCGACGAGGAACGCACGGTAAACAGAAATCGTTCTTGGAGGTGTCTTCGGCTCCTTATCAAGCTTGATATAAGCGCTCGAAAGGAGTTTCTACTTTTGCATAAAGCTGCGACCGATCACTATCGGGAGCAAGTTTCCTTACAGCCATTCGAAGTAAGAAAAAATTAAACTAGGAAAATCTCGCAGTCTCTACCTTAAAAAAAGTTCAGACACGCGCCGCGACTCGCGAGGCTCGCTTTATAATGCATCAGCCGTACAGGACGACTCGAGTATGTGCGACCCTGTTCGAGGTTTGCGCGACGTCTATGGCCCAGCATTGCCTGCAATCGTGTGTATAACGTAATGACGTGCCGATGCCGATTACTGGACGTGCACGGGCATATATATATATATATATATATATATATATATATATATATATATATATATATATATATATATATATATATATATATATATATATATATATATATATATATATATATATATATATATATAGACACACACACACACACACCCTGCAGCGCACTGCACGGAAATAGCCGAGCTGCTGCACTTTTCGCCACTGGCGCCACCAGCAGCTTTCGCAATCGAGAGCGCGAGCTATTGTTCGGTGCGGCGTAAGACACGAGGCATGCGCACCTTGCGTGTGTGCTTTTTCGAAAAATACCGAGTGCGCCGTATTTTTAAATGCTTGCCGATGGATTTATACGGAAAATCGACTCTGTGCGCTGAATGTTCATGCAGCGCATATATTTTCGTATGTTAAGCAGATTTTCAACGCTGCGATGGTTTCTCGGCAGTTCCGGGAGTGCAAACGAATAACTGAATATTCAACAGCAGCATCTGAACAAACTCGGAATTATCTACTGCGGAGTGTACGCGCGCCATAACTGTAAACGCCAGCTATACGATCATCGCAAAATTTAATTTCGCACATCAACAGCTGTCGCACATCAAGATCGAACAAAAGCAGCCCAGCAGGTCACGACAAGCCGCACCTGCATGAGTATCAGCAGCACGCAAGCGCAAGTTCAGTGGGGCGTCGCAATTAAAATACACTTTCACGCGTGCGAAGATCCACGAGAGTGCGCCTGTATTATATGCGCCCACTTATGCACGTATTCCGTGCGCGAATGGCCTCATGCGCCGCTCACGTTTTCCATTGTGTTTTGCCCGCTGCAGAGTTTCAGCGCATATATCATATTATACAGGGATTAATTCCAGTCACGAGGAGCGCGTTGTTGCAGACCTTTGTCGCTTGTGCTCTGCGATGTTTACAAGCTCAGAATTCAGATGCGCGTGTCTTATTCGATTATCGCGTTTGCTTAATTTGCATGAATTATAGCACTCTCGGCTACAAGGGCCCTTGAGGTCGTATAAAACTTCTTAAGGACTAATTGCGGTGAATTTGGAATCGGGAGTCGATCAAGTTTGCGAGGGACGCTCGCTTCAACTGGCAGCAGATTTCTGTGGGAATAAGTGCTTGCGAAACTTTCCAACTACGGTGCCCGAGAGATCTTTTGAATCGGTTAATATCCGGCGAAAAAGATAGAAGTCTGAAGTTTAAAAACGTGAAAAAAACCAACGCACACGGTTTGTTACCGAAACCGCAAGCTACTATGCACAATGGAATTCACGACACTTTGTTTCAACTCTCGAATCTGGTGAACGGTGTTATCTTGCCGAACGTACGCGTGCAGTTTACCTTTACTCTTGAGCGAGAAAATCCATTGTTTCTGATACAAAAAACAAGTTTTCTACGCTACACGCCGCTGACAATCTTCATACGTGCGCATTCCACGGCTGTATACGAAATATTATTGTTTGGTTTTGCAAAGCGCGCAAAGGTCAATTGCCGCTATGGCACGCATGACTTTGCGTCGATGTTTTGTGCACGAGGACGTGGTGTTTGTGCTGTTCGAGCTAAACCAACGCTGCGGCTGTTTTCTTAAATTTAACTTGCGGATACAGCTTAGCTGGCGGGATTTATACAACTTTGTTGGATAGCGAGGATCTTGATTTTCTGAAACTTTCTTGGAACTTTTCTGCATGAGTTTGCGAGAACCGGTGTTACTTATCTTGCCGCTTTTTTAAACTGCCTCTTCGAAACTGACTAGAGCTGATATAGTGGTTTAAATTATGCACTCTTACAAAATTTAATTGAAGTTAAAAATTCAGCTTTAGAACAAATTTAGAATGATTAAAATTCAATAAAGCACTTTAAAAAAGTTAAGAGTAGCATTAACAAATTTTTAAATGAAGATAAAGATGAATTTGAACGGAAAAGAGGATGCCAATAACCAGACTTCACAGGGATCGTGTAAAAATGATTTTAATACGACAAATTCTTAAAATCTAGTAAAAGATGAAAGAGAAGAGATTTTTCATAGTGTTGTTCATACTGTACTTATTTTACGTTTTTCTTTCGTTAAATTTTTCTCCAATAAATAATATAGATAATTTGTATATTCGTCGTGCTGCGCTCCCCTACTTTCTATGTATCCGTGAGCATTCTTCTTTTCACAAATCCTTCCTTTATTTATAATTGTTAAGTTTTTTGAAAGCCTATTTATACTTATGAATTTACCAAGTAAAATTAAATTTTAAGAAAAATAAATTTTTTAATTTTATTTATACCTTTGATATTTAAATGAAAACTTTTGAACGGCATCTACCAAACGTTATTAAAAATTCGTTTTTATCACATCGAGACTTGAATAAACAGAAAAGTTCTATTTACTTTTGAAAATAGCACAGCTGTTAAAAATCTTTCCGCACGGGCATTCGACACTATTCTAATCGATCTGCGCGCGTGCGTGCGGCTGTAACGAACAATCCCGATAATTTCTGCATTCCAATCTAATGAGACAGTATAAGGTCAGCGATATAGAAAGTATTCGGAATCAGTAGCCGTTACGTTGCGATTATCGCGTGACTCGAGTCGATAAGAAAATTAAAGCCTCGCAATAACCTGCGTGCCGACGATCTTTTTCCTATTTTCTGCTACGACGATGTAGTCCGTCTTTCTGGTATATGTATTATTCACGCAACATTCGCAATCGCACTGTATAATCGATGTTTATCTGCGCGTCAGTTGGAATCGGTATATGCGATCGACGACAAGCACTCGCAACTTCGAGGTAAGTATATAGTAGTAATACAAGCGACAGTGCAGATAGTTTTTCCCATTCCTCGTGGAGGTGTTTACGCGCGGAGGAGCCTTGGCTTATGCATTCACCTTTGCCACTACGATATTCAGCATGGCTTTGACCCAGTATAAGCTGCGGCGGTTGTCTCGATTTAACGAACCTGAATATCTTATCGCGCGCCCGAGTTGTACAGCATACACTGTATATATGGTTCAACTTGGCTGGATTAATTTACATTTTCTCTAGATATAAATAACCTCTGCACGCGGAAAATAACAATTCAAATAAAGAGCCGCATTCGTTTCCCTCGAAAACCGCGTTTCAAGGCTCTTCTCGAGTTCTCGGTGTAGTACACCGCCATTAGCCCTTTTTATATACACGCTAGAAACTCCCGGCATTCAGACCTCAAAAAGTTGCCGCATTTAGTAAACTCTGCGCAGGCAGAAAGTTTTACGACTCCGGGATGCAGGGATTAAGCGGCGAGAATCGTTCTTCAATTGTTCTGTGAATAAACAACTGCCCCCTATACACTTATCGCCAACGACTACAATTTTCGCGTTCCCTCGACTTGGAAAATCTCCCCGATGCCTGGCGAAATTCGGATCACATCCGCGCGTGTATAATACACGTGCGACGCCTGCTCCGCAATAATGCGTGTCCTGCGTGCGGTGCGTGACGAGAAGGTCTCATCTCATGTTATTACGTAAGACTCGCGTTGCCTTATACTACTGCCTCTGCAGATTAGACCATCAGCAGAGTTGCCGTGTGACTACATGAGCGAAAAGAAACCGGATCGCGCGTCGCGTGATCAAGACTGATGTCTGCTCTCACGAGCTCGTGTCATCTGCGTCCCTGCGCGGGGAATGCATCAGCTTGACGTACGTTTATTTTTTCGGGGGAGATGACGGAGAAGACGATAGTTCTTCAGCAGTGAGTCCTTGATTTGATCGAGACGAATATATATTTTTGTAATAAAGCATCTAAAAATGTGTGTGTAATCGGGGCAGGATAAAAATAGGACAACTGTTAGGAGGATGGTGTTAATAAGAGTCGTGCAAAAGCACGTGTGCGCACAAATAGATTGCGAGACTGTTATATTATGATGCGAGTTCGTGGGGGAGAAGCGCGAAGCAGCGATAACGACTACGCTGCCATATCGGAGCTTCTGATTGGGTCGGATGAGCCGAGAGAGATCTTCGATTGTTATTCAGGGAGTACCCGCGCAGCGGTGTGATTGCGTAAAGGAAAAAATCTCATTCGATACGTGCGACTTCGAGATGGTATTATTTTCTCATATACGTATTAACGCTGCTCGAAAAGGTTTACACCGTCAAGTATGGAGAAAAATAAATCGGTAAAAAGCTTGTTTTTAGAAAAAATGTTAATTACTTTAAGAGCTAGTGAATACGACTTCTCTCGAGTGACTAGCAGACTACGAGTGCATGATACGAAATATAGCAAAGGGAATTTCAAGCTGTCGAGAATGCTAATGACAAGGAAGCTTCTTATCGCGAGCGCTAATCATTAGTATTATCAACTAGCGCGCCACGCGCGGCCTTACGGCCGCGTTGGCTTGCCGCCTTGCATAGCTCGCGTTTTGCGCATAAGGCACGACCGCTGACGCTCGCGTCTCGCGCACGCCACGCCGTCCGACGATCGCGCTTCGCGCTCGTAATGCCTGTCGATGCTTATACAGTATTATCCTGTTTTTTTTTTCAATATTGTTGTCAAAGTTTTGATTGGTATTCTTCTGGCGGTCATCAACACTATCATCAAAACTACTGGAAAATTAGTAACTTATTTGTATTTGTATCAATTATTTATTTTTGTTTGTAGATATTCTTAAAATATATCTTATTTTAATTTTATTCTATTGTAATTTCAGATAAATAATACAACACTTTTGTATCGCAGTTTTCAAGAGGAAGTAAACAAAAGGATGATATTTCGTTTGTAGGATTTCAATTAGAATATTAGAAAATTGATTGTTTAGGTATTTAGCATAGCTTAGAGGGATGTAGTAAGCTACTTAGAGCTTTTCTTCAATCTAAGCAATTTTGTTTATTGGATTTAGGTTTTTCTACTTCAGTATATACACTTGAATTTTGAAAGTGAATTGTACTGATTCAGCTTAAAAGATTTAATTAATATAGCGTACGTCGTTATATGATGCCAACTTACACGGATTGTATTCGGTGATTACGTATTTCCTAAATTATGCTTTTTTTATAATTTAATTTAAAAGGTGGTTTAATTTTGTATATATGTATGAGATAAAGGCCAAAATATAACTTTCAGCTTTTAATAATATAGGAAAATTGCTGAAAATAATTGGGTTGGATGTGGCATGTTAAACCGAAGTTATTATTGAATTTATGTATTAAAAAATTGCTTTTAGGGTTGTGTATGTCAAAAAGTGTTAAAAAAAAATGTTTCCCACGGTAAAAAGTTGTATTTTGAAAATGTTTACAACTTTTATATTTAACATTTTTATGTAAAACGTAAATCCGTAATGTTTTATGGCAAATAATTGGTTTTTAGCTGTAAAAAATCGATTTTGGGCTGTAAACTCGAGTTATAAGCATTTTCATGATTTGATGTCAATAGAAAAAAGTTGTATTTTAAACATGTCTACAATTTTTATATTTAACATTTTTATGTAAAACGTAAATCCGTAATGTCTTATGGCAAATAATTGGTTTTTAGCTGTAAAAAATTGATTTTGGGCCGTAAACTCGAGTTATAAGCATTTTCATAATTTGACGTCAATAGAAAAAAGTTGTATTTTAAAAATGTCTACAACTTTTACATTTAATATTTTAATGTAAAACGTAAATCCGTAATGTTTTATGGCAAATAATTGGTTTTTTAACTGTAAAAAATCGACTTTGGGCTGTAAACTCGAGTTCTAAGCATTTTCATGATTTGATGTTAATGGGAAAAAGTTGTATTTTTCAAAGATCTATAACTTTTCCGTTTAACTTTTTTTTTTGTAGAATGCTTAGAATTTGGCTTAGAGCTAAAAAAGCGTTTTTAGCGATTTTTGGAGGTGACCGCATTCTGCGTATACGGGCAGGATCAAGCCCAAAATAAATCTGTCAGCTTAGTATTACGAGGGGAGTTCGCACATAAATTTTTAGCCCGATTGATTAAAGTCTTTCCGAGATAATCGCATCACAGGAAAATTTTTATTAAAAAAACGCTTAAAATTGAACAAATTGAGCCCGCATTTCAAAACGACGTAGAGGATCGGGATAAAAAAAATAGTTTTTTAGCTTTTGCAAAAGGAGACTTCTCCTAAAATTTCAGCCCGATCGGTCGAAAATTGCGTGAGATATCGCATCTCACAATTTTCGCACACGAAACTATAAGGCACTTCCGTGTCGCGGTCGTGCCTAAAAAGTGCAATGGATATACTGAGATTGACCGTATTATGCAGCGAGTCTAGGTTTCCTATTAACTAGAATGAATCACCGGGTGAGTAGCCGAAGATTTTCCTTGTTTCTCTTTTTATCGGAAAATACATGGAAGCATCTTGCGATGAATAAACATTCGAGACTGAAATGGCTTGGTTGTATAGTACTCTACAAATACTCGATGAATGAAAGAGGTACACGGGCCCTATCTTCTACAGTTTGCGGTCGTTAAGGAATTTTTAATGAACACGAAGTAGCCGATAATCGTTAATAATAATACCCCTCGTTTTTATAAAGAAGACCATTAAACTTTAGCAATTTTATAAAAACGCCTATTTCAATATTTAATTATCTCCATTTTTAAAGATAACCTAATATGAATTAATTGATTAGACCCTCATAAAATTATGACTCTTATCTACATGACGCCTCTAGATTATCTCAGCAGGGCCTATCGAGATAAATTGATTGTATTCTGGTACTATCGAAACGGCAGTTTGAAACATTTTAATTATTTTGTTAACACGTAAAAAATGAAAGAGTTGTGTACGACTTATAATGCACAATTTCCCATTCACTTCAAAAAAGCACAGTATACAACAAGGGAGGGGGGGGGGGCATTTTCTAGTGTACTCGTCTTCAACTCGTGCTTAAATAATTACGCCTTCGCAGAAAAAAAGCTCTTTCGCCTCCCAGTTTTTGAGAACGTAATTTTAAAAAACCTTTATCGCGCATTCGTGATTTAATTAAAGATTTTATCGTTTAAAAAAGGTTTTGTATTAAAATTGGTTTTACATACGAGTCATTAACGCCGTAGCTCGAATCGATAACGATTGGCGACAAGTCTCTTCTCGCAGTTATTGTTAGCGCTATGTAGTCGCACACATCGACCAGTTCGGAAAAATCAATGAATTCCATTTCCTCATAATAATCATAAGGGACGTTTGAACTCGTCGGAGGTTCGATAATCCAAATGATTCTCACCTAGGCAGGTTGTAGGACGTTTTCGACGAGTAATCGTTGGTCCTGTAGCTCGGCCGGTCATGGATGGAGCTGGCAGCACTGGCTCGATACGAGTTGTACTTGGGGGTGCTACTGAGGCTCGAGGAGCTCGAGCTCGAGCTCGCGTTGCTCGAGTAGCGTCGAGAGATGCTGGGCGATAGGGGCGCCATGGCGCTGCTACTGTAGCTCAGGGCGACCGCGTCGACGTGTCCGCTCTGGTGGAAAGGCATCGCCGGCGGGTCGCGCGCTGCTCCTCGATCCGGCCAGCTGACGCTGCTGCTGCTGCTAATGTGCTCTTAGTCCGCTGCTATCGCTGCACCTGTGAACAAGTGGAGACAGAGAGTTAGAATAGTCGACGCTTCGCTAAATGTATTAATTGCGATATCGAGGGATGCGCGATGCTATGCGGATATGAATTTGTATGATATGTGAGGGGGGCAACGGGATGTTGCGAAGAGGCTGTTTGGGAAACCGACCGAAGTGCGTCATGAATAGTAGCGGAAAATTGCCCGGGGCCGAGTTCATCGCGAAACTCGGTTGCACGGCGGTGAGTGTACAGCTATAACGAAGAGCCGATGCTCTTACCAAATTTGGTATTGTGTGTACGTCTTGCCTGAGGACGTATGGCATATATCTGATAGAGCCGAATAATGAGAACAGCTGCATAGAAAATCAAGTAATCAAAACGTCTATTCGTTAATATTTAATTAGGCCGTTATGTAATTGAATATTAATTATAAATTATAATAGTTAGAATATAACTATATGCTTGCAATCACAATTGTATTTTAACATTTTTTTTATGGATTTTGATTGGTTATTATATGAAACATGTAATTTATGTTTGAGATAATTACTTTACCGTAATGACGGTAATCTAACATTTTAAATTTATGAGGAAATTATAAAATTAATGGGAATATCAAAATAAAATTTTATTCTTATTCTTTGGAACATGCAAGGTGAGAATGCATAATTTTCGCGATTTTTTACTTAAAATTAGGGACAAGTAGTCCTTTTTCGACCAGCGGGCGAAAAAATGCAGCAGCGGGCGCAAAAGTACCTTTGCGCCCGCTACTATCAATTTATTGGCAAATCTTCTAAACTCGCGTAATATTCAACAAGTGTAGTTTGAAACGCGAAAATCAGTACATGCGTTACAAAAAATATGGTGTGCACCAAGGGCTAAGCGGGCTTTTTGGCCTCGTGTGGTTGCAGTATCGAGTCAAGGCGAGTTAGCCCGAGCCGAAGGCAAGGGCGTTTACGAGCCACAGACCACACTCGGCCTAAAAAAGCCCACTTTTACGTCCTTGGTACACAATGTACATATTAATTCGTTTATAATTATTTTGGTTGGAATCTGATAATACAGTTTTTATAGATATTTCAGTAAATTATAAACAACTTTGCCACCAGTATAGCGTACAACCTCCATTAGCTAACGAAACATTAAGCACAAACATGCCCGATTAACGTCTAAACTCCTTCACCCCCACGTCTTCGAAAACGCATCAATAATCTACAAGTTGTTTAAATTCAATACCGCAGCTCCGCAACGATGAAGGCCAAACTTAGGGTATACCTATACAACACCCAAGCGAATATAAAGCCAACGCAGCCCAGGTTTAATACCGCAGTACCATAGGTATACATCCCGACCAAAACGTTTGCACGCATTATGCATCGCAGCAACGAAAGCTCGATTATTCATTAGCCCATCGTCGAGGCCGCTCGGTTGTACTGTAATCACTAATTAATGATAGCGCGTACGTCGATGCGCCCAAACGCGTTATGACGCGGGACATTCTCTCTTCGGCATTGCAAATATTCAGCGCCTAATTAATCACTCGCGCGTTATTTCGCGGCAGCGCAGAATGTTACACGGGCTTAGATCGAGGAAGGCTAGAATTATTATATATAATATAATTAACCTCGAATGAAGCCAAATTAACCCCAACAGCCAGAATACTCGCTTAATTAATCGTATCGTGTCGAATAATACTCTACACCAAACGCTTATTACCCAATTCAGCCAACGAGAATACGAAAGAAAAATCTAGCCTATACAACGTCGGTTCCGCGGCAAAGCAGACGCAATTTCGGCGAGATCTAGAAGCGATTACGCAAACGATCGCTTATCCGGCTCGCAGAGCTTTTTCTATCGCGCGTCGACGGCGGCAGCGTAATGCCGTAACGACTTCCTGCGATTACGCGCCGCCGACGCTCTCTCGGAGTGTGTGTGTGCGTATGTGTATATGTACACACACACACACACACACCCACGAATAGACAGAGCCGCCGCTGCTGCTGCTGCCGTTGCTGCCGTGAACTCGTCCGCGAGAGTTCATTATCGAGGTTGAAAAAGCGCGTTCGGACGCGGACACGAGCAGTTCGAGTGCAGACGAGAGCCCGCTCACTTTTATTTATAAACTTTGCGCCCCGTGTCTCCGGTTGAGGCTGCGCAGCTTTTATGTAATAAAGGGCTCTGCAGTCGTTTTAACGACGCTTTCGACGAATTCGGATATGGAGAGCTCGGCCGATTGGCCGCGAGCTAAAAGTTGCGGTCATTTCATGCGCTGTACCGTCGCCAATTTCCATTCGGTATAATTTATCGTCTGCTCCAGCGACTCGGGGCTCATGAAATAGAGAGAATCCTGAGATACAGCGAATTAATGCGTGTATCTTATGCGGGGAGAGAGCATGAAATATATGCCGATCGAACCGCATACGAAATTGCCCAGCGTATCAGACGCGAATTGTATTGCTTGGATTTGGCTCAGCTGCCACTTTTTGGAGAGCTGCAGCGCGACGATAAAAATATATTTTCGTGCTCTCCGTGTCTTTTCATTTATTCTCGAAACTCGATGACGTTCATATCTCGCATAATTCAATTATTGAAGCGCTGCACTCACGGACGCGTTTTATACAAATATAGCCGAACGACACATTTTAGTACGAGACATTTATAGGAATCGAATTTATTAAACACTTGGCAACAACGCTGGCGCTTAGGGACGAAAATAAAGCCCGCGGTTACAGCTCGAGAAGAAAGTTTCCTCGGCGCGTGGAAACTCGTCGTCGTTGGGAGCTGAGAGAGAAAAACTGGTGCGTCAACAAAAAGCAGCGCAGTTCCTTTGAAGTTGGAAGTAGAAGTTTACTTGCGCGCGCGGGCCGGAATTCGCTGCTGCGTTCGATATCAGGGTATTTTTCATCCGGCTATTGTGATTCGCTATTTATGCAGAATAAGACGGCCTACGCGCAGACGATTCGCCGATTGCTTTGCATTTTTCAAGGCCGAGCCTAGTGTGTGTATGTGTTGATGCGCTTACTTCCGCACGACCAGCTTGATGAGGTGTGAGCTGGAAAAAACGTGCAGCTGATGATGCTGTTTACGGAACCTGAGCGATAAAGAAGATGTTTATTCTTGACGTACCGAAAAGCGTTGTTCTTTTCTGATTGTTCTGTATTTAGTTGTGAATATAAATAATTTTCTGTATTTTTCAGATTTTAAAATTACTTATGATAAACCTCAGATGACTGTACAATGGCAGAAATATACTAGGTTAGAAGATGCTGTGAAAAAATTGTGTGTTTATAACTTGACTCTTCAAAAACAACAGGAAATATGATCCGCTAAATCTTTACCAAATGATTGTTTTTATAGAATAAAATATGATGTTTTGTGCAGTGCTTTGATCAGGTCCTTCAACCCGGATTTTTAGCAAGAAAAGTTTAAATTGGAATATCGTTTCCGATTGAATATTGAATATAGAAAAGGAGATCCATTACTCATAAAGACGCTATACGTAAATTCTGTATACAACGGAATTCTTCGTCTCGCATAGTATATCAAACGTCTCAATTCGTCATAAAATTGATCACACCCAGATCCGCTCATTGCAGTAGTGCGCATATAAACCGACGAAAAAAAATCAATCGTTCAATGCCAATCCAATCTACTCTGAAGAAAAAAATTCAAGCATCACATGCCAACTCACAACGCAAACAGCGTGGCTCGTCTTTTGGGCATATCCACGGCTTACGTAACGCCTTCACCTTAAAAGTATCGGCCCCAGCGCGATTACACAAACGCTAATGCCCATCTCGGCCCGCGCGGAGTTATTCGACGTGCTGTAATGAAAAAATCGGGCCACATCCCATCAGATCAGCGTAGCATCGCACATGTGCCTATACACGCGCGTGTAACTACCGCACCAACACGAGCCTTACGCAATCGCCCGGTAAGTAATTGTCAAGCGATATTATTACGCAAGCGATATCACGCGAATCCGCGGCTGGATACGCAGATATACATTATACACACACTCTTTCCTTTCGCGGCGACCTCGACTACCGCCACTCTCTCTCTCTCCCCTCTCGTACAGAGAAAGAGAGAGAGAGAGAGAGAGAGAGAGAGAGAGAGAGAGAGAGAGAGAGAGAGAGAGAGAGAGAGAGAGATACACAGCGGCAGCAGCAGCGCGCGATCGATACTTTTATAGGCGAAATCCTCGAGCGCGCGCACGCGAATCCTGCATCAGCGCACGGCGACGCCGGCTGCTGCGGCTTTCCTTTATATTTTTTTCTTCTCGACGTATACACACACGCAAGCGCGTATGATTGTGCGTTTTTATGTGGCGAGCTTGCGGCTCTACTGCAGCGCGCGAGCGGGCTTTCATTTTACGGTTGGAAGCGTAATTTTGCACACACAACTTTCTTTACGAGCATCCGCGCAGAGGCGAGTGTGTTCAACCGGTCTATCTAGGGATCCGCAGCGCGCAAGAATATTGGATATACTCCATTCAACCTTCAACATTCTCTCAAAATATAAAGCTTATTTGCAAGTGTGGAAATATTTTCCACCGATACGAAATCAAGTGGTTATCCATCGGTTGTATGCCATGCCATCTCACGCGTAATCGGTGCATTATCCATTACACGCCATAGACTCGCGGGAAAATCGTTACATCATCGCGATTGTCGTCCCAGTATGATTCATATAGCCCCAAGTGCATCGAGTCGTAATTTTGTAATGTACGCGTGTGGCGCGAAGGGCTTTTACGAAATTGGAATTTCGCAGACATGTGCGTGATACTGATGCGAATAGGATTAAAAGCCCTCGTTCGCGATTTCAAATTTACCCCGATGAGCTTGCGTCGTTACGTACAATTTGCGAAAACGATTCTCGCCTCAATTTATATATATATATATATATATATATATATATATATATATATATATATATATATATATATATATATATATATATATATATATATATATATATATATATATTCCTTGGATGAATTTACGGTTTTGCGTAAGTTGATTATAGCGTGTGAAATTCCGCAACTTTTATCGAGTCGACTCAATAATAAACAGTTAGACGAGCCACAGGTCAGTTCGGGAAACCATTCAGCGAGGCGAAAATTCGATTTCATAGCGTTGATGTAACAAGGCCAGAAGAGGATGTAGGACGCCGGTAATTGATTCTCCATAGCATCCTCTATATCTACAACCCGTTTTCCTCGACAACTCGCAGCAGCTTATACACGCGCCGGAGATATAACCGCATTACAAGCTAACGTAGTATAACGACCAAACAATGTCCTACACAGCACCGCGTCACCCACTGCACGGAGAGAAAAGCTCTCTATAAAAAGGAGAGATATTTAGGACGGCAATAAAAGCTCGCGAGCTTTTTTCCCGGACAATTTCCTCGCCTTCGCTGCCACAAAGAGTATATTACATCAGAGAGTGTAGAGAAGCGGCGGAGGAAAATATAAAGATCCAAGGGTCGAGTCGCCGGGGGAACGGTATAACAAAAACTCGTCGGCGCGGCACGGGATGGCTGCACGACACACAGGGCGCAGGCGCGGGTATCCTTCCGATCGATAGCTATAGCGTGAATAGCTATACAGGCTGCAGTCGCCGTCGTTTCCTCCCAACTCTCGCCCATTGATGATCGGCAGTACACGTGCTGTGAGAAGAGAAAAGATGCCGCCCCGGCGGCGGCTATGATTCATTCCGACGCTGATGCGCGCATACGTGTATACGCGTGTATTTATACGCGCTTTTCTTCGTACTACGAGTCGCTCAGTCTGTGGGCATATTAAGCGCGAGAGGCTCTACTTTCCTCTCATCCGGATCTGCAGATACCTCTGATTTTTATACGTTGTACTTGTGTCGTTTACTGTTTTTCGTTGCGTCTACCCAGTTTGATCTCGATTGAGATATTTAAGGGAGTTCTATATAGAGATGGGAAATCTTTTTGAATTCGGTAGTTAGAGCTATCAGAAAATGGAAAATTCCAAAATAAGAGTACAACTTTCTAGTCTTTATGTAACACTGTTTAATCGGTGATTATAAAATACGATAAAAGTAGACGTTGCTGTGCAGCATATCGAAATTTTTTGTATGCCCCAACAGACACGAGTACATGCTTTTGAAAAGCAACTATATGGAATGATGAATTTTTCTCATGTTTCATTAGATTTTTTACCTCGTGTATAATATAATTAATAGAAAATTGGTCTAGAAATAAGTAAGCTCCCATTTAAGAATTTACCATTTTTGGACTAATCTATAACTGCGGATTTTAAACAAATTTCTTCATGAACAAGTAGTGTAACAACTGAATGGATTATTGCCCATCTCGCGGGCATTTTGGAGTTATAGTTTGTGAAATATTGTTAAGTTGATATCGAGGCACTTGTTTGTATATAGTTATACTTCAAAATTAATTGATTCACCGCAATTAATAGATACTTCCTTTTATATATATATATATATATATATAGGCATTATGCAATGGTGGTTTTAATTTAAAAAATGATAATTTTCCTGAAGATTTTCTTCCCACCTCCAATAAGGAATAAAAGTCTTTGATGTTAATAAAATGTTTAAACTTAAAAAAATAAGTATCATTTTAAAACGCTGTTAATAGACCTCATTTCTGTTTCAAAGAATAACGCTATTAGCCTATAAACACGTACCCTCCTCATCAAAAACAATTTAAACCACATTAACATTTCATAGTTGTAATCATTGTGCAACATTTCGAATTTAATGCCGAAACGCACGTACTTACGCCAATTGAAAAAGTTCCCGAATGCAAACGAAGAGTCTTCGAAATGAAAAATAACGAAATCGAATCAGTAGAACTGCCGAGTCCGGTCAGACCATCCACAAAAAGAAAAAGAAAGAAATATTCCATCCATAGCTTGCAAATATAGAATCGTGAATCGAATGGCTAATTCACAGCAGAATTCCAATCAGAATTCAAAAGCTCGTCGGGTCAAAGAACAAAAAATTTCCATCGAAAGCTTTCGAAAGCCCAAGAACCAATCTCTGATCCGCGCTATATGCAGCTCTCGAATATAATAGGCATCGCAGCACGTGTGCCGTCGATAAAACCACAACGCGGAAAACCAAACGATCGGCGATTCCAATTCGATGCTCTTCTGCTATCAGCACCGCCTGCACATACCTATATACCTACATACAATCTATCCGGTTGTTGAGCCATTGACCCGCAATCGCAAAAAAATCCATCGCGTTATCGGGCAACTCGGCACTGTGCCACTACCGCCTGGCCACTGTATTATGTATGTACACACACGTACAGTGGCTTGCCGCAGTGGAGACGCGGCGGCGCAGGCAGCCGAGAGAGAAACGGAAAGGAAACTCGACACCTCGACAAGCGGCCGATGCGCGCACGTGGCGCGATAAGGTATGGGTGCGTGCGCGTGCAAGCGCGAGTACCTATAGCGCGCCATTGATGGCCCTGAGAGAGCTGCTTATGGCTGCCTCTTCTTCTTTTCTTCCGCTTCATACCTGTGCGACACATCAGCGGCCAACTTTCGACTATAACTACTCGATTTTGTCGGCCGAAACGCCGATAAAACTGTTGACGGCGGCCGGAGAGTGCGTTGCGGCCTTGTACGTAAGTTCGCGTGTCTACCCGTGTTCCCTCGCGCGTGTATTCGTGCATACGTGAGTTACGTCGCTCGCACGTTTCACACTCGACCCAGTTTCTCTCGCTCTCTCTCTCTCTCTCTCTCTCTCTCTCTCTCTCTCTCTCGCGCGCGCTTTTTTCGACCGACGTGCGCGGAGGGGGAATTCAACTGTTCTCCGACAGAATAGACTTGCCTACGGCTGATTTTTGTTTCCACGTGGATGTCCGTTTTATTTCGTGTCTGAGTATTATATCGGCCCGTGTGTCCGTACAGTAAAATTTTCATACTCTCGGGGAGCTTGCCGAGGAGGAAGTATGGCTGTATGGATTTTTTATGGGGGCTAGCTGCTTTACGTGGGCGCGTGACGTTCGAATGGCTATATGAAAATCGATGCTCTTAGCGCCGGGGGATGTTTGCGAGGATAAATTCAATTTTTTCAGCTTGTTGAATGAAAATTTCGTTATCGTTTTGATGAAAATTTCTGGGGGTGGGAAAGAGCTTTGAAGTCAAACAATAAACATTTCTATTGTAGAACTGGAGTAGCTTTATAGTGGAACTCGAAAACTCTCTACTTAGCTTGAAAGCTTCATATTCTTTGTATGCATATTTAATCTTATTGTATTTCAGGACTAAGTAGTAGTTTCTTAAACGTGCGCGTCCATAGATTTATTTCAACGCACTGCGTAACTGCGAAAGATAAAAAAGAATTTTTATTGCGCGCACACGGCAATAAATAAAAAGATCAACAGTGGATGCGATAACCCAGCGTTATTTCTAAAACTATTTCGAAAACGTCTAGCGACTCTGGAATTGTTCTTAGGTTGAACGAACAGTTTCACAAAACGCAAAAGGAAGCTAGTACATTCGCAATACGACCAGATAATTTTCAACCTTCACCCAGAGTAGTAGGCTATTATTATCTCGCTGAAACACCAGCTCGATACAAAACACACCAGATTACAGACACACCGACACACATTATTAGAGTATACGAGATACAGATATACACATACATGACGCTTGGCGAACTTGAAATTTCAGTTATGACTCCACTGCGAAGCCTTTGAAGAAAAAGCGCTTACTCTTAAACTACTATCCGCCTATCGAAGTGTCCGTATAAAGCTCAGGCTATAGTAGTTATGCACGTGCTCGTACGATGCACTTGAAAAATAGCCGAGATAATACTGTTGGGTAACGCTCGTACGAATGTCGTGTAATCCTTACGTGTAAGACCGACATTACCACCGATTAATAAGGTACAGCGCATTTTTGCATTTTGTAAAGTCATCCCTTCGTTTCTTGAGAATCCCGCATCGAAAATGTACCTATACGCGTTATCGCTGGGAAAACTCTGATAATTGAGACAGCTATGCGAAAATAGATGCGCCGCAATCACTTGGAAATAATAACAAAGCGAAAAAGTATAGAGTTATTGTATTTTTAGAAGCCACAACGGTCGAACGATTTTGTCCAGCTATATACATCGCGCGTCGCTCCTGGAGCGCGCGCTGTTTATAATAAAACTCGCTCAAGGAAAAATGGCAAAGTCCGAAATGGAAAGCAAGATGAAACTGTCATGAGTCGCTCGTCGTATTTATAGCCCAATACCGTTTGTAAACAGAGCGCGGTTTTTTCCCCAACTTTATGCGCTATATAATACACGAAAAAGTTTCCTCGCTAATTTCCCCTGCAATTAGGCGAACTTTGTGAGAGCGATCGATCAACGGCGCATGAATTTTTAACAACAATTAACGAAAGCCGCTTCGTCGCGTGCGTCGGTTCTTGACGAGCCTGTGTCTCGATTAAATTTTCCCGCGTTTCGGCGAGCGGCGAAAATCGATGGAACTCTATGTGTGTCATATATATGTATAGGTATCCTCGAAGCGCATCATATGCAGGAAACGCGAGAAACTTAATAAAAAACAACTACGCTTTCGAAGATAGTGGTCTATAGAATTGATTCAATCCTAAGATATTTACAATGTCAATTCTTCCGGGGCGACCTTGCGCGCGCGCGCAACCGAGCGAGCGACTGACTCCCCTCCAGCCGCTCCGCACAGCGACTTATTCCAATGCACAGGGCCGTTCGTTATATATTTATAGGTATATACACATGTGCATTACACACTATACTACACGTATAAAACACACATATGCAAGCGAATGGCGATTTTTCGTTTATGAATGAGAGACGCCGACTGCGGAAAAACTTTTGGTTTTTCCCCGCAAGCATCAGAATTCGGCCGCGCGTCCTTACAAAAATAGTGTCAAGGCGCTATTTTTAGCTCCATACACGGCGTGTAAACTGCAGCGGGAGATTCGATTCACGTGTGGATATATAGCTGTATGTAAAGGTACGAGGGGAGAATCAAATCGGCGTACGTACGAGCGGCTTCTATTACGAAATACATTTCGGAGCAAAGCATAATCAACCGACAAACAGGTTTTGCGAATAACATTAGCAGAAAACGAGCCTACTCGCCTCGCCGTATTTGCGTAGCCCTCGAAAAACGCGAAGTAATTAGCGAGAGAAGGGATCCGACTGCGTAAAGAGGCTCCTTTTTCTCTTGGCCGCGCTGGCTCCATGGAGCGTAAGTGCAGAGCGCATAGGGGAGAGAAAGAGCGAGATCGAGCCTGAGAGCCCTGACACGGATTCGCGAATATATATCGGGAATTTCGAAAGAGAGCGCGGAATATTTCTCGGATAAAAAATACAGACAGCGGAGACGTAGAAGCGGCGAAAATAGAAGAATTATCCTCGGCGAGGAGAGCGGTCGCGCTATTTAAAGATATTTCGGCGTTCGGAATTCCAGAGTGAGAGAGAGAGAGAGAGAGAGAGAGAGAGAGAGAGAGAGAGGGCCCGGGAAAAGCACGTCGCGCAGATAGAGTTTCACTTTCGAAAACTACGCGAGCAGGTGCACCGTGTGCGAGTACTCACTCTGTCAAAGTGGGCGGCGCTCCACGCAGAGTGTATAATCTGGCTTGTTTCGCCTAGACTGCACCTGCACTGCACGACTCACACCAGATGCACACTCACACGGAGAAAGAGAGAGAGACACACACTGTGCAGCAGTATTAGCGACGACTTTTCTCGACGCTTCTCTCTCTCTCCCTCTTGTACGCGCGCGCGCGCTCGACGAACCGGGAAACGCGCGCCTCACGTGCGTGCGTGCGTGCGTGTCAGAAGCATGGCTGCAGGCCTTTAGCGAGATACTTATTATACTCTTATGCCGTGTGCTGCGGAGCCGTTCCGATACGAGGAAGTATCAGCAGCAGCAGAGAGTAAGAGAGAGCGAGCGAGCTGCGCACCGGACGGTTGCTACACGGCGACTGAGTTCGCAGCCGGCGAGAGAGGTACAGGGCGCAGCCACGCTATACACTACTACTGCCGCCGCCGCAGCTGACGTCACAATCGAATATTTCGGATTTCGAGCGGAGGCTTCGCTCGCGCGTACGCCTGCGATCGATATAGCCTTTTTCGCCGACTCTCTCTCTCTCTCTCTCTCTCTCTCTCTCTCTCTCTCTCTCTCTCTCTCTCTCTCCCTCTCTCTCTCTGCTGCTGCTGCTGCTGCTGCTGCTATATGTACGCACGTCTATACCGTAACGCTCACCTCGACGCTCCAGCGCTATTTTCTCCTCGCCGCAGACGGTACTGCCTCGAGCCGGTGTGCGAGACGTGAGTGTGTATACTACTCGGCGAGTGATATAGACGGAGAAAAGCGGCTGCAGGATTTCGAGCGCGCGTTGACTAATACACCGGGGGGCGCCCGCGCCGCGGATCGATCCCACAAGCTCGTTCGCGCTTATTCTCTGCAGCCATCAGACGACGCGACGACTTGCAACATGGCGACGCAAACGAGCTTGCGCGCGCCCCACGTGTCTGCGAAGGCTTGAACATTGCCGCGTAAACAAAATCGAAGCTGCTGTGTATGTTGGATTGATGCTGCTTCTCTTCAAGGCTGTCTGCCGATGCTGCAGCAAAAGTGATTGATTGAGAGCTGCGCTTTGCAAAAAAGAGTCTGCATTCGTGATGGACTTTTTGCGGCGAGACTCGACGTTGAACAGCTGAGTAAGACCCAAAAAAGCGACTTCTTATACGCTGGTGTCTAACCAAACTCGACTTCTCGATGCACTGCTGCGGCGTTATTAATTCTTGACAACTTCGTACACATCTGCAATTCGAATGAATGTTGTATACATGGAAATAAAGTGCCTGTTCAAGTGGGAATTCAAATTGAGTATGCGTTCGCGCTGCGGATAAATCAGCTGCATCCTTAGTTTTTGTTTAAAAAACAAAAGAAGTTTATTTTCTTCGGCGACTTCAGTCGAGCTTGAAAAGTCAACAATCCGATGGAAGTTAAAAAAAATGCTACTTTACCGAGACGATGAAAAACAAGCTAATTTTAATCCGGCGAGCGTACAAACACAAGCGTATCTATTTTCTTCCTAACGAATAATTCGTTACATGCTCGCTGATGCATGACTCATCAATGATAGCTGTTTTTGTCGCGCGAGCGCTGCAAGTCTGTGCGCGCGGGAATCGATGCGAGATCCTTACGTCACGAGCTTCCTCCGCGATGGACTTACTTCCACGTAAATGACATAAGACGCTACGGACGAATACTCATAAGAGATGCAGTTGAATAACTCGCCACACACATGCACACGTCATAATCGGCTTGCGAGCCGTCGCGCATGTCGATTGACGCGTTTATTGCACAATCAACATTGATGAAAGGAAACTTTCTTCCTCCTGGCTAAAATGTACGTTTAAATAAACTTCTTTTTATTATCGAGTAAAAAGGACTGTACAAAACATTATTTCATTTCAACGTCGTCGGTTAAACCTAGTCAAGTTTTTTGCACTGTTCTTCGACGTATTTCACGGCCAGTTCCTGGATGCGAGAGACGTTCTCCGGCGTGCCGTGCTTGCTCTCGAAGTCGATGTACTTCTTGAATAACACCTTCATCTTTTTCGGGGGCAACCCCTGCGTTATAGCTCGGTCCAGTACTTTCCTGTAATACGAAAACAAATGACATCCGTCAAGGATAAGTTTTTCCACAAACATGCAAATTTAAATAATTGTAGTGCGCATCAAGCGTATGGAAGATTAACTTTTGTCCAAAAATGTTATTCTAGAGACCATATACAGTGTAGGAGAACGCGGTCAAAGTTTGAGAAATTGTACAAGTCAATCTATATATGTGTGTTTCAAGTAGATATCCACCGGCACGAGTGAGACGCGCCGGACCAATTACAGCCTTTAACTACTAGCACGTAACGAACCGTCGTTGTCTATTGTTACATTTTTCGCGTTGTAATGTTAAAAGTAGAATCTATTTTGAAGAAAAAAAACTATCGACAAATAAGTTTCAGTAAAACAATGGATTTCTATTTCTTTTTATTACCGGATTCACGTGTTTTTTGCATACTTGGATTTTCAATTAGCTGTGCAACTCCGCGCGTTTTCGTCACAACTTGGCATCCGCTTTGATAATTTGAAAAAAATTTCAACTGTTTTTTCTTTCTTCTTTCTTACCTCGCGATTTCGATGTCTCCCGATTTGACCAACGAATCGACATAGGACGACCAGACGTCCGTTCTCTTCGGATATGACGTCAGGACCTGTTCGAACAGAGTCTGCGCTCGCTCCTTGTCGCCGAGCCTGTTCTCCAGCTGCGCGAACCTCACCAAGAGATCGACATCTGCAACGAAAATCAACGGCATCGTCAACAACGAAAATTCAACCATAACTACATAATAAATCGTCAAAACAACAAAACTCACGCTTGGTCGCCGGCAGCGACTGCAGAGCTCTCTGCATGATGTGCCTGCTCTTGTCCTTCATGCCGATCTTGAGCAAAGCGGTACCGCAGCTGATCCACGTCTCCGGGTTCTGCTTGAACTTGGCGATCATCGCGCTGGTCAGCTTCTCCAAATCGGCCTGCCTGCCAGCGTCGCCGTGGACGGTCAGCATGTGCGTGTACACCTTCTGCGCGTCGTTAGTCTTGACGGCCTCCTGGAATACCTCATTGAGTGACTCGGCGGTGCCGAATCGCGACTCGAGGTTCAGCCAAGCCTGCCAGACGTTCAACCGCTCGTCCTCTTCGCGAAAGTTGATTGTCTTTAGGGCTCGTCTGGCCACTGCTCGAGCCTTCTCGATCTCCGTCGCCTGCAGGTGGTACGCCATGTACTGCATCCAGACGAGTGAGCTGTCCGGGCTCGAGAGTACCAGCCGATCGAATTGATCGACCGTTTGAGGTACCTGGCAGCTGGCCAGCGCCTCCTCGCGCTCGCGGATTTCGCGTTCTTTTAGTCTCTCCTGTTCTCGCCTCTCAGCCGGCGTGAGCTTCTTCTTCTTCGGCTTCGAGGAATCCTCCATTTGCTCCTCGTCCTCGCTTGAGCTCGAGCTGTCTTGAGCCACCTGACCGGTCGTCGAGCTGTCCCACTGGAAACCGCACTCGGGTATGGCCAGGGTTTGCGTTGGCTTTGTGTTGACAGCCTTTGCGGCTGGTTCCACTTCCTCCTCTGAAACTTCTTCGTCGTCCGAGCTTTCTGCGGATTTTATCACTTGCTCGCTTCTCTTCCTCTTGTTTGGCTTCTTCTCATCAATCAGTTGGGCTTTAACTTTCTTCCTTTCCGCTGGTTTCGCGGGTTCAGCTGCTTCTTTCTTCACTTGCTTCCCTTCGGACTTCTCTTCTTTGATTTCTTCGTTGACCTTTAAATTCTTCGATTTCTTGGCCACAGAAACTTTTTCATTGCCGTTCTGAGCTTCCAGCTTGCGCTTCTGTGGTTTTTCCAACTCACGTGGAATATGAATTTCAAACGAAGATTTCAGCATACATATGGGCAGGAGTATGTCGGCATCTTCGCCGTTCAGTACACCGAAACATCTTACTTTGTCTCGAATCTGATAGGGCGTCAAGTCTGGGACAATGTCGTTGAGGTGTCGCCTGGATGGTAATGTGACCAACGTACCCTTTCCTTGACCTTTGAGAACTACCAGCACAAACCAGTCTGTGATCAATACGATTTCTCCTCTCAGTTGAACGCCCACTGGTATCTTCGCCAGTTTGTTCTGCTTGATGCTTATGCCGTTCATAATGCTGCGGATCAACGTTAATTCTACATACTCGTGAGGATAATTTATCCACAAAACTGACCCTTCCACCTTTTGTCCTGGCACGACGTTTCCAGTGAAATGGCTCGTCCTGACGATACCTTTCACATTATTCTCCAGCTTCAAAATTAGACCATGATCCATGACACTTTCTACGCTGCCCTTAATTCGTTGTCCTATGCTGAGCTTCGAAATCGGTTTGCTGGTGTAATAGACGTTCCTCGACAGTTCGGTAACTTTATTGAGATAAGAACTCAGTACATCGACTGCCGTCATCATTTTCACGTCGTGCTCCGAAACACTTTTCCATACTTTGCTCAGCTGCGTTGTCAAGCTGATTTCTTGGGAATCCTTTTCGATTCTTGTTACTTTTCCAATAAGGATTTGATTCTCGTACATGGACTCTATATTACCCGCGCTGGCAGCGGGAACCGTTCCGAACTTTGACGACTTCACCAGAGGCATCAGGACTTTTACCGACTCTTTGTGTATCTTCTTAACAGAACACATTACAGTGTCTTCGGGTTTCAAGTCGTGGATTTTGTAGGTTTTCTCTGGAGCAAATGTTGTACTCAAAATCAGAGTTGGCATTGTAGAAAATACAATAGCAGTTACGGATTCTCCAGCCACGGTTTTGGATGCCAATAGCTTGCCAACTTCGTAACAAGGTGACATGTGTCCCGCAGGGAGATACGCCGTTGGAGCCTCTTCACCATAATTTTTTAGCCGAAGTTGAACACCTTCAGCTGAAGAGTCTGTTACAATTCCTTCGACTACATCTCCGATTTTGAACTTGGTGTTTTGTGCTTTAGCACCTTTTACAAGTGACAATATCAGTTTGGTTTCTCTCACATCTACATCCTTAATGACTGTTGAAACTGTTTGTCCAACAACCATGTTCCACTTTGCAGATGCAGTATTGTTGTTCAAAAACTTCTTTGGTATGAAGCCCTTTACACCATCAAAAAACCGAATCAGTATTCCTGCATCTGTGATTCTTGAGACTGTACCATCGTGAACTGCATCTGCTTTGGCATCTTCCATTTTACACAAAATTGGTAATTTGCTTTCTATCAGCGATTTTTTAAGCGTAAAGATGTTTTTTACAGATGTTTCTAAAACCCTTGCTGTCACATTTTGACCCACTTTGAAAGTGGCTTTATAACCTGGATCAGAAACCTGATCAGCAGGAACAAAACCATTCCGTGTACCTAAAAAGTAAGAATCATTAAAAATATGTTGCAAAAATATCAATCAAAGGTATGTTAATAAAAAGTCAAAGTCAAATATTTACCACTTGAGACAGAAATGTATCCGTTCTTTTTGATTTTAGTTATTTTAACTTCCACAACATGTCCAGGTTGTAAAATTGTTTTATTTACAACTGTTTTTTCAATCACTTTTTTTTCCATTGAGCATATGTACACCCTTGCAATTGAGTCATAAGCCAATATTTTACATTTGTGAATAGAATTTTTGGTAAATACAGAATCAATTTTTTCAAACTGCACCTCAGTACGTTTTAGGGGAACATATCCTTGTATACCCTTTTTTAATTGTAATATGATTCCTCTTGAATCTTTGGATACAAATTTTGCTTTTGTTATAACATCACCAATTGCCAATAATTTTTGTTCTGCTTCTTGTGGTAACAAACTGAAGTATCCAAATTTCACAGTAGGTACAATGTAAAGAAGGGTTCCAACTAATTCTTGTCCTTTCTTAAATGAATCAAGTGAATTTTGTAGATACAACTGATTAATATAACCAATACTGTTCTCACCAAACTCAACTTGCAGCCCATTTTTCAACACTTTTTTTACTGTAAGAGCAAATTGTGCTGTGGGAATTAAAGAGTCCAAGGATGTAATATTTGTTTCAACAGTATCCAAATGTTTAGTTTTAATTGAAACTTTAGCTGTGTATATATTTTCTGCAGTTTTTACATCCTTTACAGCACATATAATTTGCTTTCCAACAAATAACTTAGTTTCTTCATCCGCTATATCTTTTATTGATAAAAATGCTCTAAAATTTTTCAATCCAGTCTCTAAAACGTAGCCATGATCTTCAACACTACTAATACTCAACACAACTTTTGAACGCTTTACTAGAGTACCTGGATTCAAACTTTGGTTGATCAATTGTGGTTCTAACGATACAGAAACTTTTTTAGTATTGGGGTTAAATGATTTCACGTAACAAACTACATAATCTCCTTCTTTGTATAAATCTGACATTGGCTTAAATTCTTCAGATATTTCTTCATTCTTAGCAATACTTTTTAAAGAATTTGTGTAACTGTCACTAATATCTGTAGCTTGCAATTTGGCACTTATTTGTCCAGGAAGTGATACAAACGCATGGTAGTCAGTCACTCTAAATATTCGACCAACTATAACCATGCCTTCATGCAATGATGAAAGTCTTAAATTCTGAGCTGTATTTGCAACTAATGGTCCATCATCTGTAGATGCTACTTCTTTTGTTTTGTTAGGTTTAGATCTTGGTTTCTTTGCTTTAATTTTTGTTCGTTTCGAAAACAACTGCAAAAATAGAAATTATTAGAATTTACAATTTACCATTAGTTTAAAAACAAAAGTTAGATTGTCTTACATTATTTGAAGGTTTGATGACGGGCTTCTTGCCACCCCGAGGAAAACTTTTTAATATCATCTCTAAAAAGAATTACAAAATTTTGTAAGTCAAAAAATACAGTGTTGGGAAATTCAGAGGAAATTTTATTTTGTATGCACAAACAGGTTATTTTGCTAAACTTTTAATAAGGATTTTAATTACTTAAGATTAAAACTGTAGAACTGCACGTAAATTAAGATAATTTAAAGATAATAAAATACTTCTTGAATCATTGACTTACTTCTTATAATTGAGTTTTTTCTTTAAAATATCAGAATTGACACGTTTGTTTTCTTCTCCTGATCGCAAACACACTTCCGTCTTGCCGACATCCAAACGACACACGTGCGTCTAAAGGAACAGTGAAGTGAACACGATTTTTTGTAGGTTATATTGCCCTGCATATATCCTCAAATATTCCAATTCCTTATTCCATATTTCCATTGCAGTTCTACATGGAAATAAAGTGCGCATAAAACTAATGCGCAGCTGCATGAATTATATAGGTATTAGTACCTACATATATCAGCCAATAAGTGAATAGGAACTAAATGACGTCGTAAAAGCGGTAAATTCAAATGAATTTTAATGAAAAATGCCTTAAAATAAATAAAATGACTTGATTAATTATTATCAAAATATAAATGTTCCTATAAGTACATATATTATCTTTCTTATCTTCTATTTTTTATTTTACAAATTATATGGCTCAGTGTACAATTGTAAAATTCCTTTCTTTTTCTTTCCTTTTTTGGAAAATCCTGCCGTCTAGCATTGATGTATTTTTTTAGATATCTTAATCAAATGTAAGTTGTAGTTCATATTGTACACAAACTAATGCATCATGTGGACTGTTCAAATGCACTGGTTTTTATCGTACTGTATAACTGGTTTATTGAACAATTTCTCTTCTTCCGGCAAAGAATTTAATAACAACTATAAGTACACATGTAAAAAAGAATTGGATTTATGATAAAGTAAAGTTTGACAAAAAAAATCGTAAATAAATGTATTTAGTAACTAATTACTTTACAATAGAGCATCAACAACTTATGTATATTTACATTTTGAATCGCAAATATTTATGAACATTATTCACTTCCAATAGTTTTTCAACAAGCTAGTTCAAAAAAATTTCGTCATTTTTTAGTTTTTTTGCCAAGTGGTGAGGTTGTGTTTTGATCATTTAGTATATTGTATGGTTTGTCTTCCTTTCTCCAAGGAGATCTCACTCTCAAAGATTCTTCGAATTCTTTTTGTTTTTGTACTAGTACCTGTGAACTAACTTCATTTTGTTTATAATTATAAAGTAGTGGGTCTTTATCCATACGGTCAGCTACTTGAATCTTTTTTGGATCTTGGTTTGGTCTTTGTAGCAGCACGTCTTCAGTATATGTTATTCTTGGAGGAATCAATGCTGCAGCTGCATATCTGTTCTCAGCATTGAGAAAGTTGAATGTTGAACATGCTTTAAAAACTGACACTATTTCGGTTGAAATATCATGTTTTTTGAATAGATCTTTAAGATTCAGCAAGAATGGGGCATTATATGGATAGTCATCATCCAATCCGATGACAAGAATATCCAGTTTTGGTTCAAGATTCAAAAGCAGAGAAAAAGACTCTTCATTCATGTCAGGAGATGCAGCAATGTTCCAACTCAACGTAGTTTTTGGAAAAATGACCATAGGTCCTATGATCCTTACTCCATTATTTAATATAAATCCATGCTGAAAAATAAATGTTTTAAAATTATGCGGGGTAAAATCACATTAATAAAAATGAAATAAAATTGAATGTAATGAGGAATTACTTGACTAATATTATCAATCATGAGCCCATAGTCAAAGTTATTATTCAGAAGCGTCACAGTAGTTTTTCCTTCTCCTTCATATGATGGGCGTATGGATGTTAGGTGCATACACCTATATTTATTTAAATAGTATTAAAATAAGAAGTGCAACAAAATGATTTTATATACATATCCTTACCTTTTTAACAAGCTTGCAGAATGCGAATTTATCAACTTCCTAAATAAAACAGACATGCTACCAATGCTACTATAAAATTGTAGTGGTTAAAAATCCAAAATTCTTTCACAAAATTCACTACTATATTTTCGATATAAAACTATTGTTATGCATAACAAAATTTGTGCAAGCTACCAGGTTAGAGTAGTATAGAATCACGTCTGCATAGAATGTATATGTACATGCGCCTGATGTCAGCAGAAGAGAAACCATGCGCACTAATTTGCATAGAAAACGTCGGAACGAAAAATTGGAGCAGGGCAGGGCCAATAAAAAACACGCAATTGTACCGACTCGTTCCTATAGTTCCAATTTCTGACTCCCCCACCTCTCTCCAAATCGCGAGCGCCGAGCAGCCATAAGTGCGCGTCGCCATCTTGGAAGAGGTTACTTTTTTACTCCTTGATCTCTTCTGAGGCATTCTCAGCCCTTTTGCCATGGATATTTATTAAAAACCGACGACCCTACACTTTCTCGCTGTCATAATTGTTTGCAGGTTCAATCGTTCGTACTCGCAAATAGTTTTTCAATAGCAAAATGTCGCTGTTCAACAAGCCCAAACGAAACATCCGCCGTCGACACTTCAACGACGAGGAAGAGGACAACGAAAACAGATCAATGGAAACCGAGGACATGCAGATCCTTAAAAACAAAGTTAAGAAGAAGGATAAGCCTAAACAGACTCTCCTCAGCTTTGGGGACGACCTAGACGAAGGTAAGAAGTGTAATTTGTCATCTTTGTACTTGTGCATGCATCAGTCTTGCAATGTTTCTGTTTTTGTTGTGTTCAACTTAAATCATTTCACTGAATGCTATAAAACAATTTGACCTACTTATGGATTAGGAATAAATTTGTGTTTTTAAATACTTAAATGATAAGTTATGCAAATAACTTAACATCGTGTTATTTTTTTAATCAAGTCAGATTACTGCACTCAGTAGTCCTAATTAGTAGTTGTGATATATTATCATATAATACAATATCCAATCAGTTTTTTTATTAGCATAAGTTGTATTTACAAACGATTAAAGAATTAAACTAAAAGCATGCAACATGAATATCCTAACAAATGTCTTTTATTCTTTATTATAAATTATCAGATATTGACATTAAAGTTTCAATAATTTTCAGCTGATGAGGGTGAGGTTTTTAAAGTGAAGAAATCGTCCAGAAGCAGGAGGCTGATGAAACAACTCGATCAGGAGAGGAAGAAAAAGAAAGGTGAAGAGAAAATGCAAGTGGATTCTGACTCAACGAACATGTCTAATATGCAGGAAAAAGATTTAGAAATAAAAACAGATGATCTAGTAGTAAGCTATCTCTATGATGTTATTATAATAAATACTCTTGTAGTCAAATCTTTTATATTGTCTTGGCCGTGATGAAAAAATGCCAAAATCACCTTTACAGAGTGGTGTCCTATTGTTGAAAGTTTGGTCTTTTTTCTCTATTAAAATTGAACTTGAATGAGGAAATCGCGCAGATTCATATAGTTTCCAATTTTAGTATCATACCAAATGCTAACATCAAAAATTTTGTAACAGGTTAAAATAAAAAATACTGGTCCAATGATTTTAAATGGTCGAGATGCCCTTACAGCTGGTAAGAATGATTACAGTTCTGAAGATGAAGTAGACAACCAAGGACCTGTATTTCAAAATAAATCGGATCGATCAGAAAATATGAAATTTTTCCTCCAAAGTAAGATAATTGTTAATAATATTTGCAAAATTATATTTTGACAAATCAATAATCCGTAATATAACTTTTTTATAGGTGGTTGCATACCAGATGCCGCGATGATTCATGCAGCAAGAAAACGTAGACAAAAAGCTAGAGAACTAGGCCATGATTACATTCCAGTTGAAGAGCAAAGGTTAGATTTTCATTGAAAAAATATAATATTATTTGTTTATTTAATATTCAAAGTTCTAATTAAACGTCCTACACTTTTTAGTGATGAAAAGGGAAATTCTAGATTAGTCAGAGAAGAAGATCATGATAGAAGTGATGATGAAGATTCTCAGGAGAGAATAAATATGACTGTTGATACAGATGCTCTAGACAAAGAAAAACGACGACAAGCTTTTCTAGATTCGCAAGCGCCAATAGTAAAAGGTGGGTTAACAATTTAATAAATAAACTTGAAGTTCAAATAATACAAGCATTTTCAGATAATCAATAATGTAATTATTTTTTAAATTATATTAAAATTAATTTATGATTAAAAATTCTTTGTTAAACAATAAATTTGGCAATTGTTCAATCGCGATTTAAAGTCTGATTATTATTAATAATTTGAATTCAAGAATGTTCTGTAGTACTAATTGCATTTTTAAACTTTAGACATAGAATGATCTCTATGAGCATATAGCAGATAAAAATTGCTCGTAGAGATCATTCTATGTCTAAAGTTCTAAATAACAACGAGCATTAGAGTCTCTAAACACTATAATTGCATTTTTCTTTTGCTTAAAGTGTCTGATGAAGAAAGTGAACCAGAGGAAGAAGAATGGGAAGTTCAACAAATAAGAAAAGGTGTTACGGGAGCACAGGTATTATAGAACTTGTTAAAAATTGTTCTTTACTCAAAAGGCAAGGGTTATCAACATTATTTACCCTCATCTCTTAACGTTTCAGATTGCAGCCGCCCATCAAGATTCTATGGCACAATATAACGCATTAGGAATAGGTCCCAGTCATATGATGGAATCTGGAATTCCAATGATGACATCTTCTATCATACCAGCAGCTCCGCCACCTCCTATGATACAGCCACCAGATCCTACAAAATGCGTGCCAGTTACTGCTGATGAAGTATTAAGTAAAATGCGTGAAAGGTACTTATCGATTTTTTCAAGTCCTTTTTTTCTATGCAACTATATTTTGTTTTCGTACAGAATAAGATGTCTGTGTTTGTTTCTAAAATTTTAAAATGCGTGTTAGATATTCAAAAAGAAATATTGATAGTAATTCATTTTACCCATTTCATAGTTTTATTTTAAGTTTTAAAAAGTTTGATCTTGGTTAACTAATCAAAATGCATTATTTGACATTTCGATTATTGCGAAAAATACTTACAATTGCAATTTTAAAAAAGCTAAAAATTTATAAATTTAACTTTTAAAAGTTATTTAAACGCAATAACTAAGTAATTCTATTTCATAGATTGAATAATTTACGAGAAGTTCATCGCCGACACGAATTAAATTATGATGCTGTGATACAAGAATTGCTTCAAAGTAAGAAGGAATTAGAAGAAGGTGAAAATCGAGCACCAGAGATGGCTCAACGCTACAAATATTACCAAGAGTTGCGTGGGTATGTCACTGACTTGGTAGAGTGTCTTAATGAGAAGGTGGGTTTACAAATTAGAAAAAAATCAAAAACGATGTTAATCGAGAAACTCAAAATTTTTCCAAAACAGCAACGTATTTTATAACAACAGAAAATAATTCATTTAAATAAAACGCATACACATCAATTCATACTAATAATTTTGAAATCTCACTTATTTACTTGTACTGAAAACTCAATTTGAAAATTTAGAAAATTTTGATGTGTCATTTATACCTGCATCCACAAATTTTATTTTTTTTACAATATTTATGTAAACATATATGTATTCACATTGATACGTATTTGTAAGTAGATTTACAAAATCTCACCTATACGAGATTGAATCTAAATCAAAATTGACGCTTTAAAAGGTCAAATAGTCGCACACACATTTTTCAAACAAATTAATACAACATTTCTTGTCTTTTTTTTATTTATGACCAGCTGCCTATGGTTGCTGCGTTGGAGTCTCGTTGGGTAGATCTATACGGCGACCGATCGACAGAACTAATGGAAAGAAGAAGACAAGATACAAGAGATCAAGCAGAAGAAGTGACAAGCGCTTCAAGTCAGTTATTTTATTTCTTTAATGATAAAATATTTATTTTCTTTGATTCGTTTATATTCTTCGACTATCATTAATTATATTTGATTCGTTTATATTCTTCGACTATCATTAATTATAAGTAAAATTAAACTGATGAATTATACGTAAAATTAACTGACAATTCAATTCAAAACATTCATTGAAAATCATAAATGGATATACTTAACAGAATAATTTTATGTATACAGGAGGGCCAATTTTACGAAGAGGCCCTGAGGATGATGCGCGCATGAGAAGAGCCACGGAAAGAGAAGGCAGAAGAGCACGCAGACGGAGAGCTCGAGAACTGGCTCCAGTATTGCCCAGGCATATGGATGGCATGTCTAGTGACGACGAAGTTACCGAACAACAAAATCTTATTTTTCGGCAGTTTAGAGGTATATTTTTTATATTAAAAACAAATCAAATTTCTATACTTGATAACAATTACAGAGATAAGATCTCAAATTTTTGATTATTTTACTTGAAGTATATAAATTCATGGATGAACCTAATTATTTATGTTATATTTAATTAAGACGCTAAGAAAATTTACAATAATTGAAGAAAAATCATAACGTGCAAAATTTCTCGTAAAGACGTAAATTAGTATAGTAGTATAGCAGAATTTGAATTTTTTTAACAAGAAAAAATATTGTCTGATAGTAGATTAGGATTAAAACATTATCATTTCTGAAAATTTATTTTTCTTCGTATGTGTAGACGAAATCGAAAAAGAATCCCGAGAACTTTTTGCCGACGTTGAAGAAGATTTTTGCACAGTTCGAGGAATTTTGTCAAAACTCGAAGACTGGAGGACGACTGATTTAGAGTCTTACAATGACGCTTATGTTCCTCTTTGCATTCCAAAAATAGTGTCTCCAATTATACGCCTTCAACTTATCACATGGAATCCGATTATGGTAAGTAAACGCTTCTATTATTTATACACTTAAAACTCTACAAACCCAGTTCGTGATTAGTAACGTTTCCAAGACTTCGATCAAAATTATCAATAGTTATAGATATCTGCACGTATTTCCCCAATTTATTATGAGTTAATTCCCGTTCGCATAAGAACGACTCATTTGATTATATAGAATAACATATTACCCAAACCTTTGATATTAAAAATAGACGAGCTAAAAAATTTTCCAAGAAATAACTGTATACGATGTCTTGAAATGAGTCATATTCAAACACTCTAACGTATACAACTAGATTTTTTATGCTTAACTTTTTAGGAAAGTGCTGAGCTTGAAAGATCAAAATGGTACAATACCTTACTTTTATATGGTTTGGATATGAAAGAGACTGAGGAATCACTTCGTTGCGATCCAGACGTTCGGTTGATTCCGTCAACAATTGAGAAAATAGTCGTTCCAAAATTAACAAGTATGCAATCTCTAATCATAAATAACATTTTCAAACCATGTAGAATTGTTATCTTAAGTAACACTTATTTTTTTAGCGATTGTCGAGAAAATATGGGACCCAATGTCAACGTCACAGACGCTGCGTCTAGTCGGTCTGATTAATCGTTTAATCAGAGATTATCCAAATTTAAATGAAACTAGTAAACAGCTAGAAACTCTTTTTAATGTCATATTCGAGAAAATAAAAGCTGCTGTGGAGAATGATGTTTTTATTCCAATATTTCCCAAACAGTTCGTATAACTTTTTGCGTAATCACTTATGCTACAATTTTCACTGAATCATCATTAATATTGTTGTAATATCAAACATTTTAGAATAATGGATACGAAGCATCAATTTTATCAACGTCAATTTGCTATGGCAATTAAGTTACTTCGAAATTTGCTGAGTTGGCAGGGCCTATTGGGCGATCTCAAACTAAAAAATATCGCCTTAGGATCGTTATTGAATAGATATCTTGTGGCTGGATTGCGAGTTTCGCCTCCTGTCGATGCTCTTACCAAAGCGAACATGGTATGCCACTTTTATTGAATCATATATCAAGATATTAAATTAAAAAATTATGGATTTTGAGCGAAAAATGAAAAATAACTTTATTTTTAATAGATCATGAGTACACTACCTCGAGCATGGCTACAGGGAGAAACGATCGAACATTTGAAAATGTTCGCAACGCTCATTCGCCAACTCAGTGAACAACTTGATCAAGCTAATCCAGCTCACAAGTAAGTTTTTCGACGATGTTTCGCTGCATGAATATTGTGTATAAACAGGTTTTCGAATCGAGCTTAAATTCTCGACTCATAATATTGATTTGGTTTTGCTTTTAATGTTTGGCGATGAGTATACGTTAGTTCGTATTTCTCTCGAAAATTTCCCCGTGTTTATATTAAAGATTAAAATTTCGAAATCTTTCGCTTAAAATTTCATTGCAATAATTTTGATTAAAACAATTTTTTCACTTTGTAGCGAGGCATGGGAATACTCGAAATCTATCTTGAAGATAATCAGACCTCTGTAAATAGCCGCGACGAATACAACGTCGAGACTTTCATCAAGTGACTCAATGATGTAAATCAATGGAATTATTTGAACGGTCGATGCGCGGCGACAAGTGGGACTCATCGATCGTTAAATTAATTCAACGTTCAAATTAACTAATGTCTTCATTTAACAGTTTTATAACTTGTAGATACGTCGATTTTGAATCTTGTACATAATAAAATACGAAAAATGCCTATTAGACGATTGTAAAGTCTCTCTGCTATCGAACACTCAGTTAGTTAGTCGGAAAGTGTCTCTCCCTCTCTTTTCTCTCTTTCTCTCCCGCTCTTTCTCTCTCTTTCTCATTCTCACGCGCTGATAGGTGAGAGGTCAGAAGTCCCCATATCTTAAATCTTATCTCTCTTTTCCTATTATAACAATCGCCGGCCTATAAATAGCGCGCGAGGTCTTTCCCCGAGTTTTGCAGCATTGACTTTCATCCATCACATCAGGGCCGGCTCCCTCGGAATCAGAAAATTTCGTTACATTATATTATCGCTCTCGTCTCGTGCGTAACTGCTGCTCAGACTGCTGCCAGTGTTAAGTGCTTGACTACTCTTGTTCGTTTTTCCATTGGCTCTCGGAGTCGCGATTGAGCCGCTCCGCCGATCGAGTACAAAGTATCAGTGAAAACAACGTAGGAAGAAAAAGACGGCCTCATTGAGGTCATCACCGGACTTCTACAGAGCAGTCCGCTCGCAGCTGCGTGACCTCTGTCACACAACATGAGGCGTCAAAGTGAGTTCATCGACGATTTTTAATAGAAATTTATCTGATTTTATTTTTTTTCCCCTACATTTCGCATTCTAAATCTTTCTACGCATACGTTGTTCGAATCCTAATTTAATATTTGAATTTCCTCTTTATTTGATGAGCGAAACGTTAAAAAATTTTCATTTTCAATTTTGCTGTTTTAAAATTTTAGCTACAGATCGTTCAAAGAGAAGTGGGTTCAGTGGTAGTTCAAAATGTACAACTACCTTGTGCATCGCGTTCCTTTTTCTTACCCATTTGACTTTCGAAAGTGCGGAGGCTTTATTCAGGCCCGGAAAAGAATACGTTTTTGAATACGAAGCAACATCAAGCTCTGGTGTACTGGTACCATCAAAAGCACAATCGTCATGGGGCTTTTCCGGAACATTGATAGTCCAGGTAGATGAGGACGCTGCGTGGATGCAGGTAAGTCGCTTGATCGTCTTTTAATTCAGAAACGATCGTAGACTTGCGTCGAGATAATTAATTTTTTTCTTAAAGTTTGAATCCTTGAAAACGAAAGTTTCGAACGGCGTAGAAGAGCTCGATATGAAAAATGAAGCTATAGAATTAGGAGAATCTACAAATGACCTACTAAAGCCTTTCAAAGTTCGTTATAAATCGGGACAAATCACGAATTTTAGTGTAGACGCTAATGAGGCCGTATGGGCCACTAATATCAAACGAAGTATCGCAGGAATTTTGCAACTTGATTTGGCATCTTTGGAAACACAAGCGGCCTTTCACTCCATGGAAGTAAGATTCAAAAAATTGACTTAAACCATGAAATATTTTTCAAACAATTTTAGAGTATATGCATACATGAATATATTTTATTTATTAAATTATATTTTAATGTGAGTCATCTATTAATTTAAATAATTTTTAAGATGAATCATTATGGCCAGTGTACAATTGAATATGTTGTAACTGTTGAATCTGACAGTAGACGAGTGGTACGCAAGTCAGTAGATCCTCGAACATGCACAGGTCATTCCCATCGCACTTGGAGTAATGTACCCAGAATGCCTTGTCCCAGCAGTGATCAAGTAATTAAACAATTCGTTTTCTTATAATACACATATGTGTCAATAATTTTATAATTAATTAACTGTTATAACGTTTCTAATAGAACCCAATATTAAAATCCAGCGAACGGTTTTATGAAATCTCACTTATTGATGGCGCAATGAAGCTCCTAAGTGTCAATGCTACAGGTGAAATTTATGTACAGCCATTCCAAAGCCTTGGAGAAGCTCATTTTTTAATTAACAAGTGGGTTAAGAAAAGAAAAAATGATTTTTTTTGCTCTAGGCAAAAAAATACATAAGTATGCGGCCGCGGATGCACAATGGATCAATCTCGGCGAGTGCGACTTTTTCGTCCTCGGCGAACTTTGGCGACCCCGCACCGCTCGGAACCAAAGTACTCCTCGGGTCCAAAGGTTCGCTCTCGCCAAGATGATCCATTTTGCGTCCTTGGCGCATAATGTACTATTTTAGTATAAACACTGTAATAATAATATGTAATTGTATTTTCAGTCAAAAAATAAGATTGATATCAGAGAAAGATCAAAAAGTGACTATTCCATCAGCAAATTTTCAAACAAAGCACACGCAGCATGAGCTTCCTGGAGATGATTTGACTCAAGGTCGAGGAACTCCCGATAAAGCAAATGTTTTTAAATCTGTAAGTGAAATCATCTCAGTTTTATATGAAATTATCTAAATTTTTTACCATGTCAATGTAATTTTATAAAACTTTTTTCAACAAATATATTTTTATTTAGATCAGCAAGCTTTTGGATCGTTTGAGCCAGAGATTAGAAAATCCTGGCTTGGACACTGAAATTAATAATCTACACAATACAACGATTTCTGTTTTGCTGTATTATCTTAGCATGCTAAACAGAGCCGATTTACAAGCTGCTTTTAACAACATATCTGGAACTAGTTACAAAGAAGAAACTGTGAGGTAAATTTTACTTGCTACAGAAAAAGCTTCACTTATGAACCAAGGAATGCTTGAATTTTAAAACTTTTTATTTTTACACTTTAGAAACATGTTTCTGGAAGCACTACCACAAGTAGGAACCACAGAAGCAGCCTTGTTTGTATTGGAACTTATTCAATCGCAAACGGTTTCAGATATAACTGCAATACAATTGTTAACACACCTTCCTTTCCACGTTCGTAAGCCTGATGTACAGTTACTCTTAGGACTCCAACCTTTGCTGAATCTTCACAACAAAATTTCTTCAGAAGTACAGCATACAGGAATACTTACTTTTGGAACTTTGGTTTACAAGACTTGCCTCTCATTCTGCCCATATGAGATGCTTGATGACTATGTTAAACTATATTTGGATAAATTTACAGGTAAATTTTGTGATAGTATGAATTAATAAGCAAATAACAATACTATTTAGACTAAATGCCCATATTTTGTTATAGAAAGCAAAGAATATGAGAAGAAAATGGTTTGGTTGGAAGGCTTGTCTAATATTCAACTTGGCAGAGTAGTTGAATTCCTTGAACCCATAGCCAGTGGAAACAGTGCGGAATCTCGACATCTTAGGGTTCTTGCTGCATGGGCTTCTTTACCAACAGCTCCACTACGACCTGATGTGGTAGGTGTTATAATTGATAAAAATGTACTTTTATTAAAGTCCATGTTGCATTTTAAAATTTATTTTTTAGATATATCCCGTTTATTGGCCTATTTTAGTCAATCGTACAGAGCATTTAGAGATGCGAGTAGCTGCATTAACGCTTCTTATAGTTTCCAATCCAACACCAAGTCGTTTAATATCTCTGTATTGGTATCTTAAAGGAGAGCCAAGTCGCCATCTCTACAATTATTTCTACACAACTTTGAAATCAATAGAACGAACTAAATTTCCATGCTATACACACATGTTAGTGAATAGTACATAATTATAGCGTTTTAGCATTATTAAATCCAAATATCTTTTAAATTTATATCGTGACTTGTGTATTACAGGGGTGGAATCGCTGCGCAATTTGCTCGAATTCTTCATAAGCCAGTACCTAATGAACATATCATCACTGGAAACTATCTATTTGACTACCAAGATTCAAGGAGAAATTTTGGTGCTCTTATTAATGGAATAGTCATTGCTAATTCTCTAACAAACATCCCAGAAGTCGCTTATATTACTTTGCATAACCATGGATCTGGGCTTGATTTAAATCATGTAGCTGTAAGATATCATTTTTTTTTCTTGCTGAAGAAAATTATTTTTTGCCTAGATTAATATTGTTTTTTTTTAATTTTATAGTTATATATTAAAGCAGAAGGACTGTTACATGCGATTTCGACAAATGTAAACGATATGAGCTTTTCTACTCGAGTTGAAGACATTCTCAAACAATTTAAATTCAAACATCAACCAAACAGCCCTGTGCATCTCGAAATCATTGCATATGTTCAACAAAAAGCTGTATTATGTTTGCATCTAAATCAAACAAATCTTATCAAAGCATTTAAGTGTCAGTTATTTATTTCTGCATAACAATATTTTTATTAATTATTAAATAATAAAATATAATTTTGTTAAATAGATGTGTCAACTTTACAAGACAGCACATATCATGTTTATCAAAGTATGGAGTTCCATGTCAATCAACAAAGAATTCATGTTCCTTTAACAATGGAATCCATTCAAGTAACAGACTTGGGTACCAATGTACGATTAGCAGTAACCGCTAATTCTTTATTTTCAATGAGAGGAAATTTCACTCACATATCAAATGGTCGTAACAATCATGTCATATTAAGGTAAATTTTTATTTTTACATTAGTTATTTTTTAGTTATTTTATATAAATAATTTTGTGTTATTAATCAGCTTTTTGTTTTTACAGAACATCAATACATGGCACACAAGTTTTGGAAAACTATAATCCTTTCAATGACCTCTGGCACGCAGCAGAGAGAGCTCAATCAATTCATGGATATTTACCTGTTAACATAACATTTGGATTCCAAGAAAAATTATTCTTTTCTTATAATACACCAGAAGACAAGTTAAGAGCTGGATTAATTGCACACGTTAGAACAGTAACAAATATTAGAGGGTACAAAGTACAATCCAAATTAGACACCCTGTGTTCAAATTGTGTAGATTTGTATACTGTAAAACGTTTACCACATAAAACAAGCACAGTAAGATATTAAATCAAGCAATTTTTAATTTGTCTTTTCTATGCTACTAATAAAATTATTTCTTTTAGTCCAATAACATCTTTGTATTCAAAGCCCCAGAGCTCGGAGGATTATTTGGAGTAACAGTATTTGATTGTGAAGATAGGATTCCAACAGAGGAATTCATGATTGCTGATGTTTTATCCTCACATCAAAGTAACTGTCGCATTTGGCCTCTGTTGGAGACTGTATTACTAGGACTTCATTTCTTTGACTATTTGTCTTACGTTCCTCCAGTAGGCAGCTGTGGTTTGGAAGTATATGTTGAACCAATAAGTTCACTATCATCAGAGGTGCAATATCGTTCTTTTCAAAAAGTGATAATTTATTTAAACGATACTTTATTAGTTTTTAATAAATACTTCGAATTTCAGATAAGATTTGAATACACGAAAAAAGATAAATATCACATGCTAGCTTTAACTAGAAGACATCTCAATAAAGTCGAAATTCTTCAACAATGGAATATTGCTATTGCATATGATATAACAAGTTGGATTTCAGATACACTAAGAATTAAAGCAAGTAAAAGTAGTTCTCCCAATGAGAAAGTGATGAAGGTAGAAAAGCATAGATTTATTGCTTTATTACATTAAACTTTCCATGTGGTTATCAATAGAATCGAATACTTTTTTTAGGTTTGTATTGAAGGAGAAAGAGAGACGCCATGGGATTGGGACTTTTTGAGCACAAAACCAAGCGAACCTTCTTCTATTAAGCTCAATATAATCTGGGGCCCAGCAGATTCAGCAAAAGGAAAATGCAGTGGATCTTCGTTACTTATGCAATTAACTGGTGAAGTGACTGACGAGCAAATAGCAGACAGCAAAAAAGACATTTGGCCTTACAATGAATGCCAAGCTCAATCAAAAGACAAGACATTTGTGCCATATACCGAAGCTTGTTATGAAGCTTCTAGAGAAATGTCAACATTAAGAAAGTATAAAATATCCATTGCACATGAAAATGTAAGTAATGTACAAACGATACCTGCAATGATTGATCTTGATTTATAATTTTAACATGGTTCTAAAATTTTACAGCTTCCAACCGAACTTTTAAAATTAGGTTGGAAATTGCGAGCGCTTTACGATTTAGTTGGGGGTAACAGTAGCAAAAAATCTCCTAATACAGATGAAATGGCAGTGGTTGCAACATTTCCAAAGGATTCTAGTAGCGGTGAATTATTATTCAATGGAGAAAAAATTAAAACTGAATTCAGCAGTAGTTTTATAAATAGTATGCTGGTAAGAAGTAGACTTCACAAATACATGGATAGTCCATTTTTAAGATCTTTCTTCAGTAAGTTTTTGATTTTATCAGTATCAAAATGCAAAGTGTTCATTACAAAACGTTGAATAATTTTGTATTGTGTTTAGGTACATGTATATTAACACCCAGTGCTATTAAATCATCAAATAACATTTCTCATACCTTTGAGCAAGACAAAGAAAAATTGATTATCGCTAGATGTGATGACAATAAGCCGAGATTTATATTATCTGCAGTTAATAAGGGTGATTTTGTTGAATTGACACTTGACGACGAGACTGATAGAATAATTTTAGATTCTAATGGAGAAGGTGGTACTGTTCACAATCACACACATCCAGTTCCTGTAGTAAGAAACTTCGAATTTTCATACATTGGATCAAAATGGTAATACATTTGTTAAGCACTTTTTGAAATTATTTTTTCTATTATTCAAACTAATACTTATTATTCAATATTAAAATATTGCATTTTTGTTGATTGAAGGGTCAGGATGGATAAGAAAACTGTTGATCTAGTATTTGCGGAAATTTTGCTTTTTGTTCATTGGTCAAAAGAACAAGTGCTTCTATTTTATCCAAATTATATTCAAGAGTTTGTGTGTGGATATTGCACATTACAAGGTCCAAATACTGATGGACTTTATGACAAGCTTTAGTGATTAATGGATTCATTACTACTTTTATATATTTTCAATTATATTTTACTATAGAATTAGACAAGTTTGCTTAAATATTAATGATGAAGAATGCAAAACATGTGTTAAAAAATATTTATTGTAGTTTTTAAGACTCTATTTTGCAAGTTTTTACTTTTTAATAAACATATAAGTTTTTATAAACTCACTTTTAATTTTTTCCCTTTTTTATTTAAAATAATAAGATAAATTTATTTTGATCAAGTAAAATGCACTACTTTTGGTTACATATTTCTAGAAGATTGTACTTTTTATATGTAAAATATTCTGGAGCAATAGAAATAAGGCAAACTGCTCTTATAACTTCAACTACAACTGCAATATCCGGATTTTTTAAGTTAGCTTTGTTAGCTGGATTTTTCTTTAAAATAATTTTAGCCAAATCTTCTATGACATCATTCCTATGTAAACTATGATTACTGTGTCGACTGAAAAACCAAAATTAATGTAATAAATACCTATGTTGGATAAATATTTGAATATGGGATAAAAAAACTACTTACTTAAAAACTATAGCAAACGTTTTTGGTTCTTGTGCAAAATACCTTTCTAAAAGTGGGTCTGCTTTAACTTTTATATCATCGATATAAGCTTTACAGACTATAGAAATTGGTAACATTCGTAACATATATCTAGCTTTCTGTTTCTTAGTTTCATGAAGATCTTTGACAATAGCTGTTACTAGTTCTAAAGGATCTGGCACGGTACTTTTAATAAACACAACATTACTTACACCAGTATCGACAACCTGCAATTTTAAACATATATGTAAAATGTGTCTTCTCATACTCTATAAAATCAGAATATGAATTAAAAGATGAATAATTTACTTGGAATTTTTTTTTAGATAATGGTTTTCCTGCTTCTGCCTTCAAGTTGTTGATCTCCTTATTAAAAGCTGTGGAAATATCTTCATCTTCATCATCCTCATTGTCGTTATCATTGTCCATTTCCTTTTTTTCTGGAGCCTCTGTTTCTGTTTCAGCTTTGTTATCCTCCGACTGTTCTTTGTTCTCTTCAGGTTCCTTGCTTGGTATTTCTTTTTTCTCGGATTTAGTCTCATTTTCTTCCTCTTTTTTCACTTCTTCACTCTGCTTGCTGGCATCAACCGCTGTTTCTGTATCTAGAGCATTAGACTGAGAAATGATTTGATTAGCATAGAAAATTTGTCAGCTATTATGAAACTCATTATACCTACTTGTTCGTCATCTAAAGCACAGATTTTGTCCGAATACTCTTCCAATAAATTATAAGCTTCACGAACACACTCCTTTTCACGAAAATTGCATGTGCAAAGAAAACCTCTCATTCCAGGTTCCAACGATAAACGTTTTCTCTTGTAATCATTTCCTTGATTAGAAAAATAATTCTTCCTTTTCTTTTTTTTACCTTCCATTTCAAAAAATAACTTCAGTTAAAGTATAAAAAATTACAAAACTCTCCCGACTATTTTGAGGTTAAAAAAATGTTTGATTCACATTAACTCGGTACTAATTCCCATTTACAAAGAATAAATTAATATGTACTTTTGAAATCTGTATACACTTTTTGTATTTACGAGCAATCGTTTAAAATTAATGAATATTTTTCATGAAAAACACTAACTGTTCGCAGCCATCACCCCATCCACGTTATTTTTGATAAACACGCGCTTTGCAGTAGACAACTTTGCAGTACACACATCAGCCGACAGCCGACAGCCGATATAGGTACCCCGCAACGCCCATCGACAACGAGTAAACGTTAATGAGCAATGACAACAATTGCAGACTGCAGACTGCAGTTATCCAATATTATTGCTAATTATCTTGTAGGCATGTTGTTACTTCAGCACGTTTACGGAAACAATAATTAGCGTTTTAAAACTTGTTAGTTATAAAACTAAAATTATCGTCAACTAATAAACTGAAGGATTTGATAAAAATTCTTTTGCATTTAAACATTTATTACAACCACAAAAAAAGAAAAATATTAAATAATTATTACAACTAAATAACCAATTGATTTTCACAGATTTACCTTATCTGCGCAGCAAAATGTAAATAATCGATTGAAGCATTTAAAAAGCCCCCCGAGCAGTCGTAACAATCTTACGGCAAAAATGTTCTAAGTAACAATAGAAAGCTCCGACAAGTGTTAAAACAAGCAATATCGAACACTACTTACACTCTCAGCCAGGCATTTGGGGACTCACAAAACTAAATATTGTTGTGATCTTTAGTCTAATAATAGCCTCAAAACAAAGCCGAGCACAGTGCCAAACGATCATCTGTTTGCCTGGTATTTTCCTAGAAAGATTCTCGGTTAAGCAGTGGCAGCAGTGTCAGGTGGGAAATGGCCGAACGTAGTTTTTCAAGGGTGTCGAACTAAAACTGACATGTAAAGCTGTTGTTTTTCCTTCTCGTAGCTAAATAAAGGTAGATCACGATTTCAAGCCAGCTCATTTTGTTCAGTCGTTTTCATTAGTTCTCTCGTCGCGGTGGAAAGTGCCGATTGGACTCGCGCGAGCCTCGTCGCGTTATATATTTACGTTAGCCCTCTCTCAATGACACACGGAATTCGTGTGTTGACTTCATTGTTTGGAAACCAATCTGTCACTTTTACTTTCAGACTCGGGTGCTGTGTGAGCCAGATGCGCATCTTCGTCGTCCGGGAAGAGGACAGTGCGATGCGAAATCCTTGAATTCTGTGTCCGAGTGAAGATTTGACCAAAGGTGAGCAACGTAATTTTAGTTGAAATTTACGGAAATTGGCTTGTGTATGTGTGGATTGTATTGGCTGTGGCTCTATACCTACAGAGAAGTGCAACGAATGTCTTGCTTCCTATGTTTTGTCAAAACCGTCTTTTTTTTCGCCTTGCTTTCATCAACTATCACAGATTAAGCAGATGATAAAAACTAGAAAGTGTTGAGCAGAGTATGATTTTCTTGATAAGATAAGATCAGTGTACTTGATATATTGGAGCGATGCAGAAATTCATCTATGTATGTTTACGCTGCAAGCCAACTGGACATATGTTGTTAGATTACCAAAAAACTGAGTTGTGGCTAGATTGCCAGAGTATAAATAGAAAGTCTAGAGTTATGTTGCAAGAATAAGTATAGGAATATTGTGTAAGTTAAATTGTAGACGAATCAAGATGATCTATTTTCATAGATGCGGCATAGACAACAACGAATATTTTATTTGCTTTCTATTTCTAAATTAATTAAAGTAATTGCATAGATAACATTTTTGCTGTAAATTAGTATTAAAAAGAAACTGTTTTTATAAAAATAATAAATAAATAAAACTGAATTTTAATATTTTAAATACAAAAAAATTGATGGTACAATTTTCAACAACTATTTAAATAATTTTCAAAGATGAACGTTTCATTGTTACTATCGTCATATAATTTACAAATGATTAATTAAACGTTAAAGATAATTCACGCAATGAAACAAAATTTGGATTAAGATTTTCTTTTCAATATGAAACGTTGAGAATTTCCGAAACAAAGAAACAGAGGACTGAGATATGTATGATTCACTTTTTATCTTTTAGAAAAGTCAAAGCATTTCCAAGAATTTCGGCACAATCAGTGATACGCAATCCGAACGCACGCTGTATCGTAAATATTTTCAAGCAAGAATAAAGTCGGCGCTGCGGTGTAAAAAATGTATCACTTTATGCGAGTAATAAAAATAACATTATTGTGAATAGTGCTTAAAATCAATTAAAAATTTAAAGCGTGAATGAAGTTGGAATTCCATGCATTTAGATCAATTATGAGGATGCCCTCTATATTTTTTGTGTTCATATAATTGTTTTCGTTTGCGCGGCTAGTCTTGTTATATTGATTATTGACACAAAAGTTCCCCCATGAGTTTTATTCGAATACTCACTTCCTTGCGCTAGAGTTTTATAATGTAGGGCACGTGAATGTAGGGTTGTGGGTGAATTTCGTAGGTATAAAGATGAATCGTAATACGCTAAAGATATTATAAAATTGTAACAAAAAAAACTTCCTCGATTCTTTGTTAAAAATATGTAGATATTGCTACCATTGTGTTCAAAACTTTTTTTCGAGTTTAAAAAATAAATGAACTCCGCGTTTCAAGGTTAATGCGGTATTTTCGTGCGCCGTACCTTCGCTTCAACTGCATCATCTGCTTTATATCATGTTGTTCTGAATCTAATACAATACTTTTTTTTTTACTATGCGTTTTCGCAACTGAAACTTGTAAATCAGTTATTTTGGTATGAGAATTGTAAGAAAAAAAGTTTAAAACTCGCTTATTTTTTTATAATTATATTATTCTTTTATTTATATTTATATTCTTACTTTGATTTCGTCAAATAATTTAATTTGTCTATCATCGCTTATACTAGATACGCCGTTTGTGCGGAAATAATTCTTACCAAACACATTTACGTACAATAACAGGTAGGGAGTTAACTTTTTTTCTCGGTGCTTATTTTTTGGCTCACCCAATCATATGGATTCAAGCGCGATTATCCCGCCAAAAAATATCCAGATTTTTTTATTTGGAAAATCTGAAGGTACATGCATTATGAGATAGATGCTATATATGTATAAAAATTATTTTTATCGAAATAACTCATGAATGCATTAATTTATTGTTGATCGTTAGTCAACACAGACACAGTCTTTCAAGTTTTAACTCTAATATATTTTTTTAATTGAATTTGCTAGCAGAAGATAATAACAATAATCAAACAAGATCGATCGTTAAACGCATAAAAATAATAATTAAACCAAAAGTAAACAATAGCTTAATTATCTACAAATCTGACTCTGTCACTGTGCCTAAACATTAAATGCAATGAATAGAAACAAACAGAAAGCATTCAGTTCGTTGCGCCGCTTACGAATGATGCGCGTTTTCTGATGCAACAACCGCACAGGATTGTCCGCACGATGGGCTTAGGGATTCCCCATCGGGCAAGAAAAAGCGCTGGTATATAAATGCGCGGAACGCGCTCGCGGCCGAACTCAGTTTTCACCCGCACACGAGTGAATTACCACCTCAGGAACATGACAAGAAAGTCTGTGTATTTTCACAAGAAGTATAAGATAACGATATAGAGTCTAGTTTTAGTGCCGCATAGCGCACAGCGTAGTCGTTGAAAATTCATGGCTGTATAATTATACGCCGTGAGTATTATATAGACGTCTGAAAAGTGGATGATATTGGATTTATTCATCCAATAAAAAGAGTATGTATCGATAACCGTTAACCGATAATAAAATAATGAGTGATTCACCGGGTTTGAAAATGAAATACGGTAGATTGAGTCATGGCGGAGAAATTTCGTCGACGCATTGCGCAATATAAAGAGAAGAAAAAGCAAAGAATGTTCAACGAAAATTTTTTATTTCTACAGAAATGGAGTCGTTCTTAGACCTTTTTGACACTGGGGAGAGCAAGCCGAGTAGGAGCAAGAGCTGGGATGATTCGGAGAATGAGGAGAACGATACCTCCGACTCCAGCAACAGCAGCAACAGCACCTTCGAGGACAACGAGGAGAGGCTGCCTCCTGAGCCGGAGCAAGGCAACGTAGAGTACAAACTGAAACTGATCAATCCATCCAGCCAGAGGTTCGAACACCTGGTCACGCAGATGAAATGGCGTCTGCAGGAGGGCCATGGAGAGGCCATCTACCAGATTGGTAAGCGGAGCGCAATAATTTTCGGAAAACTCGTTCTGAATCGTTGTTAAAACGTGCAATAATAATTTCAGGCGTCGAGGATAACGGAAAACTGGCAGGTTTATCGAGAGACGATATGAAGGCTTCCCTGAAAACTCTGAGAGACATGGCCGCGAGACTGGGCGCTACGACGAACGTGCTTCGCGAGCGTTCGACCCATCCGAAATCCAACAACAAGCGAGCGAAGGCGAAAAATAACAAGAGCGAGGAGAAGAGGGTAGCCGAGGTTCTGATTCGCAAGATTAGAAAGGACGACCGCGAGGAGTGCGTGATCGACCTGCGACTGGCGGTGATGGGTGGACAGGATGCCGGGAAATCGACTCTGCTAGGTTTGTTGATACTAGCCTCTAGATATAAATTCATTATCTCTAGCGGACTTTCGTCTGATCATCGTTGAGTTTCTGTGCAGGCGTATTGACACAAGGAGAGCTGGACAATGGCCGGGGGAGATCGAGACTAAACATGCTTCGACACTTGCACGAGATAAAATCAGGACGGACCTCGTCGATATCTCACGAGATTATAGGTTTCGATAACGAGGGACACGTGCTGAATTACGCCGAACTGACAACAGCCGAGGAAATTTGCGAGCATGCTTCAAAAGTCGTTACTTTCATAGATTTAGCCGGTCACAGAAAGTATCTGAGGACGACACTACTAGGATTAACAGGTGAGTCTCATTTTCGTGTAAGTGAAAAGAGCTTCTAATACAGTAACAATCATACTGATCAATTATTGCTTTTATCAGGCTATTCACCTCATTACGTGATGCTAGTCGTTGCACCTCCCGTCAACGAAGTTGTGCAAGAACACGTGGCCTTGTGCTTGGCCTTACGCTTACCTTTCTTCGTCGTCCTTACTAAGGTTGACTTAGGCTATTGCGATCCTCGCGAAACCATTACTCAATTGGAGAGTATTGCGAGGATACAGGGCTGCAACAAAAACTTTGTCCTACGCAGTAACAACAACGGAGATGCTCAGAGCAATGACCCTGACATAATACCAGTATTTCCTGTTAGCTGTGTGACGGGTGAAGGATTAGATGAATTAACGAGATTCATACGAGATTTATCTCCAATGGATACAGTACCCCCTGATTCAGATCCTGACGCTTGCTTATTTCAAATAGATGAAACATTCAGGTATTTATTTAATACTAAGATTGCTCAGCAGCTATCTTCATTTGAGTGCTTCGTTGTTCTATAAAAATGTAACTTTTTCAGAGTGGCAGGATCTTCAGAGCCAGTGCTAGGCGGACTACTGGTCAAAGGAGCGATCGCCTTGGGAACGCGACTATTGGTCGGTCCATCTCCGAAAGGAGAGTTTAGTCCAGTCAAAGTTGTCAGTCTGCACCGGAACAAGGCGCCATGCTGTCTTGTCCGAGCATCTCAGAGCGCCAGTTTAACACTAGCCCCTCCGACTAAAAGAGACCCTCCTCTACCGCATCTACGCCCTGGTATGGTATTAGTCTCTATTCGAGATCACCCTCGAGCAACTCTCTTTTTCCAGGTAAGTTGTTTTCATATACAAGAAAAAGTATACACAAATTATGCCTTTTTTCAACGCGGTTTTTACTCTTTTAGGCAACTGTGATAGTTGTATATCACGCTACTGCAATTTACCCAGGTTTCCAAGCAACAGTTCACATAGGTAATGTCCGGCAAACTTGCGTTATAGAGGGAATAATGGAGATAAAAAAAGGCGGTTTACAAACAAACGATACTGCATCAGTATTGTTCAGATTTCTGAGTCACCCAGAGTATTTGCATGTTGACATGCGTCTACTCTTACGGGAAGGTCGTACAAAGGCTATTGGGAAAATAACTCAAGTTTTTCCCTTAGAAGATTAAAGTTAAAAAAAAAAATTTTTTCGGTTTCAAAAAACAGAAGCTTTTGGTTTTTGCCGAAGTCTAGATTCTCTCTTTCATCCTCGGACGAATTTATCAATGAGTACAACATTGAAAATTACGATATAAATTACATTATTTGACGCTTTGACTACTTAGTGAAAAAGGCTAGTTTAGATTTTTTCTCAAAATTTTTCTCGTGATGATTAAAGTACACATTCGTGCTGTGAATTTTATTAAAAATCTCTTATTTGATATATAAATATAAAATGTGAGTAATAAAACCTTAAAAATATGTTGATACATATACATATATTTATTTATGTAAATTCTTTATACAAGAGATATTAAAATGTATAAAGGATAAGAAATATGAATGATGTAGGTCGTTATCGTGATTGAAGTAATGTGATGCGACGAACAAAGATTTTGAAACAAATTTAAATATTCGCGGTATTGTGTATGTATTAAGGTACGCTTTGACATCGTGAGGCAGACATTTTTCGGAGTAATAAGAATATATATATATATATATATATATATATATATATATATATATATATATTTGCTCTGCGCAGGCCTGAGATAACCCTCACGGAGAAAAAAAAAATATATATATATATATATCCACGTGAAAGAAAAGTCTTGGACAATTTTCTCAATTGTTAATTTATTGGGAAATTAAAAAAAAGTTTATTTTTCTTTTATATTGTAGATATTCATTTGTATTCTATATATTATATCGTACTTAGTAATTAACTTTTAGTTGTTTAACCGGGTTATATTATATACAACCTCATACTCTACTATATAGCGTAGTTTATAAAGGAACAGAAGATCATAATATTTTCAAAACATTATTATTTTTTGGTAAATAATTAATATAGAGTTATTACTTTAAGATTACCCTTTTGTGTTCGTGAACTAAAATATATGATTTCATTATATAAATTTAGCACAAAAAGTGGGTTTGAAAGAAAATTGCTGGAATTATATGTTATACTTATTTTTGTATAAAGCGTCATTTTTTTGTGAAACATTTGCAGTCTTAAAAACAAGCAATAAAATGATTGATAACCAATATTATTAGCGTTATTTTTGTTAAGTGCAAGTTTTTCACAATTTCAAATTTTATTCCACAAGGCATATTCATTGATAACATCGATGCTGCTTTGAATGTTAACGACATGTGGTGAGGATATGTTTCACTGAAATTAATTTTTAAAAGTAAGGATATACTAGCCAGGAAAATGAGTGAAGATAAAGATAATAAATTGACAAGAAATGATTCCAGAGTATGGTTTATAGAGCACATAATATATTCTATAAATAAATATAAATACTAAATCAACTGCATACGCGAAGAATTGGCACAAAAGTTTGCCTACAGTTTGTAGTACAAAATTTCTTTTGGAATACTTATTTTTGACTCAATATATAGAATTCACAAATTTTTTCCATGGCAAACTCATCTCTATTTTGACTGGAAAAAAACTGAATTGATGGCACAGATTTTTATTCCTTTAGATTACGTATTTAAAAGCTGTTCAGTCTGCATAACGCACGCGCATAATTTTTTTTATAAGAAGTTACAGAGTTAAATGCATGGATTACGAAGTTTTGAACATAATAATTCATACGACTTGGTAATCATCTCTGGCGTATACTTATACAGAAATTAAACATATGCGAATAGCTTCGGTAAAATGAAAATCGCACATTCTCATTTAAGATAAAGCTAATTAGATAAAGTTCGATTATTTCTAATTGCAGTAGTGTTTATTGTAATGAGTTAATGGAAATATAAGCTCTGGCTATTAAGACTATATTATAGCTCTGGCACAGTACACAATGTCTTTTTAAAAAAGCACAAATTAAATTGAATAATGCACTTTCTAAGAGAAACATAAGTTTTTAATAAACACGTGGATGTCGCACGAAGGTCTACAGAGTCAAACAAAGATGCGCGAGTAAATAAGATGTTCTTGCATTGCAAATTAATCTATGACTGGATAATAATCATCGTCGCTCGTCTGTTTAAGTCGACATATGATACAACTAATAGTACCGGCCATCCATTGAAAAGAAGAAATAATGCCAGGACTTGAGTCGGGTTCAGGGTCGTTTTTTGTCGGGCCAGACCATATCTTCGATCCAGTCAAGGTAGAATATAACGGATGTATAGATGGCTGGTATGGAGCTGCCACAGCTCTGGCCGAAGGAGGTGACTCCGAGAACGGTGCTCGACACCATCGATAGCAGCAAAAGAGGACCGCCGCTGTCGCCCTGACAGGCATCTGCTCGCCTCGTCACGTTCTTGTCTAGTACGCAAATCATACTCCCGTCCAGACCATTGGGCAACTTTGAGAAGCCCCTGTACGCTACGCTGCACTCGATTTTGTCGATCATTCTGTGAACAAAGTTGAATTCAATTTTCGAACTTGTTAAACTTTTTGCTGACCGTGTTTGCCGGTAGAAGCGAAAGTTGGACTTTGAAAACATTTTGTCATTTACATTTACTATGCTTTTAGAGAATTTGTTAATCTCTTTTAAAAAGGCGCATATCACAATTTGAAATAATTGTTGACAGATATTATTCTTTGTGTTGTGTTCTATTTATTCAAATGTTCTCCTACTTTCATAAAGTTTAATATGCATATTTCATATGTATTAATCGTATCTAGAAATTGATGAATCATCGAAATACAATATAAAAATCTCATTGATTCCACCATACAGGATACAGTTGTATAATCATTATAAAACTTACTGTAGACTAGGAGTCTTCTGGAGATCAGCCGATCCCTCGTTCTCGAAGCTGGTCGCGCCCCAGCCGGTGACAACGAGCGACATGTTCACCAGCTGTTGCAGATTGGGTATCGGTTTCGTTTGCAAGCAAATCGGCATGACGTTGTTCGACACGTTGATCGCTCTTCTCAACTTGATGATGGCGATGTCGTAGTAGTTCAAGCTGCGCTTGTACCTTGGGTGTGATATTATCTCGCCTACTTGGATTCGCTGGACGTAGGCGGAGTTGTCATTCAGGTCAACAGCACCCAGTCTCACCTAGAAATGTATTTGTTTCTCGTGAAATGCAAAGCAATTGATTTTCGTATCACTATTGCGTTTACGGACGCATACTAGTGGAATATCTCTATAAGGATATCGCAATTGCTGAGGTTGTCGTACCATAGCCGGTCCGTAACTACTTATACATGCTAAGCTATAAAGCTCTCGTGCCTGAAAACGGCATTTTTTACGCGAATTTTTATAAATGAATAACAAAGCTATTCTCAAAATAAAATTTGAATACGAAAGTTACTTCAGATTTTTTTCGTTTTGTTCTTCAGTTGATAAATTAAATGGCATTATTGATATGAATAGCACCGCAGAACACAATGTTCAAAGCTTTAACGATATCCGCTTCTTGAATCTGCGTTTTAATTCGTTTGGAAATTACTTATCCTTCTTTCACGTTGTCGATTCAATGGAAATCCACGACAATCAGAAATTCAGTTTAAAAAAAGGATTCCTCGCAAACGCCAGAAAATATTGCGTTTTCGCTTCATATCTCCAGCGTACGATCAAACTTCATTGAACTCTGCAGAAACCCAACATCCGCGTACAGAGCCCAGACGTAAAAAGGCGCGTATGATTCTCACCTCAACAGGTACAAAGTTGTTGATGTTGTTAACGCAGTGGGCTGCGGTCAAGACGTGTCTGACGGAGATAAGGGTCCCGCCGCAGTTGTACCGGATGAGCGAGGGATTCGTCTTGTCGGGCTGGTATCCCAATGCCACCATGTAGGGGAACTCCCCCGCGGCCGCACGTTCACCATTGAAGATGTTGGGATTCACCTTCTGGCCGTCCTCGCCGATGATTTCATTCTCGTACTCGTGGCAGGCTGCAACAGAGCCCGGCGAAAAGTTAATCGCTTTTTGTGGATCTCGCTATTTAACGATCTCCGAACGACTGCGCGGAACCGGTCAGGCTGACTTTCAGAAAAATCTATACCCAACTACGGGAAAAATCGAAGTATTCTTAGTCGCACACAAGGTGAACAAAAAAAAAAAAAAAAAAAAAACGCCGTTTCGCAGAAGCGATACAGGGAACATTTACAGTCAAGTCGAATTTCGCGGCTTATCGCTCGGTGCATTAAACTCGCTCAGGCGAGAAATGACGGAGTCGTAGTTTCGGAAGCTTCTCATCGTTTCGATCGAGCTTTGTAAGTCGAAAAGCTACGGTAGAGGAAGTACTCCGTGATTGTGCACGATATGTACCGAGGAAAAATCCATCGAAATTAGGAAACATATTTGTGTTTCAAACAATATAGTGCGCAAATGTCTCGGCGGCGCAGACTTTCTCGATGCGTCAATACATTCGGCATGTGTGGGCTTCTGAAATTTTGTTTAACGGAAAAAACGAGCAAGTTCAATAGCACGACGAGCCTTGAACGCCGCGCGCAGGGTTTCTCGGTATTCAAGTACCGAAAAAATAACTGCGCGAAGCTTATCTGCAGATTAGAATATTTGCGCGGGAGGGTGTCGCCTGTACAGCTTTGTTTAAGAGAAATATTTAAACAGTTGCTCGGCCCCTTTGTGTGCCTCTTGCTCGCGTCGTTATATTTCGAAGCCGGTGTGTTTGTGCGCGCGATGACGACCCGCGCTTGTAAGTATATTAGGAAATGCGCTATTCGGGCGTCTATATGTAAAAGAAATCTGAGCTCGCGTTGCGCAATGTATATACACGATTATTTATTGTCTATTTTGCCGAAGGTCGCTTATTTACGCTATACTATACGGATGTTCAAACACGCGCTTGATTTGCGCTCGCCTGAAGTATTTCAGCTCAATTTTACCGCGAAAGTTTCTGGAAATTGAATAAATTACGCAGGATTAAATAATTTTTTTTTCAACCAGACTATCGATCTTGGAAACAAAAAGTGGAATCGCTGCTCTCGTGCAACAAAAAGCTCATCCTCGCCTTATATGGGCGAAATAAAAAGATGAATATACATATACGCAGGTATATTATATAGCAAGCGGAAGCGCCGTGAGAAGCCAACCGAGAAGTAGGGAATCACTTTCTATTTAAAGAAGAAGCTATCGCGCGTAAAAAACGCTGATTCGCCTTGATTCGACCTATGTCGCACGTTATAACTCCAACTATAAACTTGCGCTAATTATATCGACGTGTTTTAAAATTGCCGCGCGCGACTTATGCACGAGAGTTTTGATTGATTGGTCAGCTATATTATTTACTTCCTCGTCATTGAAACTTTCCAACCGTACGTTCTGCATCGAGCCTGGTAAAAAGCGCTTTTCCGAGAAGTACCAAATAATGATTCTATATTCGGGTATGCAGAAAGCTGTAATTGGGTTGCGAAACTTTCTACCCTGTACCGCGAAAATTAAAACGCGCTCGATAAAGAAGAAATTTCGCATTCTGAAAATCGCACATAATACACATCGTCGGGAAGTATGTACCTACGTCAGCAGGTCGCAGTCCAAGCACGTCGTTGATATTGGGCTCGATGCTGGACGTCGTGGTGGTCCTGGCCTCCGCGAGCGGGCAGCAAACGATCTCCACGAAGTTCTCGAAGGTACAGCGTCCAGTCGAGGTGGAGAATCGCTTGCCCTCCATGACCTCCTTGATCCGCATGGGACAACTCGGCAGGGGCTTGCATATGCCCGCGCTGCCGTCCTCCATCCTGCAAGCGCTGCCCTCTGAAAGCGAGCCTTATTCGTTCAAGTACGAATTCGGAACAGAGCAAGATTAGACTCGCCGCGCTGACATAGAACCTGTTTCGATTTGTGTTCTACGCCGTTTTCTGCGAGCTTTCATTGTTCCGTGGATTTAACGAATATCCATGTAAGATAAAGATCGTGTTATGTTAGCTCATCGCTGACTACGATCCATGCTCGAGTATAATTTCAATGCGTTTACGACAGATATAACCATACCGTATTTTCCCTCATGCGCCAAAACTGCCGCTTACGCAAGTATATATACATTACATATTATATAGGAGAAAAAAAATAGAAAAGAAAAACAAACGTGCAAAAATAATCAATCTTCACTCCAGTGATTGACAAACCCATTAGAAAAGAGTGAACAATAAAACAGCAGAAAACAGCAGAAAACAGCGTATAAAACGTTTTTATCGTAAAACTGCCGATAATACACCGCATAATATTATACTGGTGTAAGAGTATAAGCATAGCTGCGTGCAGGAAAAAAATCGCGCAATAGCTAAGTATATCTAGCAAATAAAGAATCATAGAATATACATGGCCATGCGGTCAGCATTACGATACGGATGAATCCACTCGATTAGACGCATTTATCGGAAACCTATTGAAACAGGTATTCATATAACAGAGACGAGTCGAAAAAATCGGTTCGATAACCGCAAACATTCGCGCATATTACAGTGTTTGACATTGTGTAGTTTGAACGAGAGCTTGCAACGAGCTCTCCGCGTATACATACACAATAAGCTTCATTATCTGCTTTGACCGAGTGTTTGCTTCGTCGATAAGCTCTATATATTTTGGACGATTCTCTCTATCGCGGCACGACGAAAAACACCCATTCGAGTCATATCATCATCTCGTGCAAATACCACATGGCCGCGCGTCGGTACCAAATTAATTCTCAAACTGATGAACGCGAAGTAATTATACACGCGTACCTATGATCCACGACTATGTCCGCATCAGTTAAAAATATACGGGTGAATGTAATTGTTGCCGCGTACACTCGTGCGTCGCCGGTCAATGCCTAATTAGCCGTAATTGAAAATACTGCCAGTCAGATTGGATCTCGATTGTCTCTCGTTCGCGCTGAGACGTAGAATAAATGGTGTTTTTTTCTGCTATTTCACATTCAAACGAGTCGCGGATTCGAGGCAACGTTTCGCTGCATCGCGAAGCATTCGTCGGCGTTTATCGAAAAAATTTTATAAATTAACTTCGCGCGCTGTAGCTTTATTTTCAATGAAGCAGTGAACGGTGAAAATCAGGTCAGTCGATACACACTTTATACGTTATTGGGCTACAACTCTGTTTATCGGCAAAACACGCCGTATTGATTCTGCTCCGCGCTTTTCTTCCAGTTCTTTCCCGCCGCGATGTCAACATAATAAGCGCGTGCGATTTATCGACTCCTATTTTCACCGGGAGTAGAGTCGACGTTTTCCCCGATACAGTTTGTCGACTCGTCGCGCTCGGTATAAAAAATCGTAAATGGTCTTCACGTGACACAGTATAACACATAAAAAAGCCCACACCACCTGCCCCAACTATGTAGATATAAATCGGCGACGACGCCAATTAGCGGAAACTAAAATCTCCCGGAAAGATAAGGAAGCGAAAAACCAAATTGCGCTGAATGAGACAGAAGGAAGAAGAGCTGGATGCGATGATACACACAGCGGCTGATGAGTCTCTCGCGGGCGATCAAACTCACTGCTCGATCGCGGCAGCGCTCGCGCACGAGGCATTATATGAGTATTAAGCGAAGCAAAAGTACAGCGGAACCGCTCCAAGGTGTGAACAAGCCATTAAGCAGGCAAGCAAGCAAATGCGCATAAGTTAGTTTTTACCGTAGAGCTCGTCGGCTGCGATGCTCGGCAACAGCATCAGGAGCGACAGGTAGACGCTCAGCGCCGTCGCGGCGCTTCTAATCTCCGTGTACATGTCTCTCTCTCTCTCTCTCTCTCTCTCTCTCTCTCTCTCTCTCTCTCTCTCTCTCTCTCTCTTGAGCTCCGGCCACACTCGTCTTCGAAAAATCGATTTTATCACGTCGAACTCTGCGCTTGCCTCCGGCTCATCAAAGAGTGAGAGCCAGTAGTGTATAACGAGGAAAGTGCGCGTATCGAAGGTGTTCGATGTGTAACCGATCGTCGCACGTTCGGTTGGTCGAAACGCACCGCGCGAACTGAAATCGCCGCGCGCGCTCGCGCCGAGTTTTATCAGTCGTGGGGATTGCCTATACATCGATGAACATACCGATGAACGAAGCCCGAGTGTGTGCGTGAGTGTCTGTGCTGGCGATGATGCGCGCCTTTCGCTTTTACGCGCGCCTGCGTGTGTAATGTTATACTCATATTTAGCTGTGTGATACTGCCTGATGTTGTCGTGTGTGCCGGGGAACGCGATATACGATGGAGAGAGAGAGAGAGAGAGAGAGAGAGAGAGAGAGAGAGAGAGAGAGAGAGAGAGAGAGAGAGAGGAGAGCTTTGGACTTTCCCGCGCGGGAAAGGGCGGCTTTTCGTTGCTCAGTGTGACGCGCGTAACTTAGGTATCTTATTGGCTTTTTTCTGTTTTCGTTGTATAATTCACGCTAAGTGGCCAAAGAGTTGCATAGATTGTACTGTTAACGGTGCTTCAGCCGCACCTTTCTGAGAAGCTTATATGCTTCGAAGATTTCGCGCGTGAAACCATCAAAATTTTTATATTGTGATTGTAAGTCGGACTAAATGTGCAGGGATAAGATAATATCTCGTTTGTATTTTTGCTTCTAAAATGACATATTTTTAAACTGCGAGAGCTTTTGAATTTTTCAATTTCTCAAGCTTTATAATTTAGTAACATATTTATACAAAGTATAATGGGTTAAAAATATTCTGTCTTTCAACTATTTTTGATGATTTGCAAAAATAGTTAAAAGTTATATAATAAATGCATCTATAAAAATCGCATACTCTACAGAGTATGCTGCTGCAATATAAGTACTTTAGAAAAATTAAATTTTGTACTCTTCGGCCTTATATAATGAATGTCACTGATGCGCACGTTTTAATGTTTTGTTAAGTGTTGCAATTACACGAATTCACATAAATATATATGACAGTCACGTATGCACGTGCCTAAAATAACGTGTAAATGGAAATATACGCCATTTTTATTCTACACGATAAAAAACAGCAGTGACAAAATTTCTGTAAATTCGTTACTGATGTAAAATGGTATTCAATTTTTTTTAACTAAGTATATTATTATAACGCTCGAGCGTATGTCAACTTCAAGTACTGTCAGCAAATTGAAGATAACTATAGATATAGAAAATGATGATATATTCTCATGACACTCTGTTGTTATCCTTCAAAAAGCTGTTCTTTTAACCCCTTCATTTAGCACGCATTCTAAAACCGTTACTATTTTTACATTTCAATGACCATTAATAAAAAGCTTTAATATATATATATATATATATATATATATATATATATATATATATAATTTCCTAATACCAAAAGTGTATATTTTCATCCTACAAACATTTGATGATAAACTTTTTATTTTCAGGATGAGTAACACACCATAAAAGTATGAGTTTAATGATAACCACCGTATCAGGAAAAGTAAAAGTTATTGCTCTCGAGCATACCTTTTTGTTATTTCAAAGTGTTTTAATTTAATATATGTAAATACCACAATGATTGAACGGCAATCTCCATCACCTGCTCGACGAGATTATTCTACACGGAAAAATATTAGTGCACCAAAACTATCTCTGTTAAGGATAAAGTGAAATTGGATTTTTTAATCGTATATACGCGCAGAGCATTGCCTTATCATTGGCGATTGCTTTGTCCCTGAGCCACTCAATGGAGTGACGCCTCTTATGCGAGCACGCGCGCAAAAATCGCGCATTAATTACATTTCAGCTTATTCTGTCTGTACAAATCAAGCGTAATAGAAAGACCTTGCGCTTCCCACTGCTCATGTATTACTTTCAAATGTACCGCGTATAGTTTAACTAATTTCGCCAGTACACGAATTTGCTTAAATTTGCTTTGAATTACATTAGACTCACGAGTAGGACATTTAACCGCAATGACCTTTTATTGTTTCTACTCGACTACCTGTCGATTTAATTTCGTGAAAGGCAAGTTGTGGTCCTCCAATCATTACTGTCCGCAAAATCAGATTTAATTTAGCATTTCAATCATATCAGTAAACCAACTACAATATTAGTTTTATACAGTTTGCTTAATACTGTATGGTATGATACATGAAAATCTGAAGTAAGCAATGATTGATAACTTTGAATAACGTATTTGAGAATAAATTTTTGTAAACGGATTTTCCAGGGAAAATTATACAGCGTCATCACAAGAGCTTACGATTAAAATAAAAAGAAAAGGAACAGACAGTCCATACCTTGTTTTGTACTCGACTTAATTATTATGAGAACATATAAAAGTGATCCAATATTTAAGATGTCGCTAATGTATGTTTCATAAACAACATTGAATCCAATAAGTGCCAGTAGAAAAAAGAAATGTTTTTTTCTCATTCATATTATATGCATTTAATGATAATAATTATAACTTTCAAAGTTTAGAATAAAAGAACACTTTGCGATTGATAACAAATTTAAATATGCGAATTAGATATTATGTCATAAAAAAAATATTCCATGTTGATGTTTGAAATCCATATTATTTATAAACCGTAAAATACTCATTCACTACTTCATAGGTCGTTTCTATTGCTGATGTTCGTAAATAGAGTTGTCCAAATCGTGCAATAATATAAGTTGTTCATCAATTCAAGAACATACATGCAAGATACTGTCGTAATAAACTCCGAGTATAGATCGCTACCACACTTGATGCCCCAGGACACAATAGCGACCTGCACGTATTTTTTGGGATCCGTTTTCAAGGGACATATAAGTGGACTGCCTCCGTCTTCCTGTTAAACATCAAACAATCGCGTATAGTACGTTATTATTATAGATGATTAATTTATTAATAGCGATCAATAAACTGTAAAAAAATCGACACCATTAAAGTTTTGTTTGGATACACAAGTAATTATGACATTTAATTACAGACCTTGCTCATGCTTTATTCCCCTCTGACGCCACCAGCGTAAATGAAACTTCGATCAATTACAAATTTGTTTCCTAGTTTCGCGCAGTGCAAAGATCGTTCACACGCAAGTGCACTGATGACGGATGATTAAATTTTTTTAGAATCTCCTGGTACTGGTACTTATTTTTTAAAGCCACTAAAAACTCACCAAAAATTATTCTTACCCCATCCGCTAGCAGCGCAGCCATCACTCCGAAGTCGTGCCTCGTTTCGGGCATTATATATCTACATTGTCCCCAATATTCATCAAATTGCTCGGCATGGAAAGAGCAAAGTCGATTTCCAAGGATTTCTGGCGATATGTTTCGTGAATTATTATTGCTCCGATCTCTCGATTCTGATGCAGAAGACTTTTGCTTATCAACTGGGTGTCCCATTCACCGGCCCTCATTTTTATGCCTGTTGCACTTTATGAATTGATTTTGTATAGAATTCATTGAACTGGGGTTGAGCTTCTTTATAAGAATGAGATCTTTAAATTGTTGTTAAAATTATATTCTAATCCTAAATCGGTTATAATTTAAAAAAGAATAATAATTCAAAATAGTAGGCTTGATGTGACCTACTATCTTTTCAAAATTTGCTTATCATAATCAATCTCAGACAGGCTTGTGAAATGCTCACTTTTTATACATAAAATTGCTAATGCATGAGGCGGTTTTTGATACATAATTTAATATAAGTTTTGGATGGTTCATGGTCCAAATGTTTGCAGACCCCTCTGTTTTTTATTATAGAATATGAACACTGTCGTCAATTTTTTTTTCACAGAAATTCACGCATGTTTACATGTGTTCCTAACCAACCTAACCATCAAAACAATAGGCTATTTATTAGATAAGTCGCTCGCGCAATTTTCGAGAAAATGATTTTTACATTTTAGCTATTTACGTGAGAACCGCTCGACGAAATCGTTTAGAATTCTAGTAGCAGATAGCTTTTTTATGGTGAATCACCAAATACAATTTTGAAGCATTTGACTACATTGCTTTAGAGATCTGAGGAATCAAAAAATTTTCAAAAAAAAAAAATTGAGACTTTGATATCTTAAGAGCCATAGGGGTTTGAAAGCTGCGCAATGAACTTAGCCAAAACACATAAAATATCTACTTTTTCCCAAAATCTAAATTGCAACACAAAAAAACTCATTTTGTTCAGTTTTCGATTTATTACTAAAAAAATAAGTAGTCAAATCGCTTGAAATTTTAATGGGGTATAGTTTGACAAGTTACCCATCGACATGATTTTTTTCGTGAGGTTATGATGTTTAGTTTCAGAGATATCAATTGAAAAAAAAAATCATCTTTTTCATTTTATCTGCCGAACAAAGCGGTCGATACCGAGGGCCAAACGAGGAAAAGTAGGTAATTTTATCCTCTTTTAAATGCATTATAGCTAAAATGTTTGTAAAAATGGGATGATTGAAAAAAACACAAAATAGTGTTTTTCAAAAATCAAACAATGACCATTAAAAAAATAGTTGAGAAAATAAAAAATAACTATTTTTCCGCATTTAGAATCCAAAAATATATATGGATGTCAAATTTTATTGATATCGACGGAGTAGTTCCAAAAATATTACGGTATACATATGCGCGCACACACGCGTGTTTCTCTAGAAACACTTGATTTGAACTTCTAACACACCAAAAAGTATTTTTTAGAAGTTTTGAAGAAACTCAAAATTTTACTTTTACAAAGCTTCCTCTAGGAGGAAGCAAAAAAACAAATGAATAAAAATAAACAAGTATCATTTAAATAGAGAGACAAATTAAAATATTAAAAATAAATGCCCTTCCCCATAGGAACCGAGAGTGATTAGGCGCCTCGATTCCGAGAAGCGATAAGAAACTCGGCATTGAAAGGCAGAAAAAGTTATCAAAATTTAAGACGGCGATACATGGAATATAATTAAATTAAAAAACAATAGGAGTTATTAAATTGAAATTGAATATTAGAACAATCGCGAATAGAATCGAATTTGTGAACATAAAAAAGAAATTCATTGTAAATTTTAAAGTGCGCAGAGCATTCATCACAGTCCGAGTCCGAATTCAAATCCGAACCCAAAATTGAATCATAATTCGCCATCAGCAACAAAAAGAACACTCCAGGAGGACCTTATTTAATTAAACATAGGAATGAAGGCGCGCTTCGCACGCTCTTGATTCTATCTCTGTCTAATAACACTGGTAGAAAATCTACCATAAGTGTTGGGCGGCACACTAACGTCTGCTAATATTTTATAAGCATGTAACATGTTACTAAATCCATCATTGGTTTGAATAGTGAATTTGAAGAAAAGTTCAGTATTAGAGTCAGTGGGTTTGTCTATCATTACAATGCCATTTATTTGCATTATAAAAAGGCTATACAACTGAAATTTTACACCGATACTTACTATGCTACCTAGAAAACATATAACCTACATGATTATGATTTAACTGTTTTCATTCACATTTTCACATCGAGGCCCATATGAATTTTTTAATTTAGCGTATCAAATTTTGCTTGTAGACAGTTACACAGAAACTACCATCTCTAGCACATTGTATTTCTGGCTTCCAGTGTATTTTTACATGAAGAAAGTGATAAGTATTATTGATGATACGTATGTTAATAGTTAACGTAGCTATATTATGCCAAATAGCTGTATATTAATGGTTAACATATGGCTCCTGTACGAGTTTTAATAGACCTTGTAAAGTAATAATCAGATAAAAATTATTAAAAAACGTTCTTCTATAAATTTTATTAATGCTGAGTGACTTTGGAATGATATAATATCAAAATTCAAAATTTTGTCTTTCATCGGCCTTTTGGGCCTGAATACCAGATCTGGTAGTTTTAGAAATACAATAATGTGTGTGATTCCAACTGATTCAGCCGCCTCTGGCATTTTCAAAAACGTATTTAATCACTAGTTAAATCACTAGTTTATCACTATTAGTTCAAAAGTTATGTTGTAAGTTAAGCGAAAGTTTTACTTGCGGTTTTGAAATTCGCACTCGCATATAATCTTTGCCATTCCGGAATAGCAGATCTATTCAATTTCAAAATGATCAATTGTTTCATTGGTACGCGTAAATTTCCTGATACCCATTATAAAGTTGATCAATTGTTTAATTCAAATGCAGGAATACATTTTCATGCTGTATGTCCTCATTGCGAAAAGTATATAAAACAGTTTCATCGTGACGATCGCGAAGTTACATGCACTTCCTGCGATGAAAGAGTTTCATTAAAAAGTCCAACTTACGTAGATTACTTTGCTATTTCTAATATTGATAACGAAATCACATTGTTAATGAAAGAAAACTCTAAAGACTTCAATTCTGTGCGTAAAAGAAAAAAGAAATACAATCTATTTAGAAGTTGAAGATTTTACCGATGGAATTGCATACAAAAAGTTAATACAGTCGATACCATTGCATGAAAGAAATAACATTATAACTGCAACATTTAATACTCTGACTTGTGGTATATGGTTTGAAAAAGACAAACCTGATATGGATATTTTTTTTAATCCTTACGTTTCTTATATGAACAAACTGGGAAGTGTAGGTGTTAAGTACAACATTAATGAAGAAGAACGACGTATTAAAGTCTGTGTATTATGTTGTTGTGTTGAGTCTGAAGGAACGTTAAAATTGTCAAACGCGAGATATTTAGGATGGCATAAAAGAACAAAAAGCACGTGGATCCGACAACTACAGTTATCTGTTGATAGTCTATCATTTTTTTAAATGATTAGAGAAGGATGCCTCTACACGTCCAGCAGGAGACCAAGGCTTAGGTCGAATAATTCAATCGCAACAACTGACGACGATCCTATCATTCGGATACATCAGTTTATTGTTGTCGAAATCACTACGAAAGAATATGTAATATGTTATGTTGTAAATGCTGAGAATTTCTTAATAGATTGTTTATCTGTAAGAAGAGTTGTAAATATCTCTCAAGATGATATAGCTATTAAAACTGATAGAATTCAAAAAAATATGTATTTCTGTGAATGCCAATAATTGTTGCCAATATTTATCTGTTGGGTCTAATTTATATTATTATTTAAATATGTTAAATATGTAAAAAAACATGTGTGCAATATTTATTATAAAATATTCTATCATTTTGTCTACCTTTTATCTTGTAATGCTATATGTATATGTGTCATTTCCCTCATAAATCATATTGTTATATATTTTTACTATACATGATTTTATTACATGAATATTTCGGACTAAAAAATCATATAATAAAAACATGTAATAAAATTATGTAACAATATCATATACTAAATTTACCTAATTATTTTCAACCGGGAGGTCGTCAAAGTTGCGATAACTCAGATAATAGAGCGCGGGGACACGTCGGAAGGCGAGAAGAGGACCAGCCGCATTGCTAGAAGAGGAGAAATTCTTATCGACTAATAATAAAATTCTGATTAGTCCACACTTCTCCAAAATCCAAACGCCGAGAGGAGAAAATCGACGTCTAAGCCTCTAATTGACTAAGTACTCACCCCTCCGGGAAATTGGAAGAAGACGATTGAGAATCGGAGAATATATAAACTTAGAGCGCAAGCCGAGAGGACCGTCAATTTTTATAAAATTCTTGGACCGTGCAGGAGCTCTGCCCGTTTCTTAATCGGGTCTAAATTTTGTCTCACTGAACAAAACGTTACCTCGCGAATAAAGTTCTATTTCGATAGTGCGCAAATTCGGTTCAATCAATGTCATTCTGACTACCTTGTATCATCGTGATAAATTTGTATACTCAAAACACTATAAATTTTATAAAATTTCGAACTTCCGTGTGTGCATTTAAATAAATCAAAAACAAACTGACTAGTTATACGAGTGTGTACATCATTTCTGCGGCTCCCCAATCCTATTGCGCTTCCAACTAAGAGGACGAGCAGGAAGCGGAGCGGTCCAATCCAGATAAATTCAAGGTAAGTGTCTTTCAATACGGCAATAGGCCATCGCTGTATCTCTCTCTTTCTCTGACATTAACTTCTATTTTCGCGTTATTAACATTCAGTTAGTTCCCCTTTCTTAAAAGTTAAGGGCGTGACGGCAAAGGGTTACGTCCTAACATTTTTATTAGTCCGCGAATCGGGTTTGTTGTTTCAAGAAAGTACTCGGACAGTTGTCTCAGGCTATTCCTCAGGATCGCGGAGACAACTAAGCACCGTCGGCGCTTAGATTTCCTACTTATAATCTCCGTCGCCCTCCGTGCTCCCATATTTTAAATAACCGCGGAATGTTACTGTCCGTTGAAGACCGCCGAGTCTAGGATCACATAACAGGCTACTTACAACGAAAGACAAAAACAGGATATCGTCGCACAGGCGGTTGATCGGACTATTTATATAATATTCGCGGCGTCGGGGTGCCACATCGAATATTGATGAGCTCAGCGCTATTGATTACTTGCGGGTTACGTTTTTACAGAGTAAGAATTATGATACGTATTCACGCAAGATCTTGTTGCTGTCTGATAGCGTTGATCAAATTTTTCTGAATATGCATGCAGCTTTATGTACAGCTATAATGATCGTCTAGTCTAGGCGCAGAGCACTTTTCAGTAGATCATACTACTGGACATACTAGAATCTGAAATTACTCGATGTATGTGTTGAAAATTTCTCTTTAAAAGCACATTTACCAGACTAATTTTCTTCCGATTCCTTCAACCATATTCAATGGGTGAATATGCTCGCGTGCGTCGCCGACCGCTTGACAAATTTGTTCGCCGCGGGGACAGTTTGAATTCTCTTATGGGAATTTATACTAAGGGGAATAAATGATCCTGCCCTGGTAGAAAATTGACCCTATTCTGGGCAGTATTTCTGGTCGAACATTTTTAAAATACAGTACTATCATTAATTCGTTTCCGAGTATAATTTCCAGTAATCAAGGGGCGCGGTAGCGCCACGCTGGCAAGAAAAAGTACGAAGTACTATTTGTCGACGGCACAACCCTATATACTTTGAAATTGGGTTTTCTTAACCTTAAAAAAATCTCGAGAGCATTTAAATCATTACTATTGCGCGTATGCGCAATCTGTTGGTATCTACTTGAATATATTAACCTAATCTTTCATGATTAAAAAGATTTATCCAAAAATATTAAGTTATTAACTTAACATTGCAAGTTGAAAATTTGCTCGGTATATTTCTTTTCGTTTAGACTTTCAGAGTTTCCATCCTCTCCCGATTTTTTTCGTCTCCTCCAGTCACGTGACTTCCGGTGAGTATTATATTAGGTATTATACACCAGTGGTTAAAGTGGTTCATCTACTTGACCGACATTCGTCTGCTACTCGGCGACACACGCGATTATATGCATATAATAATGCTATACGATTATATGCACGATGCGATCAATGTCTAAAGCAATAGTAGCTTATTGTCTATCGAATAGATCAAGATTTCATGAAGTGCAATAGCAAGGAGGATATGCTTTGTAAAAGATGTGGAATCTCCCAAAAAAACTTTTTTCAAAAGTGAAAACCTTGGCAAGAAAAAGACTAATAAACGTAGTGAAATCTCTAAATATTAAAATGTCAAGTAAATGTTTTTTGCTATAGGCATTAAGATATAAAATTAAAGTTAAAATTAGTTTTCCCAAAAATGATATATTAATGCGTATAGCAAAAAACATTTACTTGGCATTTTAATATTTAGAGATTTCACTATGTTTATTAGTCTTTTTCTTGCCAAGGTTTTCACTTTGAAAAAAGTTCTTTTGGGAGATTTAAGATATACATCACTTTAACATGCGTTGTCTAAAACAAGGTCAATTTCCTATCAGGGCCGTGTATTAATAATCATTGCGTCTATACGCTTAAAAGTAGCAAAAAATGATAATTATTTGGATTTTTCTTTTTTTTTTTTAATTTTTATAACTTTTTACCCAAGTCGTAATTTTTAACTATTTGTCAAGGCTCAAGTATAAAGCATGGCTGATATAATATGCGAGGGTAATATTATTTTGTATGCTGTTTTCAAATCAATTTGTAATAAAGTTGAAAAGTTCTAGAAGGAGAACCTTAAACTACATTAATTCTTTGACACTGTATAGACTTATATGTGCAAATCCAGAAAAAACATTCACTTTAACAGACACTTCAGGGGGTTTGAGTGAACAAATTTGAAATTTGGGGGCACACCTACCAGACCAACTTTTTTCGGTTCCTTAGGCCACTTAGAACCCGAAAAACCTGGGGTTCCCAAGATTAAAAAATACCTATTTTTTTGCCGGGCAGCTTAAATTCTCTTATGAGAATTTAACACGGGAAAAAAGGGTTTTAATAGAATCGAAGTATTGAAAAAAAGAATTGATTTGAGGGCTGGTGGGTTAAAAATGGTAGCCTAGGGTAAAAGTTGTCTAGGCTTGAAAATGACAAAAAATCACCAATTTCTTGATTCTTTAATCAAAATCAGTGATTTTTCTTATTTTTAAAATTGTAAAGGACAATGCTGGGGTTTGAGGAAAAAACGGTGTTTGTAGAAATCACAACTTTAATAAAAAAAAAAGAAATTATTATAACGACGATTACCTTATTCTTTCTGCGAGGCCAGAGGTCTATTGACCGAGCGCGTGTCGCGCTGCCCTTTTAAGCGCTTGCCCGAGATTACCCCTCTCTGGGTTTCATTTCGCAGAAACCCCCGATCATTATGCGATCACGTCACTTCCGAACCACCGCCTGTGTGATTTCCGCCCGGGAAACGACCCCCGCGAGACTACAGCTTTCGAGAACCATACGGTTTCTCGGCACGGCACGGTCCGTCTCGCAAGGGTAAATTTTCCGGATCACGGAAAAACCTCGGGTTTTCCTGGCACAGCACGGCATATTTGAGGCGATGGTTCGGAACGCATTTTCTAACGTCGATTCCCCCCGAGTCTCTGGCGTCGCTTTACATATTTTCCAAAATATTATTAGAATTAATTTACGCTTAAAATTAGATTGACAAAATGCGCGCGGCGCTAAGAATATTCGCGGTTATCACAAATCTTTGGCTTTTGTCTCGCAAGGCTTTGTCTCGAGTCTTTTACAGCCGAGCTTGTTAGCATCTCGGGACTCGATTCGCGATAATCGGTATTTTGATTCGCGAATCCACACTCGGCCGGTGCCGACGTGCGCCGCTGTAAAGTGTACATTTACACTATTCCATTATAAATTCAACGCTTATAAAAAACGCAATTGCGCACGCTACAAAAATCTTTTTAACTTTGCCCAGCTGTCTATTTTCAAGCCAAGACAACTTTTTCCCAAGGCAACCATTTTTAACTCACCAGCCCTCAAATTGAAGCTTTCTTCTGATACTTCGATGCCTCAAATTTCAAATTTGTTCACTCAGACCCACTGAAGTGTCCAGTTTTTTCTGGATTTGCACATATATTTATATTTATTTCTCTCTCTTTCATCAACTTATTATATCAGTATATGTGTATATATAAAAATTGTGGAACATTCAACCCAATAAATGAGTCAGTGCGCAGTTATATGTAAAAAAATCTCTCCGCGCAATATATGAACAGTATATTTCTCTAATAGGTTTTTGGAATTATATTGTATAATATGAAGCTTATTTGGAACTGTGGAATTTCTTAAGAAAAGTATAATTACTCTTCTTATGGATTGAAATTAAATTTCTATCCTATTTGTCGTTTTACTCAACAACAATGAAAATAATATGTATAGAATATATTGTAGATCGAAGTTGATTTGCACAATAGTAATACCTACATCTTAGAATTCTACGCCACGAGTTAATTACCCATAGCTATACCTATACAACTTCTCATACGTATATGTACATACGTTCTTAAAGCAATAAACTCTCTAAGATACTTTTTAAACTTACCGCGCAGAAGTATCAGAAAGGATACGCATCAGCGTTCATGCGTCCGCACATCACATCGTCCAATATTGTATCAGCATGGCATATTGGCATATATGTATATAGCGTAGAGCCAAATTCGCGCAGCTATACAGTATAGATACAGACTATATGTAGTACTGTACTACACTACAGTCGCAGCCTCTGAACTGGAAGTCTGGAAGGCGCAGCAGCAGCGGCTCTAAGGTACAGCTGTACCGAATTGCGTACAGTGTGTGCAGCCTGATTCGATGTGTATGCCGTGCCGTGTACAATTGTACAAGTGACCGCCACGTCCCTTGTCTTGGTCCGACCAACTCTCGTCTGCTCTCTTGTTTATAACAATAATAATTCAACTCTCGCGCGTCGTACATAGATTATCAGCGTCGAATTTGAGCCCTTGAAAAGATGTCGAGTTGCCGTATACTCCAGAAGTCTGCAGTTTCCTCCTCGTGTTCTACACCTACTCACCACCGACTTGTTTCGGCTTTCGAGTTGCAGTCGGCCTCCGTTAATGCTTGCCCGCATATATCTACGTAACCTAACGTTCTTGTGTTTGCGCTGTTAGTAAAGACAGTAATTTGCCGAGCAACTACAATTTAGTCCAACAGGTAAGCTTCACTATCAACTAACAAACCAAATTTTTGCCTCTTTATAACCGCGACATTAGGTATATACTTGACTCTCGAGAGTCTCGCTCGGATCACGGCACTGTCAACGCTTATATTTGCCTTCCTGTACTTTTATATGTGTCTGTGTGTATGTACATCTCTTCTATAGAAAAATTATGCTTTATAAGTGTACTCTGCTGTTGGTTTAAAAATATTTTCCAAAACAACTTCCAGACTGACTCTCCAACAACTTTAACAGTCGAAATTTCAAATTATATGCTGAACGACAATGACAAATCAAGCCTCATCAATCTACACCTGAGATTTTACAGTTGGTGTGATCGATGTCATAGACTTTACATTTTGTATCATTGTTATTTACAACTAAATCTATTCTACTTTCCATAAATGGTGACAGCAATTGTATTTGATGCACAAGTCCTGCGTAGGTCAATAATACTTTTTTCCTCAATTCATTTTAATTACTTTCTAAAAATAGTTAATTGCATGTCTCTCATGACTCATGGTAGCATTTACTTGTCAATAGTGACCAAATGACTGTTGATTTATTATTTATTGCTTTATCCAGTTTGTCATCGCACAAAAGATAGATCCTAAAGTTTTTATGCAGTTATAGTTTAAAATTGAAACATTGCGTTGAAACCTTCACTACTATTCTATCTAACCTATTATAGACACACGTAAGAAAAATGCATTGTATTTTATTTATTAGAAGGATTCAACTTTTTTTTCTATTTAAAGCTATATAAATTACAAAGCCAACAACTGAAATATAAACTTGTTCAACACTTCAAATACTGCAAACTACTTTATGCATGATATTGAATACTACTAAGTTGTCAAGTATCATTAGATTTAAAAGCTAGCAATAGTTAAGAATCAGTAATTATTGTAATTTTAGCAATTTAATCTATCAGAAAATATTCAATCTATTTTTAGTTTTCTCCAAAGTCAAGTGATTATGGTATTTATAAGAATACATATTAAACAATGTAAACAAGAAGTATTGACAGGTTTATTAGTTTATTGCAGTGTAATAATAGCTTTTTGCAATCATTTGTTCATCGTTCTAGTCTATTGATTTTGAAGAGGAAACATATTTTTTTAAGCCAAAAAAATTGAAGCACTGTTAACTATTATTGATAACTTTAACTTAAGCGCCAGCGAGCAGTGCGCGATCTATCGTCCGACTGCAGCGCAATCTATATTACTTACATGGCAGTAGTATGAGTAATCCATATAGATGGTATATATAGTTATATCTATATGTATAGACAATACAGCTATAGGTATAGAGCAGTAGTACTAGTAGCATTTCGTTTGCCAAAGAAGATATATACGTCAATCTTCTTTGGTATTGCCGTACCAATATACAAGTCTTTCGTTCTTCGTATTTTTGTTGTCTTTCTGTTTTAATTTGTTACTGTAAACGATCAACATGAGTTGTTCAAATCTCCGTTCAATCGACTCCGCGCTCGTCTAATCAGGATGACGAAAAAGAAACGGCACAAGGTACGGCCGAAGGGATTTAACCTCACAATTCAATTTCTGTCTGCGTGTATTAATAATCGATTATTGTTTAGCTGGAAACAGAATAAACACAACAAAGTGCAACCCTGGCTGTATATACATTATTCTAGTCTGACTCTAGGTAAGGCTGTGCATCGAAGCTAGCTCTCATTTATTATTAAAAAGTTCGAGGCGTTTTCACGATAAATGTAACAATAAATTAGCGCGACGAGTGTAGAGGGAGTGCGAGAGAGAGAGAGAGAGAGAGAGAGAGGGGAGAGAGAGAGAGAGAGAGAGAGAGAGAGAGAGAGAGAGAGAGAGAGAGAGAGAGAGAGTGAGAACGGCGGAAGAAGCCGTCGAAACGTCATCAGAACGAGAGAAAAAAAAACGTGTCGTTGACTCCCAGATAGGACAGTGCCTCGCGATGCTTTAAAACAATTACGCGTGGAAGACTTTTCGCCTGCGATGCATGACTAGGTGTGTCCTCGTTTGCCGCGTTGCTCTTGCATTTGCTGGCAATAAGAAGCGAACTGCATCGGAAAAAACTGCCGGAGCAATGTCGGCGATATGACAGCATCCATTATTATTGTCCTATCATCATTTTTATGACTCGCTCCGAAATTATTCATCTTTATGCGTGTTGTCTTATGAGTTGATCTATTTGCAAAAAATCTTATGGTAAATTTTTAACATAATCAATTGAATTTTTTAATTTATTGAACAATTTATAACATTAACTTATCTGAGTGTTTTGACATGCATAAGGCTGATAACTGAACAATAAAAATAAATCACAAATGTTTCGATAATATAAGACTGCTTATTTGGAGCATGCGTATCATTGCATTTTTAACTGTCGGTGAAATAATGTTAGATCCTCCTTATCTAATGATACTGATGATAAAGAAAGTATATTGGATATATTTTAGATATCCGCACTCATTTTGTCTGTAGAATTGAACATATTCCTGTGTAATAATCTTTGTGGACAATGCACTCTGTTTAATGGTTTAGGATAACTCATATCATGGAAATTACTATAATTATCAGGGGAATATCTTTTGCAATTTTATGAGGAGATAAGATTAAAAAAGCATTTAGATTTTGAAGTAAACAAGGTGCGATTCTATTATAACAAATATAAACTGTTTTCTTACACTATCACACTATACCATATAACATGAGTTTGCACTTTTATGTGAGGGACAAAGGAATTCGTCTGAGTTACTAATTGATAATTTTTTGCTTTATCTCTACAAAATTTGTTAGTTGCTTAAATCCATGTAAACATAAAAAATTACTTTTTACTTTTGCAATTTTCTTTCAACTTCCAATTAAAATCAGCACTTTTAGTAATACATCGAAGAAATATTTTTCATTTTCTAAATAAAGTCTATCAATATATAGTATATTTGAAATTCAAAGGTTATATGATTAGTTAAAATCAGACTTTCAATAATATTAGTTTAGATTTATTTCATAGATATATATATATATATATAGTCCTAATTTTTTTTATTTTTTACAGCAATTCAGTCAAGATGGCGCACAATTTAACACCAAGTGTTAATTGCTCACTTGATGACATTGATTTAAATGCCCTCAAGGACCCAGCTGGTATCTTCGAACTTATTGAAGTTGTTGGAAATGGCACCTATGGGCAAGTTTACAAGGGTCGACATACGAAAACTGGGCAACTGGCTGCTATCAAAGTCATGGATGTTACTGAGGATGAAGAGGAGGAAATCAAACTGGAAATCAACGTGCTCAAAAGGTACTCGAACCATAGAAATATTGCTACCTATTATGGAGCTTTTATTAAAAAATCTCCACCTGGAAAAGATGATCAATTATGGTTGGTTATGGAATACTGTGGTGCTGGCTCTGTAACTGATCTTGTAAAATCAACAAAAGGCCAAAGTCTTAAAGAAGAATGGATAGCGTACATATCAAGAGAAATCCTTCGGGGTCTCAGCTATCTCCACAGCAACAAAGTAATTCATCGTGATATTAAAGGACAAAACGTTTTATTGACCGATAATGCAGAAGTCAAGCTAGTTGATTTTGGAGTTAGCGCTCAACTGGACAGAACAATTGGTCGCAGGAATACCTTTATTGGAACACCATATTGGATGGCACCTGAAGTAATTGCATGCGATGAGAACCCTGAAGCAACTTATGACAATAGGAGTGATCTTTGGTCACTTGGTATTACAGCATTGGAAATGGCAGAATCACAGCCGCCGCTCTGTGATTTGCATCCTATGAGAGCCTTATTTTTGATCCCTCGAAATCCTCCACCAAGACTAAAGTCGAAAAAATGGGCCAAGAAATTTCATGGTTTTATCGAGACTGTTTTAGTTAAGGATTATCATCAGCGGCCATACACCGAACAATTGCTGAAGCATCCATTTATCCGCGATCAACCTACTGAAAGACAAGTTAGGATTCAGTTAAAAGATCATATTGATCGATGCAAAAAGCGAAAGCAAGAGAAAGAACGAGATGATTACCGGTACAGCGGTAGCGAGAACGAAGATGATGAGCCAGCTGTGGCGGGTGAGCCATCTTCGATCATTCAAGCTCCCGGTGGCGATACCTTGCGTCGCAATTTCCAGCAAATACAAGAAGGCAGGACGCTGTCACAAGAAGTTTCTCCGCACAATGCAGCGGCTAAAGATAACAAGCAAATTCCTAGTCGAGCTAAAGAGTCAGAAGCTGGACAGCATAACAGGCCTTCTGTGCCACATAGACTGATCGTCGTACCAGATCCGCATCCTCCCTCACGACCACTGCCTCCTACACCTAAGGACGACCCGCGACAATCGCACAAAGCTCCAACACCACCCTCCAACCATCAAGTCAGTGGTGGAGCTAGTGGTGGATCGGTTAGCGTACCAGTATCTCAGAGAAATAGCCATGTTTTCAAACCTATGGCTTTGATGATTGAAAGCGATAGCGATGATGATATGGAAGATGTTAGCGGTAACAGCAATAGAAACGACGGCACTCTACTTGCCAGCGATCCGCCAAAACCATTGCCGCAGTTAGATTGTTCTTCGTCTTCATCTCAGAATCACAACTCTCATCACGAAGCTGGTGCTCCTAATCGACCTCTGCCTCCGACCCCAGATGAAGAAGAAAGCTGTGATCATACCTTGGTAATGAAACGGAATCGAGAGGCAGATCGCAGCAGAGCTCCTGGCACAACCAGTGGGGACTTTCAAAGATTGGATTCTCCTGGTTCTAGGACAAGTTCAGTACTTCCAGACCTTCTCACTTCATCTCCTGGCCAGCGTCAAGATAAGACCATAAGCGACGAGTACCGCCAAGCCGTGAAATCTCCTCCATTGGCACTTCAGCAAAAACAGAGATCATTCTTGACCTTCGGTTTTGGAGCTGGACCACCGCGACGAGAATCTCACGTCAACGTCAATGTTACACCTACTAGCCATGATTTAACATCTGATACTCCAGAAATACGAAAGTACAAGAAACGCTTTAATAGTGAAATTCTTTGCGCTGCATTGTGGGGTGTCAATTTGCTTATTGGAACTGAAAATGGTCTCATGCTTTTGGACAGAAGTGGACAAGGCAAAGTCTATCAATTGATTAGTAGGAGACGCTTCCAGCAAATGGAAGTGTTGGAAGGACAAAATATTCTTGTAACCATCAGTGGAAAGAAAAATAGAGTACGTGTTTACTATCTTTCATGGCTAAAGAGTAAGATTTTGCGAACGGATGGTCACAGTGAACAAGTTGAACGACGCAATGGCTGGATTAATGTGGGAGATCTGCAGGGTGCTGTGCATTTCAAGATAGTGAAGTACGAGAGAATCAAATTTCTTGTCATTGCACTAAAAGAATCTATAGAGATTTATGCCTGGGCTCCAAAGCCTTATCACAAGTTCATGGCATTCAAGTCTTTTGGAGAACTGGCTCATAGGCCACTTTTGGTCGATCTCACGGTAGAAGAGGGAACTAGATTGAAAGTCATTTATGGAAGTACTGATGGTTTTCATGCAGTTGATTTAGACTCTGCTACTGTTTATGATATATATTTACCTAAACATACACAAGGGCCAATTTGTCCTCACTGTATTGTAGCTTTACCAAATAGTAATGGTATGCAACTTCTTCTCTGTTATGATAACGAAGGTGTGTATGTCAACACGTATGGAAGAGTGTCCAAAACTATGGTGTTGCAATGGGGAGAAATGCCTACTAGTGTGGCATATATTGGCATTGGGCAAATCATGGGATGGGGCAATAAGGCAATTGAGATTAGAAGTGTAGAGAGTGGCCATTTGGATGGCGTTTTCATGCATAAAAAAGCTCAACGTCTGAAATTCCTTTGTGAACGCAATGACAAGGTCTTTTTCTCATCAGCCAAAGGTGGAAGCTCTTGTCAAATATATTTTATGACGCTGAACAAGCCTGGAATGGCCAATTGGTGATTGATATTCTGTTGTTTCTGGTTATCAGTAAATGGCCAAACCTTCATGAATATATGTATATCCATTTAAATAAACTCCCAATGGAATGTACACAGTGGAGAATTCGAATGACATCATGGAATGGATTACATACTAATATTCAGCAAAATTGAACTAGCAAAAAGTAGCTAGTGAAATATAGTGGATATTTTATACTTGGTAATGAAGGCACAATCTAAAACTTGTTAAGAACTAACACTTTTCAGCTCATTGCAACTATGATTGAATCAAGGATAGACTTTGTTTCTAATATTTTGGATTGCTTAGATTGATGCATTTTATACGGATTATGATTGAATGAAGTTAATCATTGATAGCATCAAAAATTGTGTATTTGACTCATCGTCATTAGGTTGAATGCCACAGTTTTTTAATTAATCAAGAACAATTTCGACTGGTAGTTCAGATTTAGAGGCAGCTTTTCATGCATAAATTATCGTCTCTCGTAAAAAAATTATAGAATCGAAGAAATAAATGGATTATTCAAAAATAATTACCAAGTTGAATGAATTTTGAAAATACTTTTCAATGGTACACTACTTCCCAATGTCAAATGAAACTGTATTAAACCTATACAGAAGCTAAAGAAGATCTCTAATGCTAAGCGAGTATGGGATTTGATGTTTTAAAGGGTATGTAAGTAACCATATTAATTTTACTTTTGAATTCTAAAGTTGCTGTAATTTTATTTAATGCAGTACTTACAAATTTAACAAGCATTTTATAGTATCAAAATGTTATACATAAGCAATAGCTGAAATTCTAATGAATCATGTTACTTTTTAATTCTAATCAATATGTTACTATAAAGTCAATAATTTCAAAATTGCAAAAATTGAAGTAACATGTAAAAAATTCAACAATGTAAATAACTTTAATTTCTAAGAGTCTAACTTCAAACTTTTTTCAATAGGAACATATATTTCGAAAAATACAATAATATGCCTCAAAACATGCAAATTCGTTCAAAAGAATTTTTTGTTGTAAGAGAAGTGCTTATAATACAAATCGATAAAAAATTGTATAAAATCTTTTGTTTATTAATTATATATAACTGCCAGCAGAAAAATCTTGAATTTTACAGAATACAATATCGAAAAGCACGAATGTATATTTTAATGCTGAAATATTTACGTTTAGCTATAAGAACAAGTAATAATCAATTTTGAACAATTATTTTATAAAGTAATAAACTTTATATCTTTAGGAATATTATTCCATCAAAAAAAGATCCTTGTAACGACGTAATTTAAGCATAGAACATTTTTTAAATTTATTACTTTAATTTTATATTATGCGATTCTATTTACAAACAAAAATTGCAATCTAGACTAAATATTGTAAAAGAAACTTATAATTTAGTATTATTTTGTAATCCACACAATTTTATAATTCTTTTTATATTTCATATTATATTACAAGCCCACTTTTATAAATCTTTGTATAAATCAAACTTTTGTAAACTTGTAATTTTAAGCATATTCTAAGCGATATTTTGTTGTAATAATTTTAAGAACATGATAAAGTAACCTTTATACACCCTAGTGTAAACGAAACTTATTAAGCATTTGTAATATGATTTATAAAGACAAAAAAAGGCATCATAAAAAAAATATGTAATTTTAGATACACAATTTTCTAAACGAAACTTTTATAACTTCATAAAAGCAAATCCATGTAATCTTAACTATAAAACATTTATCACAGTAAGAATAAGGAAGAAACTCATCTAAACACAATATATACTGAATTCCATAAACTTTTGTAATGACAGCTTTAAATATTATAAATTTTAATGTAAAATACTTGTTAAAAGTTTAAAATGTAAATGTTAGTAACTAAAGGTAGAGCATTAGGCAGGCATATTGTGTCGGAATCTTTGAGATTTCCTAAAGCGAAACCATAGCCCTGGGAAAGGGAAACAGTGTAGACACGAATTGGCCCGAGCTGTATAATCGAGCCCATTAGCTATAACTATTCTAGCAGATTGGTTCATTTTTAGTCAACGTTCGAGCCAGTTCGCAAGTTAGAGGAAAATTCGTGTCTGTAGATCGATTTTTGATGCTTAGCTGCTTTTGAAGTTTGTCAAAAAGGAGATCTCAAATCTTTCATTGTTCTCAGTAAAAAACTAATGTAATTATTAACAATTATTTAACAACACCGAAAAGCTTTATTCTTAAAATAAATGAACATTTTGATTTTTAATAAAAGTGTAAGTGTTTTGAAAAGTATTAATAAAATGATTTCACTTTATAAAGCAGTATTACAAGTTTGTCTAGAGATTAACAAATTTCAATTGTGAAATTCATCAGCTAATTATTTGTATTTGTATGACAACTATTAATTTTTTTGTAAAAATCAAATGTTTGTGTTAGGTTTGTTAAAATTTATTTGATGTGCTCTCTATTATATCTTTGTTTACGTATATACGTTGATTGATTCACTATTAACGTTGTCTTCGTATTATTATAGATTAAAGCTTTGAACAATGAATACCCTTTGTCTTCTAAATTTCTGACTGAGTATACTTGCAAGATTTGAAAATTTCCTTTTTTATTCCGACGCGACACGTTTAACGTTATAATTATCTGTGCTAAACTTATTTGTGTAACCACTTCAACATTTTCTGATTCATTTCGTGATACTATCTATCATTTGTATTATCGTTTGTTTTGTCAAAATTGTGGAAATGACTTTATATACATTTTTGTTTCAATAAAACCTAGTTAAGTGTTAAAACGATGTTTTGAGAGTTATGAAGCTTATTATTTTCCTCTAAATGATTCTTATATTTATTCTTCGCATAGAAAGACGATACACTACGCTTTTTAGTAGACGATCAAGAGGTAAGGCAAAAATGGAACGATGAACAATTGTATATAATAATAAACAATCGTTAAGGCATTTTATTTTAATTAGTATTAAACCTTCGCGCTTATTTCATACAGTATTCGTTTAATTACATCAGTGAGTGAACAGAAATATTATAATAAATATAAATGATAAAATTTGTATTTGTGCAAGCCAGGATTAAGAAATGATAATCACGCAATCAACGGCGAACATATTCCGTCTTATATATTATTATATCCTTATGTCGTTTAAGTATAATTTTACATGATTTATTAATGAATTACGGGAGGGAAAGGCTGTCTCTCTTCATCCAATGGCCTTTCCTACGTTTCTCACTCGCACTCACAGTTTGCCCCATGTGCAGTCTCCTCGTTCCCCTTACTGTATACATATTACTGTACAAAAAGATTGCTTAAATTCTAGTTATAGTGAACCAATGATAATTAGTTTTAGAGGATAACTATATGGTATACTGAACTGTTTCAAATGTATATATTATAATAATACCTATATGGAGGATCAGATGCGCTATTCTATGAATACCCTAAGCTATTTTGGACGTAAGTTTTAATTAACGCGATCAAATAATATTAAAATTCAAAATTGCTTACACCTAAATTCTTCGACGTATTTTCTATAGTGGAAAAAGTTGGCGCAAATTCAACATTTAAAAAAGTGGTATATCTGAGGGTATTATAAAAGTGATTGAGAACATACAATTCTTCAAACTGGGGGCATCTCCTTCATGTTTATTTATCATTATCCTTTTATACAAATCATAAATTTTTAAGCAGGTTTTGTAAATACCACTGTATTTAAACGCGAGAGCATGACAAATAATCTACTGTTTTCGCGATATTATTCATCATTAATAAGTTACTGTGTTTCTTAATTTCTTGACGATAATTCGTACTTTCGAAGATAAATTGCCTATATATGTGCAAATCCACGACCGACAGTACACAACTTGGGTGTTGCAAATTTCAAATTGAGGGCACGCCTACCAGACCAACTTTTTTTGGTTCTTTGGGTCATCTGAAGTGAGAAAATTCCCGCGTGCATCGCCGATCGCTTGCCAAACTTTTTTGCGGGGCAGTTGAAATTCTCTTATGGGAATTTAACGCGGGAAACATTAAGGAAAACCAGAAAATTTCCACTTTTTGTCTGGAGGCGTAAACTAAAAATGTGTTTTAATAGAATCAAAGTATTAGAAAAAAGAATTAATTTAAGGGCTGGTGGGTTAATAATGGTTGTCAAGGTCAAAAGTTGTCTAGGCTTGAAAATGGCAAAAAATCACCAAATTTTCGATTTTTTACGAAAATTAGCGATTTTTCCTATTTTTAAAATCCTTACAACTTTTGATCCGAGCGGTCAATTTCGACCATCCGGGGCTCAAATTTAAGCTCTTTTCTTCCGCTTGCGTTTAGAAAATGTAGACTGACACTTTTATTTTACAATCAGCTATATATATCACGATGAAAATGGTCAAAAAACGACCATAATTGATAGGCGTATATGTAGCTGAATGTAAAATTAATAAAATTAAAATGCTAATCCAAATTTTTTAAATAAAAGTAGAAGAAAAGAGCTTCAATTTGAGCTCCGGATGGTTGAAATTGACTGTTTGGATCAAAAGTTATAAGAATTAAAAAACAAAAGAGAAAAATCGTTGATTTTCGTAAAAAATGTTACTCTCCGTGATTTTTTACTATTTTTATGCCTAGACAACTTTTGACCTAGGCGACCATTTTTAAACCACCAGCCCTCAAATTAAAGCTCTTTTCAGATACCTCGATCCTAGTAGAACAGATTTTTGGATTACGCTTTCAGACACTGAGTGGGTGAAGTTTAATCGTGACTAATTTTTTCTCCTTTTTCCCGTGTTAAATTCCCATAAAAGAATTTCAACTGCCCCGCAAAAAAATTTGGCAAGCGATCGGCGACGCATGCGAGAATTTTCTCACTCCAGGTGACCCAAAGAACCAAGAAAGCTGGTCTATTAGGTTGCAATTTACAACTTCCAACACCTAAGTTGTGTACTGTCGGTCGTGGATTTGCACATATGCGTGCGCTAAGGCCGTAGTAGTGCTCTATGCATTTGACGGTTGTTGAACTGATAACATGCCAGCTGTGTAGGAGGCCGAAGTTTTGTCAATAAAGATTCATATGCAAGAAATATAAATAATAATAATTACTAGTGATCCATTCATAAAAAACACACTTTCGCAAAACCTTGCGAATTTGAATTTACTATCCCAAAGGCTGCAAAAAAACAAGGCTTCAAACTTCTCACCTTTGCCTCTCACCAATCACTTGCGAATACTTTCGGAAGTGTGAAAGTATTTACAGTAATTTACAACAAATAATGTCGTAAATACCAGAATAAAAATGATTTATATTATAATCATGTTTGGTCATATATTATCATATATAGAAAAACATGACTTTTGTCTTTATATATAATTTTAAATAATCATCTTACATGGTCATGTATGATTACCCACATAGCACGGCACGTTTGAGGAATGTTTCTCAAACTTTGTATTTCAAACCTTGGAACGTTGAATCTAAAGTTTCTCAACGTTTCAGAAACGTTTCTAAAACGTAAAAATGTCCGCTTTTGTTGGAGAAGTTATGTTGTTAGAACGTTTCTGAAACGTTTTTTAGGTTTGAATTTAGTAAAAAAAATATTAAAAGTAATATCTTTCTACTACCACCTTCCCTGAGAATGCCCACCCTACCACCCTAAATGCTACACTTTCCTATGTACAGACACCAGCTAGAGCACTACTTCACTCGTGGTTTACAAGACGCCACCTAGGTGATGTTCATCTAACTGTAATCATTGGTACGATAATTTTGGTATGTTCAAGAAGTTTTTAAAACGTTGCCGAAACGTGTATAAATTTACCAAAAATTTTTATTTCATTATCCGAAACGTATTAAAAGCATTGTTGAAACGTTTCTCAATCGTTGTGAACAACGTTTCAGCAACGCCGCTACAACACTTGAAAAACGTGGATATTACTGAGCGAAAACATTTGTTCTAGGTTGTTGGAAACGTTTCTCAAACATTTGCTTATGTTTTTGAAACGTTTCCAGAAACACTTCAAAAATGTTATGACAACGTAATACGTAAAATTTTCAATTCAAATTTGATTATTTCTTTGGACAAGTATACTTATAATCTTTATGTGACAACGAACTTCTCTCGTGTGTTTTTTAATGGTATGGCATGTTGTTTATGATAAGGTTAAATTCTGTCGAGAAACTGTGGCTAATGTACATTTATATTTTTTAGATGCCCTGATAAGAAAGGATCAATTCTTCGAAACGTTGGCAAATAAATAGTATTTACACTTGCCCGTAGTGATTATTTCAATCCTCAAGTTTAAAAATGAAAAATGTACTAGTCTTTAATGCAACAGTGCCAAATGTATTAGTTTTCCACGCAAACGTACTAAATATACTAGTTTTCGACGAAACTTAACTTCTTCGAAATAATCAAAGATTTTAGAAACTAAAACCATTGATTATTTATACATTGACAATTTCGTATAATTAGGTATATATGTACCTCGTATCTCAGCGTTTGAAACGTCAATGCTCGCCAATAAGCGTAGCTAGTTGGAACGAGTATTAGCGTTGATCACTGTAATAAATATGAATTAAATTGCAATTGCTGTTTACAACTTCTTGATCTAATATTTCTGTTACGCTCTTCGATCCCCTGATTAATTTCAGATTCTGACTTATACGGCGGCCATGAACACGTCTTCTTGTCAGCACTAAGTCAAAGTCCTGGAACAACTACGCTCTCGGATCGAGAAGCTAATTTTACAATATACCAGCCCACGAAACTTCTCCAAATTTCATCTCAAAGAAAATAAAATATTCACTACATAAATCTACATAAAACATTCCGGAAATTCGACTACAGTAGGTAAATGAACATTTTATTATGTTTTTTTTAAGAAATTATTGAAAATCAAGATAAGCAAGTTGTACGAAAATTTGAGGTCCACAAACTAATTGTATAAATAGCTATTGCAACTTATTTATATTTATTACAGTGGTCAACGCTGGTACTCGTTCCAACAAGCTACGCGTATTGGCTGATGAAAATCTATCTTTGGACAAACGCTGAGATACGAGGTACATACATACCAAATTATATGAAATAGTCAATGTAATAAACTATATTTGTTGATTTAATAATAAATCACCAAAACAAATCACCACTAATAATGGTGACAGTAAGACCCTGAACGCTCAATGTAGTTGCCAGGCAGGAAATTCTGGACAGTGCAAACACATTAATTGTAGGTGTTTTTTTACTTCTAAATCGGTAATTAAATGGGGAATTGATGCATTTAATTAAAATTTTTATTTGTGAAAGAGGTTAAGGTACCTACATTGTTGATTGTTTTGGTATATATGTATTTCTCTTGGACGCCCGCGTCAGCAAGAGCGTTGGGTAATGAAAAATAACGCAACGCAAAAGCGTTTTTATGAAGAAAAAAAAACGCAACGCTTCTCGCAGCGCCCTCACAGTCTACATAACCTCTCCCATTTTAGCCACGCCAAAACCGTGCGTTATGCGGCACTTTATCCTTGCACTCGTGAAAAAAAATAGTGTGAGCAACTAGTGCGATATCGCACACGTTGCACATTATACTATTACCATGCTGTTTGATTTTGTAACGTGAGCAAACAATTTCAATAGCTTTCAGACCTTTACAACGTATACAGTAGATAGGCTATAGGCATACCAGAACATAGGCATACTAAAACACCCCCTCTCCTCTCAGAGTGTTTTGGTACCCGATGAAAGAGGAGGGATCCCCTCTCTCTCTCCAAGATACTAAAACACCTTTTCTCCTCTCAGAGTGTTTTAGTACCCGATGAGAGAGTGGGGATAATTTTTCCTCTCTCTCTATTATGTTTTGGAATGCCTATAACGTTCTCTACTTTTTTTAATTTTTTTTTTTTTAATTTTACTTTACAGTTTATGCTGATAGAACAATTTCATGAGTTTGACGTTGTGCAATGCACAGGTCGTCTTATAGCTTGGATTATGATTTGTGCATACTGTGACGCACTTAAAAGATGGTTTTGACGGATAGCCATACTGTTCAATATTGTGAACAGGAAATGTGAATCGTTGAAGCCATGTCTGTTTTAATGCACCCATGACAACAATTTTTGATGCATCATGTAAAGCGTCACGAAGCAAGTTTCCGATTTGAGAGTAGTCATGTCCATCCGTTTTCCACCTGATGCCATGATAATTATGTTTGAGCCATTTGTTTTCCCTTTGCATTTTGTCTGAGAGTTTTTTCCATGAGAAGGGATTTTTGAATGTTAGAACAATAGGATCTGCACTATTTTCCTTGAGAGATATGATTGCTAATTCCTTTAGAATATAATCTTCTTCGGTTTGCTTGAAACCAGTCATGTCTACTGCATACTCCATTTTCCGATGCAGCTTAGACGAGCTTCTTGACATCTCCACTAATAGGATTGTACTGAACGATGCGATCTTGTAAGATCAGACAGTAGGCTGAAGTGTTAGTAGGAAAATCTGTTATAGCCTCAAACTCCAGACGTACATCGACAGGAGCGCTCTTGAGAGATTCGTTTTGTCGTGAACAGTCAATAACTACGAATGGTGCAAAGTTGAGAAACGAAGACTTTGTCAGCAGTGGTTGCGGATCTCTTCCATAGTAGGATTTTTGAAAATTAGCGTACATATCATAGAGAATGGCAAACTGATTTTTAGCTATGTCGAGATTCATATTGTTGTATGGATAATATTGTGAATTCAAGAAAAGTTTCACATTACTCAACTCACAATGGTCAAATCGACTGGCGTTTGCAGTTCTCATTGATTTTCTCTTTGTTTACAGTCCAAGAATCACAAAACGAGGTTTTTCCAATTGATTTGATGTTTTCACTGTCCAGACGTGTTTAGTAGTGCTTGGGAGAAGAGGATATTCAAATAACTCCCAAGAACGGAAACACATGGAGATAGGATTATCTTTACCAATGAAATTCAATAGCTGGATTTTTTGTTTATCAGATGCAACAACATATGGCATCAACCACTCTATCTTTGATACTTTTACTTCGTAATCTTCATAAGTAGTTACACCAGATGCTACAGCGCTTTCCTGGATTATTACGTTCAAGTCGCTTCTCGATCTTGTGAGAATGAGCTCATGCTTCATATTAACTATTATCTTTTTATAGTCTTCTGCAAAACCCAAGATCATACTCAGTGGAATCGCAACGTCAAAATTTCCTTTGTCATCTACGACCGATTTGATATCGTCTTGAATACCAAGCCAGCCTGCATTCTCCATCATATCATTCTGATTTATGTTAAATGAAATCAATCCTTTCATAACACTGCTCAGACCAACATTTTTACTTTTATCTATCTCCACAGCATTAATCTCATAACGAATTTCATCAAACAGATGACAAATGCCATTGTTGACAAATTTAGTTTTAGCAAGTGCTGCTGATCTACCTTTTACTTGCAATTTTCCACATATATGGATAGAGTTGCGAGATGGTAAGAGACATAGATCTTGATGTTGGATAGAAATACGAATTTCATCGCTGTTGTCAAAGCTTAATGATGAGTATGGTTGATGTGCGTGTACTTCGTAATGAGCAATAGACTCATCGAATACGACACCTGATCGAATGCTTAGAATTTCGTCCATTTTTCTGGAAGCAGCAAAGAATTATACACGTGAATTTTTTCCACGAACTTTTAGTCCTAGACTTTTCAGGTTTGAGTTTCTTCGGTCGACTGATGACTGGTTGCCATGATGACTGATTTATATATGATCCAGAATTGTAAACGATGCCCATTATACAGATTTTATGTGAAGTCTAATAGTGATTTCCTCTCCTCGAAAATTCACCAAATTTCCATCCTGATCGACAATTTGAATTTGTAGATGATCTATGCACTTGACACTGACCGGTAGATATATGACGTGTGACGGAACTTCTATGATTTTATATCCCGGAGATACTCTGGGAAAGAACTCATGGATTGTATGAACTTTCTTATTATTGATATAAGCACCTCCAGTAATATTGCACTCAACTCTGAGTGCATTGATTCTCAATATTTTCACTGGTAAATCAGAGCTGTGTTGAATGTTCTCTTCGAGAGTGCGAGGAGCAAAGCCAAGGAGACTCGCTATGGAATCGTGAGGTGTGAGATCTATCGGATGACTGCAGAGAATTTCACTTCTAAGAGTATTGTTGTTAGCTTTCAAAGAGAATTCGATTCCTTTGGATTTCAAAGTTGTTTGTAAAAATTGATTAATAGCATCAATCTCATAACTGCCAGTAGGAATATTAATAATAATATCTCCGTTTAAATGCAGTTTATTATTTGAATAGTCAACATTGGGAATAGAGTTAAATGATAAAAGTTCAACTAAACCCAAGACAACATTTTTATGCTTCGGTAGTTCAATCGAAGGAAAATATTGCGCTTCTAAGACAGATGAATTTCCTGAGAGACTCAGAGTGAAGCTATCTTCCATGACTGATCAGAAGATAATGATTCCATTCGTCAGTGAACACCTCTTTTATAGCCTCCCAGCTAAGAAAAAAAGACAAAGATGGCCACATATAAATGAGTCAAAATTTTGATATCTTTTATAGTTGTATTTCACTTCTTTCACGTTAAAATACAACATGAGATCTTTAGGAGGTTTAAGATCGCCAAAATTATCAAAATAAATCACTTCAGGACCACGTTTGCGATAGTAAACCCAGTGAGTGCCTCTATTTTGAAAGTCGTCCAAGTTTACCACTGCTGACTCATTATGCCATGGACCGCCGGGAGGTAGATTATTTCTCATGAAAACACTTCGGAAATCTGAGATTTTCATCATACGAGCATATTTTATTAGATCATAGTCAGTCAGTGCATGATTTGGCAAAGTTAAATCGAAGTTTTTTTTTTCTACTGACTTGATGACCACTGCCGATATGAGGTTTCATAAATAATCCCATTCCAGTTTTATAGGGCTTAAGATGAAGACCTTTGCCTAAAGCAATAGCTTCCATGGTCTTATTATGCCTCTTACTTTCTTCATGATTTTTCTGCGCAGCTTTAGCATCATTAACTGCTTTAGCTATTCCAGCAGCACCTCCTGCTAGAGCACCGGTGGCTCATAGTCCTGCGAACAATGGAATGAGAAAAGGAAGAACTCCACCAATTTTTGATGGAAGCGGCAGAACACGTGGAATGATAACTTTTTTCTTTCCACCTACACTTTTAACAGCTTGACGTGCACCCTTCAAGGCTGATTGAATAACCTTGCGAGAATGTTTACTTGCTGTCATTGATTTTTTAGCTACAGTCACTAACTTATTAAATTTCAATCCCATTCCAGTTTTTCCTTTTAATTTCATAGCATTGCTAACAGCAAAAGCAAAAGCTTTTTCACCAAGACGGAATAAACAATGTCATGTTTCATTATCATTATCGGAGTAAACAATGTCATGTTTTTTACACGCCTGATCAAGCGGATTAATGCCAGGATCTCCTCTTTTCATTCGCTTTTTCAATTTGGTTCCGGGACCGCAGTATTGATATCCAGGAAGATGCATTTCAACAGGTAAGTTATTGATAACTTTATCAAGCAATCCATAGCCTTTCGGCTGTTTCTGAGATTTATGTATGATCATCTCTCTTCGAGCGTTGATTCACAACTGACGTTCATGGTATAAAAAGGGCGTTTATATTTCAAGAGCTCAATGTTATATCTGACTCTGTTGAGTTAACATGGATTTTACCGAGCAGAACGTCAAACTCCCCGTGACAAATTTCGATTTTTGAAAAGAGAAAAGAAAAAAGCGTCATGGGGAATTACTACCAGATAGTATACGAGCAGTATTCTGTGGGCCATCGAACTGTGGAAAAACAAATAGTTTATTGGCTTTAATTACACATCCTAATGGTCTTAGGTTCGAGAATTTGTATGTATACTCAAAATCCTTGAATCAGCCAAAGTATCAATTTCTCAAGAATGTCTTGGAGCCGATTGAAGGTGTATCATATCTTCCGTTCAGTGAGCATGAATCTGTAGTATCTCCAGATGAAGCCCTTCCAAATTCAATTATGATATTTGACGATGTGGCATGTGAGAAGCAGGATAACGTCAGAGCCTTTTTCTGCATGGGGAGACATAAAAGTGTAGACAGTTTCTATCTATGTCAATCTTATGCTTATATAGGAAAACATTTGATTAGGGATAATGTCAATTTGTTAGTAATTTATCGACAAGATGATGTAAATCTTAAACATATCTATGAAGATCATGTGAACACCGATTTAACTTTTAATGAATTTCGAAATCTTTGTTCTGAATGTTGGAAGAATGATAGATATGGATTCATTGTCATTGACAAAGATAGATCGATGAATGAGGGTAGATACAGAAAAGGATTTGACTGTTTTGCAATAAAAAAGGAATTATGAGTCTCAAACTTGCAGTTCAGTTGTAAACATCACCACGTCAGCATGTCAGACTTCAAGAAAGAGAAGAATGTTCTTAGTGAGCTCTTGCGAGCTCGTGAGGCTATTAAAAAAAATACACTTTATTAAAACAGGAGAAAGATGATTTTGAAAAAGTCATCGGTGATACTCTAAAACCAGTCATCTTACCACTTGAGAAACTTGTTGAGATGAAAAGTGAAAGCACACTGCAGCAACCATTTAATCATATTTTGGATAAAAACAGCGGCAGTAAGAAAATGAAAAAACGAATGAAAATCGATCGATCAAGTTTGCTCAACGATCAAAATAAGAACAAAAACATCATCATCATCATCATAATCATAATCATAATCATAAACAGTATAATCCAATAAACTTGAAATGACACAATAACCAATTCTACATTTAGATCCGCGAGTGGAAAAAATGAATCAGCTAAGACTTTTTATCATTGCTAGATAAAAGCCGTAGAACGATTGATAATATATACGGAGTGCGAAAGGTTGATGAGGTGCATATGATTGGTGATTCAGAAATTGAATTTGATGATAAATATGTCAAAGTCAGAAATGAAAGTTATCCTAAAACAAGTGAACTGATGGAATTGCTATTTAAAAAATATCCGGATGATCTTCTTCTGAGCTCATCAGATCGTGCAAATTATCGCAAGATTCTGGAAGCAACAAATGCTCATCGGAAAAAATTCAGCAAAGATGAATCTATACGAATGTCGAGAAGTAATAAATATAAGAATATTTTAGCACCAATGTTCCGCAGCACTCCACGTAAAAAGAACAGTAGCAGCGGAGGAGGTCTCATATCTAAATATAAAATAGCTAAGAAAAATTCTTCGATTGATCTCGTCTACTGGGATGATCCAAACGAGCTTACTGAGAGACTTCGATTATTGATTGCCGAACGATCAGCTGGAAATAATAATCACGTCAATGAAATCCAGTCGATTATTGCGGAATTACGTGAAGCTGGGCATATATATTGATACGCAACTTTCTTCTTTGCATCAGTACTACCATGAGTATCGATGTGTTTGGAAGAAAACTTGAGGGCTCGCAAGTTAGTCGTGGTCCTCCAGGCATTGGTTTCAATTTTACACCGGACGGTGATTTTGATTTAGAAAACAAGCGACTTTGCAACCTAGGACCGCCCAATCATCCAAACGATGCAATCACATTGCATTCACTGAAAGTTATTCTACAAACTGAAATAAATTATATAGCTACTAAAATTGCTGGAATTGGTGAAGTTATAGAAGAATATAAGCAGCAAGTTGAAAAACATCAATTGGAAGTGAATGCAAAATTGCGTTATCTTTATAGTACAACTCTTCGCAATTACTCTGGTGTTGATTATATCATTGAAGAAGTGAATAAACAATTAAAAGTTCGTATAGACGAATTTCCAGATGGATTTTCATCTACTGTAAAGGAAGATGGAACGTCATAGAGTAGCTGAAGAGCTGCACAAGCCAGCACGTCGGCGATACAATAGAAGAAAATATGACATACGTGGAATAGACGAGACTTGGCAAGCGGATCTTGTAGAAATGATAACATATTCTAAAGAAAACAAAGGTTTTCATTACTTATTCACTGTCATAGATATATTTTCAAAGTATTCATGGGCCATGCCAGTGAAGTCAAAGAGTGGTAATGATGTTACTGCAGCTATGAAGTTAATACTAAAAGAAGGACGAGTACCGAAGAATCTACAAACTGACCAAGGAAAAGAATTTTACAATTCAATTTTTCAAAAACTTATGAAGAAGCACAATATACACTTATACTCTTCGCATAGTAATCTTCATGCAAGTATATGCGAACGATTCAATAGAACATTAAAAAATGCAATGTGGACAGAATTCAGCAAACAGGGAAGCTATAAATGGTTGGATATTCTACCTAACTTACTCAAAGCATACAATTTGAGAAAACATCGGACAACAGGAATCGAGCCTGAAAATGTTACACTGGCAAATGAGCGAGAAGTCTAGAGACGTTTTCCAAATGAAAAGTCGACAGTGAAAAAACCGAAATTTAAAGTAGGAGATAAAGTACGAATAAGTAGGATAAAAAATGTTTTTGAAAAAGGTTACACACCAAACTGGTCTACTGAAATTTTTACAATAACGCGAGTTGTCAAAACTAATCCGACAACATACCACCTCAAAGATCATAACAATAAAACCGTCTCAGTTGGCTTTTATGAAACAGAAATTCATAAAACTATGTATCCTGAAATTTATCTAGTAGAAAAAGTATAAAGAAAAAGTGGTAAACGTGTATATGTTAAATGGCTAGGATTTAGTGACGAGCATAATAGTTGGATAAATAAAAATGAGATTCTTTAATGTAACTATATTAACAATTTATGTTCTTTTTTTTATGGATAAAAGGATCAGATTGTAGTAAATAAAAAAAGCAGATGTATTATGTTTATCATATTAAATTTATTCATGTATTATTATTATGTGCAATTTACTAAAAAATATATCTTTGTAAAATCAATTTGTGATTTATTCATTCTTATTGAGTACTAGAATCGAACTTAAAAGAAGATCCACCCAGATATTTTAAAAATAAACAAAGTTTATTTGCACTGTTGCAGAGTGAATTGAAAAACGCTTCATCTTTCAGAATAGCCGATGAAATCTTCTCTGGCAAGAAAACTTGAAAGCTGTCATCAAGTTCAGCAACAATCTTCGTACCGAACCTTGTCTTGACCTCTTTCAGTGCTGTCACCAAATACTGATGATCTTTTTCCATGTCTGTTGCTCTTTTCTTTGGCAAGAACTCTCGCTCAGCAATCTTGTTGAGTGCAGATAGATCCATTCTGAAAAAAGCAAAAATAAAAATTTATGTTAGAGAAAATTGTATTAAAGACAAGTAATGAGGGAGAACTATGAAATATAACTTACTTATTATGAAGTTAGGTGAGTCTTGGTCTCTTTGTAGAAGGTTCGTTGTTCGCTTCGATTTCTCGAATGTGCTCCTCGTTGTTGTCCGTGCGTTCATATAGCCCATTTCCCACCACAATTCCTGCCCTTTCCATTGCCTCTAGTAAGATATCCCTTCTCTCTTCTGATTATAATCTTATCTTATCTAATGATGGATCCCATTCGTGCATGAACTCCTCAGGCACATCGTATTCAATCCTGATTTGTTCACCTTCATCCCCCCTCCCACTTTCTCTCTCTCTTTTTTCTTCTGCATCATTGCCAATGGTTACCTCATCCTCCCTCTCATTTACTCCCTCTCTTTTTTCTTCTGCTTCATTGCCATTAACTGCATTGTATCCCCTCTCCTCCGATTCCCCCTCTACATGCATTGCAGCTTGCGCCATCTGTTCTTCCATAATTCTGTAATGACCCCAGGGCAAAGTATCTGTACTATGAGGTAATAAGTATCTTTTATCATCGTGAGGACTTAGAGCAATTTTTTCTTGTTTTTCAGTATGGACTATGTTTAATTTTGAACAAATATTGCACTGCTCACGTTTTATAATAACAAGATCTTGAAGACATTTTCGATAATCTTCGAATGTGATTGATTTCTTTACTACATTGGATTTTATCCCTTTGGCTTTTTTCACTGTCTCAGCTCCATCAATCAAAATACTATACATTTTGCTTCTTAAACCTACGAACTCTGTCATAATCTTGCCACAGCATTCGTCTTTCATCAATCCAGGAACGTTTTTATTAACACGCGGAATTTCAAACTGATTATTCAAATCATAATCAGAAGTATAAAACTTGTGTATATCTTCTTTCATTATTTGATACATATCAATGTCCGCAAATTCGTATATTAAACTATCTGTATCTGTATAAAGAAGTTTACATTTTTCTCCTACTCGTTGTTTTATATATGAATAATGAAAATCATATACTAATGTTTTTGACAAATCGAGAATACAGAGACCAACATAAATTGGTTTCTTGATTGTTATACTTGTCTTCTTTAGCTGAATAGCAACTAAATTTTCATCAAAGATTGCACAACTATGAAAATTTGGTTGAGCTATACGTGCTTCTGCTCCATATCGACCTGTAAATTTATTCACTAAACGCACATCAACGCGAGATCGCTCTCTCTCGATACACTTTCCATAGACAGCATTAATTAATAATTTATAAAACAGTTTTTCAAATTCATTCTTGGACTGCTTTCTTTTCTCTGTATTTAGTTCGACATATGGTTTGAGCCAGGCCTTCTGCTCAAAACTCAAAATTCTATGCACCCTTTTTAGTCGAAGTCCATTATCTAACGCCTGTTTCAGTGCTCGATAATGAATTACATACCTTGTCTTATCATTCAAAGTAGTTAGAAGTTTCTTCTGTTTAGAGCCAGGTGGTGTACGATGCTCTGCGCAAAAAGGGAGATCTCGATGATCATCGTGTACTTCTTCAGGATACTCTAAGTCAACTTCAGCAAAATAGCCTATGTCAGAATCTGGTGGTGTATTGAAAAGACATGTATTTGTCTCATATTCTATCCATTTAAATTTTCCAACTGGCAGAGGTTGTACCATTGCCCATCCATAAAGATTATTTATATCAAAATATAAGAGAGTCTTTGTTTTCTGCTCCTTATAATATGAAGGTCCCATATATGGATTGTTTGCCTTGGCATACCGATTACAACATTGACTTATTCCGCCTCGTATCCCTGCTTCAATAAACATCAGCATGTCAATATCTGTAAGAAGCTCCAATTCCACCTTTGTCATTTTAAGAGCTGCTGAAAATGTTAGTCCAGGAGTAGTGTAAAAATGTGCAGGGCATAAATCATATACTCTAAGAGATGTCTCCCGAAAACTTTCAAAAACATCAGCCAATAATAAAACATCCGTTTTCAAGTATAGATCAGAATATTCGCCTAAAGTTTTTATATTAAACATATTCCAGACTTAAACAGCATGATTGTAATCTTTCTCAGTAATATGTGAATATGTTAATTTGTTGTAAAATTCATTTTTTTCTGGCAGTTTTGTTGTCATTAGTTTATCTAATTCATTAACAAAATCATATGGAAATAAATGGATATGGAAAATGCCTTTGCATCTAAGAAGATTGATTTTTTCATCCGTGAAGCCATCAGATCGAAACTCATTTACTGCTATCGGCACGTTCTCTAGATATGATGCAAGTTTCTCCAATGATGATGGTAAAAAACGCCACGAATCTATAAATCTAAAACTGATGTCCAATTCATCAATGTACTTTGTAAATGAAATATATTTTTCCTTATTATGAGGTATCAGAGAAACTCGTCCTTTCATCAATGTAGAAGTAGCGTAGCGATTTCATTCAAAATGAAGTGTGTGTCATAATTAAGGTTATGAAAAATAACTGGCACAAATCTCGAATTCTTATAATTCAAATTACATGAATTATGAGCTGCACCTCTGAAACTGAAGAAAAAAATTAGGCTAAAAAATTTAGTAAATTCAATTTTTTAAAGTAATTAAAGTGACAACATACCGTCCCGTAAGATGACAATGATCTCGTACTGCAAGTTCATCACCATGGATTGGTTTTCGACATATATGACATATCGTTGCCCTTCGAAAAGATAATTCTTCCAAGTCTGTAAGTTTTAATGGTTTAGGAATTTTGTAGAGTAGATCAATCTGCTCCCCGATTGATTTCAGCTCTTGAACAAACCATTATTGTCTTTTCATCTCTATTTTCTTGTCTGTATGATTTATAGCTAGATAATCCATCATCATAGCTACATTTTATATAGTAGCCTATGCTGTACGCTTCATGCAGTTGAAAAGCATTTTCATTTCCAGTATGCTTTAACATACATTCAAAATCTGCATAAATAACTAAAGTCACTTCAGTGTCACTTCAGAGTCAGGCAGATTTATCCGGCAACTATTCAAATTTTTACAGTTATTTTCGTGAGATTACAATCTTTCTTCATTGTAAAATACTTGTAAACACCTTTCACAATGGTGAGATTTTATATGAGATTTAGATAATTGAGAACACAAAAGCCGGGACATATTTTTAATCCAAACATAGTGGTATTTAGGTAAGCTTCCATCATCATCACGATTATTTTCTTCATATTCGTTTATGTAAAAATCTTGAATCAAGAGCAAATTTACATGTTGATCCTTCTTCTCAGATGTAACATGACAAGGTGATACTTCGAATTTTGTACCATATTGCTTCAGCATGTATACATTTACTGAAATATCATTAAGTTTTTTAAATTTTACAATATTTTTTAGCTTTACTGGAAATTCTATATCACTAAAGTTTAACTTGTCTTCATGCACACGATATTGAGCAACTCGATGGGCGTTACTAACACTAGGATATATTGCTGAAAGTATAGCATACTTGAAACATTGATTGTCATAATTTCGAACATTGACGCACGCTTTTTGCGTTCTATATACTTTGGAAGAGGAATGTAAGAAGACCCTTTAATTGGAGAATAGAATTTTTTCATGTTTATACACAAACTTATGATACTTTTAAGAGTCCAGCCTGAGCCTTGAAATTCTTCTAACTGTGCAAGAATAGGCTCTTTGATATTGTCTTTAAACCATTCCTCTAAATTCGTTGACAAATATATCGTCGCACTTTCACTAGTAAAATATTTAATGTCCGTTGTTTCCTCTCCACTTTTCTGCATAGAAAATTCGACGATGAAGTCAGAATTAACTTTCACTGCATTATACTCATATAAGCAGCTCTTTACTTTATCATTAAAGAGCTTTTGTGCATCGTTTAAAAAACTTAGAATATCAACATGTTTTATATTCACTACCACACCACTTCTAATTCTATTCTGAAAAGCTGACTGCACATCTCGCCACTCTACTCTAGCTTCAGTTTCTTCCTCCGCTTGTAAACTAGCTCCACACCGAAGGTGTTGTTCGAATTCAACTTGTATGCACGACAAATGTGTTAAACAAGTTTGACATTTTTGTTTTTCTCCTCGCGTTAAATTCGCTTTACCAATTTTATCGTTCAATTCCTTTATCGTAGAATTACACAGGTCCAGCCAATGATAAATATCTTCATCGCACATATCATTTTTACTTTGTATGGTGTCACGAAGTAAGCCAACAAGACGTTCAAAAAAATCCATCGAATTCATCTTTACTTTTTACTGAAATATGACTAGAATATTATTCGTGAACTTGCACAAAACTATCACTTTACATCAAGGAAACGCAACTGACGAACTGTAATCGTTCAAGGAAGATGCTCCCGCTCTTAAATAGGGAAAGAAGGTATTCTCGCAAAGGACCAATGGTAGAGTCGAAGAGCTAGTAGATAAGATTAAGAGAAAGATTTTCTCGGGAAAGACCAATGGTGTGGACGAAGAGCTCATAGATAAGATAAGAACGAAGATTTTCTTGAGAGGGGATGCATTTCCTTTCTTTTGATCCAATCCAAAATCGACTTTTAAAATCCTAGATAAGCCAGAGGCGGAGTTATGTATTATAAAAACAGAGAGTAAGAGTCTAGCTCAGATCATTTCTTACTGAATAGCAAGATGACTAGCGTGATTGATAGAAGTTCAAGTGAATATAATGTATTGTTTAGAATTACAATATTGCAATGTCAAGAAGAAGAAAAAGTTTATCTCTGTGACATTCAAGGTTTTCAAAGAATTGCCGTCGATACTTTTATTTTCAAGGAAATCAGTTTTCTCAATTTGAGTAAAACTGCTTTACCGACTGCGTATCTCTTTAAACCTCCATTACCATGGGATGAACTAACAGAGGAAGAAAAATGTATGACTTACTGGATTGAAAAGAGCCATCACGGCACAGAATTCTGGAGATATTCCATATCACCGTCTTCATAAAATTTTAGAAATATGTACGCAAGGAGTCACAAAATTATTCGTCAAAGGAAAGCAGAAAGCAGAATGGATAAAAAATGTATTGCCCGATTTATAAGTTGCAAATATAATAAATTTATTTAAACTTTCACATTAAAAAAAATCCCTCACACATTCTTCTATTTATTTTTTCAGATTAATCACAAACGTCGAAAATTTTGGCTGTCCATCGTTTGAAAAAATAATATATGATAAGCAGTTCGTCTGCTTTAATCACGATCTCTGCATTAGAAGAGTGCCTATATGTGCTGTTCGAAACGTTATTGCAATACGAACCTGGCTACTTGATTATTGAGATGATCGATTTAGTTTAGATACGGTGGATAATCAAAATTCAAAATGTATTTGCTTATACTGGAAATCAGCTTAACTAAATAAAAAATGATTTTAATAAATGAATGTTTTATGTTTTATTTCCTTATCAACCTTATATATATATATATATATATATATATATATATATATATATATATATATATATATATATATATATATATATATATATATATATATTCGGCAACGTACGTTGTTGCCACCTACTCGCACGCTGCTATCAAGACGTGACAATGTGTCAGATGGCATAGGTAAATCCGTGCCCGTGTGAGTCGGCCGAGCCATGCCTTCTGCATGTCCGACGTTTCTAATTATAATAAACAGGACCCATCTGGCCCTGGTTGTAACGCGCGATCAACGACAGTAAACATGCGTTATAATATACATTTCTAAAAGGAATAATTTAATCAAGCAGGAAACACAAAATATTAGTGGAAAATTATGTTTATTTATTTTTATTTTTTTACATTTATCTTATCTAAAATTTATTACAAAAAATTTATTGAAAAATATCATTCAGATTTTTCGCATATTTGCTTTCTTATCGAACACGATAAGCGGATCGTTGAGCATTTCGTCTTGCAATATACGCGGTCGTGCTCGTTGCTGTAGTGGCATTTGCTGTTCTTGTTGATGCTGATGTGGCATCGGTTGATCTGCTTGATAGAGAGGCTGTGGTGATGGCTGCTGTCGCGGAGATGGTGGTGGTAGATCAGTCTTTTTTAAAGACAACGAAAGTTTTCTCCGTTCCTTCTTTTCTGCTGCAATAACAAACAAAAAAAAACAAAAATTAATGTATATATTATCATAAAAAATGAAATGAAATGAATGAAAAAAAAATTATCTTACCTGATTTTTCGCTCTCTTGAGATGATGTGATTGTCATCCTTTTACCACCTATACCATTGATTGCTTCATCTGCAATTAAAGAAAAAATATGTATTATTTTTTGAAAAAATTTTTTTTTATAACTAACCATCAGATTTCCTCTTTCTTGAACTTTTGTCAGAGCCACATCCCAACCTGGATCCCGAGCTGGTGCTCGAGCCAGAACTCGAGCTTGAGCCTGAACTCGAGCTTGAGCTTGTACTCGAGCTTGAGCCTGAATGCGAGCTTGATCTCGCCCTTGAAGATTGTGATAGCCTAATCCCCTTGGATGCTATTACGGATCGTAGAGGAGGCTGTAAATGCTCAACAGCGCTAACAGATGTATTCAACGCTTGGCAATCAGCCCTCGTGCTTGCCGTACTTGTGTGGTGATCGCTTGGTACATAAGAGCGATCGCTTCTTACAGAAGTGAGGTCGTTTCTCGAAGATGAGCGATGGCGCTCGTTTCTCGAAGATGACCGATGGCGATCGCTTTTTTTTGATGACGAGTGATGGCGATCGCTTTTTGATGACGAGTGATTGCGATCGCTTTTCGAAGACGAGCGATTGCGATCGCTTGACGAGGACGAACGTTCGGTTTTCGCAGACGTAGAAGGGCGATCACTTTTTTTTGATGACGAGTGATGGCAATCGCATTTGATGACGAGTGATTGCGATCGCTTTTCGAAGACGAGCGATTGCGATCGCTTGACGAGGACGAACGTTCGGTTTTCGCAGACGTAGAAGGGCGATCACTTTTGGCTGCCGGCGGAGAGCGAGGGTCCCTGAGTGGCTTCCTAGCTGGTGCTGTGGCTGCGGCTTTGGCTGCGGATGCGGCTTCTGCTGCTTTGGCTTCTGCTGCTTTGGCTTTTGCTGTGGTTACGGCTTCTGCTGTGACTTTGGCTGCAACTGCTGCTTTGGCTTCTGCTGCGGCTTCTGCTGCGGCTTTGGCTGCAACTGCTGCTTTCGCTTCTGCTGAGGTTCTGGCTGCGGTTGCGGCTTTGGCTTCTGCTGTGGTCCTGGCTTACGCTTTGGCTTTGGCTATGGCTGCGGTTTTGGCTGCGATTGTGACTTTGGCTGCGGTTGTGGCTTTTGCTGCGGCTTTGGCTGCGGATACGACTTCTGCTGCGACTGCTGCTTGTTGCTGCGAGTTTTTCTCCTGTGGAAGCTGCTGCTGATGGTGCATCTCTGATAAGGATGATATACTTTTAAACATCTGCTGCATCATACCAATCGACGGAAGTTGCTGCTGTTGTTGCGACTCTGGTGAGGTGAGCGCACCCTCATTCAGCTGCTTCATCGCAGCAGTTAACTCGGCTGGTAGAGCTGAAGAATATAACAAAAATAATTAAATTTAAAAAAATGTTACAAATAAAATCTAAACTAATGTAAAAAAAATAATTCTTACACTTTCTCAAAATGGAATCATCATTCATTCCATTCGATGTCCAGGACATCAACTGCCACGCCACATTAAAGAGATGGACAATTGTTCTATAGCCGTTGACCTTCTCAAAAGCTGCCTTCATGCTGTCGTTGATTCCTTCCATCTTCTCAAACTTTGAATTGAAGAATGAACTTGAAAACGAAGAGTGAACTGACTGACGAAGCATGCACCAGGTCCTTAAATAAGGTGGACAGCGAAGCTTCCCTTTCCACTTCAATTACCAAAAGTCCTTCGATTTGCGAAAAATTTCCACTTTCTTCTCATAGAAACTCCCTTAGACGCTTCCCACCGGAATTTTCAAAATCTCCTCCCTCTCAGCAAAATTTGACCATCCCTCAATCACTCGAGTACACACCTACGCTTTCTTGGAGATAGAGAGAGAGAGAGAGAGAGAGAGAGAGAGAGAGAGAGAGAGAGAGAGAGAGAGATCATTGTTGACTGTCCATAACTTAAATTTTCATGCGAGAGTCTTCAGCACGTATCCGACTTATCTGTGTGAAAATTCAAAATCCTAGTTCTTCAAACGCACATATGCACATATTAACTTGGCAGATAATCTATCTGCTAATCTGCAAGCAATCAGCCAGATGTGTATACTTGCGCATAGGCTAGCAAGCGGTCGGGAAAATATGTATGCCTGAGCGAGAAGGGGACGGGTCAGATGTATATACGCATGTGCAGCTAAGCATGCGGAAATATGTATACCTGCGCGCGTGTCAGGCAAGAAGTCCGACAGATACCCGTATGAGATCTATTGTGCTATGAATAAGATTATCTCCGTATGTAAGCACGCGGTCGAGGAAATGTGTATACCTGCGCGTTTGCCGCACAGATACACCTGTGAGATCTATTGAGCGTAAGATTATCTCTTTAAGAATCGACAGTAATTTCAAGTGCGTGTGAAAATTATCTCTGCCCGTGACAATCTAACGTGGAAACAGCTTTGAGGGTTCATCACTTCACGAGAGCGAGCAGATGTGCTTATTATTCTTGTTATTATCTTTCAGTTTAAACTGTGAGAAAGCGGGATTTATTTTTCTCCGATAAATTTATTAGCTTTGACTGCTATCTTATAAGGATGCATTTACACACTTTCCACCACCTTCGCTTATCACACGTTTCTCGAAAATCAGAGAAGGAGGAGCTTTTCCAAGCAAATGTAGGCGCTTCCCTCTCTTTTGGGAGGGCTGCAATCTTTCCCTGAGAGGAGAGAGGGTGTTCTAGTATCTTGGAGAGAGAGAGAGAGAGAGAGAGAGAGAGGAGATCCCTCCTCTTTCATCGGGTACCAAAACACTCTGAGAGGAGAGGAGGTGTTTTAGTATGCCTATGTTCTGGTATGCCTATAGCCTATCTACTGTATACGTATCGTAATTATTGTACATATCAATGGCGTTCGGTACTGGGCAACACTTTTTCGATATCGAAAGTTATAGTGAAATTTGCTAAGTAGTCCCACACTATAGGCGCATCTTTCCTATATCCTGATGGTCATATAGCGCCGTCATGTAAATATGATTTTCAAATGCATAGAATCGACCTGTACCATATCGAGCCCCATCTCATTTACTTCGATATTACATGAAACTCCGAACATTGAATACAATAGAATAATGCTATAGCTGTAATTAGGAGAAAGCCGAGTATATAAGGACTTAATAGTAGCGGTTTTGAAGTATTGTACTATAGTAGTTTTCATGTATCAAAAATAGCGTACGACCATAATAAAAATTATATAAATAATATAAATAATATGAAAAATGTGGTACTTTTTTCATGAAAAAAATATATTCAAAGAATGTTTCTTTGAACACAATCACATTCCAGTTACAGATTTAGAAATATTGGTTATCAAACTAATGGTTAAGAAATTGAGAACAAAGAATTAATCGACGATATATATCAGTTTAATATTGTATGAAAATCATCGTCAGCAACCATAAGTCATCAATACACTTAAGTTATATAATTTGTACAAACAAAAAAGGAAAAAAAATATATAAAAAAATGAAAATTTGCCCATTATTGATATGAAAATTGTTGAATAAGTATATAATTATGAATTTAGTAGAACACAGCTACTACAAAAAGATTGTTTTTTCAAACAATGGCGGACTTTGCTAAAATGAAAGTATGCATGTACAACTTCAGATAACTGTGGTTTCTTAATTTTTCAGATGCGTGAACCTGATTTAACAAACATTTAATACATGCTTTTATTTGGATGCATCGGCATTTCTTTGACCTATGTTTGATGTATCACTGAGAGAAAAGAATCTTTGGCACCAAATTGGCGTCTTAGCAGTTAAGAATTATGTATTTGGGATGTGTCATTGAGTTGTAAGGCACTTAAAGTTTTTACAAAACATGCCTCGAACTTCCGGAATTTACTTTTAAACCGGGAATATAGGTTTAAATTATGAATAAAATTATTGTTATGTATAGAGATTATAAGTCGTAACTGCGTTTGTTCGTCAAATTCGGGTTTTATAACCCTGATCGATTAAATATGATAATTTTTCAATTTTCAAACTAAGAGCTCATTTACCTAATTTACTATTGTTAACAATACTTTTATTTAACTCACGCACGTTAAAAATTGCAAAAGTATTTCAATAATACTATTTATTTACTCGGAATTATTAATTATTAAGACGCAGCGACTTTGGGACAAAGATTCTTTTCTCTTGGTGAAGATTGCTTTAGATACTCATTAAGCAATATATAAAAACATTTGTAAAAATAAAACATTAACACAGTTATGATATTTTTGACACATCTAACTCTAGATGTTATCAAATATTCATGAACCTGTGCAAGTATTAAGGATAAGTCTTATGCTTTTTGGTATTTATTTGGCTCTTCTTTATACCACCTAGACAGCTCAAACGATTATCAATATTAGTGAAAAAGTATTTATAGCTGCGTAAGCATAATTTAAATCATCATTATTAAACTACAATGTAGCCAAAATCAATTCATTTTTTCGAGTTTTTATTTTAGAAAATAAGGCTTAAAGTTTCAACTAGAATATACATACATGTACATTATTGACGGATTAAAATGCGAGTCTGCAACAAATTTAATACACGCAGCAAAGTTAGTTATGAAACGACCAATTTACCTGTAAATTTACTGCTTCGTGGAACGTAGCAAAAGTACAAAATTATATCAAAACTGTGCTCACTGTACTGTCGTGTATATTAAATACACGTATATACATTCATTCTTTGAAGTACCTATATTCGAACGAAGGCGAGCGGAGCGAAGATAAATTCTAGAACTAAAATGCATAAACCTAACTAACCCACGCTCCCCGACTGCAATAAATTATGTAAACGATAACTCGGCACATCGTAGGTAGGCGAGCGAAGCGAGGATAAAATCTAAAACCAAGTAGCTCAAACCTATTCAAGCCGCTTAGCCTAAGGTCTACACATCCAACATCTGAGTAAACCACTAGAGGAAAGCTAAATAATTAAAACAAGAATGCTCAAACCCTTCTACCCCACTCTCCCCGAGTTCTACGCATATATTATGAAAGGAAGCTCTGGAGGACGGCTAAAAAGTTAAAACAGAAATGCTGAAACCCAGTTCCAACTCACTCACCCCAAGATACACGCACCCAACGTCGGCGAAAAGCTTTAGAGGAAAGCTTAATGATCAAAACAAAAATGCTCAAACACTCCCAAGTTCTATGCATTTAACATCAAAGGAAGGCTCCAGAGGGAAGTTAAAACGTAAAACAAAATGCTTAAACCTTTTTAACCTACTCACTCCGAGTTTTACGCTAGTTTTAACTTCCCTCTAGAGTCTTCCTCCGATGTTAGATGAGTAGAACTCGGAAGAGTGGGGTACGAGGGTTTGAGTATTTTGGTTTTAGATTTTATCCTCACTTTGCTAGCATTCCTTCGATGTGCCGAGGTGTCGTTTAAATAATTTATTGCAGTCGGGGAGCGTGGGGTATTTAGGTTTATGCATTTTGGTTTTAGATTTTATCCTTGCTCCGCTCGCCTTGCTTCGATGTGCCGAGGTGTTTTTAAAATAATTTTTTACACTCTAGCAGGGTAAGGTAGTTAGGTTTTTCGTCAATTTCTTTGATTGATGGCCTAAACTAAATAACTAATCGTCATTAACGAGAAAATTAATTTCACTAAAAACGAAAAAGTATATTTGTAATTTGTAAAATTTTATTGATCGGAATACCAAATAAGTATATTTAATTGCAGTAAGTATTAGAAAAAAAGAGCAAACAAAAAATGCTTGAAATGTTTTATTTATTGTCACTCGAGCGCAGCAAGAGCAATGTTCAGGCCGTGCAATGGGCAACGTCATGAATAGGTATTTATAGTGAGAACATTTTTCAAATCCCGGCCAAAATTAGTATGCTAGTTCAGTATATCTTGAAAAGAACACAAAAAATTTAAATTTTCTAAATTTTTGCTTTTTCTAACAACTAAAATGGCTTATAACTCAAAATAGTAGCATCTTAAGTAAAAACACATATTACCTTTTTTTCTTGCAAATTTCCTGTAGAACATGAAAAAACCGCTGCCAATTCATTGACACGTAGCTTCCTCCAACTAAATTTATAGGTCCAATAAATTAAGTATTGTTTGGAGAAAGCAAAAATTTTGAGAAAAATCGGTTTTTACATTTTAGCTCTTTACTTGAGAACCGCTCGACAAATTCGTTTAGAATTTTAGTAGCAGATAGCTTTTTTTATGGTGAATCACCAAATACAATTTTGAAGCATTTGACTACATTGCTTTAGAGATCTGAGGAATCAAAAAATTTTCAAAAAAAAATTGAAACCTTGATATCTCAAGAGCCATATGGGTTTGAAAGCTGCGCAATGAACTTAGCCAAATCACATAAAATATCTACTTTTTCCCGAAATCTAAATTGCAACACAAAAAAACTCATTTTGTTCAGTTTTCGATTTATCACTGAAAAAATAAGTAGTCAAATCGCTTGAAATTTTAATGGGATATAGTTTGACAAGTTACCCATCGACATGATTTTTTTTCGTGAGGTTATGATGTTTAGTTTCAGAGATATGAATTGAAAAAAAAAAATCATCTGTTTCATTTTATCTGACGAACAAAGCGGTCGATACCGAGGGCCAAACGAGGAAAAGTAGATTATTTTATCCTCTTTTAAATGCATTATAGCTAAATTGTTTGTGAAAGTGGGATGATTGGAAAAAACGCAAAATAAAGTTTTTCAAAAATCAAAAAATGAACATTAAGAAAATAGTTGAGAAAATAAGAAATAACTATTTTTCCGAATTCAGAATCCAAAAATATATATGCATGTCAAATTTTATTGATATTGACGGAGTAGTTCCAAAAATATTACGGTATACGCACACACACACACACACGCGCGCGCATCCATACGGACATTCTCTAGAAACACTTAATTTGAACTTCTTACACACCAAAGAGTTTTGACAAAACTCAAAATTTTACTATTACAAAGCTTTCTCTAGGAGGATGCAAAAGTTTATTTTGACATATATAGCTTGTTTCACATTGTTATATTAGAATATAAGCTACACGGGCCAATTGCAGTGCTCATCTTTGGCGGAGGCAATTTTGGATTTTCAATGGTGCAAGTGTTTCTTATGACCAGAGTTTTGAGCATACCAAGAATCTTAGAAAATTTGTGAAGCTGGTAGGAAATTTTTTGAGAATTTAAACGAATTTATTTATGTATTTATTCATTTATTTATTTAAACAAGCGCTAAGTATTTATATTGGCTAGTTTATAAGCAGCGAGAAATAAAGGTTAACTCATACAAGTGTATGTTGGGATTTCAGCATATAATCCGGATATTTTGGTTTTAAAATATTTATTTTAATTTAAAATACGTACAAACATTTTTATAAGCATCTTACTGATTTTCTAATTGATGTTTTATACATTTTAGCATATTATTCATGTAACTTTTAACATATTTTAATTTAAATCCCTCTATTCGTACCATAACCAATGTTCTCTTGAACAACATCCTGAAATTGAGCTTATTTGGTCTATCCGTTCGCTTGTAATCTTACGGCGCAGCACCTGAAATCAAGAAAAGCATAATTAACAGAAAATCAGCATTCAAGTTAATGGTTATAGTTGAAAGCATAACATACATTACTACTTGCCAAATCCTTTGGGACCAAGTTCCAAGTTTTTCGAATATGTAGACCTTAATGCTTGGCATTTATATGATATAGAGCACATATACCAATAGTGCTCGGTACAGCTTTTCTCGCCTATAAACAATAAAGAGGTATTTCGTGTATTCTTCATAAAAATATAAAAAGAGTTATTTTATCCTAGCTAATAATAAAGCTATTCTTATCTTTTTTGTCACTGTGTTGTCTTCAAACTAAAACTGTAGAAAATGACCAATATAATGTCCAAATGTCATTTAGCTGGTTAGCGTTGCCATGGTCCGCTGGAAAAGATGAAACAAATCATTATTTTAATTTCATAAGAATAAATTGAAACAATTTAGAGAAGAATACTCATCTTTTTCTAGTAGTCATAACAAGGCCTTTGTATATATTCGGATGGCTGCTTCTCGAACAATCATCAGAATTGACTGCTAAGTTTTTGCTCTTCTTTTGCTGATGGTTGCGCCGATTCTCGTTTTGTCTTCTTCGACCTAACAGGCTTAGAAGATTCAACATTGTTAGGGTCCTGGTTTTCTTTGTAGTGCCTGAAGTTGCTGACAGTAGGCCGGGCTTGTTCTTCTTGAATATCAAGCATACTTGGTAAGCCACTGCCAGTGCCAATGCCAGAATCATGTGCTGTGGTGTTTTCATCCTCCTGTGGCACTGCACTAACACTCGTCGGCTTCACTAATCTTGGATCCTCAAACAGTCGTTGCACAAATTCCAAGATAATGCCATTCGGCCTAACATCTATGGATAACTGAACTTTGTGCGGATCCTTGTCCTCCTTCGGATCTCTCGGAAAGCTGATTTCATGTAGTACCCAAGGGAGTATGTCTTGCGGAGATCTAGGCATACTTGGCACGCTGCTACTTGTACCAAAGCCATGATCGATTGCCGGGATTTCTTCGTTAAGCATCGGTATATCCTGGTGGCTGCTGCAGTCGCAGCTGTAGTGATTCTCATCACAATATTTTGCCAATAAAGCAACATCTTCTTTAGTGACAATAGGCGCATAACTAAGGCGTTGATGTCTCACTGGACGTAGTATCTTGACCTTTGACTTCCTGACTGCCGTCATTCGTGCCGTTGGAAAAGAGTACGCGTCATCGGCCCTTTTTCGCTTGACTCCTGGTGCGGGTTTATCCCAGTAAGTCGCTTTTTCACTTCTTAACATATTAATTAAGCTACGGAAACTCACTTGCTCGGCTGCCATTATGAAATTTACTTTCACAATAACTAGTAATACTATAAAGTATTGTCACTGGCAGATGATTTCGGTTCGAGCTCTTAGGAAGTATTGGGTGATCTGTGCAGGGCGCTGGCTAGTTATAAGCTAAGAAGGTGGTGGGGCAAGATGGTCGTCTGCTCCACTTCTGGAAAATGGGGGTGGCGGGATGGGGGTGGTAATGAGGTCAAGATTCTACAAAGTTCCAGAATAAAAATCGTATACCTGATTTGAATATTTACTATTCCAAAGATGATGCTTAAAGCTACGTACCACTGTAAAGAGTCAAGACGTACTTCTCAATATGTTTATAAATGTCGCATTAGTTTGACGAATAAATAAGCTTCGAAACTATGAGAAGCTAGGATGAAAATCGAGGAATCTGATAGTTACACGAATAAATACTAGGCGAATTTTAATTCAATATTTAAATTTCTATACATAAAAGAAATTCACTAGGGTAGTTTGAACTTTATGCATTTGGTACTGAATTACAGGACAAAATAATAATAAAAAATAAAAAATTAATAATAGTAAACATTTGAATAAACATATCAAAACAAAATATTATTTATATTTGTTTCTCATTCAAATTCCAAGATCGGTAGTATTTGCATTTTTCAAAAGAAAAAACTCTGCGCTTCATTTAACAATATAAGGCGAACATTTTAAAAAAGACACATTCACGTATATCTTATACTACATGTCACTCTAATGTGTGTGTGTTTGTGTGTGTGTGCATGCCTGCGTAAGTACGCATATGTGTGATCATACGTGCGTTTGTATGTGCATGCATTCGGTGAATCTCGTTTTATTCTTTGATTAGATAGTAACTAATCCGATTTGTAACGAATTTCTTAACTATACTTATTCCAATTTCTTTTAAAAAACATATGTCGTGCAATTTTTTCTTTTATACTTTATGTTGTTAGTATTTGATTTCATAAAAAAATATTTTCTCACACGTTGCAAGCAAAGGAAATTCAGTTAATGATTTGTAGTATGCAAAACTTGTAGTATTGAGCACGGTCAAAATTCAACTAACGAAATATTTATTATAGTTTACACTAGTATTCCAAATCAACTTGATACACAATATATGTCAAGGGCGTTGAATCGGCTTTTTTATATCAAATGGGATTTTTCATTTCTTTTAACTATTAATTATAGGTCATATCATTGATAATCAAAAGATTTAATTATTAATTATTAAATTGATCAAATTAAAAAAGTAATTAATTTGTTGCAACCCCGGTGGGGAGGCGCCGAGCAGTCGCGTCGGTCCCCTTTCGACCACTTCCCTGTCCATTATGATTTACGGAAGGTACCACATAGGGTAAGAAAGTCAAGGCCCGCACGGTCGGGTCAGACTGGCGGCACCTGGTGTTTGGACTCGAGCGTCATTTTATTGTTTTATAGCGGTAAGGATTAGCACAAGGGAAAGTTTTGACGCCAGGCGATAGGCTTTTCCTTGGAATTCTTCTCGGGAAAAATAGGAGTTTTGTAAGTGTGTTTGAGATAATTTGTGTTCTTCGAGTGACGACGATCGGAGGCTATCGGCGGTGTCGATCGTTGACGAGGGTGACCGCAGCGGCAATCAATTGACGAATTCGTACTCTTGTACTTTGAATACGGTTCCCCGTCAATATAATCTTCTACATCTTAGTTCATCTGCGTCTGTTTTATTGCGCACCTTTGCTTATCTCACCAATCACTGCGAATACGTTCTTCATGAAAAATATATATATTTAAAGAATGTTTAACATTTCAATTACAGATTCAGAAGTATTGGTTATCAAACTAATGGTTGAGAAATTGAGTACAAAGAATTAATCGACGATATATATCAGTTTACGATTGTATGAAAATCATCGTCAGCAACCATAAGTCATCAATATAGTTCAATAAGTTATATAATTTGTGCAAACAAAAAAGGAAAAAAATATATAAAAAAATGAAAATTTGCCCATTATTGATATGAAAATTGTTGAATAAGTATATAATTATGAATTTAGTAGAACACAGCTACTACATAAAGATTGTTTTTTCAAACAATGGCGGAATTTGCTAAAATGAAAGTATGCATGTACAACATCAGATAACTGTGGTTTCTTAATTTTTCAGATGCGTGAACCGGACTTAACAAACATTTAATGCATGCTTTTATTTGGATGCATCGGCATCTCTTTGACCTATGTTTAATGTAACACTGAGAGAAAAGAATCTTTGGCACCAAATTGGCGTCTTAGCAGTTAAGAATTATGTATTTGGGATGTGTCATTGAGTTGTAAGGCACTTAAAGTTTTTACAAAACATGCCTCGAACTTCCGGAATTTACTCTTAAACCGGGAATATTAGGTTTAAAATTATGAATAAAATTATTGTTATGTATAGAGATTATAAGTCGTATCTGCGTTTGTTCGTCAAATTCGGGTTCTATAGCCCTGATCGATTAAATATGATAATTTTTCAATTTTCAAACTAAGGGCTCATTTAACTCATTTACTATTGTTAACAATACTACTTTTATTTAACTCACGCACGTTAAAAATTGCAAAAGTATTTCAATAATACTATTTATTTACTCGGAATTATTCATTATTAAGACGCAGCGACTTTGGGACAAAGATTCTTTTCTCTTGGTGAAGATTGCTTTAGATACTCATTAAGCAATATATAAAAACATTTGTAAAAATAAAACATTAACACAGTTATGATATTTTTGACACATCTAACTATAGATGTTATCAAATATTCATGAACCTGTGCAAGTATTAAGGATAAGTCTTATGCTTTTTGGTATTTATTTGGCTCTTCTTTATACCACCTAGACAGCTCAAACGATTATCAATATAAGTGAAAAAGTATTTATAGCTGCGTAAGCATAATTTAAATCATCATTATTAAACTACAATGTAGCCAAAATCAATTCATTTTTTCGAGTTTTTATTTTAGAAAATAAGGCTTAAAGTTTCAACTACAATATACATACATGTACATTATTGACGGATTAAAATAAATATACAAACCGAGTACGATATATTTTATGAGTCTGCAACAAATTTAATACACGCAGCAAAGTTAGTTATAAAACGACCAATTTACCTGTAAATTTACTGCTTCGTGGAACGTAGCAAAAGTACAAAATTATATCAAAACTGTGCTCACTGTACTGTCGTGTATATTAAATACACGTATATACATTCATTCTTTGAAGTACCTATATTCGAACGAAGGCGAGCGGAGCGAAGATAAATTCTAGAACTAAAATGCATAAACCTAACTAACCCACGCTCCCCGACTGCAATAAATTATGTAAACGATAACTCGGCACATCGTAGGTAGGCGAGCGAAGCGAGGATAAAATCTAAAACCAAGTAGCTCAAACCTATTCAAGCCGCTTAGCCTAAGGTCTACACATCCAACATCTGAGTAAACCACTAGAGGAAAGCTAAATAATTAAAACAAGAATGCTCAAACCCTTCTACCCCAGTCTCCCCGAGTTCTACGCATATATTATGAAAGGAAGCTCTGGAGAACGGCTAAAAAGTTAAAACAGAAATGCTGAAACCCAGTTCCAACTCACTCACCCCAAGATACACGCACCCAACGTCGGCGAAAGGCTTTAGAGGAAAGCTTAATGATCAAAACAAAAATGCTCAAACACTCCCAAGTTCTATGCATTTAACATCAAAGGAAGGCTCCAGAGGGAAGTTAAAACGTAAAACAAAATGCTTAAACCTTTTTAACCTACTCACTCCGAGTTTTACGCTAGTTTTAACTTCCCTCTAGAGTCTTCCTCCGATGTTAGATGAGTAGAACTCGGAAGAGTGGGGTACGAGGGTTTGAGTATTTTGGTTTTAGATTTTATCCTCACTTTGCTAGCATTCTTCGATGTGCCGAGGTGTCGTTTAAATAATTTATTGTAGTCGGGGAGCGTGGGGTATTTAGGTTTATGCATTTTGGTTTTAGATTTTATCCTTGCTCCGCTCGCCTTGCTTCGATGTGCCGAGGTGTTTTTTAAATAATTTTTTACACTCTAGCAGGGTAAGGTAGTTAGGTTTTTCGTCAATTTCTTTGATTGATGGCCTAAACTAAATAACTAATCGTCATTAACGAGAAAATTAATTTCACTAAAAACGAAAAAGTATATTTGTAATTTGTAAAATTTTATTGATCGGAATACCAAATAAGTATATTTAATTGCAGTAAGTATTAGAAAAAAAGAGCAAACAAAAAATGCTTGAAATGTTTTATTTATTGTCACTCGAGCGCAGCAAGAGCAATGTTCAGGCCGTGCAATGGGCAACGTCATGAATAGGTATTTATAGTGAGAACATTTTTCAAATCCCGGCCAAAATTAGTATGCTAGTTCAGTATATCTTGAAAAGAACACAAAAAATTTAAATTTTCTAAATTTTTGCTTTTTCTAACAACTAAAATGGCTTATAACTCAAAATAGTAGCATCTTAAGTAAAAACACATATTACCTTTTTTTCTTGCAAATTTCCTGTAGAACATGAAAAAACCGCTGCCAATTCATTGACACGTAGCTTCCTCCAACTAAATTTATAGGTCCAATAAATTAAGTATTGTTTGGAGAAAGCAAAAATTTTGAGAAAAATCGGTTTTTACATTTTAGCTCTTTACTTGAGAACCGCTCGACAAATTCGTTTAGAATTTTAGTAGCAGATAGCTTTTTTTATGGTGAATCACCAAATACAATTTTGAAGCATTTGACTACATTGCTTTAGAGATCTGAGGAATCAAAAAATTTTCAAAAAAAAATTGAAACCTTGATATCTCAAGAGCCATATGGGTTTGAAAGCTGCGCAATGAACTTAGCCAAATCACATAAAATATCTACTTTTTCCCGAAATCTAAATTGCAACACAAAAAAACTCATTTTGTTCAGTTTTCGATTTATCACTGAAAAAATAAGTAGTCAAATCGCTTGAAATTTTAATGGGATATAGTTTGACAAGTTACCCATCGACATGATTTTTTTTCGTGAGGTTATGATGTTTAGTTTCAGAGATATGAATTGAAAAAAAAAATCATCTGTTTCATTTTATCTGACGAACAAAGCGGTCGATACCGAGGGCCAAACGAGGAAAAGTAGATTATTTTATCCTCTTTTAAATGCATTATAGCTAAATTGTTTGTGAAAGTGGGATGATTGGAAAAAACGCAAAATAAAGTTTTTCAAAAATCAAAAAATGAACATTAAGAAAATAGTTGAGAAAATAAGAAATAACTATTTTTCCGAATTCAGAATCCAAAAATATATATGCATGTCAAATTTTATTGATATTGACGGAGTAGTTCCAAAAATATTACGGTATACGCACACACACACACACACGCGCGCGCATCCATACGGACATTCTCTAGAAACACTTAATTTGAACTTCTTACACACCAAAGAGTTTTGACAAAACTCAAAATTTTACTATTACAAAGCTTTCTCTAGGAGGATGCAAAAGTTTATTTTGACATATATAGCTTGTTTCACATTGTTATATTAGAATATAAGCTACACGGGCCAATTGCAGTGCTCATCTTTGGCGGAGGCAATTTTGGATTTTCAATGGTGCAAGTGTTTCTTATGACCAGAGTTTTGAGCATACCAAGAATCTTAGAAAATTTGTGAAGCTGGTAGGAAATTTTTTGAGAATTTAAACGAATTTATTTATGTATTTATTCATTTATTTATTTAAACAAGCGCTAAGTATTTATATTGGCTAGTTTATAAGCAGCGAGAAATAAAGGTTAACTCGTACAAGTGTATGTTGGGATTTCAGCATATAATCCGGATATTTTGGTTTTAAAATATTTATTTTAATTTAAAATACGTACAAACATTTTTATAAGCATCTTACTGATTTTCTAATTGATGTTTTATACATTTTAGCATATTATTCATGTAACTTTTAACATATTTTAATTTAAATCCCTCTATTCGTACCATAACCAATGTTCTCTTGAACAACATCCTGAAATTGAGCTTATTTGGTCTATCCGTTCGCTTGTAATCTTACGGCGCAGCACCTGAAATCAAGAAAAGCATAATTAACAGAAAATCAGCATTCAAGTTAATGGTTATAGTTGAAAGCATAACATACATTACTACTTGCCAAATCCTTTGGGACCAAGTTCCAAGTTTTTCGAATATGTAGACCTTAATGCTTGGCATTTATATGATATAGAGCACATATACCAATAGTGCTCGGTACAGCTTTTCTCGCCTATAAACAATAAAGAGGTATTTCGTGTATTCTTCATAAAAATATAAAAAGAGTTATTTTATCCTAGCTAATAATAAAGCTATTCTTATCTTTTTTGTCACTGTGTTGTCTTCAAACTAAAACTGTAGAAAATGACCAATATAATGTCCAAATGTCATTTAGCTGGTTAGCGTTGCCATGGTCCGCTGGAAAAGATGAAACAAATCATTATTTTAATTTCATAAGAATAAATTGAAACAATTTAGAGAAGAATACTCATCTTTTTCTAGTAGTCATAACAAGGCCTTTGTATATATTCGGATGGCTGCTTCTCGAACAATCATCAGAATTGACTGCTAAGTTTTTGCTCTTCTTTTGCTGATGGTTGCGCCGATTCTCGTTTTGTCTTCTTCGACCTAACAGGCTTAGAAGATTCAACATTGTTAGGGTCCTGGTTTTCTTTGTAGTGCCTGAAGTTGCTGACAGTAGGCCGGGCTTGTTCTTCTTGAATATCAAGCATACTTGGTAAGCCACTGCCAGTGCCAATGCCAGAATCATGTGCTGTGGTGTTTTCATCCTCCTGTGGCACTGCACTAACACTCGTCGGCTTCACTAATCTTGGATCCTCAAACAGTCGTTGCACAAATTCCAAGATAATGCCATTCGGCCTAACATCTATGGATAACTGAACTTTGTGCGGATCCTTGTCCTCCTTCGGATCTGTCGGAAAGCTGATTTCATGTAGTACCCAAGGGAGTATGTCTTGCGGAGATCTAGGCATACTTGGCACGCTGCTACTTGTACCAAAGCCATGATCGATTGCCGGGATTTCTTCGTTAAGCATCGGTATATCCTGGTGGCTGCTGCAGTCGCAGCTGTAGTGATTCTCATCACAATATTTTGCCAATAAAGCAACATCTTCTTTAGTGACAATAGGCGCATAACTAAGGCGTTGATGTCTCACTGGACGTAGTATCTTGACCTTTGACTTCCTGACTGCCGTCATTCGTGCCGTTGGAAAAGAGTACGCGTCATCGGCCCTTTTTCGCTTGACTCCTGGTGCGGGTTTATCCCAGTAAGTCGCTTTTTCACTTCTTAACATATTAATTAAGCTACGGAAACTCACTTGCTCGGCTGCCATTATGAAATTTACTTTCACAATAACTAGTAATACTATAAAGTATTGTCACTGGCAGATGATTTCGGTTCGAGCTCTGAGGAAGTATTGGGTGATCTGTGCAGGGCGCTGGCTAGTTATAAGCTAAGAAGGTGGTGGGGCAAGATGGTCGTCTGCTCCACTTCTGGAAAATGGGGGTGGCGGGATGGGGGTGGTAATGAGGTCAAGATTCTACAAAGTTCCAGAATAAAAATCGTATACCTGATTTGAATATTTACTATTCCAAAGATGATGCTTAAAGCTACGTACCACTGTAAAGAGTCAAGACGTACTTCTCAATATGTTTATAAATGTCGCATTAGTTTGACGAATAAATAAGCTTCGAAACTATGAGAAGCTAGGATGAAAATCGAGGAATCTGATAGTTACACGAATAAATACTAGGCGAATTTTAATTCAATATTTAAATTTCTATACATAAAAGAAATTCACTAGGGTAGTTTGAACTTTATGCATTTGGTACTGAATTACAGGACAAAATAATAATAAAAAATAAAAAATTAATAATAGTAAACATTTGAATAAACATATCAAAACAAAATATTATTTATATTTGTTTCTCATTCAAATTCCAAGATCGGTAGTATTTGCATTTTTCAAAAGAAAAAACTCTGCGCTTCATTTAACAATATAAGGCGAACATTTTAAAAAAGACACATTCACGTATATCTTATACTACATGTCACTCTAATGTGTGTGTGTTTGTGTGTGTGTGCATGCCTGCGTAAGTACGCATATGTGTGATCATACGTGCGTTTGTATGTGCATGCATTCGGTGAATCTCGTTTTATTCTTTGATTAGATAGTAACTAATCCGATTTGTAACGAATTTCTTAACTATACTTATTCCAATTTCTTTTAAAAAACATATGTCGTGCAATTTTTTCTTTTATACTTTATGTTGTTAGTATTTGATTTCATAAAAAAATATTTTCTCACACGTTGCAAGCAAAGGAAATTCAGTTAATGATTTGTAGTATGCAAAACTTGTAGTATTGAGCACGGTCAAAATTCAACTAACGAAATATTTATTATAGTTTACACTAGTATTCCAAATCAACTTGATACACAATATATGTCAAGGGCGTTGAATCGGCTTTTTTATATCAAATGGGATTTTTCATTTCTTTTAACTATTAATTATAGGTCATATCATTGATAATCAAAAGATTTAATTATTAATTATTAAATTGATCAAATTAAAAAAGTAATTAATTTGTTGCAACCCCGGTGGGGAGGCGCCGAGCAGTCGCGTCGGTCCCCTTTCGACCACTTCCCTGTCCATTATGATTTACGGAAGGTACCACATAGGGTAAGAAAGTCAAGGCCCGCACGGTCGGGTCAGACTGGCGGCACCTGGTGTTTGGACTCGAGCGTCATTTTATTGTTTTATAGCGGTAAGGATTAGCACAAGGGAAAGTTTTGACGCCAGGCGATAGGCTTTTCCTTGGAATTCTTCTCGGGAAAAATAGGAGTTTTGTAAGTGTGTTTGAGATAATTTGTGTTCTTCGAGTGACGACGATCGGAGGCTATCGGCGGTGTCGATCGTTGACGAGGGTGACCGCAGCGGCAATCAATTGACGAATTCGTACTCTTGTACTTTGAATACGGTTCCCCGTCAATATAATCTTCTACATCTTAGTTCATCTGCGTCTGTTTTATTGCGCACCTTTGCTTATCTCACCAATCACTGCGAATACGTTCTTCATGAAAAATATATATATTTAAAGAATGTTTAACATTTCAATTACAGATTCAGAAGTATTGGTTATCAAACTAATGGTTGAGAAATTGAGTACAAAGAATTAATCGACGATATATATCAGTTTACGATTGTATGAAAATCATCGTCAGCAACCATAAGTCATCAATATAGTTCAATAAGTTATATAATTTGTGCAAACAAAAAAGGAAAAAAATATATAAAAAAATGAAAATTTGCCCATTATTGATATGAAAATTGTTGAATAAGTATATAATTATGAATTTAGTAGAACACAGCTACTACATAAAGATTGTTTTTTCAAACAATGGCGGAATTTGCTAAAATGAAAGTATGCATGTACAACATCAGATAACTGTGGTTTCTTAATTTTTCAGATGCGTGAACCGGACTTAACAAACATTTAATGCATGCTTTTATTTGGATGCATCGGCATCTCTTTGACCTATGTTTAATGTAACACTGAGAGAAAAGAATCTTTGGCACCAAATTGGCGTCTTAGCAGTTAAGAATTATGTATTTGGGATGTGTCATTGAGTTGTAAGGCACTTAAAGTTTTTACAAAACATGCCTCGAACTTCCGGAATTTACTCTTAAACCGGGAATATTAGGTTTAAAATTATGAATAAAATTATTGTTATGTATAGAGATTATAAGTCGTATCTGCGTTTGTTCGTCAAATTCGGGTTCTATAGCCCTGATCGATTAAATATGATAATTTTTCAATTTTCAAACTAAGGGCTCATTTAACTCATTTACTATTGTTAACAATACTACTTTTATTTAACTCACGCACGTTAAAAATTGCAAAAGTATTTCAATAATACTATTTATTTACTCGGAATTATTCATTATTAAGACGCAGCGACTTTGGGACAAAGATTCTTTTCTCTTGGTGAAGATTGCTTTAGATACTCATTAAGCAATATATAAAAACATTTGTAAAAATAAAACATTAACACAGTTATGATATTTTTGACACATCTAACTATAGATGTTATCAAATATTCATGAACCTGTGCAAGTATTAAGGATAAGTCTTATGCTTTTTGGTATTTATTTGGCTCTTCTTTATACCACCTAGACAGCTCAAACGATTATCAATATAAGTGAAAAAGTATTTATAGCTTCGTAAGCATAATTTAAATCATCATTATTAAACTACAATGTAGCCAAAATCAATTCATTTTTTCGAGTTTTTATTTTAGAAAATAAGGCTTAAAGTTTCAACTACAATATACATACATGTACATTATTGACGGATTAAAATAAATATACAAACCGAGTACGATATATTTATGAGTCTGCAACAAATTTAATACACGCAGCAAAGTTAGTTATAAAACGACCAATTTACCTGTAAATTTACTGCTTCGTGGAACGTAGCAAAAGTACAAAATTATATCAAAACTGTGCTCACTGTACTGTCGTGTATATTAAATACACGTATATACATTCATTCTTTGAAGTACCTATATTCGAACGAAGGCGAGCGGAGCGAAGATAAATTCTAGAACTAAAATGCATAAACCTAACTAACCCACGCTCCCCGACTGCAATAAATTATGTAAACGATAACTCGGCACATCGTAGGTAGGCGAGCGAAGCGAGGATAAAATCTAAAACCAAGTAGCTCAAACCTATTCAAGCCGCTTAGCCTAAGGTCTACACATCCAACATCTGAGTAAACCACTAGAGGAAAGCTAAATAATTAAAACAAGAATGCTCAAACCCTTCTACCCCAGTCTCCCCGAGTTCTACGCATATATTATGAAAGGAAGCTCTGGAGAACGGCTAAAAAGTTAAAACAGAAATGCTGAAACCCAGTTCCAACTCACTCACCCCAAGATACACGCACCCAACGTCGGCGAAAGGCTTTAGAGGAAAGCTTAATGATCAAAACAAAAATGCTCAAACACTCCCAAGTTCTATGCATTTAACATCAAAGGAAGGCTCCAGAGGGAAGTTAAAACGTAAAACAAAATGCTTAAACCTTTTTAACCTACTCACTCCGAGTTTTACGCTAGTTTTAACTTCCCTCTAGAGTCTTCCTCCGATGTTAGATGAGTAGAACTCGGAAGAGTGGGGTACGAGGGTTTGAGTATTTTGGTTTTAGATTTTATCCTCACTTTGCTAGCATTCTTTCGATGTGCCGAGGTGTCGTTTAAATAATTTATTGTAGTCGGGGAGCGTGGGGTATTTAGGTTTATGCATTTTGGTTTTAGATTTTATCCTTGCTCCGCTCGCCTTGCTTCGATGTGCCGAGGTGTTTTTTAAATAATTTTTTACACTCTAGCAGGGTAAGGTAGTTAGGTTTTTCGTCAATTTCTTTGATTGATGGCCTAAACTAAATAACTAATCGTCATTAACGAGAAAATTAATTTCACTAAAAACGAAAAAGTATATTTGTAATTTGTAAAATTTTATTGATCGGAATACCAAATAAGTATATTTAATTGCAGTAAGTATTAGAAAAAAGAGCAAACAAAAAATGCTTGAAATGTTTTATTTATTGTCACTCGAGCGCAGCAAGAGCAATGTTCAGGCCGTGCAATGGGCAACGTCATGAATAGGTATTTATAGTGAGAACATTTTTCAAATCCCGGCCAAAATTAGTATGCTAGTTCAGTATATCTTGAAAAGAACACAAAAAATTTAAATTTTCTAAATTTTTGCTTTTTCTAACAACTAAAATGGCTTATAACTCAAAATAGTAGCATCTTAAGTAAAAACACATATTACCTTTTTTTCTTGCAAATTTCCTGTAGAACATGAAAAAACCGCTGCCAATTCATTGACACGTAGCTTCCTCCAACTAAATTTATAGGTCCAATAAATTAAGTATTGTTTGGAGAAAGCAAAAATTTTGAGAAAAATCGGTTTTTACATTTTAGCTCTTTACTTGAGAACCGCTCGACAAATTCGTTTAGAATTTTAGTAGCAGATAGCTTTTTTTATGGTGAATCACCAAATACAATTTTGAAGCATTTGACTACATTGCTTTAGAGATCTGAGGAATCAAAAAATTTTCAAAAAAAAATTGAAACCTTGATATCTCAAGAGCCATATGGGTTTGAAAGCTGCGCAATGAACTTAGCCAAATCACATAAAATATCTACTTTTTCCCGAAATCTAAATTGCAACACAAAAAAACTCATTTTGTTCAGTTTTCGATTTATCACTGAAAAAATAAGTAGTCAAATCGCTTGAAATTTTAATGGGATATAGTTTGACAAGTTACCCATCGACATGATTTTTTTTCGTGAGGTTATGATGTTTAGTTTCAGAGATATGAATTGAAAAAAAAAATCATCTGTTTCATTTTATCTGACGAACAAAGCGGTCGATACCGAGGGCCAAACGAGGAAAAGTAGATTATTTTATCCTCTTTTAAATGCATTATAGCTAAATTGTTTGTGAAAGTGGGATGATTGGAAAAAACGCAAAATAAAGTTTTTCAAAAATCAAAAAATGAACATTAAGAAAATAGTTGAGAAAATAAGAAATAACTATTTTTCCGAATTCAGAATCCAAAAATATATATGCATGTCAAATTTTATTGATATTGACGGAGTAGTTCCAAAAATATTACGGTATACGCACACACACACACACACGCGCGCGCATCCATACGGACATTCTCTAGAAACACTTAATTTGAACTTCTTACACACCAAAGAGTTTTGACAAAACTCAAAATTTTACTATTACAAAGCTTTCTCTAGGAGGATGCAAAAGTTTATTTTGACATATATAGCTTGTTTCACATTGTTATATTAGAATATAAGCTACACGGGCCAATTGCAGTGCTCATCTTTGGCGGAGGCAATTTTGGATTTTCAATGGTGCAAGTGTTTCTTATGACCAGAGTTTTGAGCATACCAAGAATCTTAGAAAATTTGTGAAGCTGGTAGGAAATTTTTTGAGAATTTAAACGAATTTATTTATGTATTTATTCATTTATTTATTTAAACAAGCGCTAAGTATTTATATTGGCTAGTTTATAAGCAGCGAGAAATAAAGGTTAACTCGTACAAGTGTATGTTGGGATTTCAGCATATAATCCGGATATTTTGGTTTTAAAATATTTATTTTAATTTAAAATACGTACAAACATTTTTATAAGCATCTTACTGATTTTCTAATTGATGTTTTATACATTTTAGCATATTATTCATGTAACTTTTAACATATTTTAATTTAAATCCCTCTATTCGTACCATAACCAATGTTCTCTTGAACAACATCCTGAAATTGAGCTTATTTGGTCTATCCGTTCGCTTGTAATCTTACGGCGCAGCACCTGAAATCAAGAAAAGCATAATTAACAGAAAATCAGCATTCAAGTTAATGGTTATAGTTGAAAGCATAACATACATTACTACTTGCCAAATCCTTTGGGACCAAGTTCCAAGTTTTTCGAATATGTAGACCTTAATGCTTGGCATTTATATGATATAGAGCACATATACCAATAGTGCTCGGTACAGCTTTTCTCGCCTATAAACAATAAAGAGGTATTTCGTGTATTCTTCATAAAAATATAAAAAGAGTTATTTTATCCTAGCTAATAATAAAGCTATTCTTATCTTTTTTGTCACTGTGTTGTCTTCAAACTAAAACTGTAGAAAATGACCAATATAATGTCCAAATGTCATTTAGCTGGTTAGCGTTGCCATGGTCCGCTGGAAAAGATGAAACAAATCATTATTTTAATTTCATAAGAATAAATTGAAACAATTTAGAGAAGAATACTCATCTTTTTCTAGTAGTCATAACAAGGCCTTTGTATATATTCGGATGGCTGCTTCTCGAACAATCATCAGAATTGACTGCTAAGTTTTTGCTCTTCTTTTGCTGATGGTTGCGCCGATTCTCGTTTTGTCTTCTTCGACCTAACAGGCTTAGAAGATTCAACATTGTTAGGGTCCTGGTTTTCTTTGTAGTGCCTGAAGTTGCTGACAGTAGGCCGGGCTTGTTCTTCTTGAATATCAAGCATACTTGGTAAGCCACTGCCAGTGCCAATGCCAGAATCATGTGCTGTGGTGTTTTCATCCTCCTGTGGCACTGCACTAACACTCGTCGGCTTCACTAATCTTGGATCCTCAAACAGTCGTTGCACAAATTCCAAGATAATGCCATTCGGCCTAACATCTATGGATAACTGAACTTTGTGCGGATCCTTGTCCTCCTTCGGATCTGTCGGAAAGCTGATTTCATGTAGTACCCAAGGGAGTATGTCTTGCGGAGATCTAGGCATACTTGGCACGCTGCTACTTGTACCAAAGCCATGATCGATTGCCGGGATTTCTTCGTTAAGCATCGGTATATCCTGGTGGCTGCTGCAGTCGCAGCTGTAGTGATTCTCATCACAATATTTTGCCAATAAAGCAACATCTTCTTTAGTGACAATAGGCGCATAACTAAGGCGTTGATGTCTCACTGGACGTAGTATCTTGACCTTTGACTTCCTGACTGCCGTCATTCGTGCCGTTGGAAAAGAGTACGCGTCATCGGCCCTTTTTCGCTTGACTCCTGGTGCGGGTTTATCCCAGTAAGTCGCTTTTTCACTTCTTAACATATTAATTAAGCTACGGAAACTCACTTGCTCGGCTGCCATTATGAAATTTACTTTCACAATAACTAGTAATACTATAAAGTATTGTCACTGGCAGATGATTTCGGTTCGAGCTCTTAGGAAGTATTGGGTGATCTGTGCAGGGCGCTGGCTAGTTATAAGCTAAGAAGGTGGTGGGGCAAGATGGTCGTCTGCTCCACTTCTGGAAAATGGGGGTGGCGGGATGGGGGTGGTAATGAGGTCAAGATTCTACAAAGTTCCAGAATAAAAATCGTATACCTGATTTGAATATTTACTATTCCAAAGATGATGCTTAAAGCTACGTACCACTGTAAAGAGTCAAGACGTACTTCTCAATATGTTTATAAATGTCGCATTAGTTTGACGAATAAATAAGCTTCGAAACTATGAGAAGCTAGGATGAAAATCGAGGAATCTGATAGTTACACGAATAAATACTAGGCGAATTTTAATTCAATATTTAAATTTCTATACATAAAAGAAATTCACTAGGGTAGTTTGAACTTTATGCATTTGGTACTGAATTACAGGACAAAATAATAATAAAAAATAAAAAATTAATAATAGTAAACATTTGAATAAACATATCAAAACAAAATATTATTTATATTTGTTTCTCATTCAAATTCCAAGATCGGTAGTATTTGCATTTTTCAAAAGAAAAAACTCTGCGCTTCATTTAACAATATAAGGCGAACATTTTAAAAAAGACACATTCACGTATATCTTATACTACATGTCACTCTAATGTGTGTGTGTTTGTGTGTGTGTGCATGCCTGCGTAAGTACGCATATGTGTGATCATACGTGCGTTTGTATGTGCATGCATTCGGTGAATCTCGTTTTATTCTTTGATTAGATAGTAACTAATCCGATTTGTAACGAATTTCTTAACTATACTTATTCCAATTTCTTTTAAAAAACATATGTCGTGCAATTTTTTCTTTTATACTTTATGTTGTTAGTATTTGATTTCATAAAAAAATATTTTCTCACACGTTGCAAGCAAAGGAAATTCAGTTAATGATTTGTAGTATGCAAAACTTGTAGTATTGAGCACGGTCAAAATTCAACTAACGAAATATTTATTATAGTTTACACTAGTATTCCAAATCAACTTGATACACAATATATGTCAAGGGCGTTGAATCGGCTTTTTTATATCAAATGGGATTTTTCATTTCTTTTAACTATTAATTATAGGTCATATCATTGATAATCAAAAGATTTAATTATTAATTATTAAATTGATCAAATTAAAAAAGTAATTAATTTGTTGCAACCCCGGTGGGGAGGCGCCGAGCAGTCGCGTCGGTCCCCTTTCGACCACTTCCCTGTCCATTATGATTTACGGAAGGTACCACATAGGGTAAGAAAGTCAAGGCCCGCACGGTCGGGTCAGACTGGCGGCACCTGGTGTTTGGACTCGAGCGTCATTTTATTGTTTTATAGCGGTAAGGATTAGCACAAGGGAAAGTTTTGACGCCAGGCGATAGGCTTTTCCTTGGAATTCTTCTCGGGAAAAATAGGAGTGTTGTAAGTGTGTTTGAGATAATTTGTATTCTTCGAGTAACGATTCAATAGAGTTAAGTTATATAATTTGTAGAAACAAAAAAGGAAAAAAAATATATAAAAAAATAAAAATTTGCCCATTATTGATATGAAAATTGTTGAACAACTTATATAAGTATATAAGTATGAATTTATAGTAGAACACAGCTACAACATAAAGATTGTTTTTTCAACCAATGGCGTAATTTGCTAATATATCACTGAGAGAAAAGAATCTTTGGCACCAAGTTGGCGTCTTTATAGTTAAGAATTAAGTATTCGGAATGTGTTTGGGGTTGAAATACTTGAAATAAAACATAATTATTTTGAATATTAACAATTAATTTGTTAATAACAAATTACCTGACCACTTTTGGGCATTCTATCCTCGAAATTCGTGTTCAGAAGGCAAAAATACATAGAAAAAACCTTGGTAATCTACTGGCCATTCAAATCTGACGAAAAGTGCTCAGCGCTTAGACTATAATAGATGCGTAGAGTTTGGGGAGAGTGGGTTGAATAGGTTTGAGCATTTTTGTTTTAGATGTCATCTTCGCTTTGCTCGCCTTCCTTCGTATCCCAAGGCGTCGTTCAAATAATTTATCAACTCTAGCAGGGTTGGTTAGTAAGGTTTATGCATCTTGGTTTTAGATTTTATCCTCGTTTCGCTCGCCTTCGTTCGAATATAGGTACTTTAATAAATGAATGTACATATGTGTATTTGATATACATGGTAGTAGGGACACGACAGTACAGTGATCACAGTTTTGATATAATTTTATACTTTTGCTACGTTCCACGAAGCAGTAAATTTACAGGTAAATTGGTCGTTTTATAACTAACTTTGCTGCGTGTATTAAATTTGTCGCAGACTCATAAAATATATCGCACTCAGTTTGTATATTTATTTTAATCCGTCAATAATGTACATGTATGTATATTCTAGTTGAAACTTTAAGCCTTATTTTCTAAAATAAAAACTCGAAAAAATGAATTGATTTTGGCTACATTGTAGTTTAATAATGATGATTTAAATTATGCTTACGCAGCTATAAATCCTTTTTCACTTATATTGATAATCGTTTGAGCTGTCTAGGTGGTATAAAGAAGAGCCAAATAAATACCAAAAAGCATAAGACTTATCCTTAATACTTGCACAGGTTCATGAATATTTGATAACATCTATAGTTAGATGTGTCAAAAATATGATAACTGTGTTAATGTTTTATTTTTACAAATGTTTTTATATATTGCTTAATGAGTATCTAAAGCAATCTTCACCAAGAGAAAAGAATCTTTGTCCCAAAGTCGCTGCGTCTTAATAATTAATAATTCCGAGTAAATAAATAGTATTATTGAAATACTTTTGCAATTTTTAACGTGCGTGAGTTAAATAAAAGTAGTATTGTTAACAATAGTAAATGAGTTAAATGAGCCCTTAGTTTGAAAATTGAAAAATTATCATATTTAATCGATCAGGGCTATAGAACCCGAATTTGACGAACAAACGCAGATACTCTATACATAACAATAATTTTATTCATAATTTTAAACCTAATATTCCCGGTTTAAGAGTAAATTCCGGAAGTTCGAGGCATGTTTTGTAAAAACTTTAAGTGCCTTACAACTCAATGACACATCCCAAATACATAATTCTTAACTGCTAAGACGCCAATTTGGTGCCAAAGATTCTTTTCTCTCAGTGTTACATTAAACATAGGTCAAAGAGATGCCGATGCATCCAAATAAAAGCATGCATTAAATGTTTGTTAAATCAGATTCACGCATCTGAAAAATTAAGAAATCACAGTTATCTGATGTTGTACATGCATACTTTCATTTTAGCAAATTCCGCCATTGTTTGAAAAAACAATCTTTATGTAGTAGCTGTGTTCTACTAAATTCATAATTATATACTTATTCAACAATTTTCATATCAATAATGGGCAAATTTTTATTTTTTTTCCTTTTTTGTTTGCACAAATTATATGGTTAAGATATAAGGTCAAGATACTACGTCCAGTGAGGCATCAACGCCTTAGTTATGCGTCTTTTGTCACAAACAAGCTGTTGCTTTATTGGCAAAATATTGTGATGAGAATCACTACAGCTGCGACTGCAGCAGCCACCAGGATATACCGTTGCGTAACGAAGAAATCCCGGCAATCGATCATGACTTTGGTACAAGTAGCAGCGTGCTAAGTATGCCTAGATCTCCGCAAGAAATACTCCCTTGGGTACTACATGAAATCAGCTTTCCGACAGATCCGAAGGAGGACAAGGATCCGCACAAAGTTCAATTATCCATAGATGTTAGGCCGAATGGAATTATCTTGGAATTTGTGCAACGACTGTTTGAGGATCCAAGAATAGTGAAGCCCACGAGTGTAAGTGCAGTGCCACAGGAGGATAAAAATACCACAGCACATGATTCTGGCATTGGCACTGGCAGTGGCTTACCAAGTATGCTTGATATTCAAGAAGAACAAGCCCGGCCTACTGTCAACAACTTCAGGCACTACAAAGAAAACCAGTACCCTAACAATGTTGAATCTTCTAAGCCTGTTAGGTCGAAGAAGACAAAACGAGAATCGGCGCAACCATCAGCAAAAGAAGAGCAAAAACTGAGCAGTCAATTCTGATGATTGTTCGAGAAGTAGCCATCCGAATATATACAAAGGCCTTGTTATGACTACTAGAAAAAGATGGATGAGTATTCTTCTCTAAATTGTTTCAATTTATTCTTATGAAATTAAAATAATGATTTGTTTCATCCTTTCCAGCGGACCATGGCAAGGCTAACCAGCTAAATGACATTTGGACATTATATTGGTCATTTTCTACAGTTTTAGTTTGAAGACAACACAGTGACAAAAAAAAAAGAATAGCTTTATTATTAGCTAGGATAAAATAACTCTTTTTATATTTTTATGAAGAATACACGAAATACCTCTTTATTGTTTATAGGTGAGAAAAGCTGTACCGAGCACTATTGGTATATGTGAATATATCATATAAATGCCAAGCATTAAGGTCTACATATTCGAAAAACTTGGAACTTGGTCCCAAAGGATTTGGCAAGTAGTAATGTATGTTATGCTTTCAACTATAACCATTAACTTGAATGCTGATTTTCTGTTAATTATGCTTTTCTTGATTTCAGGCGCTGCGCCGTAAGATTACAAGCGAACGGATAGACCAAATAAGCTCAATTTCAGGATGTTGTTCAAGAGAACATTGGTTATGGTACGAATAGAGGGATTTAAATTAAAATATGTTAAAAGTTACATGAATAATATGCTAAAATGTATAAAACATCAATTAGAAAATCAGTAAGATGCTTATAAAAATGTTTGTACGTATTTTAAATTAAATCCTTTTATGCATACCATAAATAATGTACTTTTAAACAGCATGCTTGAGTTTGAGCTCAATTGGTCCATTTGTTCACTTGGAATTTTACGGACAGTGAACAATGGGTTCGAAGAGACTCCCTACTATAAATATCCGAATAGAAAAATTCATTAGCACGATAAGGCAATTATTCGCAGAACTTTGTTGCCTTTTAGTACATTCGCGTACGTTTGCGTACAATTTTGTTGGGCAAACGTACTTCAACGTACACGAATGTACGCATATGTACCGAAAAGTACACGAACGCATAAATAAAATAAATATTTTAAAACCAAAATATCCGGATTATATGCTGAAATCCCAACATACACTTGTACGAGTTAACCTTTATTTCTCGCTGCTTATAAACTAGCCAATATAAATACTTAGCGCTTGTTTAAATAAATAAATGAATAAATAAATAAATAAATTCGTTTAAATTCTCTAAAAATTTCTTACCAGCTTCAGAAATTTTCTAAGATTCTTGGTATGCTCAAAACTCTGGTCATAAGAAACACTTGCACCATTGAAAATCCAAAATTGCCTCCGCCAAAGATGAGCACTGCAATGGGCCCGTGTAGCTTCTATTCTAATATAACAATATGAAACAAGCTATATATGTCAAAATAAACTTTTGCATCCTCCTAGAGAAAGCTTTGTAATAGTAAAATTTTGAGTTTTGTCAAAACTCTTTGGTGTGTAAGAAGTACAAATTAAGTGTTTCTAGAGAATGTCCGTATGGATGTGCGTGTGTGTGTGCGTATGTATACCGTAATATTTTTGGAACTACTCCGTCAATATCAATAAAATTTGACATGCATATATATTTTTGGATTCTGAATTCGCAAAAATAGTTATTTCTTATTTTCTCAACTATTTTCTTAATGTTCATTTTTTGATTTTTGAAAAACTTTATTTTGCGTTTTTTTCAATCATCCCATTTTCACAAACAATTTAGCTATAATGCATTTAAAACAGGATAAAATTACCTACTTTTCCTCGTTTGGCCCTCGGGATCGACCGCTTTGTTCGGCAGATAAAATGAAAAAGATGATTTTTTTTTCAATTCATATCTCTGAAACTAAACATCATAAGCTCACGCAAAAAATCATGTCAATGGGTATCTTGTCAAACTATTTCCCATTAAAATTTCAAGGGATTTGACTACTTATTTTTTCAGTAATAAATCGAAAACTGAACAAAATGAGTTTTTTTGTGTTGCAATTTAGATTTCGGGAAAAAGTAGATATTTTATGTGTTTTGGCTAAGTTCATTGCGCAGCTTGCAAACCCCTATGGCTCTTGAGATATCAAGGTTTCAATTTTTTTTGAAAATTTGGCCTTGTTATGACTACTAGAAAAAGATGAGTATTCCTCTCTAAATTGTTTCAATTTATTCTTATGAAATGAAAATAATGATTTGTTTCATCTTTTCCAGCGGACCATGGCAACGCTAACCAGCTAAATGACATTTTGAGATTATATTGGTCATTTTCTACAGTTTTAGTTTGAAGACAACACTGTGACAAAAAAAATTAGAATATCTTTATTATTAGCTAGGATAAAATAACTCTTTTTATATTTTTATGAATAATACATGAAATACCTCTTTATTGTTTATAGGTGAGAAAAGCTGTACCGAGCACTATTGGTATATGTGAATATATCATATAAATGCCAAGCATTAAGGTCTACGTATTCGAAACATCAGGAACATTGTGACGGCAGCCCCAGCCCGGGGATCAGGGATGGCAACCGGAAGTGCAGAAAGTTGCACCGAATTGCTAGCTTCAGACCACGGCGCGTAGAAAATAAATTTCTATAGTCCGTAGCGCGAGAGTCGCTCTTCTGCAGTGCGTTCTGCTAGGCGCATGTAAACAGCTGTGCAGAAATCCTCGCAGTATACTCGTACTTGTTGCTCAAACCCTTTCTCGTGCTGCTAATAGTTGTAATAGTGTAGTGTTGTAAAATGTACGAACAAAAGCAGGGATTCCAGCAGTTGTGGGTGTACGGGAGATGTTGCTGTTTTTTTGCCAATTGCCAAGTTGTAAAATGTGTGCTGCAGTAGTCGAGCTCATTGCTTCAGATGTTCTGGACGATCGCTGTACTTATTCTCTTGTACAGAAGCTATTGCTCACTTGAACAAAACTGGCGAGTGAACAGTCTACCTTTCACACAGAGCTCCAAAATGAAGATGTTAGGTTAGGATGCATGTATAGCTGGATATTTTTCTACTTTGACGTAAATTTTGCTTATTTAATATGAAATATTTATTGCAGTCATGTATGCACCTACCCTATCTGACTCTGTTGAAAAAATTTGGTCTGGAAATCCAATTATTATACGCATAAAATGGTTCACCACTGCCTTGAATTGCTCATTAATGAGATGGGGCATGAGTTGTTCAAAATTCCGGTCACTGTGGTACAATGCAGGAATGGTCTCAACAATTCTACTGTTTCTAATATCGATAGTAGTCATTTTAAAGTGACACTTAACATTTGGCTGTACAATTCAGCATCGCCAAATCAAAAGTAAGAACAAGTATTGGAACTTATGGTAAATTTAATTGTATTTTTATTACCATTCTACTATTAGTGTTCTTGAAAGTTATAAAAATAATTTAATAGTCACCAGGTTCCATTTCTTACAATGAGATGGGATACTATGTGCTCTCATTAATATTATGCAGTGCTGTGCATGAGATGGGACGTGCTATGGCAGCAGTTAGAGAAGATGTACGCTGATTTTTCTTGACAAATGCTGGTAACTTCATCAAAGATATCTCACTGGTAAGTTGTAATACACTTTAGATCTTCTTGTTATAAACCAGTAATTGCATACTTGAAAATGTATTTCAGTAATCTCCTCTATTAGGGCCTTCTGGACTTTTAACAGGAGATGTAGTACACAGAATTCATTACTGTTACGTAAAGAATTCAACAAATTGGAGAACGTGCATTCTGCAAGCAACTCAGGCTACTGTGTAACGGATAAGATGGTGCAGGAATTTTCTTAACTAAGCAAGCTGATCCTTAAAATTAATCGATGCAGATTTTAATAAAGTTTAATTTTTAGGAATTAGATAAAACTTTTCTGGCTCCTGACAAAAACAATGGAGTCCATAACTGCTGTGATCAGCGCAATGTAGAAAAGGGATATTTATGTTTTGAGCATTTAGAAGGGTTTGACATTCAGGCTCTCAAAGCTGCCATGCACTTTTCTGCTGCCTTTCTACTCGAGAAATTGTACAAAGCTTCCATAATTTGTGTCAAAACAATGACTTGTATGTTAAGACCTGTGTTGGACAACAAAGGTAACTTTTTAGTTTGAAAATTTATAAATTTCTTTATTATTATTTTGACTGATAAATATCTCATTTACAGATTGTACAAATTTTCCAGAGGCCTTCATTTTACTCTGCAAGTGAGACTCCCTTAAGAAGCAAGATACAGCAACAGAGTGCACGCTCAATGATTACTTTGGCCATAACAACCACATTTACATTGCTCCTTGGGTTTAATTTGATAAATATGTACCTGCATAAAATGTAGACTATGTGACTTATTATACAGTTGTTGTGATTTATAAGTTAGGGTAACTATATAAAAATGTACAGATATTTACTGCTGATGAATTTATAAATATAAAAAAAGAATATTAATATGCATAATTAACTTTGTATAATTTTACCTATGTTTATGTATGTATGCTTTATTTATTTATTTATTTATTTTTTTTTGCAAAAATTGAAGTGATATAAGTATAGATGTAATGGAATTAAAAAAAATGCTGATTCGAACAACAAAATTATACTTTTATATCGTAGTACACAACACGATCTTGTTCAAATGTACAGTAGATATTGTAGTGTAGAGGATAATTGTTACGGTTAATTGTTATTTTGACCTATACCGATGAATGTGAGTAAAATGACCGATGTATGATTATTCCTTTAGTGTAAAATCCTTTTTGTATTGTTTACAAGAGTGTTTCGTATAATATTCCGTACAATTTTTTTTTTTTTTACATGGCATTTGGAACTCGAAAGTTCATCGCCTCATCTACGCAAGCCTTCCACGCTGCCCTATCTTGTGTCAACCCCACCCAAGATGCACCTCTCCGATCGACACCCACCCGTCCTATTTCTACTAGATCCGCTTTTACGTTGTCCTCCCATCTACGTCTAGGTCTACCTAGAGGTCGCGTTACCATCGGCCTGCCCTTCATGACACGCGCTGCCGTACGGTCGTCTCCCATTCTCGCTACGTGCCCTGCCCATCCCAATCTGCGCGATTTTATTATTCTGTTAATATTTGGTGACGCGTACAGATTGTGTAACTCATCATTGTGTAGTCTCCTCCATTCCCCGGTTTCCTCATCTTTCTTCAGCCCGTATATTTTTCGCAAGACTTTATTTTCAAATACCCTAAAACGGTTGTCCGCCTGCTTAGTGAGAGCCCACGTTTCGCACCCGTACAGAACCACCGGCAGTATTATTGTCCTGTATATTCTTATTTTAACGTTTTTAGACAACAGCCTCGACTTAAGTAAATTACTCACGGCGTAGAAGCAAGCACTACCCGAATGGAGTCTCTTATTTATTTCGACATTAATCTCGTGTCTATCATTTATGGTCGTACCCAGATACCTGAATTCGCTAACCTTTTCAAAAGTAAAATTCCCAACGCTGAGATCTTCCTCCCCTCTGCAGATGCCTAGCTTATCCACAATCATGTACTTTGTTTTTGATTCACTCACTTCTAACCCTGTATACTCCATCGCTTTTATGAGGATTTCCGCGTTTCTTGCTACCGTTTCCCTACAATCCCCCAGTATATCCAAATCATCTGCGTAGCCTAGTATCTGCGTTGTTCCATTAAGCGTTGCGCCCATCTGGCTAACCTGCATTTTTCTAACGGCATACTCTAACGTTAAGTTGAACAGCACCGTAGAGAGCCCATCCCCTTGTTTTAAACCATCGCGTATCATTAAGGGTTCTGATACATTACCGCCTACTCGGACCTTTCCCGTGCTTCCGTTCAGACATATTTGAATTAATCTCACGAGTTTTTTCGGTACACCGAGGAGTACTAGAATTTGATACATTTTGCTTCGCTTAATAGAGTCGTACGCTTTTTTAAAATCTATAAATAGTTGGTGTATGGTTTCGCAAAATTCCCACTTTTTCTCTAACAACTGTCTTATGGTAAACATTTGATCGCTCGTCGATCTGTTGCGCCGAAATCCGCACTGATAATCTCCTACTATATCTTCCGCGAATGGAGTGAGTCTAGCTTGTATTACGTTTGACAGAACTTTTTAGCACGTTGCTAAAAGTGAAATACCCCTATAGTTATTGCAGTCTGTCTTATCCCCCTTTTTAAAAATCGGTATAATGATAGATTCCTTCCAATTTTCGGGTATTGTTTCATTTTTCCAGATGGCACATACTAGTTTATAGATTTTGAAAGTGAGCTCGACGCCCCCATATTTGAGTAACTCAGCTGGTATAGAGTCATTTCCCGCGGCTTTGTTGTTTTTTAGTTTATTAATCGCGGCCTCTACTTCTTGGTAGCTCGGTTCCTCCACGTGGGGTTCAGCAGTGTGAATTTCGTCCCCTAATTCTTCGCTATTTTCGTGCACGTTTAATAATTTATCGAACTAATTTTTCCACAGCGACAGTAATTCGTTGTCATTTGTTACGAGGTCCCCGTTTTCGTCCTTCATCAATTGCGCTCTACTCCTAAAACCCTTTCTGATGGCGTTAATCCCTCTGTACATTTCGCGGGGGTTATTTTCCTTACTGTTAGTTTCTATTCTCCTAATAAGATTCTTTTGATACTCCCGCTTCTTATTTCTGTAGATCGCGCTCGTCTGTTTCCTTACGTTAGAATACTCTTCTACGGTCCTATCGCTTCTATTTTGTAAGCTATCTAATTTAGCCTTTTTGCGCCTTTCAAACCAGAGTTCGCACTCTTCGTCAAACCATGGTTTGCTCTTTGGCTTTTTCTTTTTACCCAGTACTTTGTTCGCGGCCTCTTTTACCGTTTTTTCGATGTCCCCCCATAAGCTATTCGGATCGTCATTCCCATCCGGCGATGTGTTTGCTTCTTCAAGTGCCTGAAACCTGTTATTAATTTCTATCTGGTACCTAATTCGCTCTGTTCTATCTCGTAGTTTCTCAATATCGAAGCTTTCTACCTTGTTTGCTCGCTTACTATTTTGATTCGCTACTAGTCTAGCTCTTAATTTGGCTACTACTAGGAAGTGGTCCGAGTCGCTATCTGTCCCTCTGTAAGCCCTTACGTCAAGAACATTAGTATGACGTCTTTTTTCAATGAGGAAATGATCAATTTGGTTCTGTGTGGCCCCGTCCGGCGATGTCCACGTTGCCTTGTGTATGTTCTTGTGCTTAAAACACGTAGTTTTGATTATAAGATCTTTTGCCGCCGCGAAATTTATGACCTTAATACCGTTATCATTGCTGGCTTCGTGCAGGCTTTCCTTACCTATAGTAGGCCTAAACATTTCCTCCCTACCTATTTTAGCATTGAAATCGCCTAATACTATTTTTGTGTCGTAAGACGCGAACTGGTCGATTACCTGCTCTAAAGTTTCGTAATAGAGATCCTTAGCTTCTTCTTCTTTGTTCTCCGTAGGACAGTGTACATTAATAAATACATATCTATACCATTCACCTTCGATAATGATGTACGAGAGCCTATCATTGACGGATTTGATACTTTTAACCGAATGTATGATGCTGTTGCTTACGAGAAATCCGGTGCCTAGAGATCCCCCACTCCCGGCCCCATACAGGTACGTGAAGTTACCCGATGCTAGTACTCCGCCATCTGGCCACCGCGATTCCTGTATTGCTACCAAATCTAGATTGTACCTATCAGCTTTATCGTATTTTTATCGTATTTTATCACGTTTTATCAAGTTCTAATGAAAAAAATTGAATTAAGATTCACTATTCAAGCCAATTGAAATCTTATCGAGTTAAATAGTGAATTCTAATCGACTTATATTCACTTTTTCCAGCGGGATATGTCACGTATGCGCATAATTGTGCCTCCTATAATACCTCTTTCTTCTTGACGAATGCGTTCCTTTTCAGTTTCATGAAGTCTTCTTGCTGCTTCTTTGTTCAGCCATTGCTCATGCCTTTTGACAGCATAATATTGTCTGCGCCTGACCCACTTTCCACCTCGTTCTGCAATAAATATTAAATAAATACATATTAATCAAAGACTCTAATGCTCGTTATCTTTTTAAAATTATAAAGGATTGAAATAATCACTACGAGCGAGTGTAATTTTTACAGAATTTAATAGCCAACGTTTCGAAGGATTCATCCTTCCTCATCAGGGCATCTAATAAAACATTATTTTGCACTAGTCACAATTTCAAAGAAAAACGCACATGTCATATCTATAGAAAAGCACAGAGAAACTTTGTTGTCACATATGAGTCACAAGTATACGTGTCCAAAAGAGTTACTAAAAATTTTAATAGTCAAGTGTTAGAAAGATGAAAGTTGACTGTCATTCATTCTATTGATAGTGTTGTCATGATAGTGTATGTGTAGCATTTCTGAAAATTTTAATGTGTCATCTTTCTAACACTTGTCTATTTAAATTTTTAGTAACTCTTTTGGACACGTATACTTGTGACTCATATGTGACAACAAAGTTTCTCTGTGTTTTTTTATAGGTATGACATGTTGATTGTTACACGTTTAAGTTCCGTCGCTGTGCGTTTTTCTTTGAAATTGTGACTACTGCCAAATAATATTTTTGTAGATGCCCTGATGAGGAAGGATGAATCCTTCGAAACGTTGGCTATTAAACTCTGTAAAAATTACACTCGCTCGTAGTGATTATTTCAATCCTTTAGAATTAAATAAATACATTTATTTCTTGACAATTCTTTTATCAATTCTGTGGCTGGCCGGCAAAATGACATAAGTCCGCTTTTCGGTTTCAATATTCAGACTTATATTTCATTTGATTGGAGCAAACGAGGTGGGGCACGTTACGTTACAGGTCAATTCATACATTCAATGCATATTTCCAACGATCGCTATAACCAGATTATGTTTTTTGCTTTGTGGGATGTCGCAAAAGTATTGAGATTATGGCGTTGCTCCGACATTTTTCATAGACTTCCGCGAAACGCTGATTGCAAGACTTATTGCGAGGCGATCGGCACGCAATTTAGAATGCCTTGAAACGGGTTAAAAGGTAATATTTTGTTGTAAATAAACTAAACCACGTCCCAGAGTAGCCACCAGCCCATAAAAAACTCATTTTAAAATTGACTATTTTTATGTCGGGTACAGGATCTGAGAACCGCACTTATGAACTTATTTCTTGGGTATACAACTAATTAAATAATGAAAGGAGTTTAATATTTAATCATACCTTGACGTCCAGCACGCTTATCAGGAAGATTGCCTGCTTGTTTTTTACCTACTGAAATAATAAATGAAAATTAATTATAACAAAAACATATTTATACACGTTACTTTAAATAACAAAATAAGATAAATCATATTTACATTCAGCCTTCTCCTCTTTGCCTTCAGGTTTTTCTGCAAACTTCTCTGAAATATCAGTATTAATTATTAACAAATCCTTGAATAACATTAACGTTATTATACTACATAATTGCAACTATGTCGTGGTTTATTATAATTTTGTTATTATTATTTATTATACGCAAATTAGTTTCTTTTATCGTTTGCTATTTGTGGAGTAAAATCGATTTGAATCGACTTTCGGACCCCCATAATAACTGTAATATAATACTTTTCAATTTTTCAATGGTTTCCATGGCCTCAGCTAACTTCTTTTCCAACTCTTCCACTTTCTTCTTACTGTCATCTGGGCCTCCCATTTTCTACGAAACAAATTAAAAGATTAACTTTTTAGAAATACTATTTTAATGAATTTTTTGTTTTTTAAAGCGCGCTTAAGGGGGTCTCAAAGTCAATTCAAATCTAGATTTCGCGACACAAAATAGCAGACGACAAAAGTAACTAATTTGCTTATAACAAACAATAAAAGCAAAATTATGAAAAACTAGGACATCAGTGCCCTCCGCTATGTAATTATCTACCATTTTACTATGTTTGAAACTTATAAATAAATATCTCGCCGAATGGCATTCGAATTATATGATTTTGAGACATTATTCGAATGCCATTCGGCGAGATATTTATTTATAAGTGTCAAACTTTCTAAAATTTTTTTCATAATTTTGCTTTTATTGTTTGTTATAAGCAAATTAGTTACTTTTGCCGTCTGCTATTTCGTGGCGCGAAATCTAGATTTGAATTGACTTTGAGACCCCCTTAATTATGTCAGGGATAAGAAACCTTCGCTTGCTCTCGAATGTAATGAATCCTAATCCATATTAGAGACTTCAACTTTTTTTTCAACTAATATCCGTCTATTATCTTCAAAACATTTTGTATTATTGCGCAATTCTGGCTTCAATGTAGTTTTATGTTGAGTAAATCTTTGTATTTTTGTAGTAATAAAATATTTGTCATATTGACTTCTAGTATGACTAGATGTTGAATAATTGCATTATAAAATTTACATTTCGCATGGAACTATATAAATTTTAAAATTATAATTTATCAAATGTTTCACGTATATCGCTGCTTATCACGCATCAGTGGTATTCATTGTGCAAACTACCATCGCTATTCGCTCATACGTATCGCAATACGCTCATACATTTTTATTTGGTACATCAGCTCATTATTTATATATAGACGCATGATTCTAATCGTACTATTATGTGTAACATTATATGAGGGTATCATATAATAATAAAAGAATGACCGTATGTTAAAAAGTAGTGTCAAAGTTGCAAGTTCGCGCTAGAGTCTCGCTACTTTTTACAATAATAAACACGTATTTAACCATATAATACCTTTAGATTATCTTTCTATTAGCCTGGTAAAAATGTTTTTAATTTAATTTCTATATGATATGTGCTATGTACAAACCTGTTCATTTTTAAGATAATAATTATGATTTTGTGCCAATTTTGGATTACAAGGTTGCCAATAAAAGGTTAATACATTTTCACCAGGTTATAACTTGAATAAGAAGCTAGTTGCAACATAGTTTGCGCATAACTTTTAATTAAATGCATAAAATAAAGTTATTCTTATATAATTTAGTTATAGCCTACAGAATAAAGAAATTACTGTAAAATCTTTGGCACAGCGCTTTCTTCACTTTCAGTCTTTATGTATTACTTCAATATATAGAAATTGTTTTTACCCGTATTTACCAACTTTTCGTTGCATGAATAAAATGATCTCTAATCAAGTTAAGTATCTAATTTCTACGTGTACAATAGTATTAAACTTTCTTACAAGAAATTAATGAATTTTTCAATGCATTAACTTAATATTTATACATTCAATATTTTTTATCATTCTCAGTCTTCATTTTTTTTTCTAGATAATTTTGACAGTTTAATTATCGAATTATAAAGGTTTAAAAAAATTGATCTTTTTGGTGTATAACCAACGAACGACAAAGGATAATCTAATAATTTGTCAGCGATAAAAAGATAAGTCATAATTTCATTTTTTTTTTCAGATGTATTATTCATTGATTTACTTTTATCAACTAGTTCGATAAGATTATCACAAAAAAATTAAATCCCTACATTTCAAAATTTTTATAAAACAGAAATGCGTCGACAGAATGACAAACGGGATTTTCCCCGTTATGTTACAAACAAAGAAAATGAGACTTCGTGGATTAAAATCTACTGAGTATAGAAGCTGAGATACATGCGTATATGAACGAACACACACACATACATCACAAATGACAAGTTTCACAAAAAAATATTTTTTGGCTAAAAATATTACAAAGTCGTTTCCTTAGGAAGGAAAACACGATGTTTTCTATTTAAGGTAATACGGTCACTGCGTCCCTACTCCAAATTAGCGCGCTTTCCATTTCTTGTTCTTTTTTTTACGGTATTTACTGTACTAAAGAAGCTGCATAAATTAATGTAAACCAAATAATGATTGTGCATTGGCAATCAATGATTCGTATTCGTTACATTTACTCATAACAACGCCCATGACTTATTTTGTTTTGGTTTAATGTGATTTTTTTCAATTAATTCTTACCAATACTTGTATCTACCTAACCATAGTATTCGAATATTTCAGATTCAATATATTTAATTCCATTGATATTTCAACGTTATTTAATTATCGATCGACGGTACTACCTTAACGCATGTTCCCTATTATAATAATATGAACTAAATTAAATGGTCTAGACAAGGCATGCAACATTAAATTGTGCTTTTGTACTTGTGAGCAATTCTATTTATACGCTACAACCTTTAAGTAATAGTGTGCATGTACCATTGTCTAGACAAAAATCCACCAAAATATACGCAATTTTTCTTTTTTAATCACATAAAACAAATGTTATTAATCACGAAAGATGTGCGGCGTTAATCTGATATAGTATGTTGCGTGTACATGTATTCTGTGTCAAAATTACTCTAATACTTCTATTAAGTCTAATTTTTACAAATTCATGCCTTGCAAAACTTAGAAACATGTACACCAACAGCACGGCGCAACCGCCTTTATTATTCAAATTGAAAATGTCTAGCTTTACATTACTTAACATACATAATTTGTCGAGTGTTAAAATATATGCAACAAATTAATATATTATGTAATGCAGCGTATATTCCGCCGAAATACATTTTCTAATTATATCTTTTGTTATTTTGTTTGATTTACTTGATAATTGTATTTTAATCGATTTCGTTTTGTGAGCACAATTTACATGCATATGATGTTGCATTGATCGGAATAACAGCACGACCCTGATGCATTAAACATAGCACATGTGCAAACCTTAGGCACGATATGCAAAATACAGTTTCAGATCTTCTTTGCGAAAAGCAGTATAGATACACATTTTTCATACTCTGCGATTCTGTAATCAATAAATTAGCCACTTCTTTCCTGTATAACTGTGGATCAAAATTGTCATCAAACTGTTTTTCGTTTCCTATACAATCCATATAGTACATTACATACACGCCACAGTTATACGCGTTTTTTGTAATGGCTTCTCAATTGTAAATGCCTCGTAACTCCAATTTATTTGCAAATTATTGGTAGTCATATTTGTTGACATATTTATGTATCTTAGAAAACTTTTGACGCAAAGCATTGCTCGTCTACTCTTTTTATTTTTATTTTCATTTTGCAAGGGGTCAATGTGAAGTAACACACGTTTATCAGCATCAACTACAAATAAGCACCAATGCTCCTGGGTTTCATAAGGCATTGATTATTAATCTTAGAACGAGTGAAAGAACTCAGAGTGAGTTCCGACAAAAGGAAAGGGTTGAGTGAGTGAAGGGTTCTTTTTAATTAACACACACGATTTCGCGGTACACGAAAAGCACTTGCTTTGGTGTAAAAACCCTCACGGTTTAGAGGGAAAAGCCTCAACAAGTGTAAGCTTTAATGAAAATAAGAAAAGGGAAACTATACAAATAAAAGAAAGAGAACAGTGACTCTAAAAGAGAAAAAACTCAAGTGAAAGAACGCACGCAAACGCAAAGACGCGAGGTACCTTTTCCGCACGCAGAGAGAGCTTTCTGACCGCAAAGACGAACGCAAAAACCGCCGCTGAAGAGGGCGTTGAGCAGGCCTCGACGTAGTCCGCCGCTGCTTCCGTCTTGGTCCTGGAGGTCTGGAAGCCGGGTCTGGGGAGCGAAAGGATGGTCCGCAACCGTGCACCAAGCGCGCCCCGACGTCTCGGGGAGCCAGACGCTTGGCACGAGGGCAACAAGGGGTGTTGCCGCTGTTCGCTCGCCCCGAAGGAGTCACGTACAACACGTGGACACCTTCGCCAACAAACCTTAAGACTATCGCCTCGAGGCACACTCGCACACTCGCACAAATACACACACGCGAACGACGCGATCGCGAATTTTCCGCTAAACACTACCAACACGGCGCAGAACGAAGTGAACAGTGATAGCTCTGAGAAGAACAAGTCACTGCGGCAGGCAGTCCGAACAGGAATCCGCGCGCGCGGGCCCTTCGCGCGCTCGCAAGCGGGGCCGGCGGCGCGCAACTCGACGCATGCGCGCGCGCTCTCAACGTCGCAACGGAGAGCGAGCAGCGGCGCGAAATTCAAAAAGCCTAAATTTACACCTACACTACTTGAACGAATAAAACGAACTGAACATCCCGCCCGCCTTCGTCTAACAGACGAACCAACCACCTGGAACCTACTCAAGTCTTCTTAGCCCCTTCCTCGATGTGCAACGGACAAAGACGAGCAACGTGACGACGAAGAGAAGTGGTAGCAGTCTTCACTGTAACCACACGGACGAGATCATCTGGACCTGGATGGACCTCAACGATTCGTCCTAACGGCCATTTGGATCGAGGATAACGATCATCCTTGATAAGAACGAGCTTACCTACACAAAAATTCTCTGTTGGATTCCGCCACTTTTCTCGCTGCTGCAAATGGAGGAGGTATTCCGACGACCAACGATTCCAGAACTGGTTACTTATTTGCTGGAGCAACTGAAAACGACTCAAACGATTCAGAGGCACGTCTGGCGAATCATCATCAGGAATCAACGCTGAGGCACTTCCTGTCAAAAAGTGAAAGGGTGTCAACGCATGGAGGTCATCGATGTCCGAAGTCAAAGCCCCTAATGAACGAGAGTTAAGGCACGCTTCTATCTCAACGAGAACTGTCGAAAGCTCCTCGAACGTGAGAGTGTGCTCCCCTACGACCCGCTTCAAGTGGTGCTTTACGGACTTCACACCAGCTTCCCACAAACCTCCGTAATGTGGAGCGCTAGGAGGAATGAACACCCACTCCGTTCCGTCATTTGCTAGAACCGAGGCAACCTTTTGATAAAAATCCGACGCCCGCTGGAACATCGCCTTCAGCTCGTTGTATGCTCCATGGAAGTTGGTGGCGTTATCGCTGTAGAGCTTCTGGCACACCCCTCGCCTACCAACGAATCGACGATATGCACTGATAAAAGTGGCTGTTGTCAGATCGCTCACCAACTCCAAATGAATCGCTCGGGTGGAAAAGCAAACAAAGACAAGGATGTACCCCTTATACGCCTTGTGTCCACGACCCTTAGTTGTGCGAACCTGAATGGGAACAGCGTAGTCTAAACCTGAAATCGAAAACGGCCTACTAGCATGCACTCGATCGGCGGGGAGATCTCCCATTAACTGCTGTGCTGATTGGGGTTTAAGCCGCTGACACGTCACACACTTGTGAATCATGGACTTGACTAACTGCTTCCTACCCACAATCTAGACTTGCTGCATCACAACGCTAGAAGTCAAAGTAGGTCCACCATGCAAGCAAAGTCGATGAGCAGAATACACGAACAAGCGACTGAGAGCTGAATCCTGCGACAAAATCGGTGGATGCTTGTGATCGAAGGACAGGCTGGAATGAGACAGTCGACCTCCTACTCTCAAAATATTGTCCTTGCCAATAAAAGGATTTAATTTACTGAGCCGATTGCCTTTCGGCAATCTCCCTCCAGCCTTCAACGCTTCGATCTCGACTGCAAAACTGCTCGCCTGCGATAAACGAATAACAATGCTGCGAGCTTCTGCCAACTCCGACAGCGTGAGAAATTCAGGAAGCGGTTCTTGAGCCTCTTTTCGCCTACGATGATTAAGAATAGGACGTCTAGCAAACGCAACGACCCGAATTAAGCGGGACAACGAAGAAAATCTGGTCAACAGCTCCGGTTCCGACGGCACCTTCTTCGTATGGAGCGCTCGCCGAGTCTCTGCTGGCTGTGGCCACTCGTTCGGAGCTTGTGAAAGCCAGTTAGGTCCCTGCCACCACAGAGTAGTCCCTGCTAGCTCCGCTGGTCCAGAACCTCGAGTCGCCAAATCCGCTGGATTCTCCTTAGTAGGTACGTGCGCCCATGTTGCAGACGGCAACTCGGTTTGAATGTACGACACCCTATTTGCAACGAAGGTCTTCCAATGACAAGGATGCTTTCGAAGCCATGTGAGTACAATCTGACTGTCAGACCAAGCAAAAACCGGAGTCGCACTGAGAAAATCGAGTTTCCTAACGTGGCAAAGGATCTTAACGAGAAGCGCAGCCCCGCAGAGCTCTAAGTTAGGAATACTGACCGTTTTTACCGGAGAAACCTTCGTCTTGGCAGCTAGAAGAGACACACTGAATGTGCCGTCTCCCTTGTCGACTCGCAGATATACAGCAGCAAAGCATAAGCTCGAGAAGAAGCGTCCAAGAAACCGTGTAGCTGGTACGAACGAGTGGAAGTGACGCCTAACCACCTATCGATTGGCAAGGACGGCAGCTCAGACAACGATTTGCAATAAGCATACCATCGGTCGCGAAAATCCTCTGGCAAAGGCGTGTCCCAGTCGTACTTCTGGATCCACAAGTCTTGCATCAAGACTTTCGCAGTTACTGTAACTGGCGAAAGCCACCCGAGTGGATCAAACAAACGAACATTGGAGAGAATGGAGCGCTTAGTCGAAGCCTTCGACAGCTCGGCGATATCTGAAACAGAGAAACAAAACTTGTCCTGAGCAGGATTCCAGTGAATGCCGAGTGTTTTGACTGATTCATCCATATCGATCTCCTTTGCCGGGCCCTGTCCTGTCTGTGGAGGAAGCAGCTCTGGATGGTTAGTAGCCCATTTGTCAAGATAAATACCTGCCGAGCCTAAGAGCTTAGTAAGCTCAACCCTTTTCTGCACCGCAGTGGAAAGCTCGTCCGATCCAGCGAAAGTATCGTCCACATATGTCTCGGATTTGAGGCATTCAGCACCGAGAGGAAATCGAGCGCCCTCGTCTTCTACTAATTGTTGCAGCGCGCGAATAGCTAAAAACGGAGCACAAGCCGTCCCATAAGTGACTGTCGTTAAGCGATAATCGACAGGAGGAGAATCAGCCGTAGGAGCCCAAACGATCCTCTGAAAGTCTTGATCCTCGCGCTGCACTTTGATCTGCCTAAACATCTTAACTATATCAGCTGTAAACACAAATAAATATCGACGCCAATTAAGCAAAATCAACGCGAGGTCACTTTGAAGAGGAGCACCTGTAAACAAGAAATGGTTAAGAAACCAACCATCCCGAGTGCGTCGAGAGGCGTTAAAAACGATCCTAATCTTCATTTTCAACAATAAATACAGCACTACTGGGTGATGCGACAAGTACCACGCACCTTCACGCCGAATCTCCGACTCTGGAACTCGAACCATGTGCCCTAGGTCCTCGTACTCCTTCAGAAATTCTTGATACGCATGAGCGACCTTGGGATCTCGAGCAAAGCGACGATGCAACGACTGGAGTGATCCAAGAGCCATTTGCCTTGTCTCACCTGCAACCGAAGGTAACTGAGATTTCAACGGGAGACGAACCTCGTACCGCCCCTGCGAATCCCTGGTGTGAGTCTCCTTGAATAGTTTCTCGCAGGCTTCGTCCTCCGGTTTCAACTTAGAAAACGACGAAGGAAGCTCGTCGAAAGCCCAGAACCTCTGCAGCATTTGGTCCAGCTCCTGCATTGAAGCGCAATGCAATACCTGCAATGGTGTGGAAGTATGCGACTCCGCCCACCGTGAATCCTTCGCCTGTAAAACTCCGGACATTATCCAACCAAAAGCCGTATCCTGAGTGACAAGCTGCGATGAAGGAAAGCATCTCAATCCCGATCGGAGCAACTGCCCGTAGACGTCAGCACCGAGAATCACATCGACCTTATTCGATAGGAAAAACTCCGGATCTGCGAGAGTGAGCCCTGCAAACTGCTTGAGATCGAGATCTTCAATGCTGTCGACTGGGAGCTGTGACGTTAGACGAGGAAGAATGAGCGCCTCTGTCGTAATCTGGAAGCTTGTATCGACCCTGGATTTTAGAACGAGCTGAGTTCTCGAGCGCGCAGTGCCCACTGCACTAGCGCCAAGCCCTGTCAATGGTACGCAAGTATGCTCCTTTCGGAGGCCTAACAGCTGGACAATCGACTCCGAAACGAACGAAGCCTCCGACCCTTGATCCAAGAGTGCTCGTACAAAGGTGCTGTCTCCTCTTGGACCTATAATCTGCACCTTTGCTGTAGCCAGAACGATTCTCCGCTTCGGAAACGTGATGCCCGCTGCATGCAAACTCACGACAGATTTCGAGCCAGAGCCGCCAGCCTGAGAATTATCGGTGTTCTGGTGCCCAGCTTGCGAGTTTCCCTGGAATTTAAGATGCAAGAGGGTGTGATGTTTACCCTGACAAGTAGAACAACGTCCCGAAGAATTACAAGCGTTGGTTCTGTGAGATCCGAGGTAATTAAAGCAACGCTGCAACTGCTTGACCGTTGCCAACCGCTCGTGTGGATTCTTGTCTTTCAGCTTGAAGCATTTCGAGAGAGGATGCGTGCCGTTACAAAGGGCGCAATTAGAATTTCCAGACAAACGAGAGGATCTAGCGTGGAAAACCTTCCGAGGCTGAGGTCCTGATGTTGGCGTAGAAGCTGGTCTCTTCTCCGCCTTGCGCTCCGAAGGGTACATCTTAAGAGCTTGAACTCTTCTTTCAAGGAACTTAAGCAAATCTGAACTTAGGAAGAGCGCTGTTGATATCATGCTCCGGCTCGTCCGCCTCCGGCACGTACTCCTGGTCCTTCTCACTCAGCTCAGCCTCCCACAGCTTCCGAGACTCCAGATCCAGGCGATCGGACAACAAGAAAACAAACCAAATATCCCAATGATCAACTGGAAGTTTCAAATTTGTCAAAGCTCGAACGATCCGCTTGGCCTCATCAGCGAACGCACGCATTTCAGCAGCCGATTCCTTCTTCATCTGTGGAATTTCTAAAAACGAAGTCAAGAGTTTATTGATCATCAACCTAGGATTACTATAACGATCCTTAAGCGTCTGCCAAGTGCTCGCATAATTCGCATTGGTTGTCATCACTTCCTTGATCAGCTCTGCAGCCACACCAGTCAAGTATAACTTGAGATACTACAGTTTCGTGACGTCAGAAATGCCAGAACGACTATGCACGAGAGAAGTGAAAAGATCGCTAAAACTAGCCCAGTCCTCGTCTTTACCTGAGAACGTAGGTAAACTAATTTTCGGAAGCTTGGCAACCTCAGGATCTGAGTCCGACTCCTCCATACTAGCGCTATCATCAGCATCAGGCTTCTCGAATAAAGCAAGCAGTATTAGGGTCTCGTCAAGAGCCGATTCGTAAACACCCTGAATGCGATCGAACCATTGATCTGCAATATACGCATCTGTCTCTGCATCGTCCCTAACGACAATTTCAGAATGCGTCTTCCTAGTCTCCACCCAAATCTGCTTAACAGCATCAAGTCACTGGCACGAGGGCAACAAGGGGTGTTGCCGCTGTTCGCTCGCCCCGAAGGAGTCACGTATAACACGTGGACACCTTCGCCAACAAACCTTAAGACTATCGCCTCGAGGCACACTCACACACTCGCACAAATACACACACGCGAACGACGCGATCGCGAATTTTCCGCTAAACACTACCAACACGGCGCAGAACGAGGTGAACAGTGATAGCTCTGAGAAGAACAAGTCACTGGCTCACCGTACGAAGAAAAAAAAATCGAAAAGCGTAAGGAAGCCAAACGTGCGAAGCGCTAGGCAGTCCGAACGGGAATCCGCGCGCGCGCTCTCAACGTCGCAACGGAGAGCGAGCAGCGGCGCGAAATTCAAAAAGCCTAAATTTACACCTACACTACTTGAACGAATAAAATAAACTGAACAGTCATTAATATTTTTCCTTTAAATTCACCTTGCAAATGAAACATAAACCAGTCAGGATCAATTTCTTTCTCTGAAATTTCTTTCAGCACAATTTTTGTATGTTGAGTAGGAACCGATACACAATTTTTCCATTGCTTTTCTTTTATCATACTAAAAGCATCTACTACATCCCCATCAATATATAAATCTTTGGCGTTTCCAGTTTCCATTCTCAAAGACTTATATTCATTAGTGAAGAGCAGTACTTCATGATCTTTCGTGCAGATAACTGGCTTTCTACTATTATTATCGAAATCTCTGTAATCTCTGATTGGATGATCGATTATTCCTCTGTTTTTTCCTAGTGTACTGTTTCTATTTGAAGCCATGTAATAACTCATGTCGTCAATTAAACCATTAGGTAACATCATTTCCAGTCTCTATAACGCAACTTTCTTACACAGGGTTGAAGATACATGTACCATGGTATCTGCTGAAACGTTTTTTTCTTTAATGTTTTGTGTGTCTACGTTAAAAACATTCTCAGTAACTGTATAATTCGTCTCCTCATTGTTCTCTTCAAAGTTTTCTGATTTGACTTGTAACTGATCATAATTATTATTATTTTCGATTGCATTTGAAAATATATCATATTTGTTTTCATGTTCCACCTTCACCTCGTATTTTCCTTTTTTACAGTCTAGCATTTCATCATTGTCTATTTCTACTTTAGTAGCTACTGGAACGTGTTCTCTTTTACAGTTTTTCGTTTCTTCATCACAAAGCAATTGATCAATTATCGTATTTTTTGTAATGTCATCGCATTCATCGAATTTCATCTGTAACTTATCATAATGATTGTTGTCATTTCCTCGTTGACCACAAATTTGCCTTCGTTTATTGGCAACATTTCATCCTCAAAATCTGTAAAAAAATCTTCATCCTCATCAAAAAGGCTCATCTTGCAAATATCGTTAGAGTCTGACATATCAGAGTATTTTTTTTTTAAACATTAGTTCTTCGTTGATACATGTTTCTTTTAATTTCATAGATAAATAAACGCTATCGTATTCACTTTGTTCTAAATTATTTGATTTACTTGATTTTCTTCTTCCGATACGCAAACTTTTCATGGATTCTATCATATCATCCGTGGGTACAAATTTTAACACACCTCCTATGTCATTTACATACTGTCCTGCTAATAAAATTGCTCTTAAAACTTCAAAAGATAATTTGTTACGTAATTTTGTCTTAATTAATCCTTGCACACTCCATAATCTTTCAGGTGCGGCATTTGCATTTGGAATGCTAAGAACACTCAGCGCAAAGTGAGATACATTCTCAAACAATTTTGTACCATTTTCGTCAGCGCAATCACTGAGGATAAACTAAAATTCATCAGTTCGTTCAGCAGTTTTCAATTTATATAAAATTTCATCTGAAAATTTACATTCTGTGATCAAACGCCATTCCTCATTCATTTTTAATCTTGAATTAGAGTCCTTAGTTAGTTACCTCTGAATTGCGCAAATGCTTTGAAAGCAACTTCAAGATTGTAATGCTCCTTCCTAAAATTGATATCTAAAGCATTTTTTTCATTGAACAAAAATTTCTTATTTTCTAAATTGCATTTTATTTTCATTTTCTGGCAACATTTCATCAACATAAGTTGACATGTTTTTCTGAAATTGAGCTCCATTTCTTTAATGTCGGTATTCCGCGTATCTTCTACTTTGTTTTTATGCTGGTCAAAATATTCAACAGTCTTTTTGCCGATATAAACATCGGACAAGTTTAAAAATTGACTTTCTTCTCCTGGATTTACATCTTCTATTTTAGTGTTGTTGACATATTCTTCTCTCATATACATTCTCAAAAAGTCATCGTAAACTGTTGTCATTTCTGTTAACGTCTCCGTTATAATTGGCTTCTCACTTTGTAATGTTTCATTCGCGCTTACTAATCTGGAGAGCGTGGCCTCTAAAAAAAGTAATGAGGCATAAATGAGGGGATCTCTCAGTTGCTTATAAATATTTGAAGCTTCATCTGATTTCTTATTCATAATAACTTCATTTTTAAAAAATGTAATCAAACATGTTTTCCTTCGTAATATTCGCAATATACCTAAATATAGCGATAACCATCTAAGAGGATTATATTTCAAAACCTTTAACAAAGGAACGTTTATGTTCATTTGGGATGTGTACCAGTTCGTAACTCGGTTTGAACTGCTCATAATATAATTGTGAAGGCTCGACACAAGCTCCGCAATCTACGGTGCGAAAAAATGGACTGCCTCTTCAACAATCAAATTTTGAATATGGCAATCGCACTTCACAATACTAATGTTTGGTGACAATTCCTTAAATCTTGTAGCTACCGAATTCTTTTCACCCATCATCAAATTGCAAGTGTCCGAACAAAAAGCAATTATGTTTTCTAAAGGCACATCAGCTTCTTTGAAGCTTTGTATGATTTTATCAAATACGTGCCCAGCATCCATTTTAATCTTTTTCCCTTTCTCATAAGCAGGAATCACATCCCATAATGAAACGTGAATTTTTTTATTTACTTCATCTATATACCTAATCATGATGCATATTGAAGAATGAATCGAAATGTCTGTTGATTCATCGATGCATACAGAAAATTCTGTATGCTGCAGAATATCTCTTAAGCGTTCTTTATGTGTCGGGGAAATAATTTGTTCTACTATAGCACGAGCTTTTTTGCTTCCTACATTCATATTCTTAAGAGTATCCGAGTCAGGTGCGATACTTTTCAAATCGCGAAGAATATTCTCAGCTTGTAAGAAGGATAGGTGATTTTCTAGCATTGTACCGGCATACCTGATTTCTGCAGCTGCAACATCTGCTTTGAAAGGATCGGGAATAACACCAGTTTTAATCAAATGATTGGAAGTTCTGAAATGATTTTCGATGATGTTGTTTCTGGCACGTAAAACTGCTTTGCAAGGGATACAAGTAACTTTATTCTCCTTTTGTAATCCTCGTCCTTGTTCCACTTTGCGATTACTGCCTTTGCATAATCGTATCCCATTTGTCCTTCAACTGGTTCTTCATCCACCATGTCGTTCCTAGTAGACTGATATTCATCGAGTACCTCGTTATTTAAATCTTGACATGATGATGATTCCTTAGATTCTTGGAAAACTTCCTTCTCCTTGATGTTGTTGTTGTTCTTCTTCTTTGACCTCGCATCATCTTCAATCAGTAATTGCGGGTGTGCACGAATAGCATGCCTTCTAATAGCAAATTTTTTGTCTGACATTTCAACCCCGCAAAGCTTACATCGGACTACATTGTCCGGAAGCTTGTCGACCCAAGAAAAATTTGTAGCCATGTTGCTGTGTAGGTAAATAAATTTTATGACTCGACGAAAACAGGCATAATACATACGCTTATACAAATAATATAATTGGTTCGACATGTGCACAAAAAACGAATGGAAAAATCTAGTTTCGCAAAGAGAGAGAGAGAGAGAGAGAGAGAGAGAGAGAGAGAGAGAGAGAGAAAGTAGCCACTAGAGGCAAAGTACTTATTCATCCGTTGCTTAATTTTTTTGAAATTGTTAATTAATAAAGAAATAAGTTTGAGCTTTAATAGGTTATACTGAACCAAGCCTCAATTACAGCAGAAAGCACCCAAAATTGCAATGAATCGTGAAAAATGAAACTTAATGAAACAACTGTGAGGCTTAAACTAAATAAATAGTTTTAATGGCTTTAGTTATTTGATATTAATAGAGTAAATAATACAGTTTTAATGCCTGCTAAAATTTTTCGGAAAATTATATATATATATATATATATATATAATTTTCCGAAAAATTTTAGCAGGCGTTTTTATTTTTCTTTCACCCGGCGGGCGTTTAAAAAAAAAAAATAGTAAACGCCCGCTTCTCGAAGCAGCGGGCGTTAAAGAGTCACTTTAATCCCGTTAAATAGGTACGAAAAAAGCGAAAATCGTTCGTGTGTTACAAAACCAATTTTACATTGAAGCTTTGCTTCTTGATTAGCTGTATGTAGTACAAAAAATATGGTTTAGATGGGGCGTTCTTCAAGTTGCCAAGATAGAGCGTTCTCGAAGCAGCAGCCGATATAGGGCGTTCTTGAAGCCGCCGCCGAGATACGGTTTTATTTCAGTCAGCTGTCGATATTATATAAAATAATTAAGTAATTTCTACATTTATAGAGGTACCCGCGTTAGCTATAATACGGAAATACTTATGTCATCCATACTCGGGAAAATGAAAAAACAAATTTCTCGCTCGAATTTCGCGTATAATGATTGCTAAAAGTTCTACCACGTCCCAATCGATTCGGGAAGATATACATAGGGAAGAAAGGGGTGACCCTTCCCTGCTAAAAATGGCCAATAAAAATACGAAATTGTGATCCGGAATTACAGAATTAAAACCGATTTTTTCGATTTAAACGATTATAAAAATTAATCGGTTTTAATTGTATGGAATTTATAAACCAACTCGATTTGTTGCCCAACAATTATGAGAATAAGAAGGCTTTATTCGTATAACATTTTTGGAAATGGTGGATTGTTTCATGTTTTTTTTTTTTCAAACCTCCGTGGTTTACGAAATATCGATAAATTAAATTTTTTTCAATTTCATTCCATCCAACTTTTAGATAAATTATAATTGAACTCCCGAATAGTACAAAAGTTGAGATCTCGACTGTATACGCGCAAACACTTCCGTAGGCGCGAACGCATATTCGTAGAAAACTTTGCTAGTAACTAGCAACTGTAAAGGCGCTACGCCCGTTCTATGTTTTCTCCGTTCCGTTCATCATTTTCATTTGTTTGTTCATCAAACGGGAAAAACGAGTTTTCTTTATCCAACATTTACGAGAGTAAAAATTTACGAGACAATTCATCTACAATTTCGGCAATTTTTTTTGTTGAAAACTGACAGTTAGATAAGGAATAGATGGATTACCATGTCTTTTTTAGAATAAAAAAATTAGAATAGAATGAGCCACAAATGTTACGAATAGTAAGAATTTTAAATTGTTTCTTCCTAGAGGAAGCTTTGTAATAGTACAATTTTCAGTTTCGCTAAAACCATGCACATACACGCGCTGAAATGCAAGCACGCCTAACAGAAGAAACGCGGCGAGAGGAGTGGAGGGGCTCGCAGGGGAAAATCATCGATTTGTTGCAGCTTGAAAAAAGATGCCATAGCTTGGGCTCTATTGGGGTTTCGGAATTATTTCATCCGACATTATTTCTGCTGCAGAAATCACTTTTGTCTGTTTATGAGACAACTATAACACAATTTTGATGCTAAGTAACGACGATATTGCGCTATTATGCTATGAACCTCAGCATGTTCAAACGACAGCACATCAGAAGCACGCAGCGAATATTTATTACACATGTCTAAATATATATACATATATATATATATATATATATATATATATATATATATATATATATATATATATATATATATGTATGTATAATTTGAAATGAATCGCTTACTTTTCACGCAGTCAATCTTCAACAGCTCGAGCAAATGTATCCTCCAAATCCTTCAGCTTACGATGTGACAGCACGTACAAACGTATGCTGCAAGTCCTGACTGCAGTCCGGGTGTGATGTATCTGCGCTTACGATCCACCAGCTCGTATAGAAACGTATCCTCCAAGTCCTTACTCCTGATCTATACTTAGCTTATCTCACAAAATACAAGTTTTTAGCAATGTACTAGCGGCGAAGCCCAAATGACAACTGAGCTGTCTGAGATACAATGCACTGAGTTTGTTAGCGATCGCGATTCGCGTTTCCTGATTGGCCAATCAGTACCCAGCATTAGTGAAAAAAATGATGGCGGGTAATTAGCAGTGGTTTCAAATTTCAAAAACCCTATTGAAGTTCAAAAAAGCAGCCACAATGAAATACTCAAAATTATTTGTAAATATCACCAAATTATACGATTGTATAATTCATGTAAAATCAATATTATAGAAAAGATAAATTTGGCTAAATGAGTATTATTTTAGTCAATGACTCTAATGCTTCCTAATAATCGCTGCGAGAAAAAAGAATTTAGGTCGAACACAGTAAAAAGAATTTTATTTGTGTGTGCTCATACTGTACAAAGATAAGGACGGACTACAATGAGAAAAAATTATAAATTAATTATAAAGGAGTGTAAAATACTCGAGGACACATGCATAGCACGTGGATTTCTACCTTTTTATTTTTATTCTCCGGGGCAACTAGGCGCACGAGACTGTGAAAATTAAACGAAGGATAATTACCGGTTAAGCCCAGAAATTCGGTTGGGAGTGAGACGGTTTTCTAGAATGGTATGCAATTAAGGCTAATTGTTTGGAGTTATATACATTAGATTCATATATGCTATTTTGTTCGCGAACTTATGCCTCTTCAATCTTATAAGAAATGGTCGATGTTTATTTCAATAAACAATAGTATTGTACGGAATATTATACGAAACACTCTTGTAAACAATACAAAAAGAATTTTACACTAAAGGAATAATCATACATCGGTCATTTTACTCACATTCATCGGTATACATATGTATAGGTCAAAATAACAATTAACCGTAACAATTATCCTCTACACTACAATATCTACTGTACATTTGAACAAGAACGTGTTGTGTACTACGATATAAAAGTATAATTTTGTTGTTCGAATCAGCATTTTTTTTAATTCCATTACATCTATACTTATATCATTTCAATTTTTGCAAAAAAAAAAAAAAAATAAATAAATAAAGCATACATACATAAACATAGGTAAAATTATACAAAGTTAATTATGCATATTAATATTCTTTTTCATCAACGTAATAAAGTAATTAAGAGTCACAATATTTGTTATGTGTATGTATATCCTCTTATACTTATTTTCCTGTTTTTATAATTATAAATTCATCAGCAGTAAATATCTGTACATTTTTATATAGTTGCCCTAGCTTATACATCACAATAACTGTATAATAAGTCACATAGTCTACATTTTATGCAGGTACATATTTATCAAATTAAACCCAAGGAGCAATGTAAATGTGGTTGTTATGGCCAAAGTAATCATTGAGCGTGCACTCTGTTGCTGTATCTTGCTTCTTAAGGGAGTCTCACTTGCAGAGTAAAATGAAGGCCTCTGGAAAATTTGTACAATCTGTAAATGAGATATTTATCAGTCAAAATAATAATAAAGAAATTTATAAATTTTCAAACTAAAAAGTTACCTTTGTTGTCCAACACAGGTCTTAACATACAAGTCATTGTTTTTACACAAATTATGGAAGCTTTGTACAATTGCTCGAGTAGGAAGGCAAAAGTGCATGGCAGCTTTGAGAGCCTGAATGTCAAACCCTTCTAAATGCTCAAAACATAAATATCCCTTTTCTACATTGCGCTGATCACAGCAGTTATGGACTCTATTGTTTTTGTCAGGAGCCAGAAAAGATTTATCTAATTCCTAAAAATTAAACTTTATTAAAATCTGCATCGATTAATTTTAAGGATCAGCTTGCTTAGTTAAGAAAATACCTGCACCATCTTATCCGTTACACAGTAGCCTGAGTTGCTTGCAGAATACACGTTCTCCAATTTGTTGAATTCTTTACGTAACCGTAATGAATTCTGTGTACTACATCTCCTGTTAAAAGTCCAGAAGGTCCTAATAGAGGAGATTACTGAAATACATTTTCAAGTATGCAATTACTGGTTTACAACAAGAAGATCTAAAGTGTATTACAACTTACCAGTGAGATATCTTTGATGAAGACACCAGCATTTGTCAAGAATCTTCTCTAACTGCTGCCATAGCACGTCCCATCTCATGCACAGTACTGCATAATATTAATGAGAGTACGTAGTATCCCATCTCATTGTAAGGAATGGAACCTGGTGACGATTAAATTATTTTTATAACTTTCAAGAACACTAATAATAGAATGGTAATAAAAATACAATTAAATTTACCATAAGTTCCAATACTTGTTCTTTCTTTTCATTTGGTGATGCTGAATTGTACAGCCAAATGTTAAGTGTCACTTTAAAATGACTACTATCGATATTGAAAACAGTAGAATTGTTGAGACCATTCCTGCATTGTACCACAGTGACCAGAATTTTGAACAACTCATGCCCCATCTCATTAATGAGCGATTCAAGGCAGTGGTGAACCATTTTATGCGTATAATAATTGGATTTCTAGATCAAATTTTTTCAACAGAGTCAGATAGGATAGGTGCATACATGACTGCAATAAATATTTCATATTAAACAAGTAAAATTTACGTCAAAGTAGAAAAATATCCAGCTATACATGTATCATACGCTTGACTGATGAATGACTAATCCAACGTTGTTTTTTTCTGGATTCAGGTCTCGCATAAAGTCTCTGTGACAGCAGGGATGGCATCAGGTTGCACGTCTAATGAAACTTTGGCAGTCACAACATAATCGATAAACTCTTCTCAGTCATCACCTCAACCGTTGCAAATATTAAATGCATCCTAACCTAACATCTTGATTTTGGAACTCTATGTGAAAGGCAGACTGTTCACTCGCCAGTTTTGTTCAAGTGTGCAATAGCTTCTGTACAAGAGAATAAGTACAGCTATGGTCCAGAGCATCTGAAGCAATGAGCTCGACTGCTGCAGCACACATTTTACAACTTGGCAATTCACAAAACAGCAGCATCTCCCGTACACCCACAACTGCTGGAATCCCTGCTTTTGTTCGCACATTTTACAACACTACACTATTACAACTATTAGCAGCACGAGAAGGGGTTTGAGCAACAAGTACGCGTACACTGCGAGGATTTATGCACAGCTGTTTACATGCGCCTAGCATAACGCACTGCAGAAGAGCGACTCTCGCGCTACGGACTATAGAAATTTATTTTCTACGCGCCATGGTCTGAAGCTAGCCATTCGGTGCAACTTTCTGCACTTCCGGTTGCCATCCCTGCCGGGGATAAGAGGACAGTAACAGATAACTTGCCTAGCGTAGGCAAGTTACCGTCCGAGTGGCGCTAGTAGCCAAATGTAAATAGTCTACCTATGTGCGGGTAGATGGCGTGCGCGCATGTAACACGGTATAGGGGGATCAACTCGGGTATATAAGGAGCCCCGGAGCCAGCAGCGAGCTTTAATGATCTGGCTCTCAACTGAGTCACATGCGAATGGTAGTACTCGCTGCTTACTCCGGTCTCCACTATACCTAGTAGTCTATGAGCACCAGGTTCTCAAAGAGTATGCGTGCAGTCCACTCCCTCTCCTGTAGACTGAGATCCAGTATCATTTATGAATAATTATCAAAGGAATAAATGAATAACATTTAACAATACATAAATAATGTAAACCCTTTATTAGTATATCCACTCCCATCCCTCCATCAGTTGTGTCACCGGTGCAGGATGGTAGTACCCTGTTCTTAGGTGGCGCATCTGGTCATAGACTCATGGTGAGGTGGTAGTACCTCACACGTCAGTCTAATAGCTGCGTGGTTTACCTAAGTGTGCGGGCCGTGCGTAGTGGACAGACCCTACTCATCTCCTCCAACACACGAGCTGCTCTCCTCTGGTGGGTCTCCCACTTCAGAGGATAGGGAAGGCTTTTGTCCACTCAATAGATATTACCGGATGGATCAAAGTTTATTGTCGTTCTTCGGATGTGCTTGTCTCCTGATTTACTAACCTCGGGTCACGAATTCCTCGCGTTCGCGTACTAACCCTTTGCGGACCGTTTCACATTATATTTTAAACTCATCTTTGATATTTGAATGTATGTTTAATAATAAAAATCTGTTATAAGTTAAAATTTTACTAAACTTCTTTAGTACGCAAGAGTAAAAACTTTCTGCGTAAACGTTGAGAGACTTAAAGTTTAACGATCTGTTCTTTTCTAAACTATTACAAACATTTCATCAACATTTTACCAATTGATCATAAGTTTCATTTAAAAAAAATAATTTCAAGTATATCATTTTTGATGTAGTGAAATTTTCAATGAAAATAAAAAAATATTAAATTAATACATAAAATATATTTTTTAGGAGGATATCTACACTCTTAAAACCAGAATCTCAGTTTGTTTTGAGTGATGACGCTGGTTTATCTTCACAGAATAGCTCTGAAACTGTTTATTCTCCAGTTGGACGAAATTATTCGAAAAAAGATGTCAGAGGTAATGTAGACGTTACGACACCAGAAGTTGTCGGTGCATTCGATAAATGCAAGATATCTTACAGGAATACAGTGATTCTAAACAGTTGCTCATGGGTTAGGCATTGACTAATCACTAATATTAAATAAAACATCATTTCATTAAGCGAGGACTATGTTGAGGCAGGAAAAAGCTGGAAAAATAAAATCACTGTTTCAAAATAAAGATTCACCATACGTAATAGAGCACTGGGACGGAAAAATAATTCCTGATAGGTTTTCTTGAAAAAAAAAGTCGATCGTCTACCTATTCTAGTAAGCGTAGACAGTACTGTAAAAATAATTGATGTCCCAGGTCTTGAAAATCAAACAGGATTATCTGTGGCAAAGTCAGTTTACAGCGCTTTAAGTGATTGGGGATTAATAGATTTAGTTAAAGCTATTTGCGTAGATACGACGAATGCAAATTTAGGACGAAGAGGTGGAGTGGCTGCAATATTAGAGCAAATGATAAATAAAGATTTATTGCATATAGCATGCAGGCACCATGTTTTAGAGATCATTTTAGGGGCAGCTTTTTTGGAAAAATTTCCTGGCACTAGTGCTCCAAATAATCCTCCAAATAATAGCGCTTTTTCGTTGTGGCCGACTCATGATACGAGACGCGAAAAATTCTCTCTCTCACATAATTTCCAGTGACGTGGAAGACACACGACACCGTAAGCGCATGTGTTTTGCTGCAGGAATTTGCAAACGCTATCGCGTCTTTATCAAAGTATTGATTTAGTGATTTTTCGTTGTCTCTGGCATGTGGTACATGACAGAAAAAATCCTCGTGCGCGCGCTTTCTCTGTATCTGGCTCTTCCTTTCTTTCTCTCTGTTGTTTTTTCTCTCTCTCTCTCTATTTTTCAAGGCTCTAACTTTATAGACTAGCTAACAACTCACGTGCACAATTACTCCACGAAGGTCTTAATGGGAAATTTCAATTCTGACACACTTCCCTCATCTGAAGATGCCAATTTCATCAGGGCTATCATTGATGAGAAATCCCTTTTGTCTGTTCCCTATGGTGCCACGCACGATAAACAGGGTTCTGATACCTGGCTTGACCTATGTCTAATCGACGAGCTGGATCGCCTGCTGTCATACTGGAAGACAGACGCACCTTTCATCAACGGACACGACCTTATCACGGCCACTCTCGACGTACAGATTCCACGCTACGTACCTAACACTTACACCTACAGAAACTTTAAAGGAATCAGCGCCGAGAAGCTAAGGGACTTTCTTAGCGAATGTGACTGGTCATCTCTCAACACTTCATCACTCGACGAATGCATATCCTTACTTAACACTAACCTTACTAACGCCATTACCCATCTCGCCCCATTGCGGACTGTAACACCAAGACGACAACGTCACCCGTGGTACACCGCGGCTCTTCGTGACCTTGTATCCGAGAGGGATAGACTTTACAGGCGTTTCAGGGACTCCAGGCTCGATCAAGATCTCCGCATTTACAGATTAGCTAGAGACTATGCCCATAAACAAGTCGAGGAAGCCAGGCTGAATTATTACTATTCACGCCTGTCTACCTTGACCGACATTGCCGAGATCTGGAAAGAGCTGGAGAAACTTGGAATTTCTGCCACCAAGGCCCCCTTACCATCTCGATTTACAACAGATGAACTCAACAGGCATTTCAGCGCGATCTCCAACGATCCGTTGGCTCCTGCTGTTGAGGATTATCTTCTCACCCTGGAAAGTCTTGACCTCCCGGAACATTTCGAGTTCAGCCCTATAACGGAATCGGACGTGTTGGCTGCGGTATCGCACTTTGACACCCAGGCCAGGGGAAGTGACGGCATCCCACAGGTTGTCATCTCAAAAGCATTGCCGGTTCTCGCTCCTTTACTAAGTCACATTTTCAACCTGTCTCTGAGCGTGCCCTGCTTCCCATCTGCCTGGAAACTGTCACTTGTGCGCGCACTCAACAAGATCAGTTCACCAACAGCCCTGACTGACTACCGTCCGATTTCACTTCTCTGCTTTCTCTCCAAGGCCCTGGAGTGGCTGGTGCACAAGCAGGTCTCAGAATACCTTGAATCAAGGCTATTGCTAGACAACCTTCAAACAGGCTTCCGCACTGGTTACAGCACTCAGTCTGGCCTAATTAAGCTAACTGATGATGCCAGGATCGGGATAAACAAAAAGAAAGTAACACTACTCCTTCTCTTCGACTTTAGCAAGGCGTTTGACACTGTGTGACACGTCAGGCTCCTGAGAAAGCTATCCACTTTCGGCTTCTCAAAGCAAGTCATTCGCTGGTTTGCCTCCTACCTCTCTGGGAGAGAGCAGGCCGTCGTTGGTGACAATAGTGAGCGTTCTTCTCCTCGGCGTCTTAACATCGGCGTCCCGCAGGGATTCGTTCTGGGTCCCTTGCTATTCGCATTGTACATCAACGACATCGGTTTCTGCCTTGATACCGATGTTTCCTATCTCATCTATGCGGACGACTTGCAAATTTACAGTCAATGCCACCTTGAGGAGCTCGATTCTTTATCAAACAAGATGAGTGCTAATGCCGAGAGGATAATGGGCTGGGCTGCACAGAACAGGCTAAAACTTAATGTTGCTAAAACCAAAGCAATTGTCCTGGGCTCTCCCTACTACATAAACGCCTTACCCTCAACAGCTAACACCTATATTATCATTGGGGGTGCTCAGGTCAGCTTTGAATCTTCCGTGCATAATCTGGGATTGGTGCTCGACTCTAAACTTACGTGGAAGGAGCACGTTACACAAGTGTGTAAGCGTGCTCACTCACTAATGTACAGGCTTTACTTTTTCAGAAAGAGTACCAATCTCAGGTTGTGCAAGCATCTTGTGCAAGCACTCCTATTTCCGATCATCGACTACTGTTCTCTTGTATACTGTGACCTGATGCAGGAACTCGACTTAAAACTACAGAGGCTCATGAACACAGGAATTCGGTACATCTATGGTGTAAAGAGAGATGAGCGCATCTCCCTGTACAGGCGGGAGCTGCAGGGGCTAATCACTGCCGGACGCAGGAAGTAATTCACAGCTTGTTTCTTACGTAAAATGTTTAACTCGGTCGTACTATCATACGTACTGGCCTTTTTTGACTTCCGCGTCACACTCCGGCCTGTGAGGGGCGAGGTGACACCTCTGGAAATTCCTGCTTTCGCGACGGAGACGCTGAGGAACTCGTTCCATATCAGCACTTCATACCTATGGAATAACCTGCCATCACACATCAGAAACACTTCATCCACCTTCACTTTCAAAAAACTTGCTAAGGATCACTTTTTTGAACTCGAAAACAAATAACTCGTACACCCTTCACGCACACGCACACACCTACTTTCTCGTTCATTCCACCTTCACTATCGCCACACTCTCACACTAAACATACTCTAAACATACCTCAATCTATTGTTATTTCTTTTCTTACCTTGTAATGCTGTAAACTTACAATCGTACAATATAATGTACGCAAAATAAAACTAATTAATCTAATCTAATCTCTCTCTCTCTCTCTCTCTCTCTCTCTCTCTCTCTCTCTCTCTCTCTCTCTCTCTCTCTCGCTCGCTCGCTTGTTCGCGCATTTTTCAAAATAAAATTTTTTCTAGGGAGAGCCCATGCGGACGTGGCTGCCGACAGCATCGAAGCCATGCAGCGCAACTAGCCGCGCATGAACCGCCCGCATGTTCGGCCGCCCTGGCAACGAACTCCGCCGGAAATCCAGCAGAGACAGCAATGCAGCCGATGCCGGTAGCTACAGCTCAAGGAACATCATCGCCGACATCTGCAAGGACTAGCACATGGTAAGACAGAAAAAGCATCCTCTCTCATTCGCGCTGTTTTCTATCTTCGTAAGTATTGACAGTCGATCTTCTTGTGCTCTTGTTTTGTCCAGTCTTTTCTGCCGTCGTCTGCCTTCGGGTGACTTCTGTTACAGATTCTTGCAAGTGCAATTATGCAAGTCGTCCCTGTGCATTGATTTCTTCGTTCTTTTCGGAGTGGACATTGTAAGAGGTTAGGTCATCCTCAGCAAAATTACCTGTTCTCTGCCTGGCTAGAGGCCTCAGAGCAAGCGCCGGACTCCCATCTTCCGCGAATCAGATACCTGTTTCAAACTGCCGCTGGACAAATTCTACGCTTCTACAGCTGAAGCCATGTCGAATAGCGAGTCAATGAACGAGGATGACCCCCTACCATCAGGGAAGACTGCCGATTCTAACAGCTCATCGTCTGCAGCCCCCACCACGCGGAAATCACGTAAGAGAGCTCGAGTCGTCGAGGTGAACGACCGCAGCGGCAACAGCATCGACTGCTCTGAAACTTCCCTTACAGCGGTGAGACTATTCGCGACCAACGTAAACAAGCTGAACGCTAAACTTGCTAGCCATCACGATACGATCATTAAGTCGCTATGCAATGAGAAGAAACCGGAGGTTAAGTCTGTGCTTCGTACTGCCGTTACTGACATCTGCAACATAGTGACATGCATCACTAACGCGTATTTAAGCCTTCTTGCGACCGATAGTTGTATTAAGAAGTGTAGAGGCGCGGCAGTGTGCAGGCGCGAAGTGTATTAAGGAATGTAGAGGGTGGTGGCAACGCGCCGGCACCTTCATATGCCAGCGTAGCTGCCCGTATAGAACACCAATATGATTTTAAAAAGAATATTGGAACTAAGGACCCTTTAAAATATATCACCAATATACTAAACAACAATGTAGGTAAAAGTAAGCCAATACTTATAACTTTTCTAGACCTGACTAAGGCGTTTGATACTATGGACCATCAAATTTTACTAATGTTATGATTAAAAGTTGATAAAACGCGATAAGATCAATATAAGTCGATAAAACTTTATATGAAATATTACAATAGAAATTAAGAGAAGTTTAAGAAGATTGAGTCTATTGCTTTTAATTGATAAAGAACCTCCCTGATGACCTGACAATGCCTCGATCCGAAAAAAAGTTTTATTAATTAGTATTATTATAATTTAATCGTTTTAGATCGGATGCAGGTAGAGAAGATGATCCGCAAATAAGTATATAAAGTAATATGTAACAAGTATCAAGGCTTTATTAAAACACTTAAAGTAACGCTAGCTTGCCTCTTTGACGTTCGCTCTCCAGGAGCCATAGCGGCGAAATAAGCCCGTGCGACCTAGTGCTACGCAGCAGCTCGCGAAATGGCGCTTGCATACCCCCTAGTCAGTGACAAGCTCAAGTGTCGTACATTTCGTGTACTCTAACAAGATTATAAGGTGAGACATACTGCGGCATACTATGCAATAAATATAGAATTTAGACGACACTGTTAAAATTATTTAAGTTTCGCTATCTCGTGACTAGATAATAGTAGATGTGGGATTATAGCCACACCATTACTTTTTTTATAACCTACGGCCAGAAAAAACTTGTTCTCAAAGTAATAAGATAGCAATGGTAACCAGATTAAAACGACAGTCTAAATGAAATGATTACGTGAACCATTAATTGAATGAGAACCTTTTTTTACGTTTCTCTGGCTTGTGACTGGATGCCAGGGGAGACGGGTATACTGCGGCATACTATACATTAATTACAGGATTTAGACGGCACTGTTCAAATTTATGTTTCGCTATTTTGTGACTAGTTGATAGAAGGTGTGGGATTATAGCTGCACCATTACTTATTTTATAACCTACGGCCAGAAAAAACTTGTACTCAAAGTATTAAGATAGCAATGGTAACCAGATAAAGACAACATTCCAAATAAAATGATTACGTGTACGATTAATTTTAATACTATCAAGTCCCACTCATTTAATTATTCTCATTAAATCGGTTTCTAGTGTACGATCATCTGCTTGCGATCACTGCTAATTGAATGGCAACCTCTTTTACGTTTCTCTGGCTTGTGACGGATGCCAGAGAAGACAGACATACTGCGACATACTTTACATTGATTACTATATTTAGACAACACTGTTAAAATTTTTTTAAGTTTTGCTATTTTGTGACTAGTTGCTATAAGGTACGGGATTACAGCCATAACATTACTTATCCTTGTGATTGTGAAAGCATTACTGAAAGGATCTGCTGAATGCAGAGCATTATTCGCAACGTTAAGGTTGCACGGTAATGCGAACTATAACAATGACCCTTTGCTAAATACAAGTGGTAAATTACTAGTTAGGAGGAGACTTGCTAAGAAACAGGATTTGGATGAATCTCGTTAGAACATAAACGCAGAGAAATAAGAGATGTTAGTATTTTACTCTTCCTCTTTTAAAAAATCTAATAATTGTAAGTACCGACTTAATTCGTGAGGAAATTTTATTTTTAATTAATAGTAATGTAATAATTTATCAAAAAGTAAAATGTTGGAAAGAAAAATTTTCTTTACAAAAGTAGTAAAATATGCAAAATATAACTGTCAGGTAATATTCATTTGTAAGGTATACGCATGCAGGTAAATTATTTCAGAAAATAAAATATTTTCAATCGCAATTCTTAATTTTTTCAACTGTTCAAATTCATTGATATCAATTGATTTATATATTTAGCGTCCTAGAGTAGCGAGAATTAGGTCACGCAGTGCTATAGAAAATTTAAACCAAATAAATTAAATATACGACTTACAACTAGTTGTTTTTTAATTTTTCCAATTATTTTGGAAAAATACTAGCATCGCACGACCTGGACCTCGTCATCAGCTAATCCAGACACCTAGATACCGTCTTCGAACAGTATTTGCAGCTAGACATCAAAAACTACGGAGCGCACCAGCTGGATCTCGTCATTGGTCACCTTAAACCTCTCAACACCATCTTTGAACAGTATTTACAGCTGGACATAGAAAACTCCGTAGATCACCCCCTAGACCTCGTCATCAGCTAATTTAAACACCTAGACGCAGTCTTTGAAACGTATATTAAGCTAGCATATCAAGGTCACGACTCGCACTTCTAAACTATTGGATATTTTAATTCACTTCTAAACTAGTGGCTAATTTGTTGCTAATTTGTTACGCTATTCCTGATTTTGTTGCTAATTACGTATCAAAGATACGCGCGATCTGCTAGATTAAGTCTTAAGCTAGCAGACCATCATGCTGTATCTTCGGTTCTAAATAAGATATCGACCTCTTTCACACGCCATATTTTGTTGCTAATTTGTTGCTAAAAGATGGCAATATGTAAAATATCCCCTTATCAACCCTTAACCCCCATATCCATCCCCCTTATACCGCTGAAATAGGATGAAGTCGAAATGGGATCTTCGGCGTATATAAATAACGGGATATTTTGTTGCTAATTTGTTGTTAGCTCGCAGCATTGTTTAAAATATCCTATTGTCACCCCGAGCCCGAAACCACCCTCCTGCGAGCCCTAAAATAGAATATTAACAAAATTCTCGAAGACGCAAATAAACGATCAAGTTTATTGAACTGAATTATTTGAACTGGCTTCTTTTTCCGAAAAACCCTCACACTACCATTTTAAATTGACAACTTTTCAAAAATTTAAAATTTTCAACATTTAAAAAAATATTTTCGGATTTAACTGATAATAATGTCATTTTCCCCGCTGTTGATCCCTCTTCCAGACTTTATAACTACATTGTGCACGACTCGAAATTCGCGATTACCTACACAACTTACATACATGAAAAAGGTCCTTCATGCCTTCGTTGAACAAAATACGGTGTGTAACACGGGGAGAATAGTCCAATATGCAACATGGGGCGAAATTAGCGGATTTTTTTCGTTGGTGGGTTTATTGCTCTCGCTTCGCTCGGATAGTAAACGCACCCTCGGGAAAAATCTTCTCGCTCAGGCAGTAAACCCACCAGCGGGAAAAAGCTGCTTTCGTCCCGTGTTGCATATAGTATTTTTCCTCACACCTGCACGGAAATTGCAATTTCCCTACCTGGCGCCTGGAGAAAAATGTGTATTTTCCGTACTGGTGTAAGGAAATAGTATATTGTATACCAAGGGCGTAAAGTGGGTTTTTTCAGACCGAGTGTGGAGATTGCAGGACGAGTACTGCAACCACACGAGGTCAAAACACCCACTTAGCCCTTGGTACACACCATATTTTTTGTGACGCATGCACGTATTTTTGCCTTTTAGTTACTCGCTGTTAAAAATATCAGAACGCTATACCACCATTCTACTACCATTAAAAATGAATATTGACAGAATTATATACGTATTCGTGGGGCCTAGATCTCGTATCCAAAAGTTTGGGACAATTAGTTTGATGATTTTAGAGATTCGGTTATTCTATTGAATGTTCAAAAAATGTTAAATTGCGATTTATTACTGACATTTTTGTAGCCAATTTCTAGTTCCCAAGCCATTTTCTATATTGCAATTGCTACCAACGAAACTTATATCAAGGTTTGATCTTACTGTTTGTTACTCTTGTGGAACTGAACTTTGCGCATGCTGTGTAAAAAAATCATCATAACATTTTTTAATATGTAATCCATAAGTTTTTTATAGCATTAATGATATATTAGATTTTATATACATTAATAATCTGGGAACAACTTTGTAATTTAGTGATCTCGAACAAGTTTGTTTTTTCAAGTCGTCGATTTCAATCCATGCGGTATTTACTCTACGACAGGCCAAGGACTCTCATTGCAGATAAATGCATCGCATCTACTTTTATGAAAAGTCGTTATCGTCTCAAATAGTGTTATTGATTTTAAAATATTAGGTCTAATTAAATAAATTTAAAAATGATTATTCTTCATATTCAAAAATCCCTTTCAAACCAAAACGCTTACAAGATATTTTTGTCTCTATTGATGTGTTGACATAAACGTGTATACTTAGTTTGAAACCTAGTCTCTTCAAAATTTGTAAAATCTTCTATAAAAATAAACCTTTGTAAAAGGTAAAAGGTTGGCGAGTAAAAGTTTCAAAGTTTCTATATAAAAGTATACACGGAAAGAAGTGGGCACGCTGAGGGACGGTTCGATTCAGCATCTGGATTTCGAAGTTCTTTTGCACGTTATATTGGCGAGAACGCACTGATATTTGTTGTGAGCGTTTGAGCGTTTTACCTAAAATTAGGGGCTAAAGTCATAGTTTTTCGACCGACGGAAGAAAACAAAATTTTGCGGGAGCAAAATATTTTTACTCCTGTTTCTTTGAAATGGTGTAAATCTTTTTAAATCTAGTAATTTTTCATAGTCTCACTTAGATGGCTGTAAGTATTACTAGTGGGTTATGATGACCTGAGCTACAGCCAGAATCCGGCCTTGACGTAATCCATAACAAGTCAGTTGTGTTGAGTCGAAAAACGACGACAATTAGTCCCTATTTCTAAGTCCAAAAAACACAAAAATCAGACATGTGTGATAAAAAGTATGGTATACTCCATGGGGAGGAGATCTTCTGCTCCCTTGTGTGTTTGCAGTACTCGGCTTCAGCTCGCTATGCGCGCTCGCCTTCGCCTCGTACTGCAAACTCACACGCGGGAGCAAAAGGCCTCCTTCTCCCCTTGGTGTATAATATACTATTTTATTTAACACGCATATTTTTTGAGTAGATAATCATTGAATTTTGATGAGAGTGAACTAGTTATCGTTTTATCTTTTATCGTTAAATACTGTTTACTTGGTCGCAATATTTCAGGTGCAACAGCGCGAACGGCAACGCGTGCGCTACAGATTCGTCAGATGGCGTGCGCGCATCGTATTTTTTCGTGCACGCACGCCGAACTTTGGTGCGCTCAAACGCTCACAACAAATATCAGTGCGTTCACGCCAATACAACGTGCAAAAGAACTTCGAAATCCAGATGCTGAATCGCACCGTCCCTCAGCGTGGCCACTTCTTTCCGTGTATACTTTTATATAGAAACTTTGAAACTTTTACTCGCCAACCTTTTACCTTTTACAAAGGTTTATTTTTATAGAAGATTTTACAAATTTTGAAGAGACTAGGTTTCAAACTAAGTATACACGTTTATCTCAACACAATATAATACAACAACAGGGGTGACAATAGGATATTTTAAACAAAATTTGGGTCTTCGAACGTATTTTGTTAATATTCTATTTTAGGGCTCGCGGGAGGGTGGTTTCAGGCTCGGGGGTGATAGTAGGATATTTTTAACAACGCTATCGGCGAGAAACAAAATATCCCGTTATTTATATACGCCGAAGATCCCATTTCGTCTTCATCCTATTTCAGCGGTATAAGGGGGATGGATATGGGGGTTAAGGGTTGATAAGGGGATATTTTACATAATGCCATCTTTCAGCAACAAATTAGCAACAAAATATGCCGTGTGAAAGAGGTCGATATCTTATTTAGAACCGAAGATACAGCATGATGGTCTGCTAGCTTAAGACTTAATCTAGCAGATCACGCGTATCTTTGATACGTAATTAGCAACAAAATCAGGAATAGCGTAACAAATTAGCAACAAATTAGCAACAAAATATCCAATAGTTTAGAAGTGCGAGTCGTGACCTTGATCTGCTAGCTTAATATACGTGTCTTTGAACAGTATTTTAAGCTGGACATAAAAAACTACGTAGCTCACCATCTGGATCTTGTCATTAGTTACCCTTGTGACCTAGACACCCTCCGTAACTAGTAATTACACCTATATACCAAAAATTAAAGGGGGAAGGGTGGTCTTTGAGGGTCTATAACTAATGCTTTACGCGTTAAAACAAAATTGGAAGAGACATATTTTTATAGTTTAAGATACGCCCTTCAGTAGATAGGCTATAGGCATACCAAAACATAGGCATACTAAAACACCCCCTCTCCTCTCAGAGTGTTTTGGTACCCGATGGAAGAGTGGGAATGGTTCTCCCTCTTTTCCGCATACTAAAACACTCCCTCTCCTTTCAAAGTGTTTTGGTACCCGATGGAAGAGTGGGAATGGTTCTCCCTCTTTTTCGCATACTAAAACACTCCCTCTCCTTTCAAAGTGTTTTGGTACCCGAAGGACGAGTGGGAATGGTTCTCCCTCTTTCCCCATACCAGAAAACTCCCTTTCCTCTCAAGAGTGGGATGGATCTCCCTCTCTCCCGCACACGAAAACACTTCCACTCTAAGTGATTTGCTAACCGATGAAAAAGTGTACTCCCTCTCTCAAATATGTTTTTGGAATGCCTATAGCGTTCTCTAATTTTCTGTTTCACGGATTAGAAATCAATCCTTATTGACGCGTGTAAGGCATCCTCGAACCGATGCCAATTTCGGGATTAGCTTTTGAGGAAAATGTGGGCGTGTACCGTAGAAAAAGATAATCCTTTGAGGTGTTTGCTTTCTTACACACCTGTTTCACGGATTAGAAATCAATCCTTACTGACGCGTGTAAGGCATCCTCGAACCGATGCCGATTTCGGGATTAGCTTTTGAGGAAAATGTGGGCGTGTACCGTAGAAAAAGATAATCCTTTGAGGTGTTTGCTTTCTTACACACCTATTTCACGGATTAGAAATCAATCCTTACTGACGCGTGTAAGGCATCCTCGAACCGATGCCGATTTCGGGATTAGCTTTTGAGGAAAATGTGGGCGTGTACCGTAGAAAAAGATAATCCTTTGAGGTGTTTGCTTTCTTACACACCTGTTTCACGGATTAGAAATCAATCCTTATTGACGCGTGTAAGGCATCCTCGAACCGATGCCAATTTCGGGATTAGCTTTTGAGGAAAATGTGGGTGTGTACCGGGTGCGCACACCGACATCCTTTGCTCAGGTGGTTGACAATGCAGCATGGTATACTGATCGATGCCCTTTAGTTTTAGAATAAGCGTTACACCTTTCATACGAATGCTGCGTATTGCTTTGGAGAAAAAATGTGGGCGTGTGCAGGTTGATGCGCACGCCAAGGACCCCGCTCAGGTGGTAGACAATGAAGCATTGTATAGTGATCAGTTACACCTCTCATGCGAAAGCTTCATATTCCTTTTGAGAAAAATGCAGGTGTGTGCAGGTCGAATAAGAAATTAATCCTTATTGCTGTGTAAGGCATCCTCAGACCGTTGCCAATTTTTGGAATGAGCGATATGTTTCTCTTGAAAACGTGGGTGTGTGCAGGTTGGTGAAGTGATGAACCCTCAAAGCTGTTTTCCACGTTAGAGATAATTTTCGCACACACTTGAAACTGACGATTCTTGAAGAGATAATCTTACGCTCAATCTCTCTCTCTCCCTCCAAGAAAGCGTAGGTGTGCACTCGAGTGATTGAGGGATGGTCAAATTTTGTTGAGAGGGAGGAGATTTTAAAAATTCCGGTGGGAAGTGTCTAAGGGAGGTTCTATGAGAAGAAAGTGGAAATTTTTCGGCAATTCGAAGGACTTTTGGCAATTGAAGTGGAAAGGGAAGCTTCGCTGTTCACCGTATTTAAGGACCCGGTGCATGCTTCGTCAGTCAATTCACTCCTCGTTTCCAAGTTCATTCGGCAAAATAGTGAAAAGTGTTCTCCCGCCTTCCAGTATAACCCCTCAAGATACACCGGAGTCAGGATTTTTCTTGCAAGCTGACAAGAAAATGTCACCGAAGAAGCTAAATTCACCAATGCAGCCTTCTCGAAGCCGACGGAGTCTGCAGGTCGCCCAGGAGCGTATACGTTGGCTGGTCGCCAACGCACCAACTCTCCTAACAATGCTCGACTACGTCTCCTGGGCAATGGACGTGGTCGAAACACGTAAGTGAATTTTTTTTTTTTTATTGTACTATTCAAAAGTTTTTTTCTTTAAATTAATTTATTAAAATTTTTTTAATGTTGCAGTGCCACAACCACCAAATGCTGCTTTGCAGCAATTAGCACCGCGACGATCTCCGACGGCTGACCTGCCACGACGATCTCCGGCGGCTAACCTGCCACGACGATCCCCGGTGGCTGACCTGCCACAACGATCCCCGGTGGCTGACCAGCCTCGACGATCCTCGACGGCTGAGCAGCCGCAGAGATCTTCGACGGCTGAGCATCCTCGACGATCCTCGGCGGCTGACCCGGCGCAGCGATCTCCGACGGCTGACCCGCCACGGCGATCACCAATGGCTGAGCAGCCTCAGAGATCTTCGACGGCTGAGCATCCTCGACGATCCTCGGCGGCTGACCCGACGCAGCGATCTCCGACGGCTGACCCGCCACGGCGATCCCCAATGGCTGAGCAGCCTCAGAGATCTTCGACGGCTGAGCATCCTCGACGATCCTCGGCGGCTAATCCGGCGCAGCGATCCCCAATGGCTGAGCAGCCTCGGCGATCTTTGACGGCTGAGCAGCCTCGACAATCTTCGGTGACCCGAAGAAGACGGTCTCGGTCGAGCTCAATTTCTAGCTCGAGTTCGAGCTCGAGTTCGAGCTCTAGTTTGAGCTCTAGTTCGAGCTCTAGCTCTAGCGGAACATGTACATCTGTTAAAAGTATACGCGATCTCAAGCCGATTCCTAAGATCGCGTCCTCGAATATGAAGAGAAAAGTAAATGGTAAAAAATATTAAATTTATTCTTAAAATTATATAACTTTATTTAAAAAAATGCTAATCTGTTTTTTTATTGTTAAAGATCAAAAAGACAACGAGCAGAAGAAGAAAAAGGTAGGAGAGAGAGAGACGTCACCAAAACCAGGAACATCTACAATGACTTCAGGTAAAAAAATGCTTTATCTATAAATTAGTTTTATTTTGTATACAATAAATTTATTTTTTGTTTGCTTTAATTTTTCAGAGGTTACGAGACCAGTACCGAGACGTGGTATTTTGCAATTAAAAAGGACTGATAGTAAACAGCAGCAGCAACAACAGCAACATCAGCAGCAACAACAGCAGCAGCAACAGCAGCAGCAACAGCAGCAGCCCCAGCAGCAGCCACAGCAACACCAGCAACAGCAGCAGCAACAACAGCAGCAACAGCAACAGCAGCAGCCACAGCCACAGCAGCAGCAGCAACAGCCGTCACAGCAACAACAGCAACCTCAGCAGCAACAACAACGCAATTTACCGCGGATTATAGATGATGAGATAATAATAGATCACATCAATGTAAACAAAATTTACAAAAATTATAAAAAAAAATAAATTTAAAGAATTGTGGACACCTCATCGTTTATTAAAACTTTGAGTTTTCCCAAATTTATTTAGAAAATTTAAAAATTGTAAAATATTTCAGAAAATTTAGATATGATTTTTAAATTGATATACTCTGCTCTTTGTCTTCCTTTTAGTGTAAATAAATAAATAAATTGACTATATGTTAAGATAAATTTCAATCCCTTTTCAATATTGTTTTTTGTTTTAAAAGATAAAAAAGAATCGTAAGAATTATAATTTTTTTTTTAAATTATTTTATTTAATCATTTTTTTTTCATAATACATTTTAATCAACTTCGTCTTGACTAAATTTTCCAGACAAATAATTTAATAACCATGCTCTTATTGAAAGAGCATTATGGACGGCACATGCTGGTTTTCTTCTAATAGAAAGTTGATGGTGCAAGCAAAAGTAATTTTTATTACTTTTTATGTTCTCCAGTGGAGGGCATCCGAGATCTTCGACATTGGATATTAGACTGAAAAAAAAAAAAAATGTGGATAAATTGAAGTATCAAGAGCATGGAAAAAAACTGAAGGAAAGTATAAATACTTACGTATTCGGCAAATAATTTTTTAACCACAGTGCTTTCTGTTCTCCTTTAACGAATATTTTTTTAACACCTCGCGTAAAGATTTGTAAGACTTGTTGAAGTCGATGGTATGGAATGTCACCAGAATTCCATTCGATTCCATGGTAACTTTTTTCTAGCCAATGAATCATACATTTTTCTTCCTCGGTAAGTTCTTCCCACGGCATAGGAGACTTGAAGAGGTAAGCAGTTGGTAAAGCTGTTTTTTTTTACGTTGAGGAAACTAATTTCCTTGAAAATAAAAGTATCCACAGCAATTCTTTGAAATCCTTGAATGTCAACAATATAAACATTTTCTTCTGGATATTTCAGTATGGTATTTTCGAACATCTTTTTGTATTCACACATTGTAGTCATCTTGGAGCTTTGTAGAGTTAGAATTTCAGTAAGAAGTGTGGATTGAAAATGAACAGATGACTTTCCTCACCCTGGTTTATATAAGAAGAAACTCCACCTTATGATTTTTTACAATTGGATGCTTAAAAGAAGCACAGGCCCTGATTGGATGGGTCTGAAAGACGATTTCTCATTGGTCTAAAAGTAGAAAATTCACCCCTTCCCAAGAAAAACCACCCCTCCCCAAGAAAATTCACCCCCCCCCCTCAACATATCTTGCTCCTCAGCTTTTCTATTCAGAAGATGACGCTTCTCATTGGACCAGACATAAAAAAATCCACCTCTTCTTTCATGGTCTTCCCTATATAAAGGGAAACTTTACTTTGAGCAGCAGTCTTCGTCTACTACTACTACTACTACTACTACTACCACAGTACACAAAACTAGTCCTTTTTTCGTTTACGAGTCTGTGAGTGTTACTTTAAGTTGGAAAAAGTAAATATGGCTTCAATTCAACTTTTCGAACGTCTTGTCGAAGTAGTGCGTGATACTTCACGAAATATACACGGAATGAGCAATAATGATATTCATTATTGGCTAGACATGTGCAATTCTACAATAAAGGAATTGAACGAAAAAATCAATAAATCTAATCTTTCAAGAGGAGAAAAGCAGAAATATCAAACTTGTATGACACATCTTTCATGTGTGCAAGTTCAACTCGAACAACATCTTCAGCAAGGAGGAAGTCTACAATCGGAAGAAACTGAAGCTAGAGTTGAGTGGCGTGATGTAGAATCAGCTTTTCAAAATCGAATTAGAACAGGTGTAGTTGTAAATATAAAGCATGTGGACATTCTAAGTTTTTTTAACGATGCGCAAAAGCTTTTCAAGGTTAAAGTAGAAGATTGCTTGAAGGAATATAACGCTGTAAAAATAAATTCTGACTTTATCGCAGAATTTTCTATGCAGAAAAATGGAGAGGAAACGACTGACATTAAATATTTTACAAGTGAAAGTGTTACAGCATTCATGTCAACGAATTTGGAAGAATGGTTTAAGGATCATATCAAAGAACCTATTCTCACCCAGCTTGAAGAATTTCAGGAGAAAGATTCTGGCTGGACCCTGACGAGTATTATCAGTTTGTGTATCAATATGAAAAAATATTCTCCAATCAAGGGGAGTTCCTTCATTCCACTTCCAAAGTTTATAGAAAAGAAAAAGGCATGTGTTAATATTCGTAATAATGATAATCAGTGTTTCAAGTATGCTATACTTTCAGCATTGCATCCTAGTGAAACTAATCCCAATAGAGTTAATCAATATCGTATGTATGAGAACGAGCTGAACTTTGGTGATATAGAATTTCCAGTCAAACTTAAAGATGTACCAAAATTTGAAAAATTAAATGATATTTCAGTAAATGTATACATGTTAAAAAAGTATAATGTAAAGTTTGAAGTATCGCCATGCCATATTACAAAAGAAAAGAAAGAAAAACATGTAAATCTACTCCTCATTCAAGATTTTTACATAGATGAAAATGAAGAAAATAATCATGATGTTGGCGGAAGCCTGCCTAAATACCACTACGTTTGGATTAAGTATCTGTCTCGAATTTTAAGCTCTCAATTAAGCAAATCTCATGTAAAATCATACCACTGCGAAAGGTGTTTACAAATTTTTTACTGTAAAGAAAGGCTGCAAATGCACGAAAATTATTGCAAAAATATAAATAAATGTCGAATTAATTTGCCCGACTTTAAGAATAACATTCTTAAATTTGAAGATTATAATAAAAGTGAAAAAGTTCCTTTTGTTATTTATGCAGATTTCGAATGTTTGTTAAAGCCTACTGAAAATGAAAATGCTTTTCAGCTTCATGAAGCATATAGCATAGGCTATTATATAAAGTGCAGCTTTGATGACAGTTTATCTGTTTATAAATCATACAGACAAAAAAATGAAGATGAAGAGACACCGGCAAAATGGTTTGTTCGAGAATTGAAAGGAATTAGTGAAAAGATTGATCTACTCTACAAAAATCCAAAACCAATGAGACTTACAGATCTAGAAGAATTATCTTTTCGGGGGTCAACTGTTTGTCATATATGTCGAAAGCCTATTAAAAATGATGAACTCGCAGTACGAGACCATTGTCATCTAACAGGACGGTACGTTAGTTTTTAATGTATACAAATATTTGACTTTAATGCTGTACAACATGTAAGACATTTTTTTCTATTTAGTTTCAGAGGGGCAGCTCACAATTCATGCAATTTAAATTACAAGGATTCGAGGTTTGTGCCGGTTATCTTTCATAACCTCAATTATGACACACACTTCATTTTGAAAGAGATTGCTACTTCTACAATAATGACTGGACGAGTATCTCTGATACCTCACAACAAAGAAAAATATATTTCATTTACGAAGTTTATAGATGACTGTGACATCAGTTTTAGATTTATTGATTCATGGCGTTTTTTACCATCATCGTTGGAAAAGCTTGCATCATATTTGGAAACAGTGCCGATAGCAGTAAATGAGTTCAAAACTGATGGATTTACAGATGAGCAAATCAATCTTCTGAGACGAAAAGGTGTATTTCCATATGATTTCGTAGATGGATTGGACAAGTTGATGACTACAAAACTGCCAGAAAAGAATGAGTTTTACAATAAACTAACAGATTCTCACATTATTGATGAAGACTATCATCATGCTGTTACAGTGTGGAATATGTTTACTATAAGAACTTTGGGTGAATATTCTGATTTGTACTTGAAAACAGATGTTTTATTATTAGCTGACGTCTTTGAAAGTTTTCGAGAGACATCACTGAAAGCGTATAGTTTATGTCCTACACACTTTTACACGACTCCAGGTCTCACATTTTCAGCAGCTCTAAAAATGACAAAAGTGGAATTGGAGCTTCTCACAGATATAGATATGCTGATGTTTATTGAAGCAGGCATTCGAGGAGGAATAAGTCAATGTTGCAATCGGTATGCTAAGGCAAACAATCCCTACATGGGATCATCATATGATAAGAATCAGAAAACGAAGACGCTCTTATATTTTGATATTAATAATCTTTATGGATGGGCCATGGTGCAGTATTTACCAGTGGGAAAATTCAAATGGATTGAATATGAAACAAATTCAAATTTTTTCAATGCACCACCAGACTCTGATACAGGCTACTTTGCTGAAGTAGATTTAGAGTATCCTGAAGAAATACATGATGATCATCAAGATTTGCCTTTTTGTGCAGAGCATCGTACACCCCCTGGCTCAAAGCAGAAGAAACTGCTGACTACTTTGAACGATAAGAAAAGGTATGTCATTCATTATCTTGCGTTAAAACAGGTACTAGATAATGGACTTCGACTTAAAAAAGTGCATAGGATTCTGAGTTTTGAGCAGAAGCCTTGGCTCAAACCATATGTTGAATTTAATACAGAGAAGAGAAAGCAGGCCAAGAATGAGTTTGAGAAGCTTTTCTACAAGTTATTAATTAATGCAGTATATGGTAAGTGCATCGAGCGAGAACGATCTCGCGTTGATGTGCGATTAGTGAATAAATTTACTGGTCGATATGGAGCAGAAGCACGTATAGCTCAACCAAATTTTCATAGTTGTGCTATCTTTGATGAAAATTTGGTTGCTATACAGCTAAAGAGAACAAGTATTACAATTAAAAAACCAATATACGTTGGTCTCAGCATTCTCGATATGTCTAAAACATTGTTATACGATTTTCATTATTCGTATATGAAGCGGCGACTTGGGGAAAAATGTAAACTCCTTTACACTGACACAGATAGTCTAATATATGAAGTTGATGACGTAGATATGTATAAAATAATGAAAGAAGACTTGCACAAATTTGATACTTCTGATTACAAAGAGAACAATCAATTTGGAATTCCACGTGTCAATAAAAAAGTGCCTGGATTAATGAAAGATGAATGCAATGGCAAGATTATGACAGAATTTATTGGTTTACGTAGCAAAATGTATAGTATTTTGATAGATGGATCTGAGACTGTTAAAAAAGCCAAAGGCATAAAGTCAAGTGTTGTGAAGAAAACAATCACGTTCGAAGATTATCGAAAATGTCTTGAAGAACAAATTATTGTTAAACGTGAGCAGTGCAACATTCGCTCTAAATTACACATAGTGCATACTGAAAAACAGAACAAAATAGCACTAAGTCCGCATGATGATAAAAGATACTTATTACCTCATAGCACAGACACTTTGCCTTGGGGTCATTACCGAATTATTGAGGAGCAGATGGCACTGGCTGTAAGTCAAATGGAGGAGGATGAAAAAATGGCTGATACAAGAGGAGAAAGAGTGGGGGAGATGGAATTGGAGAAGGGGTATGAAGCGACCAATACTAAAGAAGAAAGCGAGAGAGCAATGGAGAGGGGGAGCGAATTGTCTAATGAAAACAGTGCAGCACGAGTGGGGATGACACTTTATGGCGATACAGGCGAACAAATCTTTATAGAATACGATGTTTGTGAGGAGCTAATGCACGAATGGAATCCATCGATGGAGGGGGCATCTTCCAATAGAAGAGATATTCTACAAGAGGCTATGGAAGGGGCAGACATCGTGGTGGGGAATGGGCTATATGAACCGACGCACCACGGTGAAGAGCACATTCGAGCAGTCGAGCTTGAAAATTACCTACCTTTGGAGAAGAAACCAAGACTCACTTAACATTTTCAAGTAAATTCATAGCTGATTCTCACTATTTTTTTTTTTTTTGTTCTCAAAGAAAATCTTTTCTCTAACACACAAATTCTTATTTTTTTTCACGTTTCAGAATGGATCTATCTGCACTTAACAAAATTGCTGAGCGCGAGTTCTTGCCTAAGAAGAAAGTCACGGACTTAGAAAAAGATCATGAGTACATGGTGACTGCACTCAAGGAGGTGAAGACTAGATTCGGCACGAAGATCGTGGCCGAGATTGATGACAGCTTTCAAATATTTCTGCCAGAAAAGATCTCATCAGCAATCTTGAAAGATCAAGAACTTTTCAATAATCTTTCAAACACAGCAAATAAACTTAGTTTATTTATAACATATCAGGGTGGATAATTATTAAATACTATTTATTTGTTAAAACTACAATTCACATGAATAAAAATACATTATTAAATATAATAACAATTGCTTTCTTATTTTTTAGAACCTTGAATAATTTATACAATCTCATTTTTATCTATCCAACTATTGTGATCGCTACTGAATCCTAACCATTTAACATATACGCGTTTACCACTTTTCTTTAAAACTTTTTCTACTAAATAAATTTCCGGATACATAGTTTTATGAATTTCCGTTTCATAAAAGCCACCAGAGACGGGTTTATCATAATAATCTTTGAGGTGGTAAGTTACTGGATCTGTTTTTACAACTCGCGTTATTGTGAAAATTTCCGTTGACCAATTTGGTGTGTAACCTTTTTCAAAAACATTTTTTAACCTACTTATTCGTACTTTATCTCCTACTTTGAATTTCGGTTCTTTCACTGACGACTTTTCAGTAGGAAAACGTCTCTTGACCTCTCTCTCATTTGCCTGTGTAACATTTTCAGGCTCGATTCCTGTTGTCCGATGTTTTCTCGAATTGTATGCTTTGAGCAAGTTAGGTAGAATATCCAACCATTTATAGCTTCCTTGTTTGCTGAATTCTGTCCACATTGCATTTTTTAACGTTCTATTGAATCGTTCGCATATACTTGCATGAAGATTACTATGTGAAGAGTATAAGTGTATATTGTGCTTCTTCATAAGTTTTTGAAAAATTGAATTGTAAAATTCTTTTCCTTGGTCAGTTTGTAGATTCTTCGGTACTCGTCCTTCTTTCAGTATTGACTTCATAGCTGCAGTAACATCCTGGCCACTCTTCGACTTGACTGGCACGGCCCACGCGTACTTTGAAAATATGTCTATGACAGTGAGTAAGTAGCGGAAATCTTTGTTCTCGCTAGCGTAAGGAATCATTTCCACAAGATCACCTTGCCAAGTCTCATCTATTCCGCGTATATCATATTTTCTTCGCTTGTACCTACGGCGTGCAGCTTTATGCAGCTCTTCAGCTACTTTTTGCTTTTCCATCTTCTTTGATTATAAAATTATTCAATTGACCAATAATATATTCAACGCTTGCGAAATTACGTTGAGAAATATCATTAAGATATTTTAATTTTTTGTCCACATCAGATTTAAGGCTTTCAACTTGCTCCCTATATTGGTCTATAAGTTCACCAATTCCAGTAATTTTAGAAGATATATAATTTACTTCCGTCTGCAGGATAACTTGCAGTGAATGCAAAGTGATTGCATCTTTTGGATTGCGTGGCTCTCCGAGATTACAGAGTCGCTTCTCCTCTAAGTCAAAATCGCCGTCTGATGTAAAATTAAAACCATTTCCTGGAGGCCCGCGACTCACTTGCTGCGAGCTCCCAAGTTTTCTTCCGAACACATCGAGACTCATGGTAGTACTGATGCAAAGAAGAAAGATGCGTATCAATATATATGCCCAGCTTCACGCAATTCTTCAATAATTGAATGAATTTCGTTGGTGTGATTGTTATTTCCAGCAGATCGTTCGGCAATCAATAATCGAAGTCGTTCGACAAGCTCATTTGGATCGTCCCAGTAGACAAGATCTATGGAAGAATTTTTCTTAGCTATTTTATATTTAGGTACAAGTCCTCCTCTGCTGCTGTTGTTCTTTTTACGTGGAGTGCTGCGGAACATTGGAGCTAAAATATTCTTATATTTATTACTTCTCGACATTCTTATAGATTCATCTTTGCTGAATTTTTTCCGATGAGCATTTGATGCTTCCAGAATCTTGCGATAATTTTCACGATCTGCTGAACTCAGAAGAAGATCATCCGGATATTTTTTAAATAGCAATTCCATTAGTCCATTCGTTTTAGGATAACTTTCATTTCTGACTTTGACATATTTATCATCAAACTCTATTTAAGAATCACCAATCATATACACTCCATCAACCTTTCGCACTCCGTATATATTGTCAATTGTTCTACGGCTTTTATCTAACAATGATAAAAAATCTTCAGCTGATTCATTTTTTCCACTCGTAGATTTAAATGTAGAATTGGTTATTGTGTTAAAAGCATCATCATCATCATCATCATCATCATCATCATCATCATCATCATCATCATCATCATCATAATCATAAACAGTATAATCCATTAAACTTGATTTATTATTATTATTATTTTGATCGTTGAGCAAACTTGATCGATCGATTCTTGTTCGTTTTTTCATTTTCTTACTGCTGTTTTTAACAAAAATGTGATTGGATGGTTGCTGCAGTGGACTTTCACTTTTCATCTCAACAAGTTTTTCAAGTGGTGTGACGACTGGTTTTAGAGTATCGCCGATGACTTTTTCAAAATCATCTTTCTCCTGTTTTAATAAAGTGTATTTTTTTTTAATAGCCTCACGAGCTCGCAAGAGCTCACTAAGAACATTCTTCTCTTTCTTGAAGTCTGACATGCTGACGTGGCGATGTCTACAACTGAACTGCAAGTTTGAGACTCATAATTCCTTTTTTATTGCAAAACAGTCAAATCCTTTTCTGTATCTACCCTCATTCATCGGTCTATCTTTGTCAATGACGATGAATCCATATCTATCATTCTTCCAACATTCAGAACAAAGATTCCGAAATTCATTGAAAGTTAAATCAGTATTCACATGATCTTCATAGATATGTTTAAGATTTACATCATCTTGTCGATAAATTACTAACAAATTGACATTATCCCTAATGAGATGTTTTCCTATATGAGCATAAGATTGACATAGATAGAAACTATCTACACTCTTATGTCTTCCCATACAGAAGAATGCTCTGACGTTATCCTGCTTCTCACATGCCACATCATCAAAAATCATAATTGAATTTGGTAGGGCTTCATCTGGAGATACTACAGATTCATGCTCACTAAACGGAAGATATGATACTCCTTCAATCGGATCCAAGACATTTTTGAGAAATTGATACTTTGGCTGATTCAAGGATTTAGAGTATACATATAAATTCTCAAATCTAAGACCATTGGGGTGTGTAATTAGAGCCAATAAACTATTTGTTTTTCCACAGTTTGATGGACCACAGAATACTGCTCGTATACTATCTGGTAGTAATTCCCCATGACGCTTCTTTCTCTTCTCTTTTCCAAAATCAAAATTCGTGACAGGGAGTTTGACGTTTTGCTCGGTAAAATCCATGTTCACGCAACAAAGTCACATTCAACATTGAGCTCTTGAAATATAAACGCTCGTTTTATACCATAAACGTCAGTTGTGAATCAACACTCGAAGAGAGATGATCATACACAAATCTCAGAAACAGCCGAAAGGCTATGGATTGCTTGATAAAGTTATCAATAACTTACCTGTTGAAATGCATCTTCCTGGATATCAATACTGCGGTCCCGGAACCAAATTAAAAAAGCGAATGAAAAGAGGAGATCCTGGTATTAATCCGCTTGATCAGGCATGTAAAAAACATGACATAGCTTACTCCGATAAAAACGGAGATCGTAAAGCTGCTGACAAGAAGCTTGCTGAGGAAGCTATGAAGCGTGTCAGAGCCAAGGATGCGAGTCTTGGTGAAAAAGCGTTTGCTTTTGCTGTTAACAGTGCTATGAAATTAAAAGGAAAAACTGGAATGGGACTGAAATTTAATAAGTTAGTGACTGTAGCTAAAAAATCAATGACAGCAAGTAAACATTCTCGCAAGGTTATTCAATCAGCGTTGAAGGGTGCACGTCAAGCTGTTAAAAGTGTAGGAGGAAAGAAAAAAGTTATCATTCCACGTGTTCTGCCGCTTCCAGCAAAAATTGGTGGAGTTCTTCCTTTTCTCATTCCATTGTTCGCAGGACTAAGTGCCACCGGTGCTCTAGCAGGAGGTGCTGCTGGAATAGCTAAAGCTGTTAATGATGCTAAAGCCGCGCAGAAAAATCACGAAGAAAGTAAGAGGCATAATAAGACCATGAAAGCTATTGCTTTAGGCAAAGGACTCCATCTTAAGCCCTATAAAACTGGGATGGGATTATTTATGACACCTCATATTGGTTGTGGCAGCAATCAAGTGAATAGAAAAAAAAAAACTTCGATTTAACTTTGCCGAATCGTCCACTGACTGACTACGATCTAAAAAAATATGCTCATATGATGAAAATCTCAGATTTCCGAGGTGTTTTCATGAGAAATAATTTGCCTCCCAATGGTCCATGGTATAATGAATCTGCAGTGGTTAACTTGGATGACTATCAAAATAGAGGTACTCACTGGGTTTGTTATCGCAAGCAAGGTTCTGAAGTGCTTTATTTTGATAGTTTTGGTGATCTCAAACCTCCCAAGGATCTCATGATGTATTTTAACGTGAAAGAAGTGAAATACAATTACAAAAGATATCAAAATTTTGACTCATTCATATGTGGCCATCTTTGTCTCTATTTCTTAGCTGGAAGACTATAAAAAGAGGTGCTCGCAGCCGAATGAATTCATTATCATCCGATCAGTCATGGAAGATAGTTTCACTCTGAGTCTAACGGGAAAATCTTCTGTTCTAGAAGCACAATATTTCCCTTCAATCGAACTACCAGAGCATAAAAATTTTGTTTTGGGCTTAGTTGAACTTTTAACATTCAACTCTATTCCAAACGTTGACTCATCAAACAATAAAGTTCATTTGAATGGTGAATTTATTACTATTCCAACTGGCAGTTACGAGATTGATGCTCTTGATCAATTTTTACAAGCAGCTTTGAAAGCTAAAGGAATTAATTTTTCCTTGAAAGCTAACAACAATACTCTCAGAAGTGAAATTACTTGCAGTCATCCCTTAGATTTCAGACCACACGATTCAATAGGTCGTCTCCTTGGCTTCACTCCTCGTATTCTCAAAGTTAAAGATCTTCACAGCTCTGATTTACCTGTGAAAATATTGAAAATCAACGCACTGCGAGTAGAGTGCAACATCACTGCAGGTGCTTACATCAATGACAAAAGAGTTCACACAATCCATGAGTTCTTTCCCCGCGTGCCTCCAGGATATAAAATCATAGAAGTTCCGTCTCATGTCATATATCTACCGCTCAGCGTCAAGTGCATAGATCATCTACAAATTCGAATCGTCGATCAGGATGGAAATTTGGTGAACTTTCGAGGAGAGGAAATCACTATTAGACTCCACATCAAATCTGTATAATGGGCATCGTTTACAATTCTGGATCATATATAAGTCAGTCATCATGGCAACCAGTCATCAGTCGACCGAAGAAACTCAAACCGTTAACACGCAAGAGCATTCAGTTTCTGAAAAGTCTAGGACCAAAAGTTCGTGGAAAAAATTCACGTGTATAATTTTTTGCTGCTTCCAGAAAAATGGACGAAATTCTAAGCATTCAATCAGGTGTCGTATTCGATGAGTCTATTGCTCATTACGAAGTACATGCACATCAGCCATACTCATCATTAAGCTTTGACAACAGCGATGAAATTCGTATTTCTATCCAACATCAAGATCTATGTCTCCTGCCATCACGTAGTTCTATCCATGTATGTGGAAAATTGAAACTCAAAACTGGTTCATCAGCTCCAGCTAAAACTACATTCGTGAACAATGGCATTTGTCATCTGTTTGATGAAATTCGTTATGAAATTAATGCTGTGGAGATAGATAAAAGTAAAAATGTTGGTTTGAGCAGTCTTATGAAAGGATGGACTTCATTTAATTCGAATCAGAGTAATATGCTAGAAAATGCAGGCTGGCTTGGCAATGAAGAAAACGTCAAATCGTTTGTCGATGAAAAGGGAAACTTTGACGTTGCGATTCCGCTGAGTATGATCATGGGCTTTGCAGAAGACTATAAAAAAATTATAGTTAACATGAAGCATGAGCTCATTCTTACAAGATCGAGAAGTGACTTGAACGCAATAATCCAGGAAGGTACTACGACATCTGGTGTAACTGCTTATGAAGATTGTGAAGTAAAAATATTGAAGATAGAATGGTTAATGCCATATGTCATTGCATCTGATAAACAAAAAATTCAGCTATTGAATTTCATTGGTAAAGATAATCCCATCTCTATGTGTTTTCATCAAATCAACTGGAGAAACCACGTTTTGTAATTCTCGGACTACAAACAAAGAGAAAAGCTGTAAGAACTGCAAATGCGAGTAGATTTGATCATTGCGAGATAAGTAATGTGAAACTTTTCTTAAATTCACAATATTATCCATACAACAATATGAATCTCGACATATATAACAATCAGTATGCGATTCTCTATGATATGTATGCTAATTTTCAAAAATCATACTATGGAAGAGATCCACAGCCGATGCTGACAAAATCTATGTTCATCGAGAATGAACCGCTAATAGTTATTGACTGTTCACGACAAAACGAATCTCTCAAGAACGCTCCTGTTGATGTACGTCTAGAGTTTGAGGCTAAAAAGGATTTTCCCGCAGACACTTCAGCCTACTGCATGATCTTACACGATCGTATCGTTCAGTACAATCCCATCAGTGGGGATGTCAAGAAACTCGTCTAGGTTGCACAAAAAAAAATGGAGTATGCAGTAGACATGACTGGTTTCAAGCAAACCGGAGAAGATTATATTCTAAAGGAAATTGCAATCATTCCTCTCAACGATAATAGTGAGCCTATTGTTCTAATATTTAAAAATCCCTTCCCCTGGAAAAAACTCTCTGACAAAATACAAAGGGAAAACAACTGGCTTAAACATAATCATCATGGTATGAACTGGAAAACCGATGGACATGACTACTCTCAAATTGGAAACTTGCTTCGTGACGCTTTGCATGATGCATCAAAAATTTTTGTCATGGGTACAATAAAACAGAAATGGCTTCAACGATTCAAATTTCCAGTTCACAACATTGAACAATATGACTATCCGTCAAAACCATCTTTTAAGTGCGTCACAGTATGCACATATCATAATCCAAGCTATAAGACGACCTGTGCATTGCACAACGTCAAACTTATGAAATTGTTCTATCTGCATAAACTGTAAAGTAAAAAAAAAAAATTAAAGAAAAAATGAAAAAAAAAGTAGAGAAAGTTATAGGCATTCCAAAACATAATGGAGAGAGGAAAAATTATCCCACACTCTCATCGGGTACTAAAACACTCTGAGAGGAGAGGAGGTGTTTTAGTATCTTGAAGAGAGAGAGAGGGGATCTCTCCTCTTCCATCGGGTACCAAAACACTCTGAGAGGAGAGGGGGGTGTTTTAGTATGCCTATGTTTTGGTATGCCTATAGCCTATCTACTCCCTTCCGTTGGTAAACTCGAAATATCTCTGGAGTTATTATCTATGATAAAATACAGTTGAATAAGAAAAAGGTTTTTTTTTCACATCGATTTTTTCTTTAAATTGAATTTTAAAGGGGTTTCCCGTCTGCAATGAATCTGGTTCCTCACTTACCCGTATGATTAAGGTCTAAACTTTAAGAACAGATAGTTTGGATATAGCTTTTTCGCCTTAGTGTTTTTAAAACGGCACCGAAAAAAATCACCAAGAGTAAACAGTTATTTAAATTGATCAAAAAATAGCATTTATTGATCAATTTAAATAACTTGTTTTTTCAATAAACGATTCAACCAATTTTGCTTCCTCCTAGAGGAAGCTTTGTAATAGTGATTTTTTGAGTTTGTCTAGAAATATGTTAAAAATGTGTTTTATTGTATTTTTAAAAATACATCAAAACACATTTTTTAGAATGTTACATCAACACAGGAATTACAGCCACACCATTACTTATCCAATAACCAACGGCCAGAAAACAACTTGTACTCAAAGTATTAAGATAGCAATGGCAACCGGATTATGACGACATTCCAAATAAAATTATTACACGTACGATTAATTTTATTATTACACCGACAAAAAATCAGGTAGTCAGAGACTGCCAATTTTTTTGCTTCTGTGACCTCCGGAGGTAGTGAGGTATATTTCTGCCAATATTGATTTGTTGGAGTCCCGAACTGGTAGTGTGAGACCTCAACGAATCTCGGTCATATGCGACTACCGAACTGGGAGTCTCAGACTCCCAACGTTCGTTTACACTACCGACGTCGGCATCGCAGGTCGATTTTCATCCATAACACTCGCCTCATAGTCGAAACAGAAGATTTTGCTGCGACCCCACTCTACTTTTAGCGCTCCGAGCCGACCGTCGACGTTGAGAGTCTGAGACTCCTAGTTCGGTAGTCGCATATGAGCGAGATTCGTTGAGGTCTCACACTACAAGTTCGGGACACCAGCAAATCAATATTGGAAGAAATGCACCTCACTACCTCCCGAGGTCACAGAAGCAAAAAAAAATTGGTAGTCTCTGACTTCCAGATTTCTCTCTGTGTATCAAGTCACACGCATTAAATTATTCTCATTAAACCGTATTCTAGTAAAAGATCATCTGCTTGCGAGCACTGCTAATTAAATGATAGCCTTTTTTACTTTTCTCTGGCTTCTGACCGGTGTCACGTCGTGCGAATTTTTCAATATTTTTTTAAAATTTTTAAACTTTAATTTTTAAAACACAAATGCGTACGTAACGCACGTCCAAAACAAATTCGGAAATGCGGGCCTGAAGAGAGAAAGCGAGGGACAGATATCCCTATCGTAAATCTCTTGAGCTGCGCGCATCGACGAGAGGCATCAGCGGATGCATTAGAATAGCGATAATAAAGTTTTTCTGTGCATTAGTCGTCAGGAGAAAATTTTCGGCGCGACGGACCGATCGCAATTTTACAACGAGCAGCTGCGTTCGCCTAAGCTATTGGCAGCGTCTAGAGCGACCGTAATTAAGACAGCCTACGAGGCTCGGACCTTTTTTTATTGCAGGGAAAGTTTCGGAAAGTACACACGCTTGCAGCTGTGTACTGATCCCGGAATTATCCGCTGTTTGTCAAAACACGAATATTTATTTTTGTTAAATTCGAAATATTTATTTAGAATTATTTTTCATCAGACTATTGTATAAACTATGCATTTTTCGAATTGCATACGTTCGCTTTTAGCAACAGTTTTGGTGAGATATTTCTACATAAATATATATAAATGCATAGTTTGTTTGCAACAAAGTTAAAATTTTACAGACAACAAACTAATAACGTGATCTATTTATTTATTATTTGGCACTAAACTGTATATTTTTCAATTTATACAGTTCGCTTCTTGTGCATAATTTATGAATGGATCAAATGTCTATTTGTTTATTTTAATTTTGTCTTATATTTTATTGTAATAATCGGTCGGTGTGAAGCTACGATTGTTATAACGATGCATTGCAAATTTATTAAATTTTAAAAATAATAAAGTAGTTAAAATAAATATTGAGGCTGCAGACAGATGAAATGTATAATTTTCATTAGTAAATTCAATAATAAATTCATTTATTTAAAATTTTCTTAAGACTAACGCGCATAAGGGCTTTATTTTTAAGTTTAGGTATAGTTATTTGGTATCAGTTTGTAGAGAATTTTACAAGCATTAAAATTATATCATTGATTATTTCACACAAAATTTCATTTAACTTTTATTTACAATAAACAGAATGCTTGGAAAATTCGACACAAATTGGCGCGCGCGTCGGCAGCGGTATTTGCGTGAACCACGGTTGTAGAGGAGAAGGCGTAGGCGGACCGAAAGGCCTGACCTACGATACGTAGGAGGAGAGATGCGGAAAATCGGCGTAAGTGAGGGAAAGCTAAAATATAACGGCTTCTCTCACTCGCTAATTTTCGGCATCTAGGCGGAACGAGACCTCGACAACATCGAGGAGGGAGGATTCTAGGCCCTTCGTGCTGCCGAACATCAGTCTTGAAGAACACTCCGGTCCCGGCTCTCAGTCAGCACGGTTAGTTTCGCGCTTATATGCGAAAAGATAGAATCACGCGCTCGTACGCGGTAGACAGAAATCGCGCTTGTACGCGATAGAATAGTTTTTTTTACGCGCTTAGTACACGTAGTGTTAGTTTTTGCGCTAAGTCGCATATTTTTCGTTTGTATTTACGCTAAGTCGCATATTTTCCATTTTTATCTTATTAATATATAACCTAAAATCAAATAGAATTTGTGGTGTTTTTATTTTGTGACAAAACCTTCCTTCAACGAAGTCCAGGTGAACAGCAGAAAGAAAAAGTAAGTAAAATATTTATTAACTGTCCTAACTTCTCTAAAATCGTTCCTAAAACTATCGCTAGGATAAATGAACCGTTGATACCGGGCCATTTATCCCTCTCTCTCTCACTTTTCTAGAACTCAAATCCGAGTAACTCCGGGTTATTTTCTAGAAGATTTCTTTTCATTTCTATCCTTATTTTCGCAAACATTCAAAGCACCCAGCTATTACACGAAAGTGCAGGCTAAAGGTGTAAATTATTTTAAATAAGCGCTGTAGCATCGTTGGATGTTACACCGGTCGCAAAACTGCCGGGCATACTACAACATACAATGCATTAATTACAGAATTTAGACGACACTGTTAAAATTTTTGGAGTTTCGCTATCTCATGACTAGATACTGGAAGGTGTGGGAATAGAGCCATACCATTACTTATCCAATAACTAATAGCCAGAAAAAACTTGTACTCAAGGTATTAAAATAGCAATGGTAACCGGATTAAGACGACATTCCAAATAAAATGATTATGTGTACGATTAATTTTCGTACTGTCAAGTCTTACGCATTAAATTATTCTCATTGAACTGGTTTCTAACCCTGCTAACAATTGTAGATTATAATCGATTAAAATAATTAAAAATTATCAAAAACGATTAAATCGAAGCACAATTGCTGATTAAAAGAGACAACCTCTTTTACATTTTTCTGGCTTGTGACCGGATGGCACGTGTATCGTATACTATTTTATAGCATCTGCCGGCCCTAAGTCAGCTATGTCACTCCTATAAGTGACATAAGCAGTCCTGTAATGCACCGTAAGGTTAGTGTCCAAGCGTAGCGAGACTTAGAAAATTTAAAACAACTAAATTGAATACATGACTTATAACTAGTTGTTTGTTAATGTATTTAATTATTTTGGAAAAAAGACTACGTAGCGCACCACCTAGACCTTGTCATCGGCTAATCAAGACACCTAGACACCGTCTTCGAACAGTATTTACAGCCAGGCATAAAAAACTACAGAGTGCACTACCTGGATCTCGTCAGTGGTCACCTCGTGACCTAGACACCATCCGTGACTAGTAATTACATCTAGATACCAAAAACAACGTATCGCACCACCTGGATCTCGCCATTGCTCACCTTAAATATCTCGACACCATTTTTGAACAGTTTTTACAGCTGGACATAAATAATTCCGTAGTTCACCACCTGGACTTCGTCATCGGCTACCCTCGAAACCTAGACACCGTCTTCGAACGGTTATTACAGCTAGAGATAAAAAATTACGGAGCGCATTACCTGGATCTCGTCATTGGTCCTTAAACACCTAGATGCCATCATTAAACAGTATTTACAGCTAGACATCCAAAACTACGAAGCTTGATCTTGTCAGTGGTCATTATAAATACTTAGATTAAAAATAAAGTAAAAAGAAAGCAGAAGCTACTTGAAAAATTTAAACCAAATAAACTGAATGTACGACTTATGACTTTAGTTGATTTTTATTTTTTCCAATAGTTTTTAAACTATGAATTAAGTCACTTTTAATGGTCTAAGGGTGCATCGCAAGCTATAATTGTTAAATATATAGAAAAATTGATATTAATGAATTGGAACTCTTGTAAAAACTAATAATTACAGTTGAAAATATTTTATTTTTTTAAATAATGTACCTAAATGTATATTCCTAAAAAGTGAATATTACTCAACAGTTATAGTTTGTAGATTCCACAACTTTCATAAATAAACTTTTCACTTTTTGAGAAGGTTCTTTTATTGAAGATAATTATATAAAGTGTAGTTTATATGAATAAAAAAATACAGGAGAAAATAAATAAAAATACCAAGAAAACTAGATTTTAGATAGAATTAAACTTAAAGGCATATTTCTTCTGCATTGTAATCTATTTTATATTTCAAATTGCTTTTTATTACAACTCCCCTTTTATATTTTTATCATATTACTTAATATCTTAAATTTAAATGATGATATAATTCAATTTTAATAGTTTAGAAAATTATTATTTATTTTCATATTTATCATTAATTATATTTGTTTCAGTGCCTCAAACTAACTCAAAAGCAAAATGGAACTCGAGAGAAGTAGCAGATTTTGAACTTGCATTTACTGAAGAAATAAACAACAAACGATATTCATCACGTCAAAAAATTCGTTCAGTAATGGAACAATTTAGCCTTTTAAAAGCAAGAGGAGAAAGTAAAATTACACCTAGATTCCAATACTTAAAAAAATCTTGGAATGCTTGATGTGGAATTTTTTTACATTGCTACATTTTAAATGTTTAATTAAGTATAAAGAGAGTATTGTTTACGACTTTAACAATATTTAAAAAGTTTTTAGTCAGTTGCAAAGAAATGTATAGTATACCGTACTATATTCTGTAATCAAAAATACTAATATAATTTTAGTTAAAAATAGTTAACTAAACAAACAAAGATTTGTGATCATATAGAAACCAATCTCTTGTAAAAAACTACAAGAATAAATAAGTATAAGGAAAGATTGTTTAATACCTTAACAAGATTTATAAAGCCTTAAGTCATTTCCAAAGATTATTGAAGTAATATAGAGTTTGATTATTGAGATTATTGAAGTAATATATAAGTAATATTGTGTTTATTCTATAATCAAAAAGAATAGTATAATTTTTATTATTTATTAGTTTGAACTGCGTACTTAATTTGTAACAGTTAACATTTTTGTTATAATTTAAATTTAAGATTCTAGGAACATGCGACAAATAAGTTGTAAAAAAGTTTATAGTTTGAAAAGCTTAAGTTTCTTTTTAAGGTACTCAAAACAGATTTCGTTATAATTTAACTAGGTTAAAAAATGTTATTCAATGAACATGTTCTAAATTCTTGAATTTTGTTTAATAAAGGAAAATCAAAAATCATCGTAAGCGTTTTTTTTACAACATTACTATTTTATATTCCAATCACCCCCATGATCTCCATAATCAGAACAGAAACATACTAGAAAATATTGTTCATACCTATTTTTTGGTTACATTGTAACGGGGTGGTTTCTAGGCCGAGTTACCTGCGCTTGCACCACACAAGGTGCTGTAACGGTGTGGGTAAGCCGTACTAAAAGGTGGCCGGTAGTGCGGCGTACTACTCCACACGCGAGTTGCACCCCACAGCTGTGAAGCACTCGGACCACTATACCGTTTCCCGGTAGGATGATATAGAGGTTTGAGTGAGAAACACAATTCAGTTTAATAATTAAAGGTTTGAATATATTGTAAAGATAAGTAATACAAATACATAGGTGACGTGTTCAGCCGGTAATGTCGGTCTCGACGTGATTGATCGGATCTATTAAAGAGGATTGCTACTTAGATACCGTTACTTAATTATTACTAATATTAGAATATAATAATACAAATGTTTATTATGTACGGATCGCGATTCTTCTACCGAAGCTGGCCGTCGTCGGTTAATACCCCTTTCGGGTCGGTAAAGACGGTATGGTATCGGTAATCCGTTAAGCAGGAAATTACTTAGCCGACGGCCAACAAGAGTAGGTCCCTAGGAGTTAAGGGTCGCACCCCTTAACCCGAGACTGGAGGTTGCACCCTGCCAGTCGAAGGCGAAGGATCACTTAAGACTTACGAGTGTAAGTCAAGACAACAAAAGCCGTGATGGATGCGCGCCGATCTTGAGTGGTTCGCCCCTATTAGTACTCTCTCAGAGTCCAGTCATATTGTGAGTTTCTCGTATCCACCTAGTGGTTGGGTGGCCAACTATTGGCGCGCTGTGCGATATACGCGCTGGCGTATTCGTCACAGTGCAAGCTGGACTGCTAGTTCAACAATGCGGCGGTGCTCAGCTCCCGCCAGCGGTAATCCCCGTTGCAATGCAACGCTGCTATAGCTCGTCGCTTAGAGCTCGCACGTGTGGTTCTCGTGGCCGCTGTCGTCTTTTCCTGCGACAGGCGCTGCTGCTCAGTATCTACGCTACAATTGTGTAATTGCAATTGCAATTATTTATTACACCTTACTGACTGTGGAACCCCTCCCTTTCTTCTATAACATCCCGGCTGTGCTACCGAAAACTTCGGTGGCACGATAGTATAAGTTGTAGAAAGAAACTTAGCGGTCTCGACGATTGGGTCGTCTGGCGCCCCTTATAATCGTACTGTCACTAAGCCGAAAGAAAATGAGTACGGTAAATTAAGAATAATATATAAGAATAGCAAAAACCACGTTTCAATGGCTCTAGACGATGTCGTCATACACGATGCTTTCGCACCGCACGCCCACACACACTCTCTTTGTCTTTGAGAAAACGCAGCTGCGCCTCTCTCGTCCTTCCTTTCGGTAGTTGGCGAAGGGAGACTTTCCCTCAGTCCTGGGCTGACAGTGTTGTGTTGTCGTGATGCTACTCACTCTCAATTTTTTCTTACTCTCACACACTCTAAACACTCTAAGTTTATAAGCTCTCGCACACACTATAACGCTAAGGTGTTTGCAAGTCGCTGGATGGAAGCTATCTCTCTTGCGCGGCTCTTACCTACACAGGCCGTGCGATTATTCGGTAATCCCGAATATTTTCGAGTCTTGGCGGGAAGACTCGAGCGAGTCATGTGACACTTCTCACGAATTACACTTCTCGGAATCAGTGTCGCTCGCCCGCGACTTAGCTACGTGATTAACGGTGCTCATCCCGTTTCAGTTTATATGAATAATTGTCGGTTGAACTAGCCATGACTTACTTGTATTGTAGTTGATCTCATATACTTTTAATGATTTACTCGTTCAGAATGAGATTTATCGTAAATAACTTTGAATACACGAGATATTATTTAAAATAATAAACAGTAACTTTATTTAACTTTGATTTACTTTTATAAGACTGTATGCTTGGTGTATTTTGAATGATAGAAGCTTTTGCGAGATATAGTTTGAATATAATTGTATGAGATACACGATGTAGCGACTTTAGCCATATGATTAAATATGCACCAACTTGTTGAACCATCGCTGTACAGAGCCCCAGACTGATACGAACTATCAGTGTAAGCTGTACAAGGCTTATTCAAAACCTTGAATCTTTCTTCATTTTGATTTTGATTTCACAAGTTAAATCGAACGCATATTCCAAAATTGCTTAGTTTGTGACGTGGTCGTCTCGGGGAAAACGCGAAATTCTTCCACGAGGCCCGAAGACCAGCACAACTAATTTCTTTTACGTTATCTCCGCGTTTCTCGGAGGAGGTCCCGCCGAATCCTCTCTCCCTCGCTCGGATTTGCAAGAGGGTAATCAGGAAAACACAATACTCTCAATTTTCTCAATTAATCTCACTCTTTATTCGCGCATTCTCCTCAGATCCCGCTTTACAGAAAACTCTACGCATTCACTCTCTCTCTCTCTCTCTCTCTCTCTCTCTCTCTCTCTCTCTCTCTCTCTCTCTCTCTCTCTCTTTCTCTCTCTCTCTTTCGATATCTCCACATTCGCGTACGCGTCCTCGACTCGTCTCTGAGTAACTACTCGCGTCTCTCCACGTCTGAACCCAGAAGATGGTGGCTCTCGGAATGATGGCTCCTCGGCGATGATCCTGGGCGCTGCTCGTCCTCTCGCTCCCTCTCGTTGACGGCCTCGTCCAGGTCCTCTCCAGGTCGTCCTCTCCTTTGAATTGTATCCTCTGCGCGTTCAGAAACCCCCAACGATACTCTACTCAAACTATACCCCACTGTATATTCTCTTAACACAAAGGACTCTATACTCTTTTCTCTTAAAATCTCGTCGCGTGTGCTCAGCTCGGGCGTTGCACAAGAAGTGTCTCGGACGGACGAAAAGCGCGCTCTTCGGCGCTCTCTCCGGCCCTCCCCACTATCGCGCGCGGTCCCGTCGGTCGAAAATCGGCTCTCCTCACATTTGCACGTCTCGATCTGCCCCGCTCCGCACGTCGCCTCGACGGCTCGACTCTGCTCGACGCGGATTGGCCCGCGCGCTCTCACTCATTCTCTCTCTCTCACTCGCACTCACGCTTTCCCTATCTTTCTCTCTCCACACTGTCGTAGCAGTGCCGTATTACACTCGTTTTCTGTCGTTCTTCTCTCTTGACTTTTCGTACGCTGTTTCTCCGTAGCTGCTTCCTCCAGGTCCTCGATAATTCCGTACGTCACTGACACTCTCGCGTACCTCGGAAAAATCACGAATATTAAGAGAAACCCTGATGACATTTTAGTGTCACCTTGCTCGTGGTTCTCTTGCTCGCGCTATGCTTTTCTGCGACGTGCCAAAAGGGCACCGTCGCAAGTTTGCTTTTTGTAACTCAGCCACGTCTGACACTGATACATATAACTGAACACTGGAGTGCACTCCAACTATGGTGAGCGCTTTAGAAGTGCGACCCTGCATCTTTATGTATTTAAATTTATTTGGGTATTAAAATTTGTACATTGTAAACTGTAAATGATTTGTATATGTAAGTATACATCGCACGACGTAACAGCAATAATCCGCTGCTGATATTACATAACAATATTCTGTACATCCTATTTATTAATTCTTAAGTTCGTTATAGTAATAAATGTCATTAATCCGTCTATCAATGATAAATAATATCATCCGAATATTTGGTCATGACATGCCCGCATTGATTTTCTATACTGTCGTAATTCGTTTTTTAGTTAGGAAATCCGTTGAAGCGTAAACTATCGTCAATATCTGGTTTATCACATATAGTTATTAGATGCTATCAATACATATATACAATAATATTCCTGATAACAACCGGTTCATCAAATAATTTGTTCGATTGAGTAATAAATTGCGTTATTGGCCGGTCCATTAGGAGCTGATAATATAATTTTAAATTTTTTTACAAAATTGTTCTTATTATTTTTTACAATCCGCTTAAGAAGGCTTAAATTTGTTCAAGCGAATAATGTCGTCAATATCCGGTCTATTAGATGAAATTATTCAATACAAATTTTCATAACAATAATTTTATAATTTTGTTACAGTTATAAATATCGTCATTATCTAGTCTACCAAGGCTCGTTCATATTATCTTAAGATTTAATCACAAAATTCATCCAGTAGAATCGCGATATATTGCCACTTTCGGGGCTGTAGGGAGAGAAATTTCCGTGAAAAGGAAATATATCTTGATCTTCCTCGGTACAATAGCACACCACTGAAGCCAAGTGGTCTGACCAATCACGTGTTCACCGAGCCACTGTTGCCCGGCAAAATTACGCACAGCAGTGGGTACTTACATGAGTATATAATCATGTGGCTACTCACGCGAGTACTCACATGAGAACTCACGTGATTTACTAAAAACATTATTTGTCTAAAATAAAAATCTTAATAACGCAAAATTCAGGGTTAGGGTGCCTTATTTAGGTGTTACCATCCGGATTTAATAGGCTATCCAATTTAATACGCACCTTTTCTGTCTCTTTGAACGTTTTAAGTAATTTTTTGTAATATAAAGTATACAATTGTTCATCGCGGGTAATTTCTGCAGAAAAAATGCACGAGATGCATGTAGGATACCTGCCAGGAAACCTGCAAAAGTTCCTACAGAAATTTTTGCATAATTCTTGCCGGTTACCTGCCTCAGAGCTCTTGCAGAATTCCTTGGAGTTGTTTCTGCTGGATCACCTGCAAAATTTGTTTATAAAGGTAGGACGTAACAAAACTTGTACATATATTAATGAAAATTGTGTACATGGGAATCCTTTCACTAACTTGCTTTATATTTATCAATATCGTGTTTACTTTTATCCACACAAAAAGCTAGACCCAACTGAATTCTGGTTCAAGATTGACGTAATACTTTAATCTTTTGATTGAAATAAACTAATGGAACAGAGCAAGTCATCGCATTATTTAATTTTCAGTTAAGGTTTTTATTTACGTTTTGATCAATTAATATTTGTTTTTATTGATATTAACCAAGCAAACTTACCTGAAACAAAATGTTAGAATATATACGCTAACACCCGACATCTAGCGACCCCGCAGCGCCCTCGCTGCGTAAAACAGCCACGACCACGTGATCCGCCGCTGCGTTCGTCGGCGCGGTCCGCACGCCGTCTCACTTCTTGCGCGCTCGCCGAGCAAGCCACACGCTTTCTCAGCCACGCCAAGCTTTTCTTTTCCTTTGTCCACGTTAAGTTCAGTTACCGAATAAAGCCACGTTTATCTTTCTCATAAACTGAAGTGTTTTCCTTTTGCGTATCACCTTATCCCTATTATTCGCATCCGCTTGTAGCTAATATACCAACACAAAAAATAACAATTTAAAAAATGTTCAAACATAACACAGTGCGCAAATGTAAAAATGTAGTAATATTTTATCAAAAACGGTTGTAATTGTAATAATTTTGTAATAATCCTATAATAAAAAATGTTCAAACATAGCACAGTGCGCAAATGTACTTTTGATTATTTTAAACATTTTTTTTCCTTCTTTGTTCCTCCATGCTGTATTCTTCCTGTTTCTTCCATTTCTTTTTACGTGCAAAATCTCTTTCTCTTTCAAATAGTATGTTGTGAGAAAGTATCGCGAGTCAGAGTATAGGGAATTAGACGATACCGTCACGACCCTGGCGGATAAAGGACCCCGCAATTTCCTTATGGAAACTGGCTTTCGGACAAATTTTTTGTAATTTCGGGAAATAATAGTTCTGAACTAGTAGATCAAAAATGTTCTGGGCCCAAAGTCCAAATAGAGTCCATAGACCTAAAGTACACACACATACGAAAATACATAGGTATTTTATATTTTCTTTTTATTGAGTTAAGTTATGAGCTTATATGGCAATATTGTTTGCCAAATATGTTTATTTTTTATCTTAGCATTAATATTATTAATCTGTATTGAGAACCTTCTGAGAAGAGCATTCTTTTTAGACTGCTTACTATTGCATTTACTATTGTCAAAGTTTTATATTATTTTACACTAGGGTCACGTTACAATTTAATACAAAAATTATTTCCATAAAAATATTTTTTCCAAATCTAATTTTTAATTTTGGCTTCACTTTTCTTGTATCACTTTTTTAAAAGAGCAAAAACAATGATCTGTTTAATTAACTACATTGTCAACAAACCCTATTTAATGCGCATACAAATATCTCTTGTGTGTCCCTTAGAAATTGAATTATTTTATATATTTGAATTTTTATCGATACTCTTATATCGATATCAATATTTAACAAAATTAACCATAGAGCTAACTACACGCATATGAAAATATACAGGTATTTTATATTTTCATTTTTATTGAGATAGGTTATGAGCTTATATGAAACACCTCGTAAGACTTGCAGTATAGGTTACTAGTATCCGCTGGTTAATCGCCCATCTGCTCCAGCAATCTAAGCGTTTTCTCCAGACGCCCTAGCTTTCCAAACTCGGATTCGGACCGACTCTGCTTCAGTATGTGGGTTCCGCCTCGACTTCGGTTCCGATTTCCTCTCGCGGAGTCTCCAAGATTCCCAGTCGAGCTACCCCTGACCGGTAGCGCTGCCATGTGAAACTCCTGTCGCTTTTTCCCCTGGCTTGACATCCTAACGGCATGTAGGAGGGTCGCTAAAGCTTCCCTCCGCGCGAGCTACTCCGCATGCGCTTTCACGCCACGCGGGCAAGACCGGATCTCTACACCCCTTCCCTCGAATAATCTATCTACCAGCAGTTAAAACGAGTTCGATGAAGTGGATCGAGTCAACTCGAATCACCGGATCGAACTGCAACCCGCCGAAGAAAACCCCGTTGCGTGGAGGTTTTAGCATTGTCAACTTAGGCTGTAGCCGCCTCCTCTTCTGCCTAGCGGTACCTAGCTGGCATGAGCGGGAGGTACTGGCGTAGTCGAGGATTGCGCCACATTATTCACCGCGTATATGAACTCCTTTAGGTGCTTATTCCAAGCTCGCTAATCAGTCATCATCACGCTCAACGAACAAAAGTTGCAATCATCGTCATTAAAATCCTATTGTTTAGTTCTACCGGATTCACTAGCGGATAATAAGGCCGAGCGGTAACACGTCTGACTCCATATTCCCCCAGAACTTGCTTCAGCAACTTGTTGTCAAACTCCATGTAGACATCGGTCAACAAATAATCCGGGGTTTCCCAACAAAACAATATTAACTTCTCGGAAGCCCGCGCTACTGTCTTCCCATCAGCAGTGCGCAGCGGCTTTAATTCAATTAATCTTGTGAAAAAACCCAGAAAAATATGAATGAACTTGAATTGACCCTTTGACTGCGGAAGTTCCATCATATCAGCGGCCACGACTGCCCATAGCTCTATGACGTCTTTTCCTATCAAACCGTAGGTATCGTCAATGTAGATTATTATTTTCTACAAAGTCAGGATTAGAAGCTGTCTCGGAATACAGGTTTATAACGACATTACGATTACGTTGGTATCCCGCGGTAGAACTGCTTACACTACATTTGTTTTCAATCAGATAACAGGAATTTGTTATATCTGTATCGTTAGTGTACTTCTGCAAACTACGTAGCCTTGATAACAATCTATCCAAAGTAATAGGATTCCGACGACACCTCCATAGCGTAGGTACCCCACTGGGAGAAAACATATTAGAACAACCTTAACATAACCAAAAACTTATGAACGTAGATTCGGTTTTAATTGGACACTAGAATTTCATTAAATGGAAAGCGACAATGTAGATTATTATTTTCTTCATAGTCAGTAATAGAAGCTGTTTTGGAATACCGGTTTATAATGACATTAGGATTCCGCTGGTATTCGCTATAGAACTGCTTACACTACATTTGTTTTCAATCAGATAATAGGAATTTGTTATATCTGTATCGTTAGTGTACTTTTCTGCAAACTGCGTAGCCTTGATAACAATCTATCCAACGTAATAGGTTTACGACGAAACCTCCATAGCGTAGGCACTCCGTTGGAAAAAAACATATTAGAATAACCTTAACATAACCAAAGACTTATAAACGTAGATTAGGTTTTCTTGGACACTAGATTTTCCTTAAATGGGTATCGCCAATGTAGATTATTATTTTCTACATAGTCACGATTAGAAGCTGTTTTGGAATACAGGTTTATAATGACATTAGGATTCCGCTGGTATTCGCTGTAGAACTGCTTACACTACATTTGTTTTCAATCAGATAATAGGAATTTGTTATATCCGTATCGTTAGTGTACTTTTCTGCAAACTCCGTAGCCTTGATAACAATCTATCCAAAGTAATAGGTTTACGACGACACCTCCATAACGTAGGTACTCCGCTGGATGGAAACATATTAGATCCTCGTTAACATAACCTAAAACTTATGAACGTAGATTCGGTTTTAATTGGACACTAGAATTTCATTAAATGGAAAGCGTCAATGCAGATTATCATTTTTTACATAGCTAATATTAGAAGGTGTATCGGAATACAGGTTTATAACGACATTAGGTTTACGCTGGTATCCAGCGGTAGAACTGCGTACACTACATTTGTTTTCAATCAGATAATAGTAATTTCTTAAATCTGTATCGTCAGTGTACGTTTCTGCAAATTACGAAGCCTTGATAACAAGCTATCCAAAGTAATAGGTTTACGACGACACCTCCATAACGTAGGTACTCCGCTGGGAGAAAACAAATTAGAACAACCTTAACATAACCAAAAACTTTTAAACGTAGATTAGGTTTTCTTGGACACTAGATTTTCATTAAATGGGTATCGTCAATGTAGATTATTATTTTCTACATAGTCAGGATTAGAAGCTGTTTTGGAATACAGGTTTATAATGACATTAGGATTACGCTGGTATCCGCTGTAGAACTGCTTACACTACATTTATTTTCAATCAAATAATAGGAATTTGTTATATCCGTATCGTTAGTGTACTTTTCTGCAAACTCCGTAGCCTTGATAACAATCTATCCAAAGTAATAGGTTTACGACGACACCTCCATCGTAGGTACTCCGCTGGATGGAAACATATTAGATCCTCGTTAACATAACCTAAAACTTATGAACGTAGATTCGGTTTTAATTGGACACTAGAATTTCATTAAATGGAAAGCGTCAATGCAGATTATCATTTTTTACATAGCTAATATTAGAAGGTGTATCGGAATACAGGTTTATAACGACATTACGTTTACGCTGGTATCCAGCGGTAGAACTGCGTACACTACATTTGTTTTCAATCAGATAATAGTAATTTCTTAAATCTGTATCGTCAGTGTACGTTTCTGCAAATTACGAGGCCTTGATAACAAGCTATCCAAAGTAATAGGTTTACGACGTCACCTCCATAACGTAGGTACTCCGCTGGATGGAAACATATTAGATCCTCGTTAACATAACCTAAAACTTATGAACGGAGATTCGGTTTTAACTGGACACTAGAATTTCATTAAATGGAAAGCGTCAATGTAGATTATTATTTTCTTCATAGTCAGTAATAGAAGCTGTTTTGGAATACCGGTTTATAATAACATTAGGATTCCGCTGGTATTCGCTGTAGAACTGCGTACACTACATTTGTTTTCAATCAGATAATAGTAATTTCTTAAATCTGTATCGTCAGTGTACGTTTCTGCAAATTACGAGGCCTTGATAACAAGCTATCCAAAGTAATAGGTTTACGACGACACCTCCATAACGTAGGTACTCCGCTGGATGGAAACATATTAGATCCTCGTTAACATAACCTAAAACTTATGAACGGAGATTCGGTTTTAACTGGACACTAGAATTTCATTAAATGGAAAGCGTCAATGTAGATTATTATTTTCTTCATAGTCAGTAATAGAAGCTGTTTTGGAATACCGGTTTATAATAACATTAGGATTCCGCTGGTATCCAGCGGTAGAACTGCGTACACTACATTTGTTTTCAATCAGATAACAGGAATTTGTTATATCTGTATCGTTAGTGTACTTCTGCAAACTACGTAGCCTTGATAACAATCTATCCAAAGTAATAGGTTTCCGACTGCACCTCCATAGCGTAGGCACTCCGTTGGTAAAAAACATATTAGAACAACCTTAACATAACCAAAGACTTATAAACGTAGATTAGGTATTCTTGGACACTAGATTTTCATTAAATGGGTATCGTCAATGTAGATTATTATTTTCTACATAGTCAGGATTAGAAGCTGTTTTGGAATACAGGTTTATAATGACATTAGGATTACGCTGGTATCCGCTGTAGAACTGCTTACACTACATTTCTTTTCAATCAGATAATAGGAATTTGTTATATCTGTATCGTTAGTGTACTTTTCTGCAAACTCCGTAGCCTTGATAACAATCTATCCAAAGTAATAGGTTTACGACGACACCTCCATCGTAGGTATCCCGCTGGGCGAAAACATATTAGATCCTCGTTAACATAACCAAAAACTTATGAACGTAGATTCGGTTTTAATTGGACACTAGAATTTCATTAAATGGAAAGCGTCAATGTAGATTATTATTTTCTTCATAGTCAGGAATAGAAGCTGTTTTGGAATACCGGTTTATAATGACATTAGGATTCCGCTGGTATTCGCTGTAGAACTGCTTACACTACATTTGTTTTCAATCAGATAATAGTAATTTCTTAAATCTGTATCGTCAGTGTACATTTCTGCAAACTACGAGACCTTGATAACAAGCTATCCAAAGTAATAGGTTTACGACGACACCTCCATAACGTAGGTACTCCGCTGGGAGAAAACATATTAGAACAACCTTAACATAACCAAAAACTTTTAAACGTAGATTCGGTTTAGATTGGACACTAGAATTTCATTAAATGGAAAGCGTCAATGCAGATTATCATTTTTTACATAGCTAATATTAGAAGGTGTATCGGAATACAGGTTTATAACGACATTACGTTTACGCTGGTATCCAGCGGTAGAACTGCGTACACTACATTTGTTTTCAATCAGATAATAGTAATTTCTTAAATCTGTATCGTCAGTGTACGTTTCTGCAAATTACGAGGCCTTGATAACAAGCTATCCAAAGTAATAGGTTTACGACGACACCTCCATAACGTAGGTACTCCGCTGGGAGAAAACATATTAGAACAACCTTAACATAACCAAAAACTTTTAAACGTAGATTCGGTTTTAATTGGACACTAGAATTTCATTAAATGGAAAGCGACAATGTAGATTATTATTTTCTTCATAGTCAGTAATAGAAGATGTTTTGGAATACCGGTGTATAATGACATTAGGATTCCGCTGATATTCGCTATAGAACTGCTTACACTACATTTGTTTTAAATCAGATAATAGGAATTTGTTATATCTGTATCGTTAGTGTACTTTTCTGCAAACTCCGTAGCCTTGATAACAAGCTATCCAAAGTAATAGGTTTACGACGACACCTCCATAACGTAGGTACTCCGCTGGATGGAAACATATTAGATCCTCGTTAACATAAACTAAAACTTATGAACGTAGATTCGGTTTTAATTGGACACTAGAATTTCATTAAATGGAAAGCGTCAATGTAGATTATTATTTTCTTCATAGTCAGTAATAGAAGCTGTTTTGGAATACCGGTTTATAATGTCATTAGGATTCCGCTGGTATTCGCTGTAGAACTGCGTACACTACATTTGTTTTCAATCAGATAACAGGAATTTGTTATATCTGTATCGTTAGTGTACTTCTGCAAACTACGTAGCCTTGATAACAATCTATCCAAAGTAATAGGTTTCCGACTGCACCTCCATAGCGTAGGCACTCCGTTGGTAAAAAACATATTAGAACAACCTTAACATAACCAAAGACTTATAAACGTAGATTAGGTATTCTTGGACACTAGATTTTCATTAAATGGGTATCGTCAATGTAGATTATTATTTTCTACATAGTCAGGATTAGAAGCTGTTTTGGAATACAGGTTTATAATGACATTAGGATTACGCTGGTATCCGCTGTAGAACTGCTTACACTACATTTCTTTTCAATCAGATAATAGGAATTTGTTATATCTGTATCGTTAGTGTACTTTTCTGCAAACTCCGTAGCCTTGATAACAATCTATCCAAAGTAATAGGTTTACGACGACACCTCCATAACGTAGGTACTCCGCTGGATGGAAACATATTAGATCCTCGTTAACATAACCTAAAACTTATGAACGGAGATTCGGTTTTAACTGGACACTAGAATTTCATTAAATGGAAAGCGTCAATGTAGATTATTATTTTCTTCATAGTCAGTAATAGAAGCTGTTTTGGAATACCGGTTTATAATAACATTAGGATTCCGCTGGTATTCGCTGTAGAACTGCGTACGATACATTTGTTTTCAATCAGATAATAGTAATTTCTTAAATCTGTATCGTCAGTGTACGTTTCTGCAAATTACGAGGCCTTGATAACAAGCTATCCAAAGTAATAGGTTTACGACGACACCTCCATAACGTAGGTACTCCGCTGGGAGAAAACATATTAGAACAACCTTAACATAACCAAAAACTTTTAAACGTAGATTCGGTTTAGATTGGACACTAGAATTTCATTAAATGGAAAGCGTCAATGTAGATTATCATTTTTTACATAGCCAATATTAGAAGGTGTCTCGGAATACAGGTTTATAACGACATTACGTTTACGCTGGTATCCAGCGGTAGAACTGCGTACACTACATTTGTTTTCAATCAGATAACAGGAATTTGTTATATCTGTATCGTTAGTGTACTTCTGCAAACTTCGTAGCCTTGATAACAATCTATCCAAAGTAATAGGTTTCCGACTGCACCTCCATAGCGTAGGCACTCCGTTGGTAAAAAACATATTAGAACAACCTTAACATAACCAAAGACTTATAAACGTAGATTAGGTATTCTTGGACACTAGATTTTCATTAAATGGGTATCGTCAATGTAGATTATTATTTTCTACATAGTCAGGATTAGAAGCTGTTTTGGAATACAGGTTTATAATGACATTAGGATTACGCTGGTATCCGCTGTAGAACTGCTTACACTACATTTCTTTTCAATCAGATAATAGGAATTTGTTATATCTGTATCGTTAGTGTACTTTTCTGCAAACTCCGTAGCCTTGATAACAATCTATCCAAAGTAATAGGTTTACGACGACACCTCCATCGTAGGTATCCCGCTGGGCGAAAACATATTAGATCCTCGTTAACATAACCATAAACTTATGAACGTAGATTCGGTTTTAATTGGACACTAGAATTTCATTAAATGGAAAGCGTCAATGTAGATTATTATTTTCTTCATAGTCAGTAATAGAAGCTGTTTTGGAATACCGGTTTATAATGACATTAGGATTCCGCTGGTATTCGCTGTAGAACTGCTTACACTACATTTGTTTTCAATCAGATAATAGTAATTTCTTAAATCTGTATCGTCAGTGTACATTTCTGCAAACTACGAGACCTTGATAACAAGCTATCCAAAGTAATAGGTTTACGACGACACCTCCATAACGTAGGTACTCCGCTGGGAGAAAACATATTAGAACAACCTTAACATAACCAAAAACTTTTAAACGTAGATTCGGTTTAGATTGGACACTAGAATTTCATTAAATGGAAAGCGTCAATGTAGATTATCATTTTTTACATAGCCAATATTAGAAGGTGTCTCGGAATACAGGTTTATAACGACATTACGTTTACGCTGGTATCCAGCGGTAGAACTGCGTACACTACATTTGTTTTCAATCAGATAACAGGAATTTGTTATATCTGTATTGTTAGTGTACTTTTCTGCAAACTCCGTAGCCTTGATAACAATCTATCCAAAGTAATAGGTTTACGACGACACCTCCATCGTAGGTATCCCGCTGGGCGAAAACATATTAGATCCTCGTTAACATAACCAAAAACTTATGAACGTAGATTCGGTTTTAATTGGACACTAGAATTTCATTAAATGGAAAGCGTCAATGTAGATTATTATTTTCTTCATAGTCAGTAATAGAAGCTGTTTTGGAATACCGGTTTATAATGACATTAGGATTCCGCTGGTATTCGCTGTAGAACTGCTTACACTACATTTGTTTTCAATCAGATAATAGTAATTTCTTAAATCTGTATCGTCAGTGTACATTTCTGCAAACTACGAGACCTTGATAACAAGCTATCCAAAGTAATAGGTTTACGACGACACCTCCATAACGTAGGTACTCCGCTGGGAGAAAACATATTAGAACAACCTTAACATAACCAAAAACTTTTAAACGTAGATTCGGTTTAGATTGGACACTAGAATTTCATTAAATGGAAAGCGTCAATGCAGATTATCATTTTTTACATAGCTAATATTAGAAGGTGTATCGGAATACAGGTTTATAACGACATTACGTTTACGCTGGTATCCAGCGGTAGAACTGCGTACACTACATTTGTTTTCAATCAGATAATAGTAATTTCTTAAATCTGTATCGTCAGTGTACGTTTCTGCAAATTACGAGGCCTTGATAACAAGCTATCCAAAGTAATAGGTTTACGACGACACCTCCATAACGTAGGTACTCTGCTGGGAGAAAACATATTAGAACAACCTTAACATAACCAAAAACTTTTAAACGTAGATTCGGTTTTAATTGGACACTAGAATTTCATTAAATGGAAAGCGACAATGTAGATTATTATTTTCTTCATAGTCAGTAATAGAAGATGTTTTGGAATACCGGTGTATAATGACATTAGGATTCCGCTGATATTCGCTATAGAACTGCTTACACTAGATTTGTTTTCAATCAGATAATAGGAATTTGTTATATCTGTATCGTTAGTGTACTTTTCTGCAAACTCCGTAGCCTTGATAACAAGCTATCCAAAGTAATAGGTTTACGACGACACCTCCATAACGTAGGTACTCCGCTGGATGGAAACATATTAGATCCTCGTTAACATAACCTAAAACTTATGAACGTAGATTCGGTTTTAATTGGACACTAGAATTTCATTAAATGGAAAGCGTCAATGTAGATTATTATTTTCTTCATAGTCAGTAATAGAAGCTGTTTTGGAATACCGGTTTATAATGACATTAGGATTCCGCTGGTATTCGCTGTAGAACTGCTTACACTACATTTGTTTTCAATCAGATAATAGTAATTTCTTAAATCTGTATCGTCAGTGTACATTTCTGCAAACTACGAGACCTTGATAACAAGCTATCCAAAGTAATAGGTTTACGACGACACCTCCATAACGTAGGTACTCCGCTGGGAGAAAACATATTAGAACAACCTTAACATAACCAAAAACTTTTAAACGTAGATTCGGTTTAGATTGGACACTAGAATTTCATTAAATGGAAAGCGTCAATGTAGATTATCATTTTTTACATAGCCAATATTAGAAGGTGTCTCGGAATACAGGTTTATAACGACATTACGTTTACGCTGGTATCCAGCGGTAGATCTGCGTACACTACATTTGTTTTCAATCAGATAATAGTAATTTCTTAAATCTGTATCGTCAGTGTACGTTTCTGCAAATTACGAGGCCTTGATAACAAGCTATCCAAAGTAATAGGTTTACGACGACACCTCCATAACGTAGGTACTCCGCTGGGAGAAAACATATTAGAACAACCTTAACATAACCAAAAACTTTTAAACGTAGATTCGGTTTTAATTGGACACTAGAATTTCATTAAATGGAAAGCGACAATGTAGATTATTATTTTCTTCATAGTCAGTAATAGAAGATGTTTTGGAATACCGGTGTATAATGACATTAGGATTCCGCTGATATTCGCTATAGAACTGCTTACACTACATTTGTTTTAAATCAGATAATAGGAATTTGTTATATCTGTATCGTTAGTGTACTTTTCTGCAAACTCCGTAGCCTTGATAACAAGCTATCCAAAGTAATAGGTTTACGACGACACCTCCATAACGTAGGTACTCCGCTGGATGGAAACATATTAGATCCTCGTTAACATAAACTAAAACTTATGAACGTAGATTCGGTTTTAATTGGACACTAGAATTTCATTAAATGGAAAGCGTCAATGTAGATTATTATTTTCTTCATAGTCAGTAATAGAAGCTGTTTTGGAATACCGGTTTATAATGTCATTAGGATTCCGCTGGTATTCGCTGTAGAACTGCGTACACTACATTTGTTTTCAATCAGATAACAGGAATTTGTTATATCTGTATCGTTAGTGTACTTCTGCAAACTACGTAGCCTTGATAACAATCTATCCAAAGTAATAGGTTTCCGACTGCACCTCCATAGCGTAGGCACTCCGTTGGTAAAAAACATATTAGAACAACCTTAACATAACCAAAGACTTATAAACGTAGATTAGGTATTCTTGGACACTAGATTTTCATTAAATGGGTATCGTCAATGTAGATTATTATTTTCTACATAGTCAGGATTAGAAGCTGTTTTGGAATACAGGTTTATAATGACATTAGGATTACGCTGGTATCCGCTGTAGAACTGCTTACACTACATTTCTTTTCAATCAGATAATAGGAATTTGTTATATCTGTATCGTTAGTGTACTTTTCTGCAAACTCCGTAGCCTTGATAACAATCTATCCAAAGTAATAGGTTTACGACGACACCTCCATAACGTAGGTACTCCGCTGGATGGAAACATATTAGATCCTCGTTAACATAACCTAAAACTTATGAACGGAGATTCGGTTTTAACTGGACACTAGAATTTCATTAAATGGAAAGCGTCAATGTAGATTATTATTTTCTTCATAGTCAGTAATAGAAGCTGTTTTGGAATACCGGTTTATAATAACATTAGGATTCCGCTGGTATTCGCTGTAGAACTGCGTACGATACATTTGTTTTCAATCAGATAATAGTAATTTCTTAAATCTGTATCGTCAGTGTACGTTTCTGCAAATTACGAGGCCTTGATAACAAGCTATCCAAAGTAATAGGTTTACGACGACACCTCCATAACGTAGGTACTCCGCTGGGAGAAAACATATTAGAACAACCTTAACATAACCAAAAACTTTTAAACGTAGATTCGGTTTAGATTGGACACTAGAATTTCATTAAATGGAAAGCGTCAATGTAGATTATCATTTTTTACATAGCCAATATTAGAAGGTGTCTCGGAATACAGGTTTATAACGACATTACGTTTACGCTGGTATCCAGCGGTAGAACTGCGTACACTACATTTGTTTTCAATCAGATAACAGGAATTTGTTATATCTGTATCGTTAGTGTACTTCTGCAAACTTCGTAGCCTTGATAACAATCTATCCAAAGTAATAGGTTTCCGACTGCACCTCCATAGCGTAGGCACTCCGTTGGTAAAAAACATATTAGAACAACCTTAACATAACCAAAGACTTATAAACGTAGATTAGGTATTCTTGGACACTAGATTTTCATTAAATGGGTATCGTCAATGTAGATTATTATTTTCTACATAGTCAGGATTAGAAGCTGTTTTGGAATACAGGTTTATAATGACATTAGGATTACGCTGGTATCCGCTGTAGAACTGCTTACACTACATTTCTTTTCAATCAGATAATAGGAATTTGTTATATCTGTATCGTTAGTGTACTTTTCTGCAAACTCCGTAGCCTTGATAACAATCTATCCAAAGTAATAGGTTTACGACGACACCTCCATCGTAGGTATCCCGCTGGGCGAAAACATATTAGATCCTCGTTAACATAACCAAAAACTTATGAACGTAGATTCGGTTTTAATTGGACACTAGAATTTCATTAAATGGAAAGCGTCAATGTAGATTATTATTTTCTTCATAGTCAGTAATAGAAGCTGTTTTGGAATACCGGTTTATAATGACATTAGGATTCCGCTGGTATTCGCTGTAGAACTGCTTACACTACATTTGTTTTCAATCAGATAATAGTAATTTCTTAAATCTGTATCGTCAGTGTACATTTCTGCAAACTACGAGACCTTGATAACAAGCTATCCAAAGTAATAGGTTTACGACGACACCTCCATAACGTAGGTACTCCGCTGGGAGAAAACATATTAGAACAACCTTAACATAACCAAAAACTTTTAAACGTAGATTCGGTTTAGATTGGACACTAGAATTTCATTAAATGGAAAGCGTCAATGTAGATTATCATTTTTTACATAGCCAATATTAGAAGGTGTCTCGGAATACAGGTTTATAACGACATTACGTTTACGCTGGTATCCAGCGGTAGAACTGCGTACACTACATTTGTTTTCAATCAGATAACAGGAATTTGTTATATCTGTATTGTTAGTGTACTTTTCTGCAAACTCCGTAGCCTTGATAACAATCTATCCAAAGTAATAGGTTTACGACGACACCTCCATCGTAGGTATCCCGCTGGGCGAAAACATATTAGATCCTCGTTAACATAACCAAAAACTTATGAACGTAGATTCGGTTTTAATTGGACACTAGAATTTCATTAAATGGAAAGCGTCAATGTAGATTATTATTTTCTTCATAGTCAGTAATAGAAGCTGTTTTGGAATACCGGTTTATAATGACATTAGGATTCCGCTGGTATTCGCTGTAGAACTGCTTACACTACATTTGTTTTCAATCAGATAATAGTAATTTCTTAAATCTGTATCGTCAGTGTACATTTCTGCAAACTACGAGACCTTGATAACAAGCTATCCAAAGTAATAGGTTTACGACGACACCTCCATAACGTAGTTACTCCGCTGGGAGAAAACATATTAGAACAACCTTAACATAACCAAAAACTTTTAAACGTAGATTCGGTTTAGATTGGACACTAGAATTTCATTAAATGGAAAGCGTCAATGTAGATTATCATTTTTTACATAGCCAATATTAGAAGGTGTCTCGGAATACAGGTTTATAACGACATTACGTTTACGCTGGTATCCAGCGGTAGAACTGCGTACACTACATTTGTTTTCAATCAGATAACAGGAATTTGTTATATCTGTATCGTTAGTGTACTTTTCTGCAAACTCCGTAGCCTTGATAACAATCTATCCAAAGTAATAGGTTTACGACGACACCTCCATCGTAGGTATCCCGCTGGGCGAAAACATATTAGATCCTCGTTAACATAACCAAAAACTTATGAACGTAGATTCGGTTTTAATTGGACACTAGAATTTCATTAAATGGAAAGCGTCAATGTAGATTATTATTTTCTTCATAGTCAGTAATAGAAGCTGTTTTGGAATACCGGTTTATAATGACATTAGGATTCCGCTGGTATTCGCTGTAGAACTGCTTACACTACATTTGTTTTCAATCAGATAATAGTAATTTCTTAAATCTGTATCGTCAGTGTACATTTCTGCAAACTACGAGACCTTGATAACAAGCTATCCAAAGTAATAGGTTTACGACGACACCTCCATAACGTAGGTACTCCGCTGGGAGAAAACATATTAGAACAACCTTAACATAACCAAAAACTTTTAAACGTAGATTCGGTTTAGATTGGACACTAGAATTTCATTAAATGGAAAGCGTCAATGCAGATTATCATTTTTTACATAGCTAATATTAGAAGGTGTATCGGAATACAGGTTTATAACGACATTACGTTTACGCTGGTATCCAGCGGTAGAACTGCGTACACTACATTTGTTTTCAATCAGATAATAGTAATTTCTTAAATCTGTATCGTCAGTGTACGTTTCTGCAAATTACGAGGCCTTGATAACAAGCTATCCAAAGTAATAGGTTTACGACGACACCTCCATAACGTAGGTACTCTGCTGGGAGAAAACATATTAGAACAACCTTAACATAACCAAAAACTTTTAAACGTAGATTCGGTTTTAATTGGACACTAGAATTTCATTAAATGGAAAGCGACAATGTAGATTATTATTTTCTTCATAGTCAGTAATAGAAGATGTTTTGGAATACCGGTGTATAATGACATTAGGATTCCGCTGATATTCGCTATAGAACTGCTTACACTAGATTTGTTTTCAATCAGATAATAGGAATTTGTTATATCTGTATCGTTAGTGTACTTTTCTGCAAACTCCGTAGCCTTGATAACAAGCTATCCAAAGTAATAGGTTTACGACGACACCTCCATAACGTAGGTACTCCGCTGGATGGAAACATATTAGATCCTCGTTAACATAACCTAAAACTTATGAACGTAGATTCGGTTTTAATTGGACACTAGAATTTCATTAAATGGAAAGCGTCAATGTGGATTATCATTTTTTACATAGCTAATATTAGAAGGTGTATCGGAATACAGGTTTATAACGACATTACGTTTACGCTGGTATCCAGCGGTAGATCTGCGTACACTACATTTGTTTTCAATCAGATAATAGTAATTTCTTAAATCTGTATCGTCAGTGTACGTTTCTGCAAATTACGAAGCCTTGATAACAAGCTATCCAAAGTAATAGGTTTACGACGACACCTCCATAACGTAGGTACTCCGCTGGGAGAAAACAAATTAGAACAACCTTAACATAACCAAAAACTTTTAAACGTAGATTAGGTTTTCTTGGACACTAGATTTTCATTAAATGGGTATCGTCAATGTAGATTATTATTTTCTACATAGTCAGGATTAGAAGCTGTTTTGGAATACAGGTTTATAATGACATTAGGATTACGCTGGTATCCGCTGTAGAACTGCTTACACTACATTTCTTTTCAATCAAATAATAGGAATTTGTTATATCCGTATCGTTAGTGTACTTTTCTGCAAACTCCGTAGCCTTGATAACAATCTATCCAAAGTAATAGGTTTACGACGACACCTCCATCGTAGGTATCCCGCTGGGCGAAAACATATTAGATCCTCGTTAACATAACCAACAACTTATGAACGTAGATTCGGTTTTAATTGGACACTAGAATTTCATTAAATGGAAAGCGTCAATGTAGATTATTATTTTCTTCATAGTCAGTAATAGAAGCTGTTTTGGAATACCGGTTTATAATGACATTAGGATTCCGCTGGTATTCGCTGTAGAACTGCTTACACTACATTTGTTTTCAATCAGATAATAGTAATTTCTTAAATCTGTATCGTCAGTGTACATTTCTGCAAACTACGAGACCTTGATAACAAGCTATCCAAAGTAATAGGTTTACGACGTCACCTCCATCGTAGGTACTCCGCTGGATGGAAACATATTAGATCCTCGTTAACATAACCTAAAACTTATGAACGGAGATTCGGTTTTAACTGGACACTAGAATTTCATTAAATGGAAAGCGTCAATGCAGATTATCATTTTTTACATAGCTAATATTAGAAGGTGTATCGGAATACAGGTTTATAACGACATTACGTTTACGCTGGTATCCAGTGGTAGAACTGCGTACACTACATTTGTTTTCAATCAGATAATAGTAATTTCTTAAATCTGTATCGTCAGTGTACGTTTCTGCAAATTACGAGGCCTTGATAACAAGCTATCCAAAGTAATAGGTTTACGACGTCACCTCCATAACGTAGGTACTCCGCTGGATGGAAACATATTAGATCCTCGTTAACATAACCTAAAACTTATGAACGGAGATTCGGTTTTAACTGGACACTAGAATTTCATTAAATGGAAAGCGTCAATGTAGATTATTATTTTCTTCATAGTCAGTAATAGAAGCTGTTTTGGAATACCGGTTTATAATAACATTAGGATTCCGCTGGTATTCGCTGTAGAACTGCGTACACTACATTTGTTTTCAATCAGATAATAGTAATTTCTTAAATCTGTATCGTCAGTGTACGTTTCTGCAAATTACGAGGCCTTGATAACAAGCTATCCAAAGTAATAGGTTTACGACGACACCTCCATAACGTAGGTACTCCGCTGGATGGAAACATATTAGATCCTCGTTAACATAACCTAAAACTTATGAACGGAGATTCGGTTTTAACTGGACACTAGAATTTCATTAAATGGAAAGCGTCAATGTAGATTATTATTTTCTTCATAGTCAGTAATAGAAGCTGTTTTGGAATACCGGTTTATAATAACATTAGGATTCCGCTGGTATCCAGCGGTAGAACTGCGTACACTACATTTGTTTTCAATCAGATAACAGGAATTTGTTATATCTGTATCGTTAGTGTACTTCTGCAAACTACGTAGCCTTGATAACAATCTATCCAAAGTAATAGGTTTCCGACTGCACCTCCATAGCGTAGGCACTCCGTTGGTAAAAAACATATTAGAACAACCTTAACATAACCAAAGACTTATAAACGTAGATTAGGTATTCTTGGACACTAGATTTTCATTAAATGGGTATCGTCAATGTAGATTATTATTTTCTACATAGTCAGGATTAGAAGCTGTTTTGGAATACAGGTTTATAATGACATTAGGATTACGCTGGTATCCGCTGTAGAACTGCTTACACTACATTTCTTTTCAATCAGATAATAGGAATTTGTTATATCTGTATCGTTAGTGTACTTTTCTGCAAACTCCGTAGCCTTGATAACAATCTATCCAAAGTAATAGGTTTACGACGACACCTCCATCGTAGGTATCCCGCTGGGCGAAAACATATTAGATCCTCGTTAACATAACCAAAAACTTATGAACGTAGATTCGGTTTTAATTGGACACTAGAATTTCATTAAATGGAAAGCGTCAATGTAGATTATTATTTTCTTCATAGTCAGTAATAGAAGCTGTTTTGGAATACCGGTTTATAATGACATTAGGATTCCGCTGGTATTCGCTGTAGAACTGCTTACACTACATTTGTTTTCAATCAGATAATAGTAATTTCTTAAATCTGTATCGTCAGTGTACATTTCTGCAAACTACGAGACCTTGATAACAAGCTATCCAAAGTAATAGGTTTACGACGACACCTCCATAACGTAGGTACTCCGCTGGGAGAAAACATATTAGAACAACATTAACATAACCAAAAACTTTTAAACGTAGATTCGGTTTAGATTGGACACTAGAATTTCATTAAATGGAAAGCGTCAATGTAGATTATCATTTTTTACATAGCCAATATTAGAAGGTGTCTCGGAATACAGGTTTATAACGACATTACGTTTACGCTGGTATCCAGCGGTAGAACTGCGTACACTACATTTGTTTTCAATCAGATAACAGGAATTTGTTATATCTGTATCGTTAGTGTACTTCTGCAAACTACGCAGCCTTGATAACAATCTATCCAAAGTAATAGGTTTCCGACTGCACCTCCATAGCGTAGGCACTCCGTTGGAAAAAAACATATTAGAACAACCTTAACATAACCAAAGACTTATAAACGTAGATTAGGTTTTCTTGGACACTAGATTTTCATTAAATGGGTATCGTCAATGTAGATTATTATTTTCTACATAGTCAGGATTAGAAGCTGTTTTGGAATACAGGTTTATAATGACATTAGGATTACGCTGGTATCCGCTGTAGAACTGCTTACACTACATTTCTTTTCAATCAGATAATAGGAATTTGTTATATCTGTATCGTTAGTGTACTTTTCTGCAAACTCCGTAGCCTTGATAACAATCTATCCAAAGTAAAAGGTTTACGACGACACCTCCATCGTAGGTACTCCGCTGGATGGAAACATATTAGATCCTCGTTAACATAACCTAAAACTTATGAACGTAGATTCGGTTTTAATTGGACACTAGAATTTCATTAAATGGAAAGCGTCAATGCAGATTATCATTTTTTACATAGCTAATATTAGAAGGTGTATCGGAATACAGGTTTATAACGACATTACGTTTACGCTGGTATCCAGCGGTAGAACTGCGTACACTACATTTGTTTTCAATCAGATAATAGTAATTTCTTAAATCTGTATCGTCAGTGTACGTTTCTGCAAATTACGAGGCCTTGATAACAAGCTATCCAAAGTAATAGGTTTACGACGACACCTCCATAACGTAGGTACTCTGCTGGGAGAAAACATATTAGAACAACCTTAACATAACCAAAAACTTTTAAACGTAGATTCGGTTTTAATTGGACACTAGAATTTCATTAAATGGAAGGCGACAATGTAGATTATTATTTTCTTCATAGTCAGTAATAGAAGATGTTTTGGAATACCGGTGTATAATGACATTAGGATTCCGCTGATATTCGCTATAGAACTGCTTACACTAGATTTGTTTTCAATCAGATAATAGGAATTTGTTATATCTGTATCGTTAGTGTACTTTTCTGCAAACTCCGTAGCCTTGATAACAAGCTATCCAAAGTAATAGGTTTACGACGACACCTCCATAACGTAGGTACTCCGCTGGATGGAAACATATTAGATCCTCGTTAACATAACCTAAAACTTATGAACGTAGATTCGGTTTTAATTGGACACTAGAATTTCATTAAATGGAAAGCGTCAATGTGGATTATCATTTTTTACATAGCTAATATTAGAAGGTGTATCGGAATACAGGTTTATAACGACATTACGTTTACGCTGGTATCCAGCGGTAGATCTGCGTACACTACATTTGTTTTCAATCAGATAATAGTAATTTCTTAAATCTGTATCGTCAGTGTACGTTTCTGCAAATTACAAAGCCTTGATAACAAGCTATCCAAAGTAATAGGTTTACGACGACACCTCCATAACGTAGGTACTCCGCTGGGAGAAAACAAATTAGAACAACCTTAACATAACCAAAAACTTTTAAACGTAGATTAGGTTTTCTTGGACACTAGATTTTCATTAAATGGGTATCGTCAATGTAGATTATTATTTTCTACATAGTCAGGATTAGAAGCTGTTTTGGAATACAGGTTTATAATGACATTAGGATTACGCTGGTATCCGCTGTAGAACTGCTTACACTACATTTCTTTTCAATCAAATAATAGGAATTTGTTATATCCGTATCGTTAGTGTACTTTTCTGCAAACTCCGTAGCCTTGATAACAATCTATCCAAAGTAATAGGTTTACGACGACACCTCCATCGTAGGTATCCCGCTGGGCGAAAACATATTAGATCCTCGTTAACATAACCAACAACTTATGAACGTAGATTCGGTTTTAATTGGACACTAGAATTTCATTAAATGGAAAGCGTCAATGTAGATTATTATTTTCTTCATAGTCAGTAATAGAAGCTGTTTTGGAATACCGGTTTATAATGACATTAGGATTCCGCTGGTATTCGCTGTAGAACTGCTTACACTACATTTGTTTTCAATCAGATAATAGTAATTTCTTAAATCTGTATCGTCAGTGTACATTTCTGCAAACTACGAGACCTTGATAACAAGCTATCCAAAGTAATAGGTTTACGACGTCACCTCCATAACGTAGGTACTCCGCTGGATGGAAACATATTAGATCCTCGTTAACATAACCTAAAACTTATGAACGGAGATTCGGTTTTAACTGGACACTAGAATTTCATTAAATGGAAAGCGTCAATGTAGATTATTATTTTCTTCATAGTCAGTAATAGAAGCTGTTTTGGAATACCGGTTTATAATGACATTAGGATTCCGCTGGTATTCGCTGTAGAACTGCTTACACTAGATTTGTTTTCAATCAGATAATAGGAATTTGTTATATCTGTATCGTTAGTGTACTTTTCTGCAAACTCCGTAGCCTTGATAACAAGCTATCCAAAGTAATAGGTTTACGACGACACCTCCATAACGTAGGTACTCCGCTGGATGGAAACATATTAGATCCTCGTTAACATAACCTAAAACTTATGAACGTAGATTCGGTTTTAATTGGACACTAGAATTTCATTAAATGGAAAGCGTCAATGTAGATTATCATTTTTTACATAGCCAATATTAGAAGGTGTCTCGGAATACAGGTTTATAACGACATTACGTTTACGCTGGTATCCAGCGGTAGAACTGCGTACACTACATTTGTTTTCAATCAGATAACAGGAATTTGTTATATCTGTATCGTTAGTGTACTTCTGCAAACTACGTAGCCTTGATAACAATCTATCCAAAGTAATAGGTTTCCGACTGCACCTCCATAGCGTAGGCACTCCGTTGGTAAAAAACATATTAGAACAACCTTAACATAACCAAAGACTTATAAACGTAGATTAGGTATTCTTGGACACTAGATTTTCATTAAATGGGTATCGTCAATGTAGATTATTATTTTCTACATAGTCAGGATTAGAAGCTGTTTTGGAATACAGGTTTATAATGACATTAGGATTACGCTGGTATCCGCTGTAGAACTGCTTACACTACATTTCTTTTCAATCAGATAATAGGAATTTGTTATATCTGTATCGTTAGTGTACTTTTCTGCAAACTCCGTAGCCTTGATAACAATCTATCCAAAGTAATAGGTTTACGACGACACCTCCATCGTAGGTATCCCGCTGGGCGAAAACATATTAGATCCTCGTTAACATAACCAAAAACTTATGAACGTAGATTCGGTTTTAATTGGACACTAGAATTTCATTAAATGGAAAGCGTCAATGTAGATTATTATTTTCTTCATAGTCAGTAATAGAAGCTGTTTTGGAATACCGGTTTATAATGACATTAGGATTCCGCTGGTATTCGCTGTAGAACTGCTTACACTACATTTGTTTTCAATCAGATAATAGTAATTTCTTAAATCTGTATCGTCAGTGTACATTTCTGCAAACTACGAGACCTTGATAACAAGCTATCCAAAGTAATAGGTTTACGACGACACCTCCATAACGTAGGTACTCCGCTGGGAGAAAACATATTAGAACAACCTTAACATAACCAAAAACTTTTAAACGTAGATTCGGTTTAGATTGGACACTAGAATTTCATTAAATGGAAAGCGTCAATGTAGATTATCATTTTTTACATAGCCAATATTAGAAGGTGTCTCGGAATACAGGTTTATAACGACATTACGTTTACGCTGGTATCCAGCGGTAGAACTGCGTACACTACATTTGTTTTCAATCAGATAACAGGAATTTGTTATATCTGTATCGTTAGTGTACTTCTGCAAACTACGTAGCCTTGATAACAATCTATCCAAAGTAATAGGTTTCCGACTGCACCTCCATAGCGTAGGCACTCCGTTGGAAAAAAACATATTAGAACAACCTTAACATAACCAAAGACTTATAAACGTAGATTAGGTTTTCTTGGACACTAGATTTTCATTAAATGGGTATCGTCAATGTAGATTATTATTTTCTACATAGTCAGGATTAGAAGCTGTTTTGGAATACAGGTTTATAATGACATTAGGATTACGCTGGTATCCGCTGTAGAACTGCTTACACTACATTTCTTTTCAATCAGATAATAGGAATTTGTTATATCTGTATCGTTAGTGTACTTTTCTGCAAACTCCGTAGCCTTGATAACAATCTATCCAAAGTAAAAGGTTTACGACGACACCTCCATCGTAGGTACTCCGCTGGATGGAAACATATTAGATCCTCGTTAACATAACCTAAAACTTATGAACGTAGATTCGGTTTTAATTGGACACTAGAATTTCATTAAATGGAAAGCGTCAATGCAGATTATCATTTTTTACATAGCTAATATTAGAAGGTGTATCGGAATACAGGTTTATAACGGCATTACGTTTACGCTGGTATCCAGCGGTAGAACTGCGTACACTACATTTGTTTTCAATCAGATAATAGTAATTTCTTAAATCTGTATCGTCAGTGTACATTTCTGCAAATTACGAGGCCTTGATAACAAGCTATCCAAAGTAATAGGTTTACGACGACACCTTCATAACGTAGGTACTCCGCTGGGAGAAAACATATTAGAACAACCTTAACATAACCAAAAACTTTTAAACGTAGATTCGGTTTTCTTGGACACTAGATTTTCATTAAATGGGTATCGTCAATGTAGATTATTATTTTCTACATAGTCAGTAATAGAAGATGTTTTGGAATACCGGTGTATAATGACATTAGGATTCCGCTGATATTCGCTATAGAACTGCTTACACTAGATTTGTTTTCAATCAGATAATAGGAATTTGTTATATCTGTATCGTTAGTGTACTTTTCTGCAAACTCCGTAGCCTTGATAACAAGCTATCCAAAGTAATAGGTTTACGACGACACCTCCATAACGTAGGTACTCCGCTGGATGGAAACATATTAGATCCTCGTTAACATAACCTAAAACTTATGAAGGTAGATTCGGTTTTAATTGGACACTAGAATTTCATTACATGGAAAGCGTCAATGCAGATTATCATTTTTTACATAGTCAGTATTAGAAGGTGTCTCGGAATACCGGTTTATAACGATATTACGTTTACGCTGGTATCCAGCGGTAGAACTGCGTACACTACATTTGTTTTTAATCAGATAATAGTAATTTCTTAAATCTGTATCGTCAGTGTACGTTTCTGCAAATTACGAGGCCTTGATAACAAGCTATCCAAAGTAATAGGTTTACGCCGACACCTCCATCCTAGGTACCCCGCTGGGAGAAAACATATTAGATCCTCGTTAACATAACCAAAAACTTATGAACGAAGATTCGGTTTTAATTGGACACTAGAATTTCATTAAATGGAAAGCGTCAATGTAGATTATTATTTTCTACATAGTCAGGATTGGAAGCTGTTTTGGAATACAGGTTTATAACGACATTTTGATTACGATGGTGTCCCGCTGTAGAACATAGAACATCTATCCAACGTAATAGGTTTACAACTTCACCTGCATACCGTAGGTACTCCGCTGGATGGAAACATATTAGAACAACCTAACATAACCAAAAACTTTTAAACGTAGATTCGGTTTTAATTGGACACTGGAATTTCATTAAATGGGTATCGTCAATGCAGATTATTATTTTCTACATAGTCAGTATTAAAAGCTGTTTTGGAATACAGGTTTATAACGACATTACGATTACGTTGGTATCCCGTGGTAGAACTACTTACACTACATTTGTTTTCAATCAGATAATAGGAATTTGTTACATCTGTGTCGTCAGTGTACTTTTCTGCAAACTACGTAGCCTTCATAACAATCTATCCAACGTAATAGGTTTACAACTTCACCTGCATACCGTAGGTACTCCGCTGGATGGAAACATATTAGAACAACCTTAACATAACCAAAAGCTTTTAAACGTAGATTCGGTTTTAATTGGACACTAGAATTTCATTAAATGGAAAGCGTCAATGTAGATTATCATTTTTTACATAGCTAATATTAGAAGGTGTATCGGAATACAGGTTTATAACGGCATTACGTTTACGCTGGTATCCAGCGGTAGAACTGCGTACACTACATTTGTTTTCAATCAGATAATAGTAATTTCTTAAATCTGTATCGTCAGTGTACATTTCTGCAAATTACGAGGCCTTGATAACAAGCTATCCAAAGTAATAGGTTTACGACGACACCTTCATAACGTAGGTACTCCGCTGGGAGAAAACATATTAGAACAACCTTAACATAACCAAAAACTTTTAAACGTAGATTCGGTTTTCTTGGACACTAGATTTTCATTAAATGGGTATCGTCAATGTAGATTATTATTTTCTACATAGTCAGGATTAGAAGCTGTTTTGGAATACAGGTTTATAATGACATTAGGATTACGCTGGTATCCGCTGTAGAACTGCTTACACTACATTTCTTTTCAATCAAATAATAGGAATTTGTTATATCCGTATCGTTAGTGTACTTTTCTGCAAACTCCGTAGCCTTGATAACAATCTATCCAAAGTAATAGGTTTACGACGACACCTCCATCGTAGGTATCCCGCTGGGCGAAAACATATTAGATCCTCGTTAACATAACCAACAACTTATGAACGTAGATTCGGTTTTAATTGGACACTAGAATTTCATTAAATGGAAAGCGTCAATGTAGATTATTATTTTCTTCATAGTCAGTAATAGAAGCTGTTTTGGAATACCGGTTTATAATGACATTAGGATTCCGCTGGTATTCGCTGTAGAACTGCTTACACTACATTTGTTTTCAATCAGATAATAGTAATTTCTTAAATCTGTATCGTCAGTGTACATTTCTGCAAACTACGAGACCTTGATAACAAGCTATCCAAAGTAATAGGTTTACGACGTCACCTCCATAACGTAGGTACTCCGCTGGATGGAAACATATTAGATCCTCGTTAACATAACCTAAAACTTATGAACGGAGATTCGGTTTTAACTGGACACTAGAATTTCATTAAATGGAAAGCGTCAATGTAGATTATTATTTTCTTCATAGTCAGTAATAGAAGCTGTTTTGGAATACCGGTTTATAATGACATTAGGATTCCGCTGGTATTCGCTGTAGAACTGCTTACACTAGATTTGTTTTCAATCAGATAATAGGAATTTGTTATATCTGTATCGTTAGTGTACTTTTCTGCAAACTCCGTAGCCTTGATAACAAGCTATCCAAAGTAATAGGTTTACGACGACACCTCCATAACGTAGGTACTCCGCTGGATGGAAACATATTAGATCCTCGTTAACATAACCTAAAACTTATGAACGTAGATTCGGTTTTAATTGGACACTAGAATTTCATTAAATGGAAAGCGTCAATGTAGATTATCATTTTTTACATAGCCAATATTAGAAGGTGTCTCGGAATACAGGTTTATAACGACATTACGTTTACGCTGGTATCCAGCGGTAGAACTGCGTACACTACATTTGTTTTCAATCAGATAACAGGAATTTGTTATATCTGTATCGTTAGTGTACTTCTGCAAACTACGTAGCCTTGATAACAATCTATCCAAAGTAATAGGTTTCCGACTGCACCTCCATAGCGTAGGCACTCCGTTGGTAAAAAACATATTAGAACAACCTTAACATAACCAAAGACTTATAAACGTAGATTAGGTATTCTTGGACACTAGATTTTCATTAAATGGGTATCGTCAATGTAGATTATTATTTTCTACATAGTCAGGATTAGAAGCTGTTTTGGAATACAGGTTTATAATGACATTAGGATTACGCTGGTATCCGCTGTAGAACTGCTTACACTACATTTCTTTTCAATCAGATAATAGGAATTTGTTATATCTGTATCGTTAGTGTACTTTTCTGCAAACTCCGTAGCCTTGATAACAATCTATCCAAAGTAATAGGTTTACGACGACACCTCCATCGTAGGTATCCCGCTGGGCGAAAACATATTAGATCCTCGTTAACATAACCAAAAACTTATGAACGTAGATTCGGTTTTAATTGGACACTAGAATTTCATTAAATGGAAAGCGTCAATGTAGATTATTATTTTCTTCATAGTCAGTAATAGAAGCTGTTTTGGAATACCGGTTTATAATGACATTAGGATTCCGCTGGTATTCGCTGTAGAACTGCTTACACTACATTTGTTTTCAATCAGATAATAGTAATTTCTTAAATCTGTATCGTCAGTGTACATTTCTGCAAACTACGAGACCTTGATAACAAGCTATCCAAAGTAATAGGTTTACGACGACACCTCCATAACGTAGGTACTCCGCTGGGAGAAAACATATTAGAACAACCTTAACATAACCAAAAACTTTTAAACGTAGATTCGGTTTAGATTGGACACTAGAATTTCATTAAATGGAAAGCGTCAATGTAGATTATCATTTTTTACATAGCCAATATTAGAAGGTGTCTCGGAATACAGGTTTATAACGACATTACGTTTACGCTGGTATCCAGCGGTAGAACTGCGTACACTACATTTGTTTTCAATCAGATAACAGGAATTTGTTATATCTGTATCGTTAGTGTACTTCTGCAAACTACGTAGCCTTGATAACAATCTATCCAAAGTAATAGGTTTCCGACTGCACCTCCATAGCGTAGGCACTCCGTTGGAAAAAAACATATTAGAACAACCTTAACATAACCAAAGACTTATAAACGTAGATTAGGTTTTCTTGGACACTAGATTTTCATTAAATGGGTATCGTCAATGTAGATTATTATTTTCTACATAGTCAGGATTAGAAGCTGTTTTGGAATACAGGTTTATAATGACATTAGGATTACGCTGGTATCCGCTGTAGAACTGCTTACACTACATTTCTTTTCAATCAGATAATAGGAATTTGTTATATCTGTATCGTTAGTGTACTTTTCTGCAAACTCCGTAGCCTTGATAACAATCTATCCAAAGTAAAAGGTTTACGACGACACCTCCATCGTAGGTACTCCGCTGGATGGAAACATATTAGATCCTCGTTAACATAACCTAAAACTTATGAACGTAGATTCGGTTTTAATTGGACACTAGAATTTCATTAAATGGAAAGCGTCAATGCAGATTATCATTTTTTACATAGCTAATATTAGAAGGTGTATCGGAATACAGGTTTATAACGGCATTACGTTTACGCTGGTATCCAGCGGTAGAACTGCGTACACTACATTTGTTTTCAATCAGATAATAGTAATTTCTTAAATCTGTATCGTCAGTGTACATTTCTGCAAATTACGAGGCCTTGATAACAAGCTATCCAAAGTAATAGGTTTACGACGACACCTTCATAACGTAGGTACTCCGCTGGGAGAAAACATATTAGAACAACCTTAACATAACCAAAAACTTTTAAACGTAGATTCGGTTTTCTTGGACACTAGATTTTCATTAAATGGGTATCGTCAATGTAGATTATTATTTTCTACATAGTCAGTAATAGAAGATGTTTTGGAATACCGGTGTATAATGACATTAGGATTCCGCTGATATTCGCTATAGAACTGCTTACACTAGATTTGTTTTCAATCAGATAATAGGAATTTGTTATATCTGTATCGTTAGTGTACTTTTCTGCAAACTCCGTAGCCTTGATAACAAGCTATCCAAAGTAATAGGTTTACGACGACACCTCCATAACGTAGGTACTCCGCTGGATGGAAACATATTAGATCCTCGTTAACATAACCTAAAACTTATGAAGGTAGATTCGGTTTTAATTGGACACTAGAATTTCATTACATGGAAAGCGTCAATGCAGATTATCATTTTTTACATAGTCAGTATTAGAAGGTGTCTCGGAATACCGGTTTATAACGATATTACGTTTACGCTGGTATCCAGCGGTAGAACTGCGTACACTACATTTGTTTTTAATCAGATAATAGTAATTTCTTAAATCTGTATCGTCAGTGTACGTTTCTGCAAATTACGAGGCCTTGATAACAAGCTATCCAAAGTAATAGGTTTACGCCGACACCTCCATCCTAGGTACCCCGCTGGGAGAAAACATATTAGATCCTCGTTAACATAACCAAAAACTTATGAACGAAGATTCGGTTTTAATTGGACACTAGAATTTCATTAAATGGAAAGCGTCAATGTAGATTATTATTTTCTACATAGTCAGGATTGGAAGCTGTTTTGGAATACAGGTTTATAACGACATTTTGATTACGATGGTGTCCCGCTGTAGAACATAGAACATCTATCCAACGTAATAGGTTTACAACTTCACCTGCATACCGTAGGTACTCCGCTGGATGGAAACATATTAGAACAACCTAACATAACCAAAAACTTTTAAACGTAGATTCGGTTTTAATTGGACACTGGAATTTCATTAAATGGGTATCGTCAATGCAGATTATTATTTTCTACATAGTCAGTATTAAAAGCTGTTTTGGAATACAGGTTTATAACGACATTACGATTACGTTGGTATCCCGTGGTAGAACTACTTACACTACATTTGTTTTCAATCAGATAATAGGAATTTGTTACATCTGTGTCGTCAGTGTACTTTTCTGCAAACTACGTAGCCTTCATAACAATCTATCCAACGTAATAGGTTTACAACTTCACCTGCATACCGTAGGTACTCCGCTGGATGGAAACATATTAGAACAACCTTAACATAACCAAAAGCTTTTAAACGTAGATTCGGTTTTAATTGGACACTAGAATTTCATTAAATGGAAAGCGTCAATGTAGATTATCATTTTTCTACATAGTCAGGATTAGAAGCTGTTTTGGAATACAGGTTTATAATGACATTTTTTTTTTTTTTTTTTTTTTTTTTTTTTTTTTTTTTTTTTTTTTTTTTTTTTTTTACATTAGGATTACGCTGGTATCCGCTGTAGAACTGCTTACACTACATTTCTTTTCAATCAGATAATAGGACTTTGTTATATCTGTATCGTTAGTGTACTTTTCTGCAAACTCCGTAGCCTTGATAACAATCTATCCAAAGTAATAGGTTTACGACGACACCTCCATCGTAGGTACTCCGCTGGATGGAAACATATTAGATCCTCGTTAACATAACCTAAAACTTATGAACGTAGATTCGGTTTTAATTGGACACTAGAATTTCATTAAATGGAAAGCGTCAATGCAGATTATCATTTTTTACATAGCTAATATTAGAAGGTGTATCGGAATACAGGTTTATAACGACATTACGTTTACGCTGGTATCCAGCGGTAGAACTGCGTACACTACATTTGTTTTCAATCAGATAATAGTAATTTCTTAAATCTGTATCGTCAGTGTACGTTTCTGCAAATTACGAGGCCTTGATAACAAGCTATCCAAAGTAATAGGTTTACGACGACACCTCCATAACGTAGGTACTCCGCTGGGAGAAAACATATTAGAACAACCTTAACATAACCAAAAACTTTTAAACGTAGATTCGGTTTTAATTGGACACTAGAATTTCATTAAATGGAAAGCGACAATGTAGATTATTATTTTCTTCATATTCAGTAATAGAAGATGTTTTGGAATACCGGTGTATAATGACATTAGGATTCCGCTGATATTCGCTATAGAACTGCTTACACTAGATTTGTTTTCAATCAGATAATAGGAATTTGTTATATCTGTATCGTTAGTGTACTTTTCTGCAAACTTCGTAGCCTTGATAACAAGCTATCCAAAGTAATAGGTTTACGACGACACCTCCATAACGTAGGTACTCCGCTGGGAGAAAACATATTAGAACAACCTTTACATAACCAAAAACTTTTAAACGTAGATTCGGTTTTAATTGGACACTAGAATTTCATTAAATGGAAAGCGTCAATGTAGATTATCATTTTTTACATAGTCAGTATTAGAACCTGTCTCGGAATACAGGTTTATAACGACATTACGCTTACGCTGGTATCCAGCGGTAGAACTGCTTACACTACATTTGTTTTCAATGAGATAATAGGAATTTCTTAAATCTGTATCGTCAGTGTACATTTCTGCAAACAGCGTAGCCTTGATAACAATCTATCCAACGTAGTAGGTTTACAACTTCACCTGCATAAAGTTGGTACTCCGCTGGATGGAAACATATTAGAACAACCTTAACATAACCAAAAACTTTTAAACGTAGATTCGGTTTTAATTGGACACTAGAATTTCATTAAATGTAAAGCTTCAATGTAGATTATTATTTTCTACATAGTCAGTATTAAAAGCTGTTTTGGAATACAGGTTTATAACGACATTACGATTACGTTGGTATCCCGTGGTAGAACTACTTACACTACATTTGTTTTCAATCAGATAATAGGAATTTGTTACATCCTTGTCGTCAGTGTACTTTTCTGCAAACTGCGTAGCCTTGATAACAATCTATCCAAAGTAATAGGTTTACGACGACACCTCCGTCGTAGGTACCCCGCTGGGAGAAAACATATTAGAATAACCTTAACATAACCAAAAACTTTTAAACGTAGATTCGGTTTTAATTGGACACTAGAATTTCATTAAATGGAAAGCGTCAATGTAGATTATTATGTTCTACATAGCTAATATTAGAAGGTGTCTCGGAATACAGCGTTATAACGACATTACCTTTACGTTGGTATCCCGCGGTAGAACTACTTACACTACGTTTGTTTTCAATGAGATAATAGGAATTTGTTATATCTCTATCGTCAGTGTACTTTTCTGCAAACAGCGTAGCCTTGATAACAATCTATCCAACGTAATAGGTTTACAACTTCACCTGCATAACGTAGGTACTCCGCTGGATGGAAACATATTAGAACAACCTTAACATAACCAAAGACTTATAAACGTAGATTCAGTTTTAATTGGACACTGGAATTTCATTAAATGGGTATCGTCAATGTAGATTATTATTTTCCACATAGTCAGTATTAGAACCTGTCTCGGAATACAGGTTTATAACGACATTACGCTTACGCTGGTATCCCGCGGTAGAACTACTTACACTACATTTGTTTTCAATCAGATAATAGGCATTTGTTATATCTGTATCGTTAGTGTACTTTTCTGCAAACTGCGTAGCCTTGATAACAAGCTATCCAAAGTAATAGGTTTACGGCGACACCTCCATAACTTAGGAACTCCGCTGGAAGGTAAGATATTAGAACAACCTTAACATAACCAAAAACTTTTAAACGTAGATTCGGTTTTAATTGGACACTAGAATTTCATTAAATGTAAAGCTTCAATGTAGATTATTATTTTCTACATAGTCAGTATTAAAAGCTGTTTTGGAATACAGGTTTATAACGACATTACGATTACGTTGGTATCCCGTGGTAGAACTACTTACACTACATTTGTTTTCAATCAGATAATAGGAATTTGTTACATCTGTGTCGTCAGTGTACTTTTCTGCAAACTGCGTAGCCTTGATAACAATCTATCCAAAGTAAAAGGTTTACGACGACACCTCCGTCGTAGGTACCCCGCTGGGAGAAAACATATTAGAATAACCTTAACATAACCAAAAACTTTTAAACGTAGATTCGGTTTTAATTGGACACTAGAATTTCATTAAATGGAAAGCGTCAATGTAGATTATTATGTTCTACATAGCTAATATTAGAAGGTGTCTCGGAATACAGCGTTATAACGACATTACGCTTACGCTGGTATCCAGCGGTAGAACTGCTTACACTACATTTGTTTTCAATGAGATAATAGGAATTTCTTAAATCTGTATCGTCAGTGTACATTTCTGCAAACTACGTAGCCTTCATAACAATCTATCCAACGTAATAGGTTTACAACTTCACCTGCATACCGTAGGTACTCCGCTGGATGGAAACATATTAGAACAACCTTAACATAACCAAAAGCTTTTAAACGTAGATTCGGTTTTAATTGGACACTAGAATTTCATTAAATGGAAAGCGTCAATGTAGATTATCATTTTTTACATAGCTAATATTAGAAGGTGTATCGGAATACAGGTTTATAACAGCATTACGTTTACGCTGGTATCCAGCGGTAGAACTGCGTACACTACATTTGTTTTCAATCAGATAATAGTAATTTCTTAAATCTGTATCGTCAGTGTACATTTCTGCAAATTACGAGGCCTTGATAACAAGCTATCCAAAGTAATAGGTTTACGACGACACCTCCATAGCGTAGGCACTCCGTTGGAAAAAAAACATATTAGAACAACCTTAACATAACCAAAGACTTATAAACGTAGTTTAGGTTTTCTTGGACACTAGAATTTCATTCAATGGGTATCGTCAATGAAGATTATTATTTTCTACATAGTCAGGATTAGAAGCTGTTTTGGAATACCGGTTTATAATGACATTAGGATTACGCTGGTATCCGCTGTAGAACTGCTTACACTACATTTCTTTTCAATCAGATAATAGGAATTTGTTATATCTGTATCGTTAGTGTACTTTTCTGCAAACTCCGTAGCCTTGATAACAATCTATCCAATGTAATAGGTTTACGACGACACCTCCATCGTAGGTACTCCGCTGGATGGAAACATATTAGATCCTCGTTAACATAACCAAAAACTTATGAACGAAGATTCGGTTTTAATTGGACACTAGAATTTCATTAAATGGAAAGCGTCAATGTAGATTATTATTTTCTACATAGTCAGGATTGGAAGCTGTTTTGGAATACAGGTTTATAACGACATTTTGATTACGATGGTGTCCCGCTGTAGAACATAGAACATCTATCCAACGTAATAGGTTTACAACTTCACCTGCATACCGTAGGTACTCCGCTGGATGGAAACATATTAGAACAACCTAACATAACCAAAAACTTTTAAACGTAGATTCGGTTTTAATTGGACACTGGAATTTCATTAAATGGGTATCGTCAATGCAGATTATTATTTTCTACATAGTCAGTATTAGAACCTGTCTCGGAATACAGGTTTATAACGACATTACGCTTACGCTGGTATCCAGCGGTAGAACTGCTTACACTACATTTGTTTTCAATGAGATAATAGGAATTTCTTAAATCTGTATCGTCAGTGTACATTTCTGCAAACAGCGTAGCCTTGATAACAATCTATCCAACGTAGTAGGTTTACAACTTCACCTGCATAAAGTTGGTACTCCGCTGGATGGAAACATATTAGAACAACCTTAACATAACCAAAAACTTTTAAACGTAGATTCGGTTTTAATTGGACACTGGAATTTCATTAAATGGGTATCGTCAATGCAGATTATTATTTTCTACATAGTCAGTATTAGAACCTGTCTCGGTATACAGGTTTATAACGACATTACGCTTACGCTGGTATCCAGCGGTAGAACTGCGTACACTACATTTGTTTTCAATCAGATAATAATAATTTGTTATATCTGTATCGTTAGTGTACTTTTCTGCAAACTGCGTAGCCTTGATAACAATCTATCCAAAGTAATAGGTTTACGACGACACCTCCGTCGTAGGTACCACGCTGGGAGAAAACATATTAGATCCTCCATAACATAACCAAAAACTTATGAACGTAGATTCGGTTTTAATTGGACACTAGAATTTCATTAAATGGTTATCGTCAATGTAGATTATTATTTTCTACATAGTCAGTATTAGAACCTGTCTCGGAATACAGGTTTATAACGACATTAGGCTTACGCTGGTATCCAGCGGTAGAACTACTTACACTACATTTGTTTTCAATCAGATAATAGGAATTTGTTATATCTGTATCGTTAGTGAACTTTTCTGCAAATTTCGTAGCCTTGATAACAATCTATCCAACGTAATAGGTTTACGCCGAAACCTCCATAGCGTAGGCACTCCGTTGGAAAAAAAACATATTAGAACAACCTTAACATAACCAAAGACTTATAAACGTAGTTTAGGTTTTCTTGGACACTAGAATTTCATTCAATGGGTATCGTCAATGAAGATTATTATTTTCTACATAGTCAGGATTAGAAGCTGTTTTGGAATACCGGTTTATAACGACATTACGATTACGTTGGTATCCCGTGGTAGAACTGCTTACACTAGATTTGTTTTCAATCAGATAATAGTAATTTCTTAAATCTGTATCGTCAGTGTACATTTCTGCAAACTACGAGGCCTTGATAACAAGCTATCCAAAGTAATAGGTTTACGACGACACCTCCATAACGTAGGTACTCCGCTGGATGGAAACATATTAGATCCTCGTTAACATAACCTAAAACTTATCAACGTAGATTCGGTTTTAATTGGACACTAGAATTTCATTAAATGGAAAGCGTCAATGCAGATTATCATTTTTTACATAGTCAGTATTAGAAGGTGTCTCGGAATACAGGTTTATAACGACATTTTGATTACGATGGTGTCCCGCTGTAGAACATAGAACATCTATCCAACGTAATAGGTTTACAACTTCACCTGCATACCGTAGGTACTCCGCTGGATGGAAACATATTAGAACAACCTAACATAACCAAAAACTTTTAAACGTAGATTCGGTTTTAATTGGACACTGGAATTTCATTAAATGGGTATCGTCAATGCAGATTATTATTTTCTACATAGTCAGTATTAGAACCTGTCTCGGAATACAGGTTTATAACGACATTACGCTTACGCTGGTATCCAGCGGTAGAACTGCTTACACTACATTTGTTTTCAATGAGATAATAGGAATTTCTTAAATCTGTATCGTCAGTGTACATTTCTGCAAACAGCGTAGCCTTGATAACAATCTATCCAACGTAGTAGGTTTACAACTTCACCTGCATAAAGTTGGTACTCCGCTGGATGGAAACATATTAGAACAACCTTAACATAACCAAAAACTTTTAAACGTAGATTCGGTTTTAATTGGACACTGGAATTTCATTAAATGGGTATCGTCAATGCAGATTATTATTTTCTACATAGTCAGTATTAGAACCTGTCTCGGTATACAGGTTTATAACGACATTACGCTTACGCTGGTATCCAGCGGTAGAACTGCGTACACTACATTTGTTTTCAATCAGATAATAATAATTTGTTATATCTGTATCGTTAGTGTACTTTTCTGCAAACTGCGTAGCCTTGATAACAATCTATCCAAAGTAATAGGTTTACGACGACACCTCCGTCGTAGGTACCACGCTGGGAGAAAACATATTAGATCCTCCATAACATAACCAAAAACTTATGAACGTAGATTCGGTTTTAATTGGACACTAGAATTTCATTAAATGGTTATCGTCAATGTAGATTATTATTTTCTACATAGTCAGTATTAGAACCTGTCTCGGAATACAGGTTTATAACGACATTAGGCTTACGCTGGTATCCAGCGGTAGAACTACTTACACTACATTTGTTTTCAATCAGATAATAGGAATTTGTTATATCTGTATCGTTAGTGAACTTTTCTGCAAATTTCGTAGCCTTGATAACAATCTATCCAACGTAATAGGTTTACGCCGAAACCTCCATAGCGTAGGCACTCCGTTGGAAAAAAAACATATTAGAACAACCTTAACATAACCAAAGACTTATAAACGTAGTTTAGGTTTTCTTGGACACTAGAATTTCATTCAATGGGTATCGTCAATGAAGATTATTATTTTCTACATAGTCAGGATTAGAAGCTGTTTTGGAATACCGGTTTATAACGACATTACGATTACGTTGGTATCCCGTGGTAGAACTGCTTACACTAGATTTGTTTTCAATCAGATAATAGTAATTTCTTAAATCTGTATCGTCAGTGTACATTTCTGCAAACTACGAGGCCTTGATAACAAGCTATCCAAAGTAATAGGTTTACGACGACACCTCCATAACGTAGGTACTCCGCTGGATGGAAACATATTAGATCCTCGTTAACATAACCTAAAACTTATCAACGTAGATTCGGTTTTAATTGGACACTAGAATTTCATTAAATGGAAAGCGTCAATGCAGATTATCATTTTTTACATAGTCAGTATTAGAAGGTGTCTCGGAATACAGGTTTATAACGATATTACGTTTACGCTGGTATCCAGCGGTAGAACTGCGTACACTACATTTGTTTTTAATCAGATAATAGTAATTTCTTAAATCTGTATCGTCAGTGTACGTTTCTGCAAATTACGAGGCCTTGATAACAAGCTATCCAAAGTAATAGGTTTACGACGACACCTCCATAACGTAGGTACTCCGCTGGGAGAAAACATATTAGAACAACCTTAACATAACCAAAAACTTTTAAACGTAGATTCGGTTTTAATTGGACACTAGAATTTCATTAAATGGAAAGCGTCAATGTAGATTATTATGTTCTACATAGCTAATATTAGAAGGTGTCTCGGAATACAGCGTTATAATGACATTACGTTTACGTTGGTATCCCGCGGTAGAACTACTTACACTACGTTTGTTTTCAATGAGATAATAGGAATTTGTTATATCTCTATCGTCAGTGTACTTTTCTGCAAACTGCGTAGCCTTGATAACAATCTATCCAAAGTAATAGGTTTACGACGACACCTCCGTCGTAGGTACCCCGCTGGGAGAAAACATATTAGAATAACCTTAACATAACCAAAAACTTTTAAACGTAGATTCGGTTTTAATTGGACACTAGAATTTCATTAAATGGAAAGCGTCAATGTAGATTATTATGTTCTACATAGCTAATATTAGAACCTGTCTCGGAATACAGTGTTATAACGACATTACGTTTACGTTGGTATCCCGCGGTAGAACTACTTACACTACGTTTGTTTTCAATGAGATAATAGGAATTTGTTATATCTCTATCGTCAGTGTACTTTTCTGCAAACTGCGTAGCCTTGATAACAATCTATCCAAAGTAATAGGTTTACGACGACACCTCCGTCGTAGGTACCCCGCTGGGAGAAAACATATTAGAATAACCTTAACATAACCCAAAACTTTTAAACGTAGATTCGGTTTTAATTGGACACTAGAATTTCATTAAATGGAAAGCGTCAATGTAGATTATTATGTTCTACATAGCTAATATTAGAAGGTGTCTCGGAATACAGCGTTATAATGACATTACGTTTACGTTGGTATCCCGCGGTAGAACTACTTACACTACGTTTGTTTTCAATGAGATAATAGGAATTTGTTATATCTCTATCGTCAGTGTACTTTTCTGCAAACTGCGTAGCCTTGATAACAATCTATCCAAAGTAATAGGTTTACGACGACACCTCCGTCGTAGGTACCCCGCTGGGAGAAAACATATTAGAATAACCTTAACATAACCAAAAACTTTTAAACGTAGATTCGGTTTTAATTGGACACTAGAATTTCATTAAATGGAAAGCGTCAATGTAGATTATTATGTTCTACATAGCTAATATTAGAACCTGTCTCGGAATACAGTGTTATAACGACATTACGTTTACGTTGGTATCCCGCGGTAGAACTACTTACACTACGTTTGTTTTCAATGAGATAATAGGAATTTGTTATATCTCTATCGTCAGTGTACTTTTCTGCAAACAGCGTAGCCTTGATAACAATCTATCCAACGTAATAGGTTTACAACTTCACCTGCATAACGTAGGTACTCCGCTGGATGGAAACATATTAGAACAACCTTAACATAACCAAAGACTTATAAACGTAGATTCAGTTTTAATTGGACACTGGAATTTCATTAAATGGGTATCGTCAATGTAGATTATTATTTTCTACATAGTCAGTATTAGAACCTGTCTCGGAATACAGGTTTATAACGACATTACGCTTACGCTGGTATCCCGCGGTAGAACTACTTACACTACATTTGTTTTCAATCAGATAATAGGCATTTGTTATATCTGTATCGTTAGTGTACTTTTCTGCAAACTGCGTAGCCTTGATAACAAGCTATCCAAAGTAATAGGTTTACGGCGACACCTCCATAACTTAGGAACTCCGCTGGGAGGTAAGATATTAGAACAACCTTAACATAACCAAAAACTTTTAAACGTAGATTCGGTTTTAATTGGACACAGGAATTTCATTAAATGGGTATCGTCAATGTAGATTATTATTTTCTACATAGTCAGGATTGGAAGCTGTTTTGGAATACAGGTTTATAACGACATTTTGATTACGCTGGTGTCCCGCTGTAGAACATAGAACATCTATCCAACGTAATAGGTTTACAACTTCACCTGCATACCGTAGGTACTCCGCTGGATGGAAACATATTAGAACAACCTAACATAACCAAAAACTTTTAAACGTAGATTCGGTTTTAATTGGACACTGGAATTTCATTAAATGGGTATTGAATTGTCGCGCGCGGAATATTCTGAGGCGAATATTCCCGCTTTTTTTGTGTGTGTGTTCGAGTTCGCAAGGAGTGAGGTGTGGGAGAAATAAAGAAGTCGATTGAGCGAAAATCGAGAATATGTAATCACGCTCAAATTGAGAGGGGAAAGCCGTGAGGCATAAAACCCCTCTCGAAGTTCTTACAAGCTGCGAAGAAAAAGAAGAACGTGTGTCGTGTTCGTGTGTGTGTCGTGTTCGTGCGATTCTCAGAGAGAATCTTCGCTTCGTGTCCGTGGCGCAGTTCCACTGACTCAAGTCGGTAGCGCAGTTCTACCGACTTGCACGTTTCGACGCGCGCGAGATACGATTCGCGGAACCGGGTGCGAGCCGAACGCGAGTAGCAGGCAGCGAAAGAGACAAAGGAGCGAGATTAGAGAGATTTAGAGAGAATGAGAGAGAGAGAGAGATAGAGAGAGAGTAGCACAAGCACCAGCACCAGAAACACTCGATGGACGTACGGACGGGTTCGCAAGAGCCAAAGTGTCGTTCGATCATTCGCTAGCTTGACTGCACGAGCTGTCAAGCTTGGCGTCTTATCGTCAACTGACTCGGCGCTCGTCCGGCCGCGCGCGACACGAGGCCGGCGGCGCTGCCGGCGAGCGCGGCAAGTCGCGACTCCGCTTGTTCAACTCGAGCACGGGAGATGGAGCCACATGCTCTACGTCGACCTCGCTGAGTTCGCTCGACACCGTTTTCACGGCGGAACTTACACCTCGGGTCTCGACGGAACATTCTCCCCCCGTTGCGAGTAACACGAGCAAACGAAATCATCGTTCGAGAGGGTGTACATTCGACGGTTGTACATGTGATTGAGTGTGTATGTATGTGAGTGTAAATATATATAATTCATTCAGCTTCTTCCGTTGAAGACGTGGGAAGAGGGCACAGCTGAGTGATGTTCCGCTTCAGAGTCCCTCGTGAAGTTCTAACGGTGGCGACTCGAGCGAGTCCGTCGGTTCCCGGGTGCACCTCTTGAACGACTGCCAGCTGCCACTGCGTACAAGGCTGATTTTTATCGATGAGGATGACGACCATTCCTTTCCGTAGTTCTCCAGTAGAGTCATGCCATTTTTGACGCTGCTGGAGCTCGTGGAGATATTCCAAATGCCACCGCTTCCAGAAGTCCTGTCGGGCTTCCAAATGGACAGTCGATTATCTGGAATAGATGTTAAATCAGCGCTTGGCAGAACTGTAATAGGCCTACCTATCAGAATATGAGCTGGGGTTAACGCTATTGGGTCATTGGGGTCGGCAGAGATTGACCAGAGGGGTCGAGAATTTAAAATTGCTTCTATCTCTATCACGAGAGTATAGAGCTCTTCGAATGTGAGAAGTTGCCCACCCACTACGCGTTTGAGATGATGCTTAAATGATTTTACCGCGGCCTCCCATAGACCACCAAAATGCGGAGATAAGGGCGGGTTAAAATGCCATTGAATATCTAACGAAAGAGCTTTGGCATTCACCTTAGATTTGAACTCTTCTGAATTGAGGAGTGCGAAAAGTTCCCTAAGCTGGTTGTTGGCCCCAACGAAATTGGTCCCGTTGTCGGAGTATACATGCTGGGGAATACCTCTACGTCCTACGAATCTAGCGAACGCGCCTAGGAAACCTTCGGTGGTCAAATCGCTGGTTATCTCTATGGTCACCGCTTTTGTGGCCATGCATACGAAAACGCACCCATACGCCTTGAGGGCTGTACGATTATATCGCTTTTTCTCTTTAATGGAAAGGGGACCAAAGAAATCTACGCCTACGTGAGAAAAAACGTGAGATTCGGTGACCCTAGCGGTCGGGAGATCTGCCATCTTGCAGTGAATTGGAGGGGGCTTGTGCCTAATACACGTGACACACTCGCGGATGACATGACGAACCTGATTTTTTGCGTCAATCAACCAAAAACGTTGTCGCAAACAGAAAAGAGTGCTTTGAACACCGGAGTGGTAGTTCGACTCGTGAGCTTCACGGATGATCAAGTCCGTGACAGGATTCCTTGAAGGCAATAGTATGGGGTGCTTACTAGCTATAGGGATATCTGCATTCTTCAGACGTCCTCCCACACGTACAACTCCATTCGCGTCCAAACACGGGTTAAGTGCCGCAATATGCGACCCCTTCACCTGAATACCCTTCGTCAAGCATGCAATTGAATCGGAAAACGCGTCCTGCTGAATGCTTCGAAACACGCGGGTTTCAGCATCGCGTTTCTCCGCGACCGTGATGGGTTCTCCTCGGTACTGTCGGCCCAAAGGAAGCCATCGTAAGCATATTGCAACGACATTAAGCATCATGCGGTGCTTAGAAAAACGCGATAGGAACATGCGATCCTTAGCACTGTCGACGAAGAGACAGACTCCTTTTTTCAATCCGGGTATATCCGGAGACGATTCGACGATGTTCGCGGGCCATGAAGCCTCCATTTGCCGTAGCCAGGTAGGCCCGGTAAACCACGTTTCGTTTCGCAGGAATTCTTTCGGGAGTTGCCCGCGGGATAAAGCGTCAGCTGGGTTGTGTTGGGTAGGGACGTATTGCCAACTGGCGCGCTCTCCTAATTCTTGAATTTCGCGTACTCTGTTAGCTTCGAATAGCTTCAAATCTTGCGGGGATTTCCGTAACCAATGTAAGACTATAGTGGAATCGGACCATAAAACGATCCGGTCAATGGAAAATTCTAAAGCTGGAAGAGTTTCTAAAAGAAGTCTTACAAGGATCACGGCTCCGCATAATTCTAAACGGGGAATAGTCTGCTCTTTCAAAGGGGCGACTCTAGATTTGGAGCAGATCAATCGTACAGTGATCTTTTCGTCTTTATCGGTGGACCTAGCGTACAGGCAAGCGCCGTAGCCCTTTTTGCTCGCATCGCTGAAACCGTGAATTTCTATGCGCGAGGGATTAACGCAAACTACATGGCGTGGTGCAGAAACGCTGGAGAGAGACGACAACTGACTCGCGAAGTCCATCCAAAGCGTAAACAAACTCTGTGGAACTGATTCGTCCCAAGAAACTTTCTCCTTCCAACACTCCTGCATGATCCACTTCGCGTGCAAACCTACCGGTCCTACTAAACCTACTGGGTCGAAAATCTTCGCAATCTCCGACAAGATTACGCGTTTAGTTACGTTAGGGGGGATTTCTACGGGCTTGACTACGATAGCCAATTCGTCGCGTTTAGAGGCCCAGGAAACGCCTAATGTTTTTAAAACCGCGTCCTCGCCATCTGGTGCCAAGCTCAGAACCTTCTCATCTAAATTATCTAATGCATGGTTATGGTTAGAGGCCCATTGCCGGATGTTAAATCCACCATGCTTTAAGACGGTGATTATCTCATCACGCGCCTTCATAATCTCATCTAAAGAATCTGAGCCTGTCAGCAGATCATCTACATACATATCCCTCTTGAGAATCTCGGCCGCTCGGGGGTATTGCGCGCTTTCGTCGTCCGCGAGCCTATGAATAGTTCGAATCGCTAAATATGGAGCAGAAGATACGCCAAACGTAACTGTGTTCAACTCGTACACCTGTAGTTTCCCGTCGCGATACCAGAAAATGCGTTGGTATCGGCGATCCTCGGGATGGATAAGTATCTGCCGATACATCTTTTCAATGTCAGCAGTGAGAACGTACCTATGCGATCGAAACCTTACTAGATGAACGTAAAGTTTGTCCTGAATCGTAGGTCCAACGTACAACAGATCGTTTAAAGACACACCTAACGACGACTTAGCGGATGCGTCGAAAACGACTCGAAACTTGGTAGTAAGGCTCAAATTCTTAACGACAATCAAGAATGGAAGATAATATTCCGAGTCATTCTCGTCGACCACCAAAGACATATGACCCAAATCGAGATATTCCTGAAAGACACGACTGAATTCTTCCATCATGCCGGACGAACGGCTGCATCGCCGTTCCAATCCCCGGAACCGCTTGAGAGCTTGCGCCCTCGAGTCCCCTAGTACCGGGTCCTTTTTCCGAAACGGCAATCTCACCATGTACCGTCCGTCAGACAGTCGAACCGTAGTGTCGACATACCATTTCTCGCATTCTAACCTGTCGTCAGCCTGCTCAACCGGACTGGAGCATTTTTCCAGAGACCAAAATTGAACCAGCTGCTTTTCTAACTGAGAAAGATGACACGACACCGTTGAAATCTTGTCGGTGTCACTACCACCAACGATCACCCATCCTAGCTGAGTCTTCTGAAGATATAACTCGCTTCCTTCCCTAGACAAGTTAACTTGACCTATAGAAAGCATGGACAACGTTGCTCCAGAACCAATTAAAATGTCGACTTGTCGAGGGAGATGGAATTGAGGGTCCGCTAACCTGATGTTCTTGGGTAGCCTGATCGAATCGCGAGGAAACGGTTCCTCCGGAGTGACGCTAGTTATGTTGGGAACGGTGAGTAAAGTTAAACGCTTATTAAAGTCCGAATGCAACGCTTTAAATTGGGCATCGACGCAATGTTTCGTGGTAGTTCGCAAGTCGTTAATTGCTCCGATCGGAATCGAGCAAGGCCTAGTAGGGAGACGCAATCGTTTAGCTAAATCCACGGTCATAAAGTTCGCATTTGCACACGTGTCCAGGAGCGCGCGAGCCTCTATGTACGCCCCATCGGCATCTCTAATCAAAACAACAGCACTCATCATGAGCTGAGACTGGAGAGCCCTGGACACGGTGCTAAGGACTCCTACGCCTAGTCACGGCTTCTTGCCTGAGGAATCTGTCTTTCGTTCCTCGTGCAAGAGCGTATTGTGATCCTTGTCGCATTTTTTGCAATTGCGGGATTCGCATTTGCCTTCGTGCGTTCGCAAGCACTTCCTACATAGTTTTTTCGTCCTCACAGCATCCCATCGTTGCTGGACGGACAACGCAGCAAACGACGAACACCGATAGATCGTATGCTCGCCGCTACAATAGTAGCAGGAAATGGACGAGCTCGTTACAAGCGCTCGAGCTTGCCCGTTACCTCGCCGGAACTTGGTCCCTTTCTCGCTCTGCGCCACCGTCCGCTTGGCTGAAGCCTTGGCGTCCTTGGATTCCCCTTCCTGGGCATATAGATAATTGCTAGTTTCCTGCAAAAATCTGAAAAACGACTCGAGATCGGGAATTGCATCGATGGACATCCTTTTGATCCATTTGTCCTTGATGTTAGTGGGCAATGCTCGTTCGAGAGTGCGGATCACGAAGTAATCGGAAGGAACGACCTTGAGAGATTTTAAGTCTGCCAGATGCTGCCGGACCGAAGTTTCCATGTTCTTTAGCGATCGATGGGAGACCTCCGTGATGACAGGATAATATAAAATTGCGTCAATGTGAGAAGCAGCAATGAGCCGAACGTGCTCGTACTGCGTGCCCAAAAGTCGCCAGGCTTCATCGTAGCTGCCATCGCTTGGATCCAAGATGTGGAGCGAATTAGCGGCTGCTCCGACTAACGACTTTTTTAGATAGTGGAACGCTGTGATGTTGTCGATATTCAATCGCACCATCTCGTTCCTGAAAGTCGTTTTGAACGCGTTCCATTTTTCTAGACGACCATCAAACTTCGGCAAGTCAATAGTCGGCAACCCAGAAAATCGAGAGATGTCTAGAAGAGTCGAATGCCCTAACGGAACGGTAGTATCGCTACCGAGAGTCTTGCTCTGCTTATCCTCGGCGGATCGGATGTACGCGGTTACCTTGAAGTAGAAATTCTTCAAGTCATTGAACTTCTCCCTCTCGGCTTCCTTGTGGACTGCATCTAATTTATAGAATAAGTTACCGAGAGTCTTGTAGTGCATGACGATTTCCTCCATGCGCGCTTTACACTCGTGAAGAACAGCAGATTTCGACTTAATAACTATCGACAGGTCTGTCAATAAATCCCTAAGTTGCTCGGTCTGGTTGTTCCACTGTACCACTAAAGCGTCCATGTTGCCTAGTAGTCAGTGAATACGCACGCTAAATAATAAATACCGAAATCCCTTATACGGACTGAAGCGCGAGCACGTGTCTCGACGCGCTCAGATTCTCGGAATTCGCTCGTCCGGCACAACAACGGTTTGCCGCTCGCCGCAACGCGCGACCTCGTGTTTACGCGCGAAGTCAAACAACGCCGCGCTGTGTTCGAAATTCACACACGCGTAGAGTCACTTTGAAAAGATAAACGCTACTTATCTTTTCTGTTGCGTTGACAATGCGTTGACCTTGAAGCGGCAGCTGGAGAGGTGACCCCAGGGGAAGACGTCTATGCGATGACCTGGGGAACCTTGATGAACCCTTTGTCCTTAGCTGACTGGCCGAACTGTCGATCCACACCTCACAGGAGGTACCATGAATTGTCGCGCGCGGAATATTCTGAGGCGAATATTCCCGCTTTTTTTGTGTGTGTGTTCGAGTTCGCAAGGAGTGAGGTGTGGGAGAAATAAAGAAGTCGATTGAGCGAAAATCGAGAACATGTAATCACGCTCAAATTGAGAGGGGAAAGCCGTGAGGCATAAAACCCCTCTCGAAGTTCTTACAAGCTGCGAAGAAAAAGAAGAACGTGTGTCGTGTTCGTGTGTGTGTCGTGTTCGTGCGATTCTCAGAGAGAATCTTCGCTTCGTGTCCGTGGCGCAGTTCCACTGACTCAAGTCGGTAGCGCAGTTCTACCGACTTGCACGTTTCGACGCGCGCGAGATACGATTCGCGGAACCGGGTGCGAGCCGAACGCGAGTAGCAGGCAGCGAAAGAGACAAAGGAGCGAGATTAGAGAGATTTAGAGAGAATGAGAGAGAGAGAGAGAGAGATAGAGAGAGAGTAGCACAAGCACCAGCACCAGAAACACTCGATGGACGTACGGACGGGTTCGCAAGAGCCAAAGTGTCGTTCGAGCATTCGCTAGCTGACTGCACGAGCTGTCAAGCTTGGCGTCTTATCGTCAACTGACTCGGCGCTCGTCCGGCCGCGCGCGACACGAGGCCGGCGGCGCTGCCGGCGAGCGCGGCAAGTCGCGACTCCGCTTGTTCAACTCGAGCACGGGAGATGGAGCCACATGCTCTACGTCGACCTCGCTGAGTTCGCTCGACACCGTTTTCACGGCGGAACTTACACCTCGGGTCTCGACGGAACAGGTATCGTCAATGTAGATTATTATTTTCTACATAGTCAGTATTAGAACCTGTCGCGGAATACAGGTTTATAACGACATTACGCTTACGCTGGTATCCAGCGGTAGAACTGCTTACACTACATTTATTTTCAATCAGAGAATAGGAATTTCTTAAATCTGTATCGTCAGTGTACATTTCTGCAAACTGCGTAGCCTTGATAACAATCTATCCAAAGTAATAGGTTTACGACGACACCTCCGTCGTAGGTACCCCGCTGGGAGAAAACATATTAGATTCTCGTTAACATAACCAAAAACTTATGAACGTAGATTCGGTTTTAATTGGACACTAGAATTTCATTACGTTGGTATCCCGCGGTAGAACGGGTATGTCTGTAGTAGCAAAGCTGCCATGTCTCAAAGGAACTTAGTCATACATTGTTGGTCTTCATCATCTCAAAATTTGTTCTTACAGATTATTCTATACAGTACTAAATTTATGAAAAATGTTGCTTGCATAATTTTAAACTAATATAACATATTTATTGTGCGGAACAATGAAATGAACAATGTATTTTTGTTTAAATACCCTAGAAATCTGTACTAGCAAGGCTGCCATGTCCCAAAGGAAATTAGTCATATATCATTTACTCTCTCTCTCTTTTTCTTGCATACACTTTCTCGCGCTCTCCTGCGTTCCTGTGTATCGCGGCGCAATCTACATACAAAGACGCGCGCTCTTGCGAGCCACGCTATCGCGGCCGATGCCGAATTCCCTCGACGAAGTGGTTGCTTCACGTCGTTATCTTCGCATCTGCGTTCACGCCTCTCTCTCTCTCTCTCTCTCTCTCTCTCTCTCTCTCTCTCTCTCTTTGTTTCTCTTACTCACACAAGCACACTCTCAATCACGCTTGTCCCCTTGCTTCTCTTCTCAACCGCGTCCGCGTGTTTTCTAACTTGTCTCAGAGTACACCTACTTTTCGCTTGGATGCCTGGTTTGACGATGGCAGCTCAGGATGGCGACTTTCTGGCGATGACCTTGGCGCAGGTTTTTCCTTCTCTCGCTCTCTCTCACCGTTGAAGTGGCCCAGGGAGGTCCAGGTCGTCCTCTCGATCTGGCTGCTTGCTTTGTCTTCTTTAGTACGTCCCCATGAAACCCAACGGAACTCTATACCCCAGTCAAAAATCTCACAAAAGCTCTAACTTTCAAAGTCTTTCCGGCGCGTGTTTTCGCAAAGCTAACCTTACCCACTCCTCATTACCGCGACGGCGCGAAGTTCGTCTCTCACTCTCTCTCTCTCTCTCTCTCTCTCTCTCTCTCTCTCTCTCTCTCTCTCTCTCTCTCTCTCGCTTGTGGCAAGCCCGACCTGCTGGCCGATGTTGCTGGCTGCTCTGGTTCTCTAGATGATGGTGGCAGATTCGCTGGCTTCCCTCCTCTCGCCGGAATGCTCGCTGGCTCGTCCGAATGTTGGCACTACCTAGTGCCAACTCGCTGCATCTAGAACACACACGAACAGGCGCGCACTCTCGCACACTCGTGAGACTCTCCCAATTCTCCGCTAATCGTCGACCTCGGGTTGACAAACAGCAAAGGACAGCAGACTTGCTTGTTTCTCCTACGCACACTCGTGAGACTCTCCCAATTCTCCGCTAATCGTCGACCTCGGGTTGACAAACAGCAAAGGACAGCAGACTTGCTTGTTTCTTCTACGCACTCAGGGCTTGACCGAGATTCCTCGTATCGACGCGGCTGTGACCTTTATAACGTCGCACAGGAACATGCGCGATTGTAGAAACGCACAGGAACGTGCGCGATGGTAGAAACACTGGCTCGACGCGGCGCGCGACGCCACAAAAATAGCCACTCACGCGGGAGGGCAAGGGAGCACTGGAACGACGCGTGTGGCAAGTTGGCCAACTGCGCGCGGCGCCGCTCAGTGGGAGAAAATGGACAAAATTCGAGCCATGCGTCATTTTTAATCGTAGAGCCGTGATTTTTTTTAAACCCTTTAAAAAAGCATCAAGTTTAAGCTACAGGTGCGGAAATTAATGTATCACCTTCCCCTAAACCCATGCGACCCATAGAAGCCACCCCTACCAAACCTCAAGCAGGCTAACTAGCCTAACCCAGGGAACAGCGAGTTAAATCACTTTATTTTTTCTGAAGGTATTTAGGCCACACACCAGAAGCCAACAAATCACCTAAATACTTACCCCTAACCCCTAGAAACCACCCCTACCAATCCACAAGCAGGCTAACTAGCCTAACCCTGGGAATAGCGAGTTAAATAGCTTTATTTTTTCTGAAGGTATTTAGGTCACACACCAGAAGCCAGCTAATCACCTAAATACCTACCCCTAACCTGCTTAACCCCTAGAAACCATCCCTACTAATCCACAAGTAATAAAACATGGTTTAAAAAAAAATCTTTATTCATGTCGATTTTTCACATTGAAATTATTTAAGATTTAATGTTTAGAGCGAAGAACTCGTGTCCTCGAGACTTAAACTTCAGTGTCACAGTTTAAATTTTGAAAAAAAAAAGGTAAAAGCACATAAAATGGCGGCTAACACGGGAAAATCGTGAAAAATTTCCAGAATTTTTTACTTGAGAATGATAGACTTTAGAAAAAAATTTACTGAAGAATAAGTTCTTAGATTAAATAAAAAATACGTTGAAATTCTATCAGAATTCAAGAATTTTCGATGGCTAAATGTTTACTTTTTGAATTTATTAGACTATAGTATAATACATACAAATATAATTTTATCTATTGATCATACGATTTTTCGATGGCTAAATGTTTACTTTTTGAATTTATTAGATTATAGTATAATACGTACAAATGTTTATTTTATCATATTGAAAAAAAAAAGTATATAATACTATAAAGCATTCTAAAGAGGAGCTATCGTTGGTGCTAAAATTAAAAGAACAAACATCTTCAGCAGATAATACTACGGATACTATAGAAAATTTATTTAGTACGGAATATACAAATAAAGTATTAGCGATGTTTATGGACTTAGATTTAACAAAACGAACATATGAGAAATTAAGGAACCACACTTACAATAAGCATCGAAATAAATTACACCCACCTTATTCTGCAATCGTAGAAGCTAAGAAAGCTTGTTACCCTGAGCATATCACTTGTTCTAATAGTGGAGCGAAAGTTCATTTTATATCTTTGCTAGAACATACTATAAAACGGATTCGAATGACTTTAGATAAAGAAGTATTAACAAATGCAACGAAAAATTTAATATTTGTGGGCAAGTGGGGAATGGATGGAGCTTCAGGACAACAGACGACAAGACAAAAATGGAATTTTGGTGATGTCGACTCCACCGATCTTGAATCAAGCGATGATAATTCTGTTTATATAACTACAGTCACTGACGCATCTGTATTTATTTGTAATTTTGTACCTCTGCAGCTAAGGACTACAAAAAACGAAATTTTATGGGTTAACAAAAAACTTTCATCCGTGTTTTATTGTCGTCCAATAAATTTCAAATTTCTTAAAGAAAACGATAAAGTAACTGAGAAACATTACGAAAATATTTCAGCATTGCTAAAGAAAATAAAAAATTATAACTTTGAATGTATGGAGATGGCATTTGACGTAGCATTTGACATAAAATGTACCATGATAGATGGCAAAGTATGCAATGTTTTAACTAAACAAAAGGCTTCTTCTCGCTGCAACATTTGTGGAGTTAGTCCTGCGACGCTGTGCCTCCCAACACAGGTGCACAACACCTAGAGCCTCGCATGCACTAGGATTTTTCTAAACGTAGGATTTGACCGCGATCATCACGTTTGGGAGAACGCTAGGGAGAGGGGAAAATGATCACACACAATGGTTAAGTTTTATTGCACATGTATTTCGCCCAGCCCTTCCCTACAACACGGTGGCTGTAGTGCCTCCCGCGCACAGTTTAGCCACGCAGGGCTTACGCTGGGACGCTCAAACACGAGCCACGCTCGTGCAGCAGACGGCAGGCCACGGGCCCAGGTCCAGTCCGCTGACGGCTGTCTCTCTCCCTCCCTCTCTCTCTCTCACTCTCTCTCTCTCTCTCGCTCGCTCTCCCTCTCTCTCTCTCTCTCTCTCTCTCTCTCTCTCTCTCTCTCTCTCTCTCGGATTACTGGTTGGGCTGCACAGAATAAGCTAAAACTTAATGTTGCTAAAACTAAAGCAATTGTCCTGGGCTCTCCCTACTACATAAACGCATTACCCTCAACAGCTAACACTTTCATTAACATAGGGGGTGCCCAGGTCAGCTTTGAAGCTTCCGTGCGTAATCTGGGATTAGTGCTCGACTCTAAGCTTACGTGGAGGGAGCATATTACACAAGTGTGTAAGCGTGCTCACACACTAATGTACAGGCTTTACTTTTTCAGGAAAAGCACCAATCTCAGGTTGCGCAAGCACTTCGTGCAGGCCCTCCTGTTTCCTCTTATAGACTATTGTTCCCTCGTATACTGTGACCTGACGCAGGAACTCGACCTAAAACTTCAGAGGCTCGTGAATACAGGAATTCAGTACATCTATGGTGTAAGAAGAGATGAGCACATCTCCTCATACAGGCGGGAGTTGCAATGGCTAACCACTGCCGGACGCAGGAAGTATTTCACTGTTTGTTTCCTAAGAAAAATGTTTAACACAGCCGTACCATCATACGTACTGGCATACTTTGACTTCCGCGTGACACTTCAGCCTGTTAGGGGGGAGGTGATACCTCTGGATATTCCGACATTCGCGACGGAGACGCTGAGGAACTCGTTTCATATCAGCGCCTCATACCAATGGAACAACCTACCATCTCACATTCGTAACACTACATCTGTCTCAGGTTTCAAGAGACTAGCTAAAGAGCACTTTCTTGAGCTTGAAAATACAAACACTTGAATCGCTTGTACACATTCACTCAAACGCACACACACACGCTTGTACACATTCACGCAAACGCACACACTCACACACTCTCGCTTGACCCATCTTCACATTATCATACTATCACAATACACATTTTTGCTGTACTACTATTCCTGCTGTATACAATTTATCGTACAACATATTGTACGCCAAATAAATCTAATAAATCTAAAATCTAAAAATCTAAATCTCTCTCGCGTCTGCACGTTAGCCCCCAAGCCGTAGCCTGTAGCGTCACGTGGTACGCGCTCGCGGCCTCGCTCGCACACGTACGCGCTCGACTCGGCTGTCGCCGGTCGCCGCGCGGCCAGTGTGATCTCTCTCTCTCTCCCTCGCGCACGCGCGCGCACGGGCTATGCCTCCCGCTTGTGGCAAGCCCGACCTGCTGCAGCCGCGCAGCTATAGGGTTTTCTCTCGCGCTGTCTCTATCTCACGCACACGCGTCTCCTCGCACTGCTCTCTCTCTCCCTCTCTCTCTCTCTCTCTCTCTCTCTCTCTCTCTCTCTCTCTCTCTCTCTCTCTCTCGCGTGCGTTGGCCAGACGCCTCGCGCAGAAGACGTCTTGGTGTGCGCCCGCACTGCACACCAACACCCTGGTCTCTCGAGTTCTCCCTCTCTAGTGTGCCCGCACCACACTCGCCTCACTCTCGGATCTCTCTCTCTCTCTCTCTCTCTCTCTCTCTCTCTCTCTCTCTCTCTCTCTCTCTCTCGCTAATACTTTCTTACTCGCTCTCTCCCTGGTGGACGTCCATCTGGATTAAAAACTGTCGTTAGATAATAAAGCATTTTTGTTTATTAGAAAATTAAATGTTCTTCGTAATTCAAAGTAAAGTCATTAAGATTACTTATCAATACGCAATCTCATTAACGAAATTTCTATTTCATATAATGATGGAGGACGGTCGTAGCAAGGGCTTCGGTTTCGTGTACTTCTCGCTCGCGGAGGAGGCCACCAAAGCTGTGACAGAGATGAACGGCTGTATCGTCGGCTCGAAGCTTTTGTACGTGGCTCTGGCCCAACGCAAGGAGGACCGCAAGGCCCATCTTGCTTCGCAGTATCTACAGCGCGTGGCTAACATCCGTATGCAGCACATGGACCAGGTGTTCTAGGCCGGCGGTGCTGGTAGCTACTTCGTGCCGACGCTGCCGCAGCCTCAGCGCTTCTACGGACCAGCTCAGATGGCACAAATACGCACCACCCCGCGCTTGCCCGATCAGCCGGTCAGGCCCAACGCCCAGGCCACGGATTCCAACTTCGACGCTATGCACACACGGACGTAGCCGAAACCATGAGTTCCTCCTCTAGCCTCAACCTTGACCACCTTGCTCTGGATCGGCGCCGGTATCTTTTCCTCCACTCGCTCGTACATGACGTTATTCTGAACGATCGCCGCCGGATCCTGGACCCTGTTGTTGCTAATAGTCGTGGTCGTCACGACGCCCTCGTGAATATTGTTCGTCGAGTCGATGAGTTCGGGGGCGAGAACGTCGAGCTCCGCTAAGTTCGAGCTACTGCTGGTACTGACGACCGGCGCTTCGGTAGTGCAACTGGAGAAGTTTTTCCTGCGCGTCCATGAACACTCGTTCGCGTTTTTCCGTCTCCACGGTGCACTGGGCATTCTGGACGAACTTTCCACGGCTGACCGACTCCTCTCTCGTGTGCACGACCTGCTCCGTGCTGCTGGTGGTCTTTACCTCTGTCGACAAGCTACTGCCGCCCGCCACGGCCTTGTTCATCAGCTTCGCGGCGCTAAGCTACAGATGCTTTTTGCTCTCGGGTCTCAAGTTTTTTTAAATCTCTTTTTCTTAGGCTTCGCCTAGATGCCTGAATCACCGTACTTTCTGGAGATGTGCGAGTGGCACGCGGGCGGCTCCGGGCTCAGGCTCGGCGTAGAGCAGATCGACCAGGAGCTGAACCAGGTTTAAAAGGCCGGAATCCATGAGCTGAGCGACAGGGACCGGGCAAGCAACTTTTCTGTAACCAGCACGCGTTCTTCGTATTAGCGCGCAACTTCGGAAAATCTCAGAGGCTCCTCTGTCTGAGTAAGCCATGGTAATAGTAAGGATCTCGCGCGAAGGGCTCGCACAGCCGTGCCGAACATAACAAGCTATTTTTTTACAAATAGTCGGAAAACGGCAGGATTTTTTCGGCAGGCCGATCGACCAATAGGATCAAGCAGCCTTGCCACACAAAAAACAAGCTATTTTCTTTATTAATAATTAAGAAAACGGCTAGATTTGATCTGTAAGGGTCTCTGCTGGAAAGATCGATCGATCGAAAGAGCTTTTCTGGGTGGAGTTTCGCGAGGAAGGGCTTGCACAGCCACCCCGCACGAAACACTAGCTCTTTTCCTCTTTAAAATTTGAGGAAATGGCACGATCTGTCACGCGAAAGCCTCTGCTGCAAGGATCGATCGATCAAAAGAGCTTTTATGGCTAGTTTTTCGCGCAAAGGGCTCGCAACGCCGCGCTGCAAGAAACACAAGCTCTTTACTTTTAAATAATTGATAAACAAGCTCTTTTTTACAACAGGTCGGAAAAACGGCGTAATCTTTTTAGCAGGCCTATCTGCCGCAAGGATCGAGCGATCTCAAGAGCTTTCCTGTGTGGTACTTCGCGCGAAGGGCTTAAGCAGCCTCACTGCACAAAAAACAAGCTCTTTTAATCAGTGAAGATTGAGAAAACGGCTAGATTTGGTCTGCGAGGGTCTCTGTGGCGAAGATCGATCGATCAAAAAAGCTTTTATGGGTAGCGTTTTGCGCAAAGGGCTCGCACGAAACACATGCTCTTTTTCTCTTTAAAGATTAAGATGACGGCACGCTCTGTTACGCGAAAGTCTCTGCTGGAAAGATCGATCGATCGAAAGAGCTTTTCTGGGTGGCGTTTCGCCCGGAAGGGCTTGCATAGCCACGCCGCACGAAACACAAGCTCTTTTTCTTTTTAAAGATTGAGAAAACAGCACGCTCTGTTACGCGAAAGTCTCTGTTGCAAAGATCGATCGATCAAAAGAGCTTTTATTAAATCTTAGTAAGCTGCTTTGACTTTTGCGCCTTTACTTCAAAATCACATAGCCCGTAGTATTCCGCTTTTTCATCGGAAGATGAGCTTGTGCTTTCAAGCGCATCTTCTCTTGAATTACCGCACTACTTTGCGAGGCGGAAATCAGAGTCGAGTTTCTTGAACATCAACGCGTCAGCTCTGAAAACCGAGAGAAAGCGGTATTTCCATGTTACATTAAAAAACAAGCTTTTGCATGCAAGCTCGTCTCTTCTCGAGTCGCTGCAGCTGTTTTGTAGAAAGAAATCAGAGTAACATTGGCAGAACTTTAATGCCACGCGAGAAACGTTCACATTTGAAGTGATTTCTCGGCGAGGGTTATTCGCTCGTTGACCCACGACTATTCGTAAGCCCAATAGCATATACCTTGCACTTCTGATAAAAAATAATATGTGTAACTCGTGCCTAGTTGCCTATAACACACGCAGCCGGCTGGTCGCACTCGCTGCGTGCGCTATTGGCAACTTTCCGCACTCGTTGCACAATGTACTATTGTCTCGTCACTCATCCGTGGAACGCTAAATATCATCGTAAGGTTGTCTTTTATTGTCTTTTGGTAAATATCGTTGTGACCGAGCTCGCACGTTACGCGATTCGAACGCCGAGAATCGCGCATAGCAACCCCTATCAACAAGATCAAAGACGTCGAATTGTTATTGTTTATATTCAGTCAAATTCTGACAGCTGCTTTTGTTGTTGATGCAAAACTGTAACACGACTTCTTAGTTGCAATGGCAGGAGAAAAATCGATTACGGCTCGCTTTATGTCAAATCCAGAGAAGTATAAGTGCCTCATTCAGGTATTGGCTACCTATGAAGATGCACTTTTTCTCTTCTGCTCGCTTACGAGATGTTTACAAGGGCGTTTTTGCACTATCACCTTCTTCGAGTCAGATCTTGCAGATGAGAAATTTTATTGCTGGGCGAAAAGAAAAAATTGATCATCACATCACGTAAATATTTCCGTATGTAACAATGTTCTATTTGAATAGTTTATGCAGAACGAAGCCTTACTCGATGATACTTCTGGACGAACACGTTTCCGAAATTATGAACAAGCTGAGGCTTTATGATGTCGTGAAAAATTTAAAGATGGAAAGATTGAATGAGACAGTCAACTTCTTAACAGAGATTATGACAAAAGCATGGGGCTCCAGTGGGACCGTCGAATGGTGTTTCGTTGGCAAAAAGTTACGTGAGGAAGCAATTTGAAGCCAACAAAGAAAGAAAAGATTTAGCTCTTCCTGATATCTGCAAAGGATATAGGATTATTCAAGTACGTTTCAAAGCTATGATTTCGCACATTCATGTTATCAATATCGATCCATTGACGTCATCTAAACATATGTGCAATAGAATTTATAGAAAAATCCATTTATACATTTCAGAATACGTTGGTTCATTTTAACAACATCAAAATTAAAAACTTTCGGGACATGTGCTTAGTGGACAAAGCTAAAACTATGCTTAAATGGCTACAATTCACTGAAATTTATAGTTGACGTTTTGTACGGCCGAAATTCTATAGATATGGATCAAACTGAGAAAATTTCAAGTTTATCCGAATCATTTCAAGACGATGACGTCGACATCTGCATTTTAGAAAACTTTTTGAGAATTAATGCTTTTGAAAAATTAAAATTTATGGTGCAGTCGAAAAAAAATGAATAAGTACACTTGCGGAAAATGCTAACGTGTACTTGTCAACAATGCAGTTCAGTGCGATTCATGCTTGCTCTGGTATCATTGCACCTGCGTTAAAATTAATCTAGCTAAATTATCCGAAGTTGAAAAGAATGATTGGTTCTGTGCTAATTGCCTATGAATTCACATTACATAATCCAGTAGAGGTTAAAAATTTAGAAAAATAAATGCTATTAATAAAGACTTTTTATTTCTTTCTAAACAAAATTCGAACCTTCCACAATTCAAAATTTCAGGTGGTTAAGCGCGCATATAAAGCGTACGACTTCGACGACTGCAATCCGTTTTCGTGTGTGAAAAAAAAAATGTTTTGAGCCCTTCGCGCGACACGCCGCCAAAAAAGCTCCTGATATCGCTCATATCCCACAGCGCGCGCCCGTTTTTAAATCTCAAGTAAAAAATAAACTAGTGTTACTTGTGGCAAGGCTGCAAAAACCCTCAGGGTGATACGCTGCCTAAAAAAGCTCGCTAGATCGCCCACAGCAGCAAAGCTTGCGGAGAAAAGCGCGCCGTTTTCTGAGTCTTTCTTGAGAAAAAAACTTGTGTTACGTGCGGCGCGGCTGTACGAGCCCTTCCGCGCGAAACGCCACACAGAAAAGCTCTTTCGATCGATCGACCTTTCCAGCAGAGACTTTCGCGTAACAGAGCGTGCCGTTTTCTCAGTCTTTAAAGAGGAAAAATGCTTGTGTTTCGTGCGGCGTGGCTGTGCAAGCCCTTCCGGGCGAAACGCCACCCAGAAAAGCTCTTTCGATCGATCGATCTTTCCAGCAGAGACTTTCGCGTAACAGAGCGGGCCGTTTTCTCAATCTTTAAAGAGGAAAAGAGCTTGTGTTTCGTGCGGCGTGGCTGTGCAAGCCCTTCCGGGCGAATCGCCACCCAGAAAAGCTCTTTCGATCGATCGATCTTTCCAGCAGAGACTTTCGCGTAACAGAGCGTGCCATCTTCGTAATCTTTAAAGAGAAAAAGTGCATGTGTTTGGTGCGAGCCCTTTGCGCAAAACGCTACCCATAAAAGCTTTTTTGATCGATCGATCTTCGCCGTAGAGACCCTCGCAGACCAAATCTAGCCGTTTTCTCAATCTTCACTGATTAAAAGAGCTTGTGTTTTGTGCAGTGAGGCTGCTTGAGCCCTTCGCGCGAAGTGCCACACAAGAAAGCTCTTGAGATCGCTCGATCCTTGAGGCAGATAGGCCTGCTGAAAAGATCCCGCCGTTTTTCCGACATGTTGTAAAAAAAGAGCTTGTTTATCAATTATTTAAAAGTAAAGAGCTTGTGTTTCTTACAGCGCGGCGTTGCGAGCCCTTTGCGCGAAAAACTAGCCATAGAAGCTCTTTCGATCGATCGATCCTTGCGGCCGAGAAGCCCGCAGAAAAGAAACTAGCCGTTGTCTGAATCATCAATAAGGGAAAAGAGCTTGTCTTTCGTGCTGCGCGGCTGAGCGAGCCCTCGGCGTAAAACGCTACCCAGAAAATGAATTTTTTCTCCGCAACGCGGAAGTACAACGAAACAAGTATCAACTCGAGAGCATAAGCAAGAGAGACCGGTAAAAAAAAGCACTAGTCGGATGTACGTACGGATGCACGCACTCTTTCGGAACTTAATTTAAGGTAATCGAAAGCGAGAGAGTGCGTGAGGAAAAAAAACAATACGCTCCTCTGTACGAGCTCTCTCGTGCAAAAAATGAAAGGTGACGTGCCATCCTTACCTATGACTTAGCCCACGATTGTATTGGTATTGATTTTGCCACGATTCATCGTGCGAGACTTTTCTCATTTGCAAGCGATACAGTCATCGAGGCTGCGCGGAAACTCGTAAGGGCGATAAGGAGCGACGATAATTTTAAAATGCATGGTATGTGCTTTATAGGTCTAGTGACTACACATACCAAGGCGCGTATTCTCCGAACGTTCTATCGTGTTTTTTCTATTTTTAGTTTGTTACTAAGAAGGTAATTGGCGCACTTCGTATTTAACTTCTTTAAAACGCTAATTAATTCGTTTTGTTTGGAGAGGTCAATTTTTAGCTTTTAATATTTGTATTTCATTGAGAATTGTATTAATTGAGTCAATCCAAAACCAACGAAAAACACGATACGCCATGAATCGTGATCAAATTCACACGGCAATGTTCCGTTGCTTAAGTGCGTGTAATGACAATGTCATTAGGGCTCGCGATATGTTCTTCGAACGATATCCAGATGTTCAACCTCAGCCAGCTCGAGCTTCCTACTATAGGTGGGTAACAATAATTTTCAAACATATTATTCATAACTATATTCTATCCCTATTGAAAGAATTGGGTTATGTTGTCGCTTCCAACGATAACTCGTGGATATTGTCGCCGTAGCGTATACTACGTAATTTCGCGACAAAAAGTAACGTTTTTGGTACTTTTGCGATAAAGACTAGTGGACCTCTCGTCGCGACAACTATAGCAGAGTTTCTACACGATTTTTCCTTGAAAGCGATGATGTAATGTGTAATATTTTTAGTGTAGAATTAATTTGCAATGATATGACAGACTTCTTCAGAGAGTACGTCAGCATGGTTTGATCAAGGTAGAATGCCGTGCCTGTGTACGACCTGTTCAGGACGGCGATCTCAGAGATCGGATTACCCGGGCTTCAAGAGAAAATCCACGTTTGAGTCTGAGAGTTTTGGCACGACGATTTAGTATGTTGTTAAAATATTAATTAATAAATAAAAATAATTTTTACTGTACGTACGTTTTGCCCTGTATGACCTACAGCGATTTTTTGTAATTTTTATCTAGTCACTATATCTACATTATCTGTGGAGATTATGTATTATTTTTAGCCGTTAATGGATAAATAACTTGTTATCTCGCAACGCTCTTTTAAAGTAATTTTTTGAAATGTAAACACATCTAAGGAGTCGGTACGAAGGATTTTGAGAGCTACGAGTTACCCGTACAAGCCGACAAAGGTCCAAAAGATAATGGCGGGTGATTTTCCAAGGCGGAGAGAATTCTCTGAATGAGGTTTGCGACAGTTAGCAAGAGACCCACATTTCTTCCGCAGAGTCTGTTTTTCAGATGAGTCTACTTTTACGAACAACGGTCCCATCAATAAACAGACAACGAGAATGTGGGCCGAAGAAAACCCCCATTGGTTCATAGAGAACGATAGGCAACACAGGTAAATAAACTTTTCGATGAAGTGTGCGTAAAATGCACTTTTACGTATGCACCGCGTGCGTTCAAGCGCATTTTCCGTCCACTGTATCTAAAAAGTAATGTTCGACACATGTGCGAAAATGGATTCTACGCAAGTGTGAGGTTTATCGGCCGAGCGAAGCGAGGGTGACAATCACACGACTGTAGAATGAACTTTTGCACACTTGTATCGAAATATACGATTGTATTTATTCTTGAATTCTTATATTTACAATTATTCATATATTTATCAAGGTGGAAGGTGAACCTCTGGGTCGGGATTGTCGGAGATCGAATTGTCGGCCCTATTTTTTACGATTGAAATTTGACAGCCAGGAGATACCGAAACCTTTTGAGGAGTATAAGGCGCCGATTAAATAATAATCCAGTTGCTCTTAATAGAATGTGGTGGCAAATGGATGGAGCTCCAGCTCATAATGCTGCCATGATCGCTGACCATTTAGATGAATTATTCCCAGAAAGGTGGATTGGATTGAACTCACCACATGTTAGATTTCCACCGCGTTCTCCTGACTTGACAATAATGGATTATTACCTTTTCGGTAATTTAAAGAGAATCTGCTACGCGGAGGTAAGAAAATCTGAGCTTGAATATCAATGACTGAGTGGGAGAACGATCTATCTCGGTAGCGGCTCCGCGGAGAACGGCCTATCTCAGCTGCCGCTTGATAAACGGTTTTTCTGAAAAGAAAATTGAAAAACGCCTTATCTCAGCACAAGCTTATTTTTCACATTTTCTTGGTTATTTATATGCCGTATGCAATTAATTTTCTACATTTTATGAAAATCATGTGTGCTTTTAAAAAGTGTGCAAAACTACCATACAAAAATTACAGAAAATTAATTACTATTAATATACTCGCGCCGAGATAGGGCTTTTTTTGATTCGCTTCCAAGGTAGACCGTTTATCAAGCGCCAGCCGAAATAGGCCGCAACGGAGCAAATGCAATGGGTGAAAGGGCGAAAACAGCGTACGTGACCGGAGCGTGCGCGAAAACTGCATGCGCGACCGTCGTCGTTCTTGAAGACGCTGAAGAAATAGATTGTTCTGCCATTCAGCCATCGATATTATCGGAACAAAAATTTCGATAGTCGCTTCTAGAACACCCTATCTCGACCCCCGCTGGCAAATGCCCTATCTAGACCGCTGCTTCGAGAACGCTCTTATTGACTGCTGCTGCGAGAACGCCTTATCTCGGTGGCGCTCAAACAATGCATTATTTCAAAAGAGATTTTTTGAGCGTACACTTTTCGCACGCTCCGCGTGCGTTCAATCGCATTTTCCGCCCCCTGTATCAAAAAATAACGTCCGACACACGCGCGTAAAGTTGATTCTACACTCGTGAGATTGTCACCCTCGCTTTTCTCGGGCGACAAAACCCCATTCATGTATAATTAACTTTTGCGCACTTGTATCGAAATACACCATTCACGCAGTTATCGGCTATAATAAGCTCATTATTTTCAAAATGGTTTTATTTGTATTATCTTACATGAATTATTTACTTTTTCAGCCAACTATAACGGCAGATAACATGAAACAACGCATACGAGATGCATGCGCTGCAATTCGCCCTGGCGAATTAAGAAGAGCACGATTGCAATTGCGCCAAAGGTTTCGCATGTGCATTGAACAAGGGGGTGGCCATTTTCAGCAACGAATAAAATATAGAAATGCTTAATCAAGGGTAAAATTTGAAAGCAAATTTGATTACACTATTAAAACAGTTAGTTTTGAAAAATAATACAGATTTTTCATGATTTAGTCTCTACTGAGGTAGTCACCGATCATGCAGTGAAATAAATCCACTGCATTGAAACCGACATCAGCGTGGGTGTAATATAGAATTTTTTCCTCGCTTGCAAAAATTGAATTTCGGGCGTAAGAAATTGGTATTTGGTTACCACGGTTACTGCATGCCCTTAAACTGCCTATGAAGTTGTCGAAGCCATTTTTTGTATTGTTGTAAAGTATTTACGTAGTTTTAAGTATTGTACTTGTTTTAAGCACTCATTTGCTTAACACTGCCGAATATATTGTAATATTCAAATGTATTGTAAAATATAGTGTACTGTACAATAAATTTCTTGAATATTAATAATAAGTGTATAGCGTTATTAATCACACTAAACTATTTTTTTATATGTACGTATGCAAGAGCGTAAACGCAAGCTCGGAAGCTCTGTGTACGCAACGCTCCGTTTTTCTCCCTACTCTAACGCTTGCACTCGTTTTCTCTATTTTGGTCTCGTTAAATCGCACAGAGAGAGAGCCGTAAATGTGGCAGAATGTTATATTTATATTTACACAAAGTCTAAATGTGCTTAATGAGCTAGCTTTAACGTTTTATGGAAAAAGTGGGCTCCAAAAGTTTAAGTAGGCCCAAATATACGACGAACGCAGTATCTTAGTAAAAAATCGTTCGCCTAGCTGTGGAAACGACGCCCGTGACAAGATCTGCCTGCCAGTGTCAAAGTGTGCTTTGGGAAAACAAGAGGGGTTCGATTAAAGAACCAAAAACCAGCCGGACAAGTTAGATCGAAGCAGTCTCGTAGGAAATCGTTCGCCTATCTATGGACACAACACCCGTAATAAGCTCTGCGTGTTATTATATGCCTACGTCTCGCTTGCTCCCGTCGTGTTCGCCCTGGTCGCGCAAGCTCCGGTCACGCACACAGTTTTAACGCACGCACCGGTGGCGTACGTTGTTTTCGCGCTTTCACCCGTTGCATTTGGCTCCGTTGCGCAAGCTCAGGTCGCGCTTGCAACCGTCTCAATCGCCGTTTTGTCGGTCGCACCCGTCGCTTTCGCCCTGGTCGCGCAAGCTCCGTTCACGCACACAGTTTTCACGCACGCTCCGGTGGCGTACGCCGTTTTCGCCCTTTCACCCGTTGCATTCGGCTACGTTGCGCAAGCTCTAGTCGCGCTTGCACCTGTCTCAATCGCCGTTTTGGCGCTGGCCCCCGTCGCCTACGCCCTCATCACGCAAGCTCCGGTCGCGCACGACCCGGTCGCGTACGCCTTTATCGTGTACGCCGTTACGTGCTCGCCGTTTTCGTAGTCGCACCCATCGCGTTCGTCTCCGTCGCGCTCGCCCCCATCGCGTTCGTCTCCGTCGCGCTCGCCCCCATCGCGTTCGTCTCCGTCGCGCTCGCCCCCATCGCGTTCGTCTCCGTCGCGCAAGCTCTGGTCGCGTTTGCACCCGTCTCGCTCCCCGTTTTGGCGGTCGCACCCGTCGCGTTCGCCCTGGTCGCGCAAGCTACGGTCGCGCATGCAGTTTTCGCGCACGCTCCGGTCACGTACGCTGTTTTCGCCCTTTCACCCATTGCATTTGCTCCGTTGCGCAAGCTCCGATCGCGTACGCCGTTTTCGTGCTTTCACCCTTTGCTTTCGGCTTTGTCGCGCAAGCACTGGTCGTGTACGCCGTTTTCGCGCTTTTACTAGTTCATTCGGCACCATCGCGCAAGCTCCGATCCCGTACGCCGTTCCGCGCTCGCCCCGGTCGCGCTCGCACCCGTCTCGTTTGCCATTTTGGCGGTCGCTTACGCCGTTCTCGCGCTTTTTACCAACGCATTCTCCTCCGTCGCGCACGCTCCGTCTGTTTGGCAATCTGAAACGGATCTGTTATCAGCGCGTAAGAGAGTGCATAAGCATACCGATAATATTCGCAAGCACTAGAAATCTGATATATTGCAATTCAGACCGTTATTAAATATTTCATTGGTAGGTACAACTTCAGAGAGTTCAACAATAACAAAATCAACGCGCGCAGCATGCGCGCTAAGCCAATTTCTAGTTACTGCTATTTATCTTTGTTTAAAAAAAAAGAAGGTAGCATAACTTCTGATGTGCAAGAGCGTAAGACAGAAACATCATTAAGGTTAAAGAAACGTTAACTCGAAAGAGATTCAAAATGATCTATCCAGCAGGTAATATTGTTTATTTTTGAAATATAAATTCTTCTAGTATAGAAACCAATTATAACCTCCGTGATATACTTTTCTTAATTTTCAGATTTTGAAACCAACGAGACATCTCTTTTCGCTTTTTCGAAGGAGTAAAAAAACATGATGGCGATACTTCTTCTGGAATTTTTGAGAAGGGAACGGACTAGAATCGCTGCATTGGCTGAAACAGACCCATTTGAGCGGAGATCCCTTTTCAATGATGCCAGAAATTACGTTAATGACAGGCAAGACGAGACAGGAATGGTGATGGTAACAAGTATGTAATTTGCTTATTAACCTAGTTTAAAGCTAAGCGCTCTAAAAATTGACATTTTTTTTTAAATTTCTTACGATAATAATTTTTAGCTGGACAACTTGAATGCTTGTGGAGGTATTTGAAGACGAGGTACCATACCGAGTATGATATCAAGAAATCCTGCAGCAATTGCATAATTGTAAAATAAACTGTAGGCGAGGCGCTATACTATTTCAAAAAATAAACGGAGAGCTTATGCAAATTTGCTGCTCTCAACAGACAAAAAATTGACTTATTTAAAAAAAAAAACGACAAACTCATCTTGTTACAACCTTATACTATTTACCATTTATAGCCAGCATTCTTGACTCAGCTCGCGAGGCTGCACGGGCGGAAAAAGCTCAGATTCGGCGCTTAGTATTATTATTAAAAATCAGCTTGAGTATAACGCTGGAGGAAGAAGAAGTAGAAGCTTTTTGCACCGCATAAGAATAGGCGCGCTGATCATAGCATAAAAGTACGTAAAGCAGTACAATCTATACAAATCAGAGCGCTGCTAGTGGTACGGTGATATTGCTCGATACATGCGTCTGTGTGTGCATGTACGTGTGACTAGGATGTGCGCGAAGTGTATGTAAAGTGTATTGTGATTTACTTTTTGAGGAGGGTTATGCGGAAGGCGCTTATGTTCTCGCCGGTGTGCGTTAATGCCTTTTTTTAGATCCGGCTTGGAGACCGATGACGGTTTGGCCAGCCTTGAGCTGTTTTTGTACCCTACAACAGAGATAAACGCTCGATTTCATTCTTGATTGCGGGAACACGTTTTGTAGTGATGAATCGAAATTCCTTAAGATTGAGCGTGCTCCAGTTTGTACACGTCGTGATAAGCGTTGATGCGGATGAGGGCATAGGGAAAGCAGCTTTCGAGCAAATCCATGGTGAGGAACGGAAACTTCTGGACGATCTGATCGAGCAGCAAGTAGACCGACTCACGATTGCAAGTAGCCTCCTTGTCGGCCTCCTGTCCAAGTCGGAGCAAGCTCGACGAGGCTAGCGCCAAGAACTCCTTCATCCTGTCCTCGATGTCGTTCTGGCCGCAGCTGGTGAAGAGTGCGCCAAAGACATTGTTGATGGCGGTGGCCATGCAGTGAATGTTGTTGGAGTGGCCCTCGAGCAAGGCTCTGTAGAAGGAGTTCTCGTTGCGGGCGAGCTTGGGAATGGAGACGGCGACGAAGACCATGAGGAGGCAGACGAGAATGTGCTCGTTCTCGTCGACAAGCTCGGCCTTCTGGCTCTTGAGAGCGGTGGTGAGGGTTGGGTCGACTTTGCAGCTAAAGCCCGCGGCGGACGTCATTTCCGAGACGACACGCATGGGATCTCCGGCCGGCAGATGGTGCCTAAAGTCCAGGATCGAGCTCAGCAGGAAGGGTATCCTCTCCTCAAGCACGTCGACGAGGGCGTTCTGCGCCAGCTGCCGGAAGCTGCGTATAACGCCGATTATGGTGACCCGCTGAATCACGTTGTCGACGTGCTGCAGCTTCTTGAACTGCTCCTTCATCACCTCGGGCTTGTCAAAGTTTGTCCTCAGCGAGATGAGAACGTCCTTGTTACTGGCCACAAGTTTCTTCGGCTCCTACACCTGACTGGAGATGTGCCACATGAGCGTCTCGTTGAGCATCTTCATGCCGTAGGGGCCGATCAGCTCGGCCAGAGCACGCAGCTCGTTTATGTCTGAGAACTCCTCGGCGTTGAAGGGAATCGAGCCCTCGACCGAGAGGCTGACAAACAAGCGCTGGTTCGGTGAGTAGCAGATGTTGCCGGCGCTGACCCGTCTCAGCAGGAGTTCCGAGTACCACTGGGTGTACAGCGCGGCTATCGTCTTCTCTCCGTGGCTATCAAGTGCTTGAGTTTGCTGGAGAAGCGCGTTGTTAAAGACGCGGGTGATAACGATGTGCACGTAGTTCTCGACCGTCTGCAGCACGTTCTTGTAGGCCCTCACGCTGACGATAAGCTCGGACGGCTTGGCGATGACATTCGTGTCGGCGTCCAACATTACCATGCCGACGAGAGCCCTGGCGAATCGGGTCTCGAGGTCTTTGCCGCAAAAATCGATCGATCTCAAGAGCTTTTTAGGGAGGCCCTTCGCGCGGAGGGCTCGCGCAGCCGCATTGGACAAAACACAAGCTCTTTTTCTCATTAAAGATTGGAAAAACGGCGAAATTTTTCTAGCAGGCCTATCTGCTGCAAGGATCAAGCGATTAAACGAACTTTTCTAGGTGACCGTTCGCGCAAAATGCCGGCCGGAAAAGCTATTGACATCGCTCGATCCTTGCGGCAGATAGGCCTGCTGTAAAGATCCCGCGATTTTCCGACTTGTTGTAAAAAAAGAGCTTGTTTATCAATTATTTAAAAGTAAAGAGCTTGTGTTTCGTGCGGCGTGGCTGTGCAAGCCCTTCCGGGCGAAACGCCACCCAGAAAAGCTCTTTCGATCGATCGATCTTTCCAGCAGAGACTTTCGTGTAACAGAGCGGGCCGTTTTCTCAATCTTTAAAGAGGAAAAGAGCTTGTGTTTCGTGCGGCGTGGCTGAGCAAGCCCTTCCGGGCGAATCGCCACCCAGAAAAGCTCTTTCGATCGATCGATCTTTCCAGCAGAGACTTTCGCGTAACAGAGCGTGCCATCTTCTTAATCTTTAAAGAGAAAAAGAGCATGTGTTTCGTGCGAGCCCTTTGCGCAAAACGCTACCCATAAAAGCTTTTTTGATCGATCGATCTTCACCGTAGAGACCCTCGCAGACCAAATCTAGCCGTTTTCTCAATCTTGACTGATTAAAAGAGCTTGTGTTTTGTGCAGTGAGGCTGCTTGAGCCCTTCGCGCGAAGTGCCACACAGGAAAGCTCTTGAGTTCGCTCGATTCTTGAGGCAGATAGGCCTGCTGAAAAAATCCTGCCGTTTTCCGACTATTTGTAAAAAAAAGAGCTTGTTATGTTCGGCACGGCTGTGCGAGCCCTTCGCGTGAGAGGCTACCCAGAAAAGCTTGATCGATCGCTCGACCTTTCTGGTAGAGACACCCGCAGACAATAGCCCGCCGTTTTTCTAATAATTCGTTGAGAAAATGAGCTTGTGTTTCGTGTGGTGAAGAGCGCGATCCCCAAGCGTGACACACCACCTTAAAAACTCTTAAGTTTGAGAGATCTTCGCAGTAACGTCTTCCACGCTGAAAAGCCCGCGTTTTCTTTGAATTTTATCAGAGAAGAACCTTGTCTTTTTAGTGGCGAGGTTTAGCGAGCCTCTAGCGCGGTACACTACCTAAAAAATCTCTCGTGTTTGAGATATCTCCGCAGTGGCGTTGCCTGCAGGCAACAATCCGCCGTTTTCCGAATTTCGATCTAAAAGAAGCATGTGCTTCTATCGGCCCGGCTATGCGAGCTCCTCGTGTGTCATGTCAGCGACAAAACTTTTTCCGATCGCGAGATCCTTACTATTACCATGGCTTACTCAGACAGAGGAGCCTCTGAGATTTTCCGAAGTTGCGCGCTAATACGAAGAACGCGTGCTGGTTACAGAAAAGTTGCTTGCCCTGTCCGTGTCGCTCAGCTCATAGATCCCGGCCTTTTAAACCTGGTTCAGCTCCTGGTTGATCTGCTCTACGCCAAGCCTGAGCCCGGAGCCGCTCGCGTGCCACTCGCACATCCCCAGAAAGTACGGTGATTCAGGCATCTAGGCGAAGCCTTAAGAAAAAGAGATTTAAAAAAACTTGAGACCCGAGAGCAAAAAGCATCTGTAGCTTAGCGCCGCGAAGCTAATGAACAAGGCCGTGGCGGGCGGCAGTAGCTTGTCGACAGAGGTAAAGACAGTAGATAAGCTTGTGACGGCCAAGTGCACGTCAAATATCTAACGGCTAATCATGTACTAAATGTAATAAGATTATTGTTTCAGCAAGCTGCCAACGAGCGCTGAAACGAGCGAGAACGAGAAACGAGGCAAGATAGAGACAGAGAGAGTGAGAGCATAGGTAGCGCGGTTGCCGCCTGGCCGCACAGCGTTGGCGAGATATGACAACGATGTGCCGACGGCCGGGAGAACCGCGACTAGAGTTAGTCTCGCTGCGCTATCCACACGAGTAGCTCGCGCTACTATATACGCGGATTTGTTGTGAGTCCTGCGAGCATCTCGAGAGCGAACGATATTCGTCCGTGCGTTACCGACGAGTTGCTGCGACGCCCGTCCGAACTGTACATCTCCACGTCCGAGACTGGACCACGTCCGTTACGTCAAGTACTACTGCCACTACCGAGTTGTAAGTACCTGCACTCTCACTCTCTCACGTCTCTCTTTATCGTTCGTCGAAGTGTGCGGGGTTTGCACCTCCGTGTATAGTTACAATTGAATATACATTTCCTTATATAAACTTCTCGTGTGTTATTTCCTACGACCCGACCTACGCCGCCTCCGCGGGCTCGTGTAAAAACACGTGCATGATCTGAGTCGGCCGAGCCGTGCCTTCTGCACGCCCGACGTTAATTTACAATAAACAGGGCCCTTTTGGCCCTGGTTATAACACGGCAGGATAGTATTAACCGAGTGTTATAAGCTATAGGCTTACCAGATCACACGGATTCTAGATCACCCCCTCTCCTCCAAAAGTGATTTAGAATCCGACCTGTGTATTTTAGATGGAGGGTTTTCTGAATCACCCCTTCTGTCCAATCATATGAGAGCCCCCTCCTTGGGATGCCCCCCCCCCCCTCTCAAAGTGATTTAGAATCCGAGGTGTGTATAAGCCCTATCCCTGAGTTGCCTCTTCTTCAATTTTTCCAAAATGTTTTAAGCCTCTCCCCTGGATGCCCCCTCTCAAATTGATTTAGAATCCGTAGTGTGTATAAGCCCCATATAAGTTGTCCCTACTCCTGTAGGCCCTTTTCTTGATCATCCCTCTCTCCATTTGATTGAGAAATCGTAAGTGTTCGACCTCTTTGTTTTTCATCTGATCGGAAAAATCTATTGGTCAGTTTTTCTTTTTTTCTGGTGTGAGAAGAGAGGGAAAGGAGGAGCTATCCTGCTATATTATAAGAGATAGCCACTTCTACATTAATGAAAGGTTGAGTCACTCTACTACCACATAATAAAGAGAAATATATTTCTTTCACAAAATACGTAGATGGGAGCGACATTAACTTTAGATTCATAGATTCTTGGCGTCTTCTCCCATCATCTTTAGAGAAACTTGCATCATACCTAGAAAATGTACCGATAGCAACGAAGGAGTTTCAATTAGATGGATTCACAGATGAGAAGATTGGTCTTCTTCGACGGAAAGGCGTATTTCCATATGATTTCGTGGATGGATTAGATAAGCTAGAATCGACAAAACTGCCAGAAAAGAACGAGTTTTACAATAAACTAACTGACTCTCATATTGCTGAAGAAGATTACAAGCATGCTATTCAAGTCTGGGATAAGTTTAATACAAGAACGCTAGGAGAGTACTCTGATCTATATTTGAAAACTGACGTTCTACTATTAGCTGATGTCTTTGAAAGTTTTCGAGAAACATCTCTCAAAGCATATGATTTGTGTCCTGCTCACTTTTACACGATCCCTGGGCTGACATTTTCAGCATCTCTTAAAATGACTAAGGTAGAATTGGAGCTTCTTACGGATATTGACATGCTAATGTTTATTGAAGCAGGCATTCGGGGAGGAATAAGCCAGTGTTCTAATCGGTATGCTAAAGCCAACAATCCGTACATGGGTTCTTCATACGATGAGAAAGAGAAAACAAAGACACTCTTATATTATGATATTAATAACCTTTATGGCTGGGCAATGGTGCAGCATTTACCGGTTGGAAAATTTAAATGGATTAAATATGAGACAAATCCCTATTTTTTCAATGCAGCACCAGATTCTGATACGGGTTACTTTGCTGAAGTGGATTTGGAAAATCCTGAAGAGATACACGATGAACATCAAGATTTCCCTTTTTGTGCAGAACACCGTGCACCACCAGACTCAAAGCAGAAGAAACTTCTCACTACTCTGGATGAGAAAACAAGGTATGTCATTCATTATCGAGCACTTAAACGGGCGTTAGATAATGGACTTCGATTGAAAAAGGTGCACAGGATTCTGAGTTTTGAGCAGAAGGCCTGGCTCAAACCATATGTTGAACTTAATACAGAGAAGAGAAAGCAGGCCAACAATGAGTTCGAAAAACTCTTCTATAAATTATTAATCAACACTGTCTATGGTAAGTGCATCGAACGAGAGCGGTCTCGTGTAGACGTACGTTTAGTAAATAAATTCACGGGAAGATGTGGAGCAGAAGCACGCATAGCTCTTCCGAATTTTCATAGTTGCGCTATCTTTGATGAAAATTTGGTACCCATTCAGCTGAAAAGGACAAGTATCACAATCAAGAAACCAATCTATGTCGGTCTTTGTATCCTTGATTTGTCTAAGACATTAGTTTGCGATTTCCACTACTCATACATGAAACAGCGAGTAGGAGAAAAATGTAAACTTCTCTATACGGATACTGATAGCTTAATATACGAAGTTGAAGATATTGATATGTACAAAATTATGAAAGAAGACATCCACAGGTTTGATACTTCTGATTATGATGAAAATAATCAGTTTGGAATTCCACGAGTTAATAAAAAAGTTCTTGGATTGATGAAAGACGAATGCTGTGGCAAGATGATGATTGAATTCATAGGTTTACGAAGTAAAATGTATAGTATTTTAGTTGATGGTGAGACAATAAAAAAAGCCAAAGGTATAAAATCCAGCGTTGTGAAGAAATCAATTACTTTTGAGGATTATCGAAGATGCCTAGAGGATCCTGTTATTATAAAACGCGAGCAGTGCAACATTCGTTTAAAATTGCACATAGTGCATACTGAAAAACAGAATAAAATAGCCTTAAGTCCTCACGATAATAAAAGATACTTATTACCCCATAGTACAGACACTTTGCCTTGGGATCATTATAGAATTATTGAGGAACAGATGGCGCAAGCAGCATTTCAAGTAGAGGGGGAAGCAGAACAAGATAAAAGAGAGGTGGAGATGGAAGCAGAGAAGGGGTACGAAATATCCAATGACAGTGGAGGTGTGAAAATTGAGAGGGGGAATGAAGAAACCAATGAAAATAGTGAAGCACGAGTGGGGGTGACACTTTATGGCAATGAAGGTGAACAAATCAGGATCGAATATGATGTGATGGGGGAGTTAATGCATGACTGGGATCCATCATTGGATGCTATACATTCTGAACGGGAACGGAGAAGGGATATATTACAAGAGGCTATGGAAGGGGCAGAAATTGTGGTGGGAAATGGGCTATATCAACAGACGCAGCACGACGGAGAGCACATTCGAGCAATCGAAGCAATCGAGAACAACCAACCTTGTGAAAAGAGACCAAGACTCACCTAACCCTATAATAAGTAAGTTCTATTTCTTAGTTCTCCCTCAATTCTTAGCAATGAGATATTTTTCACTAACATACATTCTTACTTTCACTTTTTCAGAATGGATCTATCTGCACTCAATAAGATTGCTGAGCAAGAGTTCTTGCCAAGGAAAAAGGCGACAGACTTGGAAAAAAATCAACAGTACATGGTGACAGCACTGAAACAAGTCAAGACAAGATTCGGTATGAAGATTGTTGCCGAACTTGATAGCAGCTTTCAAGTCTTCTTGCCAGAGAAGATTTCATCGGCAATTATAAAAGATGAAGCGTTCTTTAAGTCACTCTGCGGCACTGCAAACAATCTCTGTTTATTTTTAAAATATCAGGGTGGAAGTTCTTTCAAGTTCGAAAGTAGCACTCAATAAATAGTATACAAAATTATTTTTTTACAAAAGAATATATTTTTTTTCAGTAACTTGTACATAATAATACACAAATAAATTTATTTAAATATACATAAAACTTTTTATTTACTACAACCTAATTCCTTATCCATATACATAGATATTACAGTTATATTAAAGAATTTCATTTTTATTTATCCAACTATTATGCTCGTCACTAAATCCTAACCATTTAACAAATACGCGTTTACCACTTTTCTTCAAAACTTTTTCTACAAGATAAATTTCAGGAAACAATGTTTTGTGAATTTCTATTTCATAAAAGCCACCGGAGACTGGTTTATCATAATAATCTTTGAGGTGGTAAGTTATCGGATTTGTTTTTATAACTGGCGTTATTGTGAAAATTTCAGTAGACCAGTTTGGTGTATAACCTTTTTCAAAAACATTCTTGATCTTACTTATTCGTACTTTATCTCCTACTTTGAATTTCGTTTTTTTCGCTGGTGACTTTTCATTAGGAAAACGTCTCTTGACCTCTCTCTCATTTGCCTGGTTAACATTTTTAGGCTCGATTCCTGTTGTCCGATGTTTTCTCGAATTGTATACTTTGAGCAAGTTAGGCAGAATATTCAACCATTTGTAGCTTCCTTGTTTGCTGAATTCTATCCACATTGCATTTTTTAATGTTCTATTGAATCTTTCACATATGCTTGCATGAAGAGTATAGGATTATCTTGTGCTTTTTCATGAGATTTTGGAAATTTGAATTGTAAAATTGTTTTCCTTGGTCAGTTTGTAGATTCTTCGGTACTCGTCCTTGTTTCAATATCGACTTCATAGCTGCAGTGACATCATTACCACTCTTTGACTTGACTGGGACGGCCCATGCATACTTTGAAAATATATCTATAACAGTGAGTAAGTAATGAAAATCTTTGTTCTCTTTGGAGTAAGGTATCATTTCAACAAGATCAGCTTGCCAAGTCTCATCTATGCCACGTATGTCATATTTTCTTCTCTTGTAGCGGCGACGTGCTGGCTTATGCAGCTCTTCAGCTACTCTTTGACGTTCCATCTTTATCGTCTATAGCGGATGAAAATCCCCTGGAAATTCTTCTATACAATCTTTTAATTGTCTATTCACTTCTTCAATGATATAATCAACACCATAGTAATTACGCTGAGTTGTTTTTTAAAAATATTTCAGTTTTGCAGCCACTTCCACTTGATGTTTTTCAACTTGCTGCTTATATTCTTCTAGAACTTCACTTATTCCAGCAAGTTTAGAAGCTATATAATTTATTTCAGTTTGTAGGATAACTTTCAGTGAATTCAAGGTGATTGCATCGTTTGGATCACGTGGGGCTCCTAGATTGCAAAGCCGCTTATTTTCTAATTCAAAATCACCGTCTGATGTAAAATTGAAACCAATGCCTGGAGGACCGCGACTCACTTGCGAGCCCTCAAGTTTTCTTCCAAACACATCGAGACTCATGGTGCTACTGATCCAAATGAGAAGGTTGAGTGTCAATATATATGTCCAGCTTCACGTAATTCTTCAATAATGGATTGGATTTCATTGATGTGATTGTTATTTCCAGCAGATCGTTCGGCAATCAATAATCGGAGTCGCTCGATAAGCTCGTTTGGATCATCCCAGTAGACGAGATCAATGGAAGAATTTTTCTTAGCTATTTTATATTTAGGTATGAGTCCTTCTCCGATGCTGCTGTTTTTCTTTTTACGTGGAGTGCTACGGAACATTGGTGCTAAGTCATTCTTATATTTATTACTCCTCGAACTTCGTATGGATTCATTTTTGCTATGTTTTTTCCGATGAGCATTTGTTGCTTCCAGGATCATGCGATAATTTTCACGATCTGCTGAACTCAAAAGAAGTTCATCCGGATATTTTTTAAATAGCAACTCCATTAGTCCACTACTTTTAGGATAACTTTCACCTCTGACTATGACATATTTATCATCAAATTTAATTTCTGAATCACCAATCATATACCCTCCATCAACTTTCCGCACTCCGTATATATTATCAATTGTTTTGTGGCTTTTATCTAGCAATGACAAGAAGTCTTGAGATGATTCATTTTGTTTTCCACTCGCAGATTTGAATGTAGAATTGATCATTGTGTCACCCATTGACTCAAAATCATCATCATCATCATCATCATCGTTGAATAAACTTGAATTATTATTATTATTATTTAGATCGTTTAGCATACTTGATCGATTAAATTTTATTCGTTTTCTCATTTTTTTACTCTTGCGTGTATCCAAAATTCAGGTCAACAAGTTTCTCAAGTGGTGTGACGACTGGTTTCAGAGTATCACCAATGACTTTTTCAAAATCATATTTCTCCTGTTTTAATAGAGTGTATTTTGTTTTAATAGCCTCACGAGCTCGCAAGAGCTCGCTGAGAATATTCTCCTCTTTCTTGAAGTCTGACATGCTGACGATATGATTTCTATAACTGTACTGTAAGTTTTACACTCATAATTCCTTTTTTATTGCAAAACAGTCAAATCCTTTTCTGTATCTACCCTCATTCATCGCTCTATCTTTGTCAATAACAATGAATCCATACTTATCATTCTTCCAACATTCAGAACATAAATTTCGAAATTCATTGAAAGTTAAATCGGTATTCACGTGATCTTCATAGATATGTTTCAGATTCACATCGTCTTGACGATAAATCACTAACAAATTAACATTATCTCTAATGAGATGTTTCCCTATATGAGCATACGATTGACATAGATAGAAACTGTCTACACTTTTATGTCTCCCCAAGCGGAAAAATGCTCTGACGTTATCATGCTTCTCACATGCCACATCGTCAAATATCATAATTGAATTTGGAAGGGCTTCATCTGGAGATACTACAGATTCATGCTCACTGAACGGAAGATATGATACACCTTCAATCGGCTCCAAGACATTCTTGAGAAATTGATACTTTGGCTGTTTCAAGGATTTTGAGTATACATACAAATTCTCGAACCTAAGACTATTAGGATGTGTAATTAAAGCCAATAAACTATTTGTTTTTCCACAGTTTGATGGCCCGCAGAATACTGCTCGTATACTATCTGGTAGTAATTCACCATATCGCTTCTTTCTCTTCTCTTTTCCAAAATCGAAATTCGCGACGGGGAGTTTGACCTTCTGCTCAGTAAAATCCATGTTCACGTAACAGAGCAAGATTCAACATTGAGCTCTTGAAATATAAACGCTTGTTTTATACCTTGATTGTCAGTTGTAAATCAACACTCGAAGAGAGATGATCATTCACAAATCACAGAAAGGGCCGAAAGGCAATGGACTGCTTGATAAAGTTATCAATAACTTACCTGTTGAGCTGCATCTTCCTGGATATCAATACTGCGGTCCCGGAACCAGATTGAAAAAGCGAATGAAAAGAGAAGATCCTGGAATTAATCCGCTTGATCAGGCATGTAAAGAACATGACATAGCATACTCTGATAAAAACGGAGATCGTAAAGCGGCTGACAAGAAGCTTGCTGATAAAGCTTCACATCGTGTCAGAGCCAAGGATGCTAGTCTTACTGAAAAAGCATTTGCTTTGGCTGTTAATAGTGCTATGAAATTAAAAGGAAACACTGGAATGGGACTGAAATTTAATAAGTTAGTGACTGCGGCTAAAAAATCAATGACCGCAAGTAAATCTTCTCGCAAGGTTATTCAATCAGCCTTGAAGGGTGCACGTCAAACTGTTAAGAGTGTAGGCGGAAAGAAAAAAGTTATCATCACCTCGAGTTCTACCGCTTCCATCAAAAATTGGTGGAATTCTTCCTTTTCTCATTCCACTGTTCGCAGGACTGAGTGCGACCGGTGCTCTAGCAGGAGGTGCTGCTGGAATAGCTAAAGCTGTTAATGATGCTAAAGCCGCGCAAAAAAATCATGAAGAAAGTAAGAGACATAATAAGACCATGGAAGCTATTGCTTTGGGCAAAGGACTCCATCTTAAGCCCTATAAAACAGGGATGGCATTATTTATGTCACCTCACATCGGTCGTGGTAATCAAGTGAATAGAAAAAAAAAAACTTCGATTTAACTTTGCCAAATCGTCCACTGACTGACTACGATCTAAATAAATATGCTCGTATGATGAAAATCTCAGATTTCCGAGGTGTTTTCATGAGAAATAATCTGCCTCCCAATGGTCCATGGTATAATGAATCTGCAGTGGTTAACTTGGATGACTATCAAAATAGAGGTAATCACTGGGTTTGTTATCGCAAGCAAGGATCTGAAGTGCTTTATTTTGATAGTTTTGGTGATCTCAATCTTCCCAAGGATCTCATGATGTATTTTAACCTGAAAGAAGTAAAATACAATTACAAAAGATATCAAAATTTTGACTCATTCATATGTGGCCATCTTTGTCTCTACTTCTTAGCTGGGAGACTATAAAAGAGGTGCTCGCAGACGAATGGATTCATTATCATCCGATCAGTCATGGAAGATAGCTTCACTCTGAGTCTCTCAGGAAACTCATCTGTCTTAGAAGCACAATATTTTCCTTCGATTGAACTACCACAGCATAAGAATTTTGTCTTGGGATTAGTTGAACTTTTAACATTCAACTCTATTCCCAATGTCGACTTTTCAAATAATAAACTTCATTTGAGCAAAAAAAGATATTATTACAATCCCTACTGGCAGTTATGAGATTGATGCTATCAATCAATTTTTACAAGAAACTTTGAAATCCAAAGGAATTGAATTTTCTTTGAAAGCTAACAACAATACTCTCAGAAGTGAAATTCTCTGCAGTCGTCTGATAGATCTCAGACCTCACGATTCAATAGGCCGTCTCCTTGGCTTTGCTCCTCGCATTCTCAAAGAGAACATTCAACACAGCTCTGATTTACCTGTGAAAATATTGAGAATCAATGCACTCAGAGTTGAGTGCAATATTACTGCAGGTGCTTATATCAATAATAAAAAAGTTCATACAATACATGAGTTCTTTCCCAGAGTGCCTCCAGGATACAAAATCTTAGAAGTTCCGTCTCATGTTATATATCTACCACTCAGTGTCAAGTGCATAGATCATCTACAAATTCGAATTGTAGATCAAGATGGAAATTTAGTGAATTTTCGAGGAGAGGAAATTACTATTAGACTTCACATCAAATCAGTATAATGGGCATCGTTTACAATTCTGGAACATATATAAGTCAGCCACCATGTCAACGAGTCATCAGTCAACCGAAGAAACTCAAACCGTTAACACGGAAGAGCATTCAGTTTCTGAAAAGCCTAGGACTAAACGTTCGTGGAAAAAATTCACGTGTATAATTCTTTGCTGCTTCCAGAAAAATGGACGAAATTCTAAGCATTCAATCAGGTGTCGTATTCGATGAGTCTATTGCTCATTACGAGGTACACGCCCATCAACCATACTCATCATTAAGCTTCGATAATAGTGATGAAATTCGTATTTCTATCCAACATCAAGATCTATGTCTCCTGCCATCACGTAGTTCTATCCATGTATGTGGAAAATTGAAACTCAAAGATGGATCATCAGCATCTAAAACTAAATTCGTAAACAATGGCATTTGTCATCTGTTTGATGAAATTCGTTATGAAATTAATGCTGTGGAGATAGATAAAAGTAAAAATGTTGGTTTGACCACTACCATGAAAGGATGGACTTCATTTAATTCGAATCAGAATAACGTGTTAGAAAATGCAGGCTGGCTTGACAATGAAGAAAACGTAAAATCATTTGTCGATGAAAAGGGAAACTTTGACGTTGCGATTCCGCTGAGTATGATTATGGGCTTTGCAGAAGACTATACAAAAATTATAGTTAACATGAAGCATGAGCTCATTCTTACAAGATCGAGAAGTGACTTGAACGCAATAATCCAGGAAGGTGTTACGACATCTGGTGTAACTACTTATGAAGAATGTGAAGTAAAAATATCGAAGATAGAATGGTTAATACTATATGTTATTGCATTTGATAAACAAAAAATTCAGCTATTGAATTTCATTGGTAAAGATAATCCCATCTCTATGTGTTTTTGTTGGCGAGTCTTCGCGCCGCTTGCCGTCTATAGTAGACTACAGGGCTAATCTAGCGCCACCATGCGGGCAGCGCTAGGTACTCACGCGTGCTCTGCAAAGTACTCTCTCTCCTGCCGACCGCTCTCGCAGCAACAGCTCCGTCGCCCGAGTTATACATCTAACAAATAAATAAAGTGTTACAACAAGAATATCAGTGCCTAATTTTTTACGAGTTCTCCTCACCGACCATCCAACTAGGATTCCTCCAACAGGTTGTGGGCCAGCTCGCTGGAATAGAGGAAGAACCGAGAAGAAGACGTCTCAGAAGCTTTTCTTTTTGATCTTTGTTCAGAGGAAAACAAATCAGACGCATCAGAGGTCTAGAGGACAAATTTCAGAAGAAAACGTAAGTGCAAGCTTTTCTAAGGTCTAGTCAGAGTAGTAATCAGATATAGCAAAAGAAAGTTTAATTTTTGATCGGTTTCGGGAGTGTGTTGTGTTATCGCATCGACAAAAAAAATTAGAGTTGCGTAAAGAATAGTAGGAAAAGACAGTGCGGTGTCTTAATAATTACAGAATAGATCAGAAGGTTATAGAAAATCAAAAGTCTCAACACGAGACAAAAGCGCGCGACAACGAAACGCACGAGCGCTCGCCGGCAAAAGCCTGCACGAGCCGATTCTGGGAATCGGGGGGAGGTGAGCCGCAACTAGCGACGCTGTCAGAGTCGAGCGCGCGGTTTGTTGTGCTCTCTCTCTCTCTCTCTCTCTCTCTCTCTCTCTCTCTCTCTCTCTCTCTCTCTCTCTCTCTCTCGGAATCAAAACAAATTTTACACGCACGGATTTTTCTCGTAAATTTGTTTTCCTTTTGAGTTTCAAAATATATGGTCTAATCAGAATCAGACGTAACGGATTAGATTGGCTATCGGTGTATATATGTAATAAATAAAATCAGAGAAAAATAATTCCAGTTATATCGTTCTCACTCCTATTCAGAATGTCAGAGTTATTCGAGTAAATCAAAAAGCTTCAATTTTTAGTTGGCTTATTAGTATTCAGATGCACTCAAATAAATTTTAAAAAACACGCCTTGACAGAAATTTCAATGAAACGGCGGTGCAGTGAATTTGAATTTCTATAAAATTTAAAATTATCAAAAGATAATAACACTGTTTTTTTTCGTGGTTTCTTGGACGACATACGCGTGTGCGATCGCCCCCTTGCAAATTATTAAGTGAATTGCGTTCGTTTACTTAGACTGGGAGGGAGCACGTGTGTGGCGTCTGGGAGGCGCGGTGCTAGTGCTTGATTTTCAAGCTTGGTTTGACTTGCAGTGCGGTCTAACTTGGCAGAAATCAAAGAAAACTGTCAGAGTAAGCATTCTACCTTTATTTCAGAGGAAAAGAGGTGGCCAACGAAGGCAACGAAAATCAAGTGGACGATCATTTGAATATCCACCAAGGTACAAAGTGTTTTTAAATCAGAATATAAACAATTAATTCAGAATCAGATGTTAGGCCTAAAATTCAGAGTTCAAATAATCAATAAAAATTGAATACTAATCAGAGAAATTGTTTATAATACAGATTCAGATATAGAAGGGTATACACCCCCGAGTACACCCCCAAAAAGAGATATGGAGGGAAAGTCTCAACCTACTGACTCACAAATGGAGTGGAGAATGGATAATCTGGAGAATGCTCTCGAGAGACACTCCGATATACTCGACAATCATGCTGAAATAATCAGAGATCAAACAGTAGCCATACTCGATATGAAGGAAAATATCGACAACCTAAACACCGTCATACAGAAACTCACAGAACAAATAGGAAAATTAACTTCAGAGGTAATTATCCACCCTGCCAGTTCCACACTCAGAGACATAAGTGAGACAGAGTTTAGTAACAATATCAATTCAACAAACTTATCAGACGGAACAAGTGCATTAGGCGACCTCAGCAGAGCTTGTAATGAACTCAGACGATCTATTGCCCTAAACGCAACTAATTCAAAAATAAACATAAAGAGAAATTATAAATTGACAAAAAAAGTACCACTTAACATTTGGTTAGACAATATAAATGCTGAATTAAAAGCTAATAATCTTGCAGACATACTTGACGATTCTCAACAATCAGACGTTTCAGAGACAGTAATAGAAAGACAAAACAGAAAAGACCAAGTCAGAGACATTCTAATAAGTCGCATAGATGATTATTACCATAAAAAGATTTTACAAATAAAAGACCCATTAGAAATAGTCAATAAAATCAAATAGTTCAGACGAGCAGAGGCCAATGTTACCGATTCTTCAGTCAGAGAAAAATTATATAGTCTCAAAATGAACAATAGAGAATCAGTAAACGAATTTTGCGATCGTTTTGACTCTATTATCAGAGATTTTGAAAATTGTATTACCAAAACACCTCTGACGGAGGAAGAGATAAGATCGGCCTTCTTTCAAGCTGTTAGTATAAAATTTAAAGAAATCAGATCGGCCAATATTATCAGACTTCAAGCAACCAAATCAGAGATGAGCCTTGATGACATAAAAACTTTGATACTACAGCTGGAATCAGACAGACGCAAATCAGACGGTCAGCCTTCAGACGACAGGCAAAAAATTGCAGCTAAACAGGCGATAATCACAGACAAGTGTTATCGCTGCAATAAGGTGGGACACAGAGCAGCCTTTTGTCCTCTTAAAGAGTACAATCTATGGTACTGTTTTTATTGCCAGGCTGTAGCTCCACACAAAGGGGATGATTGTCCAAATAAGGACAATCTCAAAGATGGGTATGTAAAATCGTATACATATAACAACACAAACACAACAATAATAACTTCAGAGGTAGAGGAAACAGAGGAAGGGGTGGTTATAATAATGTCAGAGGTAGAGGAAATAATATAAGAAGGGGATCTTTCAAACGCAAGGTCGATATACAAACACCAGGCCGAAATCAGAAGAAGGGATACAAGGTCAAAGCGATGCTAACAGGTAACAACACACATATAATTAATAAAACACCTACAAAACTAGTACTTATTGCGGACTCTGGCGCAACAGAGCATATAGTAAATAAGAGCATAATTTTAAGTAACTTCAGAAAAAGTTCAGGCGAATATATCAGAAGTGCAAATAAAAATAAATCTGCAAACATCTCTATAGACGGCAAAGGAGATTTAATTTTAAAATCAGAATCAAATGAGAATAACAAAATAATTTTGACAAATGTAATTTCTGCCAAAAATATTTCAGACAATCTGATCTCTCTCAGACGTTTTGCAGACGTAGGTTTGAGTATTTATTTGGATAATAAAATACTTAAAATCTACGATAAAAATTCAGACGAAGAGTATTTAGCTGGGACGTATGAAAAGCCAAACTGGATAATTTCTTTAAACGTAGCAAAACATGAACAATCAGACGAGCAACAAGAAGTCTACGATAAGTATTCATGCACGGCTAACATAGTCTCGGTAGACGAGTTCTTGCAGGAATCTCAGTCAGATATCAAGGATCTTGAGGATCAAAACGAATCAGATGAAACTAACGCATCAGAGGGAACTCAGATGAATCCGACTGAGATTGGGAGGGAGAAGCAGCAAGAACGAACTGTACAAGAATCAAATTCATCTAGTCAGAGAGAAGTTTGTGATACAAACTTAGATGAATAAATTCTGAACAGGAAAATCCTAAATATAGACGACTCGTCAGAAGAAATGCTGAAATATCTACAAAACAATGTGGACAACAAATCAGATAGACAAGAAAAAATGAGAAGATAAACTCAGAAAGGTAAAATTCGACAAGTCTATTACAGACTGCGAAGTTTGCGTCCTAGCAAAAATGGAAAACCTGCCGTTCTCAGAAGTCAGAGTTAGAGCAACAAGGCCATTAGAAAGGATACACACAGACACAATGGGACCAATTAAACCAGTCCGTATCCTGGGGAAAATAAATTCATAATAGGATTTATTGATGATCACACCAGATTTGCCAAAGCATACTCTACTAAACACAAAAGTGAAGCTGGAGATTGCTTAGAAAAATTCTTGGTAACTACAAGAAATTTACTGGGCAAAGAGGAAAAAGTGTGTTTCATCCGAACGGATAATGGCACTGAATTTACTGGAGGTAAATTTTCAGAAGTTATGGAAAAGGAGAAAATTGAAGGAGAGTTCGCACCTCCTTACACTCCACAACATAATGGAACCGCTGAAAGGTTTAACAAAACCATACAGTGGAAAATCAGAGCGCTCATGATAGACTCTGGTCTACCCAAGAGCATGTGGATACTCGCTTTGGAAGTGGCGGTCCATATCTATAATAGAACTCTACACAAAGGAATCGATTCAGAGATACCAATCAAGAAAATGGTTCCAAATGGAAACATGCATCTAGACAAAATCAGACGTTTCGGATGTTTGGCCTATGCCAAAATACCGAATGCGACGAACAAGTTTTCAGACAGAGCAATCCGTACAATCATGGTTGGATATTCTCAAACTGGTTATTTTTTGTGGCACTCAGAATCTCAGAGATTCATTACATCCAGACACGTGAGATTTAATGAAAAACTGGTGTATAGGGATGTGTATAAAACTGACCTAAGAGACAAATCAGGGACACTAGAAATATCAACAGATGTTGTCAAAACACAACCAGATATACCAAAAGATTCAAAATCAGAGAAAGAGAAAAATCAGAAGAGAAAAGCAGATGACAAAAATTCAGAAGATTCAAAGGCTAAGAAACCTGAACCAGAAAAGCGACCTTGTCTAGAAAGAAAAGCCAAGACAAACAGACGAACTTGGACACATCTCAGAGAAGCAGTAGTCGAAGTAGAAAATACCAATCACGATCTGCCACAAGTATCTACTCCAACTGGAGAAACCAGAGATACACACTCAGAAGAAGATGAACTTGGACATATTTTTATAGCACGAACGAACAGAGATCCTGTCAGTCATAAAGAAGCTATTGAATCAGACGACAAACATAAATGGTCAGAAGCAATAAAACAAGAGTTAAAGTCTATGGAAGACAACAATGTGTGGACAATAGTAGACAGACCCTCTCTAGACAAAGATGGCAAAAAGGCACACATCATTAATTCCAAATGGGTATTCAAATGGAAAATCTCAGAAGACGGTCAGACGACTTACAAAGGAAGATTAGTTATCAGAGGATTCAAGGATAGAAAAGAATATGAACTCAGAGAAACTTACGCACCAGTCTCAAGATTGCCAATCGTTAGAGCGACTTTTGCAATCATTAATAAGTTAAATTTAACTGCTTATCAGATGGACGTCAAGACAGCATTTCTGAATGGAACGCTTGAAGATGACATATTCATGGAAATACCAGATGGTATAAAAATAGACCCATCCATTAAGAAAAATAAAGTATGTAAACTCCAAAAATCCTTGTATGGCCTCAGAATAAGTCCCAAGCGATGGAACAAATGCTTCTCAGAAGTTGCTTTGGAACTTAGACTAGAAAAGGACATAAATGAACCATGTCTGTTCACGTGGAGATTACAAAATCAGATGGTAGTATTACTGCTATATGTAGACAACATCATTTTAGCAGGCAACAATCAGACGAAACTAAAACAGATAAAAGAAAAATAATGTTCTACCTTTCAGATGAAAGACTTAGGAGAACCTAAATTATTTTTAGGCATGAAAATAACCAGAGACAGAGATCAGAAAATATTAAAACTGTGACAATCAGAGTACATAGAGAAATGTCTGAAACGTTTCTTTATGAAAGATAGTAAGCCACAGAAAACACCTATGTTTACAAGACAGGTTCGAAAAAGAGAACTCATAAATTCAGAAGAAGCTCAGATATCAAATCATGCACCGTATAGGGAAGCTATAGGAAGTTTACTATATCTGGCAGGTGCCACCAGACCTGATATTGCATTTGCAGTAAACTTTCTATCAAGAAAATAGCTGTCACCCACTGAAAGTGACTGGAAGGAAGTAAAAAGGATTTTCAGATACCTCAGAGAAACCTCAGATATAGGTTTGATTTTCAGAGCAGAAAATGAGTATATGGAAGCAATGACAGACGCTAGCTTCAGAGATTGTGAAGACTCATCTTCAACTGGAGGATATGTAATAAAATTGTATGGCGACTCAATTATGTGGAGAAGCTATAAACAAGTTTACGTATCACTCTCTACCTGCCAAGCTGAGTACTTGGCAATGAGCAATGCTTGCCAAGAAATTGTATCGTTGGATAAAGCTATCAGAGATATAACAGGGAAAACTATGTATCCACAAGTTGAAAAACTTTGATGATGATCTGGAAACAATTCAGAGAAACCTACAAATCAGAGAAAAGACAGGGAGTAAAAGTCACATGGCAGAAACACATGGAGACTACATAAAACAGTGTGTCCTAAAGGGACAAATCAGAGTTAAATGGATATCTACTACCGACAATGTGGCAGACATTATGACTAAACCTCTGCCTAATGATACTCATAAATACCTCAGAGATAAAATATTGAACATAGAAATTCACACTTAATTATAATTTTCAGTTTTATATATATATATATATATATATATATATATATATATATACATTAGTTCTGTTTCCGGGCATCTCGATTTCCGGGCATTTTAGTTTCCGGGCATTACGCTTTTCGGGCATTTCAATTTCCAGGCCTTAAGCTTTCCGGGCATTTCAGTTTACAGGCATTACACTTTCCGGGCATTTGAATTTACGGCCATTATTCTAGACTTAAGGATTTTCGCGCGCATTATTAACATTACCAAGTAATGCGTTGAACAGCAAACATGCAAAAATGGACGAAATGGAGGAAGTCGACTGCGAAAAATTGTATTATTTTTATAATCAAGAAAGCGGGGAAATTATGTGTCAAAATCGACAAAATTCGAATTTTGGTATAATTTTCTTTTACTCTCATTTCCTTGCACGCTAAACCCTAAAGTACAAAAATCGACGTCAAAAAGTCGAAATATCGAAATTTGTACTCAAGCATCGATTATTGTACTTTAGTGTTTAGCGTGTGGGGAAAATAGTTTTACGGATTTCAGTAAGTTCACCTGGAAATCCATAAAATTATTTTCACCAAAGTTATTTTACGTTTTCCAAAACTGTTGCTTTTTTATTGAAAACAATTTTTGTTACGGCAGTGTTTTTGTGGTATATATATGTGTAAGAATTTAGAAACGAAAACTAGGCACGCAAATTTTATTACATGATCTACAAATGTTTCAAACTGTTTGTGATCAGCAGATGGCAAAGTTTAAAATCTTCCTGTAAAGATATAATTAGGCACTGTCTAGGTACCTGCACCATCGACAGTTGACGATAGGTGGTGCAAAGTTTGTACAAAGCATAAGGGCTTTTTGTACCATCGACAGTTGATGGTCAATGGTAAATGGTAAATGGTACAAAAAGCTCTCGTGCTTTGCACAAACTTTGTACTATCTACTGTCAACCGTCGACGGTGCTGGTACCTGAACAGTGCCATATAATTAATTATATGATAAGGAGTGCGCAAAGCATACTTACATTTCCTAGTACTTTTAAATATCATCATATATTTTAATATAACAATAGTTGTTTTAATATCATTGTCAGAACATCTTAAATTTTGGGCTTACAAAACTGCCCTAGTAACAAGCAGCGTTGTTACAACATTGAAGAATGTATCTGTGAACGTTAATTTTTGTTTATCACCCTTTATACTCTATAAAACTGAAAACTGCATCGCTACGATCTCAGCTTCTACTTAATGGATTTTAATCTATACCTAGGCTCGTTATTTTTTTGCTTGGCCTATTTTTTTTTGTTTTTTTAATTTACCAATTCGTTAAAAATATTTTCAGTTACGCATGTGTGAACTATTCTGCATATTTAACTAAATCTCATAAAATTCAAGAAAAGTTATTAACAAATAATTTAATCAATTTTAGTAATTCATAAATACATAGGTTATTCAATAAATAATGTATTCTCTAGTTATTATAAAAACGATTTTTAAGTAAGAAAGATGTAACCTGAGAAACGATGATTTTTATATATTTTAAAAATTTTATGAAGTGACTAAATGAGCTGCGAGGAGCTGTACATAAATGCTTAAGCTCTTAGAATAATATGTTGTTATCAACCCTATTTTTATATCGATTTCGTTAAAAAGAAGAATTTCAGTTACACATGTGTTTTTTCATGGCAATTTTTTGATTACTATTGATTTTAGATGCGTTCCACGAACTATCCAAACCCTGTTAGAAAAAGTTATCAGGGTAGAACTATTCTGCTTTTAACTTAATCTCATAAAATTCAAGAAAAGTTATTAACAAATAATTTAATCAATTTTAGTAATTCATAAATACATAGGTTATGCAATAAATAATGTATTCTCTAGTTATTATAAAAGCGATTTTTATGTAAGAAAGATGTAACGTGAGAAATGATGATTTTTATATTTTTTAAAAATTTTATGAAGTGACTAAATGAGCTACAAGGAGCTGTACATAAATGCTTAAACTCTTAGAATAAAATGTTGTTATCAACCCAATTTTTACCCTGTTGAAAATAATGACGTCATTTTATGACAAATACTTTGAAAACTCATTAGCTTTAACCATAGACATAAGAGAGATAATCTGTGTGTGTGTAGGCTAGCAACACTTGCACCCACTTAGAGAGAGACAGTATACCTTCTATCCCATATACCAAGCATTGGATAGAAGGTATCCGCTGGGTGCGTCCCGTTGGAAGGAAGGGCTGGCGCTGATGACACTTTTAAGGAGGTTATATACCGCTAAATGGATCTCTTATAAAACAACTCATGTCTTAGTTTCCTATCACATGACAACAAAAAGGTGAATAAATATATATGTATGACATGACATATATTATGTTTCATGCTGCATATATAAATTATTTTTCAATTTTGACTAGGTAAATTTGTGGATAGTTGTGTAAGAAATCATAAAAGCTTTGAATTATTAAAGTCGAATGAAAAATAAAAAAGTGTTCCTTTTTTAAGTGATTTTTTTAAAATGTTTATTATTTACAAATTTTTTCCAAAATTATTGATTAAAGATAGTTATTCTATACAGCAAATATCCTGAGATAGTGAGCATATGTTTAAATGATGATCCTTCTCCACGCTCTCTACGCTAGGAACATAAGTACAGGTCAAACTCGCACGTTAGAGATCTTCAATTCTATAATTCTTGTGATCATTTTAGAAAAGAATCAAGTCAAAATTTCAAATAACTTAAACTAAATCGCAAAAGGCTTAACTTTATCCCTACTGCAAAATCTCACATGAGATTTTGCAGTAGGGATTTCCGCGGCCTTCAAGATTTAATACGGTTGAGCAGGATTTTCATAGAAAATCGCCAATGCCGGTTTAATATTGAAAAAAGCACACGCATATTAATTAAGTCTAGAAATTACATTGGAGCGTTAGGCTCCAACTGTGAGTGGCTCGGTGAAAACTGACTTCTGACGGCTACTTATAGGGTCAGAGATAACGGTAAACCGCCCCCCCCCCCCCTCTTTTACTCCCGGTCCCTGCTGGTTTGGTTAGGACGCTGCATCAGCCGCTCCTTCGGCTATCTTCAGCCCGTTCCTTTGAGGTTTCGTGTACTTCCTGCATGACGCGCAGCGGCCATGTTTGAAGACCAGCGTCGCTTGCCGCCATTTCTAGCGGGAAAGCATCGCTTGGCTTCGCACTGTGGAAAGCTTAGAAAAGCCTCGGACGATCACTTCTCGGCTGGAGACTCCGGGTCGGCCTGTCTGGAACTTCGACTTCCTCTGGTAGTTGGTGGTCTTCTTTGGGTGGTTGTTCGTCCTCGAGGTCTTCCTCTACGTCGTCTTTGAAGCCTTTGCAGGGCTTCATGTTATCTGCGGATGTTGTGGTCACGTTCAGACCTTCACACTCCGCGGCTTTCTGGACTGCATACCGGTCGTACGGATCGCATCTAGTGACTCAGTAAGGGCCTACCCTATTGAAAAACATCACTTGAGAATCAGGTGAGATCTCAAGTGATTCTCAAGTGATAATCATGCCAAATTGTCAAGTGATTCTCAAGTGATTCTCAAGTGATTATCAAGTTGAGTTTTACTAATAATTTCAATTGTAAATGCATAATTTTATACAAAGATAAAAAATGTTTTTAAATAAAAGAAATAATTAAATTATAAATAATTATTTTAGACAAAATAATTGTATATATTAAATTAAGAATGAATGCATTGTAGACAAGATAGTGGTTTTAGAAAAATAATTAATTTCGTTTTTTAACAAATTTATTAAAAACATACAAAAGATAATCGGTATTTTACAAAAAAAGTGTCTTGTTTAATATTATCACACCCTTCGTGAGTTTTATACTATTAGGCCTTATGCGTAGGTATTAGAGTATCCTTAATATTAATTGTTTCTGTTTATTTACACAAATATAAAGTTTGTTTAATCAATGCATATAAGAACCTTTGAAAGGTTATTTATAATTGAAATACATAAAAAATATGCAGAAGATAGAAACATAAACAAAAGCCGAGACATCGGCTCGCTGGCACAAATAATCTACCCTAATTACGATAAATAGTGATCGCGTGCAGACATCAATAATGGATCAAGTTTGGTAAGGGACATATATACATCAATACATCACTCCAAGTACTTTCATAAAAATACAGACTGTAACAATTTCGTTTGTAGGTACAATAATAGGTTCTACATCAATACTGTCTATTCTTCGGAGCTGGTTAGAATGACCAGGAATACCTTCGCTTGTATGTATTACATTGGAAACCGTGAATTCATCATTTTTCTTATTATCGACAATAAAATTAACAATTTGTACAAATGATTTATCACGCAACTGTGCAAACGAATTATTGGACCTTTTTTTAGCTTTCAAAGATGATTCATACAGACATCCATTTTTTATTATTTTTACATACGACTTTGCCGAATTTTCAGATAAATGTAATCTATGTAATATCTCATCATCAACTCGATTTCCTAAACCGAAATATGTTATTTCTGACGTTTTATAAAAATTTTGTACTTTTTTTGTACTTAAAATATCATTGCAGTACATTTTTACCAATTCATCAGCATTTGGATAAACATATTCTTGCACTAATGATATAATATGATTTATGTTAATGAATCTAGCTATCTGTTGCGTAACTCCTTTTGAACATTCTATGGCTTTTAATAAACTATGATTAGCTGATTCGAAAGCAAACGTTGAATTGCACCACAGAGGTCCCCAATTCAATACACTTTTACTTATATGAAGAAGCTGGTGAACATTATAAGTCATTGCTTTTATTCCATAAAGTTCTTCGCATTTTGACACAAATTCATGTAACATTTTATCAGCTTGATTCAGTTCTGTTATAGAAATACGGCTTTGTAATAATATATGTAAACTTTCAGCAAACAAACACCAATGATATAACAGGTTTCTACTTAAGTGTTCTCTTAAAACAGGAACGCTATAATATAGGGTATAATTCTCCCATTCGCGTGCTTTCCAATCGTTTCTGCCACTAATTGGTCGACTTAAGCGTGAGATTTGATGAGGAGCTGCGATTCTACTTAATTTAAAATCAAGTTCTCTTAGATCATCGCTGCTCATCGATTTTATGTGATATTCGGTTATTTGACTTGCAACACCTTCTAAACAACAATGCAGATAATCGACAATAAATCCTGATATGATATTAAACTTGGGCAAATTTATGAGAGGCGATGGATATTTGATTCCATTTATAGGATTTTCTGGAGTTGCAATAAACATATTACTAACAGTATCTTTGTGATCCCGAAACTTAGTAACATAATTTAATAATGGGTATCTCATGCTCCCTTCAGCCCACACACCTGGATGAAGACACCAACTGCATCCACATTTACCATTAAATTGCTTAATACCCTGTATAGGAGTTCGAGCGACAGAATCAACACTACATCCTACTATGTGGAGCTTTAGCAGCCTTTCCTCTTTTTTTATAGGACAATGAATTCCTTGAGCGGTTAATTTATTGATAGTATCAATAAACGTTCCTAAAAAAACACTCATATCAGGTTTTTTTTTATTGAACCACAATCCGCATGTAATTAATTTGTTTGTCCGTTCTTGCTTTGGCAATTCATTTAGCATGAGGTATATGGGCCAAATAGAATATTGCGAGCTTTCAAATTTAGGTGCACCATCAGTATTTAAAATAGCACTTACATAACTATGTTTATCTTCTTCCCGAAGACTATTTACAAATTTACGATACTCTTTTCCAGCATAAACATCCTCTAAATCTCCAGGGAAAGAAGTTCTCTCTTTGACTACATAATCATAGTGAACTTCGTAAAGGGAAATCAAATCTTTTATTTGTTTTGATGGATTAAGAATAATGAAATAACTAGAATTACTTGGATTGCCTAAATCCAATTCTGCATGACAAATGCGACAGACTTTTACAGACGCAATTTCACCAAATTTTCCTATGTATGCTGAGCAATTATGACAAACGGCGTGAAATTCAGGATTATCGTTAGGATTAATTATTTTATCTAAAAGATAACGAGACTCTGGCAAGATTGGCAATTCAAACATTACATTAATTAAATTAAATAAATTGTTTATAGCTGTGATTGATAAACTATTAATAATACTGAATTTTAAAATCATTAGAAATAACTCTCCTTTAGTAATATTAACAGGAGTAGTGATTTTTTTATAAAAATCTTCATTTTTAACCATCTCTTCTAAATTTTGAGGATTTTTATAGGAGTAATCTTTCTTTTCTAATTCATCTTGCAATAGTAGTTTATGTAGATAATCGTACAAATCCAATTCATCTGATTCTTCAACAGAAGCATTCTAAAAAAATCATATTCATGAATCATTATTAAGTTGAAAAAATTTATAGTAATAATACTCTGTGAATTAACCTTTTATTTATCGTAACTTGAATCAATTGCATTATATTATATATTATATTACAATCAAATTGTACACAAAAAATTTGGTTTATTTACTTCATTTTTTGCTCAAAAGCGTTCTGCACGTGTCATATACGATAAGTTTTTGTATAACTCCATGGAATATATACTCTTTAGTGCCTATTTTCAGTGCAGAAAGCGCATATTCTTCCATTAGTACAAAAATATGCACTTTCGGAACTGAAAATAGATAAAATAGTATATTATGCACCAAGGAGGCCTTTTACTCCCGCGTGTGAGTTTGCAGTACGAACCGAACCCGAGTACTGCAAACACACAAGGGAGCAGAATGACTCCTCCCCCATGGAGCATACCATACTTCTTTTACCACGCATGTATGATTTTCGCGGTTTTTTGACTTGAAAATAGGGACTGATTGTCGTCGTTTTTCGACTCGACAGAACTCTCTTGTTGGTTCGGGAAATACATAATTTATAACAAATAGATATTAATAAAAAAAAAGATCTACGTAATGTCAAAGAAGCGGGAGTTAAAACTCTTTTGCTCCCGCATTTGAGAATATGCTCCCGCTAAATTTGATGTTCTCCCATCGGTCAAAAAACGACGACTTTGGCCCCTAATTTGAGGTCAAAAAAACGCGGAAATCGTGCATGTGTGGTAAAATAGTACATTATGCAACAAGGGGCGGAAGTAGCAGATTTTTCCCGCGGATGGGTTTACCGCCAGAGCGAGTAGATTTGTCTCGAGAGTGCGTTTACTGCCCGAGCGAAGCGAGGGCAGTAATCACCCGTGTTACGGATAGAATATAGATATGTACCTTGGACATGCGGCGGGGGGAGCGGACAGACAGAGAGAGAACGGGATAGTGCGTAATGTACAGTGAATGTCGATAAAGACGGGCGCGCGCGTTGGCCGAGCTCCCATAGCGCAGAACCAATTTTGGGAGTTCTGTGGCTTCTGGCCCCCAGCTAGGGGTGCTTTGGCGCCCCGAGGCTGTTTCGACCCCAAAGGGAGCTTGCTCCATTGCTTTGAGGGTCCCACGTTGCACGGGGAAGCCGAAAGGCGGGCCGTGGCACGTTCTCGGCTGAGGAGCGAGGCGACGTGGCGACGGCCCTTTATGTGTAAGATGTCATGCGTACGATTTAAAGGTTCGCGCGCGTAAGTTTGGTTTCTCTCTCTCTCTCTTTCTCTCCACGACGTCCCGGCAGCCATCAGCGGCGTATTAGGTGGCAATTAGCATAGGTGGGGGGCAGTGGCGATCCAGATCGACGAAGGATCGACAACAGTCAGATGCACTCTGACCCTTGGTGCGAGTAGTTGGTCGTGATACAGGCCGCTACTCATTTGTGATTATATTCCTAAATAAAGATTTAACCGATAATATTGTACTCTTCAAATTGTGTTCGACTTCAAGTTATTGCCGAGATCCTTGGACCAATTTTATCCTTAATAACCCGAGAGAATTAAAAATCTATTTGCGAGGGCAGTAAACACCCGAGGGAAAATCTACTTTCGTCTCGTGTTGCATATAGTATTTTATTCCACACTCGACCGAAATGGCCACTTTTTGTGCCTGAAATGCGGGGCAAAAGTGGCACATTTTTCCCGCAAATTGGATTAGCGGGAAACAAGTAAAATAAGCGGGAAAAAAGTAAAATTTGCGGGAAAAAAGTAAAATAAGCGGAAAAAAAGTAAAAAAAATTTTCAAAAATTTTAAAAAATTTTTTAAATTTTTTAAAATTTCTAAAATTATCAAGATTTTTTAAATTAGTCAGTATACATTATGCAGCTGAATAAATAATAAACCTAGATGTACGCTCGTATCTCACGGCATAATGCCGCCCAGTAGTGCCACCATTCACACAGCGGCCAATAGCGGTATTAAAATACATTAATAAGTATGGATAGACCAAAACGCTTACATATTCATCTTAATCAATTTGTTACAAAAAAAAAATGAAAGTTTTGTACCCGTTTTTCAGGCTCAAATAGTGGCCTTTCGGCCGAAAGTGGAATAAAATACTATATGCAACACGAGGCGAAAGTAGATTTTTCCTCGGGTGATTACTGCCCTCGCGAAAAATCTACTCGCTCTGACAGTAAACCCACCCGCGGGAAAAATCTGCTACTTTCGCCCCTTGTTGCATAATGTACTATTAATTCACTTTCGACCAAAAGACCACTGTTTGAGCCTGAAAAGCGGGGCCGAAACTTTTCGTGCTATTATTTTTAAAATTATATTTTCAAATTTTTTCTACTTTTTTCTCGCAAATTTTACTTTTTTCCCGCAAATCTTACTTTTTTCCCGCAAAATTTACTTTTTTCCCCGCAAATTTAACTTTTTTCCCGCAAATTTCATTTGCGGGAAAAATATGCTACTTTCGACCCGCATTTCAGGGACAAAAAGTGGACTTTTCGATCGACTGTGGAATAAAAGAATTATTGTACCACACGCTAAAATAATTCATTCCTGTACACTCATTAGCGTGTGGGAAAGAGGTACTTCACGCACGGAAATTCGTGCGGAGAGAAAGGTACTTTTTTCCCGCAAAATTTACTTTATGTAACACGCGAACGATTTTCGCGTTTTTGTACCTATTATGCGGGCCTAAAGTGACTTTTTTTGATCGGCGGTCAATAATTAAAAAAAAGGGCAATTATGGTTATTTCCCGCATTTAAAAAAATATTATTTTCATTGTATTTACAAAAAAAATACGAAAATACGTCCGCTCGTCACATAAAGTATGATGTGCACCGAGGGCTAAGTGGACTTTTTGACCTCGTACTGCAAACTCCGCACTCGGTCTAAAAAAGCCTACTTGACGCCCTTGGTACACAATATATAATTTTCCCCGCAAATTTGACCTTTTTCCGCAAAATTTTCTTATTCCTTGCAAATTTTACTTTTTCCCATTTACGCGAAAAATATGCTAATTTCGCCCCGCATTTCTGGGACAAAAAGTAGCCTTTCTGGTTGAGTGTGGAATAAAAATTCATTTTCAATTCGCACATACACACATACACACACACACATACACGCACGCACATAAACGTCTAAAAATTTCTATTAACTATTGAAATAAAATATCATGGAATTTTTTAATCTCCTAGATAGTTGCGGAAACTTTTTTGAGCAAAAAGTAAGACAATTTTATCATAAGTTCTATACTGACTTTTATGCACATATTTTTAATTTAAGAAAACAAATCAAAGGAAAATTCACAGATTATTTAATATTACTATTGATAAGTAAAAGTATATTATGAATGAGAAATTATTTATGCTAATAAGTACCCTGCGGAAACAAAAGAATTTAATTTGAGACAAAAACCATGATTTAAAACTGTGAGTGTGATCAATTTTTAATAATTATATCTATCTGACAAATAGACATAGTAGTTAATATGTAATGGTTACATAATAAAGTGAAAAATGATTGTGATAGTCGTCGAGTAAAACAATTATATGTTAAAAAGTTTAAAATAAATTGTTTGGCTTGATATGGTTATTTGAGTCTTTTCACTTAATAACGTATACAAGTATTGAAGAAATTTTCATATAATTGTTAATATATTTGGCAGGGTTAGTATCGTACACATAAGAATTATACACAATTTAATTTAACACAACATTTTACGTAGTTTTTATTTTACACAATGTGGTTTTAATTAAACACGAATAAAAATTATAAAAATTTTGATATTATTCTACACGCGTAGATTAATACAATAAAGAAATAAATATTAAATATACATCCTAATCGTACACAATTTATTGTGCACTGAAATTTTCTAGAAAATGATTGAATTAGTTGATATTTAATTTAACACATATTATCGTACACGATCAATTGTGTACGATTTGGAGGCATATTTAATATTTATTTCTTTATTGTGTAAATCTACACGTGTAGAATAATATCAAAATTATTATTATTTTTATTCGTGTTTAATTAAAACCACATTGTGTAAAATAAAAACTACGTAAAATGTTGTGTTAAATTAAATTGTGTATAATTCTTGTGTACGATACTAACCCTACCATATATTTCTATTCAAGAATTAAACAAGGAACTTTTTAGCATGATTCTTTGGTAGAATAGATTATAAAATGAGATTATTTTATCACACTGTATAACATAAAGTAACATTAGAACAATATTTAATAAACCGTTTAATCTTTACGGGTGAATTTAGTATGAAATAAAAGTGTTTATTTTATTTTGCAAATAAATAGTAAAGTGAGCAAATAATATACTAAAATTTTTATTTATATAAATACTATACTCACCGCTGATTTGTTTGCTTGCGAACAAGAAATATTATTGTCTATGGGATTATTCTCTATCGGATAAATATTATCCACTGTATTTTTACTACTCTGTGCCTAAAAAGGAATCATAATAACAATTTATATATATATATATATGTGAGTGTGGAAAAAAATATATGTACAGTAAAACAATAATTATAGGTTATACCTCTTCGAAATTATCATCTTCATTACTTACATTAGCGCTATAGTGCGCACTTATGTGTATACATATATGTAAAATATATATATATTTATATATATATGTATATATAGATGCGTGTTTGTATAGATAAATGCAAGGACGATTAGACGATAGATAAAGGAGGACAGATAAAGGCGACTTATTATAAATAAATTAATAAATTATAAACTAATAGAAAATAATATTAAGTGCATTATGCAAAATGAGTGAAATAAATTACGCATGTGTTCAATATTTAGATGATAAAGTAAAGTATTATTATGAAAAAACAACAGTAATTTTTTATAAAAAAAAGGACAAGAATCATATAACCCCACAAAATTATTCAGACTATGATCCAAAACACAAATATTTCATATTGTACAAAAATTCAAAGAAAAATCCAGAAAGCAGTTGTGATACAACACATGACAATGATAATTCAGAATTTTATCAAGCATATATAATATGCTTAGGTGGTAAGTTCTCAATAAATATAATTTGATTTTGTGGATTTACAAAATTATTTAAAAAAAAAATTTTTTATGATAATAAATTTAAGTTTTTAAATAATAGTTTCAGAAACTGATGCTAGAAATAGAGCATCCAATAAACCAAAAAGGTTCATATTTCCAAAGAAATTAACATCCAGTGATTCTTTTGATGATCCAGATGAATCGAAAGAAGATTTGAAACCAGTAAGATAATACACAACTAATTTTTAATTACTCAATCATATCATTTTATTATATTTTTGATGTCAATAATTATTACTTACAGAAAACTGGTAAAATTATTTCAACAATAGTGCAAAAAGCAAACACTGAAAGAACGTTACAAAAGTATAAGCAGCAAACATTATTAAACAACCGAAGAAATTTAAGTTTTAGCGAATTAAAAGAAAATAATGGTAAGGACGAACAAGAAACAAACCCTAAAAAAATTGCAAACATGAATCCAGAAGTGTGTCTGATCAGATGTACTGCGCCTCATTCTGTAGAAAAAAATGGTATGTCAAAAATTTATTTAAAACGAATAATATAAAATTTGTGCCTTATTTATTTATGGTTTATGTGACATTAGACTAAAATATTTATTGCATTGTATGTCAGAACGCTTAATCATTTCATTATATATTGAAACGTATAATCATTATTTTGTGCAAATAAACCATAAATAAATAGGGCACACATTTTGGCTAATGCAGTGCACGTACTTTTACATTTCCCTGTTGAAAATAATTACATATTTTTTGTACCTATCTTTAGTATGTACTAAAAACATGTAATTTACGGTAGGGTTAGTATCGTACACATAAGAATTATACACAATTTAATTTAACACAACATTTTACGTAGTTTTTATTTTACACAATGTGGTTTTAATTAAACACGAATAAAAATAATAATAATTTTGATATTATTCTACACGTGTAGATATACACAATAAAGAAATAAATATTAAATATGCCTCCAAATCGTACACAATTGATCGTGTACGATAATATGTGTTAAATTAAATATCAACTAATCTCAATCATTTTCTAGAAAATTTCAGTGCACAATAAATTGTGTACGATTAGGATGTATATTTAATATTTATTTCTTTATTGTGTAAATCAAAATTTTTATAATTTTTATTCGTGTTTAATTAAAACCACATTGAAAAATAAAAACTACGTAAAATGTTGTGTTAAATTAAATTGTGTATAATTCTTATGTGTACGATACTAACCCTGCCTAATTTACTTCGTATAATACGTATTAAAAATATGTACTGATGTGGGACTATTTTAAATATATTAAATATAAATATAAGTATTTCATGTGGCCATAAATGGTGTTATTATCCTTATGGTACTTCCATTTATGGCCAAAGGTTTTGTCCTTTTGGTGACCGCTTGTTAACCCTCATTCTTCTACTATCTAAATAACAACGTGGTAACTATTTTCAAAGCTTTCTCTTGGAGAAATAAAAAAACAATAATAGATGTATACACGGTGATCTAATTTAAACGGGCTCCGCTCATAACTCGTCAGGGACAGCCACAATAGAAAAAATGGTAGAGACCAAAGTTGTAGGATATCGAAGGGGCAACCCGATGGTGACCTTGGATTTGGCCTTGAACGCGTTTTTCAAGGTCATTTGAAGGTCAACTTTGAATTTTTAAATAGGAACCCTATTCTTTTATTGCGGGAATGGAAAGAGCGGTAAATTTTACGTTCAGAATGGTATGTTCGGTTGCGGCACTGAAGGTCATCGCAAGGTCATGCAGCCAGAATGAAACCCCGCCTACGTAATTCCTCTAGCAACGCCAAATTAAAAAAAAGTGGTAGAGACCAAAGTTGTTGTATAGGGGGGGGGGGGGGGGGAGAATTGTGACCTCGAATTTGAGCCAGTCCTACAAGGTCATTTCAAGGTCAAATTATTTTTTTTCAAACAGCACCCACTTTTTCAACTCCGGATCCTGAAAGCGTGTAAAATGTTGCACTTTAAACGAAGTAGTAAATTTAAAATAGAAGAAAAGATTTTAATCATTTAGCGTACCATTTCCTGCGTTTTGTCATCATTATAAAACTTGATGTCCAGGACCCACGACGAGGACGTAGCAGGGTGGATTTTCAGGTCCCATTTTGATCCGGCCGATGAAGGCAAGACGTGAAGACACCGGCCGATTAAGGCAAGAATCATAGCCCGGCCGATGAAGGCAAGACGTGAAGTCACCGGCAGATTCTGGCTGCATGACCTTGCGATGACCTTCAGTGCCGCAACCGAACATACCATTCTGAACGTAAAATTTACCGCTCTTTCCATTCCCGCAATAAAAGAATGGGGTTCCTATTTAAAAATCCAAAGTTGACCTTCAAATGACCTTGGAAAACGCGTTCAAGGTCAAATCCAAGGTCACCATCGGGTTGTCCCCTCGATATCCTACAACTTTGGTCTCTACCAATTTTTTTAATTTGGCGTTGCTAGAGGAATTACGTAGGCGGGGTTTCATTCTGGCTGCATGACCTTGCGATGACCTTCAGTGCCGTAACCGAACATACCATTCTGAACGTAAAATTTACCGCTCTTTCCATTCCCGCAATAAAAGAATGGGGTTCATATTTAAAAAACCAAAGTTGACCTTCAAATGACCTTGAAAAACGCGTTCAAAGTCAAATCCAAGGTCACCATCGGGTTGCCCCTTCGATATCCTACAACTTTGGTCTCTACCATTTTTTCGATTGTGGCTGTCCCTGACGAGTTATGAGCGGTGCCCGTTTAAATTGGGTCACCCTGTATGTGTGTGTGTGTGTGCGTGTGCGTGTGCGTGTGCCTGTGCGTGTGTCTGTGTGTGAGCGTGTGCGTGTGTCTGTGTGTGTGTGCGTGTGCGTGTGTGTGAGTAATATAAAAATATTTTTTTTTGTTTTTATTTACACATTTCTTAATTTAAAAACTTTTTAAAACTGTAATGAAATATATATTGTATATGCATATATAAATATTCATCTATATAGATATCATCTATATTATCATCTATATTATATACTTATTTTGCGGTAACTCCCCCTGCAGCCCCGCATTGCCCCCCCCCCCCAAAAAAAAATATTAAGAAAAATTCGTTCTTTTGTAATGTGATCTTGGCTACTCTTCTAAAAAGATCACGTGTTCCCTACTGAAAAAATCACGTGATTACTCACATGATATTTTTGAGCTTTTTATCACGTATATAATCACGTGATGAAGGAAAAATTTTGAACAATCCATGCATGTGAATAATCACGTACGTAATCACGTGATAAATGAAAAACTTTAAAAAATTTGTCAAAAAACATGTACATAAAGATTCACGTATGATTATACATGCGTATGTTTTTGACAAATTTTTCAAATTTTTTTATTTATCACGTTATTGTATAGGTGATTATGCGCGTAATTACTCACGTGCATGGATTTTTCAAAATTTTTCCTTTATCACGTGATTATTCACGTGCATGGATTTTTCAAAATTTTTCCCTTATCACGTTATTATATACGTGATTATACACGTGACTATTGACGTGATAAAATGCTCGGAATTTTCACGTGATTAATCACATATATAATCAAGAGCATAATCACGTGTTTTTACGTGATTATCATCTCTTCTTAAAAAAAAGAACAGAGAAAAGTAAAGCCGACTAAAACGTGTTTTGATTAATGGCCCGAAAATAAAAAATTCTAACCTCTAAATTTGACGCGCGCGGATCGCGCATTAATGCAGCTAGTATAATAATAAAAAAATTAAGCACGCGAGTAGTCACGCGATTAATCACGCAACTAATCACGTGATTAGCATGCAATAATTTTTTGCGTGATTTTTGCAGTAGGGTAAGCTAAAAATCCCACTATTTAAATTTATTATTCTCGGCATAACTACAATGGCCACTTTATTTCCTGGAAAGTGGGATTATAGTACCTTTTTATTCCTTCACATATTTTTTCCCCAGCATTTGCGGGAATAAAGTAACTTTATTCCCCTCATTCGCAAAAATAAAGTTACTTAACCCCTCCCCTCAAAATGCGCGAAATTGTTTTAAAAAATAAAATAAAAATAAACAATTGCTTATCTTATAATTATTAATGAATTTTGGAAACAAAAGATAAATTTAAATTCAGAAATTTGACAATTTGATTTGTATAAACGTAACTCCCACTTTTCAAGGGAACAAAGTGGCTACACAGTTCAGTCGTGAATAAAGTTCTATATGCAACACAGGAATAATCTACGACTTTAGTCCCTTGTTGCATAATGTACTATTTTGTTTTAATGCTATGTAAAAATACTCCAGCATTGTGAAAACTCTCTAACAACTTATAACTGTCAATGATATAATTCCAAAAGTGATTTTAATATCACATATATCTTGTAAATAAAATATGAAAAACAAAATCCACAAAAACTAAAATGGGGGTTGGCAAGCGAAACGAGCAAAGGGGCGAAGCCACATTAGTATATATGTGTATAAATTTATACATATATATATATATATTTTTTTAGATCATACTATGAAGGATTATGAAAACCACGAATTCTCTCCTAAGATGCCACTTTCTACATCAACACCGAAGACCTGTCCGACAGAGATAGCACATACCTCTCAAAAAAAATCTGTGCAGCAAAAGTCCGATAATATTAATAAATCCTCTCCTTCAGTAGTAAGAAAATCCTTTGGATTTTCAGAGTCTCGGTCACCACGTACATCACCCTCTCAATCTTCGCGATCGCGATCGCTTACGTCACGTTCGCAGGGTTTACGTTTGCAGACACCACCTTCCGCTCGCTCTGGAGTTGCACATTCGCGGACACCACCTCGTGCAGACGCTGGACGTTCAAGGTCACAGTCACAAGGTCGCTCATGTTCTGAGGATTTCCATGCACGGTCACGTAGATCGCCCTCACGATTGCGATCGCAATCGCGCATGTCTCATTCGAAGGTTTCGCCTTCGCGGACGCCACCTCGAGTACCTACTTCAGAGACAGGACCTCCCGCACTCTCTGGAGCACCTTCCGCACTCTCTGCAACATCTCCCGCACTCTCTGGAGCACCTTCCGCTCGCTCTAGAGCTTCAAATTTGCGCACACCACCTCGTGAGGACGCTGGACGTTGCAGGTCACGGTCCCAACGTCGCTCACGTTCTGGGAATTCATATGAACGGTCACCACGTAGATCGCCCCATCGATCGTCGCCTTCGCGATCGAGCCTGTCACGTTCGCAGATTTCACGTTCACAGAGGCTACCTCGAGTACTTCGTTCAGAGACACCATCTCCCGTACTCTCTGGAGCTCCTCCCGCACTCTCTGGAGCACCTCCCGCAATCTCTGAAGCACCTCCCGCACTTTCTGGAGCACCTTCCGCTCGCTCTAGAGCTTCAAATTCGCGGATACCACCTCGTGAGGACGCTGGACGTTCCAGGTCACAGTCCCAACGTCGCTCACATTCTGGGAATTCATATGATCGGTCACCACGTAGATCGCCCCATCGATCGTCGCCTTCGCGATCGAGCCTGTCACGTTCGCAGATTTCACGTTCGCGGAGGCCACCTCGAGTACTTCGTTCAGAGACACCATCTCCCGCACTCTCTGGAGCACCTTCCGCTCGCTCTAGAGCTTCAAATTCGCGGACACCACCTCGTGAGGACGCTGGACCTTCCAGGTCACGGTCCCAACGTCGCTCACGTTCTGGGAATTCATATGAACGGTCACCACGTAGATCGCCCCATCGATCTCCCGCACTCCCTGGAGCTTCAAATTTACGTCCACCATCTCGTGCAGACTCTAGACTTTCAAGATCACGGTTACAACGTCCCTCATGTTCTGGGGATTCCCACGCATGGTCACGTAGATCGCCCTCTCCATCGTCACGATCGCGTATATCACGTTTGCAGGTTTCGCGTCCGCGGCTGCGATCTCGTTCAAACTCTAGACCTTCACGTTCACGGTCACGACACCGCTCACGCTCTGGGGTTTCACGTGCATGAACACCACATCGATTCCGATCTCAGGTTTCTCGATCGAGCACCCAACATACGTCAGGTTCTCGACATTCGCGTTCTCGGACGCCAAGTAGGGCTTCACGTGCTCGGACGCCACGTAGGGCTTCACGTGCTCGGACGCCACGTAGGGCTTCACGTTCTCGGACTCCACGTAGGTCATGCTCCCAGATGTCACAATTACCTTCATTTCGCGGTCCTTCTTTATCCCCTATACCTGCAGTTAGAAGGCCTGGTCCAAGGTCTAAAACAGTCAATACAATACAGAGGCCACCACTGCAAGATCGCACGAACAGACCAGTGGATAATGTAGGAGATGTCAGTCAAGCTACTGCATCCAACCATGGTAAATCTTTTATATCCATAGTTATAGCCTGATATTCATTATTGTACTTCTTTAAAGTTCAATCTAGTCAATTTGCTTTTAAAAATATAACGTTTAAGAATTTTATAATTAATAATTACTTGGTTTTGCAAAAATGAGTAGAAAATTTCCTATAGTAAATTAATTAAAAATTAAAATATTTTGCAGAAGCAGCAGAAAGCGCTTTCGCAATGCTTCGAGAATACAAACCAAAATTATTTAAAAAGTATGTTAAAGCAGGGTACGATGTTCAATCAGGTAAAGTTAACAGATTAACAGATATAATCTTTATATTCAAATAATAAAAATACGTAATATTTGCATATTTATTATTATAGAAATTCACGAAACTCATGAAAGGTATGAGATAGTAAATGATAAGGTGTATCTTGGATTAAATGTCGATGTGGGTCAAAAAACTTGGAGAATGATAAATCGCCAAAGAAAATCCAGGTTTTTAAGAGATTTAGGAGCTGTTTTATGGACCAAAAAGACCTTAGCCAATCGATGCTTGGATATCTCAAAGACCAAAGAAAAGCAATTGAATGGACAGCCAATTCAACTACTATCACCTAGAAAATTAGATTTATATTTAAGTAATAAAAATAGATCAAAATTAGATATTTTTACCTAAAAATATAAATAAATATTAATATTTTCATTTGTTTTATAGGTTTATACAACGATTATTTAAATAAATCAAGGTATTACGCTCATCTCAATGTCGATAACAAAAATATTCTTATAAAGAATTCGACAGAAAGTCTTAGTTTCCATATCAGAGATGAGAAAAAAGCTCAGTCATGTATCGAATAAATAAATTATCTTTCGTTAACTTATGTAATATCATGTGTTTAATTTTTCCTATAAAAATTTATTTTTTTAAAAGTATAAGTATTTGCATAAAAGGAGGTTTTTACAAATTATGTTTAGTTTATATTGTCTGCTTCTAGCTACTAAAGTATAATGTACGACATAACCTATAAAAATTTCTTCTTTGTTTACGCGCGCGACTAATTATGCATGAATTCCCGACCTCAATAGGTAAACTGTTTCAGTAAATAAAATTTATGTTCAACTTTAAATAAAGGTTGCCCTTTATTTTTTTAAATAGACGTTGATTTTTGAAAGCGCATGTAACTCTATTTAACTTTATATAAACCAAACATTAGGAAAAATTATAATTCGAACGTCTTAAGCGTATCTAATGACATTCAAAAACTTTTTTCTTTCTACAGAATTATGCATTTACAATTAAAATTTTTAGTAAAACTCAACTTGATAATCACTTGAGAATCACTTGAGAATCACTTGAGAATCACTTGAGAATCACTTGACAATTTGGCATGATTATCACTTGAGAATCACTTGAGATCTCACCTGATTCTCAAGTGATGTTTTTCAATAGGGTAGGAACTTAGTCCAGGGCCCAACTGTGTCCACTTGATCGATATGAGGTCTCCCTCTTGGTACGAGACCTGCTCTTATTGGTCGTTGTTGTACTGCTTCCGGTTTTCCATCTGCATGCGCTCAATGTTCCGCCGAGCCTCTGCTCTGTCGTCATTTCATGCTTCTTTAAAGTGGCGTATAATCTCCTCGTTGATGGCCTCCTGCAGTTGGATGTCGTTCAGCAGGGGTGGTCGCACGCCAAAGAGCAGTTCATAGGGGCTGGTAACAAACGCCCTCTAATAGATCCCGTTGATTGCTCACTGGGCCCTGCCGACGTACTTGTACCATTTCTTCTGCCTCGCTGCTCCTAGCTTCCTCATCACTTCTGCGACGTCGGCGTTGACCCTCTCTACCTGTCCGTTGCCTTGCGGTACTCCAGCGGTGATCACCAGGTGCACGATACTTTCGCTCTCGCGGAAGTCCCGAAATTCGCATGAAGTGAACGCTATTCCTCGGTCTGTGATAAAGCGATGCGGACTTTCGAAATGCTGTTGCCAGACTCGGAGTGTCTTAATCACTTCTGCGCTTCTGGTGGACTTCGCCGGGAAATTCTACGTGAACTAGGTTAAGGCGTCTATCTTCGTAAGTAGGCGTTGGTATCTCTTGCTGGTTTCGGGCATCGTCGGGGACAAGGCCCGTGTCACCGCTAAGAACTCCAGCTCATAGCTGCTGTACTTATTCTCTGCTGGAGACGTCTTCCTGCTGAGGTAGTACACGGGGTCTGGTCTTCCGAGTTCTTCTGTAGCAGGATAGTACCGTAGCCGTCCTTTGATGTGTCGGTGTGCCGCTCGGTCTCTCGGTGCTGGCTGCACAGTTGTAACAGCGGTGCTTCGTGAATATAAATTGAGTGTCTTTCCTCAGCTGGTCGCTCAGCGGCCTCACGATCTTGGCATAATCGTGAATAAACATGCGGAAATATCCCACCAGCCCGAGAAACCTCATCAGCTGCTTCGTCATTCGTGGTTCCTTATAATTTACCATATCTGTGGTCTTCTCTGGCGTCGGAGAGATTTTGCCGTCTCCCACCAGGTGTCCGAGAAACTCCACCTTGGTCTGTAGGAACTGGTATTTTTTCCAGTTGATTCGTATTCCGAATCCTTCCGCGTGCTCTAGAAGTGCGCGCATGTTTTGTGTTAGTCTTATCCCGATATACAGTTTTACTGTAATATAAATAGACTATCATAGTTATTCTATACAGCAAATATCCTAAGATAGTGAGCATATCGGCATAAAAGTAGCACAAAAGGTTTGCGATTTAATTGCGGATTCTGAAAATGCCTTAGGTTCTGCAAAATTCGCAGTGGTTATGCGAAAAATTATGTCGGTTTAAATGATGATCCTTCTCCACGCTCTCTACGCTAGGAACATAAGTACACGTCAGACTCTCACGTTAGAGATCTTCAGTTCTATAATTCTTGTGATCATTTTGGAAAAGAATCAAGTCAATATTTCAAATAACTTAAACTCAATCACAAAAGGCTTAACCTTATCCCTACTGCAAAATCTCACACGAGATCTCACCTGAGCGATGATCTTTCCCCTTGATGATCCCGTCGTCCATGAAGAAGACTACCTTCTTGTTTTTGATCGGCTCCAGGAAGACGTATCGGATAAATCTGTTGAATACCGCTGGCGCCGTACTTACGCTAAACGGTACCATAGTAAATTCGTACTGCCCATCTTGTGTTACAAAGGCCAGATACTTACTGCTTTCTTTCTCCAGCTTTTCATGAAAGAATCCGTTCTTCAGGTGTATCGTCGAGAAGACCTTGGCTTCGGCGCGGCTGTCCAGGACGCCCTCGATAATCGGCATTGGTGTGGCCTCCTTGACCATCCTCTGGTTTAGTTTTAGGTAGTTGACGCATAGGCGCATCTCGCCGTTCTTCTTTTTTGTGAATACCAAGGGGCTTGAGTAATCGCCGTGACCTGGCACGATTACCTCCTGGTCCAGCCACTCGTTGATCTGAGCGTCCACTACTTTCTTCTCACGGGCGGCTGTGGAACGGCGTCTCGTCCTTCATGACGACCTTCATCCGGATCGGTGCCTCCTCCTTTGGCTCCGGTTTATAGTTCGCGATGAGGTCTCGCACTTCGTTTCGGTACTCGACAGAGACTTCCTCAAGTGCTGGCGTCATCTCGCTGGATTCCTTTATCACCTGGACGTATTCTTTGCTAGGAAAATGGGGCTTCACGATAGCCCTTTCCTTGCCCATGATAAGCGTGGCGACATCCCGTATCGAATCGCCTATAAACACCTCTTCTGTCGCGGCGGCTTCCGATGCGATTAGATATTCGAGCACGTAGTTGGCTCCGTCGACGACTGTAGAGATCATTACAAGGCCTTCCGAGCGTGTGACTGTTCCGCCGAAGCCCGTTATTACACCTATATGAGGTCTTAGCTCGTAGTCGTGGCCGGCTTGCTGCTGGATTTTCTTCTACACATCCACTTGTATAACGCACTTGGTCGCTCCTCGACAGTCGCATCCTCTCGTGGCTTCTCGCTGGGGCCTCCGCCGAGACGGTTTGTATCTGGTTGACGGACGCCGTTGCTGCTTATGTGGGCCGTCTTCTGGCACTTAAGGCATCTTGGGCCGTCATCGTTGTGGCCTGTCTGGCCGTAGTTGAAACACTTGTCCGTTTCGTCTCCGGGTTTGCTGGTACCAGGTTTCCATCTTATCGTTGAGGTCATTGTAGTCTCGGAAGGCGGCCATGTTCTGCTTATGGAGCACCTCTCCGGGGAGGTCGTCCAGGATGTATGAAATGATTAACTCATTGGCCATCCCGCCTTCTTAGTCGAAGCGTCTCATCCAGTACACGTACCGTACCCACGCTTCGTTCTTCTCCAGCTTGCAGTTCTGCAAGGTCTGGAGCAGGGCCTTTTGGTTGTCATTCCGTCGGAGCGCCGTGGTGATCTCTTCCCGAAAGTCCTTCCAGGTGGTCACGCCCTGGAGATATTCGCTTCAGTCCTTGGCTGACTCCGTTAGGGCTCTCTTGGCGGCGCCTAACGTCGTGGTAGTCGTCCCATCCGCTTAGCGCTGCCTGTTCCTCCACCGACTCCACCCATTTCTGAATGGGCTTCGTCGCCCCAGCACCGGAATATTTGACGAGCATGTCGGCTTCTTCCCGGAAGGGAACTCTCATCCTTTCTCGTACCTTCATTGGCATTGGTGATGGCGTCCCTGTGCGTTGGCTATCTTGGTTGGTCGCTGGCTGTGGCGTCTCGACTGCGCTTGCAATGCCGACGCTGCTGCTGCTATGGCGGCCTGCATCTGCTCCTTGAGCATCTGCATCTCTAACTTCGCCACTTCGAGCTCTCGTCTCGCCGCGTCTCTCTCGCCTATCGCTGTTTCCAGATCTGCCATGTTTTCTGCCTCTTTGGGTTGTTTTTCGGTTACCTGGTTTGTCGTTATGGTGATAGTCTCTTTGTCGGATGTGGAAAGTTTATCCTGCGACGTTCCTTGGGTAGTGCCTGCTGCCTTCCGCCATGTCGACCTCGTCACCTGTTGTCGTCACGAACTCCTTCGCAGCTCTCTGCGGTTGCTGTCGTGACGGAGCAAGGAACACCTTTTCCTTCCTCGGCATACCTGACTGCTTCTCCGTAATGGACTTCTCTGGACAGATCGTCAACCTCTCCTTGTATTCCGCTGGACTCATTGGCTGCCGTTGAACTTACCTCTTCTTGGCATAGTTCCGCCTGGCGTCGTCTCGCCGTCTCGATGTGGCACCTCTGCAGTCCCTCTTGATTGCGGGTACTTTAGTCGCATCTCCGGCTAGCTTCACCGTACTTCTCTGGTCCGGCTTGACCTACGCTTCCCTAAAACTTACCTCGTGTAGTTCCACCGTCGTCTCATGGCGCTCCCTCGATCGTCCTCTCTCTCTCTCTCTCTCTCTCTCTCTCTCTCTCTCTCTCTCTCTCTCTCTCTCTCTCTCTCTCTCTCTCTCTCTCTCTCTCTTGCGCGCTTGCACGCTCTATAGTAATCGCTAAGGCCCGGAAACGCAAGCTGCACACCAGCGAATTGGCCTTTTCTTGTCTTCTCTACTTCGTCGATCCTCTCACCTGCATCCAGGATGAGCCCCTAATTGTAAGAATCGGGAACTAGTTGAGCAGGATTTTCATAGAGAATCAACAACACCGATTTAATAATAAAAAAAGCACACGTATATTGATTAAATCTAGGGATTACATTGGAGCGTGAGATTACGACTGTAGCTTTGTATAAAATGGCTTCTGACACTGAACGGTAAACCGCCCTCCCCCCTTTTACCCTACTGAAAAATCTCACATGAAATCTCACGTGAAAATCACCTCACCAAAATCTCATCTGAATTAGGAGAGCAAAGTTAGTTATAGATCGAAAAACCTAATGAATCGGTTTTAGGTGTTAATTGACATGCCATATTGGTCCTACCATCTAGATGATACATCTGGAAATGGGAGTATTAAAGTTTTGTAGAGCTAATTTTTCCATTTTTAATTTTTTTACAAAATTTTACATGAGATTTTACATTCACTCCACGAAGCCGAGTATACAGTATAGCATGCGCTTAGAGTATATACGCTAGGCATGCGCACGATGCTCGCGTTCGCTTGAGCTTATCTCGTTGTACGAAATCGTCGTCAACCAGTAGACGGCGCGACGAGTACCTTTTTATGTATTACGACTGTATAAATTCACATATTACAACAATAATTACGTGAAAATCGTTCAATATTAACCCAATTACAAAAGTTGGGTTAAAAATAACGTAAATAATAACGTATTTTTAACCCAGTACCCAAATTAAGGGGGACCTAATTTCTGAAACGGCGGCCGCGGTGGCGGCAAAAGATTTTTTATTAATATAGAGAGATTACCTGCAGTTACGTGCATTACCATTTATTCAACTAAATATTGTTACATTTCGAATGCTGTAAGTCTCACGGCGACATATGAGACGCGGTGGCTCCCGCCACCGGTGCACAACACCTAGCCTCGCAATGCACCAGGATTTGTTGTCGTCTTCGCTTGGAAGTGCGTGGGGAAAGGAGGGAAAGAAAGAACGACACAAACACTTTATTTACACAAAACAACCATACGTGCATTTCACCCAGCCCTTCCCTACAACACGGTGGCTCGAAGCCGCCCGTGCTCAATGTAGCCACGCAGGGCTGATGCTCGCACACACACCCTCGAGCCAAGCTCGTGCAGCAAACGACAGGCCGTAGGCCCAGTCGGCTTACGGCTGGCTCTCTCTCTCTCTCTCTCTCTTGCGCGCTTGCACGCTCCATAGTAATCGCTAAGGCCCGGAAACGCAAGCTGCACACCAGCGAATTGGACGCCACCTTGCTGGAGGAAGCTAAAGCTCTGAGCCCTGACCATCAAGGGCTCATAAACATCAACGAGCTGCTTCCCTCTGACGTCCATAAGCTGCGTTCGAGGGCCAGGCTGGAGGCCAAGAGGAGGCAGGGCTGCCGCACGTTCACCCGAGAAGGAAGGCTTTACATGCGCTGCAACGACGACAGGGAGCGGGCCACCGTCATCAACACCGACGCTGAACTGGATGCTTTTTTAGCCCGGCACCCTCTCACTGCCAACATCGCTCTACACTGAGGCTCAAACACAAACATATCATCTCACCACACCCACCATCAAGCTCATCTGCCACGTTTTCACCCGGCTCTGAGGCGTCTCTGTCCGACGGTCTACGAGTCTGTCATTTCAATGCGAACTCGCTTACGGGTCACATTGAGATGATCAGGCTATTTTTATCCACTCGCTCTCCATTCCAAGTAATAGCTGTTACTGAGACCTGGTTGAGCGAAAAGGTAACGTCCATCCCTTCACTGGACGACTACGTACTTTACAGACGGGACAGAAACAGAAACGGAGGAGGTGTGGCCCTCTACATACATATATCACTGACGGCTAGCGTTATCTCTTCATCTGACGGTGAATGGCTTGGCAGGCCGGGTAAGCCTGAATACCTTTTCTGTGAGGTATCGGTAAAGGGAATCTCTCCGATCTTCGTGGGAGTTGTGTATCGTCCTCCTCACGCTCCATTCTTTCAAGGCTCTAACTTTATAGACCAGCTAACTACCCACATGCACAATTACTCAACGAAGGTCATAATGGGAGATTTCAACTCTGATCAGCTTTCATCATCTGAAGATGCCAGTTTCATCAGGGCCTTCATTGATGAAAATTCCCTTTCTTCTATCCCATATGGTGCCACGCACCATAAACAGGGCTCTGATACCTGGCTTGACTTGTGTCTGATCGACGAGCAGGATCGCCTGCTGTCACACTGGAAGACAGACTCACCTTTCATCAACGGACATGACCTTATCACGGCCACTCTCGACGTACAGATTCCACGACACGTACCTAGCACATACTCCTACCGAAACTTTAAAGGAATCTGCGCCGAGAAGCTAAGGGACTTTCTTAGCGTATGTGACTGGTCATCTCTCACCGTGTCATCACTTGACGAATGCATCTCTACACTTAACGCTAACCTTACTAACGCCATTAATCAACTCGCCCCATCACGGACTGTAACACCTAAAAAACAGCGTCACTCGTGGTTCTCCACGGCTCTTCGTGACCTTGTATCCGAGAGGGATAGACTATACAGGCGTTTCAGGAACTCCAGGCTTGATTCAGATCTCCGCTTATACAGACAAGCTAGGGACTATACTCATAAACAGGTCGAGGAAGCCAGGCTGGATTATTACTATTCACGCCTGTCAACCTTGACTGATATCGCCGAGATCTGGAGGGAGCTGGAGAAACTTGGAATTTCCACCACTAAGGCCCCATTACCACCTCGCTTTAGCACAGATGAGCTCAACAAGCATTTTAGCTCGATCTCCAATGATCCGCTAGCGCCTGATGTTGAGAACTATCTTCTAACCCTGGAAAGTCTTGACCTCCCGGAACATTTCGAGTTCAGCCCTATAACGGAATCGGACGTGTTGAGTGCAGTGTCGCACTTCGACACCCAGGCGAGGGGAAGCGACGGCATCCCCCAGGTTGTTATCTTAAAAGCACTGCCAGTTCTCGCTCCTGTATTATGTCACATCTTCAACCTGTCTCTGAGCGAGGCCCGTTTCCCATCTGCCTGGAAATTGTCACTGGTGCGTGCACTCAACAAAGTCAGTTCACCAACAGCCCTGACTGACTACCGCCCGATTTCACTTCTTTGCTTTCTCTCCAAACCCTGGAGTGGCTGGTGCACAAGCAGGTCTCGCAATACCTTGAATCAAGGCTCTTACTAGACAATTATCAGACAGGCTTCCGCACCGGCCACAGCACTCAGTCTGGCCTAATTAAGCTAACTGACGATGTCAGGGTCGGGATAAACAAAAAGAAAGTGACACTCCTTCTGCTCTTTGATTTTAGCTAGGCGTTTGACACTGTATGCAGGCAATCTACAGCCAACACTTTCATTAATATCGGGGGTGCCCAGGTCAGCTTTGAGTCCTCCGTGCGTAATCTGGGATTGGTGCTTGACTGAGTACCAACCTCAGATTGCGTAAACATCTTGTGCAGGCACTGCTGTTTCCGCTAATCGACTACTATTCTCTTGCATACTGTGACTTGACGCAGGAACTCGACTTAAAACTACAGAGACTCGTGAATACAGGAATCCGGTACATCTATGGTGTAAGGAGAGATGAGCGCATCTCCCCGTACAGGCGGGAGCTGCAGTGGCTAACCACTGCTGGACGCAGGAAGTATTTCACAGTCTGCTTCCTTCGTAAAATGTTTAACACGGTCGTACCGTCATACGTACTGGCCTTTTTCGACTTCCGCGTCTCGCCCCGGCCTGTGAGGGGTGAGGTGACACCACTGGAAATACCTGCCTTCGTGACTGAGACGCTGAGGAACTCGTTTCATATCAGCGCCTCATACTTATGGAATAGCCTGCCATCTCACATCAGAAACACCTCATCTATTGTCACCTTCAAAAGGCTTGCTAAAGACTACTACTTTAAACTCGAAAACACATAACTCATAGACATTCATGTACACGCACACACTTACTCATTCTCATACTAATCATCTTCACCATCAGTACACTTTTACACTACACTTTCTCTACACACGCCTCAACTTACTTTACTTCTAATTTATATTTAAACTTCTACACACAACTTACTATTTTTACTTTAACTGCATAATGCTAATTCTTACTATTGTACAATACAATGTACGCAAATAAATCTAATCTAATCTAATCTAATCTAATCTCTCTCTCTCTCTCTCTCTCCCCCTCTCTCTCTCTCTCTCTCTCTCTCTCTCTCTCTCTCTCTCTCTCTCTCTCTCTCTCTCTCTCTCTCTCTGGTGTGGCAACGTCGACTTTTGCGGACCCGCGCTTCTCGGCGCCCGATTGGTCAGAAGTCCGCGCGGATAAGCTGACCATACGACAACGCTTGCTGATTGGTTCAGCTCGCGTGACATCGGCGGCAGTCTCCTCGCGCGTGCCAACACGTCGACGGTTAGCTCATCGGTACTCGGAACCGAGTTCCAACGGCTACCGACGACAACAAACCGCGCCTCGTCTCGCGATACCGAGAATATCTCTCGCGCTAGGCGGGCTCTCGGGTCTGCCGCATCGATCGTCATTTTCGATTGATGCGGCTGCGACGCACCGCGTCCCAGTCTAGAGCTCGAGCGTAGAGAGTGATCTAAAGCCGACCCAGAAAATGTCACTGAAAACATGCGTATATTACAATATTTGATAGCAGTGCCTGCTTTTAACTCGCTTTAAAGATACGTTCAACCTTTCTGGAATTGCGTTATCACCATCGGTTTCACAGTGGCAAAATGAACTGTTTATGACACAGATAAGCGGGTCCCAGCGGAACTGTGTTACAAACTATAGAAAGAGTAGTAATTTTATTAAAAAATAATATGTTAATTCGCCCATATTTTATATTACTATTCATCATGTTTTGATTCAAACTAGTTTTCGGAACCACAATAACGATGGTCTTCAATAGTATATACAATATTTTTAAGATATGTGCAGTTTAAAATTTTACTTGCTCTGATCGATTGAAAAATTTGTTTTATTTTATACTGTTCTTTAGTTTAAAGTTTGGCAACGTTGCTTCATCTTGAATCGATACCTTTTTTTCTTTTAATTTCTTTATACTTTCTGCAGCAACAAGAAACTGAGCTATCATTATTTCTAATACTAAGCTTTATTATTTGCTATCGTATATTAATGCTAAGTCATACCTCCATCTATTTAACCACGCATACATCAAATCTATCTGAAATAGTTAATGTTTAATAGATCAAAAATGAGTAACGTATGTATTATATTTATGTTTATCTTATATTTAATCTTTATAAATGCAAAGTGATTTTTAGATATTGATTAAAAATGTATAAAATATTCAAACAAGCAACAGTTATGGGAATATTTGTAAATATTGATAATTCGTTTGAAAATTGTTATGTTTCTTTCAGATCATTTAGTTAGTCAAAACATATATCGAAATGAACTCAACCAACAGTTCATTCCCGAGCCTTTGCTTAAAGAAGACTGCATCAACGTAAATAATTCAATTGTTGATTCATATTTTGACGAAGTTGAAGAATCACTTATCCTTCCAACAGCGTACAATGATTTGGATTCTGAGGCAGTTTCAAAATGTTTCAAAATGAGTCCTGAAGTCATACAATCATTTGACGAAGATAAAATAGATAATTTTATTCAGAAGATTCTGATATACAACTAGAAGTACCTATAATCCTTCTGCATAGCAGCAAGCAGCAAGGCCTTGATAATTATGAGAAGTCCCAATCGATGAAAAATCAAGAGAGCACGATACTATCTGATCAGGAGCAAACTGATAGCTTTTCCAGTCCACTACCAGATTCTAACGGAAACCCCAACATTAATTCACCAGAGATTCTAAGGAATAATTTTGAACTATCTGAAGAAATGGAACTTTCTTTTACCTTTACCCAGCAAAACAGCTCTGTAGAAAATATATCTAATCGTAGCCTCCCGATCGAATCTCCAGTTAATAAAAAAAGGCCAACAAAGACTATTTCATGTTCGTATTCTGATTTTGATGTTAATGTTCCCTCTACATCACGAGGACAAGTAGGGAAACAATCAGAGGGTCATTTAAACGATTTAGAATTAGATTTAGGTGTAGACATTATTAGCAGGTCTGATAATAAAGAACGTGCCAAAAGATGTGAGCACGAAAAACCAAATAGCGAATCCAAAGACGATGACGATTTAGATGATGAATATCAACCGTCGATCGAAACTAGTTCTGAAGAAGATCTTTTTACGAGCGAAGATGATTCAGATTCTAGTCCGGATCGTAGGGCTACAAAGAGAAAAAAGAAAGAAACTAAATGCCCTAAAACGCAAACCAACGAAAGAACAACAGTAAGGCAGAATAAGTCGTATGAGGAGGTTGGAGAGAAAAAGGAGTTAGAAGTAGAGTTTTTGAAAAAGCTGTATGTTCCTGACTCTTCAGAGGGCGGAAAACACTACAAAAAAGAAGGTTGCTGTCCTTACTGTTTGAAAGTTGTAAACCGTCTTGATAGACATCTCCCCGTACACAAAGGTTACAAAACAGTCGATAAATTATTGAATCTCCCACCCAGATCTAAAGAGAGACTCGATTTATTCAAAACGTTGAGGTTGCACGGTAATGCAAAATTTAATATCAATCATGTTTTGAATCCGACAGGAAAACTCCTAGTTTCCAGACGCCTAGCTAGAAATAGAAAAATTCCAAAAGATAAAAATAGAAGTACTGAAAATAATAGTATAAATATTGTTGAAGAAAACAAATCAGATGAAGAAAATGCAGAAAACTATGAAAAAGTGAATGGAAGCACAGGAGAATATGATTTAGAAAATGAACTAGAAAAAGAAATGTTAACATATAATAAACAAGTTGATGAAACTACTGAAGAAAAAAAGCAGACTTACCTTAAACGAGTGCAATGCGAGTTTTGCAAAGCGTATGTGTCACGACGCAATATCTTAGTGCACAATCACATTCACCATCCCGAAAAATATTCTGAATCTTCGAATTGTCACAGTATTCTTAAGAGTCTTAGAAAGCAAATGGACTACTGTCATCCTGAAGCATCAGAAAGGCTCATAGATATCATGTCCGGCATGCATGAGACTGAAAGTTTCCTCAATTTTAAATATGATGACGCCATTATTTCTTACTTGAATCTTATATGTGAGCGATATGATTTAGCTGACCAAAATGATTTGATTGCGACACATGCTCGAACCCTTGGGCATTTCGTCACTGCAATGAAAAAACTTAACCCTACATTAGAAAATCTGACAGATTGCATTGATTCTTCTCAATGGAAAAATACTGTCACCGCAATAAGAAATATTGCTGGATTCGATAAGCATACCAGAAAATTCAGGGCACCATCAACCGCTCAACTACTAGGATTACTTTTAAAGAATATTACAAAAGTATTAAAATCTCATTTTAATCAAAAGAAAGACAAAGATGGTTACGATCGAGTTAGATCTTTCATTGATGAATTTGAATCTCATTGGCTACCTATGATCGGGAGTAAAATTGTCTCCAGTCAGAATGAAAAGAGAAAAAGAAATGAAGGAAAGACGATCGAAGAAGTTACAGCAATTGATAAGGACGTAATGATGGAGTTTTTATCTAAGAGACGTGATTTATTATACGAAAAGGCACAAAAGAAACTAGAAAAACAAGTTTATGACGAACTTGTATCGGTTCAAATGATCATTTCTCAATGTTTCAATGGGCGAAGACCTGGAGAACATGGCCGGACTATGTTAAGTGATTACTATAATAGAACAATTACAAACCAGAAGAGTTCTAATTTTCAAACTTTGAATAATGAAAAGAAAAAGCAAGCTGTTAAATTCTCGGTAATGCATTTTTCCGGTAAAAAAAGTGAAGGCCTTGATGGTCGAGTTTATCTCGATGCGAAAGATGAAAAAATCATTGATTTTTTAATAGAAAATCGACCAAGAGTCAATATAAGTCCTGAAAATACTCATTTGTATGTTTCTTCTGATATGAAAAAAGATGAGCACCAAGATAGTCACCTAGTTATGAAAAAATTAGTAGATTTGTGTGACAAAAAATACAAAAAGTTCGAAAATCGATGCAATGTCACTGCCACGGGCTTTAGAAAGTTTATTGCAACTGAATATAAAAGAAAAACAAATGGACAACAGTCGAAATTGCTTATTCGACATTTGTCACATACTGAAACTACGCATAACAAATACTATAGAGGAGTACTTCCAGAGGAAACTGTTGAAGTTACCCAGATCTTAGAGGATATTATCTTAAAGAAAACAGAATCACATGATTCTCCTGATTCACATTCTGATAACTCTAATGAAACTGGCCCCAAAGGAAAACATCCAAAAAAAGGTATGTCTTTAATAAATAAAAATTAAATTTTATGTTTTTGTTTATAATTATATTGTGTGACGCTGTGCCTCCCAGCACTTCGTGCACAACTCCTTGCTTCTCAATGCGCTCAAATTTATTTATTTTATTTATGCGGATTCGCCGCAGTCGTCAGTCGTTTGGGAGAACGTGGGGAGAAAAGGAGAAAATAATAATTCTTTATTTATATTAGCAACAACAACAATATATTTCACCCAGCTCTTCCCTACAACCCGGTGGCTAGTGCGTCTCCCGCGCAATATAGCCACGCAGGGCCTCGACTACATTTACTCTTCTCTCGCTCGCGCCAGTCCCAGTGCTTGCGCACTTAAATCGCACGAGCTTAAGTCTGGCTCGAGCCGCGACCAGGTGACACAGCGCAAAGCCTAGTCTAGCTGCTCTCGCGATCCCCTCTCTCTCGCTCGCCGACTCTGGCTGTAGCGCGCCGCTGCCGATATCCTTACGGACAGGCACATGAACGCGCGCTCCCTTCTCTCTCGCGCGCGCACACGTACACACTCTCGCACGCCTGGCTGTAGCTGGCGGCCCCAATGCCGATGCTCAGCACCAGGCCGACAAAGCTTTAGCCGCAGCGGCTTCTCCCTTCTCTCTTGCTTCTCTTACGGTACTGGCGGAGGCCGCGCGTTTGCGACAAACCCAGTTGGCTCTGCGAGACTCTGCGCCTACGCGTTTACGCCGGTGCAGTCGATTCCTCAGCTCGTCGCCGAGCTGGGTCTCGGTGCACCACGTCGCACTCGCTCGCGTTTCCCGCGCACTCTCTCTCTCTCTCTCTCTCTCTCTCTCTCTCTCTCTCTCTCTCTCTCTCTCTCTCTCTCTCTCTCTCTCTCACATACACTCTCTCGTGAGCGCTGGCAATGTGCCTTGCACTACGCCGACACCTTCTCGCAGCGTGTACCCGCACTACACGCGCACACCCGGTTTTCTCTCTCACTCCTTCTCTCACATACACACACGTAATCTCTAGGGGTTCGTTGTCCGCGCCAGAGAAATCTCGCGGAAAATAATAGAGAAAACACTATACCTGGTGAGGGGGGGGGGGGGACGAACCCCGGAATCCCCTTATCTCCCACGAGGTTCTAGGAACCTCGCTGGCTATGAGGCTGGCTGGTTCCCGGGCGCTCTCTCTCTCTTTCTTTCTCGTTCTCCTCCTCTGGGACGTGGGGCTGGCTGCGATGGCGGTCCTCCCACCTGGATTGCTGGCCTCGTCGTCCTCTCGCGGCGATGGCTCGGGCCGGCTGGCTTGGGGCACGTCGGCGACTCTCTCGTCGACGTGGTGAAGGTGGTGCGTCCGGGTCGTCGCTGCGGTCTCTTCTTTCTCTATTCTCTTTTCTTCTCACCTCTTCCTTTTCTCTCACTCTCACTCTCTCTCTCTCTATCACTATCTCTCATGGCACTCGCGACTCGGGATTCAAAACGTGTCGTTCTCTCTTGAGCTCGCGTGAAACTGGCCGAGCCTCGCGCCGCAATCGCGCGCTCAAGCAGTACCTCTATCTTGGGCCAAGCTGCGCGCTGATTGGCGGCCCGGCCAATTCTCGGCCAATCGGAAAAATCAGATTCCCTTCGCCCAGCTGCTCGCTTCACGATTTCTTAGAACGGCGAGGCGAGCTCGCTCGCTCCAGAAATTCTCCGAACATCGGTTTGACTGATAACAGCGAGGGCTTCGAAAAGCCCTGTAAATGTTTTTCGTCGAAAATGCGCTCGTCCTCGATTCGTCTTCTCTCGCTGTTCTGCTGCTGCTCGAGCTGACGCTGCTCTCTCTCTCTCTCTCTCTCTCTCTCTCTCTGGCTGCTCTCTCTCTTGTTGTTCTCTCTCTCGATGCTCTCTCTCTCTCGTTGCTCTCTCTCTCTCTCGCTGCTCTTGATTGAGCTGTTGCTGCCGCTGCTCTTCGGCTGCACTCGCAGCCAATTCGGCTTGACCGCGTCGCTCTCTCTTTCATAATCCTCAACCGACTCACGTGATAGCACGACCACGGGTTCCTCGAGAGCCGGCATTGCAGATGGTGGCACTGCCTCCCCCTCGACTGAGACTGCCTCCTCCGGTGTTCGAGGTCTTGGGGTCCAGTTGTCCCAGTCGATGGTGACTCCCCCAAAGAAGCCTTCACGTAAGGGAGCGCGTGGCTCTTCGTCATCGTCGTCGCTGTATCCCGCTTGTAAAGAGACGTAGTCATCCTTCGTGAGCTGCCGGTTGGGATTATATTTCTTGGTCTTCTTCTTCTTCTTTTTCCTCCTCTGGCTCTCGTCTGCCGACTTCACGGTCTGCCAATCCATGGGCTCCTCTAGCCTCGGAGGCGGGTCTGGCCGTCCTTGCCCATTAAACAGTCTCTCGACTTCTTCTACGGCTACCTGCTGCTTCGTAGGAGACTCTCGCCGAGGCCTATGTCGAATCGGCGTGAAATCCACCAGCTCGATATGGTGCTCGGTCAGGTGAGTCACCCCTAGCAAAGAGCCTTGCTCCTTAAGGATTTTCTCTACTATCTCCTCTACGTGTCGCCGTTCCTCATCAGTAACGGTCGACAGCCCAGCACACTCGGCGAGGACGTTGGCTTCCCCTCCGCTAGCGAATGGTCGCCACTCGCCTTTACCTGCTCGCCATAAGCATCTTCCCAGCCGCACGTCGCAATCGAACTTTTTATAAAAGTCCATGCCCAGGATCATTGGCTGTTCGAGCGACGGCGTGGCTTTGAAAGTCACTGCTTTCGCCTCTCCCCTGACTTCCAGCTCTCCGAGTACCTTGCTGATGCGCCCCGTCGCGGTGCGCAACAGCGTATTACTCTTTTTCAATCGATCACGAAACTGCTCACTAATTTCGGGACCGACAAGCGACAGTTTGGCGCCAGGATCCAGCAACGCCTGGTAATCCTGGCCTCCCAGACACACTGTCAAGAAATTTCGGTTTTCCGCATTTACTCCCGCAATAACCTCCTCATCGTCACTCGATATCTCTCCTTCGGGCGGTGCTTGTATATCGATGGGAATGAGAGCTGCTGGTGCCTAAGACTCTTTTCCTGAAGCATCCACCGAGCTCTCACTTTTCCCGTCGTTGCTCAGCCAAGCCGGCCCATCGCTCCTGTCTCGCTTGTTGCACATCGTCTCTTCTAGCTTCCATCTCTTCCGAGCTTTTCCGTCGCCCCTCTCCCCCAAGAGTGTCTCTACTTTGCGTTCTAGTCCCTTTAACTCTTTGAACCGCCTCGACTCCTCGTCGTCGCTGTCGCCCAGTAAAAAGACCTCCGGAGGAGATGGCGAGAACGTCACTCGACTGTCTAGCCTCGCCATGCAAACTTGTTTACCTGGGGGAGCAGGCTGGCATCCTTCTGCGCCCCTAATTGTAAGTTTCCCAACCCTGCCGTGATTCCGCTATAAGTGGGGCACTTGAGAGCAGTGTGGTCGAATTGACCGCACAGCTGACAATTCACATGGGTGTCTTTCTTCGGACTTCGAAGAATACACGTTCTAGAGGCGTGTCTCTTCTATCGGCAGGTATAACAGATTACCTCAGGACATTCTGAGGCCCTGTGTCCTACCCGATGACAAGTAAAGCACGCTCCTAAAAAGTCCCCCACGCTCACATTTGTGGGCTTGAGGACCGGCTGAGCCGCCCCCGCGCCTCCTGACTTGGTGGCGCGTGGCTGCTGTGCGCCGTTGCTCTTCTTATTTTCCGCTCTTGGAGCTGGTGTCGCTGCGACTTCCTTTTTGTTGTTGGTTGTCGGCACACTCACGCTCGCTGTCCTCTCTGACTCCGACGAAGAGGGTGAATTTCCAGTCTTTTTGTCCTTCTTGCCCTTCTTCGACGTTTCTACTTTTTTTCCTCAGCATTCGTCTTGACGGTGCCCTCTATCGCTGCGACCTTTGACTTAGTCGCCGCTCCAACATATGCCGCGCCGGGAACATGCATTTTCTCGGCTGGCAAAGGCGGTGCGTAACGGCTGTCAAGTTCTCTCTGTTTCTCCCATCGATGACTGTACTTCTCCAGAGCCTCTAAGCTATCGTACTGGCATAATAGCCGCGCGCCACCCAGTCTAATAACGTTTACGACAGCATCAGGCCCGTGCTGATTCGTGCTCCAACAATATATGCGGAGGCGTGTTTCTATAGGTGAGAAGACGACGAACCTAAACTCGCGACCACGTACTTGCGCTCGGTCATGTTAGGTCTGTCGGAGCCCTGGATCTTTACCTTCTTGCTCTCGGTTTGGTTATTGCCTCACAATCCCTTTATCGTCAAACTTGAGCGCTTTCTTTGATTCCCAAGTCGCGGGTCAGGATACCCTTTAACAAGCGAGCGCGAGACAGTCGCGCTACTATCAAAAAGTGCATACGTGTTCCGCGATCCACGTGGTCCCTATACGCGTACCGGCACGACCTTTAGCACGCCTTGTCCCTCTTCGAATCGATGCATACATCGATCAAAACAGCGTGTGTTGCTAAATTAAGTTAAATCAATCCCTGCTCATGTCGTGTTGATAAATACGGCTTGATACGAGTATAACAAGTGATTTCAGCTTTGTGTGATCTTTTTAGATGCATTTCGCTTGTGCACAAACTTTCACACAAGGCTAAAATCAGTTTTTGACGTTTATATCGGATTCTTTTCACATCAGTATCGTCTTCGGGTCTATGGTGCCTTAGCGAGTAAATAAAATGAAACAAAGGTCGTCAAAAGCTCAAGAAGTCAAGCTTGAGTAAAAATTTGAAATTATTTTCGAAGTATAAGTACGAAGAACTTTCTTAATTCAGGAGAAGACATTTTCCACAATACTTTACCACTTTATAATAATAAGTTCAGTCTTTCTGGTCACTATAATCGTTCTAGCCTCGAGACATTGATTTTTGATAAAATTTGTAAGTTGCCACAACTTTTCTTAGCATCTGCTCATCAAAAGAAGTTAAATTTTAGTAGCGATCTTCAAAACATGTTCAAAAGTAAATATTACATGTGTATATATTTTATGAAGCAAAAAACAAGTTAAAAAATAATGTGTGTATGTATGTGTATTGTATATACATACCCATTTACTTTAGACTCTAAAAGAAACATGTCCTGATGATCTCCAGAAAATTTCAGCCTGTTTAGATGAGCAGTTGTTGAGAAAGGTTGTGGAAACTGAGTAATGTTATCAAAAACCAATGTTTTAGTAGAAGTACTTTGAGTAGAAACGTTATTTATATTTATGCTTACGAGAAATTATTTTTCAAAATAATAATATTTTGCGGTTTATTAACTTTCAACACAAGCTTGACTCCTTTATGGGGTGTGGGAGCTAAAGCTTCCCAAATCTGCCACGAGGTATTTCGTATTTCAAATGCCAAAAAAACTACAAGTCTAATTAACTTTTTCTTTCGGTAGAATGATTCATTAAACTAAATGGAATGGTGCTGTGCTGTTTATATTGACGGAAATTCAAATAATAAAACGTTTACTGGTCATACTTAGTTTTAAGGTTAACGCTGAGATCATGCTGGGATCGCGTAAACACTTATTCGTATTTCAAAGCTTATTGAAAAACTAAGATATCAATTGATAATTTCTCGAGGGTAGATGATTCTTTGAATAAAACACTATCGCGCTCCGGCCTTGGTTTCACATTACACGTTTTATGTACAAATTTTCATGGACCAGAAAAACAGTAGCATTTGAAATACGAAATACCTCGTGGCGTATTTTGGAAGCTTTAGCTCCCACATCTTCTTAAATGAACTTCAGTTTATATAACTTTTTGGTGACTATGATCGTTTTATTTGGTAACTAGAAACAGTATGAATGAAGTCATGTAATGATTTGTAATGATTCAATTGAAAAGCTTTTTTTATATAATGATGAATTCGATGCAAATAATACCTTCTTTTAGTGTAATTAACGTAGTTAAAGTATCTCTATTTCCTAATAAAGATTAAAGATAAAGCACTTAAACAATTTATTTTGTATTACAGCTAAGCCAAACCATCGAAGGAGCTGGACTTCGGAGGAAGACAGGGATTTCGAAATCGCTTTCAGCGAAGATTTGAAAAACAATAAATATGCGTCACAAAAAAGGATGTATGAAGTGATAAAAAATTTCCCTAGTCTTAAGAACAGAGACATAGCGTCAATAAGGTCCAAATTTCAATATTACTTAAAAAAAAAAAGTAATAAATCGAATCATTGTTCGAGTCACAAATAGATTTTAAGTAACTAGTTAGTCTTCTTAAATTAGTCACTAGGCATCATACAAATTAATCTACGTAAAGTTTTTGATTTGTCTTATGAAAATGCATAACCAAATAATTGCAACTTTTATCATTAAAAGTAAATGATATATTAGATTATTTCCTTAAAGCTGCAATTTGGTTCGTCGTTACAAGACTCAATGGCCAAGACTGTTATTTATTAATTAAGAAAATAAATATAAGATCAGGATAAACTTATATATCATTCAAATAAGTCATAGAAAACATGTGATACTATGCTATATTACAAACGTAAAATCTTTGAGATTTAAAAATAGTTATAATCATTTAAAGATCAAATCGTAAGCTTTAATTTTTGCAATAAGTGACGTATTGTGATGACTAGAATTCTAAACAAAGACTTAGATATAATTTTTAACGTATTTTATACGTTTAAATATGTATTTTCCCACACTTAAAAAGTTATACTGGTACTATTAGATTTAAGTACGTTTTTCTATGTATTCCATACGTTTTCCAATGCATATTTCTACAGTTAAAAATTATAATTCATTAGATAACATTTTTGGTATCTTTAAACCGAAAATACATTTAACATCTTGAGGACAATTCAGCGGTACCTAGTATGCCAAGAATAAAAACAAAATATGAAACCTCTTCGATACGTGCAACGACAAAGATAATAGATATTCAGATAGGTCATAGAAAATATGTAATACTATACAACGCAAAATCTTTAAAATTCAAAGATAAGTCTTTTAAGATTAAATCATAGAATTAGAATTTTGTGATAACTTACGCATTGTAAAAACTAAGGATTCTAATCCTAGACTCAAGTATAATTTGAAATGTATTTTATACGTTTTGATATGTGGTTTTCCACAATTGAAAAATTATCCTACTACTATTAGACTTAAGTACAATTTTCTACGTATTCCATAAGTATTCGAATGTATTTTTCTACAGTTGAACAAATGTAATTTCCTTAATAAAATGTTTTTTTGCACGTATTATTTAAGCACTTATTTTATCTATAAATTGAAAATATATTCAACATCTTCAGGAAAATCCAGCAGTATCCAGTACCTCAAGAATAAAAACTAAATATGATAATCTTGTACCAAGAAATTTTTGCTGATACATTCACCTACATCTATGAGAAATGTACAACTTATAATGCATAATGATTAACATAGATTTAGGTTAAATTAGCAGCTTTTGTTATCTTCTTTTTTATTCCAACAATCAACTAAATCTATGTAACGCAATCTACTTCTTACCCTTATACGAAACCATGGATTAACATGTTATTATCTACATGCTCTAATTTAATTGGTGCTTGTCTATTAAATAAATGCAATTAGGGACGTAATCAATCGATACGCATTTTTTATCCTGACCGTGGAGGCAATGATTTTTCCACGTTATTTTGGAGCTAAAGATCAACGATAGATTGGCCGGCTGTATTGCACTTTGATCGATTCGCAATGAATAGTTTTTCACATTAATTAAAAGCCATTCTTCAAGGTATAATAAGCAAGTTTTTTCTATTATTGCTTAATAGATCATAATAATCTTGTACCAAGAAATTTTTGCTGATACATTCACCTACATCTATGAGAAATGTACAACTTATAATGCATAATGATTAACATAGATTTAGGTTAAATTAGCAGCTTTTGTTATCTTCTTTTTTATTCCAACAATCAACTAAATCTATGTAACGCAATCTACTTCTTACCCTTATACGAAACCATGGATTAACATGTTATTATCTACATGCTCTAATTTAATTGGTGCTTGTCTATTAAATAAATGCAATTAGGGACGTAATCAATCGATACGCATTTTTTATCCTGACCGTGGAGGCAATGATTTTTCCACGTTATTTTGGAGCTAAAGATCAACGATAGATTGGCCGGCTGTATTGCACTTTGATCGATTCGCAATGAATAGTTTTTCACATTAATTAAAAGCCATTCTTCAAGGTATAATAAGCAAGTTTTTTCTATTATTGCTTAATAGATCATAATAATCTTGTACCAAGAAATTTTTGCTGATACATTCACCTACATCTATGAGAAATGTACAACTTATAATCCATAATGATTAACATAGATTTAGGTTCAATTAGCAGCTTTTGTTATCTTCTTTTTTATTCCAACAATCAACTAAATCTATGTAACGCAATCTACTTCTTACCCTTATACGAAACCATGGATTAACATGTTATTATCTACATGCTCTAATTTAATTGGTGCTTGTCTATTAAATAAATGCAATTAGGGACGTAATCAATCGATACGCATTTTTTACCCTGACCTTGGAGGCAATGATTTTTCCACGTTATTTTGGTGCTAAAGATCAACGATAGGTTGGCCGGCTATATTGCCCTTTCACCATTATTGTCTTAGGTATGGCTACACTCGTGTACGGATAATCATATCCTTCTACGATAACCTGAATATATGATAGATAATTTAATATTTACTCTTGATTAGAGATATAGGTTTAGGTATAATAAGCAACTTCTTAAAATGGTTCTTACACTAATAAAGTAGATAAATGCTATCACTTACGAAATGAGTCGAGATTAAACAATTAACTAAATCTATATATAGCGATTTTTTTAGTACCGTGTTTTATATCTAAATAATAAGGTATCATATGCAGCTTGCTTCAACCTTATTAATACTTGAAAATTCACCTATATCTTTGAGAAACTTTTAACTTCTTACGCATACTGAGAGACTTAGATTTAGGTGTGATTAGCCGCTTGTTTTTTTTTCTAATCGAACAATCAACTGAATCTGTTAAATGCAATCTATTTTATACGCTACTCCAGAACCATTGATTAAGATGTTTTAAGCTATTTACTCTAATTTTATTAGTATTTGTTTATTAAATAAATGTAATTAGATACGTAATTAATCGATAAGCATTCTTCACCCTGACCTTGGAGGCTATATTTATTTTTTAGCGTTATTTTATAGCTATCCGCTGGGTGCGTAAATGGTAGCGCCCTCACTTAATCCTTCCTTCCCATGTTAAATCTTATGGAAGCAAAATATTACAAGCGGGCGCCACGGGCAACCCAGTTCTTCCTTTCCTATAAGACTACGGATTAAAATTGCCATTATCGCCAGCCCTCCCCTCCAACGGCATTCACCTAGCGGATAGATCAACGTTAGATAGGTCGGCTTTTTTGCACTTTTACCATTATTGTCTTAGGGATGGATATAGTTGTTTACAGAGAAACATATCCTGATACAAATCACCTAAATCTATGAAAGATCACTGATTTTTCACTTTTGTTCAGAGCCATAGGATTATGTCTGATTAGCAACTTCTTATAATAATTTTTTTAATGAAAAAGTAAATGATCGCTAATATTGACGACATAAGTTAAGATTAAAGCTTTTACTTAATCTATAAAAAGCTATGTATTTATATTAACGTTATTTATTTTTACATTAATTATAAGCCGTTTATCAAGGTATGATAACCGAGTTTTTTCTATATGAATAAAATCTTGTACTAAGAATCTTTTTCGAATAGACTCACCTATATTTATGAGAAATACTCAACTTCTTACACATATTGAGGGACATTGATTTAGGTAAAGATCCTTAGCCATTTTCTGCTAACTATTCCACCTACTTAATCGGGACCTTGGCCATTTAAGCTATTCGTACTTACTCCTCAGTCTAATACACTTATACGATTCCGACACTTTTGCAATTGCTTTTGATTCGGCAGCATGGGAGTTACTAAACCGTTCTGATTTTCAAATCGCATAAAAATCCTTCATCGACTTTTCGCCGACAATTCCACCCACTCAAATAGGATCGCGGCTATTTAAACTATCGTACATACTTTTCAATCGAATACCCCTATACTTTTTTGCCATTTTCTGTCATACTTGGCATGTTTTTTATCTATATTTAGAAGATAGACGAGTGCAAAACATTTCGCTCTTAGCGATGTTTTTTTATTTATTTATACAAAACAATTGAGCATTTGACATAGTCTGCATAACTCTTGATATCGCCAAATAAATAGCTATCGATACATATATTAAGAAGAAATGAGCCTAAAAGTTGATATTATTTCTGTGGATTTGAGAAATTAATTATTAGAATCAATTAGATAGGTTTTGGGATCTCTATGATCTTAGGATCAAGAATCGTGTAATTGCAGAAAAGTGTTCGATATTTATAAACTGGTAAGTATTGATAAAAAGAACATAAATCCATTGTAATTACAATAATATATTTTGCTTACAAAATGATCTTATTTACAACTTTTTTTACTATAATATTACTAATTTATTCCTAAAATTTCGTTGATAGTATTCATTGATAAGTCTGAGAAGCTACTATTTACTACTTCTGACGATGCATTCGATGTACGATCCATACTATTATTCGACTTATTCATCTGCTGTCTAGATAATCGATCAAGTACGACAACTGCATTCTTTAGAGTTGCGGGTGTCTTAATTTGAAGAGCTGGAGCTGAAAAAAGTAATTTTAATAAATTTGGTACTGCGAATTGAAAATTAAAGAAAAATTATTTTAAATATACTGGTTCGTTGATCATGAAGAAGTTTCATATTTTTTGTTTACTATAAGAAAATATCGTTCGATTTCCAAGCAGGGTCAGCGCGAAAAGTCGACTCTTCGCGGGTGTGATTGACTGTTCAATTTTAAAGTAAAGGATGCAACGGTGCCTGTTTTGCTCATCACCGCGAGTTCAGAATTGAAGAAAGCGAAGTGAGAATGTGAGTGCGAGAGAGAAAGAGAGAGAGAGAGAGAGAGAGAGAGAGAGAGAGAGAGAGAGAGAGAGAGAGAGAGAGAAAGAATGTGCGCGCGTACACTTTGCCACTCAGTGCGGCCTGATCGACCGGATATAAGGTGCGCGGCCACGAGCAAAGTCCTTGGAGTATTGTGAGCGACTGATTTCGACCCCAACATCTACTCAGATGGAAAAAGGGCCATAGGAATGCAGGAATTGGTGGAGAACCCCTGAAGAGCTTCTTGCGCAGTCATTATGATCTTGGCATCAGACCTGCTAGGTCGTTCATGTTTTTGTGCCATATTTATTGTGGGATATAGATTTTATTGGGAATTCAAGTCATTGGTTTCGAGGAGTATTTTTGAGGAAAATAAGCCGGTAAGAGGGAGTACAAAGAAAATAAAATTAAAGACCAAGGCAACAAGGTAGCTGGGAGAAATTGACAAACACGGGAGGATGAAGTCAAGAGGCAACGAGAGGAGTCGCTGAGAGGAGAAAGTAGGCTTTGGATATATCCTATAGGTCGTAAGTTCGGGATTCTTTGTTCGAAGCGTGCGCGTGTTACTTAATAATAAGAGAGATGAGTTTATGACGACTACGAGACGTCCTGTCAAAAGAGCAATATTTTCTTACACAAAGGGATACAATAGTTTTGTCGAACTTATGTTAAAATATACTTTAAAAAATTTGCCAGATTTACCTTTTGCATCTTTGTTTTCTTTTTTGCATGTCATACATTCACATTCGCCTGTCCCGAAATATTCTAATCCGTAATTCCAGGTTATTTCATCTCCGACATGTATATTCTTTGTAGCTTGAAGACAGAGTTCTCCGTTCATTTTTAATGTATATAATTTCGCATTTGGTTCACAGTCGTGGTTAACATATGACCCAGGACCTAGCCACATTCTTTGATTTTCTGAGGTACTTGTTCCAGACATAATTGAAAAATCTAAATTAGCGTTTATTAAATACTCTAACTCTTCTTTAGTTAATTTTGTTGTATATCCATTCAAATACTTCAAAATGGCATTTTTGGGCCAAAACTTCGTAGCGCATATTGTGACACCTTGATTGATATTTTTAGAATACCTGTGAAATCATCAATTTTTTATGTATATTGTTTTAGATGTCAAATGACTTATTGAAAGTGTGTACACATTTTGGATCATAAAGTGAATTGAAAGCTTCTAAGAATCCAATCTATTGCACAATATAGAATACGTACCCTTCTGAAAAAAATGTTTGATCCACATATAAAAACGTCATGACCAGACCGGATGACCCTGCAAAAATCGCCGATTGAAAAGAACTCAAGTCGATTGAAATTGAATCGATTTTGAGACTAATTCTTGTTACCGATTTTTACAATTCAATTCGATAGTTTTCAAGTTGAAATCTATAGAAACCGATTCAAAACGATCAAACCAATTTATCAAAATTTTAATCTCAGTCGTATTTAATCAATTTCAATCAATTTTAACATCGTGAAAACAATCGTGTTGATTTGTGAAAATTAGTATCAAGAATTAGTTTTAAAATCGATAGCATTTCAATCGACTTCAATCGACGTTTTCTAGCAGGGGTTGTGAAGCCAAGATAGACATTATGTGATTAGATCATGTAGTGCGCATGCGTCTAAGTCAGGAAGTCTAAGCGTCTTGAAGTTTTTGAAATTTGTGATTTTTTTTAGTAGGGTAGTATTTATGTGTGTGTATATATATATATATATATATATAGGATTAAAAGATAATTATCTGTATTACAAAACAGATTTGTTTATGCATAAAAGTCTATTATCTACAAAATAAAAATCACATATACAAACCTATTACATATCTGAACTGCAAATCCAGAATCTGGTTTTACTATCAATAAATATGATTTTAGTTGGCGTTCCAGCATTTTCTTTGGAATATTTATATTCTTAAAATGCCGCTTTATTATAACTAATAAATTATTAGTTATGTCTGATATAGGTGTACGAAAATCGTTAATTGCCATCTTAATCTCTTCTTTGAAATTCTTATCGGTAGCTAATTCACCCAAAATGTTCTGATTTATTTTGTGAGTCTTTTTGTTCAGATAAAATATATCAATAACCAATGAGTTAGCAATATCATCAGCAAAAGCGAATTGATGTGTACTTTGAGTCAGACATCTTTGATTTCTATAATGTGGAATAATTATATAAGAAAATATTGTTTTTAATATATATTTATGATTTTTTATAATTTTAATGTTATGAAATTATATAATTTGTCATGCAATTTAAAAATTAGGCATAATTTTTTTCTGCCGGGAAAATTTTTTCCTCGTTTTTAATTAGAAACAAGATTATGTCATTATTTTCTCTAATATAATTTATTTATTATTATTAACTATGAAAGATTTAAAATATAATTTTTTCAATATAGTTAGTTTTGCTTGTTTTGTTTTCTTATATGAAGTTATAATGAAACCTATTGCATACTACTGCGAGGTTTATACGTACTTTTATCACGTTCTAAAACATGTGTAATAGTACATTAAGATACAAGTGCACACTAGCTCGAGCGAAGCAAGGGTGACACAAGAGCAAGTGTGGGTACACCTACTTGGAGCACGAGTATCTTTCGATATTTTTCCTACTGATGTGCACAATTTTCGATTTTGCAAACGGTTTTGGGTGCCAAGTGTCACTATTCCAGGTGCTGAGAACAGCATGTGTGAATGTAGCTGAGCATGCGGGAAAGTAACGTGCACGAGCGAAGCGAGTGCATACAGAGGAGCGCGCACAACTACTTTTCCGGATGCTCATTTGAGCGTGTGGGAAAGTGACACTTTGCAAACGCAAATATGTTCGTAAAATCGAACTTTGCACACGTAAGTAGAAAAACTATTTATGTGGTTTACTTTACTTTACTTTAATAGTTTTCTCTTGATCACCGCGTAATAAGTACGTGGTATTTAATTTAGAAAAGAAATTGAAATGAGTATTACTACTATTCTTGCTAACAAATATAAATAATATTATTGAATAGAACATGTTTTTACCATGTGGTATTACCAAAAATCAATCCAAGCAGAGTGCATGTAATGGTAAGTAATTTCAAAGATAAAGAATAACTGACAATTTTTAAGCCTTATAATACTAATCTTCTAATAAGTTATTATAGAATATATATTAAACCTATTGATACTTACATTGTAGTGTTTTGAACATCAGATGAGTTCAAGAGATTTTCACATTCGATTTTTTCATTTAGATCTGTAAAATAAATATTTTGTCATTAATGAAAAGTAATAAGTAGTACTCTAGTTTGGGGAGGGACCAATAATTTTCAATAAAGATAAAGGTTTTTATTTATTAGTTGTCCTAATCCATATAATTTAGAAAGAAAATGGTAACACCTAAATTGGCAACCTCGTTTATTGATTTTGCATTTTAAACAATTTTTTTTTTATTACAAAATACAGTCGCGCGATTAATTGCGCGATCAGTCAATTTTTAATGACGTCATTTTTTTCAAAAGGGTAGAGATCGATATAAGTCGATAAAACTCAATACGAAAAATTAAAATTGAAATCGATAGACCATGATCTTCTTGAATAAAACTCAATACGAAAAATTAAAATTGAAATCGATAGACCATGATCTTCTTGAAATCCTATCAATTTCAATTGTAATTTTTCGTATTGAGTTTTATCGACTTATATCGATTTTTATCGTATTTTATCACGTTAACCATTTTTAACCGTTTTTATACGTATAATACTTCGCGAATGTACATATTTCAGTGAATAAATTTGAGCGTATGGATTGGAATTTATTTATGTGTTTTTTGAAGATAAATTTCTAATTTCCTTTCTCATGTATATCATCCTAGCTAGCTCCGATCAAAATATAGGGACATTTACTTAAATAGTTAAATTCAAATACTGTGCTCGTACTGTGCGCCACCTGTAGAATTGGTTAGATTCAATGTGTCGGAGAAAGACAGAGCGACCGTTCCGCGGTGCCTGCTAACAGGCAGAAAATATTTTAAAATAGCTGCTAAAGTACTGGGATGTGATTTACACTATGTAAACACAGCTGATACCTAACTGCATAATAACAGCTGATATTTTTCAAAAGCTTTTTTTTTTATTAATTTAAGTAGTGTTTGTGATAAGTGTAGTGTCTTTTGGGTATTATAGCTGATAACCCTAAAGAGAAAAAATAGTGTAGTGTTTATTTAAAAGCAGAGTAGTAAAGTGAAATGTTTTTGAACAAAGTGTAAAATTAAGTTTTGTGTGAAAATGTAAGGGCAGGTTTGCGAGTATATATGAATAAGAAGTACTCTCACTGAAGAGGCAAGAAGAGGCCAAGAAGATTTTTTAGGACTATCTAGTGAGGATAAACCTAGCAAAAAATCAAGACCTTTAAGATCAGCAAAAAAAAAGAAACTCTCGTAGCGCAAGAAACCTCTGAGGTCATGAATAAATTGTTTGATATAAACATATTCTATTTCCTGAGCTTGTGGAACTATTGATTTGTCGCCAATGCCATGCCAAAGTTAAACTTGACGAGTCCAGAGCTCAAGGATTAGGATTTAAGATTGAATTAGTGTGCATTGAGTGTGGTCAATTGCCAGCTTTCAACTCCTGCAAGAGAGTTGGCGTCAAGAACCATACTTGGGAGAACAACAAAAGATCAGTAGTTACATTTCGTGCCCTGGAACTTCCTGGTCTATCAACATTATGTAGGTTAATTATGGACTATTCAAAACCCATGGCTTAGTCTGCATATTCAGTGAAGTGTGTGAAAGAGTTGCTAAGGACTCTATGAAAACTCCAGCGATAGAAGAAGCTAGCACCAAGGAAGTACGAACCCTTAGGAGGAGAGCCAGGCAGCTACAAGAAGACGAATACTATGCTGCAGGTGCACACTTACAATTAGTAGCGTGCACTGAAATACAACTGAGGACACTTTGTAAATCTATACTTTTGGTATGAATGCAGGGATTTTAATTTAAATGAGTAGAAAATATTTTATAAACAAAAGGTGGCATAATAAGCGGAAAAACAGGAAAAAATTCACTATTTTCATTGCCAAACATTTTGTAAGTATTGAAATCAGAATCCCTGCATTCATATCGAAACTACAAGTGTACAAAGTATCCTTCTAAAATTTTAGCCCAAAAGAACCACTGGTTCACTTGGAATCTTACGGATAGTAAACGAATTCTCAAAACATTGCATTGAGTGTCTCAATGGGTCAGTAGGTGTAATCTATGTTTTAGCATGGTAAAATTAGATGTAATATTACCAAATATTACTAAACAAAATTTTAAATAATTTAGTTTGATTTTGTAATTTTCCCTCATGAATCTTTTTTTCAGGGATTAAAAGTGGTTTATTCCACTATACATTAGATTGATTTATGCTGAAATCTACTAAATTTTTAATCAATTCAGTATGAATTCAAATCATACAAAATTTCATTTACTTATCCGATGCTTATGAATGTTGCTCTGCTATATTTAATGTATATATTTTAGTAAAACGCAGTTTAATATTATAATATATTTTTCAATAAATTGATAAAAGATTGAATAGTGATTGTAAATAGCAAGCTTGAAAAAGGAATCCGATTTAAAAAAAATGTGCAACTTAATTTTAAAGTATTATGATATTTTAATGAAATACTTACGGTTTCATATATTAAAATTAGATTAAATTTATATTTTTCTTTAATTGTAATGTTGAACATATACAAATTTGTGTTTAAATGTGTTATGCTATAACGAAAAGTCGCACTTTTCGGGAACCCTTATGCATTTTTACATTATTCTGTGCATAGGAGATTTATTTTGATTTTTGAGTTTATTTTTTAGTTCATATTAAGGAGTGGCCTGATCTAAAGTTTCGCAATGTCGCCACAGGACATTTTGTACTTCCAATGCCAAAAAAACTGTAAGTCTGATTGACTTCTAGTTTCGCTAATACTTACTAATTTATATTAATGTTATAAAGTAAATTAAGGCTAGTTGGAGGTTATTCAAGGTTTTCTGGAGTCGCTAACTACAGTATGTTTTCCCAATGCCAAAAAAATCTGATAGCCTATAGTCGACCTTTAATTTTTTACATAATGATTCATTGTACTAAGCACTATGCTACCCTGCTCTTGATTTCTGATTTTAAGTTTTATTTAGATTTTATTTAGAAAGCTATACTTAATATGAAAACGTTTTTACGTGCCTATATAGTGAAGTAGCTGCAAAAAAGAACATACACCAAATAATAATTGTGTATAAGGGTTAAATGATTCTATTCGTCCTAATTATTAATAAAAACTTCCATGCAAAAGCTGATTTGATTATTACTTTTTAAGGTTAAGTACAATTTTTTTGCTTTTGATCAATTCTTCCTAATACTTATACCTACCTAATCATAGTTCTCATCAATTTTAAAACACTGGAAATGAAATTCCCATAAGAGTGCTTGTTAAATAAGGAAAAACTAAAATGCTTATTATTTTTTTCCTACGTACCCTCTAGCCTTACAAAAATTTTTTTTAGTCATTTATGGACTATAATTAGAATTGATATGTTTAATTTTATTGATATATCAACAGTAACAACGGTACAACTTTAAAGTTTTTAAAGTCAGTCTACTTTATGTGCTTTCCACAGCAAGTGGAAAGCACATAAAGTTGCAGTAATAATTTATGTTGAAAAAACCATGACGCAATAATTAATACGCCTGTAAATTTGCCAATGTACATATTGAAATATGGTGCACATAGGATTGATCAAGTATGTAATGGAATACAGTGCAAAAATTACTATAACAAAATGTAGTATGAAATAATCTAAAGTGAAAGTTCAATATTTATGTGTGTGTGTATAATTTAATTAAATTTCAATTATTCTTTACTTACGAATGAATATAAGTTAATATTTCTATCACATTGTGTGCATATAGACAACCGTGTACATGAATAAATATTTATTAACTACATAAATTGTAGTATATTTCACATATTTATAGTGAGTACTGTATACAGTAAACGATAAAGCCTCTACAAGTAAATAATCGGAACATTTAAGCATGATAAAATATTCTAAAAAAAACGTTAATTTTAAATGAAAAAAGGTTTATTTCTGACAGTTATTCTCAGATTTATTGTAATTTTTTTAACAAGATTTATTTTTTGCAATATGAATAGCTGAAAAATTCTATATTCAGGTCAAATGATTATCAAATGTGTGTCAAGAATTACTTTAATAGCACAACAACATAATTAAAAACTCAAAATACCTGCCTCGGGGAGATCGATAAACTCTTCCATATGATCCTTTAAAAATCATACACTGAGGGATAGAATCAAAAAGAAGAAAACCTTTCTTCTCATCATAAATAACTGTTATACCATACTATAACATATAGGCCAATTGTGTTTAACTATCGTGTTCAAATATATTTTTTAAGAATAGAAGAAATGGATAAAAAAAAGTCTAAATAATAGTTTAATGTATATAATTGTTTAAAGTGATAAAAAATATCACAAAGTGAAGTGCATGTCGAATAACAAGTATAGTATAAAAAATTATACTTACCAATATTGTTAGATGTAATGTGTTCCTTTGCAGCAGTGATGATTTCATCTCTATTATTATTAAGCATGTTTTCTAATTTTTTTAGCATCCACTGATCGTACACTTTTTTCTTTGATTTTTTACTACCCATACAAAGAACTTTTGGTTCTTCTGAAGGAAGGTTATATACTTTTATTAGAACATCTTCTTTAATCTTCATTGAAAATTTGAATTTTTCTGATTCCATCCATTTTTGAAAATAAGGAAAAATGTCTGTGCTTGTCATCACATCTATTAAACTATTTTTATAACAATTCCACTCTTCAAGTCTAGGAGCAATAACATCATGCTGTTCGATTACTATTGTGTGAAAAATAAAAAGAAAAAATAATCAAAACGGTAATTATTATCAATTATTTCAAAGATTTTTTTTTTAGAAAGAGAATGGAAAAAAACTTACAGGAACAATCAAGAATAATTTTCTCCAAATAACTGTTTATAAAATATTCAACATTTTCCCGGTATTGTTTTTCTTTTCCATACACAGGGTAAATTTCTTGAGATATTTCCTTTAACTTATATTTTAGCACATCACTTATTTTTGCAGTTGAATCAGCTTGATATTTTTTCAAGCCTAATAAAAGTTTTTTATATAACGTAGAATCCCACTCTAAACCTAAATGTTTAGACATTTCTCTTTGCTAACAAAATTTTTTTTCTTCTAAGTAGGTACACTTCTGATAATATTATGATTAATTATTAACAGTAGTCAATTAATTTTCAAACAGGGATTGAAGTTTGCAATGAAAAAGCAACAGTTTTGCTACAATTTCCAGGCAGTCCCGGAATATATATAAATAATTTTCGGGCATGCCCGGAAATAATTTGTACATATTCCGGGCAGTCCCGGAATTAGTATAAATTATTTCCGGGCATGCCCGGAAAGTCAAAATACTTATGTACACTTTCCTGGCCTTCCCGGAAAATCAACAACATCCCGGAAAGTCAACCGAAATATCAAATTTTGGCCCGGAAAGTTAACGGGCGCACATATATATATATATATATATATATATATATATATATATATATATATATATATATATATATCAGACGAATAAGAATTTTTGTACATATTTCAGATACAGGAAACCAAGGAGAAACTAATTCAGAGTAAAGTTCAAAGAGTAAAAACGCAGACGTACAGGAGGACAAGCGCCCCGAAGGGAGGGAGTGTTGGCGAGTCTTCGCGCCGCTTGCCGTCTATAGTAGACTACAGGGATAATCTAGCGCCACTATGCGGGCAGCGCTAGGTACTCACGCGTGCTCTGCAAAGTACTCTCTCTCTCCTGCCGACCGCTCTCGCAGCAACAGCTCCGTCGCCCGAGTTATACATCTAACAAATAAATAGAGTGTTACAACAAGAATATCAGTGCCTAATTTTTTACGAGTTCTCCTCACCGACCATCCAACTAGGATTCCTTCAACAGTTTTCGTTCTTGGGAGATATTTGAATATCCTCTTCTCCCAAGCACGAATAGACACGTCTGGACAGTGAAAACTTCAAATCAACTGGAGAAACCTCGTTTTGTAATTCTCGGACTACAAACAAAGAAAAAAGCTGTAAGAAATGCAAATACGAGTAGATTTGATCATTGTGAGATAAGTAATGTGAAACTTTTCTTAAATTCACAATATTATCCATACAACAATATGAATCTCGACATATATAACAATCAGTATGCGATTCTCTATGATATGTATGCTAATTTTCAAAAATCATACTATGGAAGAGATCCACAGCCGATGCTGACAAAACCTATGTTCATCAAGAATGAACCACTCATAGTTATTGACTGTTCACGACAAAACGAATCTCTCAAGAGCGCTCCTGTCGATGTACGTCTAGAATTCGAGGCTAAAAAAGATTTTCCTGCCAACACTTCAGCCTACTGCATGATCTTACACGATCGTATCGTTCAGTACAATCCCATCAGTGGGGATGTCAAGAAACTCGTCTAGGCTGCATAAAAAAAAATGGAGTATACACTAGACATGACTGGATTCAAGCAAACCGAAGGAGATTATATTCTAAAGGAAGTTGCAATCATTCCTCTCAACGATAGTAGTGATCCTGTTGTTCTAATATCCAAAAATCCCTTCCCATGGAAAAAACTATCTGACAAAATGCAAAGGGAAAACAACTGGCTTAAACATAATTATCATGGCATGAATTGGAAAACCGATGGACATGACTACTCCCAAATTGGAAACTTGCTTCGTGACGCTTTACACGATGCAACAAAAATTTTTATTATGGACGAATTAAAACAGAAATGGCTTCAACGATTCAAATTTCCCGTCTACAACATCCAACAGTATGGCTATCCATCAAAACCATCTTTCAAGTGTGTCACAGTATGCACAAACCATAATCCAATCTACAAGACTACCTGCGCACTTCACACAGTCAAACTTATAAAATTATTCTATCAGTCCTGCAAACATTTATAATGAAAAAAAAATTAAATAAATAAAACAGGGGAAAAAAAGAAAAAGTAGAAAACGCTATAGGCATACTAGATCACGTGAGATGGAGAGGGGGAATCTCACTTTCGGATTCTAGATCACTTTTGGAGGAAAGGGGGTGATCTAGAATCCGTGTGATCTGGTAAGCCTATAGCTTATCTACTAGTGTGGATAGGTAATGTTGAAAAGAAATATTGCTAAATATCTACAAAAATGTCAAGGCCAAGTACAGTGTCACTGTGGAAGAAGTAAGTGTAATGACGTTCTTGTGCCTATCCTATGTGTTGCGAAAAGCAACCTGGTCTTCGAGTAACTTTTAAAAATGCAATCAAATTAACGTTTCATTAATGAACAATTCAATTTTTTAATAGTACCAGACTGCATATAGATGCTAGATCTCTGCAGAGTGCAATACTTGATTAGCTTAAAACTATAAGATATTGTACATGTTGCGAAAAGCAACCTGGTCATAAAGTAACTCGCAGAAGTGCAATCAGGTAAATAAACATTTATCAAACAAAATATTAATTATTTAAACAGTACTAGACTGCGTATCGATGCTAAGGCTTCTTCCCAGAGTACAATATACCTATATATAGAGCATATATATTATAATCTATATAGAAGTAAATTGTAATATTATTTATTTCAAAGGGGGGCGAAAGTACTTTATGAAAGTTGGTTGCGCCTCACATAAAGGAGCGTGGTATAGGAGCTCCTTTAGAATACAAAAAAAAAATTATTTTAATCTTCTATTGCAGTCTATAAAATAATGTATAATCTGTGGTTAGATAAATTAATTTGTTACAGTGAAATTATACCTAGAGAGAAAGATATTTAGAAAAAAATCGTCAGCCCTTTATGTTTTGTATACGACCATGAGCTCTGCAGGTTTATTCCTGATTCACAAGCTATCGTACGTGACTGAAACTTATAGATACAAAGATGATACTAGATGAAGCCCATTTCGTCAAGATCGCCACTTTGTTTACTCCCTAAGAAAAGGTACTTACTAAATTAATTTTCAGTAAACTAAAATAATTTTAGAATTATTTATTGACGAATTTTTATGTTTGTAATAATAGGTTTAAGAAGCAGATTAATTTGGCTCCGCTAGCACTAATCTGAAAGTACCAGAGGTTTGTAAGATCAGCAAGCACTATCAGTAAGTTCAGCATCAGAAGCAGTACCGAAAATAGCCTTCCAACATGATGATGAATGATTGAATTACCAAAACTGATATGAATTAATATTTATAATTTTGAAATAAAGAAAAAATGAAAATATATTATTAATCATTAAAATAAAAGTGCCATAAAAATGCTTTTATCAAACTTAAAGTTCAAAAGATCAATACAACAATTGATCAAAATTATTTTTATTAATTTTTATGATGTATAGAGAAACAAATATAAATCATTTATCAAAGCATTGATGATATATCTCATTCGTCAGAATAGGAATGTCATAAAAATGTTTATTTCGTACTTAAAGTATGAAAGATCAATTTTAAAAATTGATCAAAATAAATATTGTCGATAATTTTGTTGATACAAAGAGAATCACATATGTATCTTTTATAGCATTTGAAATTTACCTTATTCGTCAGAATATAAATGTGACAAAAATGCTTATTCGTACTTGAAGTATAAAAATAAATATAAAGATATATATAAACATGAAATAATAAATATTCGATAAATCAAAATGTGAAAATTTGCATTCCAACATAATAAAAATGACCTTGTTGCATTTGTTATATTACTTTTTATCCGAATATAATAATGGTCGATTTTGATACATACGCGAAAAGTTTATTTTACAAAAGCGTGAAATTGCCTCACCAAAACGAGGTTGATTATCATACAAATTCGATTTTATAGTTTATAATGATACTTATAAAAATATTTAAAAAAATATTTGCTACAATTGATAGAAAATTCCACCTGTTCTAATGAGGTAAGAGTTGCCTTGTCAGTTAATAATAAGGATGATAAAAAAATGATTTATCCGAACTAATAAAATAAAAATCCATAATAAAAATAAATTGATACAGACAGAAAATAATAAAATGCATTTATTTATTATTTATTATTACCAGAAGAAATTTATAAGGTATGTATTTCATACCTGGAAAGCCGCAGAGGTAAATAAAATTACCTGTTCACAGTCTGGTTACAAAGGAAAAAGAAAAATATAAACAAAACTTAAAATTAAAACTTAAAACTAAGATATATACATTTGGCATTAGCTTCTAATAACAAATTTGTGTATTGCATACAGAAACAATTTTTTTCTTTCATTATTTTTCTAACAGTTGTATCGTATCCAGTCTTTTATGATTTTCTTTTGACGGTATTTATTTATATTTAATACTTTTAGTCGATTAGGAAGCTCATTATATACATTAATTGCTTTTATATAGCTGTTCTTATTGCTGATTCTCTTATTTGTTTTTGGTATAATAATACTTCTATTCCTAGTAACACTATCTGATGCTAAGAATTTTTCTTTGAGATCATAGTAGTGTAGTTTAAGAGCTTCGAAAGCAAAGAGTTGTCCTATATTTAATGGATTGTCTTGTAACAAAAAGTTATTTTTATTGATGATTTTTAAAATTTTGTTTTGTATTTTTTGAACTTAGTCTCGGCTATTCCTATATGCACCGCCCCAAGCAATGATGCCATAAATTATAATACTATGAAAAAAAGCGTAGTAAATCATTCTGAGAGTCTCTATGGGCACTGATTTAGAGATTTTATAAAAAATATAGACTAGGTATTTAGTTTTTCCAACTATACATGTATATTGCATGTGGTTATCCCACTTGAGATTACTATCAAAGACAACTCCTAAATATTTAAAGTTCTCCACCCTAGTTATACTTTTATCAAGAATTTTAACATTTATCTGAGCTGGTACGCTTCCAATATTACTTCCAAAAGTTATGCACACTGTTTTTTCTACCGTTAAGGACAACTTGTTTACTGTCAGCCACTCGGCAATTACACTTAAGAAATTGTTCATGTTTACTTGAGCTTCTATCCAGTCTTTACCTGTAGCTATAATAGCAGTATCATCTGCATAAGAAATTATGGACTCGGAGGGAATCTCCTTTAAGACATCATTAATATACAGGATAAATAGTAGCGATCCTAATATCGTTCCTTGCGGGACTCCTGTGTTAACTAAAGTTCTATCACTTTCATTACCGTCTATTTTGACTACTTGATATCTGTCGTTTAGATAGCTGGAAAGGAGATCCAACGCTTGACCCCTGATTCCAATACGATATAATTTGGCCAGTAGTATACTGTGTTCAACAGTATCAAAAGCCTTCGCCAGGTCAAGAAAGGTTATTATCGTAGGCTTACTCTTATCGATATTATTATATAATATATTGGTTAGGTAGTTCAGAGCATCCTTCGTACCAATCCCTCTCATAAAACCAAATTGTTGCTTAGAAATTATATTACTCTTTTCTACAAAATCATTTATTCTATTATACATAATTCGCTCAAGAATTTTTGCAACATTAGATATAAGAGAGTGTAACGTGTTGAGCACCACGGCTAACACGAAGCGGTATGAGTACCGCTGCGCCGCGACGAGAGTACGTAGAGTCGCGCGCGCGATAGAAAAACACGTGCGAAATTCGAAGGCGCGAGAGGGACGGAACGAGCGAGCGCGCGGGCTAGTCCAGCGAGGAGGACAGATAGCTTTCGGCTCCCGAATTATAAACACGCGGCTTCGCTCGTATCGGGAAAGTGCGTCGTAGAGAAAGGAGTGTGTGTGAGTGTGTTAGGCCGATCCAGGTCCTGCCGAGCGGTCCAGCGCTAGACCTCGACAATTGGCGACGGCGTCATCGAGAAGACCAGCAGAAGGTTAGTGTGCGGATGCGCGCAGTGCTTGAGAGAGAGAGATTGTGCGCGGATACCACCTGCGTGGTGCGAGACGCGCGACCTTCGCGGCGAAACACGCGTCGAGCGCAAATACTCCGGCTTTGCGACGAGTCGCAAAGTTGTTGCGACTCGTGCATTATTGTAAATTCACGTTTATCTCGCGAACCTAAATATAACCTTAGTCTTTTTATTTTACGACTTTTTGTTATTATTTAACGACCGCCACCTTGCTAATTCCTTCCCGCGATTACCGCCGCCTACGCGGGCGTTGAATAAGCAACTTCAACGCACCTGAGTTGCCGAGCACGCACTAGAAGGCGCGGGATCCACGAGAAGAAGCAGCGGGATAAGCTGCATTGCAACGCGGGTTAATCGCTGGCGTTGAGGTGCTATCCGCCGCAACGTGGGATAGCGATCGCATTCAACGTCGTTTAGGCGAATAAAAGTCTCACCCCGTTACAAGAGATAGGTCGATAATTCGTGATCTTATGTTTTTCGCCTGATTTATAAATCGGCACTACTTCATCACTCTTTAGAGCATCAGGCCATACCGCTTTTTCAATACACTTATTGAAAATATGGGTCAGAGGACCTGCTATATGATTACATAGCAATTTTAAAGTCTTGGCATTTATCTTATCAAATCCCCCATTTTTCAGTTTTAGCGTATTGATTATACTTATTATTTCAGCCATACTGGTTGGCTTTAAGAAAATCGACATAGGATTCATGTCAGGTAGCCTAAGTTCTGCGTTGACAGGTTTCACGATATTTGCACTTAATTTTCTCCCAATTTCGCAGAAGAAAGTATTCATGTTTTGAGCTATTTCGACTTTGTCTGTAATTTTCCTATCATTAACCTTTATATAATTTATGGCATCATTACGTTTTTTAACTTTACCGATTTTTGTATTTATTATTTCCCATAGTTTTTTTGGGTTGTTGTAATTATTCTGCACTAGATTCAATTCATATTTCATTTTGGCATCGGTAATTACCTTATCCAAGATTTTAGAATAGGTTTTATACTGTATTTTAAACTGTTTATTCTGCACATCTAGTTGCCACAAATTATACAAAAATTCTTTGGTTTCACATGATCTTATTATTGCGTCGGTAATCCAGTTTTTTCTACCATTTTGTCTATTAGCCTTTTTTGTTGTTTTTGACAATTCTACGCATTGCTTGATTTCATTTAACAATTTTTCTACAGCCAAGTTTGGATCAGGTATCGAACTAATTTCATCCCAGTTTCTTGAATTAGCGTTATTTACTATTTTTTTGTAGTTTAAGAAAACATACGGTTCTTTAGTTACTGTCTTTAGCTTATTTACAGTTATGATAATCGGGTAATGATCCGTTAGATCATGCTTAAGCTTGTATGTGGCTGTGTTAATGTTATGAGATTTAATGAAAATGTTGTCGATACATGATCCTTTAGCTCTACCGATAGCTGGCTTTGTAATACCAACAAAACCCTGAATAAATCCCTTATCAAGGAAGTTACATAGAAAATCTTGGCTATAATGATCACAGTCTAGCGGGTCAATGTTAAAATCACCTATGACTAAGTGATTCTTTACATTTTTTTATAAATTAAGTACTTATTAAGATCTAGTATAAATTCTGTTTTCGGTATCCTATGTCACCTATACATGGCTGATATTTCAAGACCGCTTTTATCATTTAAGGTTATTCTAGTATTTATTATTTTAATTCTCCTTGCTTCAATGACTTTGGTATTTTGGACTAGATTGCTATTGACAAAAACAAAGACTCCATCATTCCTGTTTATCCTACTTTCGTTATAATAAGTTTTATATTCATAATCTGAACCATTCAGTTGATAGAAATTATAATTAACTTGCTCAAAAGCTTCTGAACATATCACAATCGCTGGTTTGATAGCTAAACTTTCTATTAAAATTTTCAGCTTATCAAAATTTGCATTCATACTACGAATGTTTACATGCATGATATAGTCCTTCGTATTATTTATAGCTTTGTTAAAATTTTCAATATTACCGCATGTCCGTTCTTTTTGCATCGATTCATTTTGAAACCTATCCAAATAATTAAAAATATCCATTTTTACCTATTTCTTGATCTTGTTTTTATCACTCTTGTTGGCTGGTGACAATGCAGAGGATTGCGGTTTTAGATGGTTCAGTGGAATTTGTGGATCACGTCTTGTGATTGGTCTTCTGTTAATTACACGTATTATGCTTCCCGGAACATTTCAAACACAGAAACTCATTTTTGCATTTCCTGGCACTGTGTCCAAATCTACCGCACTTGAAACATAGGCAAACGTTAACCAAATCATAGGCTTTGCATTGCTGATATCCAACAAAAACTTTATTATTATTTTCTCTTATATGCTTGTAGATGTCAGCTGGGACTTCCATTATGACCGTACTCAAGCTATTATAATTATTCTTATACATGTGTAGGACTTGTCCTCCCTTTTCAAAATAACTGAAATTCCTTTCGTTTATGTCCTTTTCAATATCCTTGATGTCCATATTTGCGTGATTATCTATACCTACTATCTTAATTTTCGGGTTGTTGAGTTCATTTTTCATGACATCACATTGGTCCTCTAGTTTTTCCTTTAGTACTGTCTCTGTTAATACCGCACTATTCTCATTAAGACAGCTTATAATGACTTCTTCATTTTTATTTACGTAGCAGCAGTTCAAGATCACTTTCATCTATGGAATCAGTTTCTTGCAAGTCTTGAGTCTTGTTATTAGTTTCTGCCAGAAGGTCATTCCTCACATCTTCTGATGTTTTTAGTTTAATCTGTGCAATTAAAAGTGATGATGACTCACTGAGGACATCCTCATCAATTTTTGAGGTTATGTTCCGATCACTGTGTTCAGAGCATACTATAAGGTTATTACCAATGAATTTAAAGTTTTCATTCTTGTTCTTAAGGCAGCTAAGGTGATATGCCTCATCACAGATCACGCACACTGCTGTTGTTGCAGGTTTTTGTTTGCAACATGCAAAATTACTGCGACACTTGTCAGGAGGCTTGTTTCGGCCCGGCGCCATTTTGGCATGTGAGGACGTATGTATTTTTTCAGCTTGTAATGCTTATCAAAATTTTCGAGAGAAAAGAAAGAAACCTTCCTTCCTTTTTCAATTTTCAAAACTCCCGCTCTAGCGGATTCTTGAGACACGCGCCAAAATTACCATGGCCGATCAGTCATAGGTACCAACGTTTTTCCAGAGTCGATGGTGTTGCACTCTGGTGGCGAAAATTGGTACTAGACGCGCAGCGACGGTGACAACTGATCTCGCGCTCTTTGGAGAGAGATAGAGCTATATGTTTCTAACCTCAAAACATTTCTGAAGAAGACCTCGGTTCGGTGGAATTTGGAGCTGATGATCACAGAAACGTGATTTTCCTTTTTTTCCTTTTTAGCGATGTTGAACACTGATGTTATGTCCTCCTGATGGAACAGCCATGAGTATCTTCGCCGTCAGCAGTCGTTCAGTGGTTGAGATGAGGTTATGTTATCACCAGCTTGCGAAAAAAAATCCTCCAGGCTCGTAAAACACACGAAAACCCGTGTTTTTTTTAGCGCTAGCGTGCGAGCCGGTTAGAGGATCCTTCTCGCTGCGAAAAATCACTCAATCGAGTGAGAAAACACATTAAAAAGATGTTAAACAGGCAGAGCGACTTGTTGATAATGTTAGACTTACCATAGACTACCTAATATTACAAAATTTATTACAAATTGTGCATATTACAAAATTTATTACAAAATGCATATTACAAAATTTATTATTATTCATAAAAATTAAGAAAGACAAAAATGTAGTACCATTTTGTAGCGTTTATAAACAAAACATTAAATATTTAAATTGTGCCAGACTACGTATAGATGCTATGGCATTTTCGTAGAGTACACATTTATTTATTAATTTTTTTTTTTTTTAAAGTAAAATTGATATGATCATAAAAACAACATTAATATGTGAAATTCTTCAATCATGGAATCGTATGATACATTTTCTATATAAGAATGAAATACTCATAATTAGCCTAAGTAACTGAGTATATTTGCACGAGTCCCAAAGATCTATTAGTGTGGCTGAACTCATGACAACAGCGCCACCTATTGCGAGTTGTCTTTGTTCTTCACCCCCACTGCTCGGGTTTCGGACAGTTGCTGTATATTCGGAAATATTTGCACTTTGTCAATATAATTGACAATATATATGTGAATTATATAATATATACATTGAAAATTCTGTTAATGTAATTGATATTTTGCTATAGTGCGATATCTTGTCAATAAATAAATATTGCTAAAATTTACTATGTGTAGGTTATTCTTGAAGCTGGTGGATCGAAAGCAAAAGAAACTTTCGCCTCTTATGCAGAGGGCGCCACAAAGCAGTAGAATCTAGTCACCATTCTCGGGTCCTAATATTAGTTTTTTATAAGCGCCATCTACCTTTAAACGATCTGTGTTACTTACTGAGCTGGACAAGCAACGAAGATAGACTCCCATAGAAGCACAGAGCCCCATCCCAAAGTGAGGTACCCCGAGGTGAAGTACCCACCCCGACCACGCGCAGCGCGACAGTCGAATTCCAGCGTTCGGACCATAACAGTAGAGGCACGCGGTTGGTAACGTTGGCTGCGTATACCGGCGGATTACAGATCATAATACTATAATGCACCTCGGCTACGATAATTACTATTCTTAATGTACAAAAACAAATAAATATTAAAAATACCCCACAAAGCGAAAATTATACTTAAACTATTATCCTTAAACCCAAATGGGGCCACAACTTATATATTACATCTACTTACTACCGGGTGTATGTAGCGTTGGTCCAATGGATAACGTACTTGACTCTCGATCTTTTTGTTCTTGGTTCCAATCTCGTGCGATTGGAAAATTTTTTATTTTTTATTTTTACAGGTAAGTGAAAATATAACTATTACAATTATTATTATTTGTATTGTGATTTTATTTTTAATGCTACTACTGCTATTACTACATTATTAATATTATTATTATCATCATCATCAATATTTTTTTATTGCGATCATGAGCATCATTATTATCATTATTATTATTATTACTATTATTATTAGTAATATATTATTAATAAACAAAGTATTTTTTATTAGTTATCAACAGATTTCCGCACTACCTTTGAGGTACTGTTGTTAGTGCGTTGGACATTGTTTATTTATTTATTTAACGAGTTCTTATACATTAATGATAAATAATGCTATTATCAATAAATGAATCAAATGTGAGCAATAATAATTGTAGTTTAAAAACAGTTTATTCTGTATATTGTCGTAGCATATAAAAGCATGAAGTAATATTTTAAATTTTGAATAGCATAAAAAAGGCGCGCGAACTCGCGTGTGTTTACATGCGCGCAGATCCTCTTTTGTTCTTACCTCTAGTCAACGTAGCGCGGACAGCAGATACGTGCAAACATGTGTACAAACCTTTGTCGCGTTTGAATTTATATTAATTAAAGTGTATATATAGTGTGCTTTATCGAATTCATAAGTGTCGAAATGCCGCAGACGAACGTGTGTGCTGTACAACACTGCGATAGTGTAAAAGTTCGAGATAAGTTCTTGAGCTTTCACCGATTTCCCGTGAAATTCCCTCACACGTAAGTTGCTACGTCATATTATTGAGTAAAATGTTATTGCACAACAATCAAGAGCTATGCTGATCGCGGTAAATGTACATCGCTGTACACGGTAAAATTGTACGATTAATTGTAGGTAAATTTATCAATAAGAATTACATCGCTGAACGTGGTAAAATAAAAAATAGTGCGGGTGTAGGCGGGACTCCAGCTTGATAATTACGTTTCGTGTCATTTTACATGATTATATCGTTAAATCATGTAATTTTACCCCTTAAATTGTTTACAATGTAGTAACCCTTTGCAACGATATCAACGACTTCGAGAACGTTGTTTTTTTTTTGTTACTGAGCCTGATGCTGATAGTTGTAACGAGCAGACGTGTTTAGAAATAAAGTCGAGTTTGACTTCGCATTTTATTAGTTTGTGTTATGTACGGTTATTAATAGCCTTACCCGGTTAGCCGGGGCGGGGGGTACGCATACGCATTCGGTCCAGTAGTCCAGTTAGATTAGACTTTTTCCAGGCACTATATGGATGAAGGAAAAACATTATTGGAAGTTGTTCGGAAGGATATCAGAATATTGGGACAATAGTTTGCGCGCGATTTTCGGCTGTGAAACATTTTTAAAATAATCAAAGAAAGTGCGAAAAACCGTTTTTTGCGCATAACTTTTGAACTGTTGATGCTATTGAAAAAAAGTTTAATACAAAGTTTCCTTACAAATGTAAAGAGTTGAAAAAAATTGCGATTAAATATTTTTTTAATCTAAAATCCAACACCGTGGTTGTTATTCTTTTTTAATTCTACCCCCAATTAAAAAAAGAATTATCAAAATCGGATCATTAGTTCCCGAGAAGTATTCTAATAAATTTAGCATTCTGAAAAAGGCCTCCCCCCACCCTCACCCCGGGTTATAATTGTTATCGTTCGTTTAATTATTGACAATATTTTATTTTATTAGAAAAAATATGAAATTGTCGAGTTTAACAACGTTATAATATTAGTGTGGTTTTGAACTCCAATAAATAAATAAATTATTTTTCAAATATCATTTAACTTTCTATCAGGGTGCTTTGAAATATGTAAAATCATACTATTTTCGGTTTTCGTTTTATTATAGCTTGAAGAAATGGCTCGATGCAATTCAGAACGAAAAGCTTTCCAAGTTAGCTGAAAATGACGTCGGTCTCAAGAGTTTAGAAGAAAAACGGGTATGTAGTAATCATTTTTTAGAATCTGATTTTATTCTAGCGTATACGAGAAGGGTGCTCAAACCAAATACAATCCCACAATCTAATCTAAGCAACTCTTTTGCATGTATGAACAGTCCTGCTGAAAAAAACCCAATCGAATCTAATAACGAATCTAATAACGTAATTCATGAAAATAATTTAAACGTTTTAATAAATCCCCCGACAGTTGCCGAACAGATTGATGACGATATAACTTTTGTAAACTCTGATAACAATAGTATACCTGTAAATCAGCAGCCGACGGTAAAACGTAAAAGTAAAAAACGCGCTATAACATTATCTAATGCTTTAAAAAGATTACAATCTAGAAATGAGACGTTAATCCGAGAAAATAAATCATTAAAACAAAAATTGCTTAGAATAAACAAGCGTAAAAGCCAGGGCAAAATTCGTGTGTCTAAAAAACAGTTAATTGATAAAGCTTCACAGTATTTAAGCAGTAGCGTAACGTCTTTTTTGAAAATGCAGTTAAATCACGATAAAATAAGAAAATGGGAAGAGGATGAAAAGCAGTATGCTTTAGGCCTCTATTATAAATCTCCGAAAGCTTATAAATATTTAAAGGACTCTAAAGGTCATGCTTTACCATCTATTTCTTCTATTCGGAAGTGGGTTAACGTATTAAATCTAAAAGCGGGTAAAAACGAGCATCTTTTAAAGCAATTAAAAATTAAATTAGAAGGTAAATGCGATTTTGAGAAAGATGCCGTACTAATGTTGGATGAAATGAGTTTACGTCCCGGGCTCGAGTATAATCTTAAAGAAGATTACATCGAAGGATACCACGATTTAGGCGAGTACGGCGAACGCGAACCACATATGGCAAAATCGGTGTTAGTATTTTTAGTAACGGGATTAACATATGATTGGAAGCAACCGTTGATTTATTTTCCAACAAGCGGTCCAGTTTCGGGAAACAAATTAACAGAAATTATTAGCGACGTGTTACAAATAACTGAAAACGTAGGTTTTAAAGTTCGACACATGGTCTGTGATCAAGGAGCTACGAATCAAAGATCAGTTACTAAGTTAGGCATTAATAAAGATAGACCATTTGTTGAATTTCAAAACCGTAAAGTCACGTTCGGATTTGATGTCCCACACATTTTTAAATGCATTCGAAATAACTTAATGAAAAGTGACCTCTCAATTAAAAATGAAACCGTTTCTTGGACTGCCATTCGTGATTTAAGAGAAATCGAGCGTTCAAAACCTTGTAAAGCAGTGCCTAAATTAACTGATCGACATATTAATCCTAACAATTTTGAAAAAATGAAAGTAAGTTTAGCGACACAGATTTTTAGTAATTCCGTTTACGCGGGTCTTATGGCAGGTGCTACTTCTGGGGATTTAAAAAATCCAACAACGGTCGCGACCGGTAATTTTTGTAAAAGGTTAAATGACATATTTGACTGTTTAAATGCTCGAAGCCCAAATGATCGTAATCCTTTAAAACGCGGTTTATCAAAAGAAAATCCTCAAGTTGAAAAATGTTTACGCGATGCAGTACCCTGGCTTGACCAATGGAAAATGACCGGCGGTAAAAATCCGGATTGTTTTAAAAGTTTAATTATAACAATTAATAGCGTATTAGAGTTATGGAATCAATTAAAAGCAGAGAATACATCATATTTATTAACTTCACGTTTAAATCAAGATAAGATTGAAAATTTTTTTGGTACTATGAGATCTCGATCGGGACATAACGACAATCCAACTGTCATGCAATTTCGTAGAAATTTTCAATACGCTTTAATGATAACGTTGCTAGTACCACCCGTCGGAACAAACTGCGAAACAGATGAGGCGCGATTATTAATTTCCGATTTTAATAAATGCGACGAGGATGATGAGGAAATGATTAAAGAAAAAAACGATCTTAAAGACTCCGCGATGAAGAAACGAATCGACGATTGGTTTATAAATATAGATGCCCAATTATTAATTAACGATGAACTGCAAAATATATCTAATGTTGATGAAAAAGAGCAATGCTCAAATCTTGAAAAATGCAGTAAAAAATACGTTGCCGGTTATCTCGCATTTAAATGTTTAAATAAATATAGCTGCGAAAATTGCATTAAATATTTAATTAATAATGATAAAGTGTTAGATTCATCGTCGGATTTTCTTTTGTTGTGGAAAGCATATCCATCTGCAGTAGGGCAACCTTACGGGAGTTTAAAAGTTCCTACAGATACTTTCCATTCTGATGTTTCATTAATGTATTATATTTTTGAAAAAGAATTTTTAAAGTCATCTCATCTTACTAACGTACTTGATTTTCTCTTTAATTTAATTAAAAAGCAAATGTTAGATTGTCAAAATCAATTTTTCAGTAATGAGGCGTGTTTAGAGCATCGAATTTTCTTGATTAAATTTTTTCTGAAAACTCACATTTTTAATCACGTGATGCACCGAAGCCTAATAAGAAGTTGCTTAAATTAGATTGTTAGTCGTGTATTTATTTTAATATGTTTTTATTTGTTTTAGGCTAGGATTACTACGCTTTTTATAAAAATAATTTTATGATATAACTGTAATTATTATATTAATTATGATGTGATAGAATTTAATATTTATGCATTGACCTCGCAAAGCATTTTTTCCAGGATTGCAGGTTCCAGAGCAGATTAATCCAAATTCTACTTAGAACGAGATCTCGGTATTCGTCAGACGACTATACTAATTTATTTATTTTGCGCGATTTTCAGATTCTTATTTTAACATAATTTTCTTGATAAATTTTTATATTAACATATTTATGCGTTGACCTCGCAAAGCACTTTTTTCCAGGGCTGGTTCCAGAGCAGATTCATCAAAATTCTACTTAGAACGAGGTCACGGTATTTGTCAGAAACTGATGTGGGGCTAGGTAGCCACAGTCGGGAATTATTCCTTCCTCATTGTATGTGGACTATATGTTTGATAATGTAGACTTTATCAGGCATATGTCTCCATAAATGATCGGTCTATGATGATACGCGCGTAATAAGTCGCATAGTTAAGTGTGCTTTGTGTTCCAGATGATGCCGAACAGCGCCGGAGATTAATTGCACAGAACAGCAGCTTATATACTAATTTATTTATTTTGCGTAATTTTCAGATTTTTCCTTTCGTTGGTGCTTATTCAATGAAACTAGGCGAGGACTTCCGTGGTTTGTGTAGGGCTATAGGCGAAGGACTCCACGGATTTATTTGGAATATTTATATTAAAAGATTTTTAAATATATTTTTACCGCGTTTTATGATATTATATTTCTAGTCAATTCAAATTTTACGTATTAATTGTTGTAATCTTTTTATATAATTAATTCCAAGTAAATAAAAAAAGGTCCAACGCACTAACAACAGTACCTCAAAGGTAGTGCGGAAATCTGTTGATAACTAATAAAAAATACTTTGTTTATTAATAATATATTACTAATAATAATAGTAATAATAATAATAATGATAATAATGATGCTCATGATCGCAATAAAAAAATATTGATGATGATGATAATAATAATATTAATAATGTAGTAATAGCAGTAGTAGCATTAAAAATAAAATCACAATACAAATAATAATAATTGTAATAGTTATATTTTCACTTACCTGTAAAAATAAAAAATAAAAAATTTTCCAATCGCACGAGATTGGAACCAAGAACAAAAAGATCGAGAGTCAAGTACGTTATCCATTGGACCAACGCTACATACACCCGGTAGTAAGTAGATGTAATATATAAGTTGTGGCCCCATTTGGGTTTAAGGATAATAGTTTAAGTATAATTTTCGCTTTGTGGGGTATTTTTAATATTTATTTATTAAGAATAGTAATTATCGTAGCCGAGGTGCATTATAGTATTATGATCTGTAATCCGCCGGTATACGCAGCCAACGTTACCACCCGGCCGGTACATAATAGTTATCAACCGCGCGCCTCTACTGTTATCGTCCGAACGCTGGAATTCGACTGTCGCGCTGCGCGTGGTCGGGGTGGGTACTTCACCTCGGGGTGCCTCACTTTGGGATGGGGCTCTGTGCTTCTATGGGAGTCTATCTTCGTTGGCACAAGTCTTTCTTCTGTGGTACGGCGTCCCCTTAAGGCGGCTTTTCAGCCTTCAGAGCCCAGGCTCCCTTCTGCTTCCGATGAACAATGAACTACCATCTGTCACGTACAACAAACGCCCTCAAACTCTCCCCCACGCGGACTCGCCTGTGCTCCGCTCGCTCCACTAGGCCCTTCACCTCACTAAAACTACCTTGACGCGCGTTGTTCGTCGGACTAACCGCGCTTTCTCGCGACGCACTTATGTTGTCACAATTCTTCGGATTGTCATTTTGCAACGTTGCCGGAGAGTTTGGTCGCGAAAACTCGCTCTTTTCGACGTAGAGAAGACGCTCTATATCGTCGAGTGGTTCAATCCCCTTGTCGCCAACCGCGTGATGGTATTTCGGGTAAATTTTTCTAAACGCTAACTGTACCAGCTTTACCTATCGGACGGCAAATGTCTAAATCGCGAGACGATGTACTTAAAGCTCGCGAGATAACTCGTTATCTTCTCGCCCTCAGTTTGCGTGCACCGCTGCAAGTGATCCATAGGGTCTTCTCGATTGTAGAATTTAATAAAGTGATTTCGAAATTGCTAGTATAACTCGAACCACGAACGTCTCTCAATGCGAATCGTGCGATACCGACGAACAGTGGGTTCGAATAAGAATAAAATGGAAAAAATTCTCGCTTTAAGAGGGGTTGCACTTAGAACGACTTTTTTTCGATGAATATGTTCCTTGGATACGATATTTCATGAATCCTTTTCCCTCGCACCAATACCATTTATTTAAAAAAAAATTGTTAAGAATAGAAAAAGACGATAAATTTTAGGATTTTTGACAATCATTCATTCACAAACAAGAATTTCGTTCAATTTTTTCTCATTTGGTCCCACTGTTCGTTGCCTTCTTTGTGAGGTAGCACGGGATCGCAGCAAGCGACGTTTTGTATTATAAACACGAGCCCTCACAACAGTCCTCGAACTGCTCTAAAAGTTTTTCCGAATCATCCGCTTTCTCCTCTTCCTTAAACTGCGTAATTGCTAAGTCTTTAGAGTTTTCACCTTTTGCTCTAATTAACTTTACGCGCTCTGTCTCTTTCAGTCAAGTCTACATGTTTACACATTATCTCTTATTCTTGATTTCGCCTTGACGTGCTGGCTTGGCATCATCTCTCTCTTCACCTCCGACATGACTGGATTTCCCCTTCGGATCTCTTCTCCTACCGAAAGAATCTACTTCGCTCTCCGAAGGTCACTCCAACCATACCACGAAACGTACGCATCTCTCTCTAAAGCTCTGTATCACTGTCGCCTATACTAATGAAATTTTTGTATGGTCATTTATAAAATTTTTATTAATTTTTTTTTCTTGAATCACTATAACACCAAATGCTTAATATTATGTTACAGATAATACAAATCGACGACCCAGATGGACTGAAAGTGAAAAGATTATTTTTGCTAAAGCGTTTAAAAAATGTTATGAAAATAACAGGTACCCGACTTCTAAAGAAATCAAATTTGTTTTAGAATAAGGCATCTTAAATCATACGGAACAACAGATAAGATCGAGATTTCAGAATTATGTTAAATCGATGAACATAACACCTGAGAAATCTAAAAAGTAGATTTCCAAATCACATATGTATCGACGACACCAAAATCTCAAACGAAACTGGATGTGATATAATACATAAGATATTTATTTAGAAAAACTACTAAGTATAATATATCAGAAATATAAATTTAATTTATATTACAGCAATAAAAAACGTTCCTAATTAGATAGAATACTCACATGGCAAACACGGTCTTTTAGCAAAATTATACAAATGCTGCATTTCAAGATTCACCAAATAAGATAATACTGTTAAAAGCAATGAATTTTTGAACAATATTGTTAAATATTTTACATGAGTGACACCCAGGTAATAGATCCCAGAAACGTGTTCAGAAGTCTAAAAAATGATTATTAACGTTTATTAATTTAACGTTTTTTTTACGTTTTTTACAATATTACAGAATATTACAAATAATTTTTAAGTAACATAGCTACCATATACATAATATTTATTATAGAAAAAGAAATTAATTAACGGACCTTATGGTTCTCAGCAATATTGCTAAAAATTTTGTTACGATTGTACAATCCCTCTACAGTATTATCAAATGTAGGAAATCTTAAAATACAACATTCAGATATCCATGCTGAAAGTTTCATAGCTATAGAAGTAAGTACCAGACACTGGTAAATATTTAAGAATGAAAAAGAATCTTTGTTCTTAAAGTGATAATTATATAATTTCGTACTGATAAAAATAATGTTCTTCGTTCACAAAAATAAAAAAATAATATGTTTCTATTAACATTGTTTCTAGTAACTATATAATAGTTTACAAAATAACGCTTGTAAGCTAAGGATGAATAATAAAAGCATTTATTATTAGACATAGTACACGTATCTTTTCTATTACTATTGATATAAATATTTGCCCAGAACAAAAAATGTTTCTTTTTCAAAGAACTGTTTTAGATAAATAAAGACGAGCTGTTATAAATAACTTACACTATTACTGATTTAGCAGAACACAATTATTTGGCTCTTAAAGAAGACACCTTACCGCACAGATGAGAGGCTATTACGCATGTTCCATTGTGTAGACTAAGAGGCTTTGGGGCATAATCTGTGGGTTATATATTAATTATTAACATCGACATATGATAAGGCAGGAAACTGGTTTTTCGTAGTTTATCCCACCTCTGTTCACCAGAAAATGTTATAAGTGAAGAGTGCAACAAAAATGTGACAAACCCCAGGCTTGAACCGAGATCCTCTGGCTTGCAAGGCAAACTTTCTGTCGTCGCGCTACGGCCACCACCGCATTGCACTCTTCTACTCGTCTTCTTATAGTAATTAGAAACTCGTGATGTGTGTATACACGTGAAAACAGTATCAGGAACCGTTTTAATAAGGTTGAGAAACTCTTCAATGCAAGTTAACGTGCAGAACCTTTTGATAGATCCAAGTTCGCATTATGGTCTGACAGCTTCGACTCAGTTATAAACCTATTGTTATTCCTAAGATTCTACAAAAAAAGGAGTTACAGATTCACAAGAATCATATATCATTTATTCCACCTATTGATAGCCATATGAAAAGGTCTTAAAAAAGATGATATCGCTAGGAAACTTGCTAACCCTCCTATATATTCTGAATTAATGTAGAAATCTTTTGGCATTTCTTTTAGAGGAGACTTCTTTTGGTATTCATGAAACTGATGATAAGCCAGAGTTTAGACTGAGTTATAAATCTATTACTATTAGTCAGTGTCTTTAAAGAAAAAAAAGTAATAGATATATAAGCATAAAGTACGTTTTAATAAGTATTATTTTTCCTCTCCATATTAATAGTATTAAAATTTAAAATAGGCAAAAGTGGGAGAATAACCGTGGTTGTGAATAAACTTCTCTCAAACAACAATTATATAAAAATAACCGACAACGTTTCGTCCCTGGTGGGGACCTCCTCAAGCCTTTATTAACAGAAAAGAACCCTCTAACTTCTTTGCAAAAAAACGTATATAGTATTTTAGATGATTTGAATGATAATGAGTGCTTAGAATTTAAATACAATAAGTTCCAATTAACTCAAACTAATACTGTACTCGCTAGAGCTTATGGATTACCTAAGATTCATAAAAAAGATGTACCGTTAAGACCAATTATTTCAACTGTAAACAGTCCTACACACTTTTTAGCCAATGTAATTGATAAAAATCTTAGACGTTGTTTCAAAAATCCAGCTTCACATATTGACAATAGTTTCGCTTTAAAAGAAAATGTGACTGATATATATATCCCACATAGTTATATTTTGGTCTCGTTAGATGTGATTTCCCTATTTTCGAACATACCGCTGGATTTGGTTTTGTTGAGTTTGCATAGACCTTTTTAAAATATTCAAATACATTCTAAAATTCCGTTTGATGACATTATATCTATAGTTAAATTTCTTTTTAATAGTACGTATTTTTTATTCAACAATATAACATATAAACAAATCTTTGGTACACCCGTGGGCTCTCCTATCTCTCCGTTGTTTGCGGATATCGTCATGGAAGACCTAGAAACTACAGTCCTCGGCGAATTAAAAAATAAACATAATGTATCACGTCTGTTTTATTTTAGATATGTCGACGACACAATTTTATGTGTGAGAGAGGATGAATTAGACATAGTTTTAAACAAATTTAATAGTTACAATAAATACTTACAATTCACACATGAAATACAGAACAATAACAAGATTTCATTCCTAGATGTTATATTAACTATAGATAACAATAGTATCATTACCAATTGGTACCAAAAACCCACTAATACTAATAGAGTTCTAAATTATAATTCTAACCATACTATACAACTAAAACGCAATATTATTTACAACTTAGTAGATAGAGCTCTCCTTCTCTCAAACAAAAAATTCCATAATGAAAATTTGCTCATAGTAAAAAAAATACTCAGCGAGAATGATTACCCTGATAAATTTATTGATAGTTGCATCCGTTATCGCGTTAGATATCACACCCTCGGCAAGTCAAAAATTAAAAATAATAGGTCTACTGCAGTCAAAAATGTAATTTCTACTCCTTTTCGTGAATAATTATTTTTTACATGTAAATCTTCTTTTAAAAAATACGGCTTTATTTTTATTCCCCATATGTCAAACAAATTAAACAGTATTATCAAATTAGGTAAAGATAGACTGGATAAATGGTGCGAAACCAATGTTGTATATGAGATAGCATGTAATGATTGTAATGCCACTTATGTGGGTCAAACCAAGAGAAGTTTAAAAAGGAGAATTGACGAACATAAAAAAACTCCGTTAGACAAAATATTACCAATCCCGACTCATATAAATGATTTTTCTCATAGTTTTGATTTTGATAATGTTAAAATTTTAGACAAAGAATGCAATAATTTCAAAAGATTAATTTCCGAAAATTTATTTATTAATATCAATAAAAATAACATCAATAAACAAGATGACTTTAACACTATTAGTAGACAATACAATAAATTAAATAAATATTTTACAAAATCGGAACCGTTTACTGTTTGAATATTCTCTTTTGTATACTCTCTATGTTTGTGTATAGTTCCTATAGATATGCGTACATGCATGCGTGAATAAGTGAGCTCGGGTAACATCGGGCTTCTCCGCCGCGCAGACTCTGTACATACTTGTGTTTCTTATGCGACAGCCGGCTGATAACATGTATGACGAGTGAGACTTATTCGTCTTCTGTACAATATTTTTGTTTATTTATTTAATATGGCATGACTAGATTTTTATTGTTTTGTTAAGCAACTGACATCCAAGTGTATTTTATATTATATTATGACTGATGTACATTATTTTATTTTCTGTTAATAAAGGCTTGAGGAGGTCCCTACCAGGGACGAAACGTTGCCGGTTATTTTTATATAATTGTTGTTTGAGAGAAGTTTATTCACAACCAGGGTTATCCTCCCACCTTTGCCTATTTTAAATTTTAATACTAAAGTACGTTTTATTACAGTATCAGAAACCTTTTTAATAATGGTGACCCAGAGGTTTTACTAGGTTCTAAACCTATTACTATAAGTCAGTTTCTCTTAAAGAAGTGAAGTAATAGATTTATAAGCTTAAAGTACCTTTTATTACAGTATTAGGAATCGATTTATTAACGTTGAAAAACTGTCTTTAATGCTAGTTAACGTGCTAAGCCTTTTATTTCTTTTAACTTTACATTATGTACAAAAAGGTTCGGCTTAGTTCTAACTTTATTGTTATTGTTAAGATTCTACAAAAAAAGGAGTTATAGATAAACAAAAATCAAACATCTTCCATTCCACCTAAAGGGAGCTATATGAAAAGGTTTGAAGAAAGATTCTATCGCTGGGAAACCTGCTGAACCTTCTACATATTCTAAGTTAATGTAGTGATTTTTAAGCTCTAAGAGAAGACTTCTTTGTGGAGGAACCGAGCTACCAATAAGTAGAGGCCGCGATTAAAAAACTAAAAAACAACAAAGCCGCGGGAAATGACTCTATACCAGCTGAGTTACTCAAATATGGAGGCGTCGAGCTCACTTTCAAAATCTATAAACTAGTATGTGCCATCTGGAAAAATGAAACAATACCCGAAAATTGGAAGGAATCTATCATTATACCGATTTTTAAAAAGGGGGATAAGACAGACTGCAATAACTATAGGGGTATTTCACTTTTAGCAACGTGCTACAAAGTTCTGTCAAACGTAATACAAGCTAGACTCACTCCATTCGCGGAAGATATAGTAGGAGATTATCAGTGCGGATTTCGGCGCAACAGATCGACGAGCGATCAAATGTTTACCATAAGACAGTTGTTAGAGAAAAAGTGGGAATTTTGCGAAACCATACACCAACTATTTATAGATTTTAAAAAAGCGTACGACTCTATTAAGCGAAGCAAAATGTATCAAATTCTAGTACTTCTCGGTGTACCGAAAAAACTCGTGAGATTAATTCAAATATGTTTGAACGGAAGCACGGGAAAGGTCCGAGTAGGCGGTAATGTATCAGAACCCTTCATGATACGCGATGGTTTAAAACAAGGGGATGGGCTCTCTACGGTGCTGTTCAACTTAACGTTAGAGTATGCCGTTAGAAAAATGCAGGTTAGCCAGCTGGGCGCAACGCAGATACTAGGCTACGCAGATGATTTGGATATACTGGGGGATTGTAGGGAAACGGTAGCAAGAAACGCGGAAATCCTCATAAAAGCGGTGGAGTATACAGGGTTAGAAGTGAGTGAATCAAAAACAAAGTACATGATTGTGGATAAGCTAGGCATCTGCAGAGGGGAGGAAGATCTCAGAGTTGGGAATTTTACTTTTGAAAAGGTTAGCGAATTCAGGTATCTGGGTACGACCATAAATGATAGAAACGAGATTAATGTCGAAATAAATAAGAGACTCCATTCGGGTAATGCTTGCTTCTACGCCGTGAGTAATTTACTTAAGTCGAGGCTGTTGTCTAAAAACGTTAAAATAAGAATATACAGGACAATAATACTGCCGGTGGTTCTGTACGGGTGCGAAACGTGGGCTCTCACTAAGCAGGGGGACAACCGTTTTAGGGTATTTAGACTACACAATGATGAATTACACAATCTGTACGCGTCACCAAATATTAACAGAATAATAAAATCGCGCAGATTGGGATGGGCAGGGCACGTAGCGAGAATGGGAGACGACCGTACGGCAGCGCGTGTCATGAAGGGCAGGCCGATGGTAACGCGACCTCTAGGTAGACCTAGACGTAGATGGGAGGACAACGTAAAAGCGGATCTAGTAGAAATAGGACGGGTGGGTGTCGATCGGAGAGGTGCATCTTGGGTGGGGTTGACATAAGATAAGGCAGCGTGGAAGGCTTACGTAGATGAGGCGATGAACTTTCGAGTTCCAAATGCCATGTAAAAAAAAAAAAAAGAGAAGACTTCTTTTGGTATTTATGAAAATGGTGATAACCCGGAGTATCTGCTAGCTTCTAAACCTATTATTATTAGTCAGTTTCTCTTAAAGAAGAGAAGTAATAGATTTATAAGCATAAAGTACCTTTTATAAAAGTATTAGGATCCGTTTTAATAACGTTGAAAAACTGTCTTTAATGCTAGTTAACGTGCTAAGCCGTTTATTTATTTTACGAAACGTGCTAAGCCTTCTATATATTCTAAATAAATGTAATAATTTTTTGGCTCTAAAAGAAACCTTCATTTTGTATTAATGATACTAATGGTAACCCAGTGGTTTTGCTAGGTTTTAAACCTATTACTATAAGTCAGTTTCTCTTAAAGAAGAGAAGTAATAGATTTATGAGCATGAAGTACCTTTTATTAAAGTATCAGGAACCGTTTTAATCATCAATTATATTCAATTTTCTCTCTTTCTTCACCTGTTGTCAGAATTACGACACAGGGCAGTAAATGTTCATAGCTCAGTAATTCACAAAGCAGTTGCTGATACAATGGGGCCTGACAAGTTTTGCCGAAAGGTTTGAAAGTAAGTGCATACTTATACTAAATAAAACTTTATAAAAAACCGGGTAATATAGTGATACGAGCATTCATTGCTTTTCAATTTGTTAAATATTCAAGTAATTCTTCGTCGGCTGTATAATTACATAATAATATATATATATAATTCTAAGTGTAATTTTTTTTATAATACTAAGTAGACGTTATAACCCTCAAATATACAATCATCAGGTTTTACAGAATAATTATACACAGAAAATCAGTGTGATGATTGATAATTAATTTTCAAAGTTAGTTTAAAAGCAGTCTGCAGAGTTTTGAATCAAAAATGTCTATTGAAAGACTTCTGACAGAGCGGAAGAATCATAAGAATCATCTCGGAAAAATTAAAAACATTTTTAACAAAGATAAAACTGTATTTCTACTTTTTCAGCCATTAAAACCATTACACTTTGTTGATCACTACTATGCATATTGTGTACAAAATATTAGTGCGTGTATTTTGAGGGATGCCAGTACATTATCAGATATGCGTGCATGTTTAAATGTTATTAGAAATAATGAAAACTGTGTTACGACAAAATATATTTACATCATACGATTAATAATCGCAAGTTAAAAATTATTAATCGTTAAAAGTATGATAACATACAGAATTTTCTTTAAAATGACGGACACTAAAGCATAAAATATCAAACAGAACCGAGTTATAGCGGAAGAACTGCGCGCTTAGCACGTATGCGCGCGAAATAGGCTCTTTTTTGCACTAATTTTGCAATAACTTCGGTTCTAATTAATCTTTTTTGAAAATTCAAATTTGTGTTTACGCTCTGTACTGTAGGAAACACTTTTGTTTTTGTCGATAGTCACTTTTGTTAAAAGTCGATAGTTCAATTACTTACAGTATTATGGCCATTTATACAATTAAATTGTTTATAACTTATTCCCTGACCCCTTTCACTATGAAAGTTATCACTACCGCTATGTGCTAATACTTAGGCTACTATTCGTGACACCCGGCCACAAATCCAAGCCTACCGCTGCTGTCCACCAACATCATCAAGATCCTCACGTCCCAGATGATATCGGTTGCTCAATAGCAACAGCAGCAGGTCCTCAAAGACAAGATATGCAAGATAATAAGGCTCTCGAGAAGTCGTAGTAATTCTGAACTTTGATTAAACGCATTAAAGGGGTATAAAATCGGTTTGAAAAACACCTTTTACAAGGTAAATTGTTGGCAACTATAACTTTGGTCTCCACCTGATGCCCCCCGTCTCAACGAAATGTTTCATCGATAAACTATAAGACGACGCACAGTGGGAGAAAATGGACAAAATTCGAGCCACGCGTCATTTTTAATCGTAGAGCCATGATTTTTTTTAACTCTTTAAAAAAGCATCAAGTTTAAGCTACAGGTGCGGAAATTATTGTATCACCTTCCCCTAAACCCATGCGACCCCTAGAAGCCACCCCTACCAAACCACAAGCAGTCTAACTCATCATAAAAGCACATAAAATGGCGGCAAACACCGGAAAATCGTGAAAAATTTCCAGAATTTTTTACTTGAGAATGATAGACTTTAGAAAAAAATTTACTGAAGAAAAAGTTCTTGAAACGTTGAAATTCTATCAGAATTTTTAGAAGATTTCTCGAATTTATTATATTATAGTATAATTTAATATAATTAAATCTATTGATCATACGAGTGTTTGATGGTTAAATGTTTACTTTTTGAATTTATTAGACTATAGTATAATACATACAAATGTTTATTTTATCATATTGAAAAAAAAAATTTATGTTTATTTTTTGTTAATTAATACAGCTGCGACTAAAGAATCAATCAACTTTTATTTCATATTTTCTGTTTCTACATTAATAAACAGATGGACTTCAATTTTAATTGAGGATGTAAAATTACTTAACTTTTTTCTTATATTTCATATCAGCAGTAGTGATTTTTAAGATTTATTTAGAAATGAAATAATGGATACAGACATCATATTGATTTTCTTAATAAAATAAATACTTAGGTGAAAACAAAATGGTATTTACTTTGTCAATGATAATTTTCTGAAGGGATATAAAATTTATTAAATAACTACAACGTAGAATTATTTAAGAGCTAAAATAATGTTACTCAATATAGAACACTCATATTTATCTGAATTAATATGGAATCATCCTAATGAGCAAAATTGTATTCTCGACATAGTTGTAAATGATGTAAAAATAAAGTATGCACTTTCTGAAAGACATACACAGCATCTAAGAAACCAACTAACCAAATCATTTTTCCAAAATATAAACTAAAATGGCAAGATGTTTCTCGAAAGAAAGATGTTTTTAAATCGAAACACAAAGAATTTTTTGAAAATTCTTTTGTGATTCAATTACTTGACGAAGCTTCAACGTTAAATATAAATACTTCAACATCAAATATGAATACTTCAATATCAATCGTGAATAATGAAGCTTTAACATTATTTACTAGTAATACTTCACGTACTTTTGAAAAAAATTTCTAATGTTCGTAATATAGGTCGACCTCATATAAGTTATGACAAGGGATGTTCAAAAACAAAAAATAGACGAGCTCGTGAAATCTCTGTAAAGCATTCTAAAGAGGAGCTATCGTTGGCGCTAAAATTAAAAGAACAAACATCTTCAGCAGATAATACTACAGATACTATAGAAAATGTATTTAGTACCGAATATACAAATAAAGTATTAGCGATGTTTATGGACTTAGATTTAACAAAACGAACATATGAGAAATTAAGGAACCACACTTACAATAAGCATGGAAATAAATTACATCCATCTTATTCTGCAATCGTAGAAGCTAAGAAAGCTTGTTACCCTGAGCATATCACTTGTTCTAATAGTGGAGCGAAAGTTCATTTTATATCTTTGCTAGAACATACTATAAAACGGATTCTAATGACTTTAGATAAAGAAGTATTAATAAATGCAACGAAAAGTTTAATATTTGTGGGCAAGTGGGGAATGGATGGAGCTTCAGGACAACAGACGACAAGACAAAAATGGAACTTTGGTGATGTCGACTCCACCGATCTTGAATCAAGCGATGATAATTCTGTTTATCAAACTACAGCCACTGACGCATCTGTATTTATTTGTAATCTTGTACCTCTGCAGCTAAGGACTACAAAAAACGAAATTTTATGGGTTAACAAAAGACCTTCATCCGTGTTTTATTGTCGTCCAATAAATTTCAAATTTCTTAAAGAAAGCGATAACCGAGAAACATTACGAAAATATTTCAGCATTGCTACAGAAAATAAAAAATTATAACTTTGAATGTATGGAGATGGCATTTGACATAGCATTTGACATAAAATGTACCATGATAGATGGCAAAGTATGCAATGTTTTAACTAAACAAAAGGCTTCTTCTCGCTGCAACATTTGTGGAGTTAGTCCTAAAGATATTAATGATATGAATTTTGTCTTAAAACTTCAGGGCAATACAGAGTTTTACCAATGGGGATTTCCTATCTTACACACCTGGATTCGATCCATGGAATATATTTTACATATTTCTTACAATCTAGATTTTAAGAAAGGATCTGCAAGAGCTTCTAATAAAGATTTGAAAAAAGAGAGAAAATCGTTAGTTCAGCAGTCTTTAAAGAGCAAACTTGGTTTAACGGTAGATGTAGTCAAGCAAGGTTCTGGAACAACTAACACAGGAAATGTGGCACGTTCTTTTTTTGCCAAATCTAAAGCAGTATCTCAAATTATCGGTGTAGACGAAGAGTTATTAATTAGAATGCATGTAATTCTACAAATTATATCTTGCACAAAAGAAGTTAATTTAAACGCATTTAAAAAATATTGCTTGGAAACTGCTAAAAAATGCACAGAAATTTACCCGTGGTATAAGATGCCACTTTCTGTGCATAAAGTGCTAATACGTGGATGTAACATTATGAGGACATTTGATGGAACTATTGGGTATTTTTTAGAAGAAGCCCAGCAATCCAACAACAAAATATTTCGCCATGCTCGAGTTCGACATAGCAGAATGTATGAAAGAAGAAAGACGAATGAAGATATAATTCATTATTGCTTAGTTTTATCAGATCCAGTCATAAGCAGCTTGCGAGATGTTGAAGAAAAAAAAACTAAAGAATTAACTTCACAAGCTCAAACATTTCTAATGAAATAATAATTCAGCAATTCTAATCCTTAATAAATGTCTCAACTTTACTATGTAAAAATTATAAAACATTACAGATATAAAAACTAAAAAAAATTAAAAACAAAACAACAAAAAAACCTCTTTGAAGACTGCAACCTTGACGTAGTAAAGGGGCTTAAATCTGTTTCAACGCAGATGACTAATAGCAGTTCATTCAACAATTACAGCTAACAAATAATGTGACTAATTTACTTGTAATAATCTGTTGAATTACGTGGTTATACGATTCTGCGTATTTCCGGTCTGGCCTGTGGAGTGGGTTTTTATTATTTTTAGAAAAAATAAAGCGATTTAACTTTCTGTTCCCAGGATTATGTTAGTTAGCCTGCTTGTGGTTTGGTAGGGGTGGTTTCTAGAGGTTAGGGGTAAGTATTTAGGTGATTTGTTGGCTTCTGGTGTGTGGCTTAATTATTTTGAGAAAAAATAAAGCGATTTAACTCGCTGTTCCCAGGGTTAGTTTAGTTAGCCTGCTTGTGGTTTCGTAGGGGTGGCTTGTAGGGATCGCATGGGTTTAGGGGAAGGTGATACAATAATTTCCGCACCTGTAGCTTAAACTTGATGCTTTTTTAAAGAGTTAAAAAAAAATTATGGCTCTACGATTAATAATGACACGTGGCTCGAATTTTGTCCATTTTCTCCCACTGTGCGACGGGACGACAAGTGTGCATTAAAATAAAATTTTCATAACAGCGTGCGCGGAGCTCGACTTTAGAGTGATATGTTTTGTCATTTGCTAAAGTCATCGACTTAGGCACGCTCTCTCACAGCGTGCGCGGGAATATTTGAAGTGTGCGTGGGGAAACCTATCCTGTCGCTGTCATTTGTTTTACATATGTATGATTGCGAAATTGTGTATCATTAGTGCAAGACGTCTTGTTTATAACCTATTGGTACCTAACCGAAAAGTAAACACAGATTTGATTCAGAAGGTCGAGATGATGATAATGAACCACACGCTGAGGATGAATTTTATCGATTAACCGAAACACAGCAAGCTACATGTGGTTCACGGTTGAAAAAACGTAGACAAAACAGTGATGAAAAAAGCGAACAATCATTTACTATTGAAAGCATCGACAAAAATATTTCTTTTCATTTTAATAATTGTAATGTTACAATTAATGTACATAATCATCATAATTAACTACAATGTACGATGCACTATATTTGTGTTTTAGTTTAATATTTTTTGATAAAATATGTAATAATTTTCTATTAAAAATAATTCATTTTTAAATTTGCAAAAATATTTTAGTTTAGTATAATTATCACTCATATATAGCGACAATGTGTGATTTAACGAACTTTTTGTATAAATAAGCTTTCACAGGAGCGTGGCCTATTTCGCATTATGAAATAAATTTAATTTATATAATATACTAATTTAGTATAATGTCGAGCTCCGCGACACTTGTTATGAAAAATAGTATACGCAACTTGTGCGAGGGAAACACGACTTATGCACTCCTGGTAGTTCAGCGCGAACTACCACGGGTGCGTAAATCGTGTTCCCCTCGCACTAGTTGCGTAATGTACTATTTTGAAAATTGTAACCTTTTTTTAATAACCACTAGTCGGCTAATGTTATCACCTTCTAAACTAATGCTTGATGCTTGACATATATAAAATTGATTTCACTACATTCATTAGCGTATATTTATGCCCTAGTAGAAATGCTTACCAACGGTAAACTATTGGCCAACCATAATCAACTGTTGGGTTATTTTCTGCCAGGGTGGAGACCAAACTTATAGAGTTACTAACATTTTACCTTGTTAAAGGTGTTTTAAAAACCGATTACTTAGTCGAGAAAAATGTACAAGCACCAGCCAACTGGCCAACATTTTCAATGGTAGTGTTGGGACGAGCAAGTAAGAGTATCTTAATCATTTTGATCAAATTCTAATACTAATTTATCTAATTGTAATACTTTTATTTACAGCAACCTACGACAAAACTCTTATCAAGTTGAAAAGGTTGGAGAGGGAGGAGAGTTTTCTGACAGCAGATTCTGATGAAAGTTTTTCTGATTAGCACAAAATTCAATCTATAGTCAAAAAATGAGATTAAATGAACAAACTGAATCTTTGAAAAATAGTACTGTAAACCGCACAAGATCAAAAAGTCCGCTTAGCTCTTGGTACATACCATAGTTTTTGTGATGCAGTATGAATTTTCACGTTTTATATGGCTATAAAACTGGGGTAAATTGGCTGTTTTTTACACAGCCACCACACACGAATATTTAGAAATAATAGTATTATTGTTTATTAACATTTTCATTATTTGACACAAGTATTTATATTTATTAAAATGCTTGAAATTTTCAAACCTTTCGCAAACTCGATACAAGCGTGGCTATTGATGATGACCCGCTTGATCCATCCTGCTCAAGGCAGGGAAAGGGGGTCATGCGCATGAGATTATGCTCGGGGTTGGTATACGCCGCTGTACAGGAAGCTGTATCGTCGCGACACACACTGGCTTGTTTTGGCGTGTGCTTGTTCCCTGTGGGTGAGGTGGGCCTGCTTCTAGACAGGCAAAGCGGACGGGTGAGTCAGGCAGGCGGCAAAGGACTGCGGCTTCCTCGTTGCTTAGAAAGCGGACACTGCTCGGACTTTTCGAAGTTAACTCTCGGAGCGAGTCTGGACGAGAGAGGGCCGCCCAACCCAGTGAAGGCTACACCACCCAGTTATGCCGAAGGGCGCAGGGGGGGGGAGACTCGAAAGGATAAAGCAGAAGGTATTCCTTGTGAAACGGAGATCGCTCGGTGTAGAGCGAGGAGAGAGCGATCCATCGCTCTCCTCACAGGCGACGGTATTGAATCCGGAGAGACTGCAAGAGATGGTGATGGTGTGTCTGCTGCTCCGGAGAGAGACGTTGTGTTTATCGGTGGATCATCCTGGCGGTTGCTCACTGCAGAGAAGTCGTCGTAACGACGTTGGCTGGCCGATGTTCTTTAGCAGCTCGTCGTCCCTGTTGATTGCTCGGTGAGTAACTACAGCGCTCAGAAGCCCTGTTTAAAGGGACTGGGAAGTGCTTGTCGTAAAAGGGGGGGGGTGAGAAATCATCGCACGAGATAATTATGTCTCGAACAAAAATCAGCTTTATTGCGTCTCGAAAGCCTTGGCTCCGTTCTCCTACTCAGACACAAACTGATGCTGGCCTGAATCCGGCTCACCTATATATGCCCTCAAAAGCGTTGCTTAGCTTTGGGGAGATCGCGCTAGTAGCGTAGCAGCCTAGCGGCCGCGCGCGTTACTAGCTGTGTGGCGGGCGCGCTGCGGCGCGTGCTGTGTTGTCAGGTTGGTTGCGGGTTGCCAGGGACTTGTGCGAGAGAGCCAGCGGGTGGGTTACAACAAAATTACAATTTGCAGTTCACAGCAAAATTTCGTCAGCGGGAAAAAAAGTGAGCTGCGAGCAAAAATAGTATATTGTGTTCTAAGGGCGTAAAGTGGGCTTTTTAGGCTGAGTGTGGAGTTTGCAGTACGAGCCGCAGACGAGTATACTGCAACCACACAAGGCCAAAAAGCCTGCTCAGCCCTTGGTGCACACCATATTTTTTTGTAACACATGTACTGATGCCCGCGTTTATGTGTGTGTACATGATCATATCCAAACACCCACATACATATACGTATAGTTGATGTGAGTTACACGGAAAGAATTTTACAATAAAAATTACATAGAAATTAAGGATTAAAATTACCGTGCTAGTACAGTAACGTAGGGACATTTCGCCATCTAGAGCACTTTTACTGCATCGGCACAGTAAAATTTTCGGTACTTTTTTATTTTTCTCCATAGCCTCTATATTATATTTTTTTGTATACATGTTCGTGACGCATTCTTAACGTCGTATTATTGATATATAAAGGATTATTTGTATATGACGCACATGGCCGCGCATGAATTTCCTTTGCATCACGGTAATTTTCGACATCAAAAAATGTGCAGTGCCGGTTCAGTAAAATTTACGGGGAGCAAGATAAATAACATCTTGGGTCAAATAACAACTTTCGGAAAGACACGGTGGCCCACGATTACCGTGATATTCCAGTAATTTTTACTGAAGAATTTTTTCCGTGGTACTGACCATTTTCTTTAAAATATTTTAGCGGGCGTTTTTAATTTTTTGTTTGCCCGCATAGACAAAAAAATGCAAAACGCCTGCTGCTCGAGTATTACAAATTTTTCGGAAAATTATACACACACACATATTAAGACTGATATTGCCGCATAAAAATAAATACATATTTTTTTATGTATCTTTAGTACGTATTAAAAACATGTAATTTGCCTGGTAATACGTATTAAAAATATGTACTGATTTGGGACTGACTATTTTAAATATATTAAATATAAATATAAGTATTTGATGTGGCCATAATTGGAATTACCATAAGGATAATAACACCATTTATGGCCACATCATATTTATATTTAATATATTTAAAATAGTCAGTCCCAAATCAGTACATATTTTTAATAAGTATTACCAGGCAAATTACATGTTTTTAGTACGTACTAAAGATACATACAAAAAATATGTATTTATTTTTAACAGGCATTCTGGGTGTTTTGAAGGACGCTGATCACGATCTGATATCAGATTTGCAAAATAACACTATTGTTCGTGAAATCCTCAATTTTGCAATAATTATCATAAACAGCATTGTTTAAACAAATAATTTTGCAAATCTGTTATTAGATTCGTGTTCAGCGACCTCAAAGACGGTATATATTTGACCTTTTTCATGAATCATATTAAAAGAAGGTGAATTTTGCCATAATTTATTTAAAAACAATTGTTTAAACAAATCATTTTGTAAATATAGTAACAGATTCGTGATCAGCGACCTTAACACCCCTAGAATAACACAAGTGTTTGTTAAATCCTCGATTTTACAATAATTTGCATAAACAGCATTGTTAAATAAATAATTTTGCAAATCTGATATCAGATTCGTGTTCAGCGACTCTAAAAACCATAGGAATGATGTACTTTGTCGTTTATTTCTGCGTATTTTCTCATTAATAAAAATACGACAAGAAACAAATTTTCAGAGACATATAATACAAAAACGCATGCAGTGGTCGGCTATTTCATATCGGTCATTTTGAATTTCTATTGTCAAATTTTGGTTTAGCGATGGCAAAAATACAACAAGAAACAAATTTTCATAGCCATATAGTACAAAAACGCATGCCGTGGTCGGTCATTTTGGATCGGCTATTTTCAATTTTTGTCCTTAAATTGTTATTCGTATAGATTATAAATTTTAACAATTAATGCTTTTACTTATGCATTATCAATATTTATCCTGTTAAATCTGCAATTCACGTTTAATATTAGTTTCGATTAAAATGGAATCAAGGTTGATATCAAGGTTGAAATCAAAGTTCAATCAAGGTAGTATCTATATTATTTTTCGTTTACCTGATATTATCAAGTCATAATATATTATTCGCTGGTATTATACGACAAAAAAAATACGTAACATACGAGACATCACAAAACCTAGAAAAATATGGATTACTAAGGCCATAATAGAATCGTGCAATAAAAAAGAGTTATTGTATAAGACTTGGCAATTGGAACCAGGTAATAATAGGCTGAAGAAAGAGTATAAGGACTATACAAAAATTCTAAATAAAGTTATCAATGAGGCAAAATTTAAATATGATAGTGAACAAGTAGGAAAAAATCTAAGAAATCCTAGACGTTTATGGGAAATAGTGAAAACTAAACTAGGGAAAACAAATAAGAAAGACGACACTATAAAACAAATTTTAAATAAAGATATGCAGAATATCGATGAACCCATTGGCATAGCCAATGAGTTCAACTCTTATTTCTGCAATATTGGTAAAAAACTAAGTGATAAAATTAAACAACCAACTAGTGCTAAGGCACATCAACCAATAAAGTATCCAAAATCTATTTTCTTGACCCCAACTAATAACAGTGAGATAAGTAAAATCATAAAGAATATGGAATTGAAAAGCGGTGGAGTAGATAAGATAAATGTAAAAACAATAAAGCTGCTATCGGATTATATAATAAATCCATTAGTGCATATTATTAACTTATGTATTGAAAAGGGTATTTGGCCAGAAGCGTTAAAAAGTGCTGAGGTGATACCAATATATAAAGCGAAAAGTAAGAAACAAGTATCAAACTACAGACCTATCTCTTTAATCTCAAACTTAGCTAAGATATTGGAAAGAGTTATATATTGCAGAATTACTGAATTTATAAACAAAAGTAAGATCATAGCGGAAAATCAGTATGGTTTTGTAAAAAATAAAGGCACAAAGGAAGCATTATATCATATAACAAACATTATTTATAATAAATTAGATAAAAGTAAGCCAATAGCTATAAGTTTTTTGGATCTCTCAAAAGCATTTGATACTGTAAATCACAAAATTTTGTTGGATAAACTTTATAATTATGGTATTAGGGGAATAGCATATAAATTAATTAGGAGTTACTTAACTAATAGGTGCCAAAGAGTTAAACTGAAAGATGTCGTAAGCAGTTATGAGGCTGTTGATACAGGGGTGCCACAAGGAACTATATTAGGACCACTATTTTTTATTTTATACGTCAATGATCTCTTGATAAATATGACAAAAGAAACAATCATATCCTATGCTGATGACACAGCTGTAATATCAACTGATGATAACTGGAGTAATGTTGAAATCAAGATGAACGACTACTTAAGTAACATATCGGTCTGGCTTGCACAAAATAAATTATCCTTAAACATTGACAAAACGGTATATATGACTTTTGGTAATTATATTGATAGTGTCCCAAGAAACTTTACATGTCAAATAGAGGGACAGCCCAGCTTTAGTTTTATTACTCCGACAACTTAACTAATTAAGCAAAGATTTTTCGGAAAATTCCTCTTCCTTTTTCTCTTATTTAAGATAATGCTCTGTAGGTTTTTTATTCCTTTGTACTACCACACACACATTGTTACGTAGATTAGCACCATTGGCGGATTTGTCAGAGCTTACCACTTTTTTTTATTTAACGCTTATAACTAGCTATCACCCATAATGTATAAGTACGAGATGCCCCCCAGAGGGCCATGTAACTTAATTTATTACCGATAAGCACCAGGTTTTTGTTGATGCTTCATTTGCACCTGTAAATTTGTATTTTACTGTATAATCTAAGCAAATAAAAGTCTTTACAAAAAAAAATGTTCGATTCCCGTCGCCGCAAAAAAATGTCTATCTTTCATTTCTTTCTTTCACTATACAATATTAAATAAAATAGTAATAATAATAAAATAATAATATCCGATAAGCGTGTAAAATGGATAAACCAAGAAAAAAATTAAATTTTTTAAAATTTCATCTCAGTATAAAAATTACTATTCAATATAGTAATTTTTATAACAGTGCAAGTATGTCCCGCTATTACTTAAGATAATAGCATTTTTTACTCTAGTTATTTTAATTTTTATTATAGCATTTTTCTTAGTGTAATAAAAATACAACAAGAAACAAATTTTCCATGCAATATGGTACAAAAACGCATGCCGTGGTCGGCCATATTGGATCGGCTATTTTTAATTTTTGTTCTTAAATTGTTGTTCGTATAGATTATAAATTTTAACAATCGATGCCTTCACTTATGCATTATCAACATTTATTCTGTTGAATTCACGTTTGATATTCGTTTCGATTAAGGTGGAATGAAGGTTGAAATCAAGGTAGTATCAACCTTGATATTTTTGACAGGGTAGTTGCGATTTCTATCAGGGATGGTAATTAGTTAAAGTATCTACATTATAGCATGTTTACGAGGAAAATTGTTTATACATACCCGATATTAAAAAATAACCATGGCGTGTTGTTTTTTAATTACGAATTTGGCCGGTTCGCCTACTTATGCTGAGTGCTTCTACCAGGGATACGCGAAATAAATTGGCAGCTATTTTTAAATTCTTTCTTTATGAAGATACAACGAGACTTGATTCAGTGTTTAAAAAAACTCAACGATTTTAGTACTATAATTGTGATATGAATTATTTAAAAGTTTGCAATCGTCTAGAATTATAGGAATATGATTTACTTTATTGCTTGCTGATAGAAAAAGCATTTAGATATTAAACAAAATTTACATTTTCTTAGATTATTTTATTTTTTTATTTCAAAAATTCCACTCAATCCAGTTACTGATAATTAACCCACATATTTTCTTTCGCAACAATTATTGAAAAATTTTTCTATAATGTATATTACAGAAATAAAACAAAACATTTACGCCATATTTTAACATCTTTATCTTAAATTTATTTTATTGTACAAAAGTAGTGTCATCCTACTCTTCTATAATAAGAACCTTCTCCTATCTATATGTTAGCGGTAAACATTTACAGTGAATTCGTTACTTCTAGTATATTAGTTTTATTTTTTTATTATTACAGTTGGACGGAAGTAAGACAAGTCCTTAAAATTTTAACATTGATTCGCCTTTGTGTTTGTTTGAGACACCAAAATACTTTATCAAACGATTAGAGTATTTACATTATCCAGAACGAGAAAAATTGCAATATTATATCATAAATAATTGATACTCTATAAAAATATGTTTGTAAACATTTGTTTGTCTTTTTTTTTTAGAAGTTAGGTATCATAGATTATTCTTGTTACTTTGTACAATATTATTTTACACGTTCTTTATTCGTTCACGAAGAAAGCCATAATCCATCTGATGCTCAGTAATCGCGATTAGACGTTCCAGTTTAAACAGATTTGCGAATATAAAAATATTCTTTTGCATATGATCGGCCTAATATATTGTAAATTTAAACAAGGATGAGTAGTCATAAAAACTAGATTATGGCTTATTCTTATGGTATAAAATACATAAAGGCATCACGGCTATTATAACAAAAACTATAAATTCATTCGTTTTGCATGAATTTTTTGACAATTTTTTGTGACTAACTTCACTCTACGACAAGTATATATTCCATTCTATGCTCCGTATGTTTTACTTCTATAATTCACGCTTTCAGTTGAGCGGATAAATTCGACAAGTTAGCATTCGTTTCACATCTTGCTGAGCTTGACAATGTTTTATTATTCATTGTATTTTATCTTGGACAGCTGCTGAACATTCTAGATGTGTTTTTTTGCGGAAAATGACATCGTGATAAATACTTGCAGGTCATAAAATTAAAATCATCAATCCAAGGAATAAAATCCGATCACACGAAATAATAAAATCAGTGCTCAGTGATGCAAATTTTCGGACAATCGCTTGCAACAATAATGCACACGTCTTTGCATGCTCACCTCTTAGAATTCTCTTTCGCGCGTAGTTCATTGAGTAACTTGCCCGCCTTGCTTTTATGGGCTTACGTTCGAATTGCCGATCCTCTGCACAGCAGTAGAAGCAACGGAGAGTCTCACGATGTGTGTTACGCGCTGGCGCAATTTCCGGCATCTCTCTCTCTCTCTCTCTCTCTCTCTCTCTCTCTCTCTCTCTCTCTCTCTCTCTCTCTCTCTCTCTCTCTCTCTTGCACACACACACACACACAAACAGCATATTGCCCGTGACACGTTGTAACCGCGCGCTCCCGTTGTTGTTGTTTTATTTTAATCTCGTATTTTTCCAGGAATATACGCAGAATTAAAAAAAAAAAGATTTTTTGCCCGCTGAGAAATCTGTTTTGGCATATTATTCTATTAAAAGATCAAATGTCTTACGATAAATCATTGCACATTATCGGAGTTACAAATAGTCGATGAGAAATTGCTTACGCTGTCATTTTCTTCGAGACACTGTTTGTTGTGTGACAATTTCATACAATCAAATGTATACCAGTATCTTACTCTTTATAACAACAAAACATTTATACTTCTTAGTTAGAATACTCAAAATCGAAAAACACAGAAATATTGAATAGTCTCAATAAATACTACAAAACATAGATCGCTTGCAAATTCTTTTTTCATTTTAGTGTAAAAAAGTAGTACCAAACGTGGCAATCGCAATGTTAATCATTTCACTGGATTGTTTTGATGTTTGTAAAAAAAACTTGGTGGACGTTTGATCTTATGAGTTTGTTCATTATGTCATTTTTTTATTCGAAACGTTGATGTACAGTTGAGTTTGAGTCTTCCCTGAATACGCTAAGTTGCAAATTTTGTTCAAGCGTGTCCGTACATCGACTCAGCAGGTGGGTCATAAAAAGACTTTAAAAATCGTCGAACAAATATTTCTCCCGCCACTGAGTTAAAAATTGAACAATTGCTGACAGTAGCGTGTCGACACATTTCTGGGTATAATCAATCGTGACACGAATTTCGATCCATTGCTCCTTGGCGAAGCTTTAGACGCGTTTGCAGTTACGAAATTGTTTTTAAATTTATTTTAAAATCAATGGCACTCACCGAATGAGTTTAACCTTAACATTTCATATAAACGCATCATATCTGTTTTTTACACTTTTACAATGTTTTCTAGATTACATATTTCGAACAATAAGCTTCGAGGGTGTGTAACTCTGTATTTAGATTCAGATCTTTCGCATGTCCATGCAGAATTGTATTAAGATAAAAATTAATAAAATTTACATCGTACTACAAACTAGTTCACATCGTTTATCGTATACTTGGCAAACAAGAATTCGAATTTTCGTCAAATACAATACGCTAGCTTAAGAATTATTTAAGTATGATTTATTCCAGAGAGTTAAAAGATGATACACAAGCAATTTATGTCATCAATTTTTGCGCGTTTACAGAATGAGATTTTTTTTTTGTTTATGAAAATCTCGCATACACGCTCGCATGTATCGCGATTTTCGTAGCACTTCTCACCGCACATTGTACATCCGAAATTTAAAAACAAGATTGTGTCATTGGTCCAGTAGCGAATTGACTCTGTGGTATAAATCAATGCACAATAATCGATGATACACTGCTATATCGATCGAATAAAATAAGCTTGTCGAATTTTCAACAAAAAGCTCGCCAGCGCAACCTCTTTTCCTCTTCTCTTGCGACGCAATAGAGATACAAAATAAAAATAAAATAATAATGCGGTAATAGTAAATAATAATAATAATAATAATAATAATAATAATAATAATAATAATAATATAACGCAGCACCTACAACCTATCCATCCTTAAGTACATTAGAAAAATATTCAATAACTTGTCAAATAAACAATAAAAAATAGTTTCACGAGCTCGCGCTAATACATAGTAATTCATTCACTAGCGAAAGAAGCTATGCGTATGTATCGAAGAGAGAACAGTGGAATAGTAGCTCGAAACTAGTAATAAACAAACGGAGAGGAAAATTTGCAGCGAGTAGGGTTCGAATGTAAGATAAAATTTTCTTTCTTTTTCAAATGATCATACAGATAGGAGAAAAAAACAACGTAAAGACTCACGTGTGGATCATATAAAAATCGATCGGAGAGAGCAGCTTGATCGTAAGCGGCATTACCGACGGATAACGCGTAACACAATACACCGATAGATCGCTTGCGCGCGAGACGAGGGCGCGGATCTTGCGGCAGGTATACATAGCTATAATACATCCGCCTCTATATGTATGTGTACGATGTGCACGAAGGAATTCGCCTCGCATCATGCGATTCGCGTCGTCGTTGTCGAGAATGTAAAAGAGGGGACAATCATAATAAATATCACGTCACAAGACTATACATGTACATACGCACGCACACAGGCTTCTCGCAGGCCTCGACGGGAATCGGTAGCAGTCGCGGTGCGCAGGACGCGAGGGAGGGAGAGGAGCGGGAAAAGCTAAGACAGGTCCGGTTCGACCGGTCGCTCCTCTCTCTCTCTCTCTCTCTCTCTCTCTCTCTCTCTCTCTCTCTCTCTCTCTCACACACACACACACACACACACATACACTCTCGCCCGCACGCGGACGCGAGAGCTTCTCGATGGAAAACGGAGAAAAAATCGGCCGCGGATGTGTGCTGTAGTTTTCTCGGACGATCGTCGAGCCGACGCCGATCGGCCCTCGTCGGCCTAGAGGAAGAATTGCAGCCGGTTCTCCTGGCGGTGAAGAGGTAGAATCGGCTATTTGCCGCCCCCGATCGACTTGGCGGTGGGGTTCTGGAAGGTCGGCGAGAGCCCGCTGCCCTTGGTGGAGTTGGCCGGCAGAGGGTTGCTTAGGTGGAGCTTCTCCTGACGATTGGCAGCGCGCGCCAGGCACATCAGCGCGCCGACCAGCACGACGAGGCCGATCGCGCCCAGGGCTCCGCAAACGGCTGCCCTCGCGACCGGAGGCAGGTCCACTGCCATCTTCAGCAGACTCGTCACTTCCTCCGGCAGCTGGTCGATTCCCTGTGGAAGAGGAGAGGAAAATTTAGTTGAATCACAGTGTGCATGAGTCAGGAGCGTGACGCACGCGTACATACGCGATATCGGTAGCGCCTAGTGCTATTAATCGGCCACAGCGAGGCGTCGCGAGTAAGTAGATAAAGGCCGCGTTTAGCAAGACGCGGCTCGGCGTTATTTTTCTCAGCTCCCACAGTGCACGATCCGCGAGGCGAAGCAAAACTACCGTGTGCATCTGGTGTACGGATAAGGAAAGAGAAGAAATCGAGTGAGAAATCAAGCCGAAGTTTTAACAAGCGAGGCTTTGTGACGCAAGAGTATGCCGGCGGCGCTGCGTTAGAGGATCGGGAGCGATATGAGTACGAGTTTTAGCATCGGTTTGAAAAGAGTTACTTTTCACGCGAGTCGGTCCATCTCGGAAGAATGAGGCTCTTAAGCGCGATTCCGAGAACTCCGCGCAGACGCAGACGCACACAATATGCGATAAAGGTGCATTAAAACTTGGCATACGCGATGCATTCCCGAGATGCCGCTTTTTATCGCGTATCAAACTCGAGAGATTACGAAAAATGACTGGATAAAAATCCTCCTCTGGCGCGTGCGAGTTTAACAAACAACTTTTTTGCCGCTCGGTTTTTTCTTTAACACCGGCGTGTGTCTCTCTCTCTCTCTCTCTCTCTCTCTCTCTCCCTCTCATTTTCGCATCGCGAAAACATATAACATAATTTAAAACCACGAGCGGGCAAAAACTCGAAGCGGCGGCGCGCAAAAACGCGCGCGGATCGACGGAGAGCATTAATTTTTCTAAATTAGCGCTACGAAACTCGTCGCTCGTTTTTCTCCGCCGTCATCCGGTCTCGATTGATATTCCAAATCGATTAAAAACCGTCCGATAAGCCGTACCTTTCTTGAAGAGAGAAAATAAATAAAATTCAATGCGGGTAGTATAGGTACGCATTATTGCGCCGCGGTTGCTCAACGAGTTGGGGGAAAACTTTTTCCCCCTGCGCTCAAAGCCATGTGAGAAAATTCGGAAAGGCCCAGAAATAATTCGCTCTATAAAATCAACCGCTGTAAATCTTCGCGTGCGTCAGTACGTTACATTGTTTAACACCGAATAAATAAATTTAGTTTGGATCTTTGTAGCCGCGGCTTCTCTTGAAAACCGGAATGAACCTATTTCGAAACCATCGAGGTAGATTTTCTCAAAACTGTAGTATGGGATGCGGTGTATTAATGTATTTATATCGTGTGGCAGTTGCGAATTTCAATTAGACTCTTTTTTACGTAATAGAAACGCATTTTAAAGATCGTTAATAGCGCAGCAGCAGCAGCAGCATGTGTAGTAGTGCGTGTGCCGGCACAGCCGTACCTATATACCTATACATCCAATAGGTGTATTACATCACGCGGCTATCTATCCATGAATCAAAGTGAGCTGCCGTCAAACTATCACGAATCCTATCCAATCACAGAATAATACCATGAAATATCGATTTATAACACGACCAAGACGCTTTATAATCAATACTATCACTCGCGCGCGAGAGTAGATTTGGCTGATAATAGCAGAGACACACACGAGCTGTCGGCGCTATAAGAAGCGTAGATCGATTGAAAAAAAGAAGCGAACTTACATCCTCGAACCACATGATGGGGAAAACGATGTCGGGGAAGGAGGCGACCTGCTTGATGTCTCTAACTTGGCTGACGGCGAGGTTGATCTGGATCCTGGCTCTCGCTCTCAGAGCTGTTCCCATGGTCGGCTGCACGTCGATGAAGAGCTGGTGCTTCTCCGCTTCCGGTGGCGAGATACCCGTCACGGCTTCCCTGAGCGCTGGGTCGGCTGAAAAAAGACGAGGGCTTTGTTAATTTTGCCAACTTCCCAAATATCGCGTAAATCATCATCCGCAACTGCGCACGATAAATAATGCTGCATATTATTAGTGTTGACGTCTCGAGGGAGAGAGACTCTCTTGCATAATATACGACGACGACGACGGCGGAAAAAAATGATAAATTGTAGAGACGGGCGAGCGTAACGATCTCACAGTTTGATGAATATTCTATGCAGTGCATATCGGCGAAAAAAAGAGAGGCAACATCAACGTCTTCTCTCCGCACCAAGTATCCGAACTCGTTTTGCGAGGAAGGATTAGTCGCGGAAAAAAGTCGAGCGCGCGATCTGCGCTAATGGAAAACATTTTTATGGCATTCTTTGCAGTATTGACACGCGTCTGAAATTTGCATCGACTTCAGGAAACAATTAGCGCGACTCGTAATTTCGCACGCGTGTAAAAAGACAAGAATTATATCGTCCGTGTGTTTATAAAAAGCGGATAGGATTAGCGAATATTCGTATACGTGAAAAAGAGGAGCCGCATAATCCATACTGGTATACATGCGCGTATACGAGATTTTAGAAAGTTTCGGTATATATCATCTTTATTATTCCTCTTTTTGTTTTACCGCATTGTCGTGCGCACCGCGTATATGGAGTCTATGCGAGCATATAGCACATTACACGTGTGTACCAAGCGTTCCACTTTTCGCTCAACGTTCTACAGTCGACTGCTTTACGCTCGAGACGCACCGTAATGCGTGTTATAAACACATTTTCCATACGGGGACTCTCGGAAGCGTAATTGCTGCTTCTCTTTTCTAATTTTCGAAGGGTTATTATTGTTTTTTTTTATGCCTGATTGACGGCTATTAAGTAAAAAGCGCGCGCAGGCGCGTATGGCTTTTAACGAGATTGCCGGGAATTGCATTGCGATCGAAGACTTTACAATTAATTGTCTTTCTTTTTAGAAAGTTCGAAACGTCCGTAGCTGTCGGATAATTAGGCGGTGCATTGAAAATGAATAGCGTGATTCGTAAAGATTCGACTACTGCCGAGTTCTACGTTGACCCAGTATTTTATAAGAGGACAAATATAGTAATACTAATTTTTTTCTTATGTAAACATTGATTTCAAAATTCAAAATTCCAATAAGACTGATTTCAAAAAATTTCAAATTTCATTGCTATGAAAAATCCGTGTATGTTGCGATCTCGAGCCCGCGCGGGTTTTAACGCTCACGAGAATATACCTGCATAAAGAAATAGGCGCGCCGGTGCAACATCTCTCGCGATTGCGAGGAAACGACTCTCGACCCGGCGAGAGTCAAGCCCACCCACCCGAAAGAAAGTAAGAGCAAGAGTCATCCTCTATACTCGCTGGCTGCAAAAGTTCTCACAAGGAGGTGCACATCACGAGCGACGCCGCAACAATATCATCTGTGGGAAATTTTAATGGGCGCCTCTCACGCGACAGACATTGTCTCGCCAGCGACGCGGCTGTGGAAAAAAGACTCGAAAGGCGGATTACGCCGAGGAAAATAAGAGTCGCCGCAGCCGTAAGTATCGCTTTGAGAGGAAAAGCGAATTTTCGTTTCAGAGAAATGTCATGATTGTAACGTTCCTCGTGCCCTCGATGTGACATGGTTTGTACTGGAGACTTTTCTAAAAGCGAGAATTTCGCTGGAATCGGTACTGCCGATTTTAATATCGCGTCTCGTTTACGTAAGCCAGCCCTTTTTCGCGAGTAGGCGAAGTGTTCACTTTTGGATTACGTGTGAACCGAAAGCAGTCGTAATAAGCTTTAACTCAGCGAAAATGGTATATGGTCTTTGAACATTAAATGGGAGGGTGAGAACGAAACAGACAATAACTCAGACAAAGCGATGCCTATAACCGGTGAAAGACAAAAGCGTGTAATTATAGTCCCCCGGAAGTATAATCACACAGAGCACACTTCTTATTATCAGGAAATACGCCCGGCAGAGGTTCGCTGTACACACGAGAGCCATTTAGAGAAATGACTGCCACTATCGGCATGGAAATACACATTCTGTGTAATTATCGTTTTAGTCAATGGGGGAAATTCGTTACCGAACTACCCGATAGGCTTAATATTCATAGATCTATTTTTGTACGAATCGTGGAGTGATAACTTCGTGAAAAAGTTTTCGGGTTACGTCCTGAATCCTTAAGCCCATATTGCTATGCAAACGATTCAAACAATTAGACGCGTGCGCGTACGCGAATGTAATTTAATGCTGTAAGAGGAAACGTAGCGCGACATCTCATAAAGATGTGCACACAAGCAATACAACGCTAATTAATTCTAACTTTAATAATAATTGTAAAGCCCGTGTGTCCGAGAGTATCAATTGCAAGCGCGCCTATTGATCCCGGTTAGTGTATCAAGGAGAACCTGTTTCCTCTTTACGATGCCAAAGGTCAGGCGGAGATAACAATTTATGTTTGCCTTCGATACTTTTTGCTACTTCGCGCTGACGATCCGTCTTGAAACGCCTACGGCAAAAAGCATATCGCAATAATAAATCGATATTATAATATAAGCGAGGAACGCTTCGTTGTGACTTGTGCTTTGAAGGGTTCGCTTATTCAATCGCGATTTCTTGCGCGGAAATTTCAAGCGAAAACGCTCGATCAAAATCGATAAAAATTCCTTATAGTCCGAAAAAAAACCAATCGATCGAATCCCGCGACTCATTTTCCGACTGATTTGAATATGAGATTGCAACTGGGCGCAAAAAGCAGACGTCGAGGAAAAAATTTGCTTGGAAAACTCACCCAAGTAGAAGTGGGGGAAGCTGAGCAGTACCGGCGAGTCGTACTGACACAGGGAGGCGTTGAAGGTGCCCTCGGGTGCGCAGGGTGGTCCTGAGGGGCAGTAGCACTGCTGGGAAGGAACTCGGTCTGGAGACGAGAACACGTCAGCTGGCGGCACAAACCTCATTCCGGGAACTCCTCCGGCGGTTACTACGTCTTGCTGAAATTATAGATGAAGATTATTGCATTTCGTTTAAAAAGAATATCGCGTTTCAGTGCGAACGATAAGTCGCTTGGTATCAGCGAGGACGAAATCGCAAACGTGCGATCAGCTCGAGCCGATAGTCGTGCGAACGTGTCGGAAGAAAAAAATACGAAAGCCCGCAGATCCTTACCTTATAAACGAGCGGCAGAGCCCTGCAGAGATCCTTGTCGAAGACCTTGAGCACGGTGTGCTTGGTGATGTGTGGCGGGAAGATGCTGCCGTCGCTGCCCATGACGCTGTCGCAGTGCGGCGTCGTCCAGTGTCCAAGACCGGCTTTGCCGTTCCACTTGTCGAGCAGTCCGTACTTGGTGATGTCGGAGGATCCGGTGAAGATGGTGTAGTTGTCCTTGGCGGTGCCGTTCTTACCGTACATCAGACCGAACTGTTCGTAGGGCAGTTTCTGATCGGTAGGAACGACGTCCTTGGCGAGCTTCAGCAGCGGGTCTTCGTAGCCCCAGAGTAGCTGGCCCACGGAGACCTCAACGAAAGGCTTGATCTTCAGGATGTCCATGATCGAGGCCATGGCCAGTCGCAGGAAGCGAGCCGCGTGCTTGGACTGACTCGTCGCCGAGAGCATGGGCACGTTCGGGACTACCACGAGGTCTTCCTCAGAACCGACTGACAGCTCCTGAAAATTATCGATTTGGGATTTTAGTTCATCTGCATCGTATGAATTTCTTATTTTATATTATAGAAGACGCTTCGACATGCCGGCATTAATTTATATCGTAATAAAATACAAGCACGAAAAACAGAAGGTCATTAACCTTGATGAATCAAGTACATAAACGATTTCACCTTGCAGTCCGCGTCGCGTCGTTCAAAAGTTACTCTTAATGGCATCGATCGAATCATGCACCATAATCGAAAGCAAAGTTTTGAGCCGAAGGAAAACAAATTCGCGCACAGTCGTCCAATTTCGTCGCTCATCTACGCGCTGTGCTTTTTGCTCGCGTAATATCATACATCACCGCGAGCGAGCCTATAGTCGCAAACCCGGCGAGCTTTGCATAATGCTCAATAAATATTGATATCCGACGCCAACGACAGGATCAAAAAACTCGTAAAGCTGAAATTCTCGCTCAAGAGTACAAACATCGAGATCGGGAGTCTCATATAGGCGGATATAACATAAGGAAAGAAAAAACAAGAAGCCGCATATAGACACGCGATGACTTTCGGCGGGTGTTCCGTAAACACCTGCTGTGCCGAGAAGATTCATAGGCGCGCGTGTATGTGTGTGTGTGTGCGTGTGTGTGTGTGTATCAACAGCAGCGCGCATTTTCCCTTCCAAAGCTATGATACATACCACACGAGGGAATGACGCGAATCGTTTCCTTGATCGGCTCTCGAGGCTTACGTCACAGCCGACACTATGCTGTTTAAATATGCTTTCGCGCGACGACGCACTCTCGGTCTTTTGTTACCGTTCGCTTGCTTGGCGCATCTTTCGCGTGAGTGTGAATATAGCACATCTTCCGCGTACGGCGATTTAGCGAAATTTGTTCGCGTCGATGAGCTTAATTTCGGGGATAAAGTGGGGGCGCGCGTGCGTTACTTTTTTATGGACATTTCACGTCTCGGTGACGCTCGCTTGATGGCAGCCACTAAATTTGAATTTTCGCACGGAGCTGGAATAATAATCCTGCTTTATGTGTTCCTTTTTTCGACTTAATCGGCGTGAAATTCCTTACTATCAAAAGTATTATTATACGTGGATATCCTTGTGCATTACGTAAAGCAGCGTGTGCGACAGACGGAATTTGAGGATTAAATTTTTAATTCGATGATAATATCAGTCTGAAAGCTTCGGTGTGCGGTTTGAGAAAAAATAAAATCAAAAAACTGCGGTTATCGATATTAGTTTAAAATACTAAACGAACGTTTAGAGGGAGAGATTTGATCGACTTAATGATTTTGATTGCAAATGCAACGATGGTTTGGAATTTAAAAAAAAAACGAAGCTAAAAAAAGTTCGAATTAACATAGTCATATATACTACTATGGCTTTTAAGGAGACAAGCTTTTTAAATATTTTAACTACCGCATAATTCTTGTCAACTGTGTATAATCAAGAGATTTACGCCACGTAGGATTTGCACGTTCCGTTTGATTTAATGTGATTTTTTAAGAGATTTAAAGATCAAACAGCAGTTTCATGCTTGATACGCATGCATTATTTTTTAATTACAGATATTTGTTAATCAACGAAAGTTACGCAAATAATTTGTCGAACATTTTGTAGAAAGTTTCAAAAGTTCGTTTAAAAAGTCGAAAAAAATCAGTAGAAAAACGGAATGTAACTAGCAGAAGAATCATCAACGACACTGCACAGGCGCGCGTCACTCAATCAATGTTCCCACGTGTCGACACCCTATTCCTCATTCTGTGAAAAGAAAGTCGATACTTTCGAGCGAGCAGTTCCCGATGACTTCATAATCCGCGTTATTTCCCGTCTACCTGGCAATGTTGCTTTTACAGGTATATAGCATACACGCACACATATAGCCTTCCGCGGATAATTACCTCCGCGAAATTAATACCACAGCAACAGAGCGCAACAATTCACAAGTTAACAAGCGTACGAATCGAAGTCAACAAGTCGCTCCTCGCTGCTGTTCTCCGATGCGTCGTTACATCTAATTCGCATACATTTAGCGCATAATGGCAGATCGCATAGAGAAGTAGGTGAAGAACTCGTCGACGACGCGTCAGAGGTCTTAACCTCGGGCTCGAGAAATTCAGAAACGACTCCTTCAATTAAGCTGCGAGCGCGCACATCCAGCGTCGCTATGAATTTCGCGAGGCTTATAATTTCAGCATATTATATCTATACCGTGTACAGCGACGCGATCCATCGTTACAGATTATGTAAAAAGACCGGTATACGCTCGCATATAATACGCTGTTGTCAAAACGAACGCGAACTCGTTTGCTCGATTCCGCGGAATCCTTCGCATAATAACAAAGTCGATTCTCGGTAGATTTCCGGCGACGGGATTTAAAAAAGCCGCGTAAACAGGGGCAACGCTCGCCGGCGGAAAAAATGTCAATTTCCCGCGTGCACTGCATATACCGATAAATCTGTATAAATCTTCGGAATATCGCCTCGCGATATTGTGCGCGAGAGGCTCCTTTTTCTCGTGCATAATACACCGGCGCCGTAATAGCAACGTCTACACGCGCCAGGAGTTACGGTATTCCGACCTCGTTAGTACACGCTGCCACAGACACACGACGACGAGGCTCCGTTCGGATGATACCTACTCGTCGTCAATCTGTCGTACGCGATGCGCATGTGTTATATATCCGCGATGCGACGGATTTGTTTACGTAATTTTCGCGAAGAAAAGAAAAATAGCGAAATGTACACGCGTACGTAGGATTTTTGCGTAGGATATTTTACGCCACAAATCCAGCCTGGAAAATTCCAGGATAGTTATGAAATATGGGCCGCGCACGCGCGCGTGTGTGTTAAAATCATAGGTGTGATTCGTTGTTTCGGAAGCGAGTTAAAAAAGAAAGTCGACACGCTGAATATTCTCAAGTCGAGCGGCAGCCTACTTCGGAGAACTAGTTCGACGTTCGCGCGGCGTGTGTATGTGTGATGTATGTACTGGCGAACGTTGTATCGATACACTGCAACGATCGGGTCCAGATTCTTTGGCCAAATTTTTACAACCGCAATTATGCAATTTGCAATGGCATTGCTCGCATTACACTGTCTCGCAGTCAGATTCAGCAGTTTGTTTTCATCGTTGAAGATATACGCGCCGGCCCATTAGAATTTTTTCTCTAATATATAATAGTCCGAAATGCTCGTGCGCGAGAGCAGAACTTGAATGTAATGGCGATCTAACGCTTGAAAATTCCACAAAAATTCCGAGCAGTGTCGCGCGCGCAGCTGACTCGAATCCACAAGAGGCTGGTTTTGCGAGCAGTTATAATTTTTCGGGGCCTGACAGGAGGACATTACACGCGCGCGTATCGCGAGAACGAGAAAAAAAAATACACGATCATCCTCGATTCGTCCTCTCTTTTTTTCGAGCTGCAAGTTCAATGGCACTTTTGAGGGAATATGCGCGAGTCGAGTGAGAAAGGCACGTGCTACTTTTGAATATATAGGCTACGTGCGAATCGGGTTGCGCAATCGGTTAAATGTAGTGCGAAGAGTCGCTGGATGCGCAAGTAATTGTACGTTTTACGTTTTAAAAATTGTACGTGAAAACCTGATTTCTGATGACTGTGGGGAGAATTTAATGATGGGCTCATTTTGGGCTCGTTAATAAATTGGAATTTCATAGGAAAAATAACGTCGATATAACGTTGAAAATTATTTCTTTGTATAACGTACAAACAATGACTGTCGCAAATTACGCTTATTAAAAATTTGTTCCTACTCCCAATAGCCTTACTCATATTCTGTTGCACAAAAAATCTACTATGAATGTAAATGCATCGGTACATATTTACACAATGCTCAACGTTTCAGGAACTTTTTTAAAAAGTTTACTTTTTTAAATAGGATGTAAAACAAGAGATGATCAATTTTCAAAAAAAAAAAAAAAAACGTACGAAATCCGCGTAATGAAAACAAACATTCATACTGGTGCATAATTAGCACATTATAATGCAATTCATGAAAATCAAGTTTTGAATAATATATCTCAATGCAAATACACATGGTTACCGTGATGCATCATCGCGCATTAAAACACGAGCTATACACGCAGCCCGAGTGGTATACTTTAGTTTCCACGCAGCAGACGCAGAGAGCCGAGCGTCATTAAGTTAAGCGTCGAATTCTCTCTACGGGAGCAAACATTTACCACGTTTCCGTAATTTAAATTTCCCGCTCTCGCGAAGAGAGCTTTCTCTTGCCCTGAAGCAAAAATAAATCACATACCTCTGAGAAGATGAACTGCTTCCTGACGTTGTACGTAACGGTGCCGTTGTCATTGAACTTAACGTTGACCTTGTCCCAGGTCTCCAGATAGACGTAGGGTCCAAGTTCTTGCAACGCGGGCTTCTCGCCGTTGTTGAGAAACTCGTCGGCGTTGGTCACGTTGTAGATGTAGACGTGCATCTGTGGCGTCACCGGCGGTGCCTTCCACCAGCCGTAGGTGCGGCCGCCCTCGGCCAGGGTGATCTCCTTGTTCACGATCACATTTATGAGCTGGGGAAAGACGGCCGCCAGGACAGCCGCGATTATCACCATCAGAGCACCCACCGCCACTGCGGCCCCTGAAAATCGAAGAAAGATCGTCTATTAGTTATGGGGAATCGGCGTACGTTTATTTTTCGCGGACAATTATTTTTACAAAAAATTTCGACCGGCGCTCGAACGCGCGGAGAATCGCCTGATTATTCGCAAGTTTTACTACTTGCGCCAAAGCTGTGAAGAAAAAACAGCACCGCAGAACAGAAAAACTTACGGATATTCTTAGGAATGCTAGAAGCGGAGCGCAGATGCATCTTGACGACGCCGACGAACGACTGCACACGCAAATTTATGAATACACGGAATGGCGCACCGAGTGACAACTGCACAAACGTGTCCGTTCGTGCCGAGAGTCTAGCAGAAACTGATCGTCAGGACAGAGCCAAACTGAACATTTGCAAGCGTCTTTGGGCCCCCACTACCGAGCCCGAGCGTTCAGGTATATCGGTACCGATCCCCCACCCCCGCCCTTCCTGGGAAATACCTATAACCTTTCGGGGGTGAGTATACCGAGTGAATTTCCCGGCAATTAGGCTATAGCCTGAAGTGACACCCAGAGCCTGCATAATCTACTCTCGGATTGTCACGTAGGCCATGGCCGAAGCGTCGTTTTCGCATCTGCACAGCGCGTTATCCCAAAGAAAAGCATTAAACATTCCAACCGGTTCGCGGGCTTTTCCCTCCGTCGAAAACTTCTCCGCGATATGATAACGTCTTCTTTTTTGCGCGCCTGCCCGTCGCTCGTCGAAGAAATTCGGAATTCATGTCGTCGGCTACCAGCGAAACTCATCTTCAAAAACAAACAGCTGCGAATCGGTATTCCCCGCAGTAACGCAGATTTTTCCTTCTGATTCCATTGCTCGCGCACTTGCAGGCCGAGGAAAAAATCTCGAGCAAACGTCGACGTAAAAATAAACCCGTCCGTCGGCTCTGCACTGTGCGTATCCTTAAAACACATCCTTGAGTAGGCTAGGAAGCGGAAAAGTCGGCCGAAACAGGCGTTACATGGCCGATTACGCGGCGCTGATTCTGCAGAATCGGCTCGAGTGTCAGGATCGGCAATACTCGAATTAAGCGGGGACGCGATGCGCGCACGGTGACACTTGACGGACGGCCGAATTGCACTTATTATAGAGCCCATGTATTGCGCGCGCGGATGTGTCTAAAAACAAATTGCCGGCGCGCAAGCTTCTGTGTGTACTCTGCGAGTGTTATGTGTGTCGGAGACGTGAGTCGACGCGATCGAGGTATCGGATTTCGAGAGACAGAGAGGGAAGAGAGGATTACAAAACGGTGTTTGAATAATATTCGCGGTCAGCTGGTGTCGTGACGTTGACTTTTTTTTGCCGCGTCGGTAGGAAAAAATTCGTTTTGAACGAGAGCGCTGCTGAGTGCGGCAAAACGACGCTGTAATTGTTGGAAGACGACTTTTTCGGCCGTAGACGCACGGTGCGTGTTGAACTGACATTATTCGACTGCGTTTAATTCTTGTTTAATGGGACCGTGTATTTTCAATCATCGTTTCCTCGTCGCGAAGAAATTAATTTATTTTGTGAGTGACAGCTTTATGCACTTGGCTTGAAGTCATTTTTCAACAGTGAGAAGCGAAAATTTATTTACTCTTATGCTACTACGCAGGAGTGTTTTTTATGTAGATATACCTCTGATCGATAATTGTTTTATGAAACTAAAAAATCGTCGGTTTAAAAATTAGACGCTTCTTGAAATCTACTAAACGTTGCTTGGCGTTCTGACGCCTGCACACACACACACACACACACACAAATATTTATATTTATGTGTGTGCGTGCATGCACGTGTGTGTGTGTACGTGTAGATGAGAATAGTGCATTCGACAGAGGTATGCTTTGGCTGACGTAGATTCTGTACACGAAGGCAATCATTCCTATGCAACAAAACTGTTAAGCTATGCACGACTATCAAATTCATGCAAAAATTGCGGTCAGTTTCAAGAAATATATTTGCAAAATATAAATGCAAACATTCTAAAACTTTTTTTAACGTAAATGTTGATACTTATAAAAGTAGGTTTTATGCATTGCCGTACAAGCGTTAAGTTCATATTTCGCATTAAAAAATTTTCAAATCACTGGTTAATTCAATATTTGAAAATTTGATGCGAACGCTTCATATTCCACAAAAGTTTCAAGCAAACGAAGCTGCCTACCTAGCATAGAAGACGCCAACGCCCCCGCCATAGCTATATGCCTATATGACGCGACGCCCTCAGGCGCATCAAAGCTGCCAACCTACTGTAGCTGACACACCTATACTAATACAACGCCACTATCTCCGTCAACCGCTCCTATTCCTTTTTTCCACTCCGCTATACACTCGCCGTTTTTTTTTTAATTTATCTTCTCGACTCGTGCAGCAGTCCCCCTACTCGCAGGCATTCGCATTTTTCATCGATCGCATCAGAGAGAAGGATTAAAACACATACGGACTGCGTCGTCGTCCGGACTCACAATACGACGAGTCGTCGACAAAAGTAAAAGTGTCGGCCGCCGGCCGTTACTCAAAACGATGAGCCGTGAAGAGAGAAACGTACAATCTCTCGAATCTATCGTCCTTCGCCCGATAAAAAAAGGATAACACCTCGCACGCGCTCGAAATTAAAAGAGAGTCGCAAATAAAAAAAGCGAAACAGTCAATTCATTCGCCAGGGCCACCAGAGAAAGGGTATACGTGGAAAATTTGACGATCCGTGACCTTTATCCGAAGGACCGGTCGCTGACCACTAGCAGATGCGCAAGTATCGAGGCACTTTTCAAAGTCAAGGCCATTAACGCCCGCCACGCGAGAGCCTCGTTATTTGCATATCTCTCGCGCTCAACTCGGCTTTGATAAATCTCGAGACGATGTGCGAGAGCGAGTTGTCGCAGCTTTGGCGTCAAGGTCCGGAAAGCAATACGAGTTTTTTCTTTCTCTTTTTACTTATTGCCTTCCAAATAAGAGTAGAGGGGTATCTTATTATGATTTCGAGTTATGACGGGCATATATTTACAAACACGAGCGTTAGTCTTGATTTATAGAGTGGATTCGAGTGAATACTTTATGAACGCGCGACTCTATTTTAATTTTTGAACATCAGTGCTTTATGATGGCGATGATGATACGCGGCTATATGCGTGGAGTTAGGTGGAAAAAAACGAAGTATAGTACTATACTACGCTATAAAAAATTGAATAATATATTAAACTGCTGACGCTCATACTCGTCGACTTAATTTTTTCTCTCGCACACTTTGATTGAAATATACTACGAGTCATTACCGATTATACACAAGCGCACAATCATCGAATTTAAAAACACTCGCACTATCAGTCGACGGATGAAATTTCATTATTGTTGCATAAAATCCTCTCGAGTTTTTCATCTCAATCAATCTACTCGCGCGCGTCGTGAAATTCAATTACAATTTAGCGCTTGCGCAACGCGACGAGTGTCGCTTCTTGCAGCCCACCGCACGGCGGAGCCCTATAAGTAACCTCAAGAATTTCTCAAAAAACTATTACCCAATCCGGCCGACCGCAGCCTCATTAAGATATCGGCGCATGCCTATATCTACATCCGAATGCGCGCATCGGCGCCCGCATGTACAATACTTTCCGAGCTATGCGATCGCGGAAGTACGTGTACCTAGCTTCAGGATCTATATATCCGCTTTTCTTTTCCTTCGGCGCGGCACGGGCCTTTATTTCACGCCCGGTCGCTCGGATTTTCCGACGAGGAAGCGCGCACCTGAGCGTGGGAGTTGCTAAATATAGATTCGTATATTATATGCGTGCGATTCGCTCCGTGAAAGGAGTGGCTTTTGTAGATATGGCGAATCGGTGCTGATTTGGATTTGATTAATTAGTAGAGTGGAATTATAAGTGCGTTTCGTAATGCGTCTGGAGTCGAGGCGTTATGATGATCATGAGCATTTATATAGTTTAATTTTGAGGATTGGGTTTTTTCAGAATTATACACATAGCGTATATTTAATACTGTACGTGTACGATGGCAGTTGCGCAGTTTAATTTGAGATATTAATTGACGCCACTATGTATCCAAGAGGTACATATGAGATGAGAGGATTTTTACGACTTTAATATCTTTTAACATTTAGATATGCTTATCCATGTGATTTTTATACATTGGTCACCTGTATTCAGCTCTGATGTAGAGAGAATTATTAAATTTTCTACGAAACTAAATTTGTATGTAATGATAAAAAGTTGATAAATTTTCACACAGAATAAATCATGCTTGGAATTTCGTACCAACAAGAAAAAGAAAGTTGGCATATGAAAAAATCGATACTTTTCGTATTCGAGAAAGTTAGAAAAAGTCGATAAAATTGGTAGCGGTGAAAATATAAACGTCTCGAGCTGCTCGTATTTGAACTTATTCGTGCATTTTCAATCGCGGAAATAATCAAAACTTTATTTCTGCTGCCGTTCTTCCTACTTCTGCTGTGAACTATAAAATAAACACTTTTTTCTCGTGACTAAATATTGTTACATAATTTCAGCTCTAAATATTCATACTTAATATAAGAGAATAAAATGATTGATCGATCACATTTACAAAATATTACTTGTATTATCGTTATTTTAACTTAAATATCATTTCTGAAAAGTAATGTAAACGTATACGAATTCACGCGTTGTAATATAAAGCTACGAAGAAAACTAATGAAACGTGTAAGAGCAGTATATGAGTATAGGGATCCTTGGCTTACTGCGGAAATATTAAAACACATTCAAATGTGATATCATACTTGTAACAGGAAAAACATCTCGCTCCGGCAATTATTCAAGTTTCTAGTTTATTTTGTAACTTGAAATCCGCGTCGCGGCTTCTCGCGACTGTTCGTTCCTACAGTTACAACAGCCAGCACACGAGTTCCACACGCCTGGCATATTCAAGCAAATTTTATGAAACATATTTTAACGACCGCTTAATCCCTCGAAGTGCAACGTCGATGTGTGCGTTTAGTCATAATTCATTCGCGTGAAGTATAATTCCTTTTTTTAACAGAACGTTTCAGCCGTAACTGTTCGTCACCCGTATATTTGTGAAAATTGCGAGTCCATTTTCGCCGGTACGGCACATTCGTCCGCGCATCTAATCTACTTTTTTCGCAGCTTACATAACTCAACGACGCCTAATACACTCGTTGCGCGAAACGACGTCTTTTTGTCGGAATCTCTATGTTCTCTCTATTTTCTCCAGCTGATGTCTCTCGACAAACTAACTGAACGACACGTGGCGCAAGAGACACATGCTGCAGCGAGGAGTTTTGCGAAAGCGCGTATGTACATGCAGGCGGCTACCATACTTATACACACGGTGTATATAAGATTGAATCGAGCGTAATTGTGATGTGCACGTCACACGTGACCTTATACGCGCCGCCGCTGGTTAAAATGTCTAATAGTGTCAAAGCAGCACTGCTGCCGTTGTGTGTGCAGTTTGTACAATTTTCGCGGGGATGACGTAATTAGCGTTGCGTTATAAGTATTATTTGAATATAATCGCCATTGTGCGGTTTTGTCAATATGCAAATTTTCATTATAATATTGCTATATCGGATTTTCCAACGACATTCTATGTTATTATGCAAAATCGCGTTGCAAAAGCAGCTGTCGATCGATGTATAGACAAATATTTTGTGCGGCCCGAAAATTATTCGAGGAAAATCCCGCAGAAATAAAAATGAAAGCTCGAGAGCAAAATATCTTTGCTCCTTGGGCCGGATCTGCAATATGTAGCGCAATTACGTAATTTGTTCTCTCTCTCTCTCTCTCTCTCTCTCTCTCTCTCTCTCACACACACACACACACACACACTCTTGCGTGCGCGCGCACGCGAAAACAATGATCCCGATTCCCTCACCTCGTCGCCACACTGATGCCTTCTCGCACCTACTGTGCAGTCGCCTTTATATATAGGTACTACAGTTTTTGCTCTCATCGCCGCGAACTTCACCCATGTCAAAGACCCGCAGCGAGTATTATACACGTCTGCAGCACATACGTCGGTATATAATATATAATACACAAGCAAGCACCGAGCGCGCGAAGAAATTCTCGGCATCGAAGAGAAGTGAAAGTGGCGTATCGCGTAACAGCAGCAAACGGTACACCTCGCGGCGTTGACTGCCACGCGATGACAGGGAGTCGATCTTTGGAGAGAAAAGGTCGAATCAGCCTCCGATGTCACTGCGCCGCAGCGTGGCGGAACCTTGCCGTGACGTTTTTTTCATCTGAATAATACGCGGACTCACCGTGAGATGTGACGCTCGCACGTGATCACGAGAGGACGTGCGCGTCTCGAAAGTCGAGCTCGACTCGACGGATTTTTACCTGATGCTTTTTCTCTAGCTATATTTGAGTAGGATTTTTTTGAGGAATGTAGATGTGCCGCAACGAGTTAACTAGCGTAGAAAGTTTGGGAGCGATTTTCGCAGGCCGTCTTCGAAATGCGGAACAATGCGTTTAAGGATACGCACACTTAAATGCCAAGCTTTGCTCAAAGTGCCCCGAGTTCACCTCCGAAGTGGCTAATTTTCTGCTACTGAGTGAATTAATAATGCGAGAAATTTTCTCAGTGTGTTTTTTACGTAAGAGCGGGACAAGCGAAAGTGAAACGACTCTACTTTGCGTGTGATAAGTTCAAAGTCCATTGGATATCCCAAAGTTTGCATAAAGAAAAGAAAAAACCAACGTAGGAATTAAAAATTAATTTACTGTATATATACGCGGCTGATAATCAAACAACGAATACATTTTATCACGTACACGCTGCGCAGAGCCATTATTACTTTTTTCTCTGTCTATCATCAAAGCGCTAACGTAAATATACTCTTTATATCGGTTACGCGTTGCTGGCACATACTTTTGTTTACAACTCCACGACACTGTCTGCATGCAGCGCGAAAACAAACAATATGCGATTAGAGTATACATCGTTAAAAATAAATTAATGATCGGAATAAAGGCCGAGAATGAATGCACGACTCGCCGCATTTCGTAATAATTTTTTCCTCGAATCCAGATTAACGATAATAGTCACACACAGAAAACCGGCAAGCTAAAAACACACACGTGTCGGCAAATTACTGAGGAGCTGCGGCGTTACGCAAAAAAATTGGCATCTCTGCTTACGATTAACCGGAAAACGGTGCCAAATCCAAAAAAGTAGCGTCACATCTGCTCCTCAGCGCGCGGTAGCAAAACGCCAATTTGCGGTTTCCCTAGAGTCATGCGCCGCGTAACCGATTTTTTCTCTCCTCTCGGCTTCGCGTCATCATCATCGTGGCGTTACAATATTCAGTTTATTTCAGTGCATTATTCGATTTTCCAGAGTACATGGCAATCGAGCGAAAAGAAACCAGGTGCCTGTACGCGTAACACCGGTTTTTCTTTCACTTCTCCGTCGCGCGCCGCAACACATCAGAAACAACAATATAATAATAAGAATTTTATGGGAGTACAGTGTACCATATAGAAGCAACGAACGCGCAACGATTTATTTTTCAAATTAACATTGCCTCATCTGAGTTCTTCGCACGAGTCATCACACGCGAGTGCCGTCAAAACAAATCGTCCTTAAACTCGCGTATGTAGCATCTCCGCGCGGCGCATATCAGTCAATCATCCGTCACCGAAATGGAAAAAGGCATCCAGTTGCGACAAAACTATATACAACGCGCATACGGAGTGTATGCCGGTGAACAGGACAATAGCCGATCAATAATCGAGCCCCGCTCTCGGAGGTCGCTGCGAAGCGCCCAAAGGAATTCGTCGTAAGGCCAGCGCGTGTGTCTCGCATAATTAATTCACCATTACGCCATTGCCGCGACGAGCAGAGCCTGGCGTCGTTACTGCTTCCATCGAGACTGCTGAACTTGGCGGCATTGAGAAATTCAACCTTCCAGGATGGCTCTCCCACATGTGCGCGATGCATTCGATCGCTGCTCCGGATTACGATAATCGGTTCTTTGCTTTCAGCTAGCGTATGCTCAGCTTGGCCTATAGGTATTCCCTTTCTATCGAGGAGAGAAGCCACAGTTCTCACGATGTTTGTTTGGGATTTTCATTCACGTCTCGAAAATTCGACTTTTCGCGTGAGTGTACTTACTAGAGCGGAGGTTGGCGTAATGCGCGCGTGTGCCGCAATGCCACGCGTGAATACAAACTTGAAAGGACGGCCAGATAGTGTGTGCGTGAGTACGCGGCGATGCGTCAGCCGACGAAAATCTCCGGAAATTTTTGCGTTCGAAGTAAGTAAGTGTGCTGCCTTTTAACCGAGAGTCTGCTCTGTGTGTGTATAAAGTTTTTAAAGGTAAAACGGTTTTTAGAAAATCGCGGCTATAAAACCAAGTATCGATTCCAGTCAATAATTAGCAATTCAGTCGGGCTGCGAAGTGTGACACCGCCGACGACTCACTGGTTTATCCGTTATTTTATGTTTATTTGTTTTTATGTAATGGAGAATCGCGTAAACACGAAGGATAAGCGTGAAAACGCGTGAAAACGATGCTGATCTACTGCACGTCGACCCATTAATTTATCAGAGAAACTTAACGTTAATGCGCTTTCGCGTTAGTGAGAATTAATTAGGGCGGTAAAATCGATACGACCCTTCGTAAATTCTTTTGTCACTCAGATCTGTATCACAGTTGGGAACATGTCAATCGAGAATTTAAATGGTATGTATTTCCCAACACTGTACATTTAAAATTATAATGATATTGCGAAAGTCGAGGGTGATCCGAAGCAGTTATAATACATTGATTCAGGATTCACAGATGAATGAAAAAAATTTTCGACTTTATAGTCCATACGAATTAGTATAATCTCAAGACCAGACAAGTATGATATCAGCGCATATATAGGCACCTGCTTAGCGAACTCGAGACATCGAGCGACGTCGACGAAACGCCAGAGTTGCGCAATTTTCGATTTTAGCAGGATCGGACAGATCGTTATTAATCGCAGCCGGCATGGGAGAAGATGGAAATATTTAAACATCGACGAACACGATTCGAAAATTTTTACATTTACAAGCGTCCTTTGTTTACGAGGTCAGCATGTTCCGAGCGAGGCAAACTTGCTGAGTCTCTTTCTCTTATTTCCTCCGCTATATGAGCGTGTGTCTTCTGCATTTCCATCGCGTCCTCGAGGAAAAATTTTATTCGCCTGTTTATCGGCCCGATCCTGCGTGACTGCGAAATTTTTAGATAATCCTCTATTTTTAGACAGCTGTTTAAGTATCGGGGGACATAAATTTTTTGAGAAATAGGTCACCGATGAACCGCGAATACGTTTCAACTCGACAGGTTACAGGTAATTTAACAGCAAATTGTGACTTTTGAAACCACATATTTTTCAAGACGCTTGGCAACATGTCTATATATGAGCCTATATAATTTTCTCCTGTCCCACGCGGAGACTGCAATTTTTCTGTATCATGAGTCAGGCTGTTACGCGAGAGCCGCATTATTCGATGATGGATTCTTAATGAACAATCCATTTCACCTAATGAACTATTTATTCCAACAATGTGAAGAAATTCATGTAGCACCTATTTTTTCAAACAACATCGATGACATACTTGTCGGATGACTATAATCCGAAGAAATGTCTTCGATGAAATTATCTATAAAAATCAACGCACTGATTGATTTCTGCACGTCCACGAGCCCACAGGTGATATCCCGGAGAACGTCTCGACGTAATTACAAAAAAAAATGCGAGACACGCGCGTTATATTCTCACGCCATTTACGAGCAACTTCTTCAACACGTTTTGCATCCGATTATACTTTTTCTCGTCACACTTTACGTATACGACGACGCTGAAAAAAAAGCGAATTTCCTTCAACATACGCGCTTGGCAGTGGCGATGCTTTTAACATAAATGAATGCATTAGGCACTCGGCTTTCCGCAATGCGTTGAATTTTGAATGACAGCTATAATGGCATTTATATGCAAAGCGTATCGAGTGACACTATTATTCACCGGCTCTGGTAACAGCGGTCAGACCGCATTTTCCGAGGAAAACGTACGAGCGTTTGGCTAAAAAATTTTACAACCTCGAGAGGCCTTCGGTGCTATGCTAACGACTTCCTGCACCGTGTCCCTTCGATGCAGCCATCATGAATTCGTAAAGCTCGAAAATGAGTATAACACGCAACGCGAGCTCGCCGCACCAGCGCGTGTATTTTCGTCCGACATATCGACGTCCATAAGCCGAGCTAATGCTCTTAATTATCGTCTAACGAACTGCGATTAAGTTGAACTTTTAATAATATACATCCTTGAGATGCAGTGCAAATGACAAAGCCAACAAGGAGAAAAACGCGTGTATCTTCTTATTTTTCTTCACATTAGTGATAAACGATCGCCGCGCGGACGCTTTTGTCTTGACTATATTTTCTTTATCGTTAGATATGACACGCGAGTCGGTATAATCATGTTTATTTTTTTATTTATTTATTTTTTTTTTTTTTTTTTAATAGATGCAAATTCAACCTGAAACAGATCTCTCACGACGAAACTCTCCTTGAATAAATTCATCCTAGAATGTTTCCTCGTTGCTCTTAGAATAATAGAGCTCTTAACGCGCCGATCGTTTGCACAATCAAATCGTCGCCAAAGCGCCAATTAATAAAAGATCGTACGAAAATGAATCGATCGGCGACGATCAAGAGAGAGAAAAAAAACTAGGCTTAATTTCACATCGTTGCATTTATAGATATAGTAAAACGAACATTAAATTTAAATTAAGGAAGGAATTTGACCTCCACCGAAATCGGCCGCTCATCAGAATGCATACGGAGTGAGTTTGTCTTGCCAAAGAGACCAAACGAACTATTATATATAGTACCCTATTCAAAGTCCAGAAAAGCGCAACGACGAAACTTAACGATCCTTTCATATTTCACTGTACAGTCGCGCGCGGTGAAGGGTCAATTTTTCTCTCCGGCTCAATAATTCATAATAATAACTCTCGAGTTTCGGCCTTGGCAGCCAAAACTCTTTCTCGTCCCGCATGGCCATATCGTAAACTTCGAAATAATAAAACTTCGTATACGCGCGCTCAGCCGTGAACTTTTCCGGCTTCATCCGTACCTATGTACATTAAACACACTCACACACACACATACACACACACACTCGTGGTCAAGAATGTGAAAGTGCAACAATCGTTTTAGGCAGTCAAGACGCATGCAAATAGCCCGATCGCGCAGGTGCAGCAGTGTGTACAGTACAGTGCGCAGCGTTAATTGCACGCGCGGGTATTTAAAATCTCGGGGACGTATTTTGCGCGCGAATTCCTCGCGAATTGCATTGCGAAAGCGCAACAGCGGCGGCGAACGTAATTCGAGTCGCGAAAGAGCTCGATATTACAAGGCTCGTGTACGTATACTGTATACAGAGCTGTACGCGCGATGCAGCTGCTTGTTGTCGTTGGGAGCGAAAAGTGCCGAGCTTCGATTTCTCGTTACATCGATTATGAAAAGTGCGCGCGGCGTTAAGTAATGCGCGTAAACAATTTTACCTTCTGACGTTTGTGACTGACGGCAAAAGCCGGGTTTCCGGAGTATCGCCACGAAATTTATTTCTATACTTTCTTTCGTGTACTTTATGTGCAGGAAGTGTGTCGTGTCTAGGCTGGACAGAGATTTTTTTCGCAACTTTGTTTATTTGCTCGTACGTAATTCGAGTGACGCGAATAAATATAGATCGGGTCAAACGATTATGTCGTTTAATAATAATTCGACAAAACAGTGCATGTGTAGAAAATTTATATTTTTTCCCTCCGACTTCCGAACGTGGACTATCACGTTGAACAATTATAGCTCTTTCAATCCATAATACACTCGATCGGCACAAGAGAATCGCGTGAGAAAATGCGCACAGCCGAGCAGACTGAATTTATTTAAAATACTCAAACGAACTAATAAGTGTAGCTTCCTTTGCGTCAGAAGAGATTCTTTTTTCTCCTCTTTTTGGTATAGCACGCGCGCTGACGAAGTTCGAGGAATCATCTCTCTCGACTCTACTCGATGAATAACTAATTAAACTTTGTAATTCACAAGGCTCGCAAAATCTTCGGCTGCATTGCGCAAATATTCGTGATTCATTCGATTGCTTTTCGATTATCTCCGTGTTTGCCGAAGATTTATTCTTTTAAACTATTTTTCACCGTTACACAGTCTGGCCGACCGCAAAGTGGCTTCGCATCACGTGCGCGGATTCCTCTAAAACTTATTTGCGAGAAAATAAAAGAACTGCTAGGTTGAGTTATCCTCAGAAAAAAGTATCACATAATAATTTAATTACGAGAGAGCAGCCGAGCAGGAAACGAGCCAGTGGAAAGCAAGAGGAGCAAGAAGAAGAAGAGAGAAGAAGTTCTATATATTAATCAAAAATTCAAGAGTCGTAGCAAGTGAATTCCAAGTTTCCCACATACTCGCGATAAGATCGGGCACGACGACGATGCTTATGAGAAAAAGTTATTTCATAAAGCCAGACGAGCAAAAGTGCCCAAGAGGCGAAGACCTTTTCCGTTATCGCTCTCAGGGAAAGACTTTCTAAACCGCCTAAAATTCTGGCGTAACAAGCTGTGCTCGCCTTTCAAGACCGCAGCGCCAGCTTTGTAAGTGTGTAATTCGTCATTGTTGAAATATGGACTCTTTGCCTGTATTATACGTGTGTGTGCCTAACTCTCGAAATCGCATTGTGGTTGTGCGAGCTCTTGGGAATCAATTGCCGAGATCGGCTTACGTGCTGCGCTGACTTTTTTCTCTCTTCGATTAATTTATCCAAGGCACGTTCGCTGTACGGGGTTAATCTAGTTCGTGTTTTCTTTATGCAACGAGATTCGATAATTGTTGCGCGATGACGCTTCGTGAGTTTTTGCAAGATCTGGACCGTCCAGAATTGTTGCAAGATGAGACGAAAGTGCGAGAATGCTCTCATAGAGCGAAGGTCAGAAATTTCACTTTTACCCAGTCGTGTTGGTTTAGGCACTGCGAAGGAGAAAGAATGAGGATTCTGTCTGAAATTCTAAATTATACACACCGCGACGACGTCTGTACAAGAAGTCGCAAACTTTCGTCAAATATTACGAGTAAACAATCGGTAGCAGAACTTTATACTAGCGTTACGCGGTAATCTACTTTCCTCTTAGTCAAATGAGCCTCTGGTACAACTCCTAGGTATACGTTTGCTTTGTTTCCACTTAACGATTTTTCTTTTGAAAGAATCGGTCAAACCAACAAAAGGCTAAAGTCCACAGCGTTACATAAAGTTTACCCATTCATCACGCGGTCTTCTGTAAATTTCTAAGCTATGTGCGTGTGTTAAACTGCGCAAACGAAACAAGTTACGGAAATTGTTTTCCTTAAAAAAAATCTCCCGATACATTCGATTTTCCCTCGTTTACAATCGACTAAAGCGCAGCTTAATGTCACGGGACATATCGGTATGCGGAAACACCGATTTCCGCTCTTCACGGTGTAATTTCGAACAAAACAAAAGTCGGCGACACACACAGTTTGCGTGTCCGCCTATCTTTCCCATAATAATACAAGCCCATCCCGGCGAATAATGACCGTTCATTAATTCCCCTGTCGCGCGTAGGTGTCGAGAGCCGTTCGCGTGTCGATCTACTTAGTCCTCTGCAATTTTCCGAATAAAAGCCCGCACTTGCGCATTACGCGTTATGCGCGCACGCGGTGGTCGTCGCACGCGCGAAAACAATAATAATGAATATAATTGCGAAAAGAAGCCGCGCGCATAATATGTATACGAAGGAACGCGCTGACCTTCGAGTAGCTCGTCGCGTACAAGTGGTATGTGTGTGTACGAAATGTGCGTGTTGCACAATGATTTTATGTGTACGTATGTACTACACTGCAGCCATATTTCGACTTGATATTTTCGTTCGACTACACGATCGTTTCGCAAATCCGGCGCGAGGAGATTCGTCTCGTACACACGAGGTCCAGCATACGAGTGTATTTTGCATTAGAAAACGGGGAAATTCCGCAATATCGGCGTACTTATATCACTCGCTCTCGTATTATATGTATATAGTGTTGTAAGAATAACATACGGACTTATGGGCGAAATGCGAGAGTCGCGCGCTTATATTGGCGGCTCTCTCGGGTAGGGAAAGAAAGCGCGATTTATAAATTGAACGAAACTATGCCGGGGCAGGGTTATTAAAATGCTTGTCATTTGGCGTTATCGCAAGCCAGACTCGCCGACTTTTACTACACACGCGTGCGCGCGCTAACTCACTGATTCATTCATGCGACCGATTTCTTTTCTTCCAAACGATTGTTCGTTGAGAGCCAAGCTCGGCTGAATTTTCAGAGCTCCAGCGACCCACCTCCAAAAATAGAGAATCCACGGACACGGTGTATTTACCGTGCGACGAGCAAAAAAGCGACGACATTGCCGAAGGCTGTTATATGCAACGGCGCGGGAAGGAGGGAGACGCAGGCCAGCGACTTTTCCCATTTCGCGCGCAATATCGAGCGAGCTCGAGCTGTGTCCAGCCGTGTCTTTCACTTTCGTTTAGCAACCCGCCGATCTACAATCGATTCCGGCGAACACAGGCAGCAGGAGCAGCGGCTTACGCTCGTTTTCCGGCGCTCGGCTGACCGATCGACCGACACGACCGAGGTAATTGTGCCCGGCGAAATGTGTAGAAAGTGGAAAATTTCAAAATAGACTCGCGCGCGTCCGTGCCCTTCCGCGGCTTTATCGCCGGTGACTCACTCTCACTATTGACTCGGGATGCGATGATGATGGTCATTCGTGACGGGACGGTTCGTATTATCGGCGAAGTGACTTTTTAATTTTTAAATTCGCGCGTCGTGGAATAACGGACGTTTTAGAAAGACAATGGAATCGCCGGCCGTTAAGAGCATACGGAATCGCCTGTTTTTTGAGCGCAGAGCCTATAAATATTGTTGGCATTGTTGTGGCGTGAATGACATTATTGTCCCAACACGCATTAAACGAGATTATACAGCCCGCGTCGAAATCGTCTTTTAACGAGCTTTCGTGAACAAACTCCAAAAATAAAACCGATACAGCCAAACGATCGACGGCGAGTTCGAAGAAAATTTTTTTCATAATTTCGCACTTGCCTCCTATAGAGGTCAGAATTCATTAGTATTTCCAGCGCGCAGAGTCTTTCGCGACCGCGTGTGCGCGTACTCCTTTCATCTCTCTGTCTCGTATACGTCGCGCGCTTATGCGCAAAGTGTATACACGTACATAAGTACGAAATTTTCGCGACGACGTGACTGTTAAATTTCGACCTCTGACACCGTTCTCGCGTGCGGCGCGTTCTTGACTGCGATATAATTACGACTTGTTTGCGTAGTCTTATTTTTTCTCTCTCTCCGGCGATTATCGTTGCCCGCGCGGTTGACAGGAGAGGATGCGTGTACTATCGTGATGTACGGCGCTCTTGAAAAATTATTAATACATCGCGCGCCACATACGAAATTCTTTTATTGAAAAAATCTTTTCCCTCGACGACGACGACGCCGACGACGATTGCGAAGCAGCAGCGCGTACTTACATACATACATACGTACACGTCTCTTTAACCGCGGCCTGACCTCAATGAACTCACCGCGAGGACATCTGCGCTTCTGCCGCAGCGAACGAAAATCTTTTTGAGCGCGTAATTGGGATGTACGGCGAAGCGCGCGCGATTCAAAACTACACACCGCTACTGATTCCTCGGATAACCTCGTTTCGTGCAGTATATCTTGTAATACACAACAACGAGAAAATGATTTGTGACGCGAGACAACTTTGAAATTTCCAGAGGAAGGCGTGTGCGCAGTGTGCACAGACTCTCTACAATCTGCGCGCAAAAAAGTCGTCGCGTATACGCGCCGGTGCGCACAATCAGGTCAGGCGCAGGAATGCAGCCGCTGGATACGCGCCAGGACGTCGACTGTCAATTTGAAGCGATACTCGCGTGTTTTCTTTGCGCAAACTGCTGCTTCCTCGCGCTCTATAGCATTTCAGATATAGGAGGTGCCGTTATAGCGAGAACTATGTCTCTCCTCTGAACACCGTGTTTATCGAGATACGCGCGCGACCAATGGAATTAAATTGGGAGATAAGCCATTTGTTTTTTCTTCTTCTCTCAACGATCGCGCAATCTGTTTTTCGGAGAAATGACGGGACAGAGGATAAAAAGCTCTCGAGGTGCGAATCGAGCGAACCGGTCGAGGAAATGTTTCGAGAGAAAAAACGTTATAACAATCGCCCAAGGCCCGCTGAGTTTTTTGCACCCGCTGCATCGATTATAAATTCAAGGTACCGGAAAAAGAAAAATTTAATTTATGTAGATCCGACGTTCCTTTTTTATTTCGGAATGCGTATAAGACCCCTCGATGCTAAAATTAGAGTGCAATCAGTCATTCCCCGTGCTGCATATACGTATAGGATAATATAGCTACAAGGAAATGCCCCTCAGCCTTCTTATACGTAGCCAGATTCGTCCGCGAAACGTCCTTTGAAGCGAGCCTCGATTACTTACACTCGCGCGTTTCCTTGAGCGTTGCGTAATGCGCAAGGGACTGCACCAATTCTGCGTACAATTGAAAGATCATTTCGCGCACGAAGCCGAAATTTCTCCCGCCCTTACATAATCACGCTTCATCACGAAATTTCCGGGTTTACCCAGGGAAAAGCCTTCGCCTCCACGCGTGTCCGTGTTTATCTTATAATACATACGAGCGAGCGCAGTGCGTCTGTGAGCAACTGTATACGCACGTCTGGAAGAATCCGTGAATGCGTGCGTTCGACTCTCGAGAGGCCTTTCACCGTAACTCGCGCGCTCGCGCGGGACCGAAAGATAAAAGACGAGCTGCGCGTATACGCACACACGAGCATTTCTTGCCCGTTTCCTTGCTGGGTGGATTCTCCTTGCGCGCGCGCGGGTCAACGATCAGCTTGCGACTGCAGCCTTTCGCAGGAGGTTTTCGCGCATCGGCTTTCGCGTCGCGCGATAATTGAATTAAGAGCTTTCGAGCCGAGAGATTCGGAATGACGCTGTGTTTTCAAGTTTAGTGCGCTTGGAAACGCCGTCCCATCGTAAAACAGAGTTCCACGAGCTGACAGCTCGTACAGCGTACACACTCGGCGCGGCGTAATGACAGCTCTCGCCAAGGAATTGCAATCCTCAACAAGGCGAAAGACAACTATTCTCGACGCATACGCGAAAATTGCGCGAGCGGTCAAGTCAGAAGTTGAAGGCAGCGAAAGTGCGCGAATTTGGCCGTAGAATCGAGCGCGTATTGATTAAAAGCCCGGTGGATCTCGGCTGTAAAAGAGGCAGAGCTTGTTGACCCACATCCTCTTTCGAACCGCGCGCGGCCGCATAGTTTCATAAGATGAGTTCTCTCTCGCTCTATCCGTAACGAGCCTGCAGAGCAGATTATACAGTCTCTCTTTCTCGCGCGCGCGAGCGAGCGGTTTTTGCTCTCCGCGCGTACATCTCAGGAAACTGAAATTTTTGCGCGCTCGTGACACGTCGCGCGTGTTCGCTGTCATTAAGTCCGTTTCGCAAGGAAACTGCCGAGGGCAAGGGCGTTCGTGCGAAACTTGGATCGGGGGATTTTTATCCTGCCCAGTTCGGCCCTTTAATCGAGAAAGTTGAAAGTCGTCGTTACACACCGGAGTTCGCGCAGAAACGGGAAAACTTCGCCGAGACGCCTTCATTGCAGTATAATTTCACGTTGGGCATCGAATTACAGTATAGGAAAATTCTTGACGAAACCATCGCCGGGAATTATTTGTACACGCGCGCGTGTTTCAAAATTGAAGTAACGATTTTTCGCATGGCAAACAGCGAACCTACATACATACGAATAAACTTTCGAGAGTGTGTTCTATAACGCCTTATTAATCCACACGCTCCTGAATCATTTCATTAAGAGTGGCTTTAAGGCACGCTTTCGTTCGACTAAATAGAATGAAGAAAGTATATGTTTATTTTACGCGCTGTTTACCGATCTCTCGGTAGAAAATATTCGTCTCTAACAGTGGAGGCAACAATCGGCATAAAAAGACCCGTCGGCTCTCGGCGCGAAAAATCTTATTACACGATCCCGCACGAGCTGGCAATTTCGGTCTTTGCTCGAAAGCACAGATTACTCGAGCAGTGCCGCCGCCGCCGTAGCTTTCCCCAAGGAGTCGTGGATAACCGCAACAAACACACACGTATTTCTACGGTGTATACGGACAGTTAGCCGCTCCGTCCGTCTGTATAAGTGTGTTACGGCGTACACACACACACACACACACATGAGCGAGTCGGGAGGAAAACACAGGCAGCGACTCTCAGCTGTGATTTTCGAGAGTATTTACATTCGGAGCACGTGCGCGTCCGAGAATCGATGTATTATCCGCGCGTATGCGTGTGTGTGTGTATATAACGTTATTAGCCGGCTCGAAAATCAGCGATTACAACGATTTTGCAAGCGAAAGTTACAGACTGCGCCGTGCGCGCGGCTGTCGCGTAAAGTTGCTACAGAGCCCGGTGTAGAAAGGTGCCTCACAAATGCGCTTATATAAAGCGCGTGCGGGAATTTTTCTCGCGGTGTGTGCGCGAGATCGCTCTTTTCCATGCCTTTGCTCAATCGTGCATGAGACAAGGGGAAAAAACGAAGCGATTTTTCGAAACGAAAGCAAAAAAATCAATGAGCGCATAGAGCATATTCAAGAGACTTACACCACCGCCTGAGGAATCCTCCCTGGAGCTTGGCACAGATCCCACGGTGCACCCTCATGTCGACGCTGCTTCTTGCCTCGGCTGCTACTCGAGTCCTCGATGCTGCGGGCGATCTTTCTCGATCGCGAGAGAGGCTCTATGAGCGCGAGTCTACTATCTACCGGAATCCACCGAAAAGCGCGGCTCTCCGCGGAACCGGTCGAGCAGCGGCGCTGCCGATTTTCACTCGGCTCTGAGCGTATCTGCAGCAGCGGCGACGGCGACGGCTAGAGATTTTTCGGAGAAAGTCGAGAGAGCGTGCGATGTGCTTGTGGCGGGTATTATACGTGTATATACTTTTTCTCCGAGCTGCAAAGTCGCGGGCGCGCGCGTCGACCTGCTGCTCTGCTCGGCTCGCGTGCCTGACTGAACTGAGCTAGCGAGCGCGATCGGTACGACGTCGACCGAGACACTATGGCAGCGAGCAGCCGATCGAGCGACCTGTCCGACGAGCGAGCAAGAGAGAGAGGTGCTTTGCTTCTCTCCTTCTGCGGCCAGCGCTCAGGTGAACGATTTATTATTCCCCCACCGAGTCGCCGCTCATTAGCGCTCTCTCTCTCTCTCTCTCTCTCTCTCTCTCTCTCTCTCTCTCTCTCTCTCTCTCTCTCTCTCTCTCTCTCTCTCTCTCTCTCTCTTCTTACTCCCCTCTCGCGCGACGATCCCTCCCTTGCGCGTTACATGGACACTTCGTAAGTCCTCGAGACTGCTGCTGCCGTTGTTGGGCTTTTCCGCGTCTGGTAAAATCGTTCTGGTTATCCCTTTGAATGAACGAAGCGATCCGATGCGGGGACCATTCACGGATCGCGTAACTGTACGCGCGAGTGATGTGCGTCTCGAGAGTATCAGCAGTGCAGGCTCTATCGCGTACCGAATGTGCAGTCAAACTGCTGTGTACTTATCGGCGTTAGTGATTTTGATAATTTAAAATAGAACTCCTGCGAGCACTGATGAGAGTTTAAGAGGACGTTTGACCGTGTAATGGTATCACGCTGTTGCGTGTTTTAATGAGATTTTAAGAATAGCGTTTTTTAATAGTTGATTTTTTAGTTGTTTGTGATGATTCTTCGAAAGTGGAAGAATAACTTGTGAGTGTTGAACATAAAAATAATTCATTTTTCAAATCAAATCTAATACCGATACCTGAATAATCATTTAGACATTATGTATGGCAGACCTGCATTTTCATGATACATGCACGAAAAAGGCCACTTTACATGCATGTATGGAAAATCGAGTTTTTCTTAGCAGCGGGAAAAAACTACTCCCTTGGGAGGAAAAAACTTTTTCCACCCAAGGGAGTAGTTTTTTCCAGCCTATCCAATGGGTGTGTGTGTCTATATAAGTATTTTCAAATTTTCAAAAATTTTCAAAATTGTCAATATTTCAAAAATTTTCGAAATTTTGAAAATTTTCGAAATTTTGAAAATTTTCGAAATTTACAAAATTTTCGTAATTTTCAAAATTTTAGAAAATTTCAATATACTATTTTACTTTGAAAAATCCTCGAATTTCCTATTCTTTTCATATGCATGATAAGTGGCCTATTCGTGCACTTATCATAAAAAGTACGGTGTGCAACAACCGTGTTTTCTCTCCTAGTTCAACAATATACTATTATTTTTAGTTGTTCAGTTGTCTATGTCGATAATTGTTATGCATCTTAACGATCGTAAAATGGCGATTTTTCATTATTATAAACACTTGATTTGAAAAGAGAAACAAAGTAAAGGGTTTATCGTACCTACAAAAATTATATTCCTATCCGCGAAGAAAATTAATTCAGAATCTTCTTTTATTCCACACGCGACCGAAAAATCCACCTTTTGCCCCTGATAAGCGGTGTGAAAGTGACATATTTTTCTCAAAAACTAGTTTTGCAGGATAAAAGTAAAATTTAACGGGACAAAAGTAAATTTTCTCCCAAAATTTACAAAATCTTCAAAAATTGTATAATATATTCAAAATTTTCAAAATTTTGATATTTTCCTGCTTGTTTCTTTTTTTTATATTCGTTTCGGTCCCTCTTTTTAAGCTCAAATAGTGGTTTTTCAACCGTAAGTGGAATAAAATACTACATGCCCTTGCGAGAATATTTTTTCCCGGGTGATTACTGCCCTCGCGAAAAATCTATTCGCTTGGGCAGTAAACCTACCTGCAGGAAAAATCTGCTATTTTCGCCCCTTGTCGCTTAATGTACTATACATTCCGAAGAATCGGCGTTTATGCTGAACTGCGATCTGGTATTTAGTTTCTTTCAAAACTTTTACATCATTTTTAGAAAATTTCGATTTCTTCATCTATATATATATATATAATTGATATTTTTACGGTAGACATGTTGGAGTTTGTGTAAAAAGATGTAGGGATCGTATTTTGAAGCATTATTGGTCGAAAAATAGTGTTTTTAGAAAATGTTCGTACGGATGCGTGTGTGTAATCGTATACAGCTGTATCTCAGCTTCTACTCAGTGTAATTTAATCCACTATATGTCTCGTTTATATTGTTTTTATTATAGTATAATGGGAAAACAGCCCGTTTGTACATATATATTGCAGTAAACGCGTAGTTTTTACAGCAATTTTTTAGTTTTGAGAATGCAGTTTTTTCTATAACTGAAAAAAATCATTATTCTATGGCACGCCATAACTGGAGTAAAAAAGCATTAAACAATTTCAAATTTTAGATTTAGTTAGCATTTTATAGTATTTTGATCCTTTTTTTTTTTAGGCTGTTTATGAAACTAGTTAGTTTGAAAGATATTAATATAGAACTGACACCGTGTTTACAAATATATAGGTTGGTAAATAGGGTAAAAAAGGGAGGGTGATGTCTCTTAGAGCTTAGTTTAACAATTATAGCTATTCGAGATAAAGAGAGAAAGAGAGAGAATTATAATTTATTATGTATATGTAATTGATTACACGGAGAAAAATTTGATAATATAAACTACTTTTTGGGATAGTAATTTTTACTATTTTTAATAGTTATTTGGTTACAGACTTTTAAGGTAGTTACCAGTAGGTCCTAGTAAAAACAAAGTCCACTTTTTATTTCTTGATTATTTGTGGGATATATTTAATAATAGAGATCACTTAAGTCAAGATACAACAAATAATGATTACACATTCAAATTAAGCGATTCTATTTATCATAATTACGAATAAAAGTTTCAGACAGAAGCTGATTTGACTAAATTCTTTGAGGTTAAGTGTACATTTTTGAACTTTTATTTATTTATTACTACGCTCGCAGGCTCCAAACCATTTTTTACAAGCACTTAAATTATTCGTTAGTTGTTTGACTAACATTATGTAAATTGAGTGAAATCTGAACCAACAGTTATACAATTAAGAGTTAAAGCAAAATGTACGGATTTGTGGAACTTTAAATGTTTATAATTTTCGTCTCAGGCTCCAAAGCTTCACCAAACTTATCATTCTCTGAACCGTCAATCTTTTACCGGTAGAACCTCCTTAAGATACTAGAGTTTACCATCCAAAGGTTGTAATTTTTGATGAGATCAAATTTAAAAAAATTTAATTTCGATTTCGCTTATTTTTATATTTTACACATATTTAGTGTACTTCGCTGTTATTATTTATTATTATTATTTATTATTATAATGCTATTTGAAAGAAAGAAAGAAATTTTTACGGCGACCAGAATCGAACCTGCACCTCCGGCATGACAGTCGAGTGTTCTGACCACCTAAACAGATCTGTTGTGTACGAAATTTCAGATGTACAACGAAAAAAATATATAGTAATCATTGTCACAAATTTACTATAAACTCTAGCAGGCACCAAAATATTTTATAGTAATTATTACTGATAAATTTATAGTAACAATTAGGGCAAAACTTGATGGTTTAATTTATAAATTGATCTATTTTAAAAATTTTACTAAAAAAGTATAAATTATAAAAATATTGTTACATTTACCATAAATATTATAATTAGTAACAATTACAAATTACTATGGCGTATAGTAATCCCTACTTTATTGATTTTTCTCAGTAGCTGTGTAGCTGATATATTATCAGTGTAGCTGATATATTAATTGACGTATGAACTTAAGGGACTGTCGGAGGAGCAGCCGAACGGTGCCGCCGCAACGTCCAAGTGGCGCTGCGGTCAGGTGGCAAAATTCCGATTAAACAATAAATACAACAGAACCGCGTACTTTAGATAAAAAATCGCTCTTTGCCGTCCTTCCTTTTATCCTAAAGTAATAGTAACTCGTGCAAAACATCTTATTAAGTACATCTTTTCGACGTAGTATTAGAATTACGTTACTGCAACAGAGCAGCCGAACAAGCGGCAATCTTGAATTGATATACATACAGTCACTGTGCCTTGGTAGGTCTTATCGTAATTCTAATACTACATCGAAAATATGCACTTAATACCACGTTTTGCACGAGTTACTATTATTACTTTAGGGTAAAAGGAAGGGCGGTAAATAGCGATTTTTTTTCTTAAATACGCGGTTCTGATGTATTTATTGTGCAGTCGGGATTTTGCCACCTGACCGCAGCGCCACTTGGACGTTGCGGCGGCACTATTCCGCTGCTCCTCGCTGCTCCTCCGACAGGTGACAGCCCCTTAAGTTTATAAAAATTAACAACAATTAATGAATAATAGAGTCAAATTAATAGACACAAAAACTCATTAAAATTAAATAGACGTAAAATATCAACTAAAATACTGATTACTGCAGAAAAAAAACCTACCAATTCTTTGGTACGTAGCTTCCTTCAACTGAATTTATAGTTTCAAAACATAAAATGTTGTTCAAATATACAGTATTGTCTTGTCTTAAAACTGTGGGAATATGTTCCGGAAGTGTTCCAAGGATCTCATGAATTAATTTAGAATTTTTTCATAAATATTCTTCGAGTTACAGAGGGTCAAGTCGTAGGTGATCTAAGCATTTTTTGCATTTTTAAAAGGTAAAAGGGAAATGTGAACTAAAACCAAACGGCTTTGGTCAAAATGTCTTAACATTTTTACAAGAAATAGATATTATCTATTTTCTATTATCATAATTTTTTTAAAAGTCTTGACTATTTAGTTTATAAAAACCGCTGCCAATTCATTGGCACGTAGCTTCCTCCAACTAAGTTTATAGGTCTAATGAATAAAATATTGTTTTAATATATCTATATATCTGCTTGCTAATGTATGAGGCAGTTTTTGATACATAATTTAATATAAGTTTTGGATGGTTCATTGTCCAAAAGTTTGCAGACCACTCTGTTTTTTTATTATAGAATATGAACACTGTCGTCAATTTTTTTTCATAGAAATTGACATTTTTACATTTTAGCTCTTTAGTAGAAAACCGCTCGACGAAATCGTTTAAAATTTTAGCAGCAGATAGCTTTTTTATGGTGAATCACCAAATGAAATTTTGAAGCATTTGACTGCATTGTTTTAGAGATATAGAGAATTAAAAAATTTTCAAAAAAAAATTGTAACCTTGATATTTTACGAATCATATAGGTTTGAAAGCTGTGTAATGAACTTAGCCAAAACAAAATATCTACTTTTTCCCAAAATCTCAAGTGCAATAAGGCCTTTTTACGTCCGTAATCGAGGCACAAAAAAACTCATTTTTTTCAGTTTTCGATTTATTACTGAAAAAATAAGTAGTCAATTTACTTGAAATTTTAATGGGATATAGTTTGACACGTGACCCATCGACATAATTTTTTTTGCGAGGTTATTTAGTTTCAGAGATATGAATTAAAAAAAATCACCTTTTTCATTTTATCTGTCGCACAAAGCGGTCGATCCGAGCACCAAACGTGGAAAAGTAGGTAATTTTATTCTCTTTCAAATGCATTATAGCTGAATTGTTTATAACAATGGGATGTAAAAACAGCCATAATTGATGGGCATATATATAACTGATTGAACAATTAAAACGTTGATCTAAATTTTGAAAACGAAAGTAGAAGAAAAGAGCTTTAAAAATTGGAAAAAACGCTGACTTTTCGTAAAAAATCTAAGTTTTCATGATTTTTCGCTATTTTCAAGCCTAGATAACGTTTTACCTAGGCAACCATTTATAACTCACCAGCTCTAAAATTCAAGCTTCCTTCGGATTTGATCGTGTTAATACACATTTTTGGAATGTGCCTCCAGACATTGAGTACCTACAATTTGGCAATGGCTAGCTTTCGTTAATCTTTCCCATGTTTGATTTTCCATAAGAGAACTTAAGCTGCCCGGCAAAAGAATAGGTATTTCGAAATCGCAGGAACCCAAGGTTTATCGTGTTCTGGGTAGCATAAGAAACCCAAAAAAGTTGGTCTGGTAGGTGTGTCCTCAAATTTCAATTTTGTTCACTCAGACCCCCTAAAGTGTCCGGTTTCCTGTAGATTTGCACATATGTGTGTCTAATTTTATTACAATCGGTCACGTGGTTCCAGAATCATGATGGTACACGTACATACACACACACACACACACACACACAAAGCTATCTGCACAGACATTTTCTACCTCATAAAACCATAAATGTTCTCAAAACATTGTAAACTTTAGATAACAAGTTAAAAAAATTAACAAAAATAATTATGTTCAGGCATACAGGGTATATAAGGTGAGAGACAAAAAATTTGAATCTTTATATCTTATAAACTAGACGGTTTTATAAGCTGCAAAAAGAACCTAGTCGAGGTGATCAAAGGATCAATATTTTCCCGAATTTTCAACTTAATTAAAGACTTTTTACTTCCGTAATCGTACGACATACCCATTTTTTTTTGTTTTCGATTTTCAGCTTGAAAACTAGTCCAATAGATAACTAGGCAAATAGATATTATCGTTTTTTATTGTCATACATTTTTTCAAAACGTTTGACTTTTAGTTTTGAAGATATGAATTTTTAAATGAAAAACACTTTTTTTATTATAAAAATTTAACAGAACGGTCAATCTGGAAAATCTTGCAGGAAAAAGTAGGCAATTTTATGCTCGTTTAGATACACTATTGTTAGATACATTGTATAAATTATTTTATGAAATAAAAAGCAATATTTTTTTTTAAATCGAAAAATGTCTATAATATGGCCAAAAAATGGTCAGAATTATAAAAAAAAAATTTTTCATCATGTGCACGAAAAAGGCCACTTTCCATGCATGTAAAATAAATGGAAAATCAAGTTTTTCTTAGAAGCGGGAAAAAAGTACTCCTTTGGGAGGAAAAAACTTTTTCTTCTCAAGGGAGTAAATTTTTCTGGAAAAAGTCTTTTTTTCCTAAGGGAGTAGATTTTTCCTTACTCTGCAGCCTATCCGATAGATGTGTGTGTCTATATAAAGTATTTTCAAAATTTTCGAAATTTTTAAAATTTTTTAAATTTTCGAAATTTTTAAAATTTTTTAAATTTTCGAAATTTTTAAAATTTTTTAAATTTTCAAAATTTTCAATATACTATTTACTATACTATTTATTATTACTATTGCTTTACTTTGAAAAGTCCTCGAATTTCCCATTCCTTTCATATGCATGATAAGTGGCCTATTCGTGCACTTATCAGCCTCAATATAGAGAAAAATAAAACGTTGCGCTTACTCAAAATTTAAGTAAATGTAACCTAAATTTTTCAGTAACGGCTATTAAGTAAATCTAACTAAAGTCGCTCGCGTAATTTCAACTGAATGAACAGTTCGGTAACTAACTTCAGTACTAAATAAAATTTGTAAATAATAATTGCATGATAGATATTATTACTATGTTCGACATATAGCCATAGTCATAGTTGGTTTGTAAAACCAACAAAATTCGGCCATATAATAATGTAAGAAGGCCATGCTCGACTGTGCCGCGAAGACACCTCAGACAGAAGTTATAAGCACAGGGTAGGGTGATTGGCGCAGATCCGACGTTCTTTGTGTCTCGTCTCAGATGAGACACATATATATTTATATATCTCTTTCTTTCTCTCTCAGTCTCTCATGTCTCACGCTACACCATACTAGTATACTTTTTTTAGGTTAGGTGCGCCGTCCCTCTTCGCTGTCGCACGCAGTTAAGTAGATTTTACTGAAGTCTGTGCAGTAGCATCTACTGAACTGCTTTACTTAATTAGGTTTAGTAAACGCTACTGTTTTTTTTCTCCGTGTAGTATACGCACCAAGGGAGATAAATTGGACAGTCCATGTCTCGAGTAAATGATAAATTATAATTATAAAACATTTTAAAAACTTTGAAAACCTTGTAAAATTTTGTAATGCCCTTATTGAAAAAGCACGGTAAGAAACAAGGGGGGATCGGATTTTTCAGACTCGGATGATGTTTTGAGCACTCGTGCTCAAACATCATATTCACTTGAAATAATCCAATTTTCCCTCCTAGTTGCACAATGTACTATTAAAAGTATTTAGTAGTAAGTATTTAGAACTAAATATTTGTGTAATTAAAAAAATATACTAAAATTTTTTTTTTTTATCATAAAATTACGTGATGAAACGTTCGAAATCAATAGATAACAAACTGACGTCACAAATCACATATTAAAATTACATGGAAGAAGTACGTAATTTCAATACATCACAAAATCACGTTAATATTTTCACCAGAGTGTTGGCTGAATTACGTTATAGCCTAATTTAATTGTATAACCTCTTACGCAAGAGATAATAAAAGGGTCATTCGTAATTTTTCGCCAAGATTCTTCAAAGAACCTTATTCAACCGCCAATTTTACTTACAGGTGCATCGACTTCCTCTTGAAGTTCCTGTTCTGTCCTTGACTGCTGGATCGTCGTTTCTGCCCCCTAGCTGGGCGTGTGTACGTCGTGTTTGTCGGTGAAGGGGGCCTCTGTAGTTTAAATCGCTCCTTGAACTTGCTTGGTTTTTGTAGGAGCTTCGTCAGCCAAAAAATCAGATTTTTTCGCAAAATGATCTTGTTTCGATAGGTTACTTCCGACTTTTTCAACTACCTTGGCAACTTTTAGTTTTTCTGAGAATTTCTTTAACGTATTTCTGCGTTGTATTTCTACGTTCTGAAACTAACAGCAGGCAAGCTCCAAGCTCAGCTGAACAGATTTCCCCTGAAAAGTGCAGATAACCTCAAATGTGCCTGCAAGATTTTGTAACACGCTTTATTAGTATAATATTAATTATTAATTTATAACTTGGAAATTTCGCATAGAAAAGCTAGTGCATCGACAAAATAAGTGGTTGTAAAATAGATTTTGAATTGACTGATCTAAATACAAATAAGTGTTATATTAGTAGTTTAAATGAAAAAGAACTGAATAGAGCTCTTGAAGGTAAGAAAAATACTCATTAATATTGCATTCACTCAGATTACATTAGCTTTTACGTCGATCTTCGTACCACGGACTCTTACCTCTACAGAAGGGGACAACGTCTAGGTCTAGGAACAAGTATGCCTGGCGTGGCAGAGGTGTCGAAATAAAGCTTATTACACAATGTTTATTCTGAATAACAATAATCGTATATTCTGCAACCCCCAGTATGGATCAAACTTAGTCGGATTACAAGTTACCGGTAATAATTAAGCTTTGAACTCGGCGCGTGATGTTATTCGATAATAAACGAACTCACAAAATAAACATGATAATACCCGGTTACTGGTTTGACGAACGAATAACATAATTTGATCATCAACAATAAACTTTAAAATTCGTATGAATGTATTGTTTCGTAATTGCGCAAATGAATTGTTAGATCTTCTTTTGAGTTTCAGAGAAGATTCATATAGACATCCATCTTTTACCATTGTAAAAAATACTTTTGCAGAATTTTGTGACAGCTGTACTGTATTCAGTACATCATTACTGACGCAATCACCTATACCGAAGTAAGTAATTTCTGTTAATTTGCAGAAATTTATTACTTTTACACCAAGAATATCATCACAGGACATTTGAACTAATTCATTCGCATCCGGATATACTCGCTCCTGTACGATAGAAATCATATGATTTATATTAATGTACCTTAGAATTTGTAATGTGACACCTTTAGAACATTTAATTGCTTTTAGTAAAGTCTGATTTGCCGACTCGAATAAAAATATTGACTGACGCCACAATGGCCCCCAATTTAATACGCATTCTTGAAGATCATCTTTACTCATTGACTGTAAATGATAATTCGTAAACTGGTTAGCGACGCCTTCTAGACAACAATGAAGATAATCAATAGTAAAACCAGATACATTATTAAATTTCGACAGATTTATAAGAGGTGATGGATATTTAATACCGTCAATAGGATTATCATATGTTGCAATCATCATAACTTCAACAGTTTTCGTATGGGTTCGAGGAACAATAGGAGACGTTAATAAAGGGTATCTCATACTACCTTCAGCCCATTCTCCTGGGTGAAGACACCAACTACAAGCACATCTACCATTAAACTGCTTTATACCCTGCACAGGGCCTCTGGCCACGGAATCAACACAGCACGTTAGTACATAGAGTTTCAATTTTTTATTTTCATTTTTGATAGTGCACGGAATCCCTTCAGTTAACTTATTAATAACATCAACAAAGGGATTTAAAAGTATACTCATATCAGGTTTTGTTTTATTAAAACACAATCCAAACTATATTAATTTATTCATTCGTTGTTGTTTAGGCAATTCATTTAACAACAGATACAGAGGCCAAATCGAATATTGCGAGCACTGAAATTTTGGGGCCCCGTCTGTATTAAATACAGCACTAATATAGCTATGTCTCTCTTCTACCGGTAGGGAATTTACAAATTCACGATATTTTTTGCCATCATGCACATCTTCTATGCGGTCATGATACGGAACTCTTTCTCTAACAACGTAGTCATAATGATCTTCATAAAAACTTATTACATCTTGAATTTGTATAGATGGATCAATTATGATGAAAAAGCTAGTGTTGCTTGCATTATCTAAATCTAATTCAGCTTCACATAACTGACAAACTTTTATAGAGGATATTTCCCCAAATTTTCCTATATAGGTACTACAATTGTGGCAAACAGCATGAAACTCTGCTTGACTTTTCGAGTTTAGTGATTTATTAAGAGAATACCTAGATTCCGGCCTGATTGGAGCTTCAAATATAACGTTAACCAACTTAAATAAATTTGTCATAGCCGATACGGGTAACATATTTGTAATACAAAATTTTTAAATTATAATAAATAACTCTCCTTTTTTATATTAACAGGCACGTTAATAGGCTGCATAAAATCAACATTATTCATCATTTTCGTTAAATTTTTTGGGCATTTGTAAGATTGATCATGGTTCTCTTCATCATCTAATAGGATGCTACGTAAATAGCTGCTTAAGTCCTCATGTTCTGATTGAACCGTGGTAGAAGTCTGAAATGAATTAAAATTGCTTTATTTTTTCAATTCGAAAATGACATAAGAAGAGCGGGAAGGAAGAGGCGCGTCCTTAGGTTGCGGATAGAGGAACAGCCCCTGAGAAAGAGGTTAGCCGCGAATAAATTGAATAAGCAGCCGCGGACAGCCGATAGGAACAGGCGTGGGTGTGATGAGCCCACACTATCGAACGCATTCATCTAGAAACACTACGCAAGCACCACAACAACAAAAACACTTCACATTATCTCTTATCTCTCAATCTATCTTCATCACACATTACAAAAATGGGCAAAAATCCTGCTGCCGAGGAGGATGCGGGAGCGATGACAACTACCCCGAAAGGGGATGTGTAGAATGATTCGTCACCTGGTCTTACGCGGCAACGATGCCAGCGAAGGCGCGCTGCCTTGCAGGGGGGCGTTAGGATGCGAGAATGAAACCGTAGTGTGTCTGACGACGAGTTGACACTGTCCTCGTCAAACTCGGAAAGCTCTCATACTTAGTTCTAGAGAGGTATGGGGGTTATCACCTTTAGAACGGTGGACTCACCTGCGATCGGAACAGGATCCGAAGCGCGCGGGTTTAACATAACATCATGGCTCAAAAAGATCAAATCCGAACCAAAAGGGACTTAAGGGTCGGAACTTGGAATATTCGCAGTCTATACAGAGCAGGTGCGTTTAAAGAACTCGTAAAGGAAGCTGATAGGTACAATCTAGATTTGGTAGCAATACAGGAATCGTGGTGGCCAGATGGCGGAGTACTAGCATCGGGTAACTTCACGTACCTGTATGGGGCCGGGAGTGGGGGATCTCTAGGCACCGGATTTCTCGTAAGCAAAAGCATCATACATTCGGTTAAAAGTTTCAAATCCGTCAATGATAGGCTCTCATCATTATCGAAGGTGAATGGTATAGATATGTATTTATTAATGTACACTGTCCTACGGAGGACAAAGAAGAAGAAGCTAAGGATCTCTATTACGAAACTTTAGAGCAGGTAATCGACCAGTTCGCGTCTTACAACACAAGAATAGTATTAGGCGATTTCAATGCTAAAATAGGTAGGGAGGAAATGTTTAGGCCTACTATAGGGAAGGAAAGCCTGCACGAAGCCAGCAATGATAACGGCATTAGGGTCATAAATTTCGCGGCGGCAAAAGATCTTATAATCAAAACTACGTGTTTTAAGCACAAGAACATACACAAGGCAACGTGGACATCGCCGGACGGGGCCACACAGAACCAAATTGATCATTTCCTCATTGAAAAAAGACGTCATACTAATGTTCTTGACGTAAGGGCTTACAGAGGGGCAGATAGCGACTCGGACCACTTTCTAGTAGTAGCCAAATTAAGAGCTAGACTAGTAGCGAATCAAAATAGTAAGCGAGCAAACAAGGTAGAAAGCTTCGATATTGAGAAACTACGAGATAGAACAGAGCGAATTAGGTACCAGATAGAAATTAATAACAGGTTTCAGGCACTTGAAGAAGCAAACACATCGCCGGAGGGGAATGACGAACGAACCGAATAGCTTATGGGGGGACATCGAAAAAACGGTAAAAGAGGCCGCGAACAAAGTACTAGGTAGAAGAAGAAGCCAAAGAGCAAACCATGGTTTGACGAAGAGTGCGAACTCTGGTTTGAAAGGCGCAAAAAGGCTAAATTAGATAGCTTACAAAATAGAAGCGATAGGACCGTAAAAGAGTATTCTAACGTAAGGAAACAGACGAGCGCGATCTACAGAAATAAGAAGCGGGAGTATCAAAAGAATCTTATTAGGAGAATAGAAACTAACAGTAAGGAAAATAACCCCCGCGAAATGTACAGAGGGATTAACGCCATCAGAAAGGGTTTTAGGAGTAGAGCGCAATTGATGAAGGACGAAAACGGGGACCTCGTAACAAATGACAACGAATTACTGTCGCTGTGGAAAAATTATTTCGATAAATTATTAAACGTGCACGAAAATAGCGAAGAATTAGGGGACGAAATTCACACTGCTGAACCCCACGTGGAGGAACCGAGCTACCAAGAAGTAGAGGCCGCGATTATAAAACTAAAAAACAACAAAGCACGGGAAATGACTCTATACCAGCTGAGTTACTCAAATATGGGGTGTCGAGCTCACTTTCAAAATTTATAAACTAGTATGTGCCATCTGGAAAAATGAAACAATACCCGAAAATTGGAAGGAATCTATCATTATACCGATTTTTAAAAAGGGGGATAAGACAGACTGCAATAACTATAGGGGTATCTCACTTTTAGCAACGTGCTACAAAGTTCTGTCAAACGTAATACAAGCTAGACTCACTCCATTCGCGGAAGATATAGTAGGAGATTATCAGTGCGGATTTCGGCGCAACAGATCGACGATCGATCAAATATTTACCATAAGACAGTTGTTAGAGAAAAGTGGGAATTTTGCGAAACCATACACCAACTATTTATAGATTTTAAAAAAGCGTACGACTCTATTAAGCGAAGCAAAATGTATCAAATTCTAGTACTTCTCGGTGTACCGAAAAAACTCGTGAGATTAATTCAAATATGTCTGAACGGAAGCACGGGAAAGGTCCGAGTAGGCGGTAATGTATCAGAACCCTTCATGATACGCGATGGTTTAAAACAAGGGGATGGGCTCTCTACGGTGCTGTTCAACTTAACGTTAGAGTATGCCGTTAGAAAAATGCAGGTTAGCCAGCTGGGCGCAACGCTTAATGGAACAACGCAGATACTAGGCTACGCAGATGATTTGGATATACTGGGGGATTGTAGGGAAACGGTAGCAAGAAACGCGGAAATCCTCATAAAAGCGGTGGAATATACAGGATTAGAAGTGAGTGAATCAAAAACAAAGTACATGATTGTGGATAAGCTAGGCATCTGCAGAGGGGAGGAAGATCTCAGAGTTGGGAATTTTACTTTTGAAAAGGTTAGCGAATTCAGGTATCTGGGTACGACCATAAATGATAGAAACGAGATTAATGTCGAAATAAATAAGAGACTCCATTCGGGTAATGCTTGCTTCTACGCCGTGAGTAATTTACTTAAGTCGAGGCTGTTGTCTAAAAACGTTAAAATAAGAATATACAGGACAATAATACTGCCGGTGGTTCTGTACAGGTGCGAAACGTGGGCTCTCACTAAGCAGGCGGACAACCGTTTTAGGGTATTTGAAAATAAAGTCTTGCGAAAAGTATACGGGCCGAAGAAAGATGAGGAAACCGGGGAATGGAGGAGACTACACAATGATGAGTTACACAATCTGTACGCGTTACCAAATATTAACAGAATAATAAAATCGCACATATTGGGATGGGCAGGGCACGTAGCGAGAATGGGAGACGACCGTACGGCAGCGCGTGTCATGAAGGGCAGGCCGATGGTAACGCGACCTCTAGGTAGACCTAGACGTAGATGGGAGGACAACGTAAAAGCGGATCTAGTAGAAATATGACGGGTGGGTGTCGATCGGAGAGGCGCATCTTGAGTGGGGTTGACACAAGATAGGGCAGCGTGGAAGACTTGCGTAGATGAGGCGATGAACTTTCGAGTTCCAAATGCCACGTAAAAAAAAAAGAAAAATTGAATCAAATTTAATTGTTTACTAATTGAATCAACAAAAACTTGGTGTTCTCCGGTAACCTACACAATAACAAACAATTATCCTTTTGATTTTTAATGATACAAAGCATATTTCAAGCAAACAATATTTCTCGTGGTGGTGGTCTGAATTGATCACGTTGGCTTTGACATTCCCTTAAATGTAATAAATTATGTCACATGCGCATGTGAAACTGTTCTATACCTTTTGTTCAACGAATGCATAATTAAATTGCAACATATGTTGTAATTATATATTCTGTGATTGTATTTTAACTTCTTCTTAGTAAAAATATCAAAGTCATGTGTGTGTGTGTGGTTAAGACGTGTTTCCGGGACTCACTTTTTCCAGGATCCCGCAAACATTTGTTACTTCTCTTTCCGAGATCCCGGAATAAGTATAATTTTTTTCCGGGGTAGCAGAAAAATTGGAGCTGATTTCTGGGCTCCCGGAAAGAAGATAGCACTTTTTTTCCGGGATCCTCAAAAAGGATGAGCTTCTTTTCCGGGATCCTCAAAAAGGTTGAGCTTCTTTTCCGAATTCCCGAATCAAACAGATTATTTAATTGAGCACAATTTAGTCGAAATTTCTAAAGAAATTTATCCCAGATACGGTGGAGAAAAACAGTACTGCGACAGCTTGTATAATTTCATATGCAGTTATACGCAACAAATAATGCAAGATTACTTGTGTAAGTATTTTTTCTATTTTATAACCGCCAAAAATCTTTTCTTAGTGTTTAAATATTGAAAATATTCATCTAATTTTATAATTATTTATAATTCATATAACAGTATTCGAAAAAAAAGAAGTTATAGCACCTAAATTAAAAGATTGGATAGTCTATAAAAGTACTTTAATAAGGGTGTTGATGCGCAAAGATATTTTGCAAGATTCAAAACAATGGATGAAGTTAACAGATTTTAAGTTTTCTATCCAAGTAAAGAGAATATTTTGATGGATTTGTACAAACTTTCTGGACAAGATGTAGAAAGAACAAATGTAGCTGGTAGCAAAAGAAGAAAAATAAAAGTATACAAAGAATGGATGCTAAAAAAATTGGACAATACTCTTCGCAATAATAGAGTTGAAATTATCAACGATATAAACCAATATGTCGAATCTCATGATATTGGTAAGGATAATAATAATTTGTTCTCTTATCTAGTATTTATAATATTTATTTATTATCTTCACAAATAAGTTTAATTTCTATTCAAAGTAACTTGATTTTATAGTCATTTTTGACTCGGACACATAAAATATAAAAAATTTTATTGTTTTTATATTGTGTATTAAAGTGTATTAAATTTAAAGGATTCTATCACTTCTGGCAACAATTATGTTAAAATTATCTCCAGTGATCTATGAATATTAGTATCCCTGTCGAAAAAAAAAAAAATATTTTTTGTATGTATCTTTTGTACGTACTAAAAACATGTAATTTGTCTGGCAATACGTATTAAAAATATGTACTGATTTGGGACTAACTATTTTAAATATATTAAATATCAATATAAGTATTTGATGTGGCCATAAATGGTGTTATTATCCTTATGGTACTTCCATTTATGGCCACATCAAATACTTATATTGATATTTAATATATTTAAAATAGTTAGTCCCAAATCAGTACATATTTTTAATACGTATTACCAGGCAAATAACATGTTTTTAGTACGTACTTAAGATACGTACAAAAAATATGTATTTATTTTCAACAGGGATAAATTTTAATCAGAGACGCTAGCTTCACTGCCTTATTATAGGAATTTATGATTTCCAATACAGCAAGACATCTTATATAAAAAAAATATGTAAGATTATAATTAATTAATTAAGATTATAATTTTGTCGAGTAAGGCTACTTTTAGTGTCCCATTTTGCCTTTCTCACATCGTTTTTCGTGTTCGATTATTAGTTTATTGTTCCGGCTGAGCTCGATTCTCGTCGTAAAGAGCACAGAAAAATAGCGTTATTGTTATCAATACAATTATACTATTTTTGTGTACTTTTGGTCGCGAGTTTTGAAGTTGCAGGAGTTCGGTTTTTCGTGTTTCGTGTTCGCGTTGTTTGTGTGCTCAGTGTATCCGATTGTTCATACTACGTTTTCTTTCTCATCCTAAAGTGCATAAACACAATAGTAATATTGTTAGTTTGACAATTATATTATTGCTTTTTGTACTTTTCGACATGAGTCAAGAAAACAGTATGAGTAAAGATACACGTCTTCGACGTGGTAGCAGTACTACTCAGAAGAAACGGTATGTGCTTAGTGGTAAAAGATGTAGCCGTAAAAGAAGTGCTATAGCTCGGTAAGAAATGTATTATTGCACTAAAAAGTAAGGTTAACAGTGCGTGTGTCAGTGTATATGTGTGTGTATATGCGTGTGTGTGCGCCATTGTTTTCGTTCGTTCACGTCTGTGTTCTCGGCCTACGCGATCAGCAAAATCCGTGTATGATTTTGATTTTTTTATTACGAATTTTCGATAATGTTCACTCTTTTTAGGCACGACCACGACACGGAAGTGCCTTATAGTTTTGTCATCGAAAAATGTGCGAGATGCGATATCTCACGCAATTTTCGATCGATCGAGCTGAAATTTTGGGAGGAGTCTCTACTTGCACAAACCTAAAAACAAATTTTTTTATCCCAATCGTCTACGTTTTTTTAAAATGCGGGCACAATTTGTTCAAGTTTATCAATCGGGCTAAAAATTTGTGTGCGAACTCCCCTCATAACAGTAAGGTGACAAATTCATTTTTGGCTTGATCCTGCATGTATACGCAGAATGTCCTTTGAATTTGAATAAATATTTTTGCTTCGTTATGATGATATGATTTATAAAATATATTGAACGGTTGTGTATATGAGATTGACCGTTCCGTTAAATTTTCACGATAAAATAGGTGATTTTATAAAGAAATTTAATAATTTTCAACTATATTGTCAAACGTTTTGAAACAAATTTTGACCAAAAACGATAATATCTATTTGCTGTTTAAATTTTAAACCATTTTGATGACTAGTTTTCGAGCAAAAAATCGAAAACTAAAAAATATGAGTTTTCTATGTCGTATGATTACGAGAATAACAAGGCTTTATTCAAGTTGAAATTTTGGGAAAATATTGATTTTTTAATCACCTCGGATAGGTTCTTTTTGCAGCTTATGAAACCATCATTTATTTTAAAAGGTATTAGGATTCAAGTTTTTTGTCTCTCACCCTGTATACCCTGTATAACTGAAAATTACTTTTTTGTTAAACCTTCCAACTCGCTAATTAAAGTTCAGAACGTTTTCAGACAATAATTTTATGAGGTTATGAGGGCCCTATGGTATTTAAAACATTGAGGTTTACATTTTTTTCATAAAAATTATAAGATTTGATATTGTGACGGGTGCTCCTTCAGTAAAATAATTAGGATTGCAAGTTTTTTAAAATCATTAATATATTGTATATTTGAACAGTATTATATCTATTGGAATTATAAATTTTGTTGGAGGCTACGTACCAAACAATTGTCAGCGGTTTCAATTTTGTTTTAATACTGGTTTTAATTTGTTTAATAATCAATCTTTCCGAATAAAATGAATCTGAGTTGTGATAGTCATCGCGGCAGATCTGAATATCTTCGCTGGAAAATATGGATAGTGCTACTCTTCCTAGGAAGCACCAGTATAGAGTTTCGTTTGCTCTTCGTCCTTTTTTTTTTTATACGCCCGCATATTTTGTTTAAACGTTACCAGTTGTTAATGCAAGTTAGGCATATGAATATAAAATGGTTATATATAAATGATAATCAGGTGATAATCAGGTGATAATCAGCTGACGTTTTGGCATGATTATCAGGTGATTATCAGGTGATTATCACCTGAGCTTTTTCAGTAGGGATATTCATAACTATCAGCTTTAATAAAAATATTAAGCTGATATCATCTGATAATCAGCTGACGTTTTGGCATGATTACCAGTAGATTATCAGCTACTCATCTAATAATCAGCTGATTGTCATATGCCTTTTATTAGTAGGGCTTAAATTGTAAGATTATATAGAATTTTTGTTAAAGCCTTTAAGATTTAATAGTTAGCCATGCCTAATCAGTAATATTACGTTTAGTTGACTTTTCATGGGTTTTTATTTTTATTTCTTTTATTGTTTTATCATGTTCCTATTTGACAAACTTCTCAAAATGCCTAGTAGACATATGGCACTTTGTGGGGCTCCTGAAATCAAATAAGCGACTTCGTCCTTTTACTTTTGAAGGAGCGCCTCAAAGTTTCAAAAAAATTACTAAATCACACCCATACATATATATATACAACACTATGAAAATATGAATTAATATTAATTAAATCGGTTTTCTTTAAATCAAAAGGCAACATTCCTTTTTGTTATCAAAACATATTTTTGCTTTATATACTAAAGACTAGATTGGGTAAAATTACTCTTTGCTTATAGCGACAATTATCCAGTTCTTGTACAGTCGTGCAAGCTTCTGGCATTATAGGTCAAAAGCGGTTGAATATGCTTTCCAGGAGTTTAGTTCGAAGAAACCGGATGCGCCGTTTCAAGGTTCACTACGCCCTAAACCAATGGATTATGAATTTGTGATGCTTTTCACAATAGTCCATACTTGTAGCGATCAATTCCTAGTAATGCAACTGAGTTATCACCCAAAGATCTTAGCAGTATTTGATAGTACACGGTCATTTGTTAAAATCTACTACAACATTAATGTGAGAACCACCCTAAATCAATGGGCAATGTAATAGGAGCCTACTGCATAAGCGTCCATGTATTTAGCTTCTACTTACTTAATATACTGTCGTTGGTAGTAACGCTTGTTAACAATATTTACGAGTAATGGTTAAATATGCATTGAGTAACTAAAGACTAGATTGGGTAAAATTACTCTTTGCTTAAAGCGACAATTATCCAGTTCTTGTAAAGTAATGCCAGCTTGTGTCATTATAGCTCAAAAGCGGTTGAATATGCTTTCCACGAGTTTAGTTCGAAGAAACCGGATGCGCCGCTTCAAGGTTCACTACGCCCTAAACCAATGGATTATGAATTTGTGGTGCTTTTCACAATGGTCCATACTTTTAGCGACCAATTCCTAGTAATGCAACTGAGTTATCACCCAAAGATCGTAGCCCTATTTGATAGTACACGGTCATTTGTTAAAATCTACTACGACATTAATGTGAAAAACACCCTAAATCAATGGGCAATGTAATAGGAGCCTGCTGCATAAACGTCCATGTATTTAGCTACTACTCACATAATATAATGTCGTTGGTAGTTACACTTGTTAACAACATTTACGATTAATGGTTAAATGTGGATTGAGCAACTAAAGACTAGATTGGGTAAAATTACTCTTTGCTTAAAGCGACAATTATCCAGATCTTGTAGAGTCATGCAAGCTTCTGGCATTATAGGTCAAAAGCGGTTGAATATGCTTTCCATGATTTTAGTTCGAAGAAACCGGATGCGCAGTTTCAAGGTTCACTACGCCCTAAACCAATGGATTATGAATTTGTGGTGCTTTTCACAATGATCCATACTTTTAGCGACCAATACCTAGTAATGCAACTGAGTTATCACCCAAAGATCTTAGCAGTATTTGATAGTAAATGGTCATTTGTTAAAATCTACTACAACATTTATGTGAGAACCACCCTAAATCAATGGGCAATGTAATAGGAGCCTGCTGCATAAACGTCCATGTATTTAGCTACTACTCACATAATATAATGTCGTTGGTAGTTACACTTGTTAACAACATTTACGATTAATGGTTAAATGTGGATTGAGCAACTAAAGACTAGATTGGGTAAAATTACTCTTTGCTTAAAGCGACAATTATCCAGATCTTGTAGAGTCATGCCAGCTTGTGTCATTATAGGTCAAAAGCGGTTGAATATGCTTTCCACGATTTTAGTTCGAAGAAACCGGATGCGCAGTTTCAAGGTTCACTACGACCTAAACCAATGGATTATGAATTTGTGGTGCTTTTCACAATGGTCCATACTTTTAGCGACCAATACCTAGTAATGCAACTGAGTTATCACCCAAAGATCGTAGCCCTATTTGATAGTACACGGTCATTTGTTAAAATCTACTACAACATTAATGTGAGAACCACCCTAAATCAATGGGCAATGTAATAGGAGCCTACTGCATAAACGTCCATGTATTTAGCTTCTACTCACATAATATAATGTCGTTGGTAGTTACACTTGTTAACAACATTTACGATTAATGGTTAAATGTGGATTGAGCAACTAAAGACTAGATTGGGTAAAATTACTCTTTGCTTAAAGCGACAATTATCCGGATCTTGTAGAGTCATGCCAGCTTGTGTCATTATAGGTCAAAAGCGGTTGAATATGCTTTCCACGAGTTTAGTTCGAAGAAACCGGATGCGCCGTTTCAAGGTTCACTACGCCCTAAACCAATGGATTATGAATTTGTGGTGCTTTTCACAATGGTCCATACTTTTAGCGACCAATTCCTAGTAATGCAATCCTGAGTTATCACACAAAGATATTAGCAGTATTTGATAGTACACGGTCATTTGTTAAAATCTACTACAACATTAATGTGAGAACCACCCTAAATCAATGGGCAATGTAATAGGAGCCTACTGCATAAACGTCCATGTATTTAGCTACTACTCACATAATATAATGTCGTTGGTAGTTACACTTGTTAACAACATTTACGATTAATGGTTAAATGTGGATTGAGCAACTAAAGACTAGATTGGGTAAAATTACTCTTTGCTTAAAGCGACAATTATCCAGATCTTGTAGAGTCATGCCAGCTTGTGTCATTATAGGTCAAAAGCGGTTGAATATGCTTTCCACGATTTTAGTTCGAAGAAACCGGATGCGCAGTTTCAAGGTTCACTACGACCTAAACCAATGGATTATGAATTTGTGGTGCTTTTCACAATGGTCCATACTTTTAGCGACCAATACCTAGTAATGCAACTGAGTTATCACCCAAAGATCGTAGCCCTATTTGATAGTACACGGTCATTTGTTAAAATCTACTACAACATTAATGTGAGAACCACCCTAAATCAATGGGCAATGTAATAGGAGCCTACTGCATAAACGTCCATGTATTTAGCTTCTACTCACATAATATAATGTCGTTGGTAGTTACACTTGTTAACAACATTTACGATTAATGGTTAAATGTGGATTGAGCAACTAAAGACTAGATTGGGTAAAATTACTCTTTGCTTAAAGCGACAATTATCCGGATCTTGTAGAGTCATGCCAGCTTGTGTCATTATAGGTCAAAAGCGGTTGAATATGCTTTCCACGAGTTTAGTTCGAAGAAACCGGATGCGCCGTTTCAAGGTTCACTACGCCCTAAACCAATGGATTATGAATTTGTGGTGCTTTTCACAATGGTCCATACTTTTAGCGACCAATTCCTAGTAATGCAACTGAGTTATCACACAAAGATCTTAGCAGTATTTGATAGTACACGGTCATTTGTTAAAATCTACTACAACATTAATGTGAGAACCACCCTAAATCAATGGGCAATGTAATAGGAGCCTACTGCATAAACGTCCATGTATTTAGCTTCTACTCACATAATATAATGTCGTTGGTAGTTACACTTGTTAACAACATTTACGATTAATGGTTAAATGTGGATTGAGCAACTAAAGACTAGATTGGGTAAAATAACTCTTTGCTTAAAGCGACAATTATCCGGATCTTGTAGAGTCATGCCAGCTTGTGTCATTATAGGTCAAAAGCGGTTGAATATGCTTTCCACGATTTTAGTTCGAAGAAACCGGATGCGCCGTTTCAAGGTTCACTACGCCCTAAACCAATGGATTATGAATTTGTGGTGCTTTTCACAATGGTCCATACTTTTAGCGACCAATTCCTAGTAATGCAACTGAGTTATCACACAAAGATCTTAGCAGTATTTGATAGTACACGGTCATTTGTTAAAATCTACTACAACATTAATGTGAGAACCACCCTAAATCAATGGGCAATGTAATAGGAGCCTACTGCATAAACGTCCATGTATTTAGCTTCTACTCACATAATATAATGTCGTTGGTAGTTACACTTGTTAACAACATTTACGATTAATGGTTAAATGTGGATTGAGCAACTAAAGACTAGAGTAGGTAAAATTACTCTTTGCTTAAAGCGACAATTATCCAGATCTTGTAGAGTCATGCCAGCTTGTGTCATTATAGGTCAAAAGCGGTTGAATATGCTTTCCACGATTTTAGTTCGAAGAAACCGGATGCGCAGATTCAAGGTTCACTACGCCCTAAACCAATGGATTATGAATTTGTGGTGCTTTTCACAATGGTCCATACTTTTAGCGACCAATACCTAGTAATGCAACTGAGTTATCACCCAAAGATCGTAGCCCTATTTGATAGTACACGGTCATTTGTTAAAATCTACTACGACATTAATGTGAAAACCACCCTAAATCAATGGGCAATGTAATAGGAGCCTGCTGCATAAACGTCCATGTATTTAGCTACTACTCACATAATATAATGTCGTTGGTAGTTACACTTGTTAACAACATTTACGATTAATGGTTAAATGTGGATTGAGCAACTAAAGACTAGATTGGGTAAAATTACTCTTTGCTTAAAGCGACAATTATCCAGATCTTGTAGAGTCATGCCAGCTTGTGTCATTATAGGTCAAAAGCGGTTGAATATGCTTTCCACGAGTTTAGTTCGAAGAAACCGGATGCGCCGTTTCAAGGTTCACTACGCCCTAAACCAATGGATTATGAATTTGTGGTGCTTTTCACAATGGTCCATACTTTTAGCGACCAATTCCTAGTAATGCAACTGAGTTATCACACAAAGATATTAGCAGTATTTGATAGTACACGGTCATTTGTTAAAATCTACTACAACATTAATGTGAGAACCACCCTAAATCAATGGGCAATGTAATAGGAGCCTACTGCATAAACGTCCATGTATTTAGCTTCTACTCACATAATATAATGTCGTTGGTAGTTACACTTGTTAACAACATTTACGATTAATGGTTAAATGTGGATTGAGCAACTAAAGACTAGATTGGGTAAAATTACTCTTTGCTTAAAGCGACAATTATCCAGATCTTGTAGAGTCATGCAAGCTTCTGGCATTATAGGTCAAAAGCGGTTGAATATGCTTTCCACGAGTTTAGTTCGAAGAAACCGGATGCGCAGTTTCAAGGTTCACTACGCCCTAAACCAATGGATTATGAATTTGTGGTGCTTTTCACAATGGTCCATACTTGTAGCGATCAATTCCTAGTAAAGCAACTGAGTTATCACCCAAAGATCTTAGCGGTATTTGATAGTACACGGTGATTTGTTAAAATTTACTACGACATTAATGTGAAAACCACCCTAAATCAATGGGCAATGTAAGGAGCCTACTGCATAAACGTCCATGTATTTAGCTTCTACATACTTAATATACTGTCGTTGGTAGTAATACTTGTTAACAATATTTACGAGTAATGATTAAATGTGGATTAAGTAACAAAAGGCTCAATTGGGTAAAATTACTCTTTGCTTATAGCGACAATTATCCAGATCTTGTAGAGTCGTGCAAGCTTCTGGCATTATAGGTCAAAAGCGGTTGAATATGCTTTCCATGAGTTTAGTTCGAAGAAACCGGATGCGCAGTTTCAAGGTTCACTACGCCCTAAACCAATGGATTATGAATTTGTGGTGCTTTTCACAATGGTCCATACTTTTAGCGACCAATACCTAGTAATGCAACTGAGTTATCACCCAAAGATCTTAGCAGTATTTGATAGTAAACGGTCATTTGTTAAAATCTACTACAACATTAATGTGAGAACCACCCTAAATCAATGGGCAATGTAATAGGAGCCTACTGCATAAGCGTCCATGTATTTAGCTTCTACTTACTTAATATACTGTCGTTGGTAGTAACGCTTGTAAACAATATTTACGAGTAATGGTTAAATATGCATTGAGTAACTAGAGACTAGATTGGGTAAAATTACTCTTTGCTTAAAGCGACAATTATCCAATTCTTGTAAAGTAATGCCAGCTTGTGTCATTATAGGTCAAAAGCGGTTGAATATGCTTTCCACGAGTTTAGTTCGAAGAAACCGGATGCGCAGTTTCAAGGTTCACTACGCCCTAAACCAATGGATTATGAATTTGTGGTGCTTTTCACAATGGTCCATACTTGTAGCGATCAATTCCTAGTAAAGCAACTGAGTTATCACCCAAAGATCTTAGCGGTATTTGATAGTACACGGTCATTTGTTAAAATCTACTACGACATTAATGTGAAAACCACCCTAAATCAATGGGCAATGTAAGGAGCCTACTGCCTAAACGTCCATGTATTTAGCTTCTACTCACATAATATAATGTCGTTGGTAGTTACACTTGTTAACAACATTTACGATTAATGGTTAAATGTGGATTGAGTAACTAAAGACTGGATTGGGTAAAATTACTCTTTGCTTAAAGCGACAATTATCCAGTTCTTGTAGAGTAATGCCAGCTTGTGTCATTTTAGGTATAAAGCAGAAGAATATGCTTTCCACAAAATTAGTTCGAAGTAACCCGATGTGTAGTTTTTAAGGTTTACTACGCGCTAAACGATTGGATTATGAATTTGTGGTGCTTTTCACAATGGTCCATACTTTTAGCGATCAATTCTTAGTAATGCAACTGAGTTATCACCCAAAGATCTTAGCAGTATTTGATAGTAAACGGTCATTTGTTAAAATCTACTACAACATTAATGTGAGAACCACCCTAAATCAATGGGCAATGTAATAGGAGCCTACTGCAAAAACGTCCATGTATTTAGCTTCTACTCACATAATATAATGTCGTTGGTAGTTACACTTGTTAACAACATTTACGATTAATGGTTAAATGTGGATTGAGCAACTAAAGACTAGATTGGGTAAAATTACTCTTTGCTTAAAGCGACAATTATCCAGATCTTGTAGAGTCATGCCAGCTTGTGTCATTATAGGTCAAAAGCGGTTGAATATGCTTTCCACGATTTTAGTTCGAAGAAACCGGATGCGCAGTTTCAAGGTTCACTACGCCCTAAACCAATGGATTATGAATTTGTGGTGCTTTTCACAATAGTCCATACTTGTAGCGATCAATTCCTAGTAAAGCAACTGAGTTATCACCCAAAGATCTTAGCGGTATTTGATAGTACACGGTCATTTGTTAAAATCTACTACGACATTAATGTGAAAACCACCCTAAATCAATGGGCAATGTAAGGAGCCTACTGCCTAAACGTCCATGTATTTAGCTTCTACTTACTTAATATACTGTCGTTGGTAGTAACACTTGTTAACAATATTTACGAGTAATGATTAAATGTGGATTAAGTAACAAAAGGCTCAATTGGATAAAATTACTCTTTGCTTATAGCGACAATTATCCAGATCTTGTAGAGTCGTGCAAGCTTCTGGCATTATAGGTCAAAAGCGGTTGAATATGCTTTCCATGAGTTTAGTTCGAAGAAACCGGATGCGCAGTTTCAAGGTTCACTACGCCCTAAACCAATGGATTATGAATTTGTGGTGCTTTTCACAATGGTAGGTATAAAGCAGAAGAATATGCTTTCCACAAAATTAGTTCGAAGTAACCCGATGTGTAGTTTTTAAGGTTTACTACGCGCTAAACGATTGGATTACGAATTTGTGGTGCTTTTCACAATAGTCCATACTTTTAGCGATCAATTCCTAGTAAAGCAACTGAGTTATCACCCAAAGATCTTAGCGGTATTTGATAGTACACGGTCATTTGTTAAAATCTACTACGACATTAATGTGAAAACCACCCTAAATCAATGGGCAATGTAAGGAGCCTACTGCATAAACGTCCATGTATTTAGCTTCTACTTACTTAATATACTGTCGTTGGTAGTAACACTTGTTAACAATATTTACGAGTAATGATTAAATGTGGATTAAGTAACAAAAGGCTCAATTGGGTAAAATTACTCTTTGCTTATAGCGACAATTATCCAGATCTTGTAGAGTCGTGCAAGCTTCTGGCATTATAGGTCAAAAGCGGTTGAATATGCTTTCCATGAGTTTAGTTCGAAGAAACCGGATGCGCAGTTTCAAGGTTCACTACGCCCTAAACCAATGGATTATGAATTTGTGGTGCTTTTCACAATGGTCCATACTTTTAGCGACCAATACCTAGTAATGCAACTGAGTTATCACCCAAAGATCTTAGCAGTATTTGATAGTAAACGGTCATTTGTTAAAATCTACTACAACATTAATGTGAGAACCACCCTAAATCAATGGGCAATGTAATAGGAGCCTACTGCATAAGCGTCCATGTATTTAGCTTCTACTTACTTAATATACTGTCGTTGGTAGTAATACTTGTTAACAATATTTACGAGTAATGATTAAATGTGGATTAAGTAACAAAAGGCTCAATTGGGTAAAATTACTCTTTGCTTATAGCGACAATTATCCAGATCTTGTAGAGTCGTGCAAGCTTCTGGCATTATAGGTCAAAAGCGGTTGAATATGCTTTCCATGAGTTTAGTTCGAAGAAACCGGATGCGCAGTTTCAAGGTTCACTACGCCCTAAACCAATGGATTATGAATTTGTGGTGCTTTTCACAATGGTCCATACTTTTAGCGACCAATTCCTAGTAATGCAACTGAGTTATCACACAAAGATCTTAGCAGTATTTGATAGTACACGGTCATTTGTTAAAATCTACTACAACATTAATGTGAGAACCACCCTAAATCAATGGGCAATGTAATAGGAGCCTACTGCATAAACGTCCATGTATTTAGCTTCTACTCACATAATATAATGTCGTTGGTAGTTACACTTGTTAACAACATTTACGATTAATGGTTAAATGTGGATTGAGCAACTAAAGACTAGATTGGGTAAAATAACTCTTTGCTTAAAGCGACAATTATCCGGATCTTGTAGAGTCATGCCAGCTTGTGTCATTATAGGTCAAAAGCGGTTGAATATGCTTTCCACGAGTTTAGTTCGAAGAAACCGGATGCGCCGTTTCAAGGTTCACTACGCCCTAAACCAATGGATTATGAATTTGTGGTGCTTTTCACAATGGTCCATACTTTTAGCGACCAATTCCTAGTAATGCAACTGAGTTATCACACAAAGATCTTAGCAGTATTTGATAGTACACGGTCATTTGTTAAAATCTACTACAACATTAATGTGAGAACCACCCTAAATCAATGGGCAATGTAATAGGAGCCTACTGCATAAACGTCCATGTATTTAGCTTCTACTCACATAATATAATGTCGTTGGTAGTTACACTTGTTAACAACATTTACGATTAATGGTTAAATGTGGATTGAGTAACTAGAGACTAGATTGGGTAAAATTACTCTTTGCTTAAAGCGACAATTATCCAATTCTTGTAAAGTAATGCCAGCTTGTGTCATTATAGGTCAAAAGCGGTTGAATATGCTTTCCACGAGTTTAGTTCGAAGAAACCGGATGCGCAGTTTCAAGGTTCACTACGCCCTAAACCAATGGATTATGAATTTGTGGTGCTTTTCACAATGGTCCATACTTGTAGCGATCAATTCCTAGTAAAGCAACTGAGTTATCACCCAAAGATCTTAGCGGTATTTGATAGTACACGGTCATTTGTTAAAATCTACTACGACATTAATGTGAAAACCACCCTAAATCAATGGGCAATGTAAGGAGCCTACTGCATAAACGTCCATGTATTTAGCTTCTACTCACATAATATAATGTCGTTGGTAGTTACACTTGTTAACAATATTTACGAGTAATGATTAAATGTGGATTAAGTAACAAAAGGATCAATTGGGTAAAATTACTCTTTGCTTATAGCGACAATTATCCAATTCTTGTAAAGTAATGCCAGCTTGTGTCATTATAGGTCAAAAGCGGTTGAATATGCTTTCCACGAGTTTAGTTCGAAGAAACCGGATGCGCAGTTTCAAGGTTCACTACGCCCTAAACCAATGGATTATGAATTTGTGGTGCTTTTCACAATGGTCCATACTTGTAGCGATCAATTCCTAGTAAAGCAACTGAGTTATCACCCAAAGATCTTAGCGGTATTTGATAGTACACGGTCATTTGTTAAAATTTACTACGACATTAATGTGAAAACCACCCTAAATCAATGGGCAATGTAAGGAGCCTACTGCATAAACGTCCATGTATTTAGCTTCTACATACTTAATATACTGTCGTTGGTAGTAATACTTGTTAACAATATTTACGAGTAATGATTAAATGTGGATTAAGTAACAAAAGGCTCAATTGGGTAAAATTACTCTTTGCTTATAGCGACAATTATCCAGATCTTGTAGAGTCGTGCAAGCTTCTGGCATTATATGAGTTTAGTTCGAAGAAACCGGATGCGCAGTTTCAAGGTTCACTACGCCCTAAACCAATGGATTATGAATTTGTGGTGCTTTTCACAATGGTCCATACTTTTAGCGACCAATACCTAGTAATGCAACTGAGTTATCACCCAAAGATCTTAGCAGTATTTGATAGTAAACGGTCATTTGTTAAAATCTACTACAACATTAATGTGAGAACCACCCTAAATCAATGGGCAATGTAATAGGAGCCTACTGCATAAGCGTCCATGTATTTAGCTTCTACTTACTTAATATACTGTCGTTGGTAGTAACGCTTGTTAACAATATTTACGAGTAATGGTTAAATATGCATTGAGTAACTAGAGACTAGATTGGGTAAAATTACTCTTTGCTTAAAGCGACAATTATCCAATTCTTGTAAAGTAATGCCAGCTTGTGTCATTATAGGTCAAAAGCGGTTGAATATGCTTTCCACGAGTTTAGTTCGAAGAAACCGGATGCGCAGTTTCAAGGTTCACTACGCCCTAAACCAATGGATTATGAATTTGTGGTGCTTTTCACAATGGTCCATACTTGTAGCGATCAATTCCTAGTAAAGCAACTGAGTTATCACCCAAAGATCTTAGCGGTATTTGATAGTACACGGTCATTTGTTAAAATCTACTACGACATTAATGTGAAAACCACCCTAAATCAATGGGCAATGTAAGGAGCCTACTGCATAAACGTCCATGTATTTAGCTTCTACTCACATAATATAATGTCGTTGGTAGTTACACTTGTTAACAACATTTACGATTAATGGTTAAATGTGGATTGAGTAACTAAAGACTGGATTGGGTAAAATTACTCTTTGCTTAAAGCGACAATTATCCAGTTCTTGTAGAGTAATGCCAGCTTGTGTCATTTTAGGTATAAAGCAGAAGAATATGCTTTCCACAAAATTAGTTCGAAGTAACCCGATGTGTAGTTTTTAAGGTTTACTACGCGCTAAACGATTGGATTATGAATTTGTGGTGCTTTTCACAATGGTCCATACTTTTAGCGATCAATTCTTAGTAATGCAACTGAGTTATCACCCAAAGATCTTAGCAGTATTTGATAGTAAACGGTCATTTGTTAAAATCTACTACAACATTAATGTGAGAACCACCCTAAATCAATGGGCAATGTAATAGGAGCCTACTGCATAAACGTCCATGTATTTAGCTTCTACTCACATAATATAATGTCGTTGGTAGTTACACTTGTTAACAACATTTACGATTAATGGTTAAATGTGGATTGAGCAACTAAAGACTAGATTGGGTAAAATTACTCTTTGCTTAAAGCGACAATTATCCAGATCGTGTAGAGTCATGCCAGCTTGTGTCATTATAGGTCAAAAGCGGTTGAATATGCTTTCCACGATTTTAGTTCGAAGAAACCGGATGCGCAGTTTCAAGGTTCACTACGCCCTAAACCAATGGATTATGAATTTGTGGTGCTTTTCACAATAGTCCATACTTGTAGCGATCAATTCCTAGTAAAGCAACTGAGTTATCACCCAAAGATCTTAGCGGTATTTGATAGTACACGGTCATTTGTTAAAATCTACTACGACATTAATGTGAAAACCACCCTAAATCAATGGGCAATGTAAGGAGCCTACTGCCTAAACGTCCATGTATTTAGCTTCTACTTACTTAATATACTGTCGTTGGTAGTAACACTTGTTAACAATATTTACGAGTAATGATTAAATGTGGATTAAGTAACAAAAGGCTCAATTGGGTAAAATTACTCTTTGCTTATAGCGACAATTATCCAGATCTTGTAGAGTCGTGCAAGCTTCTGGCATTATAGGTCAAAAGCGGTTGAATATGCTTTCCATGAGTTTAGTTCGAAGAAACCGGATGCGCAGTTTCAAGGTTCACTACGCCCTAAACCAATGGATTATGAATTTGTGGTGCTTTTCACAATGGTCCATACTTGTAGCGATCAATTCCTAGTAAAGCAACTGAGTTATCACCCAAAGATCGTAGCGGTATTTGATAGTACACGGTCATTTGTTAAAATTTACTACGACATTAATGTGAAAACCACCCTAAATCAATGGGCAATGTAAGGAGCCTACTGCATAAACGTCCATGTATTTAGCTTCTACATACTTAATATACTGTCGTTGGTAGTAATACTTGTTAACAATATTTACGAGTAATGATTAAATGTGGATTAAGTAACAAAAGGCTCAATTGGGTAAAATTACTCTTTGCTTATAGCGACAATTATCCAGATCTTGTAGAGTCGTGCAAGCTTCTGGCATTATAGGTCAAAAGCGGTTGAATATGCTTTCCATGAGTTTAGTTCGAAGAAACCGGATGCGCAGTTTCAAGGTTCACTACGCCCTAAACCAATGGATTATGAATTTGTGGTGCTTTTCACAATGGTCCATACTTTTAGCGACCAATACCTAGTAATGCAACTGAGTTATCACCCAAAGATCTTAGCAGTATTTGATAGTAAACGGTCATTTGTTAAAATCTACTACAACATTAATGTGAGAACCACCCTAAATCAATGGGCAATGTAATAGGAGCCTACTGCATAAGCGTCCATGTATTTAGCTTCTACTTACTTAATATACTGTCGTTGGTAGTAACGCTTGTTAACAATATTTACGAGTAATGGTTAAATATGCATTGAGTAACTAGAGACTAGATTGGGTAAAATTACTCTTTGCTTAAAGCGACAATTATCCAATTCTTGTAAAGTAATGCCAGCTTGTGTCATTATAGGTCAAAAGCGGTTGAATATGCTTTCCACGAGTTTAGTTCGAAGAAACCGGATGCGCCGTTTCAAGGTTCACTACGCCCTAAACCAATGGATTATGAATTTGTGGTGCTTTTCACAATGGTCCATACTTGTAGCGATCAATTCCTCGTAAAGCAACTGAGTTATCACCCAAAGATCTTAGCGGTATTTGATAGTACACGGTCATTTGTTAAAATCTACTACGACATTAATGTGAAAACCACCCTAAATCAATGGGCAATGTAAGGAGCCTACTGCATAAACGTCCATGTATTTAGCTTCTACTCACATAATATAATGTCGTTGGTAGTTACACTTGTTAACAACATTTACGATTAATGGTTAAATGTGGATTGAGTAACTAAAGACTGGATTGGGTAAAATTACTCTTTGCTTAAAGCGACAATTATCCAGTTCTTGTAGAGTAATGCCAGCTTGTGTCATTTTAGGTATAAAGCAGAAGAATATGCTTTCCACAAAATTAGTTCGAAGTAACCCGATGTGTAGTTTTTAAGGTTTACTACGCGCTAAACGATTGGATTATGAATTTGTGGTGCTTTTCACAATGGTCCATACTTTTAGCGATCAATTCTTAGTAATGCAACTGAGTTATCACCCAAAGCTCTTAGCAGTATTTGATAGTAAACGGTCATTTGTTAAAATCTACTACAACATTAATGTGAGAACCACCCTAAATCAATGGGCAATGTAATAGGAGCCTACTGCATAAACGTCCATGTATTTAGCTTCTACTCACATAATATAATGTCGTTGGTAGTTACACTTGTTAACAACATTTACGATTAATGGTTAAATGTGGATTGAGCAACTAAAGACTAGATTGGGTAAAATTACTCTTTGCTTAAAGCGACAATTATCCAGATCTTGTAGAGTCATGCCAGCTTGTGTCATTATAGGTCAAAAGCGGTTGAATATGCTTTCCACGATTTTAGTTCGAAGAAACCGGATGCGCAGTTTCAAGGTTCACTACGCCCTAAACCAATGGATTATGAATTTGTGGTGCTTTTCACAATGGTCCATACTTTTAGCGATCAATTCCTAGTAAAGCAACTGAGTTATCACCCAAAGATCTTAGCGGTATTTGATAGTACACGGTCATTTGTTAAAATCTACTACGACATTAATGTGAAAACCACCCTAAATCAATGGGCAATGTAAGGAGCCTACTGCATAAACGTCCATGTATTTAGTTTCTACTTACTTAATATACTGTCGTTGGTAGTAACACTTGTTAACAATATTTACGAGTAATGATTAAATGTGGATTAAGTAACAAAAGGCTCAATTGGGTAAAATTACTCTTTGCTTATAGCGACAATTATCCAGATCTTGTAGAGTCGTGCAAGCTTCTGGCATTATAGGTCAAAAGCGGTTGAATATGCTTTCCACGAGTTTAGTTCGAAGAAACCGGATGCGCAGTTTCAAGGTTCACTACGCCCTAAACCAATGGATTATGAATTTGTGGTGCTTTTCACAATGGTCCATACTTATAGCGACCAATACCTAGTAATGCAACTGAGTTATCACCCAAAGATCTTAGCAGTATTTGATAGTAAACGGTCATTTGTTAAAATCTACTACAACATTAATGTGAGAACCACCCTAAATCAATGGGCAATGTAATAGGAGCCTACTGCATAAGCGTCCATGTATTTAGCTTCTACTTACTTAATATACTGTCGTTGGTAGTAACGCTTGTTAACAATATTTACAAGTAATGGTTAAATATGCATTGAGTAACTAGAGACTAGATTGGGTAAAATTACTCTTTGCTTAAAGCGACAATTATCCAATTCTTGTAAAGTAATGCCAGCTTGTGTCATTATAGGTCAAAAGCGGTTGAATATGCTTTCCACGAGTTTAGTTCGAAGAAACCGGATGCGCAGTTTCAAGGTTCACTACGCCCTAAACCAATGGATTATGAATTTGTGGTGCTTTTCACAATGGTCCATACTTTTAGCGACCAATACCTAGTAATGCAACTGAGTTATCACCCAAAGATCTTAGCAGTATTTGATAGTAAACGGTCATTTGTTAAAATCTACTACAACATTAATGTGAGAACCACCCTAAATCAATGGGCAATGTAATAGGAGCCTACTGCATAAGCGTCCATGTATTTAGCTTCTACTTACTTAATATACTGTCGTTGGTAGTAACGCTTGTTAACAATATTTACGAGTAATGGTTAAATATGCATTGAGTAACTAGAGACTAGATTGGGTAAAATTACTCTTTGCTTATAGCGACAATTATCCAGATCTTGTAGAGTCGTGCAAGCTTCTGGCATTATAGGTCAAAAGCGGTTGAATATGCTTTCCATGAGTTTAGTTCGAAGAAACCGGATGCGCAGTTTCAAGGTTCACTACGCCCTAAACCAATGGATTATGAATTTGTGGTGCTTTTCACAATGGTCCATACTTTTAGCGACCAATACCTAGTCATGCAACTGAGTTATCACCCAAAGATCTTAGCAGTATTTGATAGTAAACGGTCATTTGTTAAAATCTACTACAACATTAATGTGAGAACCACCCTAAATCAATGGGCAATGTAATAGGAGCCTACTGCATAAGCGTCCATGTATTTAGCTTCTACTTACTTAATATACTGTCGTTGGTAGTAACGCTTGTTAACAATATTTACGAGTAATGGTTAAATATGCATTGAGTAACTAGAGACTAGATTGGGTAAAATTACTCTTTGCTTAAAGCGACAATTATCCAATTCTTGTAAAGTAATGCCAGCTTGTGTCATTATAGGTCAAAAGCGGTTGAATATGCTTTCCACGAGTTTAGTTCGAAGAAACCGGATGCGCCGTTTCAAGGTTCACTACGCCCTAAACCAATGGATTATGAATTTGTGGTGCTTTTCACAATGGTCCATACTTGTAGCGATCAATTCCTAGTAAAGCAACTGAGTTATCACCCAAAGATCTTAGCGGTATTTGATAGTACACGGTCATTTGTTAAAATTTACTACGACATTAATGTGAAACCACCCTAAATCAATGGGCAATGTAAGGAGCCTACTGCATAACGTCCATGTATTTAGCTTCTACTACTTAATATACTGTCGTTGGTAGTAACCTTGTTAACAATATTTACGAGTAATGATTAAATGTGGATTAAGTAACAAAAGGCTCAATTGGGTAAAATTACTCTTTGCTTATAGCGACAATTATCCAGATCTTGTAGAGTCGTGCAAGCTTCTGGCATTATAGGTCAAAAGCGGTTGAATATGCTTTCCATGAGTTTAGTTCGAAGAAACCGGATGCGCAGTTTCAAGGTTCACTACGCCCTAAACCAATGGATTATGAATTTGTGGTGCTTTTCACAATGGTCCATACTTTTAGCGACCAATACCTAGTAATGCAACTGAGTTATCACCCAAAGATCTTAGCAGTATTTGATAGTAAACGGTCATTTGTTAAAATCTACTACAACATTAATGTGAGAACCACCCTAAATCAATGGGCAATGTAATAGGAGCCTACTGCATAAGCGTCCATGTATTTAGCTTCTACTTACTTAATATACTGTCGTTGGTAGTAACGCTTGTTAACAATATTTACGAGTAATGGTTAAATATGCATTGAGTAACTAGAGACTAGATTGGGTAAAATTACTCTTTGCTTAAAGCGACAATTATCCAATTCTTGTAAAGTAATGCCAGCTTGTGTCATTATAGGTCAAAAGCGGTTGAATATGCTTTCCACGAGTTTAGTTCGAAGAAACCGGATGCGCCGTTTCAAGGTTCACTACGCCCTAAACCAATGGATTATGAATTTGTGGTGCTTTTCACAATGGTCCATACTTGTAGCGATCAATTCCTAGTAAAGCAACTGAGTTATCACCCAAAGATCTTAGCGGTATTTGATAGTAAACGGTCATTTGTTAAAATCTACTACAACATTAATGTGAGAACCACCCTAAATCAATGGGCAATGTAATAGGAGCCTACTGCATAAGCGTCCATGTATTTAGCTTCTACTTACTTAATATACTGTCGTTGGTAGTAACCTTGTTAACAATATTTACGAGTAATGGTTAAATATGCATTGAGTAACTAGAGACTAGATTGGGTAAAATTACTCTTTGCTTATAGCGACAATTATCCAGATCTTGTAGAGTCGTGCAAGCTTCTGGCATTATAGGTCAAAAGCGGTTGAATATGCTTTCCATGAGTTTAGTTCGAAGAAACCGGATGCGCAGTTTCAAGGTTCACTACGCCCTAAACCAATGGATTATGAATTTGTGGTGCTTTTCACAATGGTCCATACTTTTAGCGACCAATACCTAGTATGCAACTGAGTTATCACCCAAAGATCTTAGCGGTATTTGATAGTAAACGGTCATTTGTTAAAATTACTACGACATTAATGTGAAACCACCCTAAATCAATGGGCAATGTAAGGAGCCTACTGCATAAACGTCCATGTATTTAGCTTCTACTACTTAATATACTGTCGTTGGTAGTAATACTTGTTAACAATATTTACGAGTAATGATTAAATGTGGATTAAGTAACAAAGGCTCAATTGGGTAAAATTACTCTTTGCTTATAGCGACAATTATCCAGATCTTGTAGAGTCGTGCAAGCTTCTGGCATTATAGGTCAAAAGCGGTTGAATATGCTTTCCATGAGTTTAGTTCGAAGAAACCGGATGCGCCAGTTTCAAGGTTCACTACGCCCTAAACCAATGGATTATGAATTTGTGGTGCTTTTCACAATGGTCCATACTTGTAGCGATCAATTCCTAGTAAAGCAACTGAGTTATCACCCAAAGATCTTAGCGGTATTTGATAGTACACGGTCATTTGTTAAAATCTACTACGACATTAATGTGAAAACCACCCTAAATCAATGGGCAATGTAAGGAGCCTACTGCATAAACGTCCATGTATTTAGCTTCTACTACTTAATATACTGTCGTTGGTAGTAACTTGTTAACAATATTTACGAGTAATGGTTAAATGTGGATTGAGTAACTAAAGACTAATTGGGTAAAATTACTCTTTGCTTAAAGCGACAATTATCCAGATCTTGTAGAGTCGTGCCAGCTTGTGCATTATAGGTCAAAAGCGGTTGAATATGCTTTCCATGAGTTTAGTTCGAAGAAACCGGATGCGCAGTTTCAAGGTTCACTACGCCCTAAACCAATGGATTATGAATTTGTGGTGCTTTTCACAATGGTCCATACTTTTAGCGACCAATACCTAGTAATGCAACTGAGTTATCACCCAAAGATCTTAGCAGTATTTGATAGTAAACGGTCATTTGTTAAAATCTACTACAACATTAATGTGAGAACCACCCTAAATCAATGGGCAATGTAATAGGAGCCTACTGCATAAGCGTCCATGTATTTAGCTTCTACTTACTTAATATACTGTCGTTGGTAGTAACGCTTGTTAACAATATTTACGAGTAATGGTTAAATATGCATTGAGTAACTAGAGACTAGATTGGGTAAAATTACTCTTGCTTAAGCGACAATTATCCAGATCTTGTAAAGTATGCCAGCTTGTGTCATTATAGGTCAAAAGCGGTTGAATATGCTTTCCACGAGTTTAGTTCGAAGAAACCGGATGCGCGTTTCAAGGTTCACTACGCCCTAAACCAATGGATTATGAATTTGTGGTGCTTTTCACAATGGTCCATACTTGTAGCGATCAATTCCTAGTAAAGCAACTGAGTTATCACCCAAAGATCTTAGCGTATTTGATAGTACACGGTCATTTGTTAAAATCTACTACGACATTAATGTGAAACCACCCTAAATCAATGGGCAATGTAAGGAGCCTACTGCATAAACGTCCATGTATTTAGCTTCTACTACTTAATATACTGTCGTTGGTAGTAACACTTGTTAACAATATTTACGATAATGGTTAAATGTGGATTGAGTAACTAAAGACTAATTGGGTAAAATTACTCTTTGCTTAAAGCGACAATTATCCAGATCTTGTAGAGTCATGCCAGCTTTGTCATTATAGGTCAAAAGCGGTTGAATATGCTTTCCACGAGTTAGTTCGAAGAAACCGGATGCGCAGTTTCAAGGTTCACTACGCCCTAAACCAATGGATTATGAATTTGTGGTGCTTTTCACAATGGTCCATACTTTTAGCGACCAATACCTAGTAATGCAACTGAGTTATCACCCAAAGATCTTAGCAGTATTTGATAGTAAACGGTCATTTGTTAAAATCTACTACAACATTAATGTGAGAACCACCCTAAATCAATGGGCAATGTAATAGGAGCCTACTGCATAAGCGTCCATGTATTTAGCTTCTACTTACTTAATATACTGTCGTTGGTAGTAACGCTTGTTAACAATATTTACGAGTAATGGTTAAATATGCATTGAGTAACTAGAGACTAGATTGGGTAAAATTACTCTTTGCTTAAAGCGACAATTATCCAATCTTGTAAAGTATGCCAGCTTGTGCATTATAGGTCAAAAGCGGTTGAATATGCTTTCCACGAGTTTAGTTCGAAGAAACCGGATGCGCAGTTTCAAGGTTCACTACGCCCTAAACCAATGGATTATGAATTTGTGGTGCTTTTCACAATGGTCCATACTTTAGCGACCAATACCTAGTAATGCAACTGAGTTATCACCCAAAGATCTTAGCGTATTTGATAGTAAACGGTCATTTGTTAAAATCTACTACAACATTAATGTGAGAACCACCCTAAATCAATGGGCAATGTAATAGGAGCCTACTGCATAAGCGTCCATGTATTTAGCTTCTACTTACTTAATATACTGTCGTTGGTAGTAACGCTTGTTAACAATATTTACGAGTAATGGTTAAATATGCATTGAGTAACTAGAGACTAGATTGGGTAAAATTACTCTTTGCTTATAGCGACAATTATCCAGATCTTGTAGAGTCGTGCAAGCTTGTGCATTATAGGTCAAAAGCGGTTGAATATGCTTTCCATGAGTTTAGTTCGAAGAAACCGGATGCGCAGTTTCAAGGTTCACTACGCCCTAAACCAATGGATTATGAATTTGTGGTGCTTTTCACAATGGTCCATACTTTTAGCGACCAATACCTAGTAATGCAACTGAGTTATCACCCAAAGATCTTAGCAGTATTTGATAGTAAACGGTCATTTGTTAAAATCTACTACAACATTAATGTGAGAACCACCCTAAATCAATGGGCAATGTAATAGGAGCCTACTGCATAAGCGTCCATGTATTTAGCTTCTACTTACTTAATATACTGTCGTTGGTAGTAACGCTTGTTAACAATATTTACGAGTAATGGTTAAATATGCATTGAGTAACTAGAGACTAGATTGGGTAAAATTACTCTTTGCTTAAAGCGACAATTATCCAATCTTGTAAAGTATGCCAGCTTGTGTCATTATAGGTCAAAAGCGGTTGAATATGCTTTCCACGAGTTTAGTTCGAAGAAACCGGATGCGCCGTTTCAAGGTTCACTACGCCCTAAACCAATGGATTATGAATTTGTGGTGCTTTTCACAATGGTCCATACTTGTAGCGATCAATCCTAGTAAAGCAACTGAGTTATCACCCAAAGATCTTAGCGGTATTTGATAGTAACGGTCATTTGTTAAAATCTACTACACATTAATGTGAAACCACCCTAAATCAATGGGCAATGTAAGGAGCCTACTGCATAACGTCCATGTATTTAGCTTCTACTTACTTAATATACTGTCGTTGGTAGTAATACTTGTTAACAATATTTACGAGTAATGATTAAATGTGGATTAAGTAACAAAGGCTCAATTGGGTAAAATTACTCTTTGCTTATAGCGACAATTATCCAGATCTTGTAGAGTCGTGCAAGCTTCTGGCATTATAGGTCAAAAGCGGTTGAATATGCTTTCCATGAGTTTAGTTCGAAGAAACCGGATGCGCAGTTTCAAGGTTCACTACGCCCTAAACCAATGGATTATGAATTTGTGGTGCTTTTCACAATGGTCCATACTTTTAGCGACCAATACCTAGTAATGCAACTGAGTTATCACCCAAAGATCTTAGCAGTATTTGATAGTAAACGGTCATTTGTTAAAATCTACTACAACATTAATGTGAGAACCACCCTAAATCAATGGGCAATGTAATAGGAGCCTACTGCATAAGCGTCCATGTATTTAGCTTCTACTTACTTAATATACTGTCGTTGGTAGTAACGCTTGTTAACAATATTTACGAGTAATGGTTAAATATGCATTGAGTAACTAGAGACTAGATTGGGTAAAATTACTCTTTGCTTAAAGCGACAATTATCCAATTCTTGTAAAGTAATGCCAGCTTGTGTCATTATAGGTCAAAAGCGGTTGAATATGCTTTCCACGAGTTTAGTTCGAAGAAACCGGATGCGCCGTTTCAAGGTTCACTACGCCCTAAACCAATGGATTATGAATTTGTGGTGCTTTTCACAATGGTCCATACTTGTAGCGATCAATTCCTAGTAAAGCAACTGAGTTATCACCCAAAGATCTTAGCGGTATTTGATAGTACACGGTCATTTGTTAAAATCTACTACGACATTAATGTGAAACCACCCTAAATCAATGGGCAATGTAAGGAGCCTACTGCATAAACGTCCATGTATTTAGCTTATACTTACATAATATAATGTCGTTGGTAGTAACCTTGTTAACAATATTTACGATAATGGTTAAATGTGCATTGAGTAACTAGAGACTGGATTGGGTAAAATTACTCTTTGCTTAAGCGACAATTATCCAGTTCTTGTAGAGTAATGCAGCTTGTGTCATTTTAGGTAAAAGCGAGAATATGCTTTCCACAATTAGTTCGAAGAACCCGATGTGCAGTTTTAAGGTTACTACGCCCTAAACAATGGATTATGAATTTGTGGTGCTTTTCACAATGGTCCATACTTTTAGCGATCAATTCTAGTAATGCAACTGAGTTATCACCCAAAGATCTTAGCAGTATTTGATAGTAAACGGTCATTTGTTAAAATCTACTACAACATTAATGTGAGAACCACCCTAAATCAATGGGCAATGTAATAGGAGCCTACTGCATAAACGTCCATGTATTTAGCTTCTACTACATAATATAATGTCGTTGGTAGTTACACTTGTTAACAACATTTACGATAATGGTTAAATGTGGATTGAGAACTAAAGACTAGATTGGGTAAAATTACTCTTTGCTTAAAGCGACAATTATCCAGATCTTGTAGAGTCATGCCAGCTTGTGTCATTATAGGTCAAAAGCGGTTGAATATGCTTTCCACGATTTAGTTCGAAGAAACCGGATGCGCAGTTTCAAGGTTCACTACGCCCTAAACCAATGGATTATGAATTTGTGGTGCTTTTCACAATAGTCCATACTTGTAGCGATCAATTCCTAGTAAAGCAACTGAGTTATCACCCAAAGATCTAGCGGTATTTGATAGTACACGGTAATTTGTTAAAATCTACTACGACATTAATGTGAAAACCACCCTAAATCAATGGGCAATGTAAGGAGCCTACTGCATAAACGTCCATGTATTTAGCTTCTACTTACTTAATATACTGTCGTTGGTAGTAACACTTGTTAACAATATTTACGAGTAATGATTAAATGTGGATTAAGTAACAAAAGGCTCAATTGGGTAAAATTACTCTTTGCTTATAGCGACAATTATCCAGATCTTGTAGAGTCGTGCAAGCTTCTGGCATTATAGGTCAAAAGCGGTTGAATATGCTTTCCACGAGTTTAGTTCGAAGAAACCGGATGCGCAGTTTCAAGGTTCACTACGCCCTAAACCAATGGATTATGAATTTGTGGTGCTTTTCACAATGGTCCATACTTATAGCGACCAATACCTAGTAATGCAACTGAGTTATCACCCAAAGATCTTAGCAGTATTTGATAGTAAACGGTCATTTGTTAAAATCTACTACAACATTAATGTGAGAACCACCCTAAATCAATGGGCAATGTAATAGGAGCCTACTGCATAAGCGTCCATGTATTTAGCTTCTACTTACTTAATATACTGTCGTTGGTAGTAACGCTTGTTAACAATATTTACAAGTAATGGTTAAATATGCATTGAGTAACTAGAGACTAGATTGGGTAAAATTACTCTTTGCTTAAAGAGACAATTATCCAATTCTTGTAAAGTAATGCCAGCTTGTGTCATTATAGGTCAAAAGCGGTTGAATATGCTTTCCACGAGTTTAGTTCGAAGAAACCGGATGCGCAGTTTCAAGGTTCACTACGCCCTAAACCAATGGATTATGAATTTGTGGTGCTTTTCACAATGGTCCATACTTTTAGCGACCAATACCTAGTAATGCAACTGAGTTATCACCCAAAGATCTTAGCAGTATTTGATAGTAAACGGTCATTTGTTAAAATCTACTACAACATTAATGTGAGAACCACCCTAAATCAATGGGCAATGTAATAGGAGCCTACTGCATAAGCGTCCATGTATTTAGCTTCTACTTACTTAATATACTGTCGTTGGTAGTAACGCTTGTTAACAATATTTACGAGTAATGGTTAAATATGCATTGAGTAACTAGAGACTAGATTGGGTAAAATTACTCTTTGCTTATAGCGACAATTATCCAGATCTTGTAGAGTCGTGCAAGCTTCTGGCATTATAGGTCAAAAGCGGTTGAATATGCTTTCCATGAGTTTAGTTCGAAGAAACCGGATGCGCAGTTTCAAGGTTCACTACGCCCTAAACCAATGGATTATGAATTTGTGGTGCTTTTCACAATGGTCCATACTTTTAGCGACCAATACCTAGTCATGCAACTGAGTTATCACCCAAAGATCTTAGCAGTATTTGATAGTAAACGGTCATTTGTTAAAATCTACTACAACATTAATGTGAGAACCACCCTAAATCAATGGGCAATGTAATAGGAGCCTACTGCATAAGCGTCCATGTATTTAGCTTCTACTTACTTAATATACTGTCGTTGGTAGTAATACTTGTTAACAATATTTACGAGTAATGATTAAATGTGGATTAAGTAACAAAAGGCTCAATTGGGTAAAATTACTCTTTGCTTATAGCGACAATTATCCAGATCTTGTAGAGTCGTGCAAGCTTCTGGCATTATAGGTCAAAAGCGGTTGAATATGCTTTCCATGAGTTTAGTTCGAAGAAACCGGATGCGCAGTTTCAAGGTTCACTACGCCCTAAACCAATGGATTATGAATTTGTGGTGCTTTTCACAATGGTCCATACTTTTAGCGACCAATACCTAGTAATGCAACTGAGTTATCACCCAAAGATCTTAGCAGTATTTGATAGTAAACGGTCATTTGTTAAAATCTACTACAACATTAATGTGAGAACCACCCTAAATCAATGGGCAATGTAATAGGAGCCTACTGCATAAGCGTCCATGTATTTAGCTTCTACTTACTTAATATACTGTCGTTGGTAGTAACGCTTGTTAACAATATTTACGAGTAATGGTTAAATATGCATTGAGTAACTAGAGACTAGATTGGGTAAAATTACTCTTTGCTTAAAGCGACAATTATCCAATTCTTGTAAAGTAATGCCAGCTTGTGTCATTATAGGTCAAAAGCGGTTGAATATGCTTTCCACGAGTTTAGTTCGAAGAAACCGGATGCGCCGTTTCAAGGTTCACTACGCCCTAAACCAATGGTTTATGAATTTGTGGTGCTTTTCACAATGGTCCATACTTGTAGCGATCAATTCCTAGTAAAGCAACTGAGTTATCACCCAAAGATCTTAGCGGTATTTGATAGTAAACGGTCATTTGTTAAAATCTACTACAACATTAATGTGAGAACCACCCTAAATCAATGGGCAATGTAATAGGAGCCTACTGCATAAGCGTCCATGTATTTAGCTTCTACTTACTTAATATACTGTCGTTGGTAGTAACGCTTGTTAACAATATTTACGAGTAATGGTTAAATATGCATTGAGTAACTAGAGACTAGATTGGGTAAAATTACTCTTTGCTTATAGCGACAATTATCCAGATCTTGTAGAGTCGTGCAAGCTTCTGGCATTATAGGTCAAAAGCGGTTGAATATGCTTTCCATGAGTTTAGTTCGAAGAAACCGGATGCGCAGTTTCAAGGTTCACTACGCCCTAAACCAATGGATTATGAATTTGTGGTGCTTTTCACAATGGTCCATACTTTTAGCGACCAATACCTAGTCATGCAACTGAGTTATCACCCAAAGATCTTAGCAGTATTTGATAGTAAACGGTCATTTGTTAAAATCTACTACAACATTAATGTGAGAACCACCCTAAATCAATGGGCAATGTAATAGGAGCCTACTGCATAAGCGTCCATGTATTTAGCTTCTACTTACTTAATATACTGTCGTTGGTAGTAACGCTTGTTAACAATATTTACGAGTAATGGTTAAATATGCATTGAGTAACTAGAGACTAGATTGGGTAAAATTACTCTTTGCTTAAAGCGACAATTATCCAATTCTTGTAAAGTAATGCCAGCTTGTGTCATTATAGGTCAAAAGCGGTTGAATATGCTTTCCACGAGTTTAGTTCGAAGAAACCGGATGCGCCGTTTCAAGGTTCACTACGCCCTAAACCAATGGATTATGAATTTGTGGTGCTTTTCACAATGGTCCATACTTGTAGCGATCAATTCCTAGTAAAGCAACTGAGTTATCACCCAAAGATCTTAGCGGTATTTGATAGTACACGGTCATTTGTTAAAATTTACTACGACATTAATGTGAAAACCACCCTAAATCAATGGGCAATGTAAGGAGCCTACTGCATAAACGTCCATGTATTTAGCTTCTACATACTTAATATACTGTCGTTGGTAGTAATACTTGTTAACAATATTTACGAGTAATGATTAAATGTGGATTAAGTAACAAAAGGCTCAATTGGGTAAAATTACTCTTTGCTTATAGCGACAATTATCCAGATCTTGTAGAGTCGTGCAAGCTTCTGGCATTATAGGTCAAAAGCGGTTGAATATGCTTTCCATGAGTTTAGTTCGAAGAAACCGGATGCGCAGTTTCAAGGTTCACTACGCCCTAAACCAATGGATTATGAATTTGTGGTGCTTTTCACAATGGTCCATACTTTTAGCGACCAATACCTAGTAATGCAACTGAGTTATCACCCAAAGATCTTAGCAGTATTTGATAGTAAACGGTCATTTGTTAAAATCTACTACAACATTAATGTGAGAACCACCCTAAATCAATGGGCAATGTAATAGGAGCCTACTGCATAAGCGTCCATGTATTTAGCTTCTACTTACTTAATATACTGTCGTTGGTAGTAACGCTTGTTAACAATATTTACGAGTAATGGTTAAATATGCATTGAGTAACTAGAGACTAGATTGGGTAAAATTACTCTTTGCTTAAAGCGACAATTATCCAATTCTTGTAAAGTAATGCCAGCTTGTGTCATTATAGGTCAAAAGCGGTTGAATATGCTTTCCACGAGTTTAGTTCGAAGAAACCGGATGCGCCGTTTCAAGGTTCACTACGCCCTAAACCAATGGATTATGAATTTGTGGTGCTTTTCACAATGGTCCATACTTGTAGCGATCAATTCCTAGTAAAGCAACTGAGTTATCACCCAAAGATCTTAGCGGTATTTGATAGTACACGGTCATTTGTTAAAATCTACTACGACATTAATGTGTAAACCACCCTAAATCAATGGGCAATGTAAGGAGCCTACTGCATAAACGTCCATGTATTTAGCTTATACTCACATAATATAATGTCGTTGGTAGTTACACTTGTTAACAACATTTACGATTAATGGTTAAATGTGGATTGAGTAACTAAAGACTGGATTGGGTAAAATTACTCTTTGCTTAAAGCGACAATTATCCAGTTCTTGTAGAGTAATGCCAGCTTGTGTCATTTTAGGTATAAAGCAGAAGAATATGCTTTCCACAAAATTAGTTCGAAGTAACCCGATGTGTAGTTTTTAAGGTTTACTACGCGCTAAACGATTGGATTATGAATTTGTGGTGCTTTTCACAATGGTCCATACTTTTAGCGATCAATTCTTAGTAATGCAACTGAGTTATCACCCAAAGATCTTAGCAGTATTTGATAGTAAACGGTCATTTGTTAAAATCTACTACAACATTAATGTGAGAACCACCCTAAATCAATGGGCAATGTAATAGGAGCCTACTGCATAAACGTCCATGTATTTAGCTTCTACTCACATAATATAATGTCGTTGGTAGTTACACTTGTTAACAACATTTACGATTAATGGTTAAATGTGGATTGAGCAACTAAAGACTAGATTGGGTAAAATTACTCTTTGCTTAAAGCGACAATTATCCAGATCTTGTAGAGTCATGCCAGCTTGTGTCATTATAGGTCAAAAGCGGTTGAATATGCTTTCCACGATTTTAGTTCGAAGAAACCGGATGCGCAGTTTCAAGGTTCACTACGCCCTAAACCAATGGATTATGAATTTGTGGTGCTTTTCACAATAGTCCATACTTGTAGCGATCAATTCCTAGTAAAGCAACTGAGTTATCACCCAAAGATCTTAGCGGTATTTGATAGTACACGGTAATTTGTTAAAATCTACTACGACATTAATGTGAAAACCACCCTAAATCAATGGGCAATGTAAGGAGCCTACTGCATAAACGTCCATGTATTTAGCTTCTACTTACTTAATATACTGTCGTTGGTAGTAACACTTGTTAACAATATTTACGAGTAATGATTAAATGTGGATTAAGTAACAAAAGGCTCAATTGGGTAAAATTACTCTTTGCTTATAGCGACAATTATCCAGATCTTGTAGAGTCGTGCAAGCTTCTGGCATTATAGGTCAAAAGCGGTTGAATATGCTTTCCATGAGTTTAGTTCGAAGAAACCGGATGCGCAGTTTCAAGGTTCACTACGCCCTAAACCAATGGATTATGAATTTGTGGTGCTTTTCACAATGGTCCATACTTGTAGCGATCAATTCCTAGTAAAGCAACTGAGTTATCACCCAAAGATCTTAGCGGTATTTGATAGTACACGGTCATTTGTTAAAATTTACTACGACATTAATGTGAAAACCACCCTAAATCAATGGGCAATGTAAGGAGCCTACTGCATAAACGTCCATGTATTTAGCTTCTACATACTTAATATACTGTCGTTGGTAGTAATACTTGTTAACAATATTTACGAGTAATGATTAAATGTGGATTAAGTAACAAAAGGCTCAATTGGGTAAAATTACTCTTTGCTTATAGCGACAATTATCCAGATCTTGTAGAGTCGTGCAAGCTTCTGGCATTATAGGTCAAAAGCGGTTGAATATGCTTTCCAGGAGTTTAGTTCGAAGAAACCGGATGCGCAGTTTCAAGGTTCACTACGCCCTAAACCAATGGATTATGAATTTGTGGTGCTTTTCACAATGGTCCATACTTTTAGCGACCAATACCTAGTAATGCAACTGAGTTATCACCCAAAGATCTTAGCAGTATTTGATAGTAAACGGTCATTTGTTAAAATCTACTACAACATTAATGTGAGAACCACCCTAAATCAATGGGCAATGTAATAGGAGCCTACTGCATAAGCGTCCATGTATTTAGCTTCTACTTACTTAATATACTGTCGTTGGTAGTAACGCTTGTTAACATTATTTACGAGTAATGGTTAAATATGCATTGAGTAACTAGAGACTAGATTGGGTAAAATTACTCTTTGCTTAAAACGACAATTATCCAGATCTTGTAGAGTCGTGCAAGCTTCTGGCATTATAGGTCAAAAGCGGTTGTATATGCTTTCCACGAGTTTAGTTCGAAGAAACCGGATGCGCCGTTTCAAGGTTCACTACGTCCTAAACCAATGGATTATGAATTTGTGGTGCTTTTCACAATAGTCCATACTTGTAGCGATCAATTCCTAGTAATGCAACTGAGTTATCACCCAAAGATCTTATGCGGTATTTGATAGTACACGGTCTATGCACCTGAGTTATCACCCAAAGATCTTAGCAATATTTGATAGTACACGGTCATTTGTTAAAATCTACTACAACATTAATGTGAGAACCACCCTAAATCAATGGGCAATGTAATAGGAGCCTACTGCATAAGCGACCATGTATTGAGCTTCTACTTACTTAATATACTGTCGTTGGTAGTTACACTTGTTAACAACATTTACGATTAATGGTTAAATGTGGATTGAGCAACTAAAGACTAGATTGGGTAAAATTTCTCTTTGCTTAAAGCGACAATTATCCAGATCTTGTAGAGTCATGCCAGCTTGTGTCATTATAGGTCAAAAGCGGTTGAATATGCTTTCCACGATTTTAGTTCGAAGAAACCGGATGCGCAGTTTCAAGGTTCACTACGCCCTAAACCAATGGATTATGAATTTGTGGTGCTTTTCACAATAGTCCATACTTGTAGCGATCAATTCCTAGTAAAGCAACTGAGTTATCACCCAAAGATCTTAGCGGTATTTGATAGTACACGGTAATTTGTTAAAATCTACTACGACATTAATGTGAAAACCACCCTAAATCAATGGGCAATGTAAGGAGCCTACTGCATAAACGTCCATGTATTTAGCTTCTACTTACTTAATATACTGTCGTTGGTAGTAACACTTGTTAACAATATTTACGAGTAATGATTAAATGTGGATTAAGTAACAAAAGGCTCAATTGGGTAAAATTACTCTTTGCTTATAGCGACAATTATCCAGATCTTGTAGAGTCGTGCAAGCTTCTGGCATTATAGGTCAAAAGCGGTTGAATATGCTTTCCATGAGTTTAGTTCGAAGAAACCGGATGCGCAGTTTCAAGGTTCACTACGCCCTAAACCAATGGATTATGAATTTGTGGTGCTTTTCACAATGGTCCATACTTGTAGCGATCAATTCCTCGTAAAGCAACTGAGTTATCACCCAAAGATCTTAGCGGTATTTGATAGTACACGGTCATTTGTTAAAATTTACTACGACATTAATGTGAAAACCACCCTAAATCAATGGGCAATGTAAGGAGCCTACTGCATAAACGTCCATGTATTTAGCTTCTACATACTTAATATACTGTCGTTGGTAGTAATACTTGTTAACAATATTTACGAGTAATGATTAAATGTGGATTAAGTAACAAAAGGCTCAATTGGGTAAAATTACTCTTTGCTTATAGCGACAATTATCCAGATCTTGTAGAGTCGTGCAAGCTTCTGGCATTATAGGTCAAAAGCGGTTGAATATGCTTTCCATGAGTTTAGTTCGAAGAAACCGGATGCGCAGTTTCAAGGTTCACTACGCCCTAAACCAATGGATTATGAATTTGTGGTGCTTTTCACAATGGTCCATACTTTTAGCGACCAATACCTAGTAATGCAACTGAGTTATCACCCAAAGATCTTAGCAATATTTGATAGTACACGGTCATTTGTTAAAATCTACTACAACATTAATGTGAGAACCACCCTAAATCAATGGGCAATGTAATAGGAGCCTACTGCATAAGCGACCATGTATTGAGCTTCTACTTACTTAATATACTGTCGTTGGTAGTTACACTTGTTAACAACATTTACGATTAATGGTTAAATGTGGATTGAGCAACTAAAGACTAGATTGGGTAAAATTTCTCTTTGCTTAAAGCGACAATTATCCAGATCTTGTAGAGTCATGCCAGCTTGTGTCATTATAGGTCAAAAGCGGTTGAATATGCTTTCCACGATTTTAGTTCGAAGAAACCGGATGCGCAGTTTCAAGGTTCACTACGCCCTAAACCAATGGATTATGAATTTGTGGTGCTTTTCACAATAGTCCATACTTGTAGCGATCAATTCCTAGTAAAGCAACTGAGTTATCACCCAAAGATCTTAGCGGTATTTGATAGTACACGGTAATTTGTTAAAATCTACTACGACATTAATGTGAAAACCACCCTAAATCAATGGGCAATGTAAGGAGCCTACTGCATAAACGTCCATGTATTTAGCTTCTACTTACTTAATATACTGTCGTTGGTAGTAACACTTGTTAACAATATTTACGAGTAATGATTAAATGTGGATTAAGTAACAAAAGGCTCAATTGGGTAAAATTACTCTTTGCTTATAGCGACAATTATCCAGATCTTGTAGAGTCGTGCAAGCTTCTGGCATTATAGGTCAAAAGCGGTTGAATATGCTTTCCATGAGTTTAGTTCGAAGAAACCGGATGCGCAGTTTCAAGGTTCACTACGCCCTAAACCAATGGATTATGAATTTGTGGTGCTTTTCACAATGGTCCATACTTGTAGCGATCAATTCCTCGTAAAGCAACTGAGTTATCACCCAAAGATCTTAGCGGTATTTGATAGTACACGGTCATTTGTTAAAATTTACTACGACATTAATGTGAAAACCACCCTAAATCAATGGGCAATGTAAGGAGCCTACTGCATAAACGTCCATGTATTTAGCTTCTACATACTTAATATACTGTCGTTGGTAGTAATACTTGTTAACAATATTTACGAGTAATGATTAAATGTGGATTAAGTAACAAAAGGCTCAATTGGGTAAAATTACTCTTTGCTTATAGCGACAATTATCCAGATCTTGTAGAGTCGTGCAAGCTTCTGGCATTATAGGTCAAAAGCGGTTGAATATGCTTTCCATGAGTTTAGTTCGAAGAAACCGGATGCGCAGTTTCAAGGTTCACTACGCCCTAAACCAATGGATTATGAATTTGTGGTGCTTTTCACAATGGTCCATACTTTTAGCGACCAATACCTAGTAATGCAACTGAGTTATCACCCAAAGATCTTAGCAGTATTTGATAGTAAACGGTCATTTGTTAAAATCTACTACAACATTAATGTGAGAACCACCCTAAATCAATGGGCAATGTAATAGGAGCCTACTGCATAAGCGTCCATGTATTTAGCTTCTACTTACTTAATATACTGTCGTTGGTAGTAACGCTTGTTAACATTATTTACGAGTAATGGTTAAATATGCATTGAGTAACTAGAGACTAGATTGGGTAAAATTACTCTTTGCTTAAAACGACAATTATCCAGATCTTGTAGAGTCGTGCAAGCTTCTGGCATTATAGGTCAAAAGCGGTTGTATATGCTTTCCACGAGTTTAGTTCGAAGAAACCGGATGCGCCGTTTCAAGGTTCACTACGTCCTAAACCAATGGATTATGAATTTGTGGTGCTTTTCACAATAGTCCATACTTGTAGCGATCAATTCCTAGTAATGCAACTGAGTTATCACCCAAAGATCTTATGCGGTATTTGATAGTACACGGTCTATGCACCTGAGTTATCACCCAAAGATCTTAGCAATATTTGATAGTACACGGTCATTTGTTAAAATCTACTACAACATTAATGTGAGAACCACCCTAAATCAATGGGCAATGTAATAGGAGCCTACTGCATAAGCGACCATGTATTGAGCTTCTACTTACTTAATATACTGTCGTTGGTAGTTACACTTGTTAACAACATTTACGATTAATGGTTAAATGTGGATTGAGTAACAAAGGCTTGATTGGGTAAAATTACTCTTTGCTTAAAGCGACAATTATCCAGTTCTTGTAGAGTAATGCCAGCTTGTGTCATTTTAGGTATAAAGCAGAAGAATATGCTTTCCACAAAATTAGTTCGAAGTAACCCGATGCGTAGTTTTTAAGGTTTACTACGCGCTAAACGATTGGATTATAAATTTGTGGTGCTTTTCACAATGGTCCATACTTTTAGCGACCAATTCCTAGTAATGCAACTGAGTTATCACCCAAAGATCTTAGCGGTATTTGATAGTACGCGGTCATTTGTTAAAATCTACTACGACATTAATGTGAAAACCACCCTAAATCAATGGGCAATGTAATAGGAGCCTCTGCATAAGCGACCATGTATTGAGCTTCTACTTACTTAATATACTGTCGTTGGTAGTTACACTTGTTAACAACATTTACGATTAATGGTTAAATGTGGATTGAGTAACTAAAGACTAGATTGGGTAAAATTACTCTTTGCTTATAGCGACAATTATCCAGATCTTGTAGAGTCGTGCAAGCTTCTGGCATTATAGGTATAAAGCAGAAGAATATGCTTTCCACAAAATTAGTTCGAAGTAACCCGATGCGTAGTTTTTAAGGTTTACTACGCGCTAAACGATTGGATTATAAATTTGTGGTGCTTTTCACAATGGTCCATACTTTTAGCGACCAATTCCTAGTAATGCAAATGAGTTATCACCCAAAGATCTTAGCAGTATTTGATAGTACACGGTCATTTGTTAAAATCTACTACAACATTAATGTGAAAACCACCCTAAATCAATGGGCAATGTAATAGGAGCCTTCTGCATAAACGTCCATATATTTAGCTACTACTCACACAATATAATGTCGTTGGTAGTTACACTTGTTAACAACATTTACGATTAATGGTTAAATGTGGATTGAGTAACTAAAGACTAGATTGGGTAAAATTACTCTTTGCTTATAGCGACAATTATCCAGATCTTGTAGAGTCGTGCAAGCTTCTGGCATTATAGGTCAAAAGCGGTTGAATATGCTTTCCACGATTTTAGTTCGAAGAAACCGGATGCGCAGTTTCAAGGTTCACTACGCCCTAAACCAATGGATTATGAATTTGTGGTGCTTTTCACAATGGTCCATACTTTTAGCGACCAATACCTAGTAATGCAACTGAGTTATCACCCAAAGATCTTAGCAGTATTTGATAGTAAACGGTCATTTATTAAAATCTACTACAACATTAATGTGAGAACCACCCTAAATCAATGGGCAATGTAATAGGAGCCTGCTGTATAAACGGCCATGTATTTAGCTTCTACTTACTTAATATAATGTCGTTAGTACTAACACTCGTTAACAACATTTACGAGTAATGGTTGAATGTGGATTAAGTAACTAAAGACTCGATTGGGTAAAATTACACTTTGCTTAAAGCGACAATTATCCAGTTCTTGTAGAGTGATGCAAGCTTCTTTCATTTTAGGTATAAAGAGGCTGAGCATACTTTTCACGAATTTAGTTCAAAGAAACCCGATGCTTAGTTTGTAATCTTTTCTACGTCCTAAACCAATGGGCAATGGATTCATGGTGCTTTTTACGAACGCCCATACTTTTAGCGATCAATTCCTAGTAATGCAACTGTATTTTTACCTAAACATCTGAGCGGTATTCGATAGTACCCTATAATGAGCAAAAATCTGCTTCAATATAATTATGAGCATCAGCACCCTAAATCAATGGGCAATAAAGCAAGAGTTTACTGCATGAACGTCCATGTATTTAGCTTATGTTTCTTTAATATAATGTCTTTATGGGTAACTTCTTAGCGTCAACTATGGACATTGGTTAAGGTTTCTCTTCAAAGTAACGTATCGCACTAATAGATTGAATAGTTGACCCTGCAATTCTAATATTAACTAGTAGAGAACATTTTAGTACCATTTTTAAAATAAAATTTGTGGAAACGAGTAATAAACGAATGAGAAACGAGTCTTTTAAAATAGATTGAATATTTATTGGCTTTAGGAGACTGCAAATTTCTAGAATCTTGAAAGTGTTACAAGCCTATGTCGTTTTAACTATACAATTGTCCTTTTTGGTATTTTGTAATTAAGTTCAACTAAACTAGTTTTTTAGCATTTGATATAGGCTACGCCCTAAATCAATGGATAATGGAACGGTGACTTTATTTGTAAGTGTCCATATATTCGGCAATTAATTTTTATTAATGTTACTATACTTTCCTTCAAACTTCCTTACGGTATTCAATATCAATCCAAAATTTAGGTAATCTACTTTATGTTTAATATAATTTCCACACTCAGCTAATGGCCAAAAATTTAATTTTTTTATGATTCTGCAATACTTAATAAATAAGATCACATCTTTATTAATATTTAATAAATAATGTGATCGAACAGTGAGTCAAAGTGAGTATTTTTTAAAGGTACTAGCTCTTTAGTAATATTTAAGAAACAATGAGTACGAACGTCGAGTTAAATTAAGTATTTTTTGAAGATACTCGCATTTTAACTGAGTAAATAAAACTAAATATAATTTTTTGATTTTATAATACTTAATAATTAAGATCACATCTTAATATTTAATAAATAATGAAGACGAATAGTGAGTCAAATTAAGTATTTTCTAAAGATACTCGCAATCTAGCTGAGTAAATAAAACTAAATATAACTTTTTGATTTTATAATACTTAAAAAATAAGATCACATCTTCAGTAATATTTAATAAATAATGTGATTGAACAGTGAGTCAAAGTGAGTATTTTTTAAAAGTACTCGCTCTTTGGCTAAGGAACTAAAATTGAATACAATTCCTTTATGATTCTACATTACTTATAAATGAGATCACTTCTTTAGTATATTTAAGAAACAATAAGAACGAACATCGAGTTAAATTAAGTATTTTTTGAAGATACTCGCATTTTAGCTGAGTAAGTAAAACTAAATATAATTTTTTGATTTTATAATATTTAATAAATAAGATCACATCTTCAGTAATATTTAAAATATTTCTAAAATATTTTTTAAACGATTTTTCCTAAGGTATTAACTATTATATTTTTATGTGATCACATTTATTTTTCTGCACTTTTTTTAAATATGTATTGGAATCGAGATCTTAATTTCGTAACAGTTCTGTTAGCGAGTGCTGGTTCATCTTTTATAACTGCACGCATTTGTTCGATACTTGGGTACACTCCTTTTGTCAAGAATGTTTCAAATCTATGATTGAAGGCTCTGATTTCTTCAATGTTCCAAGAAAGTCTGCTTTCAACTAAAACAATCAACACACAAGTTTTATGTACAAACTTATAGATAGAATACATCAATTATGTTCATTTTTGGATTAAGACTCTGAATTACTAATTAACTGATTTGACAACTAACACATTTACAAAGTTGGGTAGCCTTTATCATTATTTTTAGTGCTGCTAATTTATTACAAACTCGTATAAGACTTCATTAAATTGTTATTCAGTTTGTGTATTGTTATAAGTTTGCTGTGAGCTTATCTTATCTTATCTTGAATCGACTTTTTTATTTACAGAACTCTAAAAAAGGCACACAAGATTTGCCATTCTTTTGCTAGTATTAATTTTGTTAGAAGCGAAGAATAGATCGGGTTTCTCATATCATGTTTAGGTTAACCTATATAGTTAAGAGTGCGACGGTGCATTTTTGCCTATTGCATGATACAATAAAATCGAGAGCTAATGAAAAGCTATAATCAAGGAAAAATACCTTAATTAAAAAGAATTCGTTCTGTTTGTTTGTGTTTGCGAGTGAAAACAAGAAGCAGAAGAGTGAGAACAAAAAATCGCGACACTGGAACGTGATGGAGAAGAAAAGAAGACGCGTATTTATGTAGTAATATTTGCACATACGCTGCTGCGCTAGCGTTGAGAAGAGTACGATTGTGAGAGCGCGAGAGAGTGAGCAAGGAAAGTGGGTAAACCACCGGTCAATCACAGCGACTAAACGCCATGCACGCTGCCTTTTCGGGAAGCAGTGAGCGTCGAATCCTATACGCGTGCGTTTTCGACCCAACTGGTCGTTCGAGAGTAAACCGATATCGAGAAGAGCGATCACGCGATTCGAGAGTTTTTGATATGAATACCGAGAGAACGAGGTAGATATAGTAGCAGCTAAAGAAGTGAGAGCACTGACTCAGCGGTATAATAAGGACAAGATCGAACAGTCTAGCAAGTAACAGGCCACTCTCGGACACGTCTTGGTTCTCAGTAATTTCTAATTTTCCTTGCAACACAAGTCGCCTCATTACAAGTAGTACGATTTACCTTTATATTATCTAATATATAACAAAACATTTAAATTGATTTATAAATATTTGAACATACCTGATGATTTTTCAGTTTTCTTTTTAAGGAGATTCTTCGTTTTTTTTGTTTTTAACCTTCCTTAAAGAAATAGGCAAGTTGTCGTCATCTGATTCTTCTTCTGCATATTCCAAATTACTGCTATTAGAAATGTCCTCTAACTTTCTTGAACTATCTATCTCTATCTGTTCCTCTTCGTTTTCTGAGGATTTCTCGTGGTTCTGTTGTACTTTCTCTTTTGTTGGGTTACTGAGTGTTGAACCCGCATCAGCTTTTTTGTGTTTACCGTAATTTAATTTATCCAATAGCGTCATGACAGCTACATCTTCTTCATCGATCACTTGCTTGTAATATTTGTGATGAACTTTTGTCGAATGACCCATGTGTTTAGATAAAAGAGTAGCATTAGTTTCACGATCCAATGTAGTATTATACGTTGCTAATTGCTTTCTCAACTTGGTGCCTCGTATAGTTCCTGTATCTATTTCTTTAAAATTTATTGAACATTCTTTGCTCAATTTAGCAACAATATCGCACATTTTGATGTGTCTAAATTCTGAACTTTCCTTAGGACTAAGTACAGCAAACAAATAGGGATTGTCCCTTTTAATGCCGAAATTCGCACAGTTTTTGATGATAAGTTCTATACATTTTACGTCATCATCTGTAACGTATAATGATTCTTTACCGTCGGCCCTCTTTCCCTGAATATCAATTCTAACATATTTTAGCCTTTGACGTTGTTCTTCCTTTGATAATAATTGGAAAAACTCGCTACTTGGGTTTGCCTTTTTCGCATGCAGATAGTCCAGAATTGATGTTTTGCCGATTTCACCTGTTCTCCTTCTATTATAGAGCATTATTTTTACGGCACAAGTCTGGCGTCTACTTTCTACAGCATAAGATTCAAATAATGATGCGGATCATTCCCACCAGCTTCAAAATACTGGAGACTTACATCTCTTTTGAGTTTAATGAAGTTTTCAAACGTTATGATATCATCCGAATCCGGAATTTTTTCTGCCTGCTTATGCCTATTTTGTTCCTTTCTTGACATTATAGCTTTATAAGACACTTCAAATTCCACCTCGTCTTCAAAAACATTCTGGAATTTTACAAGTTTTTCGAGCTTTTTATCATTTTCTTGTTTACTATACTCATTTTTCTGAATTTTTATACACTTACGAAAGAGCATCAGTAGCGTTTCTGCATTGTAAATGATGTTGAATCGATTTTTCTCAGTGTCATGCTCACACACTAGTTTAATAGCTTCGAATAAAGTTGTCCAATATAGAGGTCTGAATACTTGAATTAAGTCTGTTATATGTTTATTCAATTTTCTAAGTTCTATCAAAACTTTTGCTAACAGTCGCATGTGTCTTCTTACATATGCTTGTTGATCTATGTCGCAATATCTTATTGCAAATTTATTAGCATACAGTATGATTACAAGGTCATACCTTGCTGCTATATCGTAAATGTCTGTCCTCAATTTGGGTAGTATGATATTCCTCACTTGTGTTGATGCTCTCTCGTGGCATAATCCCATTTGTTTCTTCGAGTTTGACAAGATTGCTCTTGTACTCTGATGATTTGATCCATGCTGTAATCGCATATGATTATGAAGGTTTTTTCGTGAGAAATACCCTTTACATATTGTACATAACATTCGCATAGGCAGTATAGAGAGTTTCTTCTTAGGTTCATTTTTTTCGATTGCTTTATCCACAGCTGCTTGTACTTCAGATTCAAACTTTTCCTTGTCGGTTATTGTCCGTTCTTCTGTGGATGTCTGTTTTTCTGTAGATGCAGCTTCAGAAACTGTATTTGCCATATCTTCCGTCGAATTTTCAAGGGATTTAGAAATATCCGCTACTTTAGAACTCACAGAAGGACCTGAATTTTGTGATCTTATAATCTTTTCTTTTTCGACCTCTTTTATATTAATCCGCTAACGTCTTACTGCAATTATCTTTCCTTCCGGGTTGACTGCTGGCGTTGAATTGTAATAATCGTTTCCTTTATTACAGAGTTCAGCGAGTTTTCGTCTACGTTCTATAGATCTAGGTTTCATCAGACTTGCTGCTAGAACATCTGGGTCTTCCATATGATCTTTAAAAAAATGTCGGTCAATCCGATCAAATAAATCAAGACACAGAAAACAACATTTTTTTTGTGTAATGTTTGCCTCCTTCCGAAGAAAATGGAACAATTTATTCGATTTTCATCGATCTCTTTTTAACTACTTCAGTATTTTCAGCCTTATCATTTTGCGCATTTGCACCAATATCTCCTTTAGTTAAAGTAGGTAAAGAAAGTATTTTTGTAATTTTTGTATTACTTCTCGAATGGTTTTCAGACTTAGATTCATTGCTTTCAGACTCATATTCTTCGCTTTCAGACTCATTGTCAACAGGTACAAATTCATCCGACTCATCAACCGATTTACTGTCTAGATCTTCAGGATGTTTTGGAGCCTTATAGCTATTTTTAGGTTTGGTCGATCTAACTGATTTTCTTGGAGGTTTTTGAACACGATTTTTATTCTGTTGTATTTTAGATTTTTTTGCAATCTTGAGAGGAGGCTCTTCATCCGATGAACTGGAAACCTCCGGAAAGGCAACTTTTTGTACCCTTTTAGAAGTGTCAGATTTTTTCTTTTGCAAAGATTGTTTAATCTTGGGAGCCGGCTCTTCATTCGATGAAGAACTGGAAACCTCAGGTAAGGCAACTGCGTACACGGATGTGTCAGATTTTTTCTTTTGCTGAGAAATGTACTGATTAGGATTATCAGTATCTGAATCGGAGCTTATACTTCTTACTAAAATAAAAAAATGATTATTTTTATTGTAATTGTAAACAAAATATTTTTCTTTTCAGTAAAAAAAATACATACATTGACAGGTTGAGTCCTCCAGAGAGGTTATAGAAACTGAGAACCCATTAGCATGCTTGCTAGCAATCGCGGGTGAAGACAGTAGGTCGGATAGATCTGGGAAACTGTTTCGACGCATGCACTCAACATCATTATCTAAAATATCTAAAATACAAAATAAAATTCAGTTTCACTGTGATTTTGTTTCTTTTTATTTAAACAAATGTTTCTCTACGTATCAATATTAAAACGAAACGAATATGACAAGTTAATATTAAAGAATTGCACCTATTCATTTCAATATATTACTCAAATACTTTGATTTCTACACTTGCATAAGTACAGTTTAGGTACAAATAAAAAGTTTATGATTAATAATGTAATAACGTATTTAAAAGTAACGAAATAACGTTGCTATTTTAAAAAAATAACATTAGTATAATTACCTGCACTTGCATTAGCTGGCGAAACAGGAATTTCCGATCCAATAATTGTTCATCCAGATTTTTTCTAGGCTCCTGATTCTTAGAAATACTTTCTGACTGCTAAGAAGCTTTCTCTGCTGATAAATTTAAAAAAAAATCCAAATCAGGCACATCATAGGGCCGTTTCGAAATCGATTTTCGATTTTCATTAACTGTAAAACCTTCAGAATCTGCAGCAAATAACAAACATACAATTATAATTATCTGTTCAGTAGTTAATAAAATATTTGAGACAAAAGAAGTAACAAATTAGACAGTATAATAAAAGCAAGCAAAAACAATTAACAAAATTTGTCTTAAAAAAAACTAATACAATAAAAAGAGACGAAATTATGAAAAAAAATAATGCTCACTTATAATTCTTAGATTACTACTTATTTATACATTCATCAACCGATTATTTTTAATGATTAGTATAACAGACAAACTAATTAATTAAAATCATTTTCTTACTTTCAAACATCTAATTACCAAAGGTTTGCTTGAAAATGTTATAAAAAAGTTGGATTATAAGTTAAAAGATCAGTAGTAGATAAGTGTTAAAGCTTCGCAAAGTTATCACGAGTGTTTTTTACCTGAACCTTCTTCTTCGTTGATCTGATTAATTGATATATCCTCAAAGGTTTCAAATTGAGAGTTCGTATCTATACTTTCGGATAACTCCATGTCATCAGATATTTTGTAGATGTACATTTCTTCGCCAACCAAATCATCAACTTCTTCATTTGATTGTTCACAAACCTCTATATATAGAGAATAAAATAATCACATGATTTTAGTATACTGTTTTAAAATTTTATGTGATTACAATACTACTTTTACCTGAAATTTTATCCTGTTTTTTTACTATTTTCACAAAAATCTCAGGTTGTTCGTTGCAATCATCCTTGTTGACAGTTGAATCATTAAAAACTTCTGATGGTTGATGATAAATTATTGATCCATTAATATTAATTTCTTCGAAGGAACTATTATTGATCTCTTCAAACAACTCTGTATCGACTTCTACAAATATAAATACAAGTATTATTTTATGTAAAAATACAGCGGCCTGGTAGAAAATACGCCATAATGTATGACTGGTCAACTAACTAGTGCCCATATTTTCTTAGCATAATATGTTGACATAATATGCCCACATGATGTTGAGTACTTGACTCCACTAATGGGTTTATAACCTAAAATCCATAAACTATATACCTCATGTATAAAAGTATATACATCAAGCATAGTGTACTGACTAACTTAATGTTGTTCAAGTGTAAATACTATAAAAAATGGTGTCTATGTGTTCAAAATCACCAATTATGAGGTCTGCTAAGTGATTTACATGGATATTTCCATCTCATCAGTATGCGAGCCAGTTACTGTCCACGTCCAAATCTGTCATGATCATACTAAATCCAAGATATTGAAGTTCGGTGTCTGTTCTTTTGCGTAGAGACTTGTTAAATTATTCGTAAATAGACTGCGATGACAGTTTTTACTTAATTGTCTTGATTCGGCTTTTCACCTTGAACTTTATGCTTTGGCGTCAAAATATACAGGTAGGTCTATACACGAAACTCAAATTCATATCAGCTAGAATGATTTTAACTTAATATAATAATATTGGTATAATAAAATTGGTATTCAGAATTAGCATAGAATCTGTTGATAATTTAATCGATCCCGATCGATCCCTATTGACTATTTTTAGCAGGGTACGTGACAATCCATTACACTGCTACCTAAGCTATTGATGACGACTGAGCGGTTAGGACGCTTGCTTCGTAATCTTAAGGTTCCGGGTTCAACTCTCCTCGAGTCTAAGTTTTTTTCAATATAATATTTATTTAAAACTAAATTCTAGAAGTATCTTACAAAGCTGTGGTAATAAAAAGTATCTAATAAAAGTCAGAATGCGCGGTAAAGTAAGTAATGTGGTTATTTATGTTTATAAAAAATCGCGATATATCATATGAGAGCTCATATGAGAATCCGGTTGAAAATCTCATATGATCGCTCATATGATTGCTCATATGATGGCCTCATATGATCGCTCATATGAGCTCTCATATGATTATTTTCAGCCGGGAATGTTTCAAGTGCAGTAGATTTGGGCATAATGCTAAGAAATGCATTAACGATATTTTGTGTTTAAAATGCTCTGAACCGCATAAAACGAGTGATTGTGACAAAGTTAATGCAAAGTGTATTAACTGTCAGTATAGTAATACGATATACAAAACAAAATTAGACACAAAACGTTACATCTATGACTCCAACCTGTGCAACATATTGAAAAAGAAAATCGATAGATATATCGATCCTGTCGATTACCCGATCAAGCCAACTTTACCTACAACTGAATCGATATATAACAGCATGGAATCAGCAAACAGACGTGAAGTACAAATGGTAATAATTCGAAACAAAAATCTCAACATAACCCAAGACCACAGACAAGGCGTGATCAACCAACTCCATTGAACCAACCAAAGCTGCAATCTACTGCATCAACACCAGTCATCAGGAGCGATAAAAACAAAATTTTAAAGAAATAGGTAACATGGATACTTTTGATTATATAGACAGGTTTCAAAATGAGTCAATTCAAAGAGAAAGGACATGCAGTAATATTGAAAATTTCAATAAGGTTATAAACAATAAAAGGGATATTATCATGCATGTAAATATTCGAAGTATAAATGCAAATTTTGATAAATTGAAAATTCTGATAGAAAGTTTAGCTACCAAACCAGCGATTGTGATATGTTCCGAAGTTTTCGAGCAAGTTAATTTTAATTTATATCTACTGAATGGTTTAGATTATGAATATATAGCTTATTACAATGAAAGTAGGATAAACAGGAATGACGGAGTCATTGTTTTTGTAAATAATAATCTAGTCCAAAATATAGAAGTCGTTGAAGCAGGGAGAATTAAAATAATAAATACTAGGATAACTTTAAATGATAAGAGTGGTCTTGAAATATCAGCCTTGTATAGATGGCACGGGATACCAAAAACTGGGTTTATACTAGATCTAAATAAGTACTTAATTAAAAAGAGAAATGTAAAGAATCACTTACAAGGAGGACTACCAGGCTCCGGGTCATGAATTATTATGAATTTTATGTCCGAGTCATAACTAACCGTATGATGACAAAAGCCACTTGTAGTTTGATCTCATAGGCCTTTATTCGCTAGATACAGCGTACCCCTATTTTTTCCATTTTAGTTAACTAATAAATGTATTATCATGCAATAATATTAATATACGCCCTGCTAAAAATTGTCCATAGAAACCGATAAGACCTCTTATCAAATTGAATGGTAAGTCTTAATCACGATTTTTGCAATAAAACTCGGTTAAACTAGATTGGGTCAATGGGAATCGATTAAAATGTATAGAGAAATCAATGGATTTTAATTGCTGTTTTCCATCTATTTATTTCAATTATTGTTTTTCATATAGAATTGAATCGACTTCCATTGACCCTATCGAATTTAATCTATTTTTAATGCGAAAATGGCGATTTAAGACTTACCATTCAATTCAATAAGATGTCTTATTGATTCCAATGTACTTCTATGGACTATATTTAGCAGGGCTGATTGTAGGGCTTACCGGGTGAGTCAAATTCGTCATGTTAAGTGACTCGAGCACCCCCTCAGAAACCAATAGCGGATAAAGCCAGAAGCTTCCATGATCCCACTTGTCCCGGGGGATCATGGAAGCTTCTTATGGAGTGTCCGCTATTGCTTACTGAGGGGGCGCTGTGACTTAACATGACGAATAGGTTTGTTGCAGCACACGTGACTTCTTTTCTGTAGTTTTATGAACTACACAGGCCTATTACTGTAAATAAAAGCCACAAAATACTAAAAAATTATCACACTATCAGGTCCGCTAGAAGTATTATCTACACCAATAATCCATGAATTTGTAAGAAAATATCTTACTTCTGTTCAGGAAATATGTTTTTAAATTGCCGGATAAAATTTCCTTAGATTTTCGATAGGACCGTAGAAGAGTATTCTAACGTAAGGAAACAAACGAGCGCGATCTACAGAAATAAGAAGCGGGAGTATCAAAAGAATTTTATTAGGGGAATAGAAACTAACAGTAAGGAAAATAACCCTCGCGAAATGTACAGAGGGATTAACGCCATCATAAAGGGTTTTACGAGTAGAGCGCAATTTATGAAGGACGAAAACGGGGACCTCGTAACAAATGACAACGAATTACTGTCGCTGTGGAAAAATTATTTCGGTAAATTATTAAACGTGCACGAAAATAGCGAAGAATTAGGGGACGAAATTCACACTGCTGAACTCCACGTGGAGGAACCGAGCTACCAAGAAGTAGAGGCCGCGATTATAAAACTAAAAAACAACAAAGCACGGGAAATGACTCTATACCAGCTGAGTTACTCAAATATGGGGTGTCGAGCTCACTTTCAAAATTTATAAACTAGTATGTGCCATCTGGAAAAATGAAACAATACCCGAAAATTGGAAGGAATCTATCATTATACCGATTTTTAAAAAGGGGGATAAGACAGACTGCAATAACTATAGGGGTATCTCACTTTTAGCAACGTGCTACAAAGTTCTGTCAAACGTAATACAAGCTAGACTCACTCCATTCGCGGAAGATATAGTAGGAGATTATCAGTGCGGATTTCGGCGCAACAGATCGACGAGCGATCAAATGTTTACCGTAAGACAGTTGTTAGAGAAAAAGTGGGAATTTTGCGAAACCATACACCAACTATTTATAGATTTTAAAAAAGCGTACGACTCTATTAAGCGAAGCAAAATGTATCAAATTCTAGTACTTCTCGGTGTACCGAAAAAACTCGTGAGATTATTTCAAATATGTCTGAACGGAAGCACAGGAAAGGTCCGAGTAGGCGGTAATGTATCAGAACCCTTCATCATACGGGATGGTTTAAAACAAGGGGATGGGCTCTCTACGATGCTGTTCAACTTAACGTTAGAGTATGCCGTTAGAAAAATGCAGGTTAGCCAGCTGGGCGCAACGCTTAATGGAACAACGCAGATACTAGGCTACGCAGATGATTTGGATATACTGGGGGATTGTAGGGAAACGGTAGCAAAAACGCGGAAATCCTCATAAAAGCGGTGGAGTATACAGGGTTAGAAGTGAGTGAATCAAAAACAAAGTAAATGATTGTGGATAAGCTAGGCATCTGCAGAGGGGAGGAAGATCTCAGCGTTGGGAATTTTACTTTTGAAAAGGTTAGCGAATTCAGGTATCTGGGTACGACCATAAATGATAGACACGAGATTAATGTCGAAATAAATAAGAGACTCCATTCGGGTAGTGCTTGCTTCTACGCCGTGAGTAATTTACTTAAGTCGAGGCTGTTGTCTAAAAACGTTAAAATAAGAATATACAGGACAATAATACTGCCGGTGGTTCTGTACGGGTGCGAAACGTGGGCTCTCACTAAGCAGGCGGACAACCGTTTTAGGGTATTTGAAAATAAAGTCTTGCGAAAAATATACGGGCCGAAGAAAGATGAGGAAACCGGGGAATGGAGGAGACTACACAATGATGAGTTACACAATCTGTACGCGTCACCAAATATTAACAGAATAATAAAATCGCGCAGATTGGGATGGGCAGGGCACGTAGCGAGAATGGGAGACGACCGTACGGCAGCGCGTGTTATAAAGGGCAGGCCGTTGTTAACGCTGGATAACTGGAGTCAATGGATAGTCAGTAATTGCTATATACTTATTAATTCTGTTTATTACAACTTGGCAGTGTTGACTATCGTTTGTAACATGCTTAGTATCGTACTGTGTTTTGTACGTATTGTTACTGTATAGGCAATTTACGCAGCACATTTCATTTATCCTATTGCAGTATACACTATTATGAGATCCAGCACATTTCAAACACAGCTTTTCATTAAAGCATTTATTTCCATTATGTCCAAACCTACCACAATTGAAACAAGGTTGTAGGTTTAAGTCATCGTAAACTCTGCAATTCTGGTATCCTACAAAAATCCTGTTTTTGCTTTCTCTAATGTGTTTGTATATTTCAGCAGTAACTTCTAAAATGACACTTTGTAATTTTGTTTTTTTTTTTACGTACGTGTGAACAACTGTACATTTACTTTCAAATTTCTTAAATTTTCTAGTATTTATATCCTCTTCCATAGTTTTTATGTCCATTTGTTCATAGTTATCAAATCCGACTACTTTTAGCCTGGGTTTTTTAACCTCTTCCTTTTCAATAGTACATGTATTGGATAATTTCTTAGTTAGCGATTTTTCGGTATCACTAGCACTTGCTTCATTCATGCAGCTAATAATAATAACTTCACTATCATTCTTGAATATCACTTTCTTTATTTGAATTGATTTTTCTTTGTTCAAATAATGAGTGACATTTCTCTTCAGGTCATTACCATCATCTCTGTTTTTCTTTTTTATAATGATTTTGGGAATTCGTTTTTGTTTAGGAATTTCATCAGTAAGAACTTGGGAAAAAGACTTGTTCTTAACTTGTTTAACATGATTCAAATGTTCTTTGAGTAATGAGTTTTTATCTTGTAGTTCAATGTTTAATAATTTTAGTAACTTGTTTTCTTTCTTTAGATTATGTATATCTTTTGCTTCATCCTCATCCTGCTGACTGGCACTGGAGGTATTATCTTCTTCTAATTCATTTAATACCATTTCTCTTATTTCGTTTATCATACTTAATCTTAACTGTGCAATTACTTTTCTTGTATCTTCATTTAGTGTTGACTCATCGTAGTTTGAGGTTATGGCATTGTGTTCAGGGCAAATTACCATATTTTCTCCAATGAATTTTGTGTTATTCAATCTTTCAAAACAACTCTTATGATAAACACCACCACAAATAAAACACATCACAATTGAAACTTTTTTATTTTTATGACACTTGTAAAAATTTATATCAGCCTTGTCAGGCGGCTTACTTTCGGGTGGCGCCATCGCACACTTGTGATTTTAATTTTCAGCAATTTTTTTCTCAATTTATATGGACTTTAGGAAAAATTCCTAAGAACAAAAACGTCCTAAAATTGATCAAAGAATACCCTTAAATTTTTTCAGAATGATTAAACAATTTTTTTAAATTAAAAGTAAAATTTATTGTTTTGAACGCCATTCTGTATGAATAAATTATTTTTATTAATCTTAAGCCAATAACTTTTAGTTTAGGGTTCATGGACGCATTATTTATCAGTATTAAAGGTGTAGAAAATTGCATAAGCAAAAAACAATTTTAAAAAGATAGTGTTTTTTTAATTAGCAATTTTCACATAAAAAAACTCATTTTAGGGATTTCGAACCATCACTATTCGAAACTTTAAAATATGGGGTATAGTGGTTCAAACATTTTTTTTCGATCAAATTCATTGTACCGCGAATTTCTGAACTTTGGTGTCGAAAAGTGTCCGTTCAGGCACTAATGGATTAAATGGAAAAGAATTCAACGCCCCGAACAAATATTGAAGTATCTTTTTTACAGGAAAAAATGGTTTAAGGAGCCACCACACCAGTTATATAGATATACTAACCGTGTTAAATTGACGCGCTCCTTTGCCCCCAACTTTTAGAAAAACGGCTGTACATAGAAGTCTGAAAAAATTACCGGTTACAGTTCTTGATGCCGTCTTTGCGCGGAAGCGAGCTGGATAACAGCCGTTAACGGGATCCTGGAGAAAAAGATATTTCTTAAGTACGCTTTCTTTCCGAGCGCCTAACCTTAGCCAAAATAAACAATAAACGATAGATCTGATCTAACCCAAAATATTTGACATATTTTGAAAGTATATCTCAAGTATCCTTTTCCCCTGGGAGTCTGTTGATAAATGCTGTCCAGTTCAATTCCGCGCAAAGATTGTACCGACAACTAGGTCCTGTAATTTTTTGAGAGTCATAAAAGCCCTCGTTTATCCAGAAATTGGGAGCAAGTGATCGCGTACATTAACATTGATAGTATATCTATACAACTGGTGTGGTGACCCCTTAAGCGTTTTTGAATCTTTGCGCCGTGCATAGTACGCGCGCACGTGCGCGGGAATATGCACTGCCGCCGCGCTAAATATAGCGCGTATTGTCGGTAACCATGGTACCGATGCATCGGTAAACTTTTAGAGTTAAATAAGTATACAATAAAAATGCGTTATTCTGCATAATCAAGGCATGTGCAATACATTGACGCTCTGTGCAATTCTAAAAAAGCTTTTTCTACGGTAATATCGATATTCCAATACTAGTAAAAACCATATAATTTACTTTCTGATTTTTATAAAAAAAATTGGAAGGTGTGCAATTGCAAGTACGAGTGTAATATAGTAATGTACTATTAGAAATATGTCGGCTAGTATATTTTTATACTAAAATAAGTAATTATGCAGGCGGGGGGGTAACTGTATAGTTCCGTGCGACAAGACAAAAATGTCAGCGACAACACCATAATGAATGACAAACCACACATCGTCGCGGGTCCCTACGAAAATTAGTACAGTTAGACGAAAAAATCCAATTGTTTTAGAGATAAAAAAAATTGTTATTTTCGTTAAAATTAATAAAATTGCAATATTTCCAAAGTTACCTAAACATTTTTAAAAAATTTTGAAATTAAAAAAATTTTTATTAAAACTATGCTTGTTCGAAGAGCATTCCAAATACAACTTTAACAAAAAAAAAATTGTTTAAGTAAATAAATAAATTTGAAAATGCATGATTCTATCATTGAACTAAAACACAAAATTATTATAATAAATTTTTTATTAAGAAGCGCGCGTATATAGCGCCCTCTTATATTGAGGTTCATCATGTTTGAATTTGTTGCCAGATCAGAGGGATTCCCTCTAGATCTAGAGGGATTCCGCGAAGCCTAGAGGGAAACTAGGGGGAACAATTATTCAGAGATATTTTCTAGAGGTAAACCCATCTTACCCCGAGGACAAGAAAAACATCAACCACAAAACGTAAACCCAATTACCCCACCCACAACGAGTTACCTTTGTAGAAAAATTCGAATCACAAAACGTAAGCCTTTAAACCCGATTACCCCACGCGCCGCTAGTTGCCGATGAAAAATTCAAATCTCAAAACGCAAGCCTTTAAACCCAATTACCCCACGTGCCGCAAGTTGCCGTTGAAAAATTCAAATCTCAAAACGCAAGCCTTTAAACCCAATTACCCCACGTGCCGCGAGTTGCCAATGAAAAGTTTAAATAATATAAACCGTTAACGCCTAAACTCGTTCTTATACTTCAAACACAAAGATTCACTTGTAGCAATTTTGAAAATAAAATCGTAAACTCATCCAGAGAAAAATATAAGATGCATTTGAAATTAAAAAATATAGATGAAAATACCGTGAAAAATATAGATAAGAAATAAACACAAAAAGTTATCTTGAAGTTTATTATTCATAAATATCTTTATTATTTTTCTAGATCGAAAAGCAAGTCATTTAACAGAAATAGAAAACATTAAGACAACGTATTGGTGCACTCAATTTGTGAAGTGCAACGAACATGAAGGATGGCTTCGACCATAGTGACAGCTAGTTTATTCCTAATTTTATCTTTGATAATATTCACTACTGAAAATACCCTCTCTACTCCAGCGTTTGAAATCGGCAAACTTAACAATGCAAATGCTAATTGGCAAATGTGTCCAAATTTTCGATCGCCAGCGGCATTTTTTACTTTATACACTTCAATCCAATAATCGACTACATTTTTTTTCTGACTTATTTCTAATCGATGCAATACATTCCATTGTCGAATCGTTTCATCTACATCGCCACAAAGATGTTTGAAAAATTCTACGACCTCCGCTATATTAGGCTTTATTTGACAAGAAGCATTTTCCTGAGAAAAGAGAGAAATATTTTCAAGAACGTGAATGTTGGACGGCAATCTTTTTTGTAATTCAATTGCCAATTCGATGAGAAAGTCCCTACATCTCGTTTTAACATAGTCAATTGTCTCTTTTCTCAATGCTCCTTGTGTTTGGTTAAATTCATAACCGAAATTAATGCAATCTGTAGGCATGAGAAAATTCGAAAAGTTAAAACTATGAAGTTTAGTACGGTGAACTTTCTCTAGTTGTGCTGGTACAACAATCTTTTGTAGAATTGAATAAAATAAATCATTCAAGTCGCTGAAAAGTTTGATGGGATCAGCCTTATCTGACTGAAAATGTGTATTCAATTTATGACAGGCTTTAGAACACTGTGGATGAATGTCAAAAACAAACGGTTATCAACCGAGGCATACATAGCTGCTAACTGACTCGCTGTGTAACATTTTTCTTTTGATTCCGCTATTTGAAAAAGGAGCTTAAGTGGATCATACTGATCGAGAATAGTAGAAATAGCTTTTTCGTGAACTAGCCGTCGAGTGTCACTAAGTTTGGCAAGTTTTTTCGGTTTGCTATCATTAATTACGGTATACAACTCTTTATACTCGAGTTGGCGTTTGGTACTGTGACTAAACCAGTTATGAGTTTCTCGCACCATATAGTCGAGATGTCTCGGAAATGTCTCGCAAGCTTTTTCAGCTGCCAAATGTAGTGAATGGCAAATACATTTAATCACGACGATATAAGGATTGATTTCGTGTAAGATAGTCGTTAAAGAGTGTTTCTCACCTACATTCACACTTGCTCCATCGACACCCAAACCTAATAACTTATCCGTTTTTAAACCATCGGTTTTTAACTTAGTTTTTATCGCACTAGCAATAGCGTCCGATGTTCCTGAGCGCATCTCTATTAGTCGTTAAAACGTCGTGACCATTTTTCCCTTTTTAACACTAAGATACCTTATAACTAGACACAAAAGCTTTTTTTTATCTACTGCCGTAGATTCGTCTACAATCAACGAATAAAATGATTCACCTACGTCTGTTAACAAATCATCCAGAATACAAGGGGAAAGATTATTTTTTATCAACGCAGTACACTTAGAGCGGTGTAATTGGACCTCGTTAAGAACCTGAGATTGAAGATCTAATTTTTTTAATACAACCGATAAGTGATCTACACTTCTGATCGAGCAGTGTTCTGCAATAAAAAATGCTAGTTTCAGTTCAACAATTTTTCTATGTTGCGACAGTGCAGGCTTTGTGAACTTGTCGATCTTCTGAAATGTCACTGCCTCTTTTTCCCTCTGAATAGCTGCCAGATGTTTTTTCGTCTGTGAATGCTCGAGCAAATTTTTCCGCTGAGCTGCTAAAATAGCTAGGCATACTGTGCAGTATGCATTTTTATTCTCAGCATTGACGGGTGCCTTTTTCAGCCAGCCTACAAATTATCCGTTTATCATTTTTAACACTAGATAACGACATTTAACCTAAAAAACTAAGTATAATTTCTACCTGCAAAGCAGCTTTCAATCTCCCACTCCGGCCTGTACTTTTGGATATACATCTTTGCTGGCTTTTTATTTTTCGGCGACATCTTATTCTCGAAAAATTATAAAAGTAAATTCAAATTCAAAAATCACTATAACACTTAACAGTACAACTGACGACTCGTCGTACCTTGCTCTAAACGGTAGAACAAAAGAAACATGGAGGCTAACCGTTGGCAAGAGAGAGAAAGAACGCTTCAAAATCCGAATCGTGACCTGTCACATGAGCAGCGTATACGTACTGGTCAACGTATCGTGACGAATTTCGAGTGCGAACTCTAAGCGCGAACTATGAATATACGCGCGCCGTGGATTAAATTTTCTATCGCTCACTCGCTGTGTTCGGGGTAGGTGGGTTTAAAACATAGTTGTTGGTTTATTATTTACATTTTTTTCTTGACAACTCGCTGTACGTGGGGCACTTAGGTTTTAAGGCTTGGTGTTAATAATTTGAACTTTTATTGGAAACTTGGTGTACGTGGGGCACTTGGGTTTTAGGGCTTGATATTTATAATTTAAACTTTAATTGGAAACTCGGTGTACGTGGGGTAATTGGGTTTATCGGTTTAGTGTTAATAGCTTAAAATTTCATCAGCAACGCCCTGTATGTGGGGTATTTAGTTTTTACGGTTGAAAAAAGCTAGAGGGATTTTCAGAGGATTTTCATATAGCTTCTAGAGGTATTCTAGAGGGAAACGAGGCGCCGCCTAGAGGGAGATTTTGAAACCGTCTGGCAACACTGGCAAAGGGACTTGAATGTTCTGAGGTGATAAGCGCAGGAGTTGTGTGGTCGTTTAAGGAGGCAATGAAAATTCACAGAGCCCAAACGAAAGGCCATCACCGTGGTAGAGCGAGGAACAACAAATGAAAAGATCCGTGTGAACATATGGCTCTGATGGCTCAGAACGAGACGAGCATCAGCAACAGCAACGACCGCCTGCTCACGAGGACTGAAAATACCTAGACCCTTCCCGACCCTTCCCGACCCTTCCACCACTCCAGCCCCCCGCACGTGCCCTGTCCCAGGGATCCGGGTAAACTTAAGGTCCCTGATCAGGCGTGTAATGGGGCAAAAATCCGGCCCTGACTTGCCAGCCGTAATTAGCTGAACATATAATGTATGATATTATTTTCAGGTAATATACGGGTATCGTAAGGTGTGCATGTTGTTTTCTTTCATACCGCACAATCACTAGATGAGGTTATCAGTGTACTGGTCAAATGTAGTTTTAATTATAAAAATTGCCTAACTGCTTAAATATGAGTGATCATTTACAAAATCTTAACAGAATAAGAGTTCGAAATTTTCGGACAAAACAAGGTCTTTCACAAAAACTGAATGACAAAAGTATAATAACTGTAGATAAGCAGCAAACAAGAGAGGAAATTGTTCATGTAAAAAAATTAGGATCGATTCAAGAAAAGAAGAGGAAGTTTTAGACATACAAGATATTCCTAAATTAAACGTAATAAGTGAAAAGTCTTCTAATAGATATGCAGAATACCATGAAGAAGATCTTGAAAAGGAGAAAGATTATAAAAGATTTCCATCCGATGAAGAGAGTGAAACTGAGAGTGAAAGTTCTGATGACGATGATGAAAAATTGAATGAGATAGCTTTTGTGAAAGATCTGAAAAGGTGGTTTTTTAATTTTCCAACGCCATACAGTCATTTAGATAGTCTTCTAAAGACATATGAAACCTTATCATCCAGAGCTTCCTACTTGTTCAAAAACATTTTTGAAAATTTCATTGAACAAACGGTATAAAATTGAGCCATTCAAGAAAGATGATCCTACTAATGATAGTAAAATTGTGTATATAGGTATAAGTGAAAATATCCAAAGAGTGCGACGCTGTGCCTCCCAGTACAGGTGCGCAGCGCTTGACGCCTCGTACGCGCCAAGATTTTTCATTAATCACGGGATTTAGCGTAATCGCCGACGTTTGGAAGAACATGGGGAAAGAAGGAAGAAGTAATCACACAAGTTATTAAATTATATTGCACGTATATTTGGCCCAGCCCTTCCCTACAACGTGGTGGCCGTAGCCGCCCACACACAGTAGCCACGCAGGGCTCGCCGTCAAACCTCTACTCACATATACACGCGCGCGCCTCGAAGCTTTCGCCTCTGACGTCGCGCAGTCTGACCCGTCTACTCTCTCTCTCTCTCTCTCTCTCTGCATACTTGGGGATGAAGGCCTGGCTCTCGTTCCTGCTTCCTTCCTCTGGCTGAACGGCTGGACGGTCATCTCCAGGGAGGGATCTCTTCCTCGGGGCGGTGGTCCAGGTCGTGGCGCTGCTGCTTTCTCACTCTCACTCTTTTCTCGCAATTCACTTTCGCGCGCTCTCGTCACGTCGAAGTGTCATCGACAGGGCTCGGAAAGGAACTGCCGATCCGCTCTGCCGCGCGCGCGCTCGGCGTCTCGCCGTCGGCTGTCGGGCCCGGCTGATAACGTAGCTCGATTGGCCGCGCGAGGCGCAAGACGCGCTGATTGGCTGCTCGTCTCGCGCCAGCTCGAACCGGCGAGCTCCCCCCTTGGGTACGCCGGCCAGCGAATTCCACGAATTCCCGGGACGTAGCTCGCGTCCGAGAAAAGGGCCTCGCTGGAACCGATCGCCTTTTCTTCCTCGCATCGAGTGAGGTTGCCGCGCAAACAATAACGCGCGATTTGCTCGGCTGCGACGTACAACGTCGCAATATAACCAGCCTGAAGATCGGCGCGACCACACCAAGGCTGCGCCTGCGCCAATCCACAGCTGGTCTGATGACGACGCCAGCGAGCAGCCAGCAGCGAGATGGGAGCAACGAGGAGAGGACAAGGAAGGAGACGATCACAAGACTAAGCCAGGCGATCTCGACAGGAGCAATTCCGCCGAGTCACAAGAGAAAGAGAGCTCGGAGGCAGAGGAAAGCAGACGGGCGCAGAGGAAGTTGGAGTTGTACGTCGCCAACTCTCCTGTTGTTCCCGCTCCCGCCCCTACTCCGAGGGGCCAGACCAGAGTAAATTCGGGCGAGGGTCCACCGACAAAGAAGAGGAGGAAGAATAAGAAGAAGAAGAGCAAAGAGCAGGTTTCTTCGGCGGTGTCTATTCTGGAAGGGCCGAGATAGATTGGGACAATTGGTCTCCGATCCGTCATCAGGAGGAAGAGGACCAGACACCGGAACCCAACGAAGACGAGAGGAGGAGAGGAGAGGAGCAACAAGGAGAGGAAGAGAGGAGGCGGCGAGAAGAAATGGAGCAGAGAGAAAAAGAGGCCAGAGAACGAGAAGAAGAAGAGCGGCGAGCCCGAGAAGAGAAGAAGCGACTACGCGAGGCCCGCGACGACGAAAAGCGGCTCAGAGCTGAGTGAGCTGCTGCCGCGGCAGAGGAAAGAAAGAGAAAGAGCGAGAAGGAGAAGAAGGAGAGAGAGGAAGCTGAGCGTCGTCACCAAGAGGAGCAGCGAACACGAGACGAAGCTGCCTCTACGCCCGTCGACCAGGAGCAGATGGAAGCCGATCCATCAGCATCCGCTGCAACCCCGAAGAACGACATGAGCCGGGAGGAGGCTGTAGCAGCGAGGAGAGAGAGCGAAGAGAAGCGAGGCGTATCCAGAGAGAGACGGGAGAGGAGACCGACGCCTGCCTACCAGCCCGACGAGAGAGGTAGAGAGAGAGAGAGAGAGAGAGAGAGAGAGAGAGAGAGAGAGAGAGAGAGAGAGAGAGAGAGAAAAGACGCGAGGAACGTCATCGAAGATCGTTCGGCGGATCGAACAAGGAGTCGCTCCTCCAACCGCAGGACCTTGCCCGTAAAGGAAAGGGGAGCGTGGTTCGGAGGACTCCGACCGATTCCGACAAACCCGACGATCGTCCCGGCCCCGTACAGTTGTTTTAACTGTTGGCAGTCGGGCCATGGTGTTACCACGTGTAACAAGGGGATCACCCGTGACTTCTGCGGCAATTGCGGAAGACACGGAGTCCAGGTGGCCAGCTGCCCGCGATGCGGCGAGGCCTTTCGGAGCCGCCAGCAGCGAGGAGGAGATTACGTTCCCATCGAAACGGCCAGTGGCGTCGACATCGCCGAAGAGAACTGGGACGAACCCGATGACCGGCAGCGAGAGGAGCCGGAGAGACGGGACCATCGCCAGCGAGAAGAGCGAGAGGCCCGCGAGCGTCAAGAGAGAGAAGAGAGAGAAGAGAGAGAGGAACGAGAAGCGAACGATCGCCGCATACGAGAGGAAAGGCAGCAGCAGGAAGCGAGGTATCGGAACGAGGTCGAAGAGCTGGTAACACGAGAGCTGTATCAGCAGCTATACCAACAGCAGGAGAGGGAGCGTCTCCGCTGTCTCCACCCAGAAGTAGATACCCAGAATCGCCAGATCCACGTAGTCAGGGAGGTCCCTAACTATAGCCAGCAAGAGGAGAGAAACATCCTCCTTCAAATCTTGCGAGGCTTAGAAGGAGTATCACCTGAGACGAGAGAGCTCGTCCTTCGGCGCATTTACGGAGGACGTTGCGAGGATCGAGCAGAATAGAGAGAGAGGAGAGAGAAGAGAGCCACGAGAGAGACAAGAGGGAAGAGAAGTTGGGGTTGCGGTTAAGCTCCAAACGCAACTCCGGGGCGAGTGGGAGGATGTAGGGTGGCGCCCCTGCCCAACTTAAAACCCACTCCAATGGGAATGAGTTGGACGGTCCTTTTCCTGGACCTACGATGGGGTCCGTCTCTCTTGGGGGTAGCAAAGTTAAGGGAAGGGGATTGCGACGTTGTACGTCGCAGCCGAGCAAATCGCGCGTTATTGTTTGCGCGGCAACCTCACTCGATGCGAGGAAGAAAAGGCGATCGGTTCCAGCGAGGCCCGCGTTTTCTCGGACGCGAGCTACGTCCCGGGAATTCGTGGAATTCGCTGGCCGGCGTACCCAAGGGGGGAGCTCGCCGGTTCGAGCTGGCGCGAGACGAGCAGCCAATCAGCGCGTCTTGCGCCTCGCGCGGCCAATTGAGCTACGTTATCAGCCGGGCCCGACGGCCGACGGCGAGACGCCGAGCGCGCGCGCGGCAGAGCGGATCGGCAGTTCCTTTCCGAGCCCTGTCGATGACACTTCGACGTGACGAGAGCGCGCGAAAGTGAATTGCGAGAAAAGAGTGAGAGTGAGAGAGCAGCAGCGCCACGACCTGGACCACCGCCCGAGGAAGAGATCCCTCCCCGGAGACGACCGTCCAGCCGTTCAGCCAGAGGAAGGAAGCAGGAACGAGAGCCAGGCCTTCATCCCCAAGTATGCAGAGAGAGAGAGAGAGAGAGAGAGAGAGAGAGAGAGAAAGCCGCGGGTGTGTGCGAAAAAGAGTGAGCGAGACGAGAGAGCGGTGTGCGGTGCGGGCGCACACCTCGACGTCATCCACGCGAGGCATCGGGCCAGCGTGCGCGAGAGCGAGAAAGGGAGAGAGAAGCGCAGCGCGGAAGAAACGCGTGAGAGTCTGTGTGTGTGAGAGAGAGAGAGAGAGAGAGAGAGAGAGAGAGAGGCATCGAACACACCAAACCACCTAATAATTGCGTACTATTAAAAAATAAGCAAGTGGTAAATGTTGTTCGGATCTATGCAAATGAAGAGACAGAAGATCTTGCAAAAATTTATATTGATGGGAAAAAAGTGGATACGGTTGGACCTGCCATTGATTATCCTTTGGATTCGAGTGTTTTAAACATTTTACAAGTTAAGCCTTCGAGTAATATGGACCTGATTACAACTACGTTGAGTAATATTGATTGTAAAATGGTTTATTTATCAATTTTTGAATTACCACAGGATGAGCCAGTGTCATACGTTGTACCACTACTTCACATGAACTGATCTCATACAAATATATAACTTATTGTTCATTCACTATGAATAAAATAATGTACTATTCTAACAACAATGACTATATGTATTTGTTTTATTAAAGCATTTATTCCCAATTTCCTTAAATTATAGAAAAATGAGTATTATTAAATTACTATAATTAATAATAATAACAATATCATTAACAATTAATATTATCGCCAATCAAGTGTCAAAGCCAATTCCTAAAATCTTTTTATTTAATATTAAATAATATGATTTAAAAAATGATTGCAATATTCGTCATTTTTAGGTTAGAAAGACCATTTCACATTTCTATTGCATTAAACATAATTTTACACTCAAAATCATCTCGTTTATATACGCGAGCTTTAAAACGGTGCATCGTGTTTATATTTAGTCCTGAAATTTTCATTTTGCATAAATAAATCGCTTACGCAGCGTTTCTCGCTAAATCATCCGGGCTTGACGTTTGCCGTAGGTTCAGCCATAGGTGCGCGCGCAACTTTTTCGCCTACAACTGTCCCACAGCACTGCGGTTTTTTCGAAAATCTCAATTCTACGGTAATCAGTTTTTCGTTAAAGGAAATTCTGTCATTTGTGATTCTATCCTTGCTAAGTGCACACGTGTTTTCGAGGAATCTAAGTTAAATATCTAGCATTATTTATAATTACAACTATATTGATTGTTAATGAGTGAAGGTAAGTTTAGTAATGATAATTTTATAAAATTAAAATATTTCTAGTTGACTACAAAAGTTTAGAAATGCATGTATGGTGCAAAAATAATTTTCTGTGTTATGTATAGATGAGTCGAGAGGAAATGAATTTTGATGTAACAAAGCTTTTTGTAGAGGACGGAGATATTATCAACAAATCTCTGCACAATTCTGTAGTCCTGGTACCGACATAATTTCTGGTCTTCGATAACTTAAGCAACACATTGTATGTGCGTTATATGGAAGCTTCAGACAATGTAGAGGATGCTGAGATGCTATCATCTTTGACAGCGACAAATGATATAATGCCACCATCAAGTTGGCCTCTTTTTAAGACTGAGATTGTCTGTGGTTGCAGTATGTAAAAGATCTTTTTAATTTTATCATTTTCATTCGTGATCAATATTATTTACTAAATGTGTTATTGTTATCAAGAAACACATGAGCAAGCTCTTCAAGAGTACCAAAAATTGCAGTCAAATTCAAGTAAAGTTCAAGATTTAATTGAAGACGAAGACGCAAAAATCCAACGTTTATTGAACGTGCCATCAATACCGACTGAACCATCTGAAGCCACTAATGGAGATGAGGCTGGCATAACTGATGAAGTTATTCAAGAAGAAGCTCTGGAAATTGCAAATGAAGAAACAGTTTATGATATTACAGCAGAAAAAAACAATAATTTTGGAGCTCCAAGCAACACGAATGGACAGAATGAGCTAATTAAATTGCCAATTGTCACCAAAGAAGACTTATTAGGTAATGTATCTTTTACTCATGATCTATAACTGTATATCTATACTTAAAAAATAATTATGTTTGTTTAAGCATCGCAAAATGCAGTGATTGAGGCATTCAGTACATTGATGGAAGCTATCGCAACAGATGTAAAGCAGATTAAAGAAAGACAGATCAATATAGATGCTAAAATTATTAATATGGAGAAAGACATTCTTCAATTTAAGACATATGCCATGGAAAATAGACCCTTTCATGATCAAGATATCATTGTACAATTTAACAAAATTGAAGAAATCTACGAAAGAAGCCTGCCAATTAGTACCTACGAAGAATGTCAAGCGTTTGATGAAAAAATAGTTGGATATGCCTATACTACTTTAGTAAGTGATATTCTTATTGCACATTACGCCTTTTTATATGAGTAAAAGTAACTGTTTAGAATAAAACTATTTTATTGTGTTTTACAGAAAAATTACTTTAATTGCAATATCAATACAAAGGAAACGCATATACTTATTAAAGTGATAACTCCATTATTAAAAGAATTTTTTACAAAAGAGCTCATGGCACTGTTTACCGCTCAAAAACAACACAGAAATAAATTCATTTTTAAGAAAATTAATTTCTACAAATGTTTTTTGGGTGAATACATAATATTTTATATTATACGCAATATTTTATAATCATTTTTAAAAATAAACTAATTATATTTTTAGAAGCAATGCAGTATGCCTATAATGTTCCAGGCATTCCAGACAAAATGACTGATCAATCCTTATGCGTATTAATTGGCTCACTTATTAATAATGCTCCGGATTGGCAAGGCGGACGAGCTAAAAGAAGGAGACAGGACGAGGAATAATTTAGTCAATGATTTAAAATAATTAAAAGCATATTATTCTGCATGTTCATCTTATTTTGTAAGATTTTTCATTTCATTAGATTTTTGTAAAGAATCAATAAAAAACTAATATTTTATCCTTGAAGTAACCTCTATTTTTTAATAGATTATTAATATTTCAACATATATATATCTAAGATCCTCGCAAATTTAGCCATACTTAAGGCCCTGATCCGGCCCGGACCTTTACACTGAAGAAGAGCAGTGCTCCAATCGTTAAAAATTACTCTGATGCCTGATATTGCCCTGACTACTGCCTTATATTTAATATAAAGTTTTTACTTTTTCCGGGCCGGACAATTGCCCAATTACATCCGTAATACGGTCCTAATCCGTTCCCCAGTACGGCCCGTGTCCGGGTCGTAACTAGCCTGATCCGGCCCTGATATCGCCGTGAGATCTTTTTCTACTCGAGAGGTTATCCCAATATCATGTGACGTCCCTGCTAATATTCGAAGATCAAAAACGATTTCAAAAACCGTAATCGCTTTTTATAGTCGTTTGTGTAACGTAATTTTGGCTTTATTAGGTATTAGAATCCGAAAAAAGTCAAAAAATTTTTTCACTATGATTTTTCCTGGGGAAATTTTGTTCCACCTACACATCGCCTATCGAAAGTTTCATGGTGGACACACGGTATTGTCTCAAAGAACCTAAATACAAGAATCTACTAATTATCTGACTCTAAAGCAAAGCTGTTGATTCTACGGACTCGCGACTTTGACTGTCCTCCGGAGAGCGTCGGTGATGCTGCAAGATCTCTGCTGCTGGCGTTGAGGGCGTGACCTTTAATGGAGGGATGTAGTTTTGACAAATCAGAGCGACTCCGCGCGGACTTACAGAATACGAGCTCGAATCAGCATCGGTCCGCTGGGCCTACATGGTGGTGGAAAATTTGGAAAGCGGGCGAGCACATGATGACGTACGCTGCGCGTGAATTGATCCACGGTATTGCTACCAAATCTGACCGTCACAAAAAAACCACATGGCCATAGTCAACAAAGGAGGAGTTTTCATGTAGCTGTCATAGCGACAGTCATGGGGACAGTAATAATACCGTGGATCAATTCACGCGCAGTGTACTTCGCACACGCGTGTTGACCACCCGAACTCTCAGTCCTCAGTTTTTATGGCGCATGGCATCTTTCTTTCCACTACTTCTAAATTTATGTTCTTTTTTTTCAACGGTTGAGTAACCAAGAATACAGAAATGCTTTTGTACTTTCTCTAAATGATTTTATAAGATATACATAAAATATACTCGATTTCATTAATAAGAATTTGAATTACGCGCTTATATTCAATCACGTGATCACGTGATTACGGTTAGGCTGCGTTTACATGGAGTCTGGCAATCTTAAGAATTCTTAATATATTAATAGCAGATTTAAGAGACCGAGAGATCTGAATTGAAAATCGGAAGCCTACTAAATTCATTATTATTAATGTAGTAATGCACCTTAGGAAAAGTTTTTGTATTATTTTAAAAAACAGCATTCAGTTTTAGACAAATATGTAAGTAAAATATTATGAATCCAAGATAGAGTGTCAATATGAATATCTCGCGACATCCGCCATTTTGAGGTTATGAAGTTTACAAGCATATTTCCGAAAAAATTATGATTCACTGATGCGTTAACATGATTATTCATGTAAATATTATAATATCTATCCATAAAGTGGATCACAACATTTATAATGATGATTTTTTGATACTTTCGACGTTGAATTTAAATCTCGCGGTCTCTCCAATCTGCCATTCTTAAGATTGCCAGACTCCATGTAAACGCAGCCTGAGGCCTAAAATGCCTAGACCCCGCAGCACGTCGACGCTTGTAGAGAAGGCCTAAAGCCGCGAGCTGATTGGCCGGAGTGGACCAATCGCGGGGCGGCCGAGGCACAAAACTCGCTTCGCCAGCAATATGGCTGTCAGTATAAATGTGATGCTTGTAGGATGTGTTTCTCTCCGCGATTTTCGAGGACGACCAGGCGTCCGTGGCAGCAGCAGGCCCAGCGAGCCCGGCGTCGTGATGTGATGCGAGCCAGCGGCTCCAGCGCCTGGGAAACGGCAATGCGCGTCGGCTGACCGCCGCTCCTTCGACTAGCAGGCCTGCGAACCCCCGAGCGAACCTGACCCCTCGAGTGCGCGCCCCTATACAGCAGCAGCAGGTGAGCCCTCCGATCCGATAGCACCGCGCTCCATGCATGGCGTCCCCGCACGCAGGATTCCCTCGAATCATCCCCTCCCGTCTACCGGCGATCCAGTTCCCCCCCAGGCTACACTAACAGATGCTCTCTCATTTTCCGACCAGGACCAGCCGTCGACTATAGCCAGCGCCGCAGCCGTCGCGACCGTCCGCGATCATGACGTCAAGGTCAGAAACTCTCACTCCCCCTTTCTCTCTCCGCTTGCCTACACTTTCACCATGCTGACCTTTGCTCCTTCTCTCTCAATGCAGGCTGGACAGGCTATTCATACTGCTGGAGACTGGCACCAATGCGGTCACCAAGCGAGCTGCTGCCCAGCAGCTGGGGGAGGCTCAGCGGCTACATCCCCACGAGCTGCACCACCTCCTCGCACGAGTATCCACACTTCTCAAGTCGACGCAATGGGACACGAGGATCTGCGCTGCCCATGCGGTGCAGGCCATCTTGTCACAAGTTCCAGTCTGGGACCCAGAACCCAGGAAGAAGGAAGTTTTTATAGGTGAGATTCTGACTACTGATGCCATCATAACCTGAAAGCATGTACTCATGGGTCGTTTGATTTGTAGAAGAAGAGGAGGATCCACCAGCACCAGCAAAACCAAATCACAGACTGTGTCTGGAGAATTTCGACATGACCAGAGTGCTTGCCCAGAGCTCTTACCTCACAGGGTCTGAGGGCAGCGAATATGACCTTGTTGTTGTGGAAGGTGAAGCAGCCCCTGCTCAAGACGAGAGGGTACTTGCTGCAAAGTTAGGGCTCCATCCCCGTCTCATGGGTGTTGACACGGCTGATCTTTTCACCTCGGATGATCTGGTTGTACCCGCACCCACCCTCGACCCAGGAAAGATGTCCATTGAAGAAACATTGCAACAAACTAGTGGACTGAGCAGGCGGGAGATGAATCGAGCCCGTAGAAAAGCTAGACAATCTATATCGAAGCAGCGCTCACGAGAACCAGATGATAATTCAGATGCTGGAAACAGCTCCAACTCATCCCATCATAATATAGAAAATGCATGCAAGAAAATTAAACTGGAAGATGGTAGCAGTACATCTGGAGCATGGTACAACTCGAGCAGCGGTAGCGTTATTGATTCTAGATGTGCTGTGCCAGATGGAACAGGCGCATGGCCAGATACTGCTATTGATTGGCCTCTGGAAGCTTTCGCTGAAAATCTTCTACAGGATCTCTTTAGTTTGAAATGGGAAATCAGGCATGGAGCAGCAACTGCTCTTAGAGAGTTCATTAGACTACACGGTACAGGTAAGGAAACTTCAGCAGATTTCTTTTTTTAGCAACTTTCACCTTACATAATTTATCGTGAGCATGATAATTGGTTATTTCTATGCTGTCTAATTTCAATTAACACTGTGCAGAATTCACAGCTTGAATTCCGTGAAATTAACAAAAGTTCTCAATTTTCATCTCCTCATACCAGTCATGCAATAATCAACTCATCGATATCTAAATTATAAAATAAGATAGCAGTATCAATTTGATATTTATTTCAGGAGCAGGAAAATCAAAGAAACAAACCGCTGAAGAAATGGAGAAAAGTCATAGACAGTGGCTAGTCGACGCTGCACTGCGTTTACTCTGTGTTCTAGGCATCGACCGCTTTGGCGACTTCATATCCGACCAAGTAGTAGCTCCAGTTCGCGAGACCTGTGCCCAGGCTCTTGGCTCTCTCGTTCTCTTGATATCCGCAAAGAAGAGCAACGGCCAAGTGAAACTCGAGAAGAACGGTGAGACGACCGCCAACTCTGAAGAAAACGTTAACAAGAATGACATGGACGAAGCACGCAACAAAGATATCATGGGCTTGCTATCTGTTATTCTGAAACTCTTAGAGCACAACGAATGGGAGGCACGTCATGGAGCGCTTTTGGCTCTTAAGTACCTGTTAGCAGTTCGCAGCGATCTACTCGACGAAATTCTGCCCAAAGCTTTTCCAGCTATCATGAGGGGCCTGGCCGACTCGGTTGAGGATGTGGGAGCCATGGCTGCAAGTGCCTTGATCCCCGTCGCATCCGATTTGCCCAGGTTGCTCGACCCAGGGCAGCTCGAGGCGGTCGTTCTGAGACTGTGGCAACTCCTTAAGGACCAGGACGATCTGGCGGCTGCCTGCAACAGCTTCATGGGGCTTCTTGCTGCTATACTTTCACTGCCAGCTGCTAGAGCATCTCTGAAACCTCAACCATTATCATTGGTACGCAAGGCTTAGTTTCTGATTTTATTAATAGTGTTGCAGATTTTATTCAATAGTACATTACGATACGTGTGACTTAAATGGTTCTTTTTTCTCGCTACGCTTGGGTGCTAACTGCGCCGTGTAAAACTGAACCATTTCAGTCAAGAGCATCGTATTAGTATATTACGATACAAGAGGCATAAATAGTCCATTACGGCACGGCGTGTATTAGCACCCGAGCGTAGCGAGGAAGCTAAACGCCGTGCTATATCGGACTATTTATGCCACGAGTATCGTACGCTATTTTATAGCACTGACTAGCATAAATCCGCTGTCACGCCTATCCGTGGCCTAAACTAAACAGTCCATTTTTGCACCGTGCAGCGTGGTGCAATAATGGATTATTTATGCCACGGATAGGCGTGACATAGATGCGGATTTATGCCACCCAATGCTATAATAGAACTTTTTGAATAAGCATGGATACAATAACTGCATCTACAAAAGTAAACAAAATTTCTTTTGAACTATTTTTCTTTCAGATATTACCACGTTTGTGGCCATTCCTAAACCATTCGAGTTCAAGCGTGCGCAAGGCAACATTACAGACATTGGAAACGTTGACGGGCGACGTAAGCGAATCGAGCGCAAGTCCGCGCGAGCGCTGGGGCGAAAACGGTGGCATGGTTTTGCAAGAGGCCCTACGGAACGTATTTCAGCGCGTACTGATCGAACATATAGCTAACATCCAAGAGGTAGCCGAACGTGTTTGGGAGAACCTTGTAACACGCAGTGACCTCGAACTACTATTACACGCAGCCTGTCCTTTAGTTAGCACGTGGCTATGTCTGGCTATGCAACCGGAGCACGTACCATTCAACCCGAATCTTTTAATCAATATCACATCCCAGCGACCTAAAAGCATTGGCAACTGCATCGACAGTCAGGAGCAGCCGCCGACCAACAACACGTCTGCTTTGGCCACGACTGCTCCGTCCAAGCCCGCTTCAACGTCCGAGTTCAAAGTCTACATTGGTGGTATTGAAACTGTAGCCCAAAGCATGAGACATGCCAACGTTGTACGCGCTAGATGCATGGCCGCAAGAATGCTCGGACTGCTGTCTGGTTACGTAGTCAAGCCGGCGCCCGGACTAGTGTACACGCCAGAGATACCCAGTCCTGAGCTCTGCTACGCGAAGGTCCTCTTGGCGCATTTGCATTCGAGATCGGCGTTGCAGAGAATGCTCGCTGGATTAACCATGGCACACTGGGCTGAATTAGAACAGGACAATCCGCCCAAAATACCAGATATTTTAAGGTGAGTTTATAAATTGCATCATCGGGGAGTAAAAATTTTGAAAAGTAAAGTTTAATAAAATTACTTAATTTTCAATCACAGGGATCAACTTTTTGTTTGCCTCAATGAGTGCATCTACTATGATGAACTGGCCGGTTCGGTGAGTAGATTGCTGCACGAATGTCGTGACTATACAGCAACGCTGAAGCACTACAAGTTAGCTTGGGCACTAGAGGTGAACACAACGGGTGTAATGAACCTTGAGCAGATAGCACAACTTGCTTCGAAGCCCGTACCTGGTCTCTGCGGTGGTCCGACAGGCTCTGCAGGGTCAAGTGGTCCAGCTCCTAATCCCGTGGTAAAACTCAAGCCTAAGCTTCTCGAAAGCCTGGAGGAACGTCGCCGAGCACTAGAAGCTGGAGCTCTATCAGCCGCAAGTCAACAGCAGGCGCTGCACGTGACAGCTATGGCTGCGCTCGCCGGAGCTGCGACGATGCTTCGATGCTTGCCCGAACCACCGCAACCTCTCAATCCACTCGTCAAGCCTCTTATGGAGTCCATCAAACGAGAGGAAGATGAGGAACTACAGAAGCTTGCTGCCAAACATCTCGCTAAACTGGTCGATCTGTGCGTGAATAGGATGCCCTGTCCTAATCAAAAGGTGAACTTCTGACTCCTGACTTGAATCTTAATTTACTAATTGAATAGTTTCTACTAGAACCAACAAAGTTTTCGGACTAGTTATGATATTAACACCGCTGAAATAATTATATAGCATGTAGTTTGCACAAACATACATTTACTTTACGTAAATATTTTAAATCGACAAAATGTCAAACACATAAAAGATAAATACATAAAATAATATTCTAATTCGATTTCACAGATAGCAACAAACCTATGCAATTTCCTTTGCTCTGATATGGAATTTACACCGCGTGTCACCACCTCAGATTACGAATATGAGCCCTTCAATGGCATTTTGACATTGAGCATTCGACAGAAACAAGCCGAGAGATTGGCTTATGGACGAGGTAATTCAGGCGGTAACAGTAGCAGTAGAGGACCCGGAAGGCCACCCGCCACTGACATCCCGTTGGAAGAACTGCTCGCTTGTGAAGAGCCTGAAGCCAAAGCCGCTAAAATTAGAAGACAAGGAGCTACAGTCGCCCTTACTGCCATTGGTAATTATTTTTTACATTTATTTTGGTTTACAGTTTTCAAATTTTTTGCACCAGTAAAATATTTATTAAAAATATAATAAATTACACATTCTTGTTTACTCTGAATAGTAAATTTATTGGGAGATCAACTGCCAACAAAACTGCCAAAATTATGGGAATTGGCCTTACCAGAGTGTCTGAGAAACTACGAAATTGTAAACGAAAACCAAATTTCTGTTGAAGAAGCTAATAACTTAGTATTCAGTCTTCAAGTCTTAGAAACAGTACTGCCCAGTTTTGACCGATCGCTTTTTCCCCCGATAATGGAATGTTTAAACAGTATGTGCCTACTGCTAGCTAATCCGTACAAAACGGTGCGACACATGGCATCTCGTTGTATAGCTACACTAGCATCACTCAATACAAAAGAGGTAATAAGCTCACAACTTTCGAAATTTTAAAAGGTGTTTTAATCGTATTTTAAATTTAATTCGCACTTTGCTATTTTCAGACCATGAGCTTTGTAGTCAGTAAGATAATTGCTCTCTTGGAGACAAGCACCGTTGAGCCTTGTAAGAGTAATTTAATAGCTGCACCAAACGAAGTTGATGCGCGCCGTCAAGGTGCTGCTGAAGCATTAGCTTGTCTGGTCGAGTCCCTCGGTGTTGGTATCGTGCCTTACGCCGTACTCTTTATGGTTCCTCTTCTGGGAAGAATGAGCGATCAAAATCAAGCAGTTCGCTTAGCCTGCAGCGCAACTTTTGCTACTCTCGTTGAACTGCTACCACTGGATCCTGGTGCAATCGATGCACCTCATCTAGTGTAAGTTTTCTATCGAGGATTTATGTACTTCGCGTAACCATGCAAAGTACGAAAATAACATTTCAAAAAATGTTTCTTTATTGTAGCGAAGAGAAAGCGCAGGAACGTCGTTTTCTTGAACAACTCTTGAACCCGCGCAGCATTCCAGATACAGAGCTTACTATACCGGTGGAGGCCGAGTTGCGTTCTTACCAACAACAAGGTCTAAATTGGCTAAATTTCCTGAATCGCTATCAATTGCACGGTGTTCTCTGCGACGACATGGGTCTCGGAAAAACTCTACAGACCCTCTGTATATTAGCGTTGGATCACCATCGCAACAAGCAGGCGCCCTCAAGCCTCGTTATTTGTCCACCCACTCTCACCGGACACTGGGTCTACGAAGCTGACAAGTTCTTCCAAACCAAAGATCTGTCGGTCATACAATATGCTGGCAATCCGCTTGAGCGCGAAAGATTGCGTTGTAGAGTAACTGGATACAAGTGAGTTCCAAAATATTTGAAGTTAAGAAATTTGAATTCATGAAATGTCGATGTAACCGCGTTACCTTTTTTAGGTTGGTCGTGGCGAGTTATGATATTGTTAGAAAGGATATTGAGTTTTTCGAAGCGATTCAGTGGAACTATTGTGTGCTTGACGAAGGCCACGTAATCAAAAACGGAAAAACCAAAAGTGCGAAAGCTGTTAAGAAACTTCACGCCCACCATAGACTGATCCTTTCGGGAACTCCAGTACAGAACGATGTATTGGAGCTTTGGTCGCTCTTCGACTTCCTTATGCCCGGCTTTTTGGGTAGTGAGAAGCAATTTGCCGCCAAATATTCCAGACCAATTTTAGCCTGTCGAGAGCCAAAGGCGGGTGCAAAGGAGCAGGAAGCTGGAGCTTTAGCCATGGAAGCTCTGCATCGACAGGTAAATCATTACCTTTGTTTCGCTATTGAAAATATTGTAAATTAAAAGTACAGGAAGTGGATAACATACATTTTTATTTTCTACAGGTTTTACCATTCTTGTTGCGACGAAACAAAGAAGACGTATTAAAGGATCTTCCACCCAAAATTACGCAGGATTATTATTGCGACCTGTCGATGGTGCAGAAAACGCTCTACGAAGATTTCAAGCAAAAACATTCAGCAGCTTTAATTAACAATGCATCTTCGTCAAATCCGCATGGTGGACACGTATTTGAAGCTTTAAGATACCTACGAAATGTTTGTAATCATCCAAAGCTAGTTCTTTGCACAAAACATCCACAATATCAAACGGTATATAACAAATCTATGTTAACCTCCACAATTTGATATCTTCTAAATAGATTAAATCTTTTCTAATAAAAATGTATTTTCACTTTAGGTAATGAACATGCTAAAACAACAGCATAGCAGTCTCGCAGATATCGAGCATAGCGCTAAACTACCTGCATTGAAGCAACTTCTGCTAGATTGCGGTATTGGTCAAAACTCGACTCAACAGCAACAACAGCAAACAGCTGCACGCAACACCGCCAACATTACTGAGAGTCAGCAACAATCGCAGCTGGTCAGTCAACATCGGGCTCTGATCTTCTGTCAATTGAAAGCTATGCTTGACATTGTCGAGCATGATTTACTCCGCATGCATCTGCCTACTGTGACGTATCTTCGCTTGGATGGAAGTGTACCAGCAGCCCTGCGTCACTCTGTAGTCGCACGTTTCAACGCCGATCCTTCGATCGACGTACTGCTGCTGACGACCCAAGTTGGTGGTCTCGGTCTTAATCTTACTGGCGCAGACACAGTCATTTTCGTTGAACATGATTGGAACCCCATGAAAGACTTGCAGGCTATGGATCGTGCCCATCGTATTGGACAAAAGAAGGTAGTCAATGTTTACAGGCTGATCACTAGGCAGACCGTGGAAGAAAAGATTATGGGACTGCAGAAATTCAAACTACTTACCGCTAACACGATTATATCTACAGAGAACGCTTCTCTCGAAACCATGAGGACGGAACAGGTGAGATTCAAACGTTTTCTATTCTATTATACGATTAAAGACCCACTTATCTTTGGTGAAATGTAGGAAAAAGCACTTCATTAACTTTATATTATAATTTTTTAGTTGTTTGACTTGTTTTCGCTAGACAACGATAAGAAACCTCGAAGTGAAAACGTATCGGAAGATATGGATGTTGCAAAAGTCTCCGGAATATCTGGAATCAACCGATTAGTTTTGCAGATTTTACCGGAACTATGGGAGCAACAGCAGTATGATGACGAGTACGATTTGGATTCATTCCTTACATCTTTAAAGGGTACCGCACAATGATCAAAGAAAACGCGAACACATAATCCTAAGTAGAAAAGCATGTACTACCATACACATGTGAGTACGAAGCTTACGAAAGCTAGTTAAACAAAGCCACCGTTATGTACATACATGGTATTGCAGGCTTGACTCGTTGTATCGATGGGATTCATTTACTGAGCCAATGATTAATTTTGTATGCGTTAATTGAAACAGCAACTCAAAGCTGTATATGACGTAAAATTTTGAGCTAGTAGGCTACACATTATAATTAAGTATTTACAATACAAGCACGATGGTAGTTGACGTGTTATGGTCTTTTAGTTTTAACATTGTAAACAGTGTAAAGATCTTGAACACTCACAAAAAATTAGACTTTTTACATAGCATCATGATAATTTAATCATCATTCTACGCCATTTGTTTTCATAAAACGTTGCAAATTATTTAAACTTATGTTTGCATTATGCTTGACGCGTGTCACTGTAATTTTTGTTCATTTTCATATGACTGTCCAATGAATTGATGGGACATAGGGATCCATGTTTTTTTTTTTCTTCTCATTTTGAGAGATTTGGCCGATGAATTTGACAGTTGTCTTAGAGGTGTAAGAAAGTTTTTTTCGTGACAGCTGCCTTCGTAAACAATGCGTTCAAAACTTGCGCTTTCATTGATTTCATTTACATACCTAATGCACATGAATGAATTTCTAGTTGTGCAGCTCAGTTGTAACGAAAAAAGCAATAACTATTAAGATAGTAAAAAAAGGGTTTTTTTACAAAGAAAAATACTTACCGCAATGCGCGTGAGTTTGAAAAGTTGAACAAGTGCGAATGGAAAACTGAACTTTGAAAGCCGAAAAATGGTAAAGACAAAGCGAGAATGACGAATTTTGTAATGAAACTTATTTCTCTCTTAAAACTTTGTTCTTTATTTATAATAAGTTATAAAAAGTGTCAGTAAGATTAAAATTTCGTATTTGCTCGAAATGCGCATTCTCTGGTATATCTTTAATCCTGTATCCGTGAAGCCTCTTCAGGGGTAACTTTGTTTTCCACGCTCGCCTCTCCTCGGCGCCTCTTCTGAATAATAGCTTCTACAAACTATCTGTAACCATACGCGTCGGACGTCGAGTGTATAAAGACGAGCTCGCATGTAATAACGATCAGCCAAAAAAGCATCCGAACGAGCTTAGAGCTTCGGCTTGCCAAGGGGATCGAGATTGCCTGCGGCGAATATGTTGTTGGGATCGAGGTGGTTCTTGGTGGCTCGGTAAAGCGAGAGGCCAGCCTCGCCCACCGCCTCCGGGTAGAAGCTCGCGCGCATCTTGCCTACCCCGTGATGATGAGACAAGCTGCCGCCGCAGGCGAGAATCTCCTCGCGAGCCGAGTGCTCGATGGCCTCGTAGGTGGCGACGGGATCGGCCAGGTTTTCGTAGTTGAAGCCCATGTAGAAGTAGATGCAGCAGCCCGAGTCGTAGGTCTGGGTGATGCGGCAGGAGATGAGAAAGTGGTGGATCTCGCGGGCGTGGCACTCGGCGGCGACGCGAGCCTTGACGTTGCGACAGAGGGCCGAGGCCCGGTTCCACGCGACCGACGTCTCAAAGCTCTCGGAGACCACGTTGTAGTCGAGGCCCAGATCGCGGATGTAAGCGATGACGAAGGTGAGAGTGTAGCCGCGCTCGCCGTTCGTCTCGCCGGAGGGTACGCCGCCGTGGCGCCTCGCGATGTCGTAGATCTTGGCCTCGTGGGCCGCCACGTCCTTGGCCGAGTTGCCCTCGAAGAGCAGCGTCGCCACGCACAGCGTGTCCCAGCTGAAGCCCTTTATGTGGCTGATGTACGCGTGCTTCAGACCCTGCATGATCGTGCCGAGCCAGCTCGACTCGGGTCTCAGGGCCTGGCCGAATTTGAACTGCTCGTTGTCCATCAGCCGGATGCTGGCGGGCTGGCACCGCTCCCGAGCCACCTGTTAGCGAAAAGTTTTGTTATCTCTCGGTTTATCATTATACATAGACAATTTTTTCGACATAGCATTTTGGTTTTAGTAAAAAAAATCAATCTCTCTTTTTCTTCTATTGTACTGAATTGAAAATACTTGAACAACTGCTCTCGCGGAATGCGTCGCAAATATCTGGATAAAAAGCCAGGATAAGAGTTACAAGCCTCGTTGCACTTGTTACGTCACAATGATAAGCAAAAAGCCGCACCTCTCTGAGAGCTCCGAGTCCGCTCTCGAAGTCGGGAAAGACGACGCTGCCGTACTTGACGATAGTGGGCAGCGGCCGGACCTTGAACACGACCTCGGTGATGACGCCGAGAGTGCCCTCGCTGCCGAGGATTACGTGGTCGAAGTCCGGGCCGGTGGAGGCGCGCGGCACTTGCGCACCGCGCTCGAGGGTCACCTCGGGATCTTCGCTGCGGCCCGTTACCATGCGCACCCTGATCACCAGGTCCTCGATGTTGCCGTAGACGTTCTTCTTCATGCCGCTGGCGCGCGTCGCCACCCATCCGCCGAGACTGTAATTTCGAATCGGTATTTATTCGGACATGCGAATGGAATATCGTTGAAATATTTATTTTGAATCGGCCGATTTTCAAGTGGACATACTACTGCGAAGGTTTCAGGACAGAATTGAGTGGCGAATTCCGAGTACACATGGCGAACGTCATTTCTAGAAATAGATTGTCGCCATCGAGTTTCAATATTTAAAGAGTAGCCTACGCACTGAACCCAAAAACTATTTGCCTGCACTTTATCAATCGTACCAAATGTTGCGTTGTTCTACATGAAATCTGTTACGTCACCGAAATTACAAGTCTGAAAAATGCGGAAATTTCATTTTCATTTCGAAAATACTACTTATTATAAAATACGTTTCTCGACAATATTAAAGAATGCAAAAGTAGAAACTATACATAGTTCTTCGCAACGCTCGCCGCGTAACGAGTAAGATTAAAGCTCTCCACGGCTGGAGACTTTTACTTTCGTCAAAGCAAAACGAGGCGCCGGTTCAATGCCGGGGATTATAATTGCAGTAAAGTACAACTGGCTGAAGTTGGTGATGGTCTCGACACTAATAGTTATATATGCTTCGTACGCGCGTAGTCTCACTGTAGCGTAAGCCGTTTGCACGCGATTTCTTGCAGAATCTACTCTTATCAAAAGTCAAATAGTCGCGTTCATTCCTTTTCTACGTGCGGGAGTGAAAACAGTATACATTTTGCATTCATAAGCAGGCTCGAATAGTACAGTCGCAATGAGAAGAAAGGGCCAGGATGAAATATTATTTAAATATACAAATACAATGCCCATTTAGATTTCGAACCGAAATCGATTTTACGACCTGTATTTCAACTGGAGTACTGCACGCTTTCAATAAACAATTCACGATTTTTCAGAACATTGTGCCGATTGAAAATTGATGTCTATTGCATATTTAAAGGACTAACTGCTTTTCTGTGAATAATACATTACGAAAATCAGTTAATCTACGCGTTTCTTCGTTTCCATCAGCGCAATCCTGTTGCTGTTGAAAGGCTGTTGTTATTGATCTCCAAATATACGAACCTAGAGAACTCATAGGAGTCTGGCTCATGGCCAGAGGTGAGTCCCCTGAGCCTGAGCTCGCGCTCGAGGTCCTGCCCTATGATGCCGGCTTCGCAGCAGGCGAGCAGGTTGTCCCGATCGATCCAAAGAATACGATTCATCTGGGTCGTGTCCAGGCAGACGATCGTGCGTCTCTCGTTCTCCGGACAGTTGGCCGCTCCACTGACCGATGTTCCGCCGCCGAACGGGATGATGGCCACCCCGTGGCCCAGGCAAGCTCGCACCACTCGCTTCACGTCGTCGTGACATTCTGGCGCACACATGGATTATCATAAATTATCGTCGAAGAGGAAAAGTTAAAGCGCGATTGACACTACTTTCCTGCTGCTGCGGGCGTGTCAATTTTAAATTACAATACCAACGCAATTCGCCGGGTGAAGAATGAGGACGATTCGAGAAGTAGCGTATACTCACTCGGCCAAATAACGATATCCGGTATCCTCCTGTAGACGCCCCGTTTCAGCATGAAGATTTCCCGCAGCGCGTGTCCGTGCGCTCGGATGAGGCGGTCGACGCCCTGGACGGAGTAGTCCACTCCCAGCGACTTGACCGCCTCGAGGAATGTATCGCTGATCGTCGGCTCCGGGTAGTCTTGCGGAATGGACTTGTGTTCCGCGCGACAGGCCATGTTCACGTGGAACATGTCCTTGACCCATTTAGTGAAGTAGGGCAACTCTTGGTTGCCTATCGGATACCTGCGGATGATTGAGGAGAAAAAACAACTTGAGATCCAAACTTTCGCGTCGTAAACGAACGAAGTCGAAAAAATTTCTCCAGCCACGCGTCGCTAAGTGTGCTAATTCACGCGAGTTTGGATAAGACATTTAGACACTTCAATAGGCAAACTGTAAAACTCTGTTTGTACACTCGTGTGCTATGAAACGCCATCGCGATACTTTGGAATCCCGCGTCAATTGGCAGCTCGGAAAGGAAGTTCTTATTAAGCGCGTCATTCGGAAAATCTCTAACACAGAACGTCCACACCTCTAGTGCCTCACAAAAATTCCCTCGAATACTCAACTCAAATAATATTGGCTTAAGCTAAGCTGCGAAGAGCGCATACGTTATTAGGTACGGGCGGCGCGTAAATAATTAATACACCGCGGCTTGTTCGCACACGAGGCTCCGCGGCGGCAGCGGTGGCAGCGGCGAGAGTGAAATAATACTCCAAAATCTCGAGTCGAGGTTGCGAAAGCCGGCTGTTCAAACGGACGGGGATAACTCAAGTCTATTATGTGACACGAAGAGAACAGATATCGATGGAGTGTCCGGCAAATAGGCGACAGGCGATAAACAATTTACGAACAAACATTGAGCGTTGCGCAGTGTTCCCCGTGTCAATATTGCTTGATTTTTCCGCGCCGAGCAAACGATACCTCGGCGTAATTATACGCGCTGCCCACTTGACATGCCGGCCGAGTGTGTGCAGCGTTTTGAAACGTGCGTGTCGGCTTTTCGGAGATGCGCGCGAGAATCGAGTCTCCTTGAATAATCTTTGCCGCGTGTGCCCTATTCACCAAAACATCTCGTATAGAGTATATAGGTGTGCTGTGCGGGTACATCCGACGGCTGTTTACCAGCTTGTGCAATATGGGGCTTCTACGCGCTACCTATATATAGGTGTGCGAGTACACATACGGGCGATTCTTCTTTGAACGCGCCTTATATTCCCATTTTGTGAAAGAGCGCGCGGCGGGTTTCACTTTCGGGAGAGCAAGTGAAACTCTCGCGGAGCAAACTTTACGCCGAGAGCTTGACGCTTTTTTTTATTTTGACTTGATTTCCGCTAAGCGCGAAAGCTATACGGAGCTTCTGTTACGAACTGGAAGTATGCGGCTAATGGGCTTTAGTTTCAAACGCCGCAAAATAAGCTGCATATAACGCGCGAAACCTTTTACTTCCATAATTAGTATACCGATTTTTCCAGTATTTTCCAAAGTTTACGTTTTTAACTCCAAAGATTATTGGTAAGATATGTTATTTTGTTTCATCGGTATACATTTTATACGTTTATGTACGATACGCGTGTAGAAAAATAATAAATATAAAACTATAATTCGTTCAACGCGTTGCACCTGTTCTGAATAATATCAATTAGTACGTCGACGTCAAACTTGGCCAATTAATAATCTTTTATCACAATTGCATTATTTATACTATACACCGAACGTCAGTATAAATATTGAAGTTGTACCGATAAAGAGCCTATCATTTCATTACTTTTTTCCTGTTACTGCTTCGACTTTTAATTTTTTTATTTATAGATGCATTGAATAATGGAGAAAAAATATTTTTTAAATCGCTCACCTGCTTCCAGTAAACTCGATGATTTCCTTCTCATTGACTGTGAAGGCGGAATCTTTGTAACCCCAACCGTCCCATTTAAGAAGCTCTTGTCTGTAAACAATGAGAATGTTATTTTATCGTCGTATTGATAAACGCAAATATTTTGTGGCAAATTTTTCAAAAGAAATCAATTTGAACGATACATAAATATAAATAATTTTTAGCGTATTTCGCGAAAATCAATCAAACTATAACATTGTTTTGCAAAGCGATTCGCTAATTAGTTCGGGCATTAAAATCAAGGTGCTTTTCGCTATTGACTATGATTAATTGCTTCGCATGCACTCAGAATAGCTTCCAGACCGTTTTCCAGGGCATTATGAATGCAGTTCGAAAGTCTTTATTGCGCGCGAACGCAAAAGCTTTGTTGAGCTTTATTCGCTTAAGCCGTTAAGCGTGTGCCATTATAGGAATATTTTGTATGCCGCGTGTGATATTTTTACTAATTTATCATTGTACGCGATAAATAGAGGCAAAAATGTGTTGCGTTTTTTACAAGTGATCTATAATGAAATTGAACTTTTTATTGAACAAAGTTAAAAGTTCCGCAGCTCAAATAACTAAGTACTATAACTTGTCAACGATTGGTGGTGGAGAGCTTTCATTCGAGTCTCCCGCGCAAACTGTCGTTGTAACCCATATCGTAGTATTGATTTTGAATTAAAATCTTCCCAGACCCAACGTCGGACAGAATTCGTTCTACACACACGCATTCTAAGTCATCATCGAGTTGAAAAATTCTCGAAAAAAAAACATCGAACCGACATAATTTTCCAGAAGCCGTCCAGCGATTCTTCGCCACCGAGGATCCGTCCACTGGATACAGCCCGCGCGCAAAACGTCTTCAAGGACACTTTCGCGCAGTCCGTCTAATCGGGCTCGATCTGCGCCTTACACTCGCGTGACTTCGTCCAGCTGCGGGCTGGCTGTACACTGCTCTCGAATAATTGATAACGCCTCGACTTGGCTTGCGCTTCATTGATCTAAATGACTGCGAGAGCGACACCCCCGCGCTTGGCTGTCTCCCTGTGGAGCTTTGAAAAATGAAAAAGGTAAAGCACAGCCCGCGCACACATGTTCCTCTATATATAGTGTAAGTAGTGCGTGTGTAGCGTGAAAATAATCGATACACGCACAGTCCCGACGACTCACCAAACGAGCATCATCCCCGATAAGAGCGACGCGGCTGCGCAAAGCTCTAAAAATACTCGAAGCAGCGTGTCGTCTCCGCGGAGCAGAAGGAATTCGAACGAGTATATAGTGCAGTCATACAGAGTGTATATAAGGCACTGATGGCTAACCTGGATTTGGGCACGGCGCTGCGCACCTCGGCGGCATCGAGGCCCGGTCGCTCCTCGTCTGCACGGGGCATCATCTACTGCTGTGTATTGGCACTCGTCAGTCGCGCTGTCCGCGATCGAATAAGCCGTCCACGCTCGCGCTCGCGACTCCTCACTGGCAGCACACGATCTGCCTGCCTGTCTATCTGCAGCCTGACGCGCCCAGCGAGCCTACACACACACACACACCACTCCTAACCTTTTCGCGCCGATGCCATCACCACCGTCGCCTCCCTCTCTCTCTCTCTCTCTCTCTCTCTCTCTCTCTCTCTCTCTCTCGCTCTGTCGCTGCTCGGTTCTCGCTATACCTGCATCGGTAGCCCACCGATGTGTATACTTTGTAGCGCTAGCAGTCGACGCGCCGGCCGCGGAAATTCTCTTCTGCTAAAATGCTCGCTTATCGCCCGACGTAGATACGCGAGAGTACGTGCTTATACGCCGATAGGAGATGCTACGCGATCTGCTCGTGTGTGCATGGGGAGGCACTCTAGGGAGACAGTCCGGCCCTGCACGCACTCGACTGCAGCAGCGCAGACGGTACTTCGGAGCGGTGCGGCCGCGCGCCGCCGAACAATTCATTTAAATCGATAAAGCCGCCGCTTTGCCAGAGCCACCTAACCTCACCTCGCATGCTCTATAATAGTATAATATATTGTGTATGTACACTCTGCTCGCTGATGTCATATAATGAATTTTCTTCAGAACGTATTGCACCAACGCAATGCCATGTGCATTTTTCTTATTTTGTTTCGTCGTTATTCTTGATGGAGGGATAAGCTGTTGTAACGTCGTTGCGAGTAAATATTCGCGCGGGACGAATCCGCGCGCAAATAAAATGCTTCATTTCATATTGGAGTATGCAGAGACACGCGTTTTATGTTTACATGCGCTATATTGACGCTCAAGACCTGATGATGAGGGAGTCGGATCACTGCCTCTTGTAATGTATCGCTCGAAACAAACATACGATCGATACTCATATTTGTCGAGCCATAAGTTTTTCGGCAGATTTATATTTTCTTTCGGGAGTTATCGTATCTACCAAAAAAATACTCATCCTTGACCAGCACCCGGGACTCTTTTTTCTTATTCCAAACGTTTAAAACAATGCTAAACCGCTTTATTCCGTACGTGACACTGTTTTTCCGGGCACTCAAATTCAATTTTTAATAAGCTCAGTCGATAATATCAGCCCGATTGATCAAAGTGTATAAAGAGTAATCGTTCACTTTAAAAGTGAGACCGACATCGATCTTCCGTAAATTGTTCGCCCTAAAACTATAATCTTCTTTGTAGGCTCAAAACATATTGAACAACCTATAATCTTCACGACAGCAGTGAGTCAAAAAACCATCAAGTTTATAGAACGATCACTATTATTTTTATTCAAAAATTTTCGATATTTCAATCATTTTTGAACAAGAAACGATTTGCACAAAATGACCTCTATTGAAGAATTTACCTTTTAAAATGTTTATGTGACATTTAATTTCAAATCGCAAACATTGAGAAAATTTATTTGAAAATTTCGAAAAAATGATCCTTTAGATTTTTGAATTAGCGGGTCAAAATTAAAAGTTAAAGCCTGCAGATAAATGGGGCCGTCAGAGCCGGCACCTCCGTCGATCAAGGTGATAACGGTCGCGCTTACATGGTAACTATATCGGTAAGTTATCAATTGCTTCAATCAATTTCAAGCTTTATATGTATAAAAAGCCTTTTCAAGCGCTTTATCTGAATGATATAACTAAACCAAAATGTTCTCGATAATATTTCAATAAACAGTTAAGACGACAGATCCATCAAGTTATTGTATTGACAGTGATTTTAGAAAATGGCACTTATACATATAAATTGTGTATATTTTTTAAGTAGTTATAGGCCACAAGTCAAGCAACAACTGAAATATAACTTTTATTTTAAAAAAACGTTGATAGCACTCCTTTAGAAGATAATTTGAGTCGCTCTTTGCAAAGAGTGACTTAATTTTGTCTCTTGAAAGAGTAATTTTGCACTCTTTCAGATTTAGAGAGATTGCATTGGTATATTTTACACATTTTATGGTGCTCACTGCATTATAATGCAAAAAATTTATCGAAAGTATTATCAAAAAAATCTCAACAAAAAAATTAGTCTGAACGAGGTATAAACATATTTAATAAAACAATCATGATAGCCTTACTGCGCGTCAGTCAATTCAATTTATCATGTGTGTGTGTGTGTGTGTATATATATACACACACACACACACACACACACATGATAAATTGAATTGACCTATAGGATTATAACAATATAAAGATTGATTAGAATGAGAACTGATGAATCATAGATCATTGCATAATGGTAATATAATTAGTTGTATTTTCGGAGAAAACTACTATATATTCAACGTCTAAATGATACGTCATTTTTTCTGGTGTCACAATATTGCATCGATCACGAGGTATCTTCATTTCCTCATGAAAAATTGAAATAAGCGTAATATTGCTTACGAATGAAATGATGATGCATTTATAAAGGTGCGGACGAAGATTTCTTTTCAAAAGACTATTACGTTCGCATATGGCATCGAATTACAGTGGCATTCATTTAGTATTTGCAACCTCGCATGACAAAAAGTCTTTTAAGTTCGTAAAAATAGTTTCCTTTATATATTTGGTTGCCTTTGACAACCAAACTAGAAAACTTTTTTTTTATGCTTCTATTATATATGTATATTATAATATGCGATGATAAAATCTAATAACGTACATTATTAATGGTTGCACAAAGGTGCGGAAGGGCTTCAAAAATTATAAGTATTTGGCTTGAGACGAAATCGGGCTAGCCTATTCGCATACGTTGACAATAGCCTCAATAAACTCGCACAACAGTACTACCGTTTCCTATATATATATAGTTGATAAACACTCACTTTTATCAGTCAGCAGACTTGACGTATAATAGGAAAAACTTTTTAATTAAAAGTCAATATTCAGCTCTTACTCAAAACCGCTCTTACTTAAGTATCAACAATGAGGAATGTTCACACGAGAAAATAATTTTCTTGTATTTATAATTTTCGAAATTTACTATATGTAACGATGATCATCAAAAGTACAGATTAGGATGAAAGTTCCTATACGATACGCCCATTATCGGGATTTCACTATAGCAGGATAAATCTGCACGAAAATTATTCATGCTTTATAAAAACAAAATTTTGTACAGTCATGTCCTTGACTTCACGTGAGATTATTTGTGAGATTTCTCATCCCCACCCAATATTAAGTTTTGATTGATGAAGATATGTGCTATTTGAAATACATGTATACATGCAGAACAGCGTGTATCCCAGAGGAGAGTGGGAGGGTGTCTTGAGGAGTGGGATGCCGACTGGAAGCTTTGCTCTGTTAGCGAATTAGATATCTATTTCATTCGTAATTTGGCGCTAGCCGCGCTAGCTGTCCGCGAGGTATTATATAGCTTCAGCTATTGAGTGAGTTAAAAGTGTACGCCGATGTATAGGAGTTAAAAAGACACGGTGGGATCTATTATAACTCTGTGTGACGTAAGCGATAACATAGTTATATTCGAGTTTATATTTTTTTTATATACATGCCGATTTTTGACAAACGTCGGTGCAGTATTGGATTATGAAATAATTTGAGTTTTTACGTGAGGGCTCTAAAATCACTTTTGTATCTTGGAAAAGATGATATTGCAAGATTTTGTCTATTTTTTTTTTTTTTTTTTTAAAGTTATTTATCGACGGCAAACTGTATGAAGTTTTTAACGCATTTCAATTCCAAATACGCGTATACGTATCCAATACACTTATTTTAGGTTTAGTTTTATTGTTTATTGTGTTATCAAAAGCGCGTTAAGTGTGACACTGTTTTCTTGGCCATTCAGATTCATCGAAAAGTAACCATATTGTTCAATGGAATGTATTATATGTCTGAGGACGCAAGCAAAAATATACATTTATAAAAAAACAGTACCATAGTCACTATAAACCGTATCCGTTCCAATCACTACAATCTTCCTTATTCTCTGGCCAAAATTAATATTGTCGATAGCCCGTACTGTAATTGTGGCGTTTACATAGCAGACATTAACCATGTGTTGTGGCAATGTGAAAAATATAACGATCAGCGACATGAGCTGCTAACATTTCTATTCGACCTATCGCTCTTTCCTCCTTATAACACTGACTCTTTAATTTGCGAACCAAATATTGATGCATGTCAGCACATAATCTCTTTTTTACAAAAATGCAAACTTTGAATATAGTTATGAACATAGTTATATTTAGTATACTACACGCGCTCAATAATGTAAACCGATTAAGTGTTATATATTATATCCTTGTAAAATTATTGTTAACACTACAAATAACTGTATCATATGAGATTTAAAAAGCCTAATAAATGAACAAAAAAAAATTCAATATGATCTTCAATTTAAAGAAAAATGTCTTAAAAATAGTCGCTTGGATAAAAAGTCAAAAATGAATAATCAATTTCAATATTTTTATGATATTTTGACATTTTTAATCATCAGACAACTTATCACCCAAACGATAATTGATATACTTTTTCCCCATTCTATAATCCTATACTGCAGTATCAGACATTGAATGCGTGCCATTGATCTACTCTGCTAAAAATGTCTAAACGAAATCAATTTTAACTAATTTTCTAATCTGGTATTAACGCATTTAAACCAATATAATCGATTAAATCCTATCGAGAGCAATTATAAAATAGTATTTTATAGCTCTGCGTGACCTAAGTCCGCGTTTATGTCACGCCTATCCGTGACCTAAGTAGTCCTTTATTGCAGCGTGCTTAATCTAGCTAACTACGTACGCGCCGTGTAATAAAGTGCCACTTAAGCCACACGTATCCGTAATATAATATTATTAAAAAACATCATTTTATTTAAAAAAAATAACTAATAAAATCCGATTAAACTTTATAATTGGTCTTAATAGGAGTTAATCGATTATATTAGTTTTAATGCGTTAATACTCGGTTATAAAACCATGCTGAATTGGTTTAAATTGGTTTCAATAGGACATGTTTAGCAGGGTACTTTTAACCGATAATAAGGTGGTTCCACAGAAAATATTACTCGAATTGTACAACGAATTATTGAATTTTTGATTGAATTTTAATTTTTGAAAACTCGCATTTGGTTCCTCCAAAAACAGACGGATTTAAAAAAATGTCCGCATAATACGTTTATCGATGTCGGCGCTGATTGTGTATACCTACATTGTACGATTGTGCAGCGCATTGTTATATCAAAACTAGTGCGTATTGATACGATGTATACAGCTATCTCGTGATATAATCCGATACCCACTACACGCGCACGAGGTGGAAAAATTATCTGTATTCTCGATAACCATCAATAATCGGTCATTTTTAACTTTCCTGGTGTTTTTCAGATTTCACGATGACTCGGCCATCCGCGAAGCTCGCCGCGGCTTTCCTCCTCCTAGTCCTCTCCTGTCGTGTCACGGAAGGCCTGCGAATCCTGGGATTATTTCCCCTGCACGGCAAGAGCCACTTCGTCATGTGCGAGGCCCTGATGCGCGGCTTGGCGGCGCGAGGCCACCAGGTCGACGTTTACAGTCACTTCCCGCTGAAGCAACCGGTGGCCAACTACACGGACTTCAGCCTCGCCGGTTCCATACCACTGCTCTCGAACAGCATGAGCTTCGAGCTGATGAACTCTTTCGGCGGCGACAGCATCTCCATTCCTCAGCTGCTCAAACTAGGCGCGGACCCCATATGCGAGCTGCTGAATCTGCCGATTTTTCAGAAGCTCCTGAGGCAACCGCCCAGTGATCCACCGTACGATGTGGTCATAGTTGAGGTACATAATAATGCGCAAGCAGGAACTTGTTGCAATTAAAATTGCTAATTTTCAAATAATCGCAGCTGTTTCTGGCCAACTGCTACCTCGCCTGGGGCCGTCACCTGAACGCTCCCACGGTCTCGGTGGTGACGACTTCCATCTTCGACTGGCTGAACGAACCCCTGGGCAACCCGACCAACCTGGCTGTCGAGCCAAGTGTCTTCTCCAAGACGATCGCGCCGATGAATTTCTACGAGCGCCTCTCCAACGTCCTGATGAGCACCTACGTCAAGTGGTCCTTCAACTACCATGCCCGCAGCCAGGACGCCATAGTGAAGAAGCTCTTTGGGCCAGACATGCCGGACGTCATCGAGCTGCAGAAGGATATAGCCCTGACCCTGGTCAACTACCACCACGCGCTCAACGGCCTGAGACCCTACTCGCCAGCGATTGTTCCCGTGGGTGGTCTGCACGTTCTCGACAGCAGCGACCCCCTACCGAAGGTAATTTCCCTTTTGGCTCATTTGGCCCAGCTGACATGCCGGCCGATTGTGCAATAATAACGATCATACAATCGTGTATAACCACGCCTGCGTAGGAAGTCCAAAAGTTCATGGACGACAGCAAGTCTGGCTTCATCTACATCTCGTTCGGCTCGATGGTCCGGATCGAGACCTTCCCCAAGCCTATGCTCGACGCCTTCTACAAGACTTTCGCGAAGATCGCCCCGGTTCGCGTGCTCATGAAGATCGCCAAGCCCGAGGAGCTTCCGGCGGGTCTTCCCTCGAACGTCATGACCCAGCCGTGGTTGAACCAAGTCAAAGTCCTGAGTAAGAGAACTAAGCCATATACTATGGTCTACTGGTATGATATGTAATACATCGTCTGCTTTCAGAGCACAAGAACATCCGAGCTTTCGTGACTCACGGAGGCCTCATGGGCACCCAGGAGTCGATCTATCACGGCGTGCCCATGATCGGCGTGCCCCTCTTTGGCGACCAGCACTTTAACGTCGAGTCCTACGTCAAGCGCAACATGGCCATCAAGCTCATCCGCGAGGACATCACGGAGGAGAACTTCGGCAAGGCCGTCAACGAGATCCTCAGCAAGCCCATCTACAAGTACGTGTGTTGTACGCGTTCATGTTCATGGATGTAACAGTATCGGATGATGAATGATATAACTTTGAAATACCTTCCGCGCAGAAAATCCGCGGAGAAGGCCGGTGCCATGTTCCGGGACGTGCCGATGGGGCCGATGGATACGGCAGCTTTTTGGATCGAGTACGTCGCGCGACACGGCAAAGATGCGCTGCGCTCGCCGGTCATCGACATGCCTTGGTGGCAGGCAAAGCTCTACGATGTCTACGGGTTCCTCCTACTGCTAGTCGCGCTTGCGCTGTGCGTCGTCAGGATTGCGGTTAAGAAAGTTTGCGGACTGTTTTGCACCAAGAGTTGCCCGCCGGCGAAGACTAGTAAGCAAAAGAAGCGGTAATGCGCGGATGTGTGCACGGCTATGCACGATCGTATTATTTTATTTTGATATTGATGAGTCTCTGATAGGCTGACTTGAATGTAAATATAAGTGATGTTTGTATGCAGTACTCGTTGTATTGATTGTATGTATTTTGAGAACTGTAACTGTGGTATATCCGACTAAAGCGAACCGCATATTTTTTATGTAAGTAATGCACATTTTCTAAACAGTCTATTATGCAACCAGTATCATAAAAAAATTCAATATCATATTTTCGTGAATTGAAAATTAATAAAAGTTCAAATTTTAAACTTTGCAGTTACTTTGCAACTCTGCATTTTTCGATGTTAAATTCGCAGATTCCTCCTCCAATTCCAAAGAGGCGTGTGTAATGCAATGATTACTGCGGTGGGCCTCAAACATTAATTGATGATTGATTTTCACTCAAAACTTTCCGTTTCCACCTATCATATCTTATAGTGATATTTGAAGGCAGAGTGATCAATAGCGTAGGAATTTTCAAAATGACCTTGGATATAATACAGGCAGTACATACAACTGGTCTGAAGCCGAAGTAATAAAGTAAATCAAGTTAAATATCCTCGAAAACACATGTGGACTTGGCATTTTTATGTCTAGGTGTTTCTCATAATGGACTCAAAATCAGTCAATTTGAAAAAAATCTTGTGATTTTTTAAGATTTTTTACGATAAAATATCGTAATATACTAATCTTGATTGCGAAAAAACGGAATGAGTAGAACTTTAATGCTCGTACTGATATCTGCAAGATCGGAGCTAAAGAAATGAGTTTTCGGGATTCACATAGCAAACCCTTTGAGTGAGGCGATTTCCGGGAACAATTAACTTATAGACGTACGTACATTTCAGGGGATTTATATTTACGTTGATTTTTCATTTTCTTTGACTCAAATTCTTCCCAAAAAGCATGAAACTGGTATTTACAATGTAATCATCGATGAATGCATTGTTATTTTGAAACCTGTACTAGTTGGAATCTAAAAATTATCAATACAACGAAATCCAAGAAAACATTCACTTCTCGAAATTTGTTAATTTTAGTCTTCGGCTTCCGGGCTTTTTCTATCTTGTTAAGTATACAAAGTAAACCCAAGCTACTGCCAAGGTAGCTCATAAACGTGCACGCGAGCCGGCACGGATTATGCACTTTTTCATCGCAAATCAAAGCCGTGAAGTCTGATTTGTGAACGAACCGCCAAAACTTATCATCAACGTTGGCAACACTACTCGTTCGCAGTGCTTCCACTATATTATACTCTTTCCAACAAAATCAGTGCGTGCGGGCCCGGTGTGTGGCCGTGTACCGTCTCAGCTCAGCTGATCGTTTTGCAGTGATACGATGAAGACCCAACATCGACGCGGAATCGCAGAAGAAACACAAATTTCCGGTAGTAAAAGCACCGCTAGATAGCATCCCGCACTTAATCCTCTTGTTTGAAAGCAGGCCAATATAGGGCCGAGAGCCGAGGGCCGCGAGAGACGACAATAAGCATTTTACCGTTAGGTATACCTACCCTCGAAGCAAAGACGAATTGAAGAACAAGCCGCCTCTCTGAATATAATATAAGGCCGGCGACAGCTGCAGTGCGCAGGTATAGACTTGCACTGCGGCCCGAGGGGGCAACGAGACATGCTTTTGCATGGGACTGTCCTCCGCCGTGTGTGTAGCAGATTCGGCGCAGCAGCGGCCGCGGCGGCGGCGGCATCAGCGCCGGTGAGAGTTGTGACCTCCTACCTGAGTGGTAGTAGTAGTAGTAGCCTGGTCAGTCGACAGTACGGATCTCTAGCAGCGTCTGCTCTGTTGCAGTCGCATCAGCCAAACAGGGCAGTAGCTTGTCTGTCTCGTCGTCACCGACGCCTCGTCATCCCAGCGAATCCTCGTCGTACTTACAACAACGCGTTATTCCAAGCGTCGCGTGCACTCAGCAGCGAAGCCCTTGCAGCAGCAGCAGCAGTAGCCGAACGTCCCGTAGACGATCCCAGAAGGAAAATGTCAAGCGAGAAGAAGCCTTTTCACCGGCTGCCGACCAACGTCAAGCCGCATCACTACAAAATCGAACTGCAGCCGGACCTCGTTGGCTTCACCTTTGACGGCAAGCAGGATGTTTCTATTGAGGTCAGTATAACTTGCTTCATTTTTCTTCTCTCTCTCTCTCTCTCTCTCTCTCTCTTTTTCTCGTTCTTCCTGAAGCCTGGATCAACCGCGCTATTTTCTGCCTTCGCAATGTTATCTTATCTCTAATCACGCGCTCGTCGTTGGATTTCGCGATAAATTTGGAGGTTATCCATATGGTAAAATGCATCTGCCTTTTGCCGTCGAACGTCTGTGTATGTGCAGCTTTTCGTCACGAGTGCATTAGATGCATCGGAACAGCAAAGCGCGCGTTTTTCGCTTGCCCTTTGGTATATTTGAAAGTTTTTTCCGCAAACGCATTCCGAGCGTGCTTAACCTAAAATGTAACACCATTACACTGCACATTTGCATACATATACACTGCAGTGCAGTGCAGCTGTTTTCAAGACTGCCTCGCAGTGGTACCAAATGAAATTTGAAGAACAAAATTTCAATGACTATTTTACTTTTCATTCAGGTCGTCGAATCCACCAACACAGTAAGCTTAAATTCCTGTGACATCAATATCAAGTCGGCTGTCTACAATGATGGCACTGGAAAAACCATTCAGGCAAAAGATATTGCAACCAATGCTGAAAATGAAACTGCCTCGATTATTTTCCCAGAGCAATTGCCACTTGGAAAATCTGGCTTCATACGCATGGAATTCAAGGGTGAAATAAATGACAAGCTGAAGGGTCTTTATCGCAGCAAATACACCAGGTAATTTTTTGTAAATATATTCATAAATTTCACTAAAGATGTTTACCATCAAATAGTATCCATGTCTTTTGCATTTCTTTTGGGTATAGTAGTTATTAAGCATATTGGCTGATGGTGTCTTATATAATAAACAAATCAAAAATATTCATATATACTTTCAGCCCTGATGGTACTGTCAAACATGCGGCTGTTACTCAATTCGAAGCTTCGGATGCAAGAAGGTGCTTTCCTTGTTGGGATGAACCAGCTCTGAAAGCTACTTTTGATATTTCCTTGGTTGTGCCAAATGACTTAGTGGCACTTTCAAACATGGTAAGCTAATTGTCAATGTAATTATAATAATGATATTATAAACATTCTTTGATTTCATTTCTGATTTGTACAAATCTATTCTAGCCAGTAAAGTCTGCCACACCAGCTGGTCAAAATTTGCAAACTCTTGCATTTGAAACCACACCAGTAATGTCCACTTACTTGGTTGCCATTGTGATTGGCGAATTTGACTACATTGAAGATCGGAGCAGTGATGGCGTTCTCGTGAGGGTTTATACTCCTAAAGGAAAGCAAGAACAAGGTCGCTTTGCTCTTCATGTCGCCACCAAAGTACTTCCTTATTACAAATCATATTTTGACATACCATACCCACTGCCAAAGATTGACTTAATCGCCATTGCTGACTTCAGTGCAGGAGCAATGGAAAATTGGGGTTTAGTTACTTACCGCGAGACTTGTCTTCTCGTCGATCCTCACAATACCTCGGCTGTTGTTAAACAGTGGATAGCTCTCGTCGTCGGTCACGAGCTAGCTCATCAATGGTTTGGAAATCTCGTTACCATGGAATGGTGGACCCATTTGTGGTTGAACGAAGGATACGCATCGTTCGTAGAATTTTTATGCGTAGATCTGCTTTTCCCAGAATACGATATTTGGACGCAATTTGTTACGGACACGTATATAAAAGCGTTGGAGTTGGATGCGTTGAAAAACAGTCACGCAATCGAAGTTCCTGTTGGCCATCCTTCGGAAATCGACGAAATTTTCGACGATATTTCGTACAACAAAGGTGCAAGCATCATTAGGATGCTTCACTCGTACATAGGAGACGATGATTTTAGGAAGGGTATGAATTTATATTTAAAGCGACACTCGTACGCTAATGCACAAACAGAAGACTTATGGAATGCCTTGGAGGAAGCGAGCAAGAAGCCCGTAGGACACGTCATGTCAACGTGGACCAAACAACAAGGTTTTCCTTTACTTAGAGTATCTGAGAAGCCTTCTCCAGATTCAAATAAAAGAGTACTTAGTTTTACGCAAGAACGATTCCTCGCCGATGGTTCTGCAGACAAAGACAATAACCTGTGGGTTATTCCAATCACAGTAAGCATGTCTCAGGATCCGAAAAAGATCACGAAAAAGTTCATTATGGAAAGCAAGACAAAGGATATCGAATTCGAAAATATGTCCAAGAGTTCCTGGTTCAAAGTGAACCCTGGAACGGTTGGCGTGTACAGAACGCTTTACAGTAACGATTTACTCGAGAGCTTTATGTCTGCCATTAGAGATCAAAGTCTGCCACCTCTAGACCGCTTAGGACTTTTGGATGATCTTTCTGCCTTATCCCAGGCAGGTCACATTTCGAGCGGAGATGTTTTAAAGATGATGGAAGCATTTAAGGGCGAAACAAATTATACCGTATGGTCCAGCATAGTCAATTGTTTGAGCAAAGTAGGAATTCTCGTGTCGCATTTAGACATTCACGCCAAGTACAAATTATTCGGAAGGTCGCTTTTGCAGAATATTCATTCTCGTTTGGGTTGGGATAAGAAACCTGAAGAAAGTCATTTGGACACCCTACTCAGGTAAGAGTGAAAGATAAAAGTTTCGACTGGTACACAAAACTTCGAACTGTTTAACTAACTTTTGATTTTTTACAGGTCTTTGGTTCTTGACCGTATGATATCGTTCGGCGATGAGGCCACGATCAAAGAAGCACAACGACGCTTTGAAGCTCATGTAGCTAAGAAGGCGATTTTACCAGCAGATCTTCGAAGCCCCGTGTACAAAGCAGTATTCTCTGCTGGTGATGCCAATACGTTTGAAACGTTACTTAAATTATACCGCGAAGCTGATCTGCACGAAGAAAAGGACAGAATCCTCAGCGCGCTTGGTGCAACGAAAGATGAGGCTCTGCTGCGCCGAGTCCTCGAGTTTTCGTTGGATGAAGAAGTCAAGACTCAAGATACCGTATACGTCATAATGTCGGTTACCATGACCTACAAAGGCCGAGTACTTGCCTGGGAGTTTTTCAAGAACAACTATGCCAAACTGATCGATCGTTACCAGAGCGGAGTTTTGCTAACTAGGTTAGTCAAGTGCACAACAGAGCATTTCGTCTCCGAGAGCTACGCTCAAGACGTCGAGGAGTTCTTCAAACATCATCCAATTCCTTGTGCTGAGAGAAACGTACAACAAAGTATTGAAACCATAAGGCTTAACGCTGCATGGCTAAAGAGAGACCAAGAAGCAATCGAAAAGTTTTTAAAGAATATTGAATAGATTTTATACATCTTAAACTCAAAATAAGACTTTGGTAAAAATTACTTGAAACAAATAGTTCGTATTTATTTAATTGCATAACTCAAATTTGATAAAGTTGTAGTAACTTATTTGAATAATCAGACTAATGAAAGATTTGTAATTCTTGAGCATACAAAAACAATAAATTCAAGTATTAAAAGATCAAACTTTTTTTAGGATGTAATAAACTAGCAAATTTGAGCTTGTCAGTTTTAACATTTTTCTATCAGTGTAACTATACAATAACGTGGTATAAATTTTACAGATACTAGTAATTTCGACTTTTGAAACAAATAGAATGTTTACCATGTCTTTTTTAGAATAAGAAGATAAGAAAGATAGAAGTTCTTAAAATGTGGCCTAAGTACAGAATGTAAATCACTTAAATATTAATTATACGTTTTAAATTAAAGCATTTTAATTATTATAATTACGATTATTGTCGTTGTTGTTGATGTTGTGTTTATCATTGTTGTTGTTGTCATATGAAAAACTTTTCATACAATCATGCTATACTGCACTGCCAAACGTATTATAGCAATCATGCTTACAAATCTTGTAAAACGATTGCTTTCACAATTCAGATGGTTTTATCTAATTATGATACTACGATCAAACTATTTATGTTTATCATAACTATTTTTACAACGATAATATATTATCAAAGTAGAATAATTTACATTATTTAACGAATACATTACCATACCCCATCCTACAATGCTCATTACACTGATTGTCACTCGTTTAATCGAAATTATCGAGCTTTGCTCGTTCCGACGCACGGATTCAACGAGAGTTTCGATATAGTTTCGTATCAATGCAATTGTTCAAGTCGTAAAATTAGTAAAATCAGACAGATTTTATTTTTTCTGCGAAACATCGAAAACATTAACGACGAAATGAATTGGTTTAACTTTCAAATTTAATTAAATAGAGATAAATCAAATGTTTCGTTATAAATTAAAGCGGATTAAAAAAAATTACTCTGTAGGATATTATCTTGATTCCAAGCAGCAAATAACGAAATAAAATTATTTTAGTACGCAGATTTACTCATAAAAAGTTAAAAAAATAAAAAATAAACAGAGAAGCATTTTTAGATAAAGTATCCATTATAACAGTCGTCCTCAGAATAATCTCCCATTGGTCCTCCCTGAGTGTTCTTAGGTAGTTGTTCTACCGAATTGCTGCAGTATCTCCGTGATTATTTCTTTAGCGTGTAACGAGCTTAATTATACCTGCAGATGAAAGCGCCGCTGTGGCATGAAGTGGGTTAGTTTTGCTTTATTCTGCTGCGCTTAAGCACGGCGACGATTCAAACGTTTACAAAGGCTCGGATTATACGGCTTTAACATGTAAAACCGTAACTGTCTATTATACAATATTATTGCCAGCTATTCTAAAGAGCGCGCGTAATTGATTTAAAGCAATGGTGGTTATAGTAAATATATTGAAAACATAGAGAGTGGATATGCGGATTATAATTTGACAATGATGAAAGTGGACCTTTTGATCATCTTAGTTTTTATTTTCTGTTTCAAATAGACGTGTGTATTACAAATTTGGCCCAGTGGCCCGGAAAAATATGATTTTAAAATTAATACAGAAATGCATCTATGTAGGTAGCGGCTCTGTATAAACTATCCGTGAATTTTCTATCAATCTAAACCGGGTTTCTATATCAGGGGCTGAGCTAGTTTATAGGACTGTCGCCTCTGGTTAGGAAGTTAGGGTAACAATTGTTTCAACTCTTCGAACTTAGCTTATAGAAGTACTAAAGCCAGTTGTACATCCTGGCGTTGCGGTCTTGAAACTTGAACAACTCCTAGTTACACGCAAATTCAAAACAATATATCCATCGTGTTATCGTGATTCATGCCTTGAGCAAAAATACGGAAAATATGTAAATTTCTGAAAATGTCGTTTATATGGTGTTTGCAATTATTTAGAAATATTGTGATACTTGGGAACTACATCGTCAGTTTATTCGGGCCGAAGACTAGCACGTTCCACGCGCTCAAACTAGCATTATTTGTTGAATGAGAAAAAGTTACGAGAGTAACTTCGAGAAAGTCTTCGCGGGGGGGGGGGGGGGGAATAATGAAAAGTGCGACTCTTCCCCAGTAATTGATATGATGTGTCAAGTATATATAGAATTGCGCTAAACTTTACTCGCTTTTATTTTATCGAGTAGTAGTATAATGATCCAACCAACAATCGAAGCCCTAATCCGTAGTCACTTATATGCCAAGGCACATATACGCGGGGCAAAGCGTCTCTAAGTCGAGAGAAATTGCTCCGCGTATAACTTTTCCAGGTCGATCTGCTTAAGCCTTCCAGCACCTGCCGTCGAAGTTCGCCGCGCGCGCTCGCAAGTCTGTTTAAGTCCCCTCGTCTCTGCAGCCATAAATTATTATTAAAAATCTTCTCTCCGACGGGACAAGGTTATCTATATGCCCGCGACTTTGTGAAACTTTGATCAACTTGGCCGAACTCCATTAAACTCTACTGTCCAACTCCGGTAAATGTCTCAATTATACCGTTATAGACAGGCTGCTCTCGCTGGATTTGCATTGTTTAGCGTGCGGCTGACGGAGACAAATGGATTAGCCCCTTCGTCTATTTTGGAGGGTAAAAAGTCTACTTAATAATGTTCAACGTTATAAAATAACCGTCAAACGGACCCGATCCGCATGTGCGTCGTCCATTCGAAGCGGCATTTGGCTTTTATATAACAACAATAGCGCGCATAAGCGCACCACCTGCAAGCCAAATGTACCATATCGCATCTGACGGAACTGCTGCACTCCCATATTGCCCGTCCCTAATTCCCGCTAACAGCCCGAAATCGAACGCGCGCCGTATTATATCGCGACAGAAGCCGCTGCAAATGTTCAATCTTCCCGTATACGTATACATACAGCGCCTTCTGCCACATCGACGACTCCCACAGGCCACAACGAGCGCCTGATGGTGCGCCAATACGCCAATACTCAGGCCGGCCCTTCAAAGCTCGACGCATATGTCGCGCTGGCAGTGTGTGTGTGTGTGTGTGTGTGTGTGCGTGTGTGCGCGCGTACGCTATATATGTAATATAGGTATAGGTATATACTGCACACAGCGAGGCTCGCGAATCTCGGCTGCAGGCAGCGGTCAGTCGCGACGGCGCTTCCTGGGAACGCGGCTCTCGTCTCGTACCCACGGGACGCGCGTCTCCCCCCTTCCCTCCGGCGCAGTACGACGCGACACGACTCGTCGCACCGCACCTACACACGCTGCTCGAGCCGTATATATAAGTATACGTACCTTTTTCTCTCCTCTCTCTCTCTCTCTCTCTGGGCTCTGCACTGCACCCTCCTTTATTCGGCGCCACGCACGCACGCGCGCGCGCGCTTGTTAGTATTCATGGATTTTCAAAGGGCGCGTTTATTACGACGACGACTGTATATGCATGCTGCAGGGGGACGTCGTGCGCCTCGTGAGAGAAGGCATTTTCAAATTTTTCCGGCGAGTTGTGTAATATGAAATTTGCGCCGGGCGCGCCTGTATAATACAGAGAGGAAAAGAGAGGACGCTGATTCGATTTGGCTGGGCGAATGAAAGAATGCGGGAGACAGGTTGATGATTTAATTGAGCGAACACAAGGTCTTGTTAGTTTTTAATAACAAAGCACTCGCAACGAGTCTTGTTCGTTTATTTTCCTTTTTCTCCACCTCTCGCTTCATACTCTATTATACTCTCGCTTACTATCGTAGTCGTCGAGATTTTCCACTCGTTCTTTTAATTACGTTCACAGAAGAAAAAAGTGTCATCGTAGTCCAATATAATATATATCCATACAATAATATATATCGTAATATTTACAGGCTTTCAGTCTTGACAAATATACAGTTGTGCTTCATCGCCGTCGTTATTTCGATGCAAATACTCGCTAATACTAGAGCAGCGAGTTTCCATCCGAGAAGCTGTCGAAAGTTGGTGAATGATGATAGTACAATGACAACAAAAATCACAATGAATGAACTCGCGTGTGGGCCGTACGTGTGTGCGCGTGCATCAACAACAAATCCCATTAATACCTCAGTCTCGACAGCGGCGACAATAATAATAAATTTTATAAAATATTCATAATAATAATAATAATATCCAATATACAAAACAATATAAAAAAAAACATGTATAACACGTAAAAAAAAGATCTCGCCGATCACACTCAGTCGCAGTCACATCGGATAATCGTCTCTCCGCGTCAGCATACTTATATGTACAGGCGAAAAAACTCGTACAGCCGCGCGCACACAGAAAGATTATTTACAAGCAGCGTCCCGGGGGCCTCCGGGTCATCGCTGAACGGCCGTGGCGTCGATGTCCATCTCCTGGCGCTGCTGCTGCTCGTCGTCCTTCTCGAGCGTCGTCTCGAGCTCGCAGATGTAGCGTATGACGTGCTGGATGACCTCAAGCTTGGAGAGCTTCCTCGAGCGCGGCATGTCCGGCACCAGGTCCCTCAGCTTGCCGAGGTAAGCCGCGACTTCCTCGGCCTCCAAGTCTCGCCGGCCGCCGGCCATCAGGACGCGCCTCGCCGTCGCGGGCACTCGGCCTCCCACGGGACTCACCACCATTGCCTTCATACTGCTGCCGCCGCCGCTCGATCGATTTCTCGCGTGATGCTATACAGCGGCACTCCTCTTTCTCTCTCTCTCTCTCTCTCGTAAGCTGCGCGCTGAGACTCGGGGATCGCACTGAGGATGCACCGAGAGTCGACGTCTGTCAGTCACACCGTAGTAAGTAAGTACTGTGCAGGCGCACTCGAGAACGTAGGTAAGTACAAGCTGGGGCTCGTGATGCACCGTGCGTCGGGTAACTTTTTTGCGTCTACAAAGAGAGACTGCTGACTGGCTCGTGTCTGCGAGTCGACTGGCCTCCGCCCCTCTCGCGCATGAGCTTATACCGGTCTCCCCACTCCGCGGCCCTGCCAGCTACACACGCAGGCGCAGCCGACTGGCTGCATCCCCGCGGCTACTCTTTATTATTTCCTTTTTTCCCCGCATGGATGCTGTGCTCTGCCCCGCCGCCGCCGCCGCTGCATCCTTCCAGCAGCAGCTTTGTGTCTCCGCGCATTAAGATTTAACTCGCGCCCACTGCGGTGCATTATGCAGTCGTAGGTGTGCGCTCCACTACCTGTACGTTTTCTTCCTTATATCGCCTACTATACGATGCTGATGTTGCACTTGCACACTTTTGCGGGATTCGCAAAAAGCAGCGGAATTGTCGGGCAGCTGCAGCGGCGCTCGCGGGAAAAAAATCAAAAGTCGGCCGGACAGGCTTCGTTTTCCCACGCTCGAACCGCCCAAGTAGCCGCCGTCGCCGCCACTGCTGCGCGAAGGGTGCGAAGGGTGTTGGGACTGTTGGGAGGAGGAGAGCGAGAGAGAAGAAAGTACTTATCGCCGCAGGGGAGGGAGAAGACGGCATTGTTGCGGATACGTATATATACCCGGCGGCGCCAGTACATGCGCGAACGCCTGTGTCTATGACTTTGCAGCCTTCAAAACTTGCCATACTGCGGTCGCCTACTTGCCTGCCCAACACACCCACAGCTCGCTCTCTCGCGCGGATATTGACAGCTTCGGCCGCCTCAATATGTCAGCGCGCGATGCGCTCGATTTATTTATTTATCTGTTTGCGTGTTTACGGGCGCGAAGGGAATGAACATGAATTTCCAGCCGCCGCGCATCTATATAGCTGCAGGACGGCTTTTTATTTATCTTCTTCGCCGGAGATTACGCGACCGAGGATTGATAGCCGAGCGTGAGAATGAAATTTTTTTTCGTCCGTTCGTTCGGTTTGTTGAATTTGTGAGTCGTGGCCCGGCTGATAAGCGTATATAGGATAGGATATGTGAGCGAGTGTATTTTCTTTTTAAATATTTGTTATATGGGAAAACGCGGCGTTCTTGTACACAACTTTTTCTTCCTTACGTTATATGGGTATTGTGTACAGTGGAAAGCTGCTTGCCTGTATAATACGTGAAAAACGTTATTATAAAACGCTTTCATTTAATGCGCAGATATAAAGTTTAAACTGCGACGTATTTTTTTTTTGCATGCCGAGGGATTTTACTCATCAAAAGAAGTATGTTGCCAACGACGCGACGACGAGGGCGAAAAATTCATGCGAAAATGAGAGAAAAAATATGAAAGGGCCACAATGCGCAGTAGAGTTTCTTAGAAAGCGTTAAGACGCGGGCTTAAAACTCTTGGTAAAAAACTACGTGCGGCGACCTCTCTCTTATTGCGCTCTACGCGCAAATGAACGAAACGCGTGTCTTAATGAAATAAATGTATGTACACATTCGACATAGAATTGCGACTGTAACAACGCGTCCGCATTCACTTTTAGGATTGAAAGCAGCTGCTAATGGCTTTCGAAAAAAAGTAAAAAGGCGTCATGTTGAACAGCCTTTCTGAATTATTCGCAAATCCTTCATGTTCCCGTGGAATAATCCAACCGCGCCGGGTCTAAATAAACCATAACAAAACGGTGCAGGACCCGACCAGCGCGCGCCACTGAATAATTCGTGTAACAACGCGTTTGTGTCGAGAGCCGAGAAAGAGCGAGAGGAAACGGCGCTTGTTTTTCAGTTTGCCGAAAAATGTCCGTGGACCGCTGCGTCGCGCATACAGAGGAGCGAGAGAGCGGTTCGGAGGAAAGGAAAAAAGGAAGCTGATGCCGAGAATGCCTTATTGAAAGAAAGAGAGAACAAGCGAAGGCTCTCTCCCTCCCATGCAGAGCCGTAAAGTGGCCGATACCTACTCTATTGCAGCAGCAGCGGCACACACAGAGGAGAATCGACCCCAACACGTGCAGCGCGCACGTGCATTCCCAGAGACTGCACTTCCCCTCTCCCCCGGTCCCGCGTGCACAGTCTCGTCGCGCGCGGCGAGGCTTCTCTGCAGCTCGCGCGCGCGGCCTGGGCACGTTTGTTCCACTCATAATGCATATACGCGCGCAGCTGAGACGGACTCCCGTGGCGAGATTATAACCCAGTGGGAAAAATTCCAGGCTGCAGCTCGCGCGCTCTCGAGCATTATACACCTGCATCGCCGAATTTTCTCTCTCTCTCTCTCTCTCTCTCTCTCTCTCACTCTCTCTCGGCGACGAGGCTTGGAAAGTTTGCGCTGCCAACTCGGTTATAATGTTACACGCTTTTTGCTTTTCGGCATCGTCTGATGGCTCTGACTGGCATTAGATCATTCATTATATATCCAAGCGCTGCGCCAGGCTGATGTGTATTAAATTATATAATGTGATATTATAACGTCAGCTCGCGTTATTTTTGAAATTTGATTCTTTTCGCCGAAATTCTAGAAGCCGTTGGAAATAATCTGGATAGGTTTCGCATGCCGGGGCTTGATAATCCGGATTTTCATTATACATATCAGCTGCACGGCTCTCTTCAGTCTCCTCTCTGCTTCTGATGTATACGCACGTGCGTCCAGAAAACCTCAATTTTTTCTCCCGCTACGCTCGGTGAAAAACGCTTTAGCGAAATACTTATCATGATATTGTATGAAATTCGAAAAACCTCAGAGCTGACAGCTAGCTGCTCGCTGATGTGCACGTGCATATAAGTATTTTACGCGGAATTCTTTGAAAAGTAATCCATCTCGAGCACAGCATTATACAGGTCAAAACGCGCCAAAGTAATTTTCCACCTGCTAAACAGCTAGCCGCTATTCCGAAAGCTGCGTAGGCACAGCCATCAGAATAGCAGGTCTATTCCGCGAAAGCGGAGGATCGAAAACAAGGCGTGGGTATATAAGCATTTCTGGCGAAAAACGTGTCGGCCCGCAGTGGGTAACGAGCTGCAGCGGGGCACAGGTGTCCCGAGCCGAGAATAGTTTAGGGAAAATGAGCGTTTTACCGCGCTCTCGCACAAGGCTGCAGAGGAGAGCTGTGAGAGCAGCAGCAGCATCAGCGGCACATCAGGTTTTAGGTAAACGCTCTTGACAATGAAAAACGAAGAGAAAGAAAGAGAGACGGAGAGTGGAGGGGGGGGGGCTGTTTATGGGGCCCCGTCGAAGGACAAGGGCGAGAGAGAGGTGCACGTGTCCGGGACTTGATGGGAGAATCCGTGCTCTCTCTTGCTCGCGCGCGCACATTCATAGGGGGCTCCGAGATTCGAAGGGTACACAGCTATATAGACGTGTCGGTGTCGAGACGAGAGAGCCGGAGTCTGTGGGAACGCGTCGGTGGTCAGCTGCAGGCAGCAGCAGCGTCTATATCTATACACAGCGGAGGCTCTGAGAAAGAGAAGGAGAAACGAGTGCTGGCGCGGCGGCGGCGGCGGCGGCGGCGGCGGCGGCGACGCCGCGCAGAATGCGCATTCCAGCGAGGCGCCGGCCAGTCTACAGCACACCTGCACCTTCTCCTCAATGACACGACCGACCGGCCTGCTCTCTCTCTCTCTCTCTCACACGCACGCGAGCGCGCCCGAGAGACAGAGGAGAGGCTCCCTGCGTCTGTACACGCTACCGCTGCTGCTCGGATTTACTTGCCGCGTATACCCTGCACCTACCTGTTCCTTTTTTTCATCGCGGTTATTAATAGAGATTTTTACTGCTCCGAACATCCTGTTTTCTCGGCGAGCCGCGCGCGGTACACCTTGCGCTCTGTACTATACGGCTGTATTATGCGCTTCGCCCGAGAGATCCTTTGTCTCAGTCTGTGTCGTCTGCCGTCTCGATAGGTTGTTATAATTTTGAGTTTTGCAAAATAATTATTGAGCGTTTGATATGCCTTTTGTTACTAAAGCGAAAGAATAATAATAATAAAGTCGCTCCTAACAACGAGGAATAGCACTATAATATTATTGTCGCTTTGTGGTGTTAATAAATTTCATCAATTTTTCAGTCACGAAGCCCCGAAACCGCTTGTGTTTTCGTGAAAAGTGCTAATCTTCGCGGCAAAATCTTGAACTGTATTACTCTTCGCGGCTGGAAACGAAATCTATAGTAGTCTTCTTTGGTAATCTAAGAGGCGCTAATGGAATTTATAAACGTCAGAGCGCGCATGCAATATAACATCTGAGATAACATCCTTATGCAAAGAGCCAGCTGATGGTAAAAAATTGTTAAATCTGTCACTGATAACCAAAATGTCGTAAGTCCGCACTTTTTGCGATAATTGAAATAAGTCCGAGGAGTCCCTATCTTCAAATAACACCTAGACTGAAAAAAAACACAGTCATTTCTGCTGTAAAGTCCGGTAGTTTTAACCGTTCTGCCACCGCAACGACTGTTCAGTAAGAACAACGGTCTGCCACTGGTAGTTTTGGCAAGTCGCGACTCGTAAAATTGGTCGCTTACGCGGGACACCAGCGAAAAAGACCGAACTGATTGTTTAAAACTGCTGAACTCTACGGTAATCTTGGCGAGTCTTCGTACAATGACGGATTACTCGTGCGATTTCAGTTAAAATGGCTGAGTTTTTTTTGGAGGATTTGTGTCAGAACGACACAAATCCATTTTAAAATGAGTTTTCTATGTGGATTATTTTGACTTCTTTTTAATTGTTGATTCACAACAAAATATTGTCTTTTAATCTGTTTCCCGACATTCCAATGATAATAAAACAAACCTCAATGATCTATTGATAATTCAATTAAAAATTGCCAATAATGGACTTATATCATATTTTTGCCATCATACAGTTGTAGGCTATATGCGAGCAATTTCGGAATTGTTTTAAAAACCCATTCGATTTTTATTATAGCTTTGCAATGCGCGTTTCGCGAGCGAAAACCGCAGCGTATATAAATAAATCTAGAGTTCCCGACATAACATTGCCACAAAGTAGTAACAACATTAACTCTCTGGTCATGTCATAGCGTTACGTGGATATGTGTATTGAATGTGTGAATTGACCTGGATCATATCGCGCCCCATCTCATTCGCTCCGGTCTTACATAAGTCGGAACGTTGAAACCGTTTTTCCTTAAAAACTACCAATGATCTTAGCTTTTTTACCATTTTAAATCGGCCAATTTCTACCAGGGAAGGAATCTGGTAAAAAATTCAGCATCAAAAATCCTGGAAATATTTTCAAACTATTTTGATCAGGAATTCTGCCAAGAAATAGGGTCAATTTTCTATCAGGGGAACATTTTTTATTAATGACTAAAACTAAAACACATTTCCATGGCCATAATGACTAACACTTTTCCACGTACCCCTACCGCGAATAGTAGCACATTTCGCACTATATTACAGTGAAAGCCCCGGTGAGATATGACGTTTTCGAACGCTGTAATGGCGCGATAGGTCGTTGTTCCTCCCAGACGTGAAAATATGAAAAGTCGAAACCCGCAATCTGATCGATATTGATTATATTAATTGTTATACTCGTCGAATCGAATCGAAACCCGATTTAATTAAAACCGCTTACTCTGTGCGTATTTTTTTATCTGCTCTTTGCGAAATTTCTGCGCACATACTTGTATTAATTACAATTAATACATTTTCGTGAAATAATTAACGGCAATTTAATATGCATGTTAAATAAATAAAATTTTGACGTGCGACACTCCACAAATTTCGAACACACTTGCGCAGCTTTGCAACGCTATATTCAATTTCCATTTTGTAAAAGCGCTTTGCATTAATATAGAAACATGATATGGACGTTTGAAGTTTAATTTTCGTATTTTATAGAAATTGTTTAAGTACTTATGATTTAGTTAGTAAGCAGTCACTGCAATCGTACAATAATCATTTGAAAAAAATCGGTTCGGGATGAAAGAAATTAATTTATCGTATTATAATAATGAGCGTAATCTAATGTAATCTTTCCATAAATATAAAGGCGTGATAAAATGCGAGAACAAAGGGGCTGTAACGTAACGATATTGTAATATAAACTCGTTTCATTTCCTATAACTCAGGGATTGACGATTCAGCAGCGACTACAATACTCATAACTCGCCGTATATTAACGCGAGAATTTGCATGCTGCAATAACCCGCAAGTAAAGGCCGCTCATCAACTTTTGCCATAAACCACAATAATTAAATCACACCGATCCGCACTAGCTCTGCAATATCGTACTTTATACAACATTCGGTACTATAAACTTTTTCCGGGCGTAGAGAAATCATCCAGCAGTAACATTTATTATGTTCTATAGGAATTTTTACCATACTGAACAGTAATATCGTCACAGACTGACAGTAACTTTTACAAGACAGTACAGCAATTTTTATGCGGAAGCAGTGAAAATCATAATTCACGGCCTCACCGGCGTCATGTTGTTTCAACGTTTTTCGCGATTTAATTGATTGGAAATTTTGATTAAAATTAAAAAACCTTAAAAAAATCCCGCTTTAACCGGGACTCCAAAACTCCAAGACGTCTGAACAGCTGATTATAGAAAATCGGGAAACTGTCATAAAAATTACTGTATACTGTCTTAGAAATTGTATCATATTTATATACAGTAAAATTTACCGAACGAACAGTCAATTTCACTGTACAGTCCAGTAATTTTCCCACAATTTTGACTCTGTGACCAAATTACTGTACTTTTCAGTAAAGTTTCCCATACTTTTAGTAAATTTTACTGCAAGATTTCTCAGTTTGAATCAATCAATTATTAATTCTGAAAGTCTAGCCAGTATAATTTCGCACGTTAGTGCGTTTTAATGCGAGGTTTCGCAAAAGTGCAAAACGGCGGCGGATATTCGCGATCGGCCAACGTCAAAGTCCCGGAACAGGTCGTGGCGGTCAGCTTCCACCCAAGTATATAACCGAGACCGCGAGCGAAATCTGCTTAACTTCAGGGCTCGTCGCCCGAAGTGTAACCACACGACTACTCCCGGCCGATAGCGACGTTTTAAAAAAAAAGAAGAAACTTTCGCCGGCTCTAACTTTTGCCGGCGGCGGGAGAGAGCTTGGAAATACAGATAATGCGGGACAGTCGAAATAACTGCGGGGGTTTTAAAACTTTACTGTGAAAGGTAACTGTATATATGTATGTGTGTGTGTGTGTGTGTGTGTGTGTGTGTGTGTAGCGAGAATCTTTATGCCTTGGTCGAGATAAGTTGTGTATAGGGGAGGTGCACCCAGTATGGATAATTTTACGTCTCCAGCTGCTTGCAACAATATAGAGCTAGTAATTCATTAAGTTCAATAAAAATTCAAAAGTTATATTACACGAGGATTGAAAATTGCAACTTTTATATTGATGTTGCCAATTAACTATATATTGCACGAGATGTCGAATCGAGATCATTCCCTGGTAGCAGTGTTCCCGAGAAAGTACGATGAAAACTACCGAGAGTTTTTAAATCTAGCAGGTTTCCAGAGTAGAATCTAGATGAAAACCCCGATAAATCAGACATGATTTCTGGAAGAAATCTCGGTAGAATTTTTTCTTCACTATGATTTGTTCATATAACCTTACTTTTCACACCAATGATCCTACTCTGCATTGACATTGTTTGAAAATATTCATAAATTGATGAATATATATATATATATATATATATATATATATATATATATATATATAAATTCATCTACAATGTTTTTTGATGGGGAAACATGATTTTTAAGGTGCACTTTAATAGTGAAAACCTAACCCTATATACATGCATGCTCTCATACATGACAGTATATACAGCATTGTGTACTGACAGACTTTGTGTTGTTCAAGTGCAATTACTGTGTGAAAAGTGTCATCGATGCACTCAAAGTCACCAATGATGAGGTTTGCACGCAGGTATTTCAATCTCATCAGTATGCGAGCCAGTTACTCTCAACTACCAAATCTCTCATAATCATGGTAAATCCATGATATTAAAAGTGGATGTCTGTTCTTTTACGTTAAGACTTGTTCAATTATTTAGAAACAGACTGCCATATCAGTTTTTACTTCACAGTCTTGGTTCGGCTTTTCACCCTGAACCCTATGGCTTCGGACCCTATTCAACTTAATATACTGTTTCAACATGCCAATACAAATTAAGTTGCAAAATTTCAATGCTCTAGGTATGATAGTTTTCAAATAAGAGCCAAAATAAAATTGTGAAAAAAGTAATCGAATTCAATAAAATTTGATTTTGCTCTCACTTAAAGCATTCCATTAAAATTTCAAGTGATTCGACTACTTATTTTTTCAGTAATAAATCGAAAACTGAAAAAAAGAGTTTATTTGTGCCTTAACTACGAACGTGAAAAGGCCTTATTGCAATTTATATTTTGGGAAATAGTAGATATTTTATGTGTTTTGGCTAAGTTCATTGCGCAGCTTTCAAACCCCCTTTATGGCTCTTGAGATATCAAGGTTTCAAATTTTTTGATTCCTCAGATCTCTAAAGCAATGTAGTCAAATGCTTCAAAATTTTATTTGGTGATTCGCCATAAACAAGCTATCTGCTGCTAAAATTTTAAACGATTTCGTCAAGCGGTTCTCAGGTAAAGAGCTAAAATGTAAAAACCGATTTTGCTCAAAACGTTTGCTTCCTCTAAACAATATTTTATTTATTGGACCTATAAATTTAGTTGGAGGAAGCTACGTGCCAATGAATTGGCAGCGCGGTTTTCTTCTAGTAGAAAATCGACCACGTAGATATTACGGATTTTTATTTTCATCGAGTCAATTAAAAGGCCGTACTCCCAAAATAGCTATAATAACGTACTGGGCTGATCTCTCCTATACGTTACACTTATTCTAAATTTGTCCGTAAATTCGCGTACGCGTGCTGCAAATATTTAAATTTGTTATTATATTAGCTTGGCGCAATGCGCTGCATCCACCTTTTGATGGAAAATAACATATGATGATATGATGAATGCTCGCAACGTATAACACATTTAAGTTCAAACAGATACATGTTGCAGTTTTATACGTGCGTTCGGAACAAACATTTATTTATGAAATTTATTAAAATACACGCATACAAATAACGTGTGAATTCGTTATAACGTATACCAAACATACATAGCAACAGTATACATTCCATATATCTTTCTCGCGTTATTAAAATTTTAGCTTATATTGAACTTTGGAGGGAAAGCTTCCATATCAATACATTGATTAAAAAAGGAAAATAACAATGATGGACGTCATTTGTTGTTATATTATAAATACGAGAAGCCTGACTGGCCGCGGTACTAGATGTATATGGGGAATTCTACGGGAAAAATGCCATTTTCTGGTTGGAGAAACCGAAAAAAACAAATGTTGGGACAGACTCCCGCAACTTTTTTTCTTATTGTGCATGTTTAGAACCATGCAAAACCACGTTCCAACATCGAAAAAGTGCCTTGTGACACTGTTTTCTAGGCCCTTCAAATTCATCGAAAAATAGCCATTGTTCAAGGACATGCACGTAATGCATTGGGGCACAAACAGAAAATGTATTACGGTAGTGTGAGATAATGGGAAAAAAGCTTGAATTTTAAAAAAATGCATTAAAAATGCTTAATTTTCTCAAAAGTTACGCACAATTGAAAATGCGGAAAAATCATGAAAAAAGATACAAATTTCTTGACTTCGTAAAATCTTGCAATTTTCATGATTTTTCCGCATTTTTAACGCTTGATTCGGTCAAATTTTTTTTTTAAATTCAATACATTTTCTGTTTGTGCCCTAATGCATTACGGTGCATGCCCTTGAACAATGGCTATTTTTCGACGAATTTGAAGGGCCTAGAAAACAGTCTCACAAGGCACTTTTTCGATAAAGAGGCAAAAAGTAACAACCTAACCTAGTATGCTACGTAGTGTACAGGTGGTACAGGCTGTCTGCTCATATCTTACTTATACTCATATAGCAGTACAATCAGTACCTAAGCATACACACATGCATATAAGAGTATATACCACATATAGTATTCAGGTTGTATATGTTGTCTGCTATGCTATACAGCAGAATGACAGATAACACCACAAGAGTTCTCACATTCTCAGTCAATGTTAAAAATGATATGTATACACTGACTCAATCATTGTTGATAAGTGTAAATTATAAAAAAGTGTCATCTATGTGCCCAAAGTCACCAATGATGAGGTCTGCAAAGTGAATTGCACAGATATTGTTATCTCGTCAGTATGCTAGCCAGTTACTGTGAATGTCCAAATCTGTCATTATCATGCTAAATCCATGATATTAAAGTTGGATGTCTGTTCTTTTATGTGAAGACTTGTTAAATTATTTAAAAACTGACTGCCGTGTCAGTTTTTACTTAACCATCTTGATTCGGCTTTTGATCTTGAACCCTATGGCTTTGGCGGCAAAATATACAGGTGCGTCTATACATAAAAGACGAATTCATATCAGCTAGAATGAATTTAACTAAATATATTATTTCAACATGCCAATACAAATTAAGATGCAAATTTGTAGTCCTCAAGGTATGATAGTTAACAAATGAGAGCAAAATCAAATTTTTATTGGTTTCGATTACTTGTTTCAGTTTTAATTTTGCTCTTATTTGAAAACTATCATACCTAGAGCATTGAAATTTTGCAACTTGAGCACATCGATGACACTTTTTACACAGTACTTGCACTTGCACAACACAAAGTCAGTCAGTACCGCATAATTGTACACTGCGCGTGAATTGATCCACGGTATTATTACTGTCGCCACGACTGTCGCTATGACAGCTACATGAAAACTCCTCCTTTGTTGACTATGGCCATGTGGTTTTTTTGTGACGGTCAGATTTGGTAGCAATATCGTGGATCAATTCACGCGCAGTGTACATACTTTCATATATGCATCTGTAGGGTTAGGTTAGCACATAGCTTTTATACTAAAAGTTTACATTGAAACATTGTCAAAAAACATATTTTTGATTATTTCTTTTGATTCTAATTCATTAATAGTAATTTCCAATGATAAAAATAGTAAGAAACGCACAATTGTCATTAGTTATAATTTCAAGTCTGATTCCCCAGTCCTTGGCCAGTGACTGTATCAAAAATCTGACGAAATAGGCACAACGATTGGCGAGTCACTGCTGAACGCACTGGCCAGTTCAATCTGAACTGGGCAGTGACTGCTAATAAACTGCTGAACATTTCTACCAGGGTAACGATCTATGAATAAAAATAAAAATTTAGATTAAAACTAATACGTTTGTTGTTTATGAAAAAATGATTGATACGCGCGTATGCAGGATATACGAGATTTTTAATAACAAACTTTTATTCTGTCGCTCGCATCAGTTCTGCATCCAATACTCGCGCTATATTTTTATATTATTTTCATTTCGGAACGATACATATTCATATCGTGTACCATATTTTTTTCTTGATTCTTGATTTTATTTCAGCCATTGTTTGGGGTGTTTTTCACTGCTTTCCCGAATATTTCTTTCATGCCTTTACCATCGAACACTGAATCTTTTGATAAAGTTATTGAACGCGATGGATGTATCTTTTGCAAACTGTAACACTATACAAACCATCAGATTCCTCGCGTGCTTTTGTTTTTACTGTGAGTGATTGGCGTTTAACGGCGGATCGGACTATGAAAGTGATCACTCACCTATAATAAAGAATTAATTAATCGTTGTTCACCTTCTTGAATAGGTCTTTGTTTTCGAGAAATTCAGGACTACGTATATCTAAGGTACACGGAGTATTTTGGACGAATTAGGTGTGTAACAGTGATTATTCATTTCTCTTTTATATCAGGTGTATACCGTCAGTTAGTTTGCAATGACCGATTCCCGGAGGACATATAGAGACTATCCTTGTTAGTTCTGACTGCTCTACTCGCCTTGCAATGCACTAGATTTTTTTTTATGTTGAAGTAGCCCTATATAGCGTTTTATACGAAGTTTTCGTAAATGGGTGCAAAGGTTTGCATTTCTAACGCATTATGCTATACGAAACAACAATAGATTTGTGTTGCGGTATTGGAATAACGAGGTTCCGCATAAGAACGAGATCCAATAAAACATTCGAAAAATCCTCAAACAAAAAAAAGTACAATAAAGGCGAAATAACAATTAAGCGTTCGATGACGGGTATCGACTTTTTTTTCGTACTTCGAAGCACGTTAAAAACTAGCGCGCCACGCGCGGCCTTACGGCCGCGTTGGCTTGCCGCCTTGCATCGCTTCGCGCATAAGGCACGACCGCTGACGCTCGCGCTTCGCGTTCGTAAAGCCTGTCGGTGCTTATACAGTATTATCCTGTTTTTTTTTTCAATATTGTTGTCAAAGTTTTGATTGGTATTCTTCTGGCGGTCATCAACACTATCATCAAAACTACTGGAAAATTAGTAACTTATTTGTATTTGTAGCAATTATTTATTTTTGTTTGTAGATATTCTTAAAATATATCTTATTTTAATTTTATTCTACTGTAATTTCAGATAAATAATACAACACTTTTGTACCGCAGTTTTCAAGAGAAAGTAAACAAAAGGATGATATTTCGTTTGTAGGATTTCAATTAGAATAATAGAAAATTGATTGTTTAGGTATTTAGCATAGTTTAGAGGGATGTATTAAGCTACTTCGAGCTTTTCTTCAATCTAAGCCATTTTCTTTATTGAGTTTAGGTTTTTCTAGTTCACTATATACACTTGAATTTTGAAAGTGAATTGTACTGATTCAGCTTAAAAGATTTAATTAATATAGCGTACGTCGTTATATGATGCCAACTTACACGGATTGTATTCAGCGATTACGTATTTCCTAAATTATGCATTTTTTATAATTTAATTTAAAAAGTGGTTTAATTTTGTATATACGTATGAGATGAAGGCCAAAATATAACTTTTTAAAATACAGCTTTTAATAATATAGGAAACTAGCTGAAAATAATTGGGTTGGGTGGGGCATGTTGCACCGAAGTTATTATTGAATTTATGTATCAAAAAATCGCTTTTAAGATTGTGTATGTCAAAAAGTGTTAAAAAAGAATGTTTGCCACGGTAAAAAGTTGTATTTTGAAAATGTTCACAACTTTTACATTTACCATTTTCATGTAAAACGTAAATCCGTAATGTTTTATGGCAAATAATTGGTTTTTAGCTGTAAACAATCGATTTTGGGCTGTAAACTCGAGTTATAAGCATTTTCATGATTCGATGTTAATGGGAAAAAGTTGTATTTTTCAAAGATCTATAACTTTTCCATTTAACTTTTTTTTGTAGAATGCTTAGAATTCGACTTAGAGCTAAACAAGCCCAAAATAAATCTGTCAGCTTAGTATTTCGAGGGGAGTTCGCACACAAAGTTTTAGCCCGATTAATAATCGCATCAGAGGAAAATTTTTATTTAAAAAACGCTTAAAAATCGAACAAATTGCGCCCGCATTTCAGAAGGACGTAGAGGATCGGGATAAAAAAAATAGTTTTGTAGCTTTTGCAAAAGGAGACTTCTCCTAAAATTTCAGCCCGAGAGCGGTCGAAAAATGCGTGTCGCGGTCGTGCCTAAAAATAACAGTTCCATATATAAGTATATCTTACCTCTGGGCTACGACGACAATTTCGACTCCTCGCCGGAGCGAAAAATTTCTCATTTTTCGCGAAAGGTGACAAGCAAAGGCGCGAAGTGTGCTCTTCACATTCTGCAGGCCCTTTCCTTTCACACCGCGTCGCGAATCGGAAAAAACTTGTGGAAAATGAATGAATTTCGTGTGCGCGAATGTAAAAGGAGAAAAAAAAGTGAATCATTCACTTGGTTTTATTGCAGCGAGTAACGCGCGCGAAAGCGCCGGTAGTAAAATATTGCGCGGAATATTTTTCAGCTTTATATTCTCAAAGGCGCGCATAAGCTATATACACGCATTCGTGATTCGCGCGAACAATTTGCGCGCAGTCGAGCCTCGAACCGTGCGGAGAATCGCTTCTTTCTTGGTACGCAAAATAAAAATAAAAAAACTCGGCTGTACGGTCGCACTCCAGCAGCAGCAGCCCAGGAGGAATAAAAGCTCGCGATTCGCTATATACATGCTATTGCTTTCCGTATTTTCCTCTACACTCGCTTCGCCATCAGCGTTCCCTCCTCTCCGCGGCCGATCAACAATTATATTTCTCTTAAAATAGGAAAGAGATCGAGTCAGATCGAGCAGGCCCGAAAAGAATGTCGCAGTGAATCACCGCATCGGCGGATATGACTGCCGTGCAGCGGTCATCGCGCGGGAGCGCGCGGAGCAGCGTGACGATGACAATGTGGGCCGCGCGGAAGCGGACATTCCGACGTTCACGCTGAAAAAGCCCGATGAATGCAACGCGCTCGCGCGCGGATCCGAGAACCTCATCAGAAAATCCGAAAATCGACAGCCAGGACAATGGAGCCCCCGCGCGCGGCGCCTGCGCGGTTCCGGAGCCACTCGGTGCGCACGTCCGGCGTGTATTCCGCGTGCGGAGCGTGCGGAGCGTGCGACGGGGGACGCGCGCGCACTCGGGCCTATCGGCGTCGGCGGCGTCGGCGGCGGCGGCGCAAGCGCGCGGCCGAGCTCCCCCATGGAGGCGCGCGCGCGCGCGCACGGCGACGAGGGTAAAATCAATGCGCGTTGCCGGCCAGCGCCAGAGGCAGCGTGACTGCACGCGCCAGTGCTGCGATCGCGGCGGAGGATAGCGCTGCCCGTGCCCAGCCTCGTCGTCGTCGTCGTCGTCGTCGTCGTCGTCGTCGTCGTGGTCGCAGAGAGCGAGAGATAGTGCGAGGGACAGTGCGCGAGTGCGAGAGAGCGAGGGGCGCGCGGGCGTCCATGTCGCAGGCGGCCGCGCCATGCTTCCCCGGCTGGCCCTGCTGCCGCCGCTGCCGCCGCTGCCGCCGCTGCTGCTGCTGCTGCTGCTGCTGCTGCTGAGGGCCGCGGGCCGCGCGGACGCCTGCCCGAGCGCCTGCAGCTGCAAGTGGAAGGCCGGCAAGGAGTGGGTGGAGTGCGCGGCCCGGGGCCTGCAGGGCCTGCCGCAGGGCGCGCGCGAGGAGACGCAGGTGCTCGACCTCTCGGGCAACCAGCTGTTCAGCCTCGAGGCCGAGGGCTTCCTCGCGCTGCGGCTGGTCAACCTGCAGCGGCTCTACCTGGCGCGCTCGCGGCTGCGCTCGGTCGCGCGGCTCGCGCTCAGCGGCCTGCAGGGCCTCGTCGAGCTCGACCTGGCGGACAACGAGCTCGAGCAGCCGCCCACGGAGAGCTTCGCCTCGGTGCCGAACCTCATGCGGCTCGGCCTCGCCGGCAACCCCCTCGGCGAGCTGCGCCGCGAGGCCTTCCGCCAGCTGGCCCAGCTGACCTTCCTCGACCTGAGCAGGTGCCGGCTGGCGCGCCTCGAGGCCGGCGCGTTCGCCGGGCTGCACGCGCTCGAGTGGCTCAAGCTGCAGGACAACCTGCTGCGGCAGGTGCCGCCCGCGACGCTGCCGACGAGCGCGGGCCTGCACGGGCTGCCGCTCCACGGCAACCCCTGGCTCTGCGACTGCGAGCTGGCGGCGCTGCGCGACTGGCTGGTCGCCTCGCAGGCCCAGGCGCCCCAGGACGCGGAGCCGAGCTGCCAGGGGCCGGAGCGGCTGCGCGCCCGGCCCGTGCGCCTGCTCAAGCCCCAGGAGCTCGCCTGCCTGCCGAGCGTGCGGCTGCCCGCCAGCCCGCTCGACGTCTACGAGGGCGACAACGTCACGCTGCTCTGCGAGGTGCAGGCCGTGCCCCAGGCCGCGGCCGGCTGGCTCGTCAACGGGCGCAGCCTCGACCTGGACGCCGAGCCGGAGCCCAGCGAGCTGCCGCGGAGAGTCAGGTGAGCCCGATAGAGCCCCGGCGGCCTTTACGTAACGCTCATCTCTCTTCGCTCTGCCCCGGCCTCGACCTCGCCCTGCACTAATCCTCGGCTTCCTCGACTGCACCTGCGATTGTATCGATCTCCGCGCGATTTGCTTGCGGGAGATGCCGCGATGCATCGTTGCCAATCGTTTACGTAACTCATCCCCCTCTCTCTCTCTCTCTCTCTCTCTCTCTCTCTCTCTCTGGCTGATCCTCTTCGAGCACGCCAGGCGATCGTTCTCGCGCGTCTATTGTCGCGACAACCGCGCCCAGACTTGTTTACGCGCCCGACGTCCGAGTTCTTCTGCACCAGCGCTCAATGGATTATGCGCGACGATTCCACACGGGATTGGAGCCCGCCGACGCGAATAGTTATAATTCGCAAATAATAGATTATTAATACGCGCCTGCACAACAATGACTGCGCCATAATTCACACGTCGCCTAATCGATGCTGGCCGAACTCGCGTGCGAATCGCCTAATTGAATTGGCACCGAACTAGCGGCCCGATAGCGCCAAAGGAATTCGCGACGCTTTGATTCGAGTGCACGAACGGCCCCATCCGATTCGAATCTGCCTGCGCGATATGCACTTTCTGTAATTTCGTTCGTAGTAGCTAGTAGTCGCTAGTAGTCGATAATGCGGATCTTTCGGTATTTTCCCTTTTTTCTTCTCGCTCCTATCATCGCGCGCGCGCACTCGACTAATTACGTAATTTCATGCGATGAACGCGCGAAGCATCATCGGCGGGCGAATTTCGCTACTTATAGTATTAATACACCTACCTGCGTTATGTATGGAGAACTAGCCAGGGGCTATACCGTTTAACAATTTTGCTAATTAATCTATTATTAATTAATCAAATTATTGAGGGAATTGATGACCGACCCGATTACTGCAGCTGCAATATTGGCAGCTCTCTCGCGAAGTATTGATGGATCGTTGTAATTTCTCGCTTGTACAATTTTAGAGATTCGAAAAATGCAAAAATGGAAAAACTCGGAAAGCTCGGACGCATTTCCCACATACTGCACGGGAGTTCGCGAAAGTGCTCCTGGCCAAACAAAATGTTCGATTTGCTCGTGTTTGATATTTATTGCGGAATTTTACAAAAGGATTTACTTCCGCACGAACATCCCGCTGAACGAATGAAAAATGTATCCGCTAAAATATTAAACGTGCGTAAAAATTGTGCTCACGTAACTCGAAAAATCAGTCGAATTACAGGGTAGGACGAGTTTTCGCTGTAATATTATATATGTAAATACTTCCTATTCATCAGAAGTAGGCCCACTCTCCGTTGTCACGTATTTAAAACTCAGTTTGCCAATAATTCATGTCAACGTATAGTGCGCACAACATGTTTCTGATAATAATCCCGATTTCGATGCGATTTTTGAGCGAAATATATTATACAATATAATTTACGCCATGTTTATTTCTTTGCCAAATTTATACGCACGCAACGCGCGTCGTTTCAAGAATTCATTTATTTATTCCATACAACGTTCAAACGTATAATGAAGCCGTGAATTCGGGTTTGCATATGGAGAGCATCAAAGCGGTTACGAATATTATGCAGTGTAATTAAAATAATTCGCGCCATAAGTTATATAAGAATAATTACGAGTATTACGAGTATTGCTGCACGTTAAAAATCTAGTCTTTACAAAAAATCCAACGCGCGTATCATCGACTAGTAGAATGCGCATTTTATAATTCCCCAACTGCACGCAAAAGAGTTTAATCCGGCGCGTCGAGGATATTAAAATATAAACCAGGCTTCACCTGGGCCGACGGGTTCGCTAGCTTATAGGAACCAATAAATCTTGAAAATAGGCGGAAGAGGAGATCGATTTAATCCTAGACACCTCTTGCACATCGACGCGAGAGACGCGACGAGTAAACCAGAAATATCGAAGGCTTTCAGAGTCGTGAGATTGGAACACAAAAAGTAAAAAATACGTATAGCTCTTTTTCAAATTGAAAATTCCCTTACTTTGCTTTTATTTCGCAAGTATATCATATTCGAACCATTTAACTGTAGAGACGAACACTGTTGAAAAACCTCGAGCCTATCGAGAAATTTTCATTAAAAAACACGCGGTACAGAGAAGTACAATAGCGAGTGTGGCAAAGGGCAATACCAAGAGCAGAGAGTTACTTAATGGAGAATACACAGAAACTTTGCCATCGCTATACGTTTCCAACAGCTGTATAAGAGTGTGTACAATGGGTATATTGAAATCAACACATCATAGGAAAGTTTAGAATATGCAGACTTTGATAAAGATACACACGCCTGTGTAAATTTATATCCACCTCAGGGCTACACTACCGATGTCAATGCCATATTAATTGACAACCGCGCATAAAATCGATGTATTTCGAAAAAAAATCAACAAAAATACAAACAACGACGCTCATTGGATTTTCTCGCGTTTGCAAATAACACCCGTGGGCGGGCAAAGCTCGGCGAATCTGCGACGCTCTAATAATATAACAGCCGTTACACGCGCAGGATTTCGAGGGAGAGGGGATTCCCCGATACATATTAACTCTAATTGCGCCGCGCGCATAGTAACTGCAGCCTTTTCGGGCTGGCTACTTATCACAGCTACACTATTTCGCGCGAACTGCCGAGTCGCGGAGCGAGGAAACGCGCCGATGCTTCTCGCGAAATAACAGGGAAAGGCAATTGGCGCAAAAGTGCGATATAGTCTAACGGAAGCCCGCGTGCGTTCGGCCTGTTGCAGGTACAGCTACGTCGAGCAGAGCAGCGAGAACAAGATCAGCGCCAGCCTGGAGATACTCGAAGTGGAGAGCGTGGACGAGGGCAGCTACGTCTGCCAGGCGGAGAACGCGGCGGGCAGCGCCCGGGGCAACCTGACGCTGCGCGTGCTGCGGCGCGAGCGCAGCACCGTCGAGCCGCCGGCCGAGAGCCCCGGGGCCGGCTACGCGGCGGCCATAGCCGCGGGCGCCCTCCTCGGCACGCTCCTCGCCCTGGGCTGCCTCTTCCTCGGCATCTTCCTCTACGCGCGCCGGCTGCGCAGCCACTCGAAGAGCAACCTCAAGCAGCCCTCGACGGCCGGCAGCAGCGTGGTGCCGCCCTCTATCCTGAAGAAGCCCAGCGGCGACAAGCCGAGCAAGCCGGCCTGCGAGCCCGAGGGCGCCACGAGCGCCTACGCGCCGGCCTCCGCGGCCGCGGTCCTCATGCCCACCGCCAGCGGGCGGCTCGAGCAGCCCGGCTACGGGCCCGCCGCGGCCGAGCTCAACGAGTTCGGCGAGCTCAGCGAGGTGCTCTACCTGCAGCAGCGCCGCTTCATCGAGCCCGACCTGATCAACGAGGTGCCCCAGGTCGAGAGCGGCCTGCCGGGCGGCTACCTCGAGCCCAGCTACCGGCGCGCCTGCCTCGACAGCGCCTACTCCAACTGCCTGGACCGCGACGGCTACCCGCTCAACTTCGGCCTGCCCAAGCTGGGCCCCGTGACGCCGCAGCAGCGCGGCAGCGCCACCTGCAGCGAGACCCTGCCGCGCATCAGGCAGCGCCAGCAGCTCATGCTCTCGGGCTCGGCGGCCGTGCCGACGATCCGGCTGTCGCGCGAGGCCGAGTTCCTGGCGCGCGCCGCCGGCTACCCCTGCCCCGGCAACCAGCCGGTCCTCGAGATCGGCTACGCGGCCCTGGTCCAGCCGACGCCGTTCATACCCTCGCCGCCGGCGGCCTACCGCAGCGAGCCCGCGGCCCTCTCGCCGCGCTCGCTCCTCCAGGCCAAGACGCAGCTAGAGGGCGCCGTCGGCGGCGCGTGCCCGAGCAACGCGCCGCCGGCGCTGATGCAGCTGCCCCACCCGCGGCACCCGCAGCACCAGCAGCACCAGCCGCACCAGCCGCACCAGGCCCCGCTGGACCCGTCCGAGAACCGCGAGGGCATCGAGCACCCGGAGAGCCCGGACGAGGGCTACGTCGGCGACGCCATGGACGTCTGAGCCCGATGATCCTCTGCGGCCGCCGGCCGCCCTCCCTCCTAGCTCTCTCTTTCTCGTCTCGTCCGTACCGCGCTAGCACCTCTTGCGACATGCAGTTGACATCGGGGCGCGGCCCCTAGTCTCACCTGCTCACACGGGACGAAGCGTCGCTCTCGCACACCTGCGCACCGCATCTTAAGTAGAGTACCTCTCGTGATTTTGACCACGCGAAATTGCAAGTTATGCGCGCGGGGAAAATCCTCGCGGGGTTCGGAGGTGAGAAATTTTCTAAATCGATGTGCTGCACAGCCCCTGCACGTAATGCGTGTACACACACACACACACGCGCACACACACACACACACACAGGCCGCGAGTCCCGCGTGGATTCATAGCCGTGTACGCGTATTCCTTCTGGGACTAGCCTCTCGCGCGGAAGTTAGGAGGCCCTTTTATTTCGTTACTAATGCCGCTCTCTCAGCTCATAAATCTGCCCGTAAACACAAAGTACAATTTGCATAACGAAGTAGCTGATTATAGCGTAGAATGTATGTATGTTGTATCTACTCTGGATTTGTCCAAAAGACTCCTGCGTTCTCGCTGTACAAGTACTATAAGCGAACACAGACTTGGGTGCAATTTCGCGTGGGATCAAAATTTACATTATACACACACAAGGACGCGCGCGCGCGCGACACACATTCTTATATAACTTATATAATATGATATCGCCGCCCGGACATAATTAGCCGCTAATTGAAACCCGCGCATCCTTTTTATACCGACGACATAATGACGATCGCATAGTACGTCCCGCTTAATATATGCATACGCGAACTTGTTATAACTGAATGTAGTCAATCACCGCTCGCCGATAAGCAACCGGCATGATAATTTTGCATTCCGGAGCGAAACGCAGGAGTAGCGAGAGCTGACGCTTCGCCCCTATAGTTTTCAGCTACTGCAGTGGATAAACGAAAGCGCGCGCGTGCGCTTTGACGTATAGCGACTCAATATTACTTATTACTGGTGTGTGTGTGTGTGTGTGTGTGTGTGTGTGTGTGTGTGTGGTGCGCGAGCGAATGAGCAGAGAGCGTCGCATTTTTTTCAAGAGGTTTTCTATGTACGAGCTGAAGTTTTCTAGTCTTTTTACGGCAGTTATTACTTACGGCGGTATATAGAAGTGCGTATAACCGATATATGCGACACACGTATGAAATATATCTAGAAAAGCAGTGGACGGCACACAGCGAACAATAAAGGGGCGCGTGTGTGTGGAGAGCGGAAGTAACGGCAGGATAGTAAAAGTGCTCTAAACTGTATGGTACGGCGGGGCGAAAGTATTGTGTCGCCGATGATGAACTGTCCGCGCGAGTAACCGCGTCACGCCGCACGTATGCAGTACTTATTGCAGAGAGAAGGAATGAGAGTATGTATGTTTACGTCGAGCATAAGCAGCGGAGGCGATATTAAACGTAAAAGTATAATACAGGGTGTTCTTCAGTATATATACAGCGCGACGCGGATACGACCGAGATTTCCGGGTCGCGGTGTATCTCGCAAATCCACATAAAACACATAGAAAGGTAAATTGTATGCGCATACGAAATGATAAGGGTACAAGAGAGAGAGAGAGAGAGAGAGAGAGAGAGAGAGAGAGAGAGAGAGAGAGAGAGAGAGAGAGAGCGCGAGAGGGAGAAGCCACAGAGAGGCGAGAGAGTGAAAACCATGTTTTTAATGTGCGACTGGCGCGGATATAAATTAATGAATACGTGATAATGGGTGTGTATAAAAACAGGCGCACGCGCATATTCGCGATACGCGTATGCACGTGCGCGCACGCGGTAGCTCGTAGCAGTAGTAGTTTGTAGGTCAAGCACCAAAGAGTGAGACAAGTGTGATTCTCAACCAAAGTGCACAAGCCGCGGGGAATAATAACGCAATTTCGAAAATTAAAAACTTGATGGCCCTTCATTTCCGTATACTTGGCTGTCTGTAATTCTATGGTATTCCGATTGTTTGTTTGTTTTTCGTCTCGCTCTGTATACTCATCGCCGTGGTATTCCTGACGATTTAAATCTGTTTTCGAGCCTCTTTTCAATCCACATTCAACACACACACACACACACACGCGCGCGCGCGATGAATTGAATTCATCATCGCACAGGGATGAGTCGCCGTCAGTATGGTTGCGCGCAATATTGGCAACTTTATGACAAAAAAAGAATTGATCGTTATATTTTTACTCCGACAATTAATGACGCTTTCAACGAATCCCGCGCGCGACAAAAGAGATTTAAAAACTGCATATAGTATAGCCGCACCCGACAATTTCTGACACGTCTTCTGCGTCGGGCAATATATGAAACGCGCTTTCACCGCGTATCGGGCCGACTTTTAATTTCATTATACGTCGTCACACGCACGGCTACCGAAAATCTATTGGCCACTTCAAAGAGAATATTCGCTGCAGCGAGCAGAGACGACGAACGAAGCACATTTTTTGACAGCAAAGCCTCCGAGCAACGCGACGAACCCAAGGCGGACATTTTTGAATAAAAATATATGCGATATCGTTTTTTTCTGATCGTAAGGTATATTAGGTCGACCAATTTTTTACACGCGGCCAATGCGCAGTAATGAAAGTATTTTAAGGCGCAGAAAAGTTAACTATATATTTGCCGAAGAAATTAGCTTATTTTAACTAATTTCGCCGCGCCAATTAGCTAACTTTTCTAACTAAATTTATCTTCAGCTACTTTCGAGTAAAGCAGATCTACGGGAAAATACTAACTTTGTGAGTGTGCGAGACTTTAGCTTAAATTCCGCGTAAATAATATTCAAAGTTCTCCCAGTCGACTCAGGAAGGACTAGATTACTCGTTTATCGATTAACGCTACGTAGCTATATTGTGATGAAATATGGCGCTCGATCGAGTGCGAAGTTCCGCAAAATCACCTCGAAAAAGTTGGAAAGCGCGCGGCATACATAAATACAACCATACCGCCCGCATTCGACGACTCACCCCCGCCATTCTTCGCGAGAGAATTGTAAAGAGATTCTCGTACACTTGCGTTGATTCCTTCTTAAAAGTATAAACAACGTTATCGTTCGCGAAAGCGAACCCAAGTCAACACGTGCCAACGCAGTAGATTCGAGGCATGCTTGCAATCAGAAAAATTCAACTGATTATCATAGAAAATAAATGTTCAGAACGTGCCGAAATACTTAACAACGAGACACCGAATTCCCATAACCGACGAGAGACAATATTTTTCCAATGAAAAAAATTCAGCATCTATTTTTTATCGATATGAGCTTCGAAAATTTGATTGCCAAGAAAACAGATTTAAATTCTCAGAAACAACATCATGATTGAGGTTTTTTATACCATTATTACGAACTCTGAAATATACGAAATGCGCGTACCGATACCGCATATACGGTATCAGTACTACAATTGTGATGTAATAATGGATACGTGAAGCCACACGAAACGAACGAAATTTCATAATAATACATGCTATGGAAATTATCTCGTAACTTATTGAGCTTAATTATAATCAATTAATTATACAGAAAAAATCTGACACATTTCCCCAATCGATGACTTCGTACCAACAATCGAATCATATATAGAAACCATTTATTGTATAATCGACGTTTTAGATGACAATTTAACAATGTTTTACCTATATGTTTTATATCACCAATTATTGTAGTGAAACTTCAAGCGAGTTTGATTTCTGAATACATTATTATTATTATGAACTTATAATGCGAAGAACTTTTATAATACTCCTCGAAATGAGTTGTTCAAAGGATTTCAATAAAACAAAATAAATTGCGTCGCACTCGACTTTATGTGCGTGTATTTTGTGCAATGATAAAAAATTAGAAAATATAAATCGTACGAAATTAAAAAGATGTTGCTTTTGAATCATCATATCGTCGCTCCCTACGAAGACTAGCATAGTTCAAATTTTCAAACGAAAACTAGCACAGCTCACGATTTGCCGCCAATAGTAGCACAATTCGCGACTTTATATTACTTAAAATGTGAGGATTTTACGTTTTTATTGGGTTATTTGGTTGGTTAAGTTCATGAAAACCTTGGACAAAGACCGGCAAACTTCGGAGTTTTAAAAAGTTGCGGAAATTTCTAAAAAAGGTGAACAATTAAAAAAAATTATTGTATTTGGGAAAACCTGATAAATTATGAATATTTAAAAATGTGCATTAGGAACAGTTTCGCAAAAATCGGAACATTTTTATAGAAATTGGTTGTTTAAAGTTTGAGTTGTGCTAGTTTAATCTAGCGTGCGTCAAATGAGTTGTGCTACTTATGACGGGAAATTTGAACAGTGCTAGCCTTTGTAGGGAGCGACGATATAGGGTAAAATATAAAAGCAGCGAGTTTATACACTATACATGACATGCGCGAAAAGTATAATTGCGCCGCTTGTTAATTTTGACGCCTAAATACCCGCGGCCTCTTCGAAACTGGTGTTCGTTAGATCATCGTTCAAAATACTAGCTAACGGCAGTACCTCTCTAATAAGATGAAGATAAAAAATCCTTTTCCTATATACATTGTTTGGAAAAAAAAGATTGAAAAAATTGTTCACGACTGCGTCTGTCCTTGCTGAAAATGTCGGATTGGCTCTTGAAAAATCCAATCGGAGTATACCTCTATAAAATGTTATTCAAATAATAAATTTTGGGGATTCTCGATTGATTAACATCGGAATCTCCTCGTCATCGAATTCTCAAGCTTTATTAAAATTGATAAGCAATAATATTTTTTATATACATCGTTAAAATATTTTTATAGAAGTTATTTCAGAGATACGAAATACTGGAATACACTTTTGAACGGAATACCGTGCATGAGTTTGAGATAGAAATTTTAATTCCGACAGTCAGAAATTGAATCAGTACATTTAGCCATCAAAGTAAGCTTTGGTAAGCTTGCAAATTCCCGCTCTGCTGAAGTATGTATGGACACGCTAGTTGAAATTGTCGAATTGTCTTTTTGTCGTATTTTTAAATTGAGTTTGACAGTCAAATAAGGGCAGTGTACATAAATCAATGGTTGTAAAAATACATGTTTTCAGCAAGGACGATCGATCGACAATTTGTTAAAGATATATAATTGCCCAAAGATTTGAACAAGAATTTTCCGGCTGAAAGTTTCTGTTTGAATTTTCATCATTAATGAAAAGTGTTAAGAAGACGAACGAATATTCATATGTAAAATAACAAATATCTATTTTACATGGTCGATTGTAATGCTCACCTTATACTCCCGTATTATTTTTACTTCGAAATGTAATCGAACTTTTAAATAGAACAGTCTTGTTTAAATCTTCATGTAATTGTAAAATTGACACAGCGAATTAAAAGATGATTAATTTTATCATTATTAGTTCATTATCGTCGGCGTGCTCTACTTTCCGTTCGGAAATAATTCAAGACTGTTGAAAAATCCTACATTTCATACGTGACGTTCGCTGAATTTGCGAAATGAAAAATTCTTTCATTTTTTCGCTTTTCAAAAAGAGAAGCTCACCTTCCATTATACTTTATTAGAGCACTATTTCACGTTTACTTCGGATATAAAAGGAACTTTCAATATCCTACAGATTAACGAATCGTTTGAATCATCTTCACACGAGAAAAAAAGGTTGTTTAAATGGAACATTGTACAAAAATCATGTAATAAAATAAAGTGAAAAATGTTAGTACCTAGTCACAAAAATATAATATAAAAAAATAAAAACAAATAAATAAAAAGATAAGTAGACATGACGTTTTTTTAAATCGATGAATACAAGCAATTGTGGAATACTGATTATTATTCAGTATAATTATGACTTAGCCAATGTATGGGCTTTTGATTCGCACAACTTTGAATAAGGTTACAAAGTTTAAAGGGATAACCAGATAAATGTAATTATATAACATACAGTATTATGTACAATACATTTTTTATATATCATATTGTTAACTCTATAATAATAAGTTTGTCAACTTAACAAATTTTGTTACATATAAGCATATTATTCTATATTATATAATTATATTATTGTAACGTATAATTTTATTATGCACAACAAATTTGTTAAGGATTAGCAGAAATAAAAATACAAAATCTATTCAAGGCTTATTCCTTTCTCATATCTTTAGTTAGCACTTGATTAATTATTTTCTTGATAGTAGCAGCTTTCTTTGTAAGATTCTATCGAAAAAATGAACGTCCACTGAATAGCAAATCTATTTATACTATATTTACAGAAATAATTTATCTAACTATAGATATTGATTTTAGACAAAAATACTTTGTTTGAATAGTGCTTAAACGTTCAATAATATTTGCTTTTTAACGATAACTGCATTTCGACGGTAATCGTAGGTGTATTAAATAGTTTGAAAAAAAATAATAATAATAATATTATTTCATACATTGTTATTAATGTTACAAATTTAATGGAAATTCAGGCACAATTAAAATAAAAGGATAAAATATTATGATAATTACTTATATTTGAATGTTTTATGTTATTGTAAAGAGATTTTTAATGGAATTTTTGTTAAGGGATTATATAGATAAATCACTTTTTTTATTCTTAGTTAAATAAAAAAATATCAAATATGCTATTTTATTCTGTAAACTTTTTTCTATTTTTGTATGAGCTGAATGTACTTAATTGAATGTACTTATATTTATCCAGTTGAATTCGTCCATTATTCTAAATGAATTTTCTTTTTATTACCTTTTTCTAAAAGAATTTGACCTCTGCATTGGAATCTTATTTGGTATAATAGGCTGAAACGATAAAAATTAAATTATGTTTTTACACATCTCAAGATACACCTACAAGAGTAACATTGTATTGATTAAGTTATATTGGAATATCTGTACTCTGCAATATTTAATTAAAAACAAAAATACAATATGCAGTATAAACTTTTTCGCTTTTTGAAGCCTGCTATAAAGCTTTAACTATTAAATCAAAGTAAAATTCATACAAACGTAAATATTATCTTTCCATATTGCTAAACATTTTTAACAATTAATTTAATAACATTTGTAAAATAAAATAAATTAAATAGATTTTTTACTTTTGGCACAGGATGTTGACCAAGCATCTTTTCACGTACAGACCACCTTAGTTTTGTATGATTTTCTTCTCCTGGTATCGACAATTGGTCCCAAAAATCTTTATACTTTTTGTATAAAGTTACAGGATCAGTTGCTATTTTTTTACTTGACAATGATGATTTTGATTCGGTACAAGGGATTTGGGGCCTTATAACTGAAAAAATATTAATTTAAATATGATGATATATGATATATATTAAAGCCATCTTTAGAATAATGATATAGTTTTGAAGTAGCCTTACATGACTTGGATCTTGAATATGATTCAGTGTTATCACTTCTTCTGCTGCTAGTAGGCATTCCAGATTTTTTTGATTTGCTGATTGCTGGTTCTACCAAAATTTTTTTTACACTTCCACATGTTCTCACCGAATGGATTTCATCTGCTTCTTTTTGCTCTTGAGTAAGTTTCATAGGTGCCTTTTTATGTGGTGATTTGCCTTTTGAACACTTTAGATTTTCTAAAGAAATTATTATCCTATTTTCAACATTATTTTCTTTATTAGCAAATTCACTAGATTGCTTACTGCTTGCATGTATTTCTGTGCCATTTTGTGCCATACTTATACTATTCTGTCTTGGTGTAAAATCTTGTTCTTGCCTTTTAAGTGTTTTTTCTATAGATATTTGTCTACTATTAAATTCTTGTTCTTGCCTCTTTAGTGTTGATTCAATAGATGTTTGTCTACTGTTAAATTCTTTTTCTTGCCTTCTGAGTGTTTTTTCAATCAATGTTTGTCTGCTATTATATACTTGAAAAATTTTGTCAGGATCTTGTTTTTGTTGAATTTTCATCTTTATTTTATCTTTGGACTGTTGGCACATTTTTCTTTTCACTTTCTTGTATGCTTTTAACTCTGTTTCAACAAATAAATATTGATTTTATTAATATTTTCTCCTTCTGAAGTACATACATAGTATAACTGATATTACAAAAGTTTTAAACTTTTTTATTTCAATCATAGACGTAACAAATTATTTTTTTTAAATTATTAATCAAGATTAATAAAAAAAAGTAATAATCGGCTTTACCTTAGTTTTTTATATGCAGGTATGAATTTTTACAAACTTAATAGTATAAGCAAAAAATAAGCTTGAATCGATATGGCTTATTTAACAATAAAAGAGTTTGACCTTGATCTAGATTAAATGTAATATACATTTGTTTGTTTAATAGTTCAAGTAATTCCATGAACAAATTCTTTATGCATAACTTACTACGCTCTGAAGTTAATAATTCAATTTAGATAAATAATTTAAATGATTTACAAATATACATATTTATAATTATACAATTGATAGAATACCTGCAGTATAATGCTGCTTAGTTAAACTGTGGTTATTATTTAATGACTTAAATGATACTTGTTTATAACATACCTTTCATAAATGTTTTTAATTCTGATGTCGTAACGCCAACAACTCCTAAAGAATTTAAAATCACCAAGACTTGTTTTGGATCATCGTATGTTTCTTCCTCCATTATCACGATATTGTTTATATTTCTACCTAAGTCTAAATATCACAAAAGTTAATATTTTAAAAATGAGAAAACGTCATCACGATATTTAAAAAATAACAAGTATATTTTTGTTAACAAAGATAGTTTTATATTAGAAACTGTCAAATAAAACCTAACGTTTACGCCGCGTACGTTATTTTTAAAGTCTGCAGAGTGCGTGTTGTAGCCTGCGAGGGACGCAATAACTTAAGGCTCTTCTTCATGAAGACCCAACTGTAACATTGGAACGACGAAGGAATCGAACCAACAACGCGGAAAACGCCGGGAACGCCTCTAGAACGTGTATTGTTTAATTTTCAAAATTATTATTTTAGCAAAATTACAACTTTTTATTTAGAATTTGAATACTAAAAAATATACTTGACTGCTATATTATGACTCTTTTCATAAAGATAGATTATAATAAATTGATGAATCTTCTTTAAAAAATGCCACACATTTTTGAATAGTTTGAAAATCTCTCTGATTTGGGTAAAATTTTGATATTGTTATATACATATAGAATAAATGCCGGAATATATAGTTATCGGAATTGCGCATTACTCGAACGTCACGCTGCATACCATAATAATAGAAGAAATATACACAATATTTGATTTATAAAAAAATTTATTTCACATAGCTTTTCCTAAATATATTTTCATCGTCGGACATTTATTGTTGTATGTATACGTTCGCAACCATCATTTATTTATAAATTAAGAATGCAACTTTTCCAATGAAAAGTCCATCGATGTGTAAAACTAAATTAAAATTAAATTTGTAGAAAAAAAATAACGAGTACAAAAAATATTCAATTCATTTACAAGTTTTGTAAAATAAAATAAATAGCGTTTTACGTGTCACTCTTCCATAATTTGATGGTTTTGTCGTTTTCTAAAGCTGCTGATGCTATGATATTATCTGTGGGATGGCACGTTGTACACAGTACTACATCTGTAATCAAACATACATTGTTAAGTAATGGTTTCAAAAGTTTGAAATAATAAGGACATTTTACTAAAACATTCATACCTGTGTGACCTTGTAGTTTTTGAACTATTTCTTTTGATTGCAAATTCCAAATATACACCATGTTATCTTCTGAGCCAGACACAATCCACTGCAATAGCAATATAATTATTTAGTCTTACTAAAAGAATATTTCACGAACGCAGCTTATTAAATAGCTAAGTAAATGGATTTCACAAACCTTTCCACCTGTGACAGAGAAGTTTGCGAAAATGCAATACTTTTCATTTTTATGCCCCGTGTAAGTTTTTAAACATTTTCCTTTACTGTAATCCCACAGTTTAAGAGTATTATCTAATGTTGCAGCTAAAATATATTTTCCATTTGGTGAGAATTTTACAAATGATACTGGAGGATTGTCGTCGTCAATTAGAGTTTTTAAACACTGTCCTGATGCCGTATCCCAAATCCGACTATTTGAACATAATAAATATGTATTAAAATTTTTCAAACCAATCTCAGTTTTTCGAATAATATATTTTACCATAATCCATCATAACTGCTGGATACTATTAAAGAGCCATCCCTATTAAAATGCACTGCACTAACAGGATCAGAATGTGCTGGTAGAGTTTTTAAACATTTTCCTGTTCGTACATCCCATATTCTTACGCTTTCATCAAACTGTAAAGAATCATTGATTGATAAATAATAATGATAGAAAAATATGACATCCAGATACTGAGAAATTATATATTTACCGATCCAGATACAATAAGATTAGACTGAGGATTAAAATTACAGCAGAATACGTAGTTACTATGACCTTTCAATGTTTTTAAACATTTTCCCTGAAATGATATTACAAGTTTGAGCTTTTTTCTTCAAATATAAAATCTTAAAGCAGCAAAAACTACTTACCGAACTTAATTCCCAAATTTTTAAAGTTTTATCGTCTGATGCAGAAACTAAAAGTCTGCTATCACTTGACCAGGCTACATCAGATATACCCAATTTGTGACCTGCAATAGTTTTTTCAAACTTTCCATCGTATGACCCCCAAATTTTGATCAATTTATCAGCAGCTACAAAAAATACATAACTCTTAGTTTCATGTATATTTATATCACTTATTTATTTCACTCAATTTTTTAGCCAAAAATATGCTGGTTAATATCTATATTAAAAGTAAACGGCTCCAAAGTAAAGATATATAATATATAAGATAACAGTGTATATTAAATGTCAAACTCAAGCTAACCTCAAAGCATGTGCTTTACCCGCACACTTGTAACTGGTTTTGTATAAATTTTAGAGGTTTGTAATGTTGTAATGTATTGATCAAAATGGTTAAAAGTTTTGTTTATAGTACTGAAAAAGATGCTATAATCAGTTTGTAAGACTTACATGAACTTGCCAACCATTCTCCATTTGGACTGAATTTGACAGAAGAAACTGCTTTGGTATGGCCAGCCAAAGTGTATTTTAATGTGTAAGTTGGTTTCTGGAATAAATACAATTTATCTCAACAACGGAACACTTGCAACTAACAATAAACCCAAAGAAACGACAGCAAGAGTGTTTTGAGGTTACAAACATTGTTGTCGGTCGAGGGAAAGAAAATGAAAGCGCTACATAATTTTAACAAACATACCACTGCTGAGCTGTTCTTATTAGCAGATGACGGTGCGTTCGGTGATGATAGCATGATGGAATTCGAAAAATACTGACTAATTTATTATTAAAATAGTCAATACACCTCGTTAAAAAAGTTGATCACAATCTGCAAACGCTACACTCCGAGGTGCCGCTCGCCGCATGCGTCTTTTCAGCACAGTCGCACAGCGCACTACTTACTAAACAAATAAAGGTGCTACCACAAGTAGCTTTTACTTTTCACGAAGATTTCAGCGACACCGCGGCCACCGGCCACCTGACTAACTAACCGCTGCGCGTCGGTTCGAGTTGCAATTTCCGTCCTGTTCGGTTCGTTCGTGTTTTCCAAGTTCACTTGGAACTTGGAAACGAGAAATTGAAAGATCTAAATATATATGAAAAGGATGACTGGACGAGGCTTAATTTACTCTCAAGCAAAATAAAAAATGTTAATATACATATTTAAAAAATTTTATTTTGACGGTCTTTACGTTTTTTACGCTATGATGATGATGATTCATACGTGTACAAGTATAGTTAGTTTACTCAACGATAGTCGTTTTGTTTTGCCAATAATAATTGCATTTATTTGGTATCAAGAAATTGTAAATTGTATTATTTTAATTTTTTTGCACATAACTATTAAAATATTTTAAATTAATCAATTTGAGAAACATCATGATGTTTATAATTTTTACAAAGACAATATAGTTCAACAAGTTAGAAGTTTATTTAAAATAAGTCGTGATGTAGCTGAGCAACTTAATGAATATAATAAAAATGCATTGAACGATTGACAATGATTATATTAATATATAAATAATTTAAACTTGAATTGGGTTTATAACAACTGCATTTCGTTTAGCTTCTTTCGATTCTTCTTGCCTTTGTACATCATCTTGTCCTCTGATGTGAATATTGTATTTCTCTTTGTACTCGTTGATTTCTGTTCCTTTTTTCGTGAGTTGTTCGTTCAGTGTTTCAATTACTTTTGCGAGCTGGAAAAAACGATTTTTGCTAGTTAATACATTGAATAAATTGAAGTAAAGCATGTATTTTTTTAATAAAAAATCGATTTCATTGTAGCAATTGAAAACGTGTACCTGATCTTTATTTACAAGCAGTGTCGGCATAACCTCTTCTACAGTTCGTTCACACAGAATTCCACCAATCATTCTGTAACACTTTCTTTTTCCGTCTACATTTTTTAATGTATCAATAACTATCCTGAAAAGAGATATCAAGTATGATCATTGGAATTTTACAAGCAATGAAAGAAAAACCATTGTGCATGGTCAGTTCCAAAATGCCACAGCAACTTTGAAAAATGCTCAATCGACACAGCAAAGAGCAAAATGCAATCATCATTAGCAAATTTGTTCACCTGTGTTCGTTCAATTCAGCTTCCATCTCAGTCAATTTGTTTGCCATAACCCGCTGCTCGTTTCTCAGAGTTTGAAAACCAGCATAGATCTCTTCGTTCGTTTTTCCATTTTTCAGTACTGGTTTAGCCGCCGCTTTCTTGTCGCTCGACATTTTGCTATTGTTCTTAGCGCTGCTCGAAAAGCTTTAAAAACGTATATGAAATATCACTTGCGACCCCGGCGCAAGACACGAATTTTTCCAAAAGACTGTGAGAGCTAACCATAAATAGGTGTAGGCGCTACGCGATCTAAAGCAGTCCGAACACGGAACACTCTAAATGGAATCTCCATAACGCATGTGCGACGAGCTAGAGTACCCTACAATATATGTATATAGCGTGTATACCTATATACACCGCCAAGACTGTTTTAGTGACAAAGAAGCTCCACTGCTCGCCGAAATTGACGGCGAGCGGAGGCAATTGGAACGATCGTCGCGAGAGGCCGCCAAGCGTCAGGATCGTGCAATTTTAACTATATAGTATATAGCCGCTGTATAGAATCAGTCGCAGCGATGTGTGTGAACTGATCTCGCGTAGCTAGCCCGTCGTCTGCAGTCAGTGCAGGCTCACAACAAACATGGAGTCGACCACGGCCGAGTCGGTGGATGCGGGCCCGATTTCCTGCAAAGTCCTCATCATCGGCGCTGGTATGGCCGGGTTGTCGGCGGCAAATCATCTCCTCAAAAATGCCGAGCCGGATTTCCTCATCGCCGAGGCGCGCTCGAGGGTCGGCGGCCGGATCGTCTCGACCACCATCGGCAAGTAACCTCGAAATCGTTAAGACTCCTTACTAATCGTCTGCTACTGTTACTTTGCGGCTGGTATATTTGAAAAAAAAAATGGAATGTTCGATCTATTTTGGGACTTACCTTTACCTTGGAATCGGTCGTTTCACTCGAGCTTCTCGAGAATCGTTTCTCAAATTCAGACGAGCTTTTGCTTATTACTTAACAGATTATTCTTGATGTAATGTCACTTCAGGATCAAGTAAAGCAGTGCTCACGCAATACCGCAGTTGTTTACCTACTTTGACAATTGCCACACCGAGAATTCATGTTTTCAAAATAATTACCGATGCCTGTGTTTTTGTACAGGTGACAAGAAAGTAGAGCTAGGAGCAAACTGGATCCACGGGGTGTTGGGCAATCCAATATTCGAATTGGCCATGGCCAATGATCTCATCAGTATTACGAGCATTCCTAGGCCTCACAGAATCGTTGCTGCCATGGAAAATGGCAAGCAACTGCCGTTCTCCGTGCTAGAAGAAATTTATGCAGCATACGTGTGTTTTCTGAGGAAGTGTGAGGAATACTTTCTGTCCTCCTACAATCCACCAGAAGGGATTAGTAGTGTAGGTGAACATATTGCTCTGGAAACTGATTTATACCTGGAACATCTATCGCCGGAAGATAGAAAAGTTCGACAAATGCTCTTTGACTGTTTGCTCAAGAGGGAAACGTGCATTACTGGCTGTGATAGTATGAAGGATGTGGATCTTCTGGAAATGGGCTCTTATACGGAACTGCAAGGTGGCAATATTAGCTTACCAGGTGGGTACAGCTCTATTCTGGCACCGGTGTGCAAGCATATCCCAAAGGAGAAAATTCTCACGAGGCACGCCGTTACGAAAATAAGGTAAATCAAAATTTCACAATGTCTGGTGGATGCATAAGCTGGCGGAAACGATATTAACGACGCTTTTTCACAGGTGGCATAACGACGCAGAGGACAAGTCGAGCAGTCCGATAAAAGTCGAATGCGATAACGGAAAAGTGATAAACTGCGAGCAGGTGATATGCACATTACCCCTGGGGGTGTTGAAGGCCTGCGCAAAAGACATATTCGAGCCGCAGTTGACGACGCATAAGCTCGAGGCCATCGACCGGCTAATGTTCGGCACGGTCGACAAGATAATCCTAGAATACGAAAGGCCTTTCCTGAACGCCGGTGTCTCGGAGATAATGCTCTTGTGGGACGACCGGATACTGCCGGCCGAGGAGGCCGAGGACTTGTCGAAAGTCTGGTTCCGCAAAATCTACTCGTTCACCAAACTCTCGGACACGCTGCTGCTCGGCTGGATCTCGGGCAAGGCGGCTGAGTACATGGAGGGTCTGGCGAGTGAGGAGGTAGCACGCGTCTGCACCGGTATCCTGCGCAGCTTCCTCAACGACCCGTTCGTCCCGGCACCCAAGGCCTGCGTGCACACGAGCTGGCACTCGCAGCCGTACACACGCGGCTCGTACACGGCCATGGCCGTGGGTGCCAGTCAACTAGACATCGAGTGCCTGGCCGAACCTTTGGCCGGACCCGAATCTTCCAAGCTGAGGCTCGCCTTCGCCGGCGAGCACACGCACTCCTCGTTCTACAGCACCGTGCACGGCGCCTACCTCAGTGGACGCACTGCCGCCCAGGCCGTCCTCGAGTCCAGGCGCTGGGAAAAGCAGGACTCGGTTAGTTGCGATACCACGAGCGATCTCAGCTCCTGGATTCAGGGCATCGAGCTCAACTAATTATCTGTGGTTCTTTTTTCTAATGAATTTTCATGCCAGAGTAGCACGCGCAAGCAAGCAAGCAAGAGCCTGTTATTCTACACGCACTGCAACAGTCGGTCCACTGTGCCGTTCACAAATTTAAGCTGCCTAAAATGTCTTGAGTAAGTTAGATCGAAGGCTTTTTAGTGTAATGTATAATTTAGACGAGCCGGTGTAGCGCATTTATCATGGAAATCACGGCCAATTACTGTTGCTGAAATTTCATATAAGGAAGTCGATATATTTGCGTTTTTCAGGCTTTTGTTGATGTATTAATAGCTGATCGATTTCTGAGAAATTGAGTAATTTATATTCGTTTTTTAAACATTTTATTAATTGTGAAATACGTCTTTCTTACGCGATCAATTACGATTCAAGAAAAAGTATGAAGCCTGTGGGTTTCCTAAAGATGCAGGGACTGTAGAAGACGCGACAAGCCGCCAAACGATACTTAATTATGATAACAGATTCATAAACGTTTTTTTTTTATTCGCTTGAATCGTTTTAAGTACTACGTGATCACCTTACCAAACGCTCTAACGTTCTTAAGATATGATGATAAATGTGAAACGTTGGAACCAATCATACCATTATTTTTAATCATTCTATACTGTTTGTCGTGCCTCAAAACAATGAATTTAAAATTGGACAGAAGGAAAACTGTACCCTTGGTGCACACCATATAGTTTTTGCAACGCGACTATTTCTTAACACAGCAACCACGTTCTTGTCGAACCATTAAATACGTAAAAACTGTTTAGCCCGCCGGTCAAAAAAGAGTCACTTTAGTCCCGATTAATAGGTACGAAAAATGCAAAATCGTGTGTTACAAAAAAATTAAAAACGAGCATTGTTTCTATAAATGAAAAAATGGTATTCTATCTAATGGTTTCAATAGGATCAAAGATTTGATGATGTTTAAAACAATCTTAAAGCGAATTCGGCTCACGAATAATTTTAAACATTATTTGTGAAAACGAAACGTCTTTGTTTTCGCGTTTGAATTATTTAGAATAATGTAGTTTAATTGAAATAACAAAAAATTAAAATTCGAATCCAGAATACTATATTCTAATTGAAATGATCCATTAAAATCTTTAAAGTAGAATACTCATTCACCTCATTCATAAGCATCAATAACTGATCAATAGAGATGCCGGCGAAACGCATGTTGAAAAACAAACGGCGCAGTGCATATAAATACATATAACGTATAATTATACTTGCCATATAGGGGCGCGGTAGTAATTATATCAAGAAATAGTTTCGATGATGAGCTATACTCTGAAATAATTCGAATTGAATAAAATTTTGGTAAGTTGACGTATTGTCGAATAGTGGAGATTCTCAAAACAGTCTGATGCCGAACAACATTCAACTCTATTAAAATTAATGTGATAATGAAATTATTACATAGGAAACAACAAATAATAGCTACAAAAAGTGCAATATAAATAAATATAATCAAGTGTAAAGTGTTCAAAAACTAATTCAGGGCAACGACTTCGCTTGAAATAAACAAAATAACACTGAGGGACAATATTTCTCCAAGACTGACATGTTCGACATGTATAACGAAGTAACGAACGGAGACTGGGTCAAAAACACAGGCTTAAAACTAAAAATATTCTCGAAACGCATAACTATAAGATATTTACATCTCTACCAACTGCGAAAGATAACAAAAACGACAGAGAATCACTGACAAACAACTATTCATTACGTTGCAACTTTGTATTTAATTGTATGACTAATGCTAGTCAATCAACTGCATACTTTTAATTTTGTAAATGTGTAAATATGTAAATACTAGATAATTAAAGATTTTCCCGCGCAACTAAAGGAAAATTAATTTCACCAAAGTTGGCATATGTTTTTACAATGTATATTTTTTTTACATTAGCCAATAATTTTTATAAAAGTAGTCATTTGTGTACTCTTATTATGTTTAATACACTCAAAGAAATACTCGTACGACACGATCGAATTGTTTATTAGAGGTACTCCTCCGTGAACCGCCACGTATTGTTGAAAACTGAAAGGCGCTGGGCTTTTCTTATTGTTTATTTAACCCTAATTATTATAATATATATGTAAGCAAGCTGTAATTTATTTGAATAAATAATTACTTGAAAATCACATACCGATTCGTATTTTAAACGTATGGGTATAATCTATTCATCATGATTCACGTGAATAGATGAACAATATGAGATCTCATACTTAATACTTCTTAAATTCGTTATTATAATACTAGTGACATAAGTATCCTTATACGACACGGCGCGTAAATGCGCCCGAGCGTATAGCGAGGTAGCCGTGACACGAGTACTGTTGTACGATATTTTATAAATGGAACCTTTCATAAATCTTATAGTACGACCTTATGATACGAAAATTATAAAACACAGATAACGGTTATTTTTGAATAATTTAATGCATAATAAACAATAATTTTAAAACGCATTATATGTTTCGCACTATTAAATTTAAGAAACGTCTTTTGTCTTTCTAAAAGCTTATAACTGCAAGAATGCTGGATAAAAAATTGTTAGTAATTATTTTGATAGTGAACAGGTTTGAAATTTATCAATCCCAGTTTGATTATGTTTATCCAATATAACTTTTAATTTTTGTAAAAAAAAATATATATATATATATATTTCTTTAAGACGTTTTAAAAAATACTTTTGAATGAATAAAAGGTTAAATTCTTTGCATCTATAAATTATCTATTTTAAATCTATGATATTTATGTATGCTTTTTATCTTTTGAAAAAATACGCTGCAATATTTATTTTAATAAACATTTGAAATAATTACAACTTTGCACACAAAGATAACAGAAAAACAACAAATTATGCTTTTTGTATTTGATTTTTAATTTAGTAACTATATGTATACGTATCAAAGATCCGAGGTTAATTGAACATTAAGGATTCCCTTAAAAAAAAACAACTAAGCTCAATGATGCTGTAAGAATAATTTCACTTAATAAGCTGATTTACTGTGAAATAAATTCTTTTTCAAACGAATTCTAAACGCTTTTCCTATATATCATTAAATAAAAACGATATTCAAACGCACTTCATAGTATGAAAAGTATGATGTTACCTGTTGCAACATTAACATGAATAAATCAAAATGTGATAAAAATAAAAAAAATAATAGAAAACTGTTAAGGTAGAGTTATATTTACATTTAAAATAAAATATTCAAAATTATCATGTGACATACGTTTTGTTTTGTAATTTATAAACAGGTTTATTAATCAAGGTTTCATTTCTCTTTTTTATACACTTAAAAACATAAAAATATGTGAAAATGTATAGAGCTTTCTAAAGCGCCCATATAATACACAAGACCCTCTTTTTTAAAATTTGAATATATATTTGTATAATTGATAATTGTGAATGCAAGATTGCTAAGAAACATATGCATACACTCACGGACTTTAGCGCGCTAAAATAAGAATCAATATGGCTTTTTTTATTCTGTGTATAATATAATCTTAGATCCGCTACCAGAGCGAACCTCTTTAAATTTCATTCATATATACTATATACTTTTTGAAAACATTTCTCTTTAGATTAATTTTAATTTCTTTTTTATATGTATAGGCGAATTCCGGTACAACATTAATATAAAAACAAAACAAAACAACTTATATTAAATTTTTTCTTATTTTACACAAAAGCTTAGGATATACGATCCTATTTCAAAATTCTGGACATTGACTGGTTTACATTAAGAATAGTGTAACATTACTAAGTCATGATGCAATATTACAGTCTCGATATTCCATTGTACGATTCAATGTCAAGAACTATTCAATATTGACAATTAAAATAAGAGTTTGAGTACAAAAAATAAAATAAAAATGTTCAACAGATATGGTAAAATTAATGATCTTTTCAACGGAAAAGCATAAATAAAATAAGAGCACAAAATTCATTAATTATTACGCCAATAAATGGATTCTGTATATAAACAAGATGTAAGTGTAAGTGTAAAAATAAATGTAAGTAATACGTGTATACCTAGCTTCATAAAGTTAGATTATAAATGAATTATCGATTTATCATTTGAAAAATGTATGCAGGTATAACGTTTCATTTTGAGGTAGAACAAGTTAGCCAGTATTCTGCATGTGATTGGCAGACATTTTTATGGATAGTTTTTGTATCAGAAGACATTTGCAGAAATGAAAAATGTGAGGTACTGATTATCTATCTGCCAGGCACAAATACAGATTTCTATATAGCTAATGTACTCTATGCTCTATCGTCATAGTTAATTATAGTTACATTATTTATATAATTAAAATATATAATAGATTACTCTTAACTCTTTGTGATTACAAACAATATTTCATCTTGATAACTTGAGAACTTGTAAACTTGCAAGTCTTGCAGTATTTACCCCAATCGTCGATATTTTGTACACAAACAGCCAAAATTACTTATAACAGATAAAACCATGTACTAGAATTCATCTATTCCTCCATCAGGTACTCCAGCTTTCACCTTATCTAACACCGTATTCACAAACTCCGTAGAATGATTAGCTATTTTAACTTCTGGCCAGGAACAATCATAATGTTAATAAAAATGAAAAAAATATATGAAAAATGGTTAAAGAAATATACTTACTCGTCGCATTTTTACAAACTAATTCCATTTGTCGTGTTAGCTCCTCTTGAACTTCAGGATTTGTTTCAGATAACTTGGCAGCTAGAATTTGTTTAGCTTGCACTATACCTTGTATAAGCCGCTCTAAAATAAAATATATACATTTTGCTATAATAATAACAAAGAATAAAATTAAATTTAAAATGTTACTCAACTGTGCTCTTGCTCCAAGCCATGAAGTTTTATTTTATTTGCTTCATGTTGGGCCTTCTTTTTCAGCCTACAAGCTCGCGAGGCTAATTTATTTTTTTCCTTCCGAGTTTTTGGTCGCACTGGAAAAGGTAACTCAGAAACAGGCGTCATATCGTTTATGATACGTGAAAGTTTGTCGAGTTCTTTGCCAATATTGTGTAATTTGCGTGGATTTGGCGTCAAATCGTTGCCATCACCTTTTCTTGCTTTGCCACTATGTTTTATACCTCGCAGTGCACAGTGAGGACTGAACACAGGGTCTGTTGCTTCATTAAGCACATGTGGATTCTCTAGGCGAGCTCGAGCTACAAGTCTCTGACCCTTTGGTCCCTTTGCCTGCACATTATATTGCCAGAAGTATTTTTCCTTTTTGTGTTTTGAATCCTTTGACGGTGATTCATTGGTTGACCTGCCACCTACTGCTCCTTCCTCGTTATCACTGGCCCCGGATTCTACAAAGAAAGAATGCACAAACTCTGTTAGTACCTGCAAGCAACAATGTTTATTTCGCACTGAATAAGCTGTTTATGCCTACCATTATCACTGCTATAATCATCGTAATGATCACTGTCGTCATCACTATCCTCGTAACCTTCATCATGACTGGCTGGATCAATATGACCCAGAGGATTTGGACTCAAAGCACCACCAGTGCTCAAACTACTAGTTGATCCAGCTTCTCCTAATCCTAGGCTTCCGGTGCTTAGTAGATGCTGGCGAGGCTCTCTCCTTGCCCAAATTTGCTCTAGACCCATGGACTGGGTAGGAGCTGACATGGACAGCCTCGAAATTTTGGATTTTCCCGAAGTACTAGCACCTACCTCCATTTGACTGTACACTGGAATATTTTGACTACCTTCTTCTTTTCTCAGCAAAAGCTCATGAAGAGTAGAATGGCCGATTGTTGGTCTTACGACTGGATGTGGAGAAGTTGAGGAACTTGCTGTGGAACTACCTGCAGATCAAAGAGAAGACATGCAAATTTTATTGAAAAAATAAAATATAAAGTACATAAACAAATAAATTAAAATACGAATATTAAAAAAAAACATTTTTGAAGGGAATAGTTTCATCAATGATGCAATTCTACCTGCATACCACATTGATTAGCAGACAATGACACTGTACGCATAGGACTCATAGCTACTAGAATAAAATAAAAACAAAAAGAGACAAAGAAAAGTGCTCAAACCTGCTGGATTACTCGTTCCAGGACTGGGAAACGCTGGTGGGCTGATGGTCTCGACTGGGTCGTTGATACCCATGGCACTGTTGAAGCCAAATCCAGTCATACTAGTGTACTGTGGCACATTCCGGAAGCCCTGAACAGGCTGGGGAAAGCTGCTGGGCGCGAAAGCATTGCCACCCGCAGCGAGCAGAGAATTGCTGGTAGGAAGCAGTTCTGCAGGAGGGCCGGGGCGTATAGGCTGCATGTTCTCGTCCGGCAAGAGGAGATCATCAAAGTTCAAGTCCCCCAGCAGGGTATCCTCGTTGGCGTTTAGCTCCGCCAGCGTGGGGCCCTGAATGAGGTCAGCCTTGTCCACCTGAAAGATGTCCTCGTCGTCCATGCGAAAGGAGAGCAGCGGGTCCAGGTTGTCCTGCAGCTCGAGCTTGAGATTCGACTCGAGCAGAAGATCGCCGGGATGGCTGCTGCCCCAGAGGGCCGGATTGGCCAGGGGCGAGGGCGAGAACTGGTCGTCGTAGGTCGAGTGTCCGCCCCTGTGACCGCCGGGGATGGGCACCGAGGCCGAGGACGGGCCCATCTCCTGAGCGTGCAGCGGCATGCCGGCCGAGACCTCCTGCTTGAGGCCCGCCGAGCCGCCACCGCCGACGTCCAGCAAGAACTCGGAGTACATCGAGTCGCCCATGTCTGCTCCGCGCGCTATTAGCGCTATCAGCGCTCCTCGTCGTTGTTACGATCTCTGGCTGCGGCTCTTTGGGGGCTCAGCTGGGCATGTTCCGGACGGGGACGCGCGGCGGACGCGTCCGACCAGTGTGCGGCGCTCCGAGCCGATGATGTCAACAACAACAGCAGCAGTAGCGAGACAACAGCTGTTCGACCGCTCTCCCATAAACAACAACGCTCCGCTGGTTCACGGCTGCGCGCTCTCGCTCTTTCTCTCTTTCTCTCTCTCTCTCTCTCTCTCTCTCTCTCTCTCTCTCTCTCTCTCTCTCTCTCACTCTATACTATAGCTATACAGCTGCAGTGCGTGTACGTAGGTATATCTTCTGCTCTCTCGCACACTACTCGTCGCCGCGCGCGCGAACACTCGATAAACACGTGACCGCGGAAGAGCGAGCAGCAGCAGCAGCAGCAGCGGAGACCGTCTCCGCGAGCTGACCCTGACTTTCTCGCTGTTGCTCCGAACTCCACTGGCACGAGGCAGTCCAACGCTCCGCGGCTTCCGTACTAAGTACTCCGCTGAGCTGACACAAAGAACGATGCGCGCGTGGTAGGAGGCTGCTCCCTGCCACACAGGGGACGGTCTCCGTTCTCTTCCGATATATCTATACGGACTCTTTCACTTTCGTACGTATGTAACTCTAGAGCTGCTCACTGTTGTGATCCCCGTGTCGTACTGTTGTTGTACGCGTGCTCCGCGCTGCTGCGAGATGGAGCAGCAGCGACTAGCGAGCAGCTTGCGAGTTGAGCGTGTGTGAGAGAAGATCACTCACACATGTTCATGTGCGCGAGGGCTGCGCAAGCGCGATGTCGCATTTTCCGCTCTCCGTCTCGCTCGCACTCGCAGCTCGCTCTATATACCTGTAGATCGCATACGTCACACACGGTTCGAATGTTTTGTTGTGAGCCAGCCAGAGGAGCTATATCTAATTGTTTATGTATGGAAATGAAAAATGAACTGCCGTCTGCCGATGCTCTTCGCGCGCTGCGCTGTGACCACGGATCAATGGAGAACAGGTCGATCGCGGAGATTTTTTAATCGCGCATAGATTTTCTCGACGCCTCGCTGCGAACACCCGCTTTGTTTTCGTCCTGCAGCGGTGTAAACATTGATTACCTATATATTATACTCGCTCCTCTTTTTTTATTCTCTATGCGCATAGCTCGCTATACTTATAAGCAACACACGACGATGACTCTCAGGAACGTGAATTTCGCCAGCGTCATTGAACAACACACATTGCACACACACGTGCTATACTATACGTGCATATACGTATGTACGACGGACAAACGTTAACATTTTTTAGAAGCTCTCTCGCGCGCGACTGCATTTCTTTTTCCGACTCGCAGGCGCGTTTGATGATCTGGCGCAACAGCACGCGTGCGCGTGTACTAGCCTATACTACTTTACTATATTTTTATATTATATATATATATATATATATATATATATATATATATATATATATATATATATATATACTCGCGTGTTGCTTCTTCAAGGCCACTCTTGTGTACACACACACGCGCACCACGAGGAGCGAACCATGCGCGCGGTATATAGGTATCGTCGCATGGAACAAAGCAAGCCCTGTTGTTTCGGTCATGTATTGATTTTTTAAAGCGCGTTGATTTTGGACGAGACCATCGCAGATATAGGCAATCATGTATATGTATGCCGAGCGCACGTTGGAGAGAATTTTTCACGCCCGCGCTTTCAAGGTCATGTTTGGTCGTTATCAGGCGAAAATTGCCGAGAGCGTGTGCGGAGTGCAGACGGGCGAAATGGGCGCTGTTTGAAAACAAAAGAGATCTAACCTCACTTTTCGCGCGAAGGGAAGGGGGCAGCGCAACGTGTGTTTGTTATTATGTCATCAAAACAAATCTCTCACAATGCGATCTTTCTCTTCTCGCTCGCGATCGCCATGACGCCATGCCTTTTTTTAAAACTTCGAACAGTTCTCCCGAATTGGCGCTTTTTTAATTATATCAGAGTTTTCCGCCATTTTTTTATAACTTTTATTTTTTTGCAGAAAATTATATCTTGATCGTGATGCAAATTTAAAAAACAACCGAATCACGTGGTAATAAAAATTCAATATGGCCATTAGAAAGGCAGCAGTACGTACTTATATGTATGCTATTGCAGATAAAACTTTCAGCCAACGATCAGTAGTGTATATAAGTTACCTGATTGGTAAATAGTAAAAAAAAACGAACTTTGAGCATAAACAATGTTGTCAAACTTGTTTTCCTCACACCTACCACAAGTCGCGAATTGAGAGTTATCAAAATTACACATAGGTATGCTGTAGTTAGATTTTTATTTTTATCAAAAATTATATTTTAGAATGCAATCGTATTGTAAAATTTTTAAAAATATGAAAATATTATTTCAAATAGTTGTTCTACTTATACCTGGCTTCAATAATCTATTTATTAGTTAATGTGGCTAGATACTTCTTATCTTAAAAATTCTCAATAACCAACTGAATTGTAGTAATGGGCCGCTAAAACAGCTACAGCTTATCTCAAGATATAATTGAAATGTAATCAACAACTTTCGTTGTTGATGTAATAAAAAACGTCAAGTAAAATACAGTTTGGCGTGCACAATTTTGAATAAAAAGGATTTTGCGAAACATTAAAAATCAATTTATTATGTTTGACTATACTATATAGAAGCTGTAAACAATTTAATTCAGCTTATTTTCACCATTACAGAAATTTGTTATGTACACTTGAATATTTAGAGTCATAATCTACAGTGTGAAGCACACAGTTATGATGCATTATCTTCTAGTTGACTGGTGACGCGTATATACAAAGTATCAATATTTGTATTATATACAAGTTATGCATAAAAAATCTACTTTAATACATGTACATATACAGTTAGATCTTGAATGTTCACTCCTGAGATAACAAAGGTTCGCTTCCCGCTCTAACGACGTTATTAGAGAGGACCAAAAAATTCTCCGACTTCAAGTCGGTCTTACTTGGACTCGATGTTCTATCAAGGCTTTCTTTCTCTTTTTTCAGTAATGAATCATTTAAACATACATTATTTAGACTCACGGAGCTATTCGAAAACATTGGTGTGGTAAAATTCTTATTTTCAGTTGGATCATTTAGCGTATCACCAAACTCCCAGGCGTTCGATTTGCTGCTGAATGCTGCTTTCTTCTGATCTGTTGTAGTTGAATGAGTATGTAAGCTTATGATATCACATGCATGGCCTAGCATCCATAAACTGATCAGTACGCGAAGGGTCACAAGAATCAAGTACACCAGAAAGACAAGTATAATATTGGCTGGTTTAGCAGATGGCGTCAAAGTTGTACACAAGACTCGAGCAATCGCCACTCCTAATGGAAGTGGGATAAAACCCATGCGTCTAGCTACCAAATCTGAGGGATCAGAGAAGGCTGTTTCTTGTCTAGTCTGGGCCATGTCATATGCTAGACTTACAGTATAATCCCTGTATACTGTAGAACGCAGTTCGTTAAAACGTGTGATAAATGCGTGCTTTACCTAAAAAACAATAATATTAAACTTTATTGTATGTGGATCAAAATTTTCATTACTAGGTAGAGTTTCAAAACACACCCAATCAACAAGAACTTCTGCAAATAATAATAATATACAATCTGGAAGAAGAACAGCTAGTCGATCCGCGCGCCATGCATACTCTTTTAAAGTTTGTAATGTCACAGCAAGAAGAAGCATGGTTAAATGAAAACGCTCTCTTACATCACTGCAGGACAATTGGAAGAGATTATTTTTGTCAAATTTTTTGAACACAGAGCCTTTCAATTCAACAAACTATAAAATATTAAAAATTAGGGTTTAGCTATTTATTAGATAAACATATTTAGCTATAGTTGGGTCTTTTTAACTTACATTGTTTGACATCATGATTGTCAGAAGAGCCTTATTACTACTATTTATAGCTACATTTAAAGTTGTTGCCTGAAATAGCACTAGAATACTATGCAATACTGCAGATTTTATAAGGAAATGAATGCGATTTTATGAATCATATCTCTATATAATTATTTTAGGCAGTTAAGATAAAAAAATAAACATGTTTAAAAATTAATTTGTTCAAAAAAGGATACGGACATAAACAAGAGCAAATAATAAGTGAGGTAGAGTTCCAAGGTGTTGCGAATGCATAGATTTACTTTTAGATCTTGGCTCTGTTGCAGTCCATAGCAACGCATCTATAGTATCTTGACCAAAGGCACTGAAGAGACGATCTCCAACTTCCAGCATGTTATAAAAAATGTACAGTTTTATCACGGATTGACTTTTCACTAAGTGATACATCATGGAAGTGTCAACTTTCCATGTCATTGCCCAACAACCTAAAACCACTACCCCTTTTAATAAATCACATATCTCTGCAGGTCGCAGGAATCCTTCACCTTTCTTTTTAATTTGCTTATTCCTAAAGTAACACATACAATTACAAATCATAACACAAAATTCAATCTGGAAACAATGTCCACAAAAGCATTATGCTTACCCCAAACAGTGTTTTAAAGGTCTTGTTATTACAGCCCATAGTGCCATTGCAAACCGCAGTGGCAAAAATGTGTAAACGAACAAAAAGGAGTCTGCACACTAAAACATACGAATTGAGAAGGTAGGAATGATTTTTAAATACTGACTGTTGTCATTGATAACAGAGTGTAAAAATAAAAACAAAAAATTACTTGAAAAAAGCCATAGGTCATGAATTTCTCCACTTCTTTCGGTATCTTGATGAATGAATAAATTTTCTCTCGTCGTGCCGAGAATCGTTCTTCGTCATGTTCGAGTTGATAGCCACGGGTAAGTTCTGTTTGTAAAAATTGTCTAAGAGACACTAAAACAGCGAAGAGAACATGGTTACAACAACGATTCCAGTATAAGCTATCGGAAATTTCTCGACAAACGCATAATCAATCGTAATGGGTGAGTAAGTAGTATATTATCGATGAAGCGCGTATGTGTGCACGTACCCCTTTTCTTGGTTGGCATAGGTGCATGTTTGCCTAAGTAGTTGGAGAAAGCTTCGGATTCTGGATTGACGTTTTCCACTCGGATGTTTTGTGGCTTAAAGCTAGTTTTGTCAATGTCCGTGGAGGGTGTAGGCCTCTTTCTCAGATATTCGTGTTTGTTGGAATCTGCCCTATCATCCATGTTACTTGACGGGAGTCGTTAATTTCTCTTTATAAACATGCTGCTTTTGACATATGGGTATACCTGAGGTCAGTCGAGCTCGACTACATCACTCATCACAGTATCACACTGCGTTTCGCAGGTTTCGCTGGGCTGCTGCCTGAGAGACCCCTCCGGACACTATAATGGCACGACTGGGTTAGTCCGCATAGTTATTTTTCGTGCGGGATGGATGGTGATTCTAGTGAGTTTAGTGTTTTAGTTTGGTCGCACTTTACCGCCAACAATCAAAGGAATGATAAAGGAATTTGCTTAGGTATAATTAATATTCAACGTTCATTTTTTAAAGAATAATTTGTAAGTTTTCAATTCATCTGCGCCGGTAAAAATTGCATTAATTGTGTACCTATGGTCTACTGTGGTACACTACAGGTCTGAAACCATTGCTAAATTGGCTAATTTCTAAGTATCGTGCGACATATAATTATTTACTTATGCTTTTTTTGCACTAGAAAATATTTGAAGTGGTTCTTATTGCAAGGTATAGCCAAGTTTTATTACAATTTTTCACCCGTTATAAGTCAACCAACGAAAAATGCAATATTACATTTTGTGGCTGTCAGTCAAAATGACTAGTCCATCCACTTTTCACGAAAACCGAGATACTCAGCTGTGGACGTCATGTCTTCATATACCTAGACCTTTTTCATGTAAATAAGATTTTGTCACTGGCACAAGAATATAATAATATGTAACTTCATTTTAATAGTACCTATATTTTTCTTAAAAACACGAAGAGCTAGTGGACTTATGCATAAAATATGTCGTTTAACCACATATGAATCAAAAAGTTAAATCTGCTATACGTAAGTATAACGATTGAAAATATGATCTTGTTATGATATAAGGTAAAAAATGATTAAAATTAATTCAATATGATGCTTTTTATTCAATTAATTTACACAATTAAACATATTAGTTGTATAATTAATGTGCAATGATGACAAAGGCGATTTCACAATACATTTTATCATATTTTTAAATAATGTAAAATTAGTACTACACAAACAATTGACATTTTTTTCTATTATTCTGAGACGATATATTTTATGAATTTAGGATTACAATAATAAACGCTGCTGGATAATCATTTTACAATAACAATGAAGTGTTAAGAATTCATTTTAATATTTTGTTGTGTAGCATCACATTTTTGACAAAGAAAAATAAAGGATTCATATTCATTGAAGGAGACAAATGTTTCCTGTGTTACAAATGCCAAAACCACTCTTCCTTCAATGGTATTTCTCCCCTCTAGTTAAATTACTTAGTCAATCATTTTTATATTTGTGCTACAAGATATGTCAAATTGTATTGCTTGAAGATGTAATTGATATAGGCAGATCATATTTTAATATTTAGCCAGAATTTAAAGCGAAAAAATGTTTCTGTCATTAACTTTATATTGTTAACTGTATTTTAATATTTAAATTAACAGGAAGGATCAAAGTACATTACGAAATCGATTAATGTGTGGTAAATTTATAAACAATTGGCAAAAATTAATCTGGGGCATAAAATTTAGTTCAATAATATCTAATTTTGTTTATAGGTACCTAAACTCGCGTTTAATTAATATTGATTCTAATAAAAAACAAGGTATCAATATTTTGTACATAAAATAATGTGACTCAAATAGATACTTAAATAACTATAGAACTCACTTAACTTAATGTTACCTACATAAGCTATAATTCCGTTTTTTCCAAATAAAGAAATATGAAACTTGAGAATTTTAATTATTTTTATTGAGAAATCAAACTCATTAATAAAATAATTTACAAATTAATTGTGATTTTAAATTTCAAAGTGTATATATATATATATATATATATATATATTCATATATATAGATATATTTTATTTTTTTAATGAATCATAAAGAAAATAGTAATGAGACGAGTTTGATCGCTTTACAATAATAAAGTGATAGTTTGCAATATTTTACTGCGATAGTTTTTTGCGAATTGTAATTTTACTGATTCAGTGTCACTAATCATTTTGCGCTTTTGAGAATACGATTTTTTGAAATTGTTGGTATCTTATTTTTCTATTTTACATAAGCTCTTACATGGGTTGAATTTTTTGCAAGAAAATTTGTATGTAATATCAAAATACATGCCAGCGCAGTGTTTCAATACGCTTATAAAATGACAAAGAATTTACTTATTAAGTAGGAATTACATTTTCTTAACACAAGGTTTTTACGAGATTTCGTAGTTATCTAATTAATTACGCAAAACAGATGTTTTATTTTCTATTTTTGTAAATGATGTTTTTTTTTTTTGACGTTCTTATTTCATATATTTCCATACAAATCATGTACAAAATTAAAATCAAATTAATTTTGCATAATTAATAGTTTTCTTCATCTAAAATAACTCAGAATGAAGTTCCTATGAATTGAAAATCAAAATCTGGCATTTAACTGTCTACGAAAGAGTGTTTTTGGCAAATTCAGTGTATAAAAACTTAAATTAGCTTCAAACTATATAAAAAGTGATACAAATAGGTGAATCATGTTGTTTACACATTTATTGTATGAGAGTTAAAAATTACTTCACGCTTACCTTACTTGTTTGATAACCACATGTTTGATAATCGATAAATACAGATAATAAGCATTTTGTTGTATATGCGCGTATATATTCAATAGTTCATGTTTTGTTCTATTGATTACAATATTCTCTGTGGTTGTGTTTGAATGTGTCTTCTTCTGTGAAAAATACTATGCAACAATAATTGCTTCTAAATGAAAAATAGTGCGTCCCCTCTTAGAGTATATACAAATCGAAGTATTCTTTCCCTTTGTCACTAATCTTATTCTATACTCGAGAATTGGCGCTGCACAATAGCGTCCCGTCAATCCTTAACCTGCACACAACAATGTACATGCATATACCATCATCATAATGATGCAACTCTCAACGAAGGGCTAATTTTTCAGCAAATAATAATCATTGTATTCCGTAGCTAATTTCATGAACTCGCGTTTCCCTCTATGCGCGCTTGTAAAAATTACTCGATGGGCTACAAGTCGTTTCCGGTGAAAAGTCATTGACATTGAAATTTAAGACGGGGATCACACCTGTATTTATCGCACTGATCCATTCTACAGTTTTGCAACAAGACTGGACACACCATTCATCTAATCTGTGTATCGAATATGCAAGTTTCGTGGTGTCGTTTGTATTTAATACCGTCTGTCACGAGAGTCTGAACGAGAACGGCGGTCTCGGCTGCGGCTGCGTGTCAACGATCTTCTGCGTGGACTGCGTGAGCGTGACCTAAAAAAATCAAACAAACGTTTATTCCACTGCACTATAAAAGATTTTCATTATTTATTTTAGCTTTGCTCTTTTTGTTAGATAAAAAAGAAAATAATGAATAACAATACATCGTTATTGGCGATATATAATATAAAATAATTAATAAATTTGGAATTGAAACAAACAGAGCAGGCCTTTTTGTAGTCACAAGATTATACAACTCAGACACGGAAAAAATAAAAGTTTCAAACTATACCTTAGCAACACGCAAATAAACTAGGTATGTGAATGAAAATCTATTGAACTATGTCAAAAGTAAAATACAAACGATAACTTGTAAATTAAGTGGTTTCCGTAGTATTAGCGTGCGTTTCGGTATGTTATAGATTTTAATATTTTCCGTGTGCTGAATTTTCATCGTGACGATTAAAAGTTTTGTAACGCGTCCTTTTTTCTCAAGAACAGAGCAGTTAGACACAATATGTCAAAAGGATAACTCACTCGAATAAATTAAAAAATATTAATGCATAAGTCAAACGTAAAAAAACCTTTGAATATAAAAAAGTTATTAAAAACCTATGTTCATCATTAATTGTAACAGGTTTTTCTGTGAGCACAGTATAAAGCCAATAACAGTCAATTCACACGTCTATCGGTAATACTGTTAGTTATAGTCACAGTCATAGTCGTTTTATTATATTAAACACGTATGGTTTTTTGATCGTATTGGTCTAATATTTTTTTAACAATCAGTCGAACTATTTACTGTATGAATTTTAGCCAGGAACTATTCGGTCGTTATACAAAAATTTTCATTTTTTCATATATGCACCAAAATTACTCTACAGTCAACCAACCAAACAGTAGCACGCGCGTTTTATTCCATTTAACATTACCGATCGCCAAAGTCGCGCAATTATTAATCGTTCAATAGAGCGTGTACGTGAATAGTAACGTGCGCGTAGAATGTTTTTTTTCCACTTCGCAATGTTTTGTTGTGTAGTGTACCTATTCATTACATTTTTTTTTAATGTTATTTATTACATTCATCAATCGTTGAATTATATTACTAAGTAAAGTTTGTCTGAAGCAAGGTGTTTTTATCAGAAAGTTGTGCATCTATTATAGATATTGCGTTAATAAATGTAAATTTTTACTAATTATATTTGAGTTTTAAAAGTAAACATTAAATCATTATAAAAAAAGAAATGAGAAGATTTCACCGTTGAACATATAGAAGACAACAGTTGTAAGTTGCAATTTTTATATCTGTCGACTTATTGTTCGATTTAACGTTATTTTTCATTTTGAAGTTGTGGCTCGAAATTTACTTTTAACGAAACACTAAGTACGCCGCGTAAAATTTTCAATCATCACTTTTGTAAAAATTTTCCGTAAAAGTCGTAATAGTAAACAAAGTAGTAGTCGCAGTAGTATTGTAGTAATAATAATAGTCGAAATAGTAACAATAACAACAACGATAATAATAAAAATATAATAATGATTATAAATAATAATAACTCTAGTAAATATTAATAATATTAGTAATGATAATAACAGAAATAGCAAGAAAAATTATAATTAACAATGTAATAACAATAATATGACTGGAGTATTTATAGAAATCATTATTATCATCATATTTATCATTATTACTATATATTAAAAAATATATATATATATAATATAAATAGTGTAATATTAAATAAAAAAATAAAAAACTTAAAGAGAAAAACTTAAAATTTTGTAAATTAGTGAAAATACCAGATAACTTTGAATGTGGTGGTTGGTAGTGGTGGTAGTTGGTTGGATGGGATGGTAGTTGGTTTTTAACAAACAGGTCGTGAATGCGCATTTGCTTTGCCGGAAGCTCGAAGACGAGATGTGGCGATCAGACGTCACAGCTTAAGGTAAACACGTGATGGCATGACTTTTGCAGAATGGTCGGAGAGCAGTGGTAGAAGTCAGGACAGACGTAATTTCGATGGAAGAAGTATTGAAGAATTGAAGTATCGCGTTGATCGAAGAAGTCCTATGATTGTTCTGTACGTTTTTTTCATATTGCTCTCATCGGTGGAGTCTGTTTATTTCTATAATTTTGTATTGTCGGGGGGCTTGACGACATCAGCGAGACGAGCGACTGTCAGACTTAGCGTTCCGTCGAGAACGTTCAGTCTGTCGATCGGACGACTTAGGCTGCACTAGGCGGTGATGACGATTGGCGAATTCGACTGGTGGTGACTGATGGTGACTGGTTGGGAGACTGGTTAGTGGGCAGACAGGCAATATTTTGTTCGGTTTTGATTGCTAGATGTTTGATTGCTTTTTCACGGTGGCTGTAGTAGTAGTAGTAGTAGTGGTAGTAGTAGTAGCAGTAGTAGTAGTAGTGGCGGGGAGACGAGCAGAGCTATGACCTGACGCTGGTGCAATCTGCAAACGTCAGTTTTACCAATATATAACCATCAGCCTTAGTGAAAAAACTTCTGCCACGCTCATCACACCTACGTTCTCACACTCTCTCACTGTTATAAACTACTATTTTTTTTCTAGCTTTAAATCTACTCTATAATATGCGACTCGAATTGGCTAAACCTCTTTCTCCCTACCGCTTGATATTATTTAATTATGAAACCTTGAAGCCACGTGACATTGGATGCCGATCTCAATATTGCATTTGCCGAGCGCGAAATCTAAGTTTGCCACAATAATGCATGCAAATATTATGAATTTCTAACTGGCACTGATACTTGCCGAAATATACGGTTTACATAGACAAACCGCGCAATAACGGATGAAAAATTTAAACCATCAAAGAGAATACTAAAAGCGATCTCGATCTAACTGTCACAGTGCTAAAAGGTTTATTTATCAATTTACTTTACAGCAGCCTTCACATTATAATACTATATCATATCACAATTTTACTACCCGGGCAGAATTGAATGCGTAAAAAATATGCACAACAGAGATAATATCAACTGTTACGAAATCATAAACGACGGCCGATAACGTGAAAAATAAAATCGATTTGGCCAAGAATTTTTATATTCATTCTGCCAGGGTACCTATAAAAAATAGCGCTAGTATACAATAAACACATATTTATATAAGAAAATACAGGAAAAAAGATTAAATCTAAAAAGCTGTAAATTGTACATCTGATTAATACGTTTTCCAAGTATATACCAAAGTTACATCTATTACCTTACTTAGCAAGCTAGAATTAACATATGAATCTGAAAATGTTCAACGCAATTGTTTATAACTTTGAATAAAAAGGACCGTGAAAATTACCTGGCTCGGTAGTCTGGGGATCTTCGAGGGCTAATTGAAGAGGATCTAAAAAACAATTGTATCTATGTGAAAACCCCTACTTCAAATACAGTACCTTCTAAAGAAGTTACTTTGCTGAAGCAGCTAGCATCTGAAAATTCTACTCTTTTACTGGCATAAGAAACTTTGTCTTACCTTCCATAACGACCTATGGACCTTTTACGAGGGCTGCGAGATCGAGATCTGTAAATTCGGCAGAAAAAAAGTGAAAAAAAATACATCGCACTTAAGTTTTAGTGGCTTTTAAACTAGCGCGAATGAAAAGAATAATTGTAGATAATTTTAATATAATTTTGCAGTAAAAAAGGAAAATCGTAAATCAAAGTTTGAAAGTAAAAATTTTACATTCCAGCAACATGCAAAATTATATTATTTGTATTACTTTTTCAAGTATACCATAGTACCGAATATACCAAAGCAATTGTATTCTATTTGTACAGTTATTTGTGCACGTATTACTCAAGATCCAAAGACTATTTTAAGAATTAATTTTCAGATATTGCAAGGAAGCCATTAATGCTAAAGCAACCAGAGAGCACTATTTTAATAAAAATAGTAGAATTGAGATACACGCGGCGATAGGACTCGATGTCGCGCATTACCGTTAGTCCATCATTTCAAGATTTTTTATTATTTTTTTTTAGAAAATATAATTTCAAAGGATTCTGATTCTTAGAAAACATCGGGGAAAAATGAGTATTTTACATCGACGCTTTTTAAGGGGGCTGGCTAAAGTCGTGATCAGAACTTCCGGTTTTAATTAGACTGAATCACTGCCCTAAAGACAGCATTGGGTTAAGCATCTTATTTAACAAGCATTTATAGCACAGTGTGGCTAAAATCCGCTGTTAAGTCACGCCTATCTGTGTCTAAAGTAGTCCTTTTTTGCACCGCTCGTGCGCTAACCTCACGGTGCAACTAAGGACTACTTTAGTTACGAATAGGCGAGACTTGCGGACTTTAGCAATTTGCGATATAAAATTTTATACGATACTCTTGATTTAAATGGTTCAGTTTTACACGGCGCTTAGCGCCCTCGCTACGCTCGGGTGCTAACTGCGCCATGTAAAAAAAGAACCATTTAAGTCACACGTATCGTAATGTACTATTTATTGTTGTGCAATTTACTTTTGCTTGGGTCCTATTACAGCTTTCAACCCAAATTAACTACCTAAAGAATAATGGTAGGTAAATAGGAAAATTTAAGATTAATTTGTTCGATTAAACTGTAAATTAAAGATCGTATTCAAAACATCTCCTGAAAGAGATGAGAGAAAAAATTAATACATAAATGTATTATTGTAACTAAATGAGCATAAATTAATTATTTATTACGAAGCTGTCAATATGATTAATTTAACTAAGTGAATTTTAAATAATTAATCAATTTTAGTTTGGGGTTGTATTTGAAATTGCTGGTTAAAAGATGCACAGTAAGTGTGATTTCTTCAAATTTATTAACATAAACGTATTTAATTATTTATGCATTTGTACTTTTATATTTTTTTAATGAAATAGTGTTCTCTGACTGCTTAGTTAATTTAATTACAATTAACAATCTTTAAGGAGTATAAACTGTGACTTCAAATATTCATTATTTTTTTTAATTGTTTGAATGTACAGATTAAGGATATTTTTAGGAAGTTAAATAAAAAATAATTTTTTCCAAATCTTAGATGTCATTTGTTTCTCCTCAAAGTTAGCCATTGATAGGATGAAAGTTGTACTATACCAATATGAATATTCACTTGCTATAGTTTGTAAATAACATGCAATCTCATATACGGATAAGTGAAAGTGCATTCGACTAAATAGTAGAATATTTTACAATCTGTTTACTTTACTATTTACTTTGTAAAAAAAGTATAATTACTTGAATGTATTTTTGTCATGCTAAAATTGTTTGTTTCCTTTGTTAAACGTGGCCAAGGTATTTCCACATTTGTATATACCTACTTGACATCAGCTTTGTGTCCAAGTCTATTAACTGAAAAAAATCAATGTGTAAAAAAGTGTTTTACCTTGAGTAACGTGAAGCAGGCCTGCGTCCTCCACCACCGCGGCGACTTCTGCCAGATGACATCTCTACTCTAACTCTTGTTCCACAGCAGCGACTTTTGTTAAACAATCGAAACAATATTCAATTAATTAAAAAATATATTTTTATTTCTGTGAAATTAATAAGAATAATCTTTAAACTTACGTTCCATCAAGTCCTCTGACCGCATCTTCAGCATCCCTAGGATCTTCAAATTCAACAAAAGCAAATCCAGGTGGATTTCTGGCAACCCACACATTTCTCAGAGGGCCGTACTTGCTGAATGCACTTTCTATTTCATGTTTGCTTGCACTACTGCCCAAGTTGCCAACGTAAACTTTGCAAGAAAGGTCCCATTCTCGGTATCGTGAAGACATTTTTTCTAATCTAAAGTAAAGAATAGAGATCAATTTTTATTTTATTGTTAAAATTATATTAACTTTTAAGGCAGCTTAACATGAAAAAATAGCTCTATTTCTTAGAGGAATCATCAATTTTTTACTTTTAATTCAAAATGAACAAGTATTCATAGACAGATACTAGTACGAATTCCTCTGCTATGTACAGCAAGATTAATTTTTCGTAAAGCCTTCAGCGAACTCTTTGCATAATATATGGGTATTTTTCATCTTGTGTAGGTATTGATTGACGAGAGTATCTAGTTTTTTCTGTTCCAAGAAGCGCCAACGCTAGGTTACGAGTCCAAACGCGCGGGTCTTATTGACTTTTAATCAAGTTTTTAAAAAGTGTGTACGCAGGCGTGCGCGCAAACACGTCCAGCACACAGCACACGACATCATGCTTATACACAATACACTTGCGGCGACATACATGTATAATAGGTATGCCTCAGCTTCACTTACACACAGAACATACCCCTCACACACATACAAATGCGAACATTCATTTGCAAACTAACCGAGGCGATAAACCGTGAAAATGCTGGAAAATTCTTTTCGGTGACGAGGCAGTAGTTAGCTGTGGTTTGAAATACCGCTATAGCACAGGAAACGCAGCCCGAAATTCGATCGAACGGGAACGACGCTATCGGCGGTACCTAAGCTCTGGCTCCCCTCCGGTACGAATCCCCTCGTCGATACACGTTTTGCCGCACGCGGCTTTTTGGCGGTGAATTTCCGTCTTGTCCTCGCTGATGAGAATGTCGTGGAATTACGATGAGTGATAATTTTACTTACGCTTCGTCGGCAACCTGTTTTCTTCACGAAAATCCTCCGAAATATGCCTCTTTAGCACAGCGAGGTAGCAACTCCTCTAGGCACAAACTGCTCGAGAAGAATTTTCACAAAATGGCAGTCATAGCAAAGCCTTTAGGGTGTTGTCACATCGATTCGACGGACCGCATACTAGCGCCACTCGGGGGCCAATCAGATCGCGGCAGGTTGCACTTTATTCGCTTTTGATTTCAAAATGTTCGATTGTTACCTATTATTGCAAAATATCAAAGTTCGTCAACTATGACAATATGCCTATTGATATAATATTACGCCATGTGATTAAAGAGAATTTGTTCACAATTAAAAGTACAATCATTTTTAATAGCAAGGCGGAAATTAATTATATCCAAATCACTTTTGACTGGCTGAATTTTTTAATTGTTCTTTAAAAATATGAGATTTTTGAAATAAATACAATACAATTAACCACATAATACAACTTGGTTGAACAATTTTATGCCACACTGTATATTGTATGTATGTGCATCGGATAACAAGTATTTGTACTCAATTGATTGTTGCACTAGAGTTTTTGATAGATCAAATATAAATGAGAAACTTTAGTTGTTTATAAAAGCAAAAATAACTTACCTCCTATCAAATTAGAATACTAGTTATACAATATACATAATACAATATAATTTAATTTTTTGGCTATTCATTCATGATGCAAAATATAAATACCATTCAAGAATAAAAACACCACGAAATGTTAAGTCTTATTGAAAAGAAAAAATAGTTTACCAGGTAGAATTAGGAACCGCAACCTTAAACTGTTTATAAAATTTATTTATTTAACAATAACATTAATTTTATTTAAATGAAAGAGAAGTTTATCTTCAATAAGCCTGACAGCACTTTCCGTCAAAACTAATGTTTCATGTTTCAACATAGAGTAAACATTGAGTCCTGAAAAAAGTATCAATAAGTAATTTTACCATCATCGGGCATTGAAATAATATTAGATAGTATGAATACTCACCATAAACTGGCATTAAATTCATATGATTTATGGTGTTGGTTGCTATTGCTATGTTTTGAGGTACAATATCATTATTATCAATGAAAAGAATAGATGGACCCCACTTTCTTTCTTTTGCTAACTCTAGCATGTACGATGGCTCATCACTTGGAATTTCGAGTTCTGGGACTATATGTAAATCATCCTGAGCCAACTTTACAGAAAGCGTACTTGTGAGTCCCAAAACTCGGTTGTAAAATGGTAGCATATAAAAATAAGGAGTTGGCGAGCGAGGCCCATGTATAACACCTCCCTTGCGCCAGAGAGGTGACCTTATACTTCCATGTCGAGCTCTTCCCATGCCTTTTTGTGGCCACGGTTTACGTCCACCACCTCTGACTTCTGATCGAACTTTGGTGTTGGCGTATGACTGAGAAACAAAAACAATCACAATAAGAGAACTGAACAGACACGCATAACTAGAAAAATGTGGCTTTACTATTTTTAAGAAATTTTCAACTCACAACATATCGATACAATTGCTGCCAGCGAACATTCTCATGGATAATATCTACACGAGGTAGAGCACCAAAAATGTCGGGGTGCAGGGTTATCAAACCAAGCTTTTTCTCTTCTATGGTATCCAAATTCTCAATCCATGCTTGCCGCGGTTTGATATAAAACTTGTGTTCATCCAAGTATTTTTTTGTCGAAATGATCGGTTCGATTTCTGAAGTATAAGATGTGTTTGCGACATTGTCAACACTAGCTGCCGTACTGAATTTGACACTCGCTTTGCAGGCGAATGGTTGTAATAATTTTACAAGCGATATTCGAGAAATACATGACATTTCTTTGGCAATTAATTTTAAATCACGTTACACTTTGTTTTGTTCCGCACGGTATCGTCGGCCCTAGGTTATGTCTGCGAGCACACTTAGGCGTAGTCTACAATGAGTGTCCACACCGATGGCTTTGAATTTCCGCGATGCCGGCACTTCGCCAATGGCAGCTTAGTACGGACGAAACGACCCAATAGAGAAGCCTCCGATTGGTCATGCTGTTCCTCATTTCGGGCTCCTCTTTTCGCTGGCCGTGCTCATGCAGTCGCGATTGTTGTTGCTGACTGCTTTCTGGTCCCGGGTCTCCCGGGTCCGTTGCAAAAATGGCTACTGGAGTACTGAGGACTGTCCTGAAAAAATCGTCGCGGCTGTTGCTTGACAGCAAGACTTCGCTGCGCCAGGCGGTCCCTTTAGTCTCCCAAAGGTATCTAGTTTTGGAAAGTTCACTTATTTTTGCTTTGCAGAGACTCTGCACTTCGTTCCGTTATGTAACCTTGAGATAACCCTAAAATAAATACACACATCTGTATTTATTAGTTGCAAAATTCGATGTCATGATGTCGTTGTGAGACTTATGGTCTTTATTATTGCACAGTGTTTTTTATAATGGGTGTATTTACAATTTGCGTTGCTTGAATCATCATATTTTTGTTTGGCAATAAGACAAACACATTTTTGCAACTTCTATAACTAATGGTTTTGCATTCAACTTTAGCAGAAATGCAGGCTCAGTATGGTACCCAGACAAGGAATATGCTGACGAATTCATTGGGCCAGTCATTGGGCCAGCTGAGGGCAAGCCAAAATGGAAGTTTCCACCATACGAGCAAGAAGAACCGCCACCACCAAAAACTATCAAGAATATAAAAGTTAACTTTGGTCCTCAGCACCCTGCAGCTCATGGTGTATTGCGTCTGGTTTTAGAACTGGATGGTGAAAGGGTTGTAAGCGCTGACCCACATATTGGCTTACTTCATCGAGGAACGGAAAAGCTTATTGAATACAAAACTTATATCCAAGCTTTACCCTATTTTGATCGTCTTGACTATGTCTCCATGATGTGCAATGAGCAATGTTACTCTCTAGCAATTGAAAAGCTGCTAAATATCGAAGTTCCATTGCGTGCAAAATACATTCGCAGTGAGTATTACATTTTATTAAAAAAAAAACTTTTATCTATAGATTAATGTATGGCCATTAATTGTATGTTAACTGATTGTGTATAAGGGAAAATTTATTTGTACCTGAATTATGCTTGCATACATTATTTCGTTGGTCCCTATGAAGAGTAGTATGGCTCAGATTTGCTACAAAGACTAGTACCGTTAAGATTTGCAGCAAAGACTAGTACATTTCAGATCTTTCCCACATGAAAAAATCTAATTGTTTTGGAGAAAAACAAATAGTTATTGTGGTTAAAATTAATAGAATTGCAACATTTTTAAAGTTGCCATAAATCTTTTGAAAAATTTCGAAATTTAAAAAAATGTTATTGAAAACTTTAATTGGAAGAAAAAAAATTAATATTAAATCTCATAACAACTTTTTAAATTTCGAACCGTACTAGTCTTCGTAGCATATCTGAACCGTACTACTCTTCGTAGGGACCGACGATTTAATTCCACATATTATGCGGTATTAATATATCACATAAACATTAAAATCTTCAAGACAAACATTAATCAAAATGTCTTATTGCATAAACATTATTAAATAACAGATTTAAGTAAAAACAAAATCCTTAAGGATTTTGACCTAACTTACTTATACTTTGTTTACTTTCAAGCACTGTACGGTGAGATCACGCGTATCTTGAATCACATCATGGGTATTGGAACGCACGCACTGGACGTGGGTGCCTTGACGCCGTTCTTCTGGCTGTTTGAGGAGCGAGAAAAGCTTATGGAATTTTACGAACGCGCGAGCGGCGCTCGTATGCACACGGCATATGTTAGACCTGGCGGTGTTGCCCTAGACCTTCCACTTGGTCTCATGGACGATATCTATGAATGGGCGTCCAAGTATGCAGAGAGAATCGACGAAATTGAAGACGTCCTGACGGAGAACAGAATTTGGATTCAACGTACTAGGGATATAGGTGTTATCAGCGCAGAGGATGCTTTGAATTATGGTTTCAGTGGAGTCATGGTGCGCGGTTCAGGAATCAAGTGGGACATCCGAAAGTCTGAGCCATATGATGCTTACAACCTTGTCGACTTTGATGTTCCCATTGGAAAGAATGGAGATTGTTATGATAGGTAAAAAACTATATTTTTTTACGTTAAATAACTCAATTTATTTTCAATTCAATTTATTAACCGTTCTAATAAATGTATTTCTTCTTAGGTACTTGATCCGTATAGAAGAAATGAGACAGTCTCTGAGAATTATCGAACAGTGCTTAAATCAAATGCCAGCTGGTGAAGTACGAACGGATGACGCGAAAATTGCACCACCAAATAGAAAAGAAATGAAAACTAGTATGGAAGCCTTAATTCACCATTTCAAGCTGTTTACTCAAGGATACCAAGTGCCTCCAGGTGCCACCTACACATGCATTGAAGCTCCTAAGGGAGAATTCGGTGTATACTTGGTCAGTGATGGTAGCTCTAAACCCTACAGATGTAAAATTAAGGCTCCTGGATTCGCGCATCTTGCTGCGCTACAGAAAATGGGACCTGGTCACATGTTAGCCGATGTTGTAGCTATTATCGGTACCCTTGACGTCGTATTCGGTGAAATCGATCGATAATCATGATACTGTAAAGAATAGGGAAACAATTTATAGCAATGTAATAAGTTATAACATCCAATTTATCTCAGAACAATACCTTTTTTGTTGAATAAACTATGAAATTTTATTGAGACACATAACTTTGTTATTAAAAATGTATATTTCTTTAGTTCAAACGAATTTCACCGAAACTCTTATCAGAAAACACATTTTTTTTGTGAAAAAAAAATTATTTTTTGTATATTAATTGTTTAGAAGTAATAATAAAAAAAAAAAAATTACACAATCGACCATAAACATCTTATACAACATAAACTCTCAAGAATCTAAAAAAATCTAAAAAACATCGAAAATACGAGATGAAATTAATATAAAAATGTGGTATCCTGCCTATCAAAGGCTTAAAAATTTATAATTTCATGATTTTGAGGATAATATAATTCGGAATCTTCGCAACGAAAACTAGGTATTCTAACACAATCCCAGGGCACCGAAACTTAGCTAAAAACATCCCTGACAACCTGATGATAACTGTAATAGGCTTTTGATTCAACATACTTACTCTGAACAAGGATATTTCAATGCATTTACAAAATTAGAATTAATTAATAGAAAATTAAAAAAAATTATAAATTTAGTTTTCAATGATAGAATTTTGTTTATATATGTAAAATAAATAGTAAAACGATTCAAGTTAAATCAAAATTATCAGGTCTTATCGGCCAATCAAGAATTTAAATTTCACGCCACGATATAGCGAACAAAAATGCAACTCTGTAGTTCCCAGATAAAACCACTCAAGTCCAGTTTTGAAGTAAATTGAGTCAGGATACGTTATCATATCTTAAATAAGTCCACCTACCCAAAATCCATACCCGGAAGAACCGTCTAAGTCCACTTATATTTAAAAAAAATAAAAATATTTTTGTAATACACGCGCAAATCCCACATTTTTTAGACCTATAAAGCGGTCAAAATAGTATATCGTGCACCAAGGGCTAAGTGAGCTTTTTGGCCTCGTTTAGTTGCATTACTCGTATTCGGCTTGCAAACGCATCTGGGCCTTTGGCTCGTGCTGGCTTTAGACTCGTATACTGCAAACTCCACAGACGGTTTAAACAAGCCTATTTCATGCCCTTGGTGCACAATATACTACTTTGAGATTATGAGACTCCCAAAAAAGTGCATTCTTTCTTGGATTTCGTCATTATATTAATAATTGTCAAGTCCATGCTATTATTCAAAATGAAGAATTAAAGTCAAAGAACATGAAAAATTAAAGTAAATTACATTCTCTTTCTGAAAAAACCGCCCCACTCTAAGGGTTTTCTGAAACTTCCGAAAAACCAAAATGAATTTTAGGGTCCCTCAGCCATGGTTGATGCGCTTTTGCATATCTGATTCAATTGTTAAATTATCACGCCTTATTTCGTTAGCTTCGATCTTGCAGATCAGTACGAGCATCAAATTCGCGTTTTCTCGGAAACACGATACTATGATACATTGACTTAGGTGGTTCTTCCCGGAATTTACAGATTTGTATTATTGATTGATGAGGATTTTTTTAAAAATTATTGCAAATCGTATGCAGATTAATCGCGGATTATGCTACGAATGCACAATTATTTTTAATCAATTTTATGTTGATCTTCTAATTTACATGTTATAAAATTGCAACAATAACAGGTAATAAGTTACCTGTAATATTTTAAAATAATAGTAAGATTGCCAAAATGATTGTCAGAAAGATGCAACTTTTTTGCGGGTTTCATTTCGGCATAAAGTATTTTCTGTAAATTGCCCAACTTTTTTCAAGCATAACTTGATTTCGATTTTTTGTGTTGATTATTGAAAAAATTTTGTTTTTTGAGGGACTACTTATTAAAATAAAATCTTTATCAATAAAATTATGAACCTGATTTTAATTGAATATGTACAATTTGACAACCAATAGAGATCTATCAATTGCTTGACTCTGGCTGGTCATCAGTATCTTGTTCACCAGAGCTTTCGTCTGAATCAACCTAAAAGTTAAAATATCATGATTTAGCACAGAATCATACTTCCAGCATGAAACATAAAAATAGTGTACTTACTTTTTCTCCAAGCGCAATAAGTCTTTCTTTGTACATTATTAATTTATTATCTTGATCTGTTAATAACACTAACAAATCATCTTGATCTTTTTTTAAATTTTCAAATTCCTTAGTTTGCTGTTTTAGTCTATTTTCAAGATCTGTCGTTGTCTTACTATCTACTGTTTTACTTTGTAATTCTTGTATGAGAGTCAAAGATTCAGATAATCTTTTTTCCAGATCACTTATTTGATTTTTATACTTTTCTAATTCTTCATTTGATGAAGCAACATTATTAGAAATAGTCTGAGGAATCTTATCTTCAGAGTAACTAATTTGTGCCGCTCGTAATATTTTTGTTTGATCCGTTAAAGAATCAACTTCTGCTTTCAATTCCGAAACTTGTTGCTGTAAAACAAAAAAATAATATTATATGATATTATAAATAAGTTCGACAATGATGTGATAATAAGAGAAAAAAGTTTTCAAACCTGAAGAATTTCTTTTTCTTTTGTCAGATTAGTGACAGTTGTATTTAGTATTTGAATTTGTAAGTCTTGTTGTCTAATAACTTCTTTATATGGTGCAGTTGCTTCTGAATCGGACACTAATAAACTTTGCTCTTTACCATTATTTGAACTGCTGTAGTCTAAAACTGATTTTAAAACAACACCTGCAAGAATAGCTCAGTGTTAAAAATTCATCTCCTTAAGAATATAATGCTATTTTTATCAAAATAATCCTAGTTATTTACCTTCCAAAGTTTTTAAAAGTCTACAAAACTCGTGATCTAATAAGACTTCAGAAGGATCTTTTGCGGATGATTGTGGGTGTTTCAAAGATCGCGAGTACACTTCATGCCTCGTGATACCTCCGATGTTATCTTGAAACTTTTCCAACCCTATCCTATTTTCTATTAAATTGCATAGTTTGACCTTAAATTCAAATTGTGCAAGTATTAATTATTTAAAATTTTTAAAGTTTGGATTAACTCAAATGTTGCGAGTGTTACAAATGTTATACAAATGTACATTTATTCATCATTGAAATGAAAGCGCAGCTTACCTTACTATAATTTGGAACGTTATCATCGTTGAAATGTACACATATCGCAATTAGAAAGGCACACATGCTTTGTAATAAAATTTCTTGATGATCATCGTTGTTTTCGTGCGAGGATAAAAGAGCAATTAAATACGATATTGAAGAATTAATACTGAGAAATGTTTTTACAGCAACTGGACTATATGAAGTCCATCTGCATAGTAACATTAACAGACCCAATTTGGATTGGATTTTATTATTTTGCTGAAGGAGCATGACGCATTGTTGCATTAGCGTTACGGGCGTTGTGCCGATGTTTGTCGCAAGAAGTACGCGGAGCAATTGTTCCTTTTGATTTACATTGTCGATTAACGCATGCGATAGTGCCACAGTTGAAAACCAGTTAGAAAGCGGATCAGGAGAAAACAAACCGCCGCATAGTAATTGTCCTAAAAAAGCGTAGCACCTCTGTATTATGTAGTTGAAGGCATATTAAAACAAAAACAACCAAAACAATAAAGTTGTACAATTTTTTTTTAATGAAAAAATTCAATAAAACGAACCTGTTGTTAACGTAGGACTTTCGTTGCCTTCTGGAAGCAGTGTCTGGACTAACTGCTGCTGTCTTGTCTCATTTTTGTACAAGAAACATTGGAAGCAATATAATACGGCACATCTCAAAAGGAATGGCTGTTTTTCGTTCACCATTGACATAAGTAATACAACTATGGCTGGTCTAAATAAGGAAAACAATTATATTATTATAATTAAATTGAAAAAGCGCACAAGACTGTTATCGTGTATACTAACCTAGGCGGACTACTTGGTGCCATCACATTTCCTAAAAACTCTTGATTGTTTGGGTTTCCTCTAATGACTTCGGCGACGGCGCTTATAGTTTCGGTCAAGATATCAGCGGGAACACCGCTTATCATAAGGATATCACAAAGCGCTTGCAGTAATCCACACTTATTCATTACTGTTTGACACGCAGATACTGACTGAAATCAATATTTATTATTACAATTCAGAAATTAAAATGTTGTATAATGTCAAATCTAAAACTTGTATACCTGAGCTGGCCCACTTGGAGCAACTAAAGCACGAATTACTTGAACCATACAATGAACATTGGACACTTTTTGAGGACTCCAGCCCAAAAATAAATTATCTTCACTAGCGTTCACGGGTAATGCAGATAGTTGAAATATTGGCGTCAACTTCTGTATATAATTACCTATGAAAAATTTTATTTTTATCACGTATTAGATATCTTTTATTCTGTATATTGAAATTAATAAAATTAGTATTTACCTTCTTTAAAAAAGTTCTGATTACTGTAGTTTCCTCTTAACAGATTCACCATAAGTAGTAGACAATCTTCAACAACAATTCCACCATCTACTCCACCTTCTTGTATAATTACATCATATATACGATCAAAAGCGTTTTCAAAAGCCACGATTTTTTGGATATTAGTATTTCCTTTTGTAAGATGAATCAGCAACAGTAAAACCTACGATAAAACATGATCTTTAGAGCATGCTAATTTTTTTTTTAATATGACGTAAATAAAATTGGTAAATACATCATTGCGAATGATTTCTCTGCTATCACTAAGCATATCCATTAGCTTGGAAACCCCCATAGGACTGACTAAAATAATTTCTTGGATATCTTTTGGCTTATTTGCTAGTAAATTTGATAATAGTTTCAAAGCAGGCCATCTGACTCTAAAATCGAATTCTTCCAAGAATCTCAATATTTGACTAACAGTTTCATGATTCTTAATCAGTATCTCAGTGAACTGTTCTCCAATCTGATGTTTAGGTCCATGTTTTTCGACTGCAACAGAATAAAAATAAACATAGTTATTCATATTCTTGGATCTATATTCAATTCTTTTAGTGCGGAACGTTTAAAACCAAGCATTTGCAGAATAAGATACCAATCAAGTATATAAACCTGCACATTAGATATTTACCTTCTTCGTCAAAAGCCTCAGGACTTGTAATATTGCAAAGCGTATCAAGAGCTAATCCAACTATTTCACAGTCAGTCTTATCCATCTCCAAGACTTGCTTCAGCGCATCCATCCCATGAGCACCTACTTCAATTCTGTATGTTCGAGAGAGGGCTTTTAAAGCTCGACAAGCATCTCTTCTATCATCGAGTAACGTTGAAGATTGCACTCTGTTGACCAGCCTATCCACCTGTGAAACGTATAAAAACAAAACAGATAAGACGCTATTTAGAATTAATTTAGAGCGCACCAATACGTCGATAAATTCGTTCAGAATGAAGTATTAAACCGTGAAGTTTAGGAGCAAATAGCTGTTTGTAAACACATATTCTTACCGTGTCTGCTCCTGATGGCTGGTTATCGGGAGTTGGTGCACCAAGTACAGATTTGAGGCCACTCTTGAAGTACTCCATGTCGACGAGGAGTACAGTGAAACGCGGGAGACCAGGTAGATATGTTGAAAACTAACTTAGCCGGTGAAAAATATTCAAGAAATGCAAAACAGCAGGATGGTATACGTCACCATCACCGAAACACTACTGCTGCGCTGCTGCTGATTTCTCTGATAGTGACAGCTATATATGCAAGCATTATGTAGTACAGTGTAGGTTAGTAAGCCCATGCGAGAAAATCCAGTAGTACGTTCTACACACACACACACATATATATATATATATATATAGATGTATATAGAGATATCTGCGCGTGTTCCTCGTTCCTGACTCTGTCGTCTGCTTATTCAATTTTTTTATATATTGCAAAAAAAACAGGGTCCTAAGGAATTTTGTATGAATTTAAAAATGCTAAATGCGCTTTTTATACAATTTTATTAAATGTGGAGTAGGTACATGCGTGTATTTCATTTAGTATAGGATTATGCCGTATACAAATTAAATATTATTTGGAATTCCAGATTCCGCAAAGTAATTGCGTGATAGGGAGGGGCACGATATATATACATATATATAATAGCGCCGATTGATTCATTGATTGTTCGGTTCGATTTAAAATATTATACGGAATAAAATAATATAATAATTGACGAGTACCAACAAAATTATTTGACTATAAGAAATATTATGCTTTTCTTTTTCCAACAGTTCATAATCTATAGACATTAATAAAAAGAGTATATCATATAATATGTAATTGACACATAAAATGTTGATAGTACAATTATTACTTGTTCCAAAGAGGTAATTTCGTGTATTTAGAACTTAAAAAATAATGTCCACTTGTAACAAATGATAAACATTCAATAACGACAAATTACAACAAATTTTTAATTTTTAATTAACTTTCGAACCACCAAAACTTTTACGAAATCTTTTTCAAAAAACTCTAGGCTTTAGTTTACTTATTGAGTCTACCGAAAAGGAACATTTGCAGTTCATTCTACTTCTATATAATATAGTAGTATAACCATATGCACACGTAGCGCATTATATTTTTTATGCAATGTACCCTATGTGAATGCGAAAAATGAAGTTGATTGATATTAGTAAAAAGAACCAATGCTATAATCAATATGTTGTTGTAGTGGTATCATCGTGGTTTACACGACGTACTAGATCAGGTATACATGTGCATTCTGAAAAATCAATCAAGTTGGAACATTTTTCCGAAACTACTTGTGTGCACAATAGTAACCGTAGCAACCATAACAGTTTGAGAGCCAATAACGGTGCACATAAGATAGAATCGGAACTGGGTCCCATACCAAGGAAGTCAATACTGCAGCTTGAACATCTTTTCTACCTTGGCAATGGCAGAAGCAAGTATTGAAAATTATGAAAAGCCGATTCAACATATTGGTATGAATTTATTTTAAAATTAAACTGTGCATTCGTAACTGCATTACTTTGTCGATTATTGACGGCGTCTTTTGTTTAATTATACGCTTGTTTGCAGGTTTGGCGGATTGGCACGCTCAGCAGTGGGAACTTCATCAAAGTGCTAATAAAAAGGAAAGCGAATCGTTCGATCTGCGATACGCTGCCAAGTCTCTTATATCGGAGACTAATATTAAAACTGAATGGAATAATCACATGAACAATCACAGACTGTCGGACAGGTTTGATTGTTAATTTTATCGTTACAATAATTTATCCATAAAATATCACATTTTTTATTCTGCACGCACATAACAAAAAACGAGCGCGCCACGCTCAAAAGTTTTGATTGGTATTCTTCTGGCGGTCATCAACACTATCATCAAAACTACTGGAAAATTAGTAACTTATTTGTATTTGTAGCAATTATTTATTTTTGTTTGTAGTAGATATTCTTAAAATATATCTTATTTTAATTTTATTCTATTGTAATTTCAGATAAATAATACAACACTTTAACCGTAAATCCGTAATGTTTTATTGCAAATAATTGGTTTTTAATAGGTGTAAAAAATCGATTTTGGGCTGTAAACTCGAGCTTTAAGCATCTTCATGATTTGGTGTTAATGGGAAAAAGTTGTATTTTTCCAAGATCTATAACTTTTCCATTTAACTTTTTTTTTGTAGAATGCTTAGAATTCGACTTAGAGCTAAAAAACCGTTTTTAGCGATTTTTGGAGGTGACCGCATTCTGCGTATACGTGCAGGATCAAGCCCAAAATTAATCTGTCAGCTTAGTATTACGAGGGGAGTTCGCACACACATTTTTAGCCTGATTGATTAAAGTCTTCCCGATTGATAATCGCATCACAGGAAAATTTTTATTAAAAAAACGCTTAAAAATCGAACAAATTGTGCCTGCATTTCAAAACGACGTAGAGGATCGGGATAAAGAAAAAAAATAGTTTTTTAGCTTTTGCAAAATTACGTGAGATATCGCATCTCACACATTTTTCGCACACGAAACTATAAGGCACTTCCGTGTCGCGGTCGTGCCTAAAAAGATAAGATTTATTCTGAATAAGGTAAATTTTTATTTCAGAATAACTGAATTGACCCGTTGGCATAGAATTTTCGACGCAGTTCTCGATCGCCTGAAAAATGAAATTGACTTGTTGGTCGAAGAAAGAGCGGATACAGAAAAAGAGCTCGAGTTACTTGACCATCCTCTGCGAATAACAATCCGATGCATTGCCAAGAGAAATAACCGAACTGGTTCGGAGATCACTTACGATGAAGGGGACATAGAATTGAAGAGGGAACTCGACTTGATTGAGGAAATGAAGAAAATGATGACGAACCAGTAACGTATATTTGTTTAGTTTTTAAACATTTTTTATTTTCAAGGCATTTTGTTTCGATGTTTCTTGGTATAGAAAATTTTCGAAACGCATGAACACGTCTGACCGAAGCCAGTCCTGCACTACTTTAAGATATTATTACTACTTTGTTTTGTTAACGTTATCGATTCTATTTTCCAAGCATTCAGATAGCGTGGGATAAGTTGAATCGGTTGGAAGACATAAAATCTAAAGTTATTCACGAACTGCGAGATAAATCCGAAGCAATAAAAATAGATAGAGAAAATTACGATCTGTCTCGAACTTTTCCAAACTTTACATACAAACCGTATGCTCTTGACATAGCCGAAAAGTAAGTACGTCTTGATGGATCAACGTTTGGCCAATTTTTTGTCCTTATTTTATAATAATCGAAGATGTCGATTATAAAATAACGTGTCGCAACTCTGTAGCTCAGTGTCTTACGAAAATTGGTTGGAGCATACGCAACACCTGAAACAACTAGCTGAAAATGAACTTAGCGATACGTACACTCTGCGAGAAACTATGCATGTTGGAAAAGAAAAGTCTAAGCACGAGATCGAGTTTCAGCAAGACGCTACAAATTACGCACTGAGAAGACGAGCTTTCGTTTCGACAAAAGCTCGCAATGAAGTTGAATGGCAAAAATTGAAGGTAAAACTTTAGATCGATTTATTTCAACTGAACAAAACTTCGCCAATTACTAAAAAATATCACAATCAATAATTAGTTGCAAAAGGAGATGGACACGTTGCGCAAGCAATTGACCGACCTCGAAAACGCTTTACGAGCGAAAACCGACGATGTAAAGTGTGCCGAAACAAGATTAGAAAATAGGACCTATCGACCGGGTTTCGAACTCTGCCAAGACGAACCCGAATTCGGTTTGAAAGATGAATTGCAGAAATTGCAACAAACGAAAGAAGATCTGGCTACGAAAATCGATTGCGCCAAGTAAGACCGGGAATGACTATAATTTTTCATTCATTTATTGTGCTCTAACAAATCGGATAATTTTTTAGATCAACTTTGAAAGACTTGGACAAACTTTTAGAGCGGGTGAACGATGATTTAAATAATAAGAAACACGCTTTGACGACGGATATTATGTGCTTGGACATGCGTTCAACTTTAATCATCAGAGATGGCAGTCGGGTACAAAACGAAACTGATAGAAATATTATTTTAACCGATATAAATAATGAGCTTCCTTATGATACCAAAAGAGCCTTTTTAAAATAATATTTCACACAAATTTCACAAAGATCAAAAGTAAAATTACTTTCATAATTTAAATATATACATGGAAGTTAAATATAAAATCTTTTTATATAAATTTTCCTAGTTTGCAGGTAATGTTTCGTGTAACATTAGATCATAAATGATATTATCAGAATACCATTTTAAATATTTACAAAGGCATCCCCCCGAGCGACTCTGGATTCGCTTTAATTAAACTATATTCAGTGATGAAATTATCTGCCATTGAAGGTTTCAAAGTTGTTATAGCTCTATTATAGAGAGTCCCTACCCTCGAAGGCTCTCCGTGTTTCAATTCAAACGTAATGAATTCCATCCATACGTCGGTACTTTCTTTTCCGAATTGTAGGATCATCATCTCGTGAGGTTTTCGAGCATTTTGCAGAGAAAATTCAGGTTGCAAGAGTTCGAGGGTAACCATTTTTTTGTGAAGTTCCAAACACGGAGGCGGATGAAGGCACAATGTGTCATAAGCTCTTCGTGCTACAATTATATCTAGAATAAATTATTCAAAAATGTTATTTTATGTTTTACAATCAAAGGCTAAATGCATTTATAAAATTGTATACCTTTAGTCAGTACAATCCATTCTATGTAGATGGGCTTAATGTGGTTACTAATGGCAGCTTCACATTTTAAAGCTCGTTGGAAGAATGTTTCAAGATTTTCAGGATTTTTAGCTTGAACGTGAAGTAGCTTCAACTGCCATAGTGATAGAGAATTTTTCCCTAAAATTTCTACAGCCTAAGAATATTTAATTGTCAATTACTTTATGTATTCAGATTTATAAAAATAACAAATTAACATCAACTTACTTTGTTGAAAGTTTCATTTGCTAATTCTTCCTGGTCAGTACTAAGCAAATGATGCAGACGCGCATGCCAAAGACTTTCGCTTTCAGGTAAAGCTTCAGTTGCCCAGCAAAGGACTTCATACAGCTTACTTTGGGCATTATTGTCCTGATTGACTTGATTGGTATTGATAAGCATGTCAATCTGAAATAAAAAAAAACACACGTTCTAAGATTGTTACTTGGATTTTAAATAATGGGAAAATCAAAAGTTTGAGTGCAATTACCCAGTTTAAGTAATATTTCTCTTTTAATTTCTTTGCTTGATGCCCTTGTAACAAGGCATTTTTTAATAATTTGCGCTTGAAATTTGGCAATGTATCCATATCTTGATTAATTTCGAGCATACAATCAATGAATAATGACCACATTTCTACTGTTTTAATCTTCTTCACTGCAGCTTGATAAACTTCATAACAGTTGTTGATGCGATCGCGTAACGAAGTGGGCTCAGTGTCTACTTCCATAGAAGTTTCTTCATTACCTATGGTAGGCTGAACTAAACCCTTGAGTTCCCTGTGAGCCATAGTATCCCACATCAAAGGTTCATATGGATATTCAATAACTACGTCACTGTGAGCACATTTTCATAAATTGTACTATTATTATATCATTTTGCATTCAAAAGAATAATTATTTTTAAAAATGTTAACTAACCTAACGATTTTATTTTGTAGCTTTTCGGTATTCTCATATTCTTGAGAAATATTCAATAAATCAATAATAAACTTCACATCTCTGACTTTCTTGAAAGCCTGTTGATAAACAATAACGGCCTTTGCTAATTCTTTTGGCATTTCTGAATTTTTCTTATCATTGGACACTGTTGGCTCTGGTTCTGACTTTTTCTTTTTCTCCATAGCTCGTTCATATTCTTCTAATTCAAATCTGAAATGGCACATTTACATTATTATTGTAGACTTCATGGATTATAAATAATAGAATCGATGACACTTACTTAAACATATCACTGTATAGTAACTGAGAATTCGGATGAAAGTGTAAGCCGCGTAAAAGAAAACTTTTAGCATTCAAATAATTTTGATTATTTTCTTCGATTTCCCAACGAGCTGCTATGTGCCAACATTTTGGTTTATCCTGATGTACAGCAAGCATCCTGCCAAGCATTCTGCTCACACATTTGTGGAATTTCTAAACATTTCAAGTGAAAATTCATTTTCTATTTTGAACTATGCAAAATATTAATTGCTTTATCATAAATTTAAACATACCACATGTTTGCAAAATGTCATGTAAGCAATCCAAAACCTTAAATCATCTTGAAACTTCATAATAGCTTCCTTGTACAGATGGTTAATTTTATTTGCTATTGTAAAATCAATATCAGTCTTCTTTTTTGTTATTCCACATTTCTAAAATAATAATAATCAATTGATTGATTGTTTTTCCTTCTGTAATACATGTTTCCAATTGTTTAAATTGAAGAAAGTATATACCTCTCTGCGCTGCTTAACAAGTTTCATCAAGTCCATCTGATATTGAATGTATCTCAAATAATCTTCCTTCGATTTTGTGTGTCTTTGTAGTTTATATTCATGATCCCTCCACTTTTTTGTTATTCCACTGTACATATCAGGAATTTTAATGAAATATTTTATACACTGTATTTTGTATCACGTATGGTTTTATTTACTTTGCAAATGTGTGACTATTACTTTTGACACTTATTAGCAAACTCGAAACCGAAAAAGCACGTTTTCGATCTAACAGTCTAATGTTACACCAATTAATGAATAACGAATTTGCATCGAAAAATAACGATAAACAAACAAAATGTATACGCACGTGAGGAATAATAACCTAAAAATACTTACCGAATCTCGTGGTCAGTGAATAATTTTAAGTTCTTCATCTGTTCGAGGACAGGACGCATGTCCTCGATCTTCTTCTGCACAAATTCTGCCATTATTGACGGCTACTTTATCAAAAAATACAACGAATTTTATTCTTAAAAGTTGAAAATTCGACTGTATATACACAAAAACACGTTGTTGACGCTCTCTATACTCTCTGATGAGTCTCTGCCCTCTCGCGCCTAATTCGCTTATATATATATATATATATATATATATATATATATATATATATATATATGTGTGTGTGTGTGTGTGTGTGTGTGTGTGTGTGTGTGTGTGGGTATGTATGCATGTACACCGCAGTTTTACCGATTGAAACTGATGATCAGCGTCGTCTCTCGCTCGATAATGCGAATTGCAAATCAGCTGATCAAGAACACACGTTGGCGCGCTTTTGGACCGAGCGGTGTGAGTTCCGCATATAGCGACAGTTCACAGTTCATCCTTGAGTCGAGATTGTCGAGAAACGGAGAAAAATAAATGTAACACCTGCAGGACAAAGAAAAATGGATGATCAAGGCGTCGCGGAGGTTGACGACATCGGAAACGAACTGAATTTGAGTAATGTCAGTGCGTTAGTGGAAGAGGTAAACCAAGAAAGGGAAGATTTGCACGAAGAATCTGAGACCGCCGAGGCAGAAGCTCACCAGGATGAGGAGCCTGCGGCAAAGCTGACTCAGCTTCCCATCGGCAGAGTCAAGAAGATTGCCAAGTCGGATTCTGATATTAATTTGATCAATCAAGAAGCCATCTTTTTGATTACCAAAGCTACGGTGGGTTATCATTTTTGATTATAGAAATCTAGTTTTTGTTGTTAACATTTATAGTTTGTTTTCACACACCTCAACAATTGTTAATTAGTATGCTTTTAGTATACCAAGAAACACAATATTATTTTGATGCAAAAGAATGATAGTAAACAGTATATTTTAATTAACAATTGTTATATTATTACAGGAATTGTTTATAGATTCCCTGTCCAAGGAATCATACAAGTATACTCATCAGGCAAAGAAGAAAACCATTCAAAAGAAAGATGTTCAAAGTGCCATTGATAATGTGGATGCCTTGATGTTTTTGGATGGAGTAAATTAGCCAAGAAGCTGCCAAATTTTTTGTACGATAAAACAAGTAGCTGATAAAATGTTTATAATATGTTATTTATAGAGTAATAAAATTTACCTAATATTGTTTTTACATAAACTTATATTATGTTGTGTTTTATTTCTGAATGTTTATTTTTTATACAAATTGACAACAATAATTTTTGAATAATATTTTTTGGGAAAGTTCTCTAGATTAAAAAAAAAACTTGATTTATTTAGTTCTGCACATAGTTTATTATAATAATATGAACATTGCTTATTTTCTTTCTCTTCAATGGAGCAAAAAAACAAATCAGTCTTATTCCGTATCTATCAAGTAATTTGATCAAATCAGTTGATGCTCTGAAAACATCTTTCAACGCGTGATTAATTGTAATGTTCATAGTTTATATATAGACAATTAGAATGATGAAAAGAATGAATATCAATGTAAATACTAGTAAAAGTGCATGGATACACACTTCTGCAACAAAGTTGTGTTGTAACTTAAAGGAAATGAATCTATAAGTAACTAAGGATTAGTCGATGAACAAGTTTTAATTGTCACACTTGAAACTAGTCAATTGTTAAACATTTAGATGATGCACACGTCAGATAATTTTATTTTTTTTTGTAATTTGTTAATTACACCAAAGAATCTATTTTAATTATATGTAACTGATTTGTTTTTCTATATAAGCTTTCAGTATTCATTATGACTTCAAAATCTGTTCTGTTACTGTCAAACAATTGCGATTGTTTTATTTGTATAAAATCGTTAGATCTGGTTTAACTTCTCTAATGTATGAAAAACCAATAAAAATATGATATCTGTAGAAATAAACTTCTTTTGCATTATAGAAGTTTATCTCTTAGGTTTTTTACATTACATTATCGCAAGACAATTACACACCATACAACATCAACATCATGTTGAAGAAGATAATTAATGCACATCCATAACGCCTTAACAACAAAAATATTATAGACGTTTCGAACATTTTTACTTTTAGCATCTTAAGTCGAGAAAAAGCGCGGTTAATGTCATTTAAAGGGGTTTAATTAATCCAACGTACTCGTTCCATAAAAGTCGTTTAAAAAAAATATAATTTCATTAATGAAGCATACGCATCAGTTGACATCTGTGTTTCCATTGAAAAAGTAGATATCACACTAGCTTACTTCTTACGCTTGGTTTTACGTCGTCGATTGTCACCTTTCATTGCGTTCGGATCAGCTGCTGTGTTCGATGTGCCTGCTTTACTATGATTATACAGGTTGTTCAGGAAGTCTTCGAATTCCGCTTTACTATTGAAACAATAATTGACAACAAGGTAGAATAATGAAAAAATACATTAATTCTATTAAGTTTAAGGACAGGTTTTTGTGCTAAGTGTTTCCACTACTGTACCTTGCATTTGGATCCGATGATCGTTTTTTACTGCTACTTGAATTATGTGGAGGTGGGCGCTGACCCAATACAATTCTGTACTGAACAGTATGGGTATTTGCTTTAAGATGTTTTAAGTTGCCAGCTTGGCATGCAGCCCAATCGGTTACATCGTACACAGCGCCTTCCATGCAAGCGTAATAATGCCAAAGGAAACCCATAACTCGAGATTCTGCCCAAATATCACCCTAAAAAAATTAATAACGCATCCACCAATCACTATACTATTATTCTCAATTGAGATTAAAAATTATAAATAGTAAGATGATTTACTTCTTTAGCGCTATGCCGTATTTTGCACTGAGCGCAAAATCGCGCTGCATAGCATGGCCGCTGAGTCGGGATCCTCTTATGTCTCAATCCGCAATTTGTACATCGTATCGTGTTAGCAGCTTGTTCCATTTTTCTATGCAACTGCGAAAGTAAATCACTTAATTCACCCCAAGCAGCTTCGACCTGTCTCGTTTGGTCGAACGCTTGTCTCCGTTCCTAATAGAATGAAATGACAAAAATGAGTGAGAATATCCTCAACTTGAACACTTTTAATTTGTATAAAAAAAGCTTTAATCTTACTGGCTCGCCTATAATATCAAATGCATGAACTAAAATTTTAAAAGCTTCCTCAGCACCAGGTTGGTTATTTTTGTCTGGATGAACCAAGAAGGCTTGCCTTTTGTAATACTTTTTTATATCGTCGTCAGTACATGTTGGGGTGACACCTAATATACTATAAGGATCTTTCCCTTTACAGGCAAGCAACCTCTTCATTGCTTCTTCTCCGGTACTAGGCAAAGCTATGTTAGTTTCTAGTCCACCACGAATCCAACTTGTACTCTCTTCTTTTTCTTCACTCTTTGATTTCAGTCTTCGCCAAAACGCGAAACGGCTATTTCCGAACCAACTATCTATTTGTTTACCAATAGCATTCAAAAAACGAATTTTTGAAAATGTGGATACTATATAAAACCATGAGTATTTTAAGTAAAGAACAATGTGATACCACACACATTTCCCACTGCAAATTTATAATTATGAAGAAATTAATACCAAGTATTTTCACAGGCATGATGTCTTAAAAAGTATAGTTACAGAATTTTTTTAATATAGAAAATGAAAAGAATACTTACAGTTGTACTAATAGATTAGCACTCATACTGACAACATCAGAGATCAAATGTAAAAACCAAAAGAATATCTTCAATCCTATTTTATTCCAACGATTGAGATATTTGCTAGCAGTTTTGTACACATCCTTAAACGCAGTATCCTTATTTTCTCTCTTACGATTTCTTTGACCTTTCTTAATTTGCTGCGCTTTTTCAGCTTGCGAATGTTTTGAGCTTTTTTCCTTAATTAGTTTCTTTTCCTCTTTGACCTTATTGTTGGCTTGCTGATTCTTTTCAATTTTGTCTGTAGATACAGTTTGGCTGAAGCTATTTGTAGTATTCAAATTATTATTTATTTGTATCGGACGTTTCTGCAAATTAGTTGCATTCTTTGTACTATTATTTTGAATTTTCGAATTGTTCAATGTCTCTCCTTTTTCACTCTTTTTGGAAGATTTAAAACTCTTTTTCCTTTCAAAATTGTCAGACCTATCAAATGTCAAATCAGAAGATTCCGTTTGTGAGCCAAGATTGTCCAGTGAGACCCAGCGCCTTGATAAATTGGAATTAATTTTTTCTGATGCTTTTTTCGGCAACTGAATTTTAGGTGACCCATGCTCATCACTGCCTGATGAATTTTGCCTTTTAAGAACCGCAGGTTTTGCTTTATTTTTTGAATTTTTACTTAAAACCTTCTTAGTCGCACTCTCCTGTTTTGGCTTGGTTGGAGCAGTGGTCAAAGGTGATGGTGGAGTAGGAATCGACTTTGTCAAAACATCAGAATACGATGGTCGCATTGGTTTTACCTCTGCAACTATTCTAGGTTTCTTCTGTTGCGTATCTACTGGATTTCTTGGCAATTCTTCTATCTCTTTTGCTTCAGGTGTCAATTGTGGTACAGGAGTAAGATTAGGAGATCCTCCAAACGGACTATAAGTTCCCGATTGATTTGGCACCCAATTCCCTACTAGATTGTCAATCAATTGTTTTCCATTTGTATTCGGATTTATTGAACTGGAGCTAAGTGGTACCTGTAAAAATGAATAACTTGCATTAGATAACTGTAATAACAAAGAAAATGGAAATTTTATGGAAATAAATGTATGCTATTTATGAAAAAGAGGTTATAATATCTTCAATTTCACAATACAATTTGCATTAATTAGAGTCTATTACTTATTATTTAAATTTAAAACGATTCACTAACCTGCGCTGGTTGACTATGGAAGAGCCCTATGGGAGTATACTCTTGATCTATTACACCTTGATTACTAGTATAAGATGCTATGTTGTTCATTTTATTGTTAAATTGTTCTATAGTTCCAATCAAGTCATTATTTTCATTTATTCCTAAACGGTTCAGAGTTTGAGCAGGAAAGTAAATGGATTCCTCTGGCTCTGTGTCTGTAGTAGTGGTTGCTGTTGTTGCTGTCATAGAAGAATTGTAGGGCGGTATATCTGGCATGAAAAGGGGAGACGATATAGGATTTACTGGCTGTACATTTGATGGATTAGAATGCAACGTTGAATTTGTCATATAATGCTGCATTTGACTAGGTGTGTAGTCAGTCCAATTGTGAGATTGCGTTTGTGGTCCAAATAATGGATTGTAAACATGTCTAGTACCACTGCCTAATTCTGAAGTCATGGCTTCAATAAGCTTTTCTATAGACATTTGTTTGTAGTCTGGTGGCGAGTGTTGCTGATCATCCATCTTTGCTGAAGTTCCTGTTGAAAAAAATATCAAATTAAACACAACTTGAATTGCTTTAATGAAACATAATGGAACGACGACTATCACATGAATTAAAAGGTAACTCTTGGGTTGGAACTATTAAAACGTCGACATGACTTTAAATGTTAAATTATTGCAACACCTTCAACACATTATATTCAAAATACACGCGCACAACGTTCACGGCACGCATAAACTGTAAAAGAGCTATTTTGCAAAGACCAAGCAGATCTCATAACAAGTGGTATACTTAGGTATCAAGAGGTAGGTAAGAGTATCAGTTTCGGATAATCCGTCCGCGACTCTTATCCACCACAAAGCAGCAGAGCAGCCAGATGTGAACATAACCAAACTCTAATTTTAGCACGAAAGAGTGGAAACTCTTACGCTGGTAAACAGCCGAAATAGCCGTAACGGACAAACACGGCAGAAGTGAAATTCGAAGCCACTTTCCTCCCAAACAACAATCCCCAAGTTTTACAATAACATAACCTACGACTGGGAACTCGTCTCGCAGAGAGTTGGCGTTATTTCTGTGATAAAAGATGAGCCTTTCGCGAGGAAAATTCGGGACGAGGGTGAATTAGCAACTTACCTTCGACACCAGCATCAAAACAGTCGGTTCAGCAGGCAGCACATAGACGCAACGGGGGTGAGAGAGCGCGTTAAATGCGATAATGCGAGAAAAAAATACAGGATACAGGAACGAACGGACGTCGATGGCATATAAGTATATATACTGTATACGCGCTCGCGCACAGCTCTCATATATATATATATATATATATATATATATACATGTATATTATTATGCAGCGAATCACGATTGGCCATTCGCCAAGACCATATGGAGGACGAAACTGCGGGATCAAAAGAAGGGGAAGCCAACAAGCAACAACAAACTAAAACTATATAGTTTCGTCGCGACTCGCGATCTTGGCCGTTGATGGCTGTTGGCGCGCAGCCCGCGCTGGATGCAGATGCGCACACCACAGGAGATGTTTCACTTTTCAGCGGCTTATTCGAAAGTTCGGTAGCCATCATGCAGGGGAGCACTTGTGTACATTGTAGTATAAGTACCTATATGCCAGCGAAGAAGGTGTTTTCGAGGAAATAAGTACTTTTTCGGGCTGCAATATGACTGCAGGGAGAGGTCAGAAATGATTGCATTGCAAAGGTTAGGTTTATGTAAACACAAGACGATGGTGAGGCATGTCTTTTACAAGTAAATTCTTGATATACCTAACAGTTATAGTTGCACAGTACACTCGTTTACTTGTCGATCAATGTGCCCACCATTTATTATGTATAAGTATTTGCAACGAAGTCATTGAACTACGTTAAACTAGGCAGAACAAAATCAGCTGATGTGTGTGTGTGTGTGTGTGTGTGTGTATTATATACCTATATCTTAATATCAAACTTGTTGCATCATCGGTATAATGTGCTCTATAAGGCGCATGAATCGGATTATGGAAATGAAACAAAAGTGAGTATGTAGCATATTAAAATCCTTTAATTCATTTTCATTCAAATCAATACAAATAAGTGTATAATAGGCGTAACGCTCATAAATGAAATTTTAATTAGCGAGTATATTATCGTTGCTTTTCGTGTATATCATAACGGTGCAATCTAATCGATCAGCGTGCTGCACCTCAGCACCTATATAAGGTACTACCAGTGTTGTATAGATGTACCGGTACAGCTGAGCCTGCAGCTAAGTATTAGGTATAGGAGCACAATCTGCACCACCTCGAGTCGTCCTCTTAAAAAATACAAAGCTCTCAGCTGAAGAGATCTAAAAAAGACTTTTATTTTAGTATGACGTCTAATGCCAGAGTCAGCAGAGCACTGCAGTGACTGCCGTCTTCGACCCCGAAGCTCCGCTCGTCGCGGCGGCGACCGGTTTGAACCCGCGGAATCCTGGCGCGTATGGGTATATAACGCACATATAGACAGCCAAAATACAGGACACGGTGGATAGATATGATATATTGGACATGAAGCGAGGAGGAGATTATGAATGAGGGGAGAGAGTTTACCAAACGGAACACTTCTTCGCGGGGTTCATGGGCGAGCCGAGTGGACAGTTGAAGTCCTTGGCGAACTCGGGCATGTTGGACATGGGCCCGATCACGCGGAACTCGCCGGGACTGTGCGGGTCGGTGATGACGCGAGCCTTGAGGGCCTCGGGCCGGTACTTGTTGCACCAGACGTTGGCAGCGCCGATCCAGAACATCTGCTGCGGACTGTACTGCAGACCCGGCAGACGAGCCTCCTGCTGAGCGCTGCTTCGCTCCCACTCGTTGTAGGCTAGGTAGGCCTCCTTGATGCCGCCGTTGTCCGCTATGTTCTCGCCCTGGGTGTTGATGCCGTTGATCTGCGCGTGAGTAGTTTTTCAAAGTACATTATCATGTTACAACGTTTGTGCGTACATGTCTCAATGCAGCGATTAGATTCACTGATGCATCAGTATACCTTGAGACCGACTTCCTTGACCGTGTAGTTGCTGTACTGATCGATGATGCACTGGGCCCGCTCTAGGTACTTGTTCTTGGTTTCGGGTTCCCACCACTCGACCAGGTTTCCCTCCTTGTCGAACTGACGTCCTTGGTCGTCGAAGCCGTGGGTCATCTCGTGGCCCATGACATAACCTATGCCGCCGTAGTTAAGGTACTTCGGCCTGTCGTTGGTGAAGAACTCACCCTGCAGGATGCCCGCGGGGAATTCTGCAAGTGAACCGATCAATTGCTTTCTGTGCATTGCTTTCTGTGCATTGCAATCCCGGACTAAATATTGCTGAATGCTGCATGTACAAGGACGCGCGCGCGTCGCGACTCACGTATGCTGTTCTCGGTCGGGTCGTAGAAGGCGTTGACTATGGCCGATCGCCCGTGGGAAATCCAGTCGGTCTTGTTAACCGGTTTCCTCAGCTGCTCGAAGTCGTAGGCCAGCTTGAAGAGCCTCAGGCTGAGCTGACTCTTGAGGTAGCTGTCGGGGTACATCTTCAGGTACTGGTAGTAGCCGTCGAGCTTCTTGTCGTCGAGGAACTCGTCCGGGTAGGCGATGTGCGGCTGAATCCAGTCGAGCTTCTCCAGGGCCGCCTTTCTCGTCTTCTCGTCCATCCAGTTCAGCTGTGATCGAGAGCGAGATATGGTTATCGCGAACACGCGACGGGCATCGATATTTGACTCACCTGCTCGAGGATGCGCTCGAAGCTCTTGCGGATGTTCTGTATGATCTCCATGGCGTTGGCCTTGGCGCTCTCGTCGAAGTGCCTCCTGACGTAGAGCGCCCCGGTGGCGATGTAGAGGCTGTTGGCCGCGTAGCCGACGCACTCCTTCCACCTGGGCTCCTTGACGCTGGTCCCGGTGAGCGAGGCCTCGAACTCGCTCTGGGCCTTCTGCACGCGCTCGCCCATCAGACCGGCCGACTCGCCGGCGACGCGCCACATCGCGTAGTTGGCCAGCACGCGCTTCGGCGTCTTGTTCATCAGCCCGGCGAAGGCCTCGAGGAAGCTCGGCACCACGACGATCACCTCCTCGCTGCCCCGGACCTTCGCGTGGGGCGACAGGAGCTCGTTCGCGTACTCCGCCCAGGGGATGCCCGGGTACTTGGACTCGAGCTCCTTCACGCTCGTCGGGTTGTACAGCTTGCTCATGTCGCGGCGCTTCTCGCTCGGCAGGGAGATCTGCCGTTTTTTCGAAAAAGCTTCTTTTATCGTCATGCCTTTAGAATGTCAAGATCCCCAATTCCTTACCTTCGCAAGTTCGATTTCAAAGTCGAGCGACTCGGCGAGTTCCTTCTTGGCCTGCTCGCGATTCGCTCCGAAGATTTCCGCAAAGTCGACCATGTACTTGTAGTAAGCCTGAACGACTTTTTCCTTCAGGCCTTTCGACAAGTACTCCTGCGGGATTCCCAGCGAGGCTTGATCCAACTGTAATGTCGTTTAATTTCATCATCGCTATTTATGATCATTTATTTTTCCGCTGCAACAAGCCCGTTCGTAACGCGAATCGTGCCGAGTAACGGAATATTTTTTCCGCAACGCGATACCGCGCGAGGAGGCTTTAACGAGCTAGTGAGCTTATATCCCGCTGGTGGGCTTTTCGTATTTCGATACGAGTCGTCCTCGATTTTTATTCGCGCTTTTTGCACCGGCGAGGAGCGGATATCGTCTCGATTTGCCAACCGTTACACGCGCCTGTATACATCTAACGCGAGGTTTACGGTTACAACTCGTTCGTGTAGGCCGCGATCGCGGATCACTTAGTGGCGATGTTTAAGAACGTCGCGAGTGCACAGCCTGTGTGCCGTTAATTCATCTTCCGACACTCTTGAAACCGGTTTCGGCCGAAGCCGGGTATATCGTTATTCATAAATCTTAACTTCTTAATTTTTTACGGTTTCGTGAATCACCGCAGCTGTAGCAATCCTATATACATTCTTTACGCGATTCTTCCGCGTAATAAAGAGGCGCTGATTGCATCCTGTTTTCCAGCTTTTATGCAGCAGCATCGCTTTAAAAATGTCATCAGTACTCGAAGCACATGCGCTACTCCGTTTCGTTGTATAACTTTTCTACTCGAAATAAAGATAAGCCAATTTTCTTCTGCGCAATTTATCACGCGTGGTTATTAAGAGCCGCACACTCGCATATATGCACTCGTATTGATATTGATATATGTAATTGTATAAGTGCGTTATCGATCGAAAGCAAAACTCACATTAATAACGCGCCGGCTATTGTTCTTCATATCGACTTCGACTTCGAAGTCGATAAAGTAGTCGATGGAGTAGCCGGTGTTGCGGAACTTGTAGACCGCCTTCTTCCAGTCGAAGCTCGATTCGTCCCATGACTTGCCTTCCAAAACGGGCCAGCCGCCGAGCTTCTTCAGGATTTCCCGGAAGTCGTTATCGCTCGTCTTTTCAATTTGCGCTGCAACGGCGAATTCACTTTGGTTAGGTATACAGCGAATACAATTAATCATTCAGTCTCGACGTTATCGTCGTCTGCGAGATACCGAATAATACTCAAGGGGGAAAAACTCGAATGCACATGATTAGAAGCTTATCGAGGCGCGAAAAAAGCCCCGAAGATATTAGAGTATTATATAGTTCGAGAGCTACTATAGCTTGAGTATAGTTTTTCTCCGTAGATAATTCGTAAGCATAGCAGAAAGTTACCGGTGTCCATGCAGGTCTTGTAGTAAGTCTGCAGGAGCTTGAAAGCTCGGGGGTCGCTCTCCTTGATTCCGTCCTGAATGCTGATCCTCAGCTGCTCCTGGAGCTTGTCGTTGATCGCGCTGAAGATGTCGACCTTGGATTTGTCGTCGGGGATGACGGAGTTCTTCACGAAGTTGCCGCAGGCGAAGCGGTAAAAGTCGTCGCAGGGGTTCACCGTGCTGTCCATGTAGCTCAAAATTGACGAGGCTAGAGCAGTGATGATGTTTTGATTAGGACATTTAGATATAACACAACATTTCGGTCGATCTATAACATGTAATATGACTTTCGTATCGAGCTTCTCATCCGGATTTATTCGGTTTTGCGACTTCTCACGTCAAACACTATTCTTATTGTAACAAGAAAATAGACGAACAACATGTCAACTTTTTAAATCGAACTTTGGACTTTTTTTTACGTTTATTACTACTCACCTGCATGGATACATCCTGGCGTTTCGCATATCGTCTTGGGCACAGCTGCTCTTTTGTGAACATGTCTTTCTCCCAAGCTTCTTCCATGTTTCACGTACTCGGCTGTAACATTAAAAACTCGTCAATGTACTCTGTTTCTTACATGCCCGTTACGGGCAGGCAGGATCCCCAATTACACACAGACTTGGAGGCTATAAACGAAAACGAATGCTAGTTTTAAAAGCGCCATTATACGTGAATCTTCGTTTACGAAATCGGCTTATTGTTACAGCTCTGCTATCGTACTAAATACATACACCGAAAGCTTAAAATAAATATTCTAATCGAGCCAGTAGTCGTTCATGTACACTGTACATAAGGACACAACTGCTATGACGATCAAAGTACGTGGTTTTTTTTTCCACCTGATCACACCAGTTTCGTCTCGACTGTTGTGAATTAAAAATGACGACATATAGCAAGTCTGTGAAGCATTTTCGAATTTTCAATTAGCAAACGTTATCAGCTGTTCGTGGAACAAAACGGACGCTTCAATATTATTCCACTCTTTATTTTCGGATAATACGGATAAAACAAAGAGTGCAAGTAATCGATTAATTATATAAACAAACGACGGATCGTTTTATACGAACACTTGTGCTAGCGTTCGAGAAATTCCGACATTATTCGAACGGCAGTGTAGACACATTGTATATAATACAAAAGCGAGGTCTACATTATGTTATACTCGGATAACACGGAATCGCTAATTGTTTACTCGAGTCACATTGGGAGCGCGGCGAAATTCGCTTTGTCCTTACCGACATTGAAGGCAGCGAAACACGTCACGGAGTTGGCAACAAGGACTCCGAGAACGGCCAAGACCGCGAACGAGGGGATCCCCTTCGGTCGGCTGAACGCCCTGTGGGCAGAGAGAATATCGCATTAAAACCTTACGCTCCATTGTCCTCGTCTTTTTCGAATCGAATTATCGTTCTGTATGGACAGCAAAGACAAATTGAACAAGTATCGAACAAGTATAAGGAAAAGACTCACTTGCTGAAGGCGTTGGAAGCGACGGTCATTGTCGAGAGCGATGATGCCGGAGGAGCGTCGCGCGATACGGCCAGTACAGCTCTCAAGACGACGACTGCTTCATTAGAGCCTCGAAAAGCGGCAGAAAGTCGCGAGCTGATAATAAAATACGTCAATCACACTCGCCGGCCGCACACAGCCGGGAAAAGATCTAAGCGTATTTTTATCGGAGCGGGAGTATGATGTATATAGCAGTAGTCAGTCGCGCGCGAGCTCGGATTTTGAACTGATGCGGTGAGCTGCTCTGATGCAGTGTACGCGCGAGCCGCGCGCAGGAACACACACGCGGCAATTGGTGTTAAGGCTACGCGGACTTCCCCTCCCTCCCTCTCTCTCTCTCTCTCTCTCTCTCGCTCTGCATCACACTTGGCTGCGTGTATTGTGTGTGTTGTCAGTTGTGTCATGTGTGTAATACGTGCGCGTCGCACACCTCTGCGCGGCGCAAACGTGTTTCTCTCCCCCATCCGATGTGTCTCGCTCTCGTTTCGAAGCTCCGGCACAGTAGAGTCGAGAGCCGCAGGCCGCTCCGAACGATACGAGTACCTATAATGTCGCTTCTTGTTGTGTATACGGAGTCCGATGTAAACAGCTGTTATTCCCCTGCGAAGCCCGCCTTCCTATACGCACACGCGCTGAACATTGTGTACGTACGATAACACTGCTGGAGGCGATAAGCACCAGGAAATTAATTATCAGTCGCTGTGCCGTTGAGATATGTGATTGTTTCGCGTGGACACGGGTTAAAATTGTATTGCATGCGTGAGAAGTTGTCTATCCGCGATTGTCAGGTACATACACAATATTTGTTCGATTGATGAACACGCCGCCGCGAAATCGTTGAATCGCAGAGAGGTGCACCGCACAGATTCGCGATAATCGCTCGCTTTTCCTTAACTGTACTAAAGCTGTGTGCATAGCTCGTTGCTGTACTGTATAAACAATATTTTGAAATACATCCAAACAGTGCAAAGTCAGTTTCAATTTATTATTTGTGATTGTATACGTTTTATAAAAATGAAAATTGAAAATTTCAAACGTTACAAATCATGCTATCAAAAGCTCTATAAAATCATATTCATATAACTAAAGTTTGATATCGTTCACTGAGACGTTTGTCGTGGTAATAAGATATGTCTACAACTTTTTAAATTTTTTACCAAAAATATCTCTATACAAAATTTTCCGTTTATCGATAAAAATCGTTGAAGATTGCAAACATTTTCCCCGCTTGAGATTTGAAAAAAGACATTTGAAGTCGTCAACGATACGGATATAATACCTATGTTACGCAAATATCAATAAATTTCAAGGTTACGTATCAAGGGCTCTTTTACAGAAAAAGGGCAGGAGCAACTGGTGCCCACTTTCCAGCCAAATACAGGTACACCAAAGAATCGCCTAGTATTTTTTTTATCTCTAAAAACCAATTCTTAGGAAAATCCAATTCCAAGTCATCTATATCAATTTTTAATACTTTTATCAATCAACTTTTGCACAACAAATCGATAAATTTATATTATTCATTGTTTGTAACCTGCATAAGGATTACTACTTGTGGTTTGATTTGTTTGAATTATTAGTTCTTAATGAGTTTGATCCTAGTTTTATTCAAAATCACGTTTTCCGGGAAGTAAATAAAAGTATTTTTTCTTAACACGTGCATGAAAAAGACCCGTTTCCATGCCTCTAAAGTGAATGGCAAGCTGCTCATTTCGAGCGTGCGGGAGAGAATGGCTATTCCCTCCCGCTACTCATAAACACTCAAAAATAATCAAATTTTTGAAAATTTTTGAAAATATTTGAAAAATATTGATATTTTTTTAAAGAGAGTGGTTTACGACTCAAAATGCGCAACTCACCATTCACTCTATATGCATGAAAACAGGTCTTTACAGGCACTTGTCAAAAAAAGTACAGTGTACGAGTCTCCGCCTCAGGTGCTTTCGGCGCCCTCGACTCCAACTCGTGCTCAAATCTCACTCTCGTTAGAAATCGCCCTTTCCCCCCCCCCCCACCACCTAGTTGCACAATATACTTTTAACATGCTAGTGCGCAAAAAATTGCGTTTAAAAATAACCGCGTATACCATGTACACGGGTAATTGTCATTTCAAGAAAAACCATCGCATAATCTAGTAATAATACTAAGCCCATCCATTTTTTTTCTATAGAAATCGTTGGGCACTTCTCATATAGCACTTTTGAGGAATCAACGTGTTATCGACTTATGCAGATACTTTTATATGTGAGTACATTGTTGGCCTTGTATCCTAATTATTTAGGACATACGCAGAACGCTGGAAAACGATAATGAGTAATCACAATGTTTTCTGGGCTATTCAATTTCTCTTATCGGAAAGTAACATAGAAAAACTCACGTAAATATAGCAGCCATTGTTTAACAGCATGTTCGAGAAATGTAAATGACAAATTCCTATAGGATAATTGAGTTGATACACTTTGATTAAATATGCGTATAAATTATACAGCTGTTTTTTTTACCGTTTTCAGGCTTATTGGTGATGCACTGGTAGAATTTTTGAGCCAAATTTTACAGTATGAATTCAAAAAGTTCATTCTATGTTGATTGTTTGTTTTTACTTATCTAATTATGACGAGAGTCATATCTATCTATCTATGCAGATATAGTAGACAGCTCTTCGAACCTTTTACCGGTCTTATACCGGCGTGACTACGAGTCGCGTTCGAAATCCACGGAAATGAGTAAAAATAAAATAACAAGTTTAATTTCAAATGTCAAGTACAAAAAGCTTTATGTAGGCATCCATTATGGGAAAATTTGTATTGTCAAGCGAGTCAAGCTTCTATGTTCTATTTAATTTGATGTTTTGCCATGACTCTTTGAACAATTTCATGCAATTTATTAATACATTATCTGTTGTAGATGATTAAAACACAACACGCTTTATCTTTCTACAAATCTAAAGCACAGCCAATAAATACTGTTCTTAGTAGCATAACAGACGTTGATTCACTAACTTTCTAAACTAGCGTAAGACAGATCCTATTCCTGAAAACGCTTTGAATTCTTCATTATCTTTCACCTGAAAAAAGTAATGTTTATTAATTGCCTAGAAGAGAGCGTTAAAACGTTAAGTAAATAATCGCAATTTAAATCACCTCTTTCACGTTTGCTGATGGTTTCACATTACGCATGAACTTCAAAGTTCCTACAGTATAAGCGTAATCGGGTATGCCCATGACGTAAACAACTGGTTTGTCAGCTGATGGATTATCTGTGGGCGCAGACTCTTTGCCCTTTTTGCCATCCAATCGGTTGCCTTGTCCTCTAAAAGCAACGAATCCAGTGGGTTCTGGCATCATGTCTACCGAACCCAGGCTGTTCTCTTCTTCCGACACAGGCTTTTCAGGCTCCTTGTAACCAACTGGAGGAGCAAACTCGACATTCATGTCGCACTCAATGATAGTAACAGCTGGATTTGGCTTAGTCTCCAGTACGGACATTTCATAAATACGCGAATTGTAACTGATAGCTATTATATCTCCAGCGGTTAGACAAGCAAAATTTCTCAATCCATTTTCCAGAACAGCTTTCGGATTCGTAATTTCCAAGAAATCTTCCGACTGAGGTTGAAAGCGAGCATAGGTTGCCACGGGTAGTGATACACTCATCACATTCAAGATATCTCCTTCTTTGAGAAGCAGGTTGCGCATCATCTGCAGGACGATTGTAGGACATTTAGCTAACCAGAATGAATATGGTACAAACAACGATTTCAGTTGAATCAGCTTACCCAGCAAGGAAGGTATGCCAATCCTTCACCAGCGATAAATTCGAGTACACCGCAGTAGGTCTCTCTACGGGTTATTCTATTCGTCAGTTTAAACAACATCGGGTAGACGGTATTCAATCTCGTGAGAATATCAAGCGCTGATGGTGGCAGTATGACTGAAGTATAGCTCGGTTTCAATTGTACATCATTGCATCGTAACACTGAATTTTTACCAACAAATTTTGTTTTCTAGTCACTTACTCTTTCCACCTTGTTCGATATCTTGACGATCGATTCCAGGTAACATGGACGCTGAGTAGCACTTGAAATGAGTGTTGAAGGATCGGCGAGATCCCCCCGGCATTCGCGAAATCATCGGAAACTGAAAATACACGTCATCTTCATAACATATATGATAAAAGAGACGCGCGTATTTAATAAAACAACGAAAACTCACCATCTTGAAGATTTGCAAGTGTTAAACTGTAGAGAAAATTTCCGTCGCTATAAATCTGTGGTATGCGGATTGCACTATTTGGATTCACGTGTTTACGACGATAGGCTCTTTGTGTATACTAAGTCACTGTAAGGCACTAGATGAATGTTACTGTGTTACTGAGCGGTCAGAGATCGATTGTGATTTTTCTCCTGACAAACTTCAGTTTCGTATAAGTGCTTAGAGGATCATCATCAGTGCTGTCCCCACTTAGACCAGGATCAGCTGTCCTCTCGTCGGAGTAGGGACAACACCGACAATCTTGATAACAATGTCTCCTTTCGTCTCCTTTCCTATTACCCTGCGATTTATTGCATAGATAAATTTCAAGAAGTCGAAATTATTGCACCAATGAAACTTACTATTTTTTTTTCGACGAAGAGGGCAATGGTAAAAATGTTCACGTGGTTTTCTGGTATATTAAAATTTCGTGTATTTATTATTTTAAATGCGACTTATATAGAGTAGTCTATATGTGTCTATTGGCACGAATGAAAAAATATCCCTCACAGGGATGCATTACTTAAAAATAACAGAGACGTGTGACTGGATATAATTGTTATAAGAAGTAATAGTATGAGAGCATTTTTAACTCAGTTGCTTTATATATGGCTCTAAAATGGCACATTTTTAGAAACCTCCCTAACTCTCGTTTATTGTTTTTTGTGCTTTTGGAGATGCCGGAAAGCCGACTGAACGGTCAAAAAGTGGTTTGGGACACTGCTTTTCACATACTTGCATTCAAAAAGTTTTTGATAGCACCGAAAAATTATGAAAGATTTTAAAGATCTGTGGTACTTTGCTCAGAGAAACAGTGGGTACACGATCTTTCGTATTTTTTGGATTATCGAGAAAACATTGGTGTTACAAAGTACATTTTAGTCTAAAAAAATGCAGGTGCTTTTTTCAATTTCCTATTTTCAATAAGCTTTTCTCCTATATACATAGTATCTAAACTTTTACAATTGAAACACTGTTAACAGCAACTTAAAACAATGAAAAAAGCACTGCGCCGTATTAACAGTACGTGAAAATTTGCCTCATTGGCAAGTTTTGATGCGTTGAAAATACAATTTGATGCCATCAGCTGGAGCTAAAAACAAAGCTCGAACATTAAGTTCGGTTATGTGCTGTGGGTTTAACGACACTTCGTATTCACTCAAGATAGTGATCAAACCGACCATAGTTTCCAATTGACCGATGCGCATGCCTGCAGAAAAACATAATTTTGTTATTTCCGCAAATAATATTATGATATTGCAAAAGGCCATGAAAATTTGTTTACCAACGCACACCCTTGGCCCTTCTCCAAAGGGCATGTAAGTACACGGTTGAATTTCGTTCTTCCTTTCCTCGCTGAATCTGTCGGGATCGAACTTCGTCGGATTTGGATGGTAATGCGGGTCTTCGTGTAGACCGGCCTTTAACGCAGCGTAAACGGCAGTTCCTTTTTCAATGACTATATCAGTTCCTGGTAACTGTGGATCGAACGCAAAGTTTATTTGTTTTTCATGCTCGAAGATATTGGCCGACGATGAATTTACGAGATAATAACGTTTTTTACCGATGAATCGTTATTTCGGAGCGGTGTTATCTCAAAGCAGGTGCGTTTCTTACCTTGTAATCTTCTGAAGCCAGCCTGTCAATCAGAGGTGCAGGCGGATACAATCTCAGGGTCTCCGAAATCACTTGACTTAAGTACGTCATCACCGCGACGTCTTCGTAAGCAAGTTGCCCGTCCTTGCACAATTTCTCTCGAATTTCCTCGCGTACTCTCCTCTGGATTTCCGGATGTTTGGCCAGTTCCAGAAGAGTAAATCCTATCGTTACAGCGCTAGTCTCGACTCCGGCGACTAGGAGTATGGCGGATTGGGCAACCAAGTGATCTCCTTCGAACTCTATATTGCGACGTACGCGTATGATTAAGTATTGTTCTTCCGGGCTCAGTAAACATTTTCAGAATACTTACTGAACTCCTGGCTTTGCTTTTCATTGCTGAGCTCCACCAGGAAGTCGATTATGTCTCCCCTTTTGATCCCGGATTCTTTTCTCTCGTTCATTGACTCCCAGAAGGCGTTCCTGAAAAAATCGTTCGAATCGCCCAACATCGAGCCCATCAGGTAGTCGCTGATCTTCGGAAAGAAGAAGGTCGTGAGTATTTGCAGCGTGCGCACTAAACCTAGTTGAAATATCTTTCGACCTGCGAATAAAAGTACAGAGTGTCCCCATGTACATGTCACAAGTTAAATGTTGTAATACACTCACTGCGAAGATAAAATTCAGGCTCGGGTTCGACGTACGAGTTGGTTTTAATGCCAAAGGAGAACGAGCTGATGACGTCCGTGGTGTACTTATTACTCAGCTTCCTGCACTCGATCGTGACCTTTTCGCCGTCTGGGATTTGAGATTTGAGATAGTTTCTGGTGTTCGCCGCTGATTCGAGCATGAGCTGAAAATACCTCTTCAATTTTCCGCTGCTGAACGCCGGGGAAAGCTTCGAGCGGATGTACTTCCACTGCGCATACTTGATGGAAAACAGGTTCTCGCTTCCGATCACATCTGTTTTGCGCTGGGCCGCGAAGTAACGATTGCAAAAGACGTTGAAGTCCTTGATCAATACCTGTTTTATCACCTCGGGATTTCGAAGGAGCAAAAAGGGCTTCTGCATCACATACACTCCTACGACTGGGATGCTGGAATCGACCAAGTTGTGCATCTCGCCAAAGGCTTGCGGGAAGGATTTTTTCATCAGAAACGCGTCTCTGAAGTGGCCGTAGAACCAGTGGCAAGGCGGGGAATAGACTCCGCGTTTGCTCCAGTAGGTTTGCTTCTGCTTTGCGTACATGTAGAACAATGTGAATGCACTGAGAGCCAGTAACACGATGTAGCTTAAAACCGATAGCAGGTCGAAATTCATTTTTGCTTTGGATGTTTGCTTTAAGTGGTAAAATGCCAAAGAGCTTTCCGATATTTTATTCTAGCTGTAACTGCAGCTGTAAATTGACACTAGACCTGAAATTTTAATAAAGTTCTCATTCAATTTGAAAGAAATTATTTAAATTAAAAAGTTCACGAAGATCAACACGTTTTGACTCAAACATAAATATTTCAATCCAAATAAATCCATTAAATAAAAGAAATTTAAGTACGCATTTTTAATTTTTACATAGCTTTATTATTTTAAAAACAATTTCGTGTACAATTGTTCAATAAATTATTAAGTATCTTGCGTGAATACAGCCATCCGTTGAGACTGGACTGGAAACAGCGATGCCAGAGTTCACCTGCACTCATGGACTGGCGCGAGCGCACCGGAGCTTCTGCGTTCTTAATAACAAATGCCAAGCCTTTACCGGCAAACATAACAGCCTCCCGCCTATCTCTCTCCGCTGACCTTGCAGACGATTCCGCTCACAACGAAATCCAGCCAGATCTTTTGGCTATAAATACTCACGAAAACTTTTGATTTTTTCTCATAAAAATTTGTAACTAACAGTTGCAATTGTTGTGTCCACTACTTAGGTGACCTTGGCTTGCTTTGACGTCAAAATTGTTGAGATCCCGAGTAATAGTCGTACCTATGTTATAGCAAAAGAGCGGACTGCTCCAACTGACGTTGAATGCGCAGAATACATAATACATAATGTCCCCGACAACTTTGAGAAGAGTGTGTGTGTGTGGGGGGGGGGGGGGTGTCCATAATAAGCGTGCTCCATGTAATTATGTCTCTGAAGATTCTTATTTTTCCCTGAATCGCTCATGATGATTGTAGTTGACAATACAGTATACAGTTATTCGATGTTGCCAATTAGGAAATCGATTGCTGGCTGATTGCGACGAAGCATGTATCATATAACTTTAAATAAAAATAATGATGAATCATGTAGCTACAAAGAGTTAAAGCTTAGCCTATATAGTGTAATAATTATCGGTCACTCTCTAATATTTTTCTCTTACAGTAAATACAACTGCTTGAAATTAAATTTCTCTCTGCCATCTGCTATATATTCATATGTTAAATAGATAAGATTAAACAGAAATAATTAGTAATATCTTATTTTACGCATACAATTGCTCCAAACAGATAATTCTCGCACAAGTTCTGCGAGTACGATTTCCTCCCAATCGATTTCTTCTATATAAGCTGATTCGCGTAGTGGTGTAGGAGTCAGATGAGTTTTCGTGGCCAACGGAGGTCCAGTCAAACACCAAACATTTCTATAGGTGTATTTTGGCCCACTGATTACGAATTTTGATAGTGATTTGCATGCATATTTTATAAAAAGTTAATTAAATTTAATTCTTTAATGCGCTGTAAAAATAAGACATATAAGACAAAAATTATATTGTTACTTTGAAATTTGTTTTCACTTTTACGCAGAAATGCTCGCCCATCATTCGCGGAACTAAAAAGTTGATTAAACGCCAAGTTATTGCAAAATTGGTAAATATAGCTTGCATAACTAAACTTTTTCGTCACTATTTACTTTATAACTTCGGCTCTATTGCGAATTTTTTAACTCGATACCTCGCATTTTGAGCATCAAACATTTCGATATAGAAAACTTTTTTAGTTCCACAAATTGACGAGCATTCCTACATGAAAATGGAAAAAAAATGTCAAAATTAAAATTTAATTTTTGTATTAGGTCTTGTTTTTACAGAGTTTTAAACAATGTTAGAAAGAGGGAGAGCGAGAGAGAGAGAGAGAGAGAGAGAGAAAGAGAGATATTTGCACTACGGCAATATATTAAATACAAAATATAGGTATATACAGTTGAAAACAGTAAAATAGTAGATATACATAAATTCATATGAATTATTGAATTATTCTGTTTTGACCAACTGTCGTACACATAAACATTTACAACTAAGGATCAACATCAAATAAATGTTGCCGTAATGCCTTCTTAAACGCCGACACAAGGAAATTTTACCATACTTTAGTTGGACAGTTTACATTTGTTCTGAGTCAATAAATATTTACAGAGAAAATAACTATATTTGAAAATCATGTCGTGCGCCAATAAAAAGCTACATCTAAAAAACTATGGATATTGAATCCCTTTTATATGTATAGTCTAATATCAATAGGGTATAAAAAAATAACGTTAAATGGCAAGCGCAGTGTTGCACAGTGTTCTTGTTACACAATATTCGATCACACTTGCTTGTAAGCAGAACCTATCGGTGCTTCCCATAGCATTGCAGTCTCGCACATGAATGAATTATTTTGTTTGCATGCTTAAAATCCAGATTAGCAGTAAATCCCAGCGTATAAAGCAATTTGTGAACTTAAGCATATTGTCGGTTACGTCTCATTGAATATCAAAGTCTTTCTGCATAATAATTATAAGTCGTTTAATGGATGTGCTTTCCACCTGCCGGTCCCCACTTCGTGCCCGAACGATGAATAATTAAGTGTGTGAAGTTTTGGTATATAAACTCTTGAACCCTCATCTTAAACAACACAGTTACTCGCAGAGTCCCAATAGGATACTCGTAAGTAAGAATTTGTTTTCACATAATTTTTACAACAATAGAGAGTTATGCCATCGATAATAAATCACTTGATTTAACCAACTGAAGCAACACAGAAGCAACCATGAAGTTTCTTGCCAGCCTGTTTATGCTCATCGTAGCAGTCATGGTAGCAGTAGACGCCTACACCCCACCGGTGCAGAAGCCTCATCCGAACAAGCCCAAATTCCCAACATTCCCTGGTCAAGGATCCTGGAGCGGAGTAAGTGCAGCTTTTTCTGTTATTTCACAATAACTTTTCTGTATGATTTTTCAAATACTAATGTCTGTCGATGATGACTCTTCAGAGATCCCGTCGCTCGCCCCAAGACAACGGCCAGATCTCGATCAACGGCAAGAAGGAGGGTGGTCAGACTTCCTGGAGCGTTGAAGGCCAGCAGAAGGTCTGGGGCAACGAGCACGGCAGCATCCACGTCAGCGGCGGAGCCAACAAGCAGCCCGGTGGCAAGCCCCAGGGATCGATCGGCATTGGCGGATCCTTCGAGTGGGGAAAATAAATCGACTCCTGTAATAATTTACTTTATTTTGTGATGTTATAAAATTATTCCAGATTCTGTGAAAAAGTTGTCGCGCGAGGAAGTTAAAGGCGAAAACCAAGAGTTTAATTGTAGAACTTTATTTCGATACAGACTTGAAGACTTAAGGTTAAAGCTGATATAGATGTTGATCTCGTGACGGCTCAGAGCAATCTGAATTTTTCCTGACGTTTCTATGGCAACTCTTTTTTTTAACTTCTTTTCTTTCTTTATATATAGTCGTTAACAAAAGTGTGTCACATTCTACCGCCAGTTTTGAAAGCGTGCATCAGCGTGATACATCGAATCATCTTTCTCGATATTTCAATATCTCAAGAGCTTCGCTAATCCCATATACAATCGTTCACGATTATGGCACGGCTCGTAGAACGCAAACAAACAACAAGCAACTTAGTAAAACTCGAACTATCATCTGTATCAACTATCAGTATATACAAATCATCTGCGTAGCCTAGTATCTGCGTTGTTTCATTAAGTGTTGCGCCCAGCTGGCTAACCTGCATTTTTCTAACGGCATACTCTAACGTTAAGTTGAACAGCACCGTAGAGAGCCCATCCCCTTGTTTTAAATCATCACGTATCATGAAGGGTTCTGATACATTACCGCCTACTCGGACCTTTCCCGTGCTTCCGTTCAGACATATTTCAATTAATCTCACGAGTTTTTTCGGTACCCCGAGAAGTACTAGAATTTGATATATTTTGCTTCGCTTAATAGAATCGTACGCTTTTTTAAAATCTATAAATAGTTGGTGTATGGTTTCGCAAAATTCCCACGTTCTTTCTAACAACTGTCTTATGGTAAACATTTGATCGCTCGTCGATCTGTTGCGCCGAAATCCGCACTGATAATCTCCTAATATATCTTCCGCGAATAGAGTGAGTCTAGTTTGTATTACGTTTGATAGAACTTTGTAGCACGTTGCTAAAAGTGAGATACCCCTATAGTTGTTGCAGTCTGTCTTATCCCCCTTTTTAAAAATCGGTATAATGATGGATTCCTTCCAATTTTCGGGTATTGTTTCATTTTCCCATGGCACATACTAGTTTATAGATTTTAAAATTAAGCTCGACGCCCCCATACCTGAGTAACTCAGCTGGCATAGAGTCCTTTTCCGCTGCTTTGTTGTTTTTTAGTTTTTTAATCGCGGCCTCTACTTCTTGGTAGCTCGGTTCCTCCATGTGGAGTTCGTCCCCTAATTCTTCGCTATTTTTGTGCACGTTTAATAATTTATCGAAATAGTTTTTCCACATTTGTTGTCATTTGTTACGAGGTCCCCGTTTTCGTCATTCATCAATTGCGCTCTACTCCTAAAACCCCTTCTGATGGCGTTAATCCCTCTGTACATTTCGCGGGGGTTGTTTTCCTTATGTTAGTTTCTATTCTCCTAACAATATTCTTTTGATACTCCCGCTTCTTATTTCTGTAGATCGCGCCCGCCTGTTTCCTTACGTTAGAATACTCTTCTACGGTCCTATCGCTTCTATTGTGTTATTTAGCCTTTTTGCGCCTTTCAAACCAGATTTCGCACTCTTCGTCAAACCATGGTTTGCTCTTTGGCTTTTTCTTTTTATCCAGTACTTTCTTCGCGGCCTCTTTTACTGTTTTTTCGATGTCCCCTCATAAGCTATTCGGTTCGTCATTCCCCTCCGGCGATGTGTTTGTTTCTTCAAGTGCCTGAAACCTGTTATTAATTTCTATCTGGTACCTAATGCACTCTGTTCATCTCGCGCTCTGTACATCTCGTAGCTTTTCAATATCGAAGCTTTCTACCTTGTTTGTTCTACTAATCTAGCTCTTAATTCGGCTACTACTCGGAAGTGGTCCGAGTCACTATCTGCCCCTCTACATCGAGAACGTTAGTATGACGTCTTTTTTCAATGAGAAAATGATCAATTTGGTTCTGTGTGGCCCCGTCCGGCGATGTCAACGTTGCTTTGTGTATGTCCTTGTGCTTAAAACACGTAGTTTTGATTATAAGATCTTTTGCTGCCGCAAAATTTATGACCCTAATACCGTTATCATTGCTGGCTTCGTGCAGGCTTTCCTTCCCTATAGTAGGCCTATACATTTCCTCCCTACCTATTTTAGCATTGAAATCGCCTAATATTAGATTACCTGCTCTAAAGTTTCGTAATAGAGATCCTTAGCTTCTTCTTCTTTGTCCTTCGTAGGACAGTGTACATTAATGAATACCTATCTATACCATTCACCTTCGATGATGATGTACGAGAGCCTATCATTGACGGATTTGAAACTTTTAACCAGATGTATGATGCTTTTGCTTACGAGAAATCCGGTGCCTAGGGATCCCCCGCTCCCGGCCTCATACAGGTACGTGAAGTTACCCGATGCTAGTACTCCGCCATCTGGCCACCGCGATTCCTGTATTGCTACCAAATCTAGATTGTACCTATCAGTTCCTTTATGAGTTCTTTAAACGCGCCTGCTCTGTATAGACTGTGAACATTCCAAATTCCGACCCTTAAGTCCCTTTTGGTTTTGATTTTTTTGAGCCATGATAGTATGTTAAACCCGCGCGCTTTGGATACTGTTCCGATCGCAGGTGAGTCCACCGTTCTAGAGGTGATAACCCCCATACCTCTCTAGAACTAAGTATGAGAGTTTTCCGACTTTGAAGAGGACAGTGTCAACTCGTCGTCAGACATATTACGGTTTCATTCTCGCATCCTAACGCCCCCCTGCAAGACAGCGCGCCTTCGCTGGCATCGTTACCGCGTAAGACCAGGTGACGAATCATTCTACACATCCCCTTTCGGGGCAGTTGTCATCGCTCCCGCATCCTCCTCGGCAGCAGGATTTTGGCCCATTTTTGTAATGTGTGATGAAAGAGATAGATTGAGAGATAAGAGATAATGTGAAGTGTTTTTTTGTTGTGGTGCTTGCGTAGTGTTTCTAGATGAATGCGTTCGACAGTGTGGGCTCATCACACCCACGCCTGTCCCTATCGGCTGTCCGCGGGTGCTTATTCAATTTATTCGCAGCTAACCTTTTTCTCAGGGGCTGTTCCTCTATCCACAACCTGAGGACGCGCTGTGTAGTGGTGATAGGCACCCACCCTTCCGATCTGGACGACAACGCCCAAGACCCGCCTAGGGTAGCGGCATTGTAACAGCTTCAACACGTAATAACTTTCTCAAATTTAAATGTTTTTTAAAAATTCAAAAAGTTTGTGAATCGGCTTAGATATACAAGCCGATTAATAGACACCGCCGGGAATATAAATTTTATGTTAAGAACGATTTTCGGGCTATCTTAAGAATGAACATACAACCAATAACGAAAACTTACAACAGGTTATGAATTATTTATTAAATATACCTTAAATAACTTTTTGTTTTGATTAATTCACATTTACAATCATATATTGATTCGAATCAATGATTCAACAATATCAGAAATAAGATATAGTAGTTTTCGTCTACGTAAAATGTCTACCACACCGTACACTTCTTGACGGGATTCATATTCGAGCCAAGAGGACAGTTAAAGTCTTTTGCGAATTCTGGATTGTTCGACATCGGTCCCTTGACTCTAAATTCGCCCGGGCTATGAACGTTCGTAATGATCTGGGCTCTCAATGCCTCTGGACGAAATTTACTGCAGTAGACGTTGGCAGCGTTGATCCAGAACATCTGCTGCGACGTGTAATGAAGACCAGGAAGACGTGGCTCAACGCCATTCTTTTTCTCCCATTCCCGGTAAGCAAAGTAAGACTCCTTCATTCCGCCGTTATCGGCGATGTTTTCTCCTTGGGTGTTGACACCGTTAAGCTGCGGAAAGTTTATTAAATAAGTATCATTTCGCTTATAAATAGATGAGCTACAAAGTATTGAAGTCTTACGTTCAAGCCAACTTCCTCAGCGGTGTAGTTGCTGTACTGGTCGATGATACATTTCGCTTTTTCCAAGTACTTTTCCTTCGTTTCCTTTTCCCACCAGTCGACGAGGTTTCCGTCCTTGGAGAATTGCGAACCCTGATCGTCAAAGCCGTGGGTGATTTCGTGGCCCATCACGGAACCGATGGCGCCATAGTTCAAGTATTTGGGCTTGTTTTTGTCGAAGAACACGCCTTGCAAAATTCCAGCGGGGAACTCTAAAAAGAGGAGGAAAAACGGTTAACTAATCGGCCGTCATCACGCTGCTCATGCGTCGCATCGTGTTCAAACGATGGCACTCACGAATGCTGTTCTCGTTCGGCTCGTAGAAGGCATTCACGATCGCCGATCTGGCGTGAGAGATCCAGTCGGTTTTGTCGACTGGTTTCCTCAATTGACCGAGCGAGTACTCTTTCTGGAACAAGTTGAAGTTCAATTTGGTTTTTAAGTAACTCGAATCCACAACTTCGAAATCCTTGTAGAAGTCGTCGAGCTTTTGGTCCTCAAAGAATTCATTCGGGTACGCGATGTAAGGCGCGATCCAGTCGACCTTTTCTAAAGCCGCCTTTTTTGTTTTTTCGTCCATCCAGTCAAGCTATAATGTTAATCATGATATTAATTTTGCAACACCTTAATTGGAATGATATTTATTTCAATGACTTATGGGCCTCACCTCTAACAAGATGTTTTTGAAGCTTTTCTGAAGGTTCTCTATCATTTCTTCGGCGTCGTGTTTGGATTCTTTGTCGAAATACTTTCTAACGTAAATTGCGCTGGCACCGACATACAAATTATAGGTGATGTCGCTTAAGCAGGTCTTCCATCTCTCACCCTTCTCTTTCTTACCGGTGAGAACCGCCTCGTACTTGGTTTGAATAGCTTGGACCTTATCACCCAAAAAGCTGGCGGAGTCCATGCTAACCCTCCACAAGAGATAGTTGGCCAGAATACGCTTGGGAGTGGTCTGAATGAGTTTTTCGAAATCAGCCAAGAAACTCGGTACAGCGACTATCACAACTTCGTCCGCGGCAACAGAAGTATGAGGTTTCAAGATTTCGTTCAAGTATTTGGCCCAAGGAATACTGGTGTACTTTGATTGCACTTGTTTTATAGAAAATGGATGATAGAGCATCTCAGCATCTCGGCGCTCCTCCAAAGGCAAAGAAATCTATAAAGATGATCGTTCATTATAGATGTGTAAATCTTTTGAATGCTATGCCGAAATCGTTAGTAACGGGTATAATCGAAGAAAAACTAATATAGTATTTCGTTACATCCCAAAGGCTGTCATGCTACATTATGCTCATGTCTCTCTAAATCCGCCCTTACTTTAATACTGCTGTATCAAATCCGTTATTAACATTTTAGTAAACTCACTTTAGCTAGTTTAATTTCAAAATCGAGTGATTCCTTAAGTTCTTTCTTTGCTCGTTCACCGTCGGCTCCGAATAAAGTAGCAAACTCCACCATGTATTCATAATAAGCTTTGACATTTTTATCGTCAAAGCCATTTCTTAAAAATTCTTGAGACAGTCCAAGGGATGTTTGATCCAACTAAAAAATGTTGTAATGGTATACGTTCTTATCTTTGAAAACATGTATACATTTCGCATTATAAGCTATATTATTCATATAAAAATCATTATTGTAGTACTAATTTGCTTTAATAACAGCGACTTTGCATTATGTATTAAAGCGCTTTTTAAAAATTATAACTTTGCATTCTAAAGATAATATGATTTAATTTTTTTTTCTTTAAATAACAGAAATCCTTTATCTACAATCGCTGATTAAATATTCACTATAGTCATCATGTATTTATCACTGCTTAATATCTGAGATTGACTACCTCTGATATAAATAGGTGTATAGATCGTTATTTCTTTTAGATTGATCATATATATTGATATTATAACATACATGAAATTAAAAGCATATGAATAAAGCTAAAAATTTGATTCGTGAAACATCTATTTACAATTGGCACATATAATAATGATTATTAACGCGAATAAAATTATTTATTGGGGTGATATGAAGTGTCAGATCAAAAGTTGATTCATAATTAATAAAATGTCAATAATATAATATCACAAGTGATCTTGATGGTTATCCTATAAGTAATCTAAAAACATTTTAAATTATTATAAGCTGAAACTTACTGTAATTACACGTTTTTTGTTATTTTTCATGTCAACTTCAATGCTTAAACCTATCAAATAGTTTGTAGAGTATCCACTGCGACGGAATTGATATATCGATTGTAACCAATCAAAATCTGTTTCTTGCCACAAATCACCAGCTAACACCGGCCAATTTCCGAAATTTTTGACGTATCTCAAGTATTCGTCGTTGCCATTTTTGTTGATTTCATCTGCAATGATATTGTAAAATACATTATATTAAATATCAAATCTTAAAAATGAACTTTAGTTGAATTTCAATGCATTCCATATGTATATATTACGCATTTATTCATTTGATATAACAAAATACCTTTATTCATGCACGTTTTGAAGTAAGATTGCAATAATTTAAAAGACCGAGGATCAGTATCTTTAATGCCATCCTCAATGCTACTGCGCAACTGGACCTGAAGCTTGTCGTTAAGGTTGTCAAACATAGTGAGTTTACTCTTATCGTCAGGAATGTAGGAGTTTTCTACAAAACTTCCACATGCAAATTTGTAGAAATCATCGCAAGGATTGACGGTCGTATCCATGCTTTCGAGAATGGATGTGGCTGTTGCGTAAAGAATAACAAATTTGTATCGATAAACGTTATTATAATACTTTTCTAAAACACATCATTGAAATGAGCGGTAATTACCTGCCGAGATACAGGTTGGTGTTTCGCAAATTGTTTTGGAAGGGTTCTTTCCTTTAATCGATGCATGTTTGTCCAAATGCCTTGCTTCTGAAGATCCAAATAGTTGAAAACCGATGGTTAATACCACAAAGAGGATACTTCTCTTTATAGAAGACCTCATCCTAGTTTGTTAATTACATTGTATTAAGTATATTTAAAGACAGTACATGTTTTTAAACTGTTCGTAAAAATTATTCGCATATTGAAAAAATAAATTGAGTACACCATCAAAGCCAAACGTTTTTGTAACTTTTATAATGTAATCTTCGACTGATTAGGCGTTAATTTTATTATCGTCGGAAAATGTTAATTAAATATTGGTTATTTTTTCAAAAGTGAGCTTTTATAATTTTTACCTGAGAGAACACAATCTTTCGTTTGGGAGTAGCCAAATGAAGCGTCCGCCTCATACAAGGCTTGTGCTTCAACTAATCAGTGCTACTTGATGTGTAATCGTAGCTTTCGGACTTACTGTAACATTTGGAACTCAGTTTATCTCGTGTTTTATTTTCCCCTACTGCAACATCATATCAATGGCTACATCGTATGCATCGTTGAGGTAGTAAAATGTTACAAGTGAATTCCCCTACACTCTGATATTATCTGTTATATTTTAGATTAGCTGCATAACGATAACTTTTTTAATCATAGGAATCTTATTCTTGAAATCTATACACCTGGCAAGAAAGTTCTCTTATCAGGAGTTAGGAAGTAACAACATTTTTTCTTGAAGGCATATGATCAATTCTGCGAAAAATTAACATTTGCCTTTAAAAAAATCAAAATAAAAGTTAAGACACGCACTCGGGTCACTTTTTTCTGATTTACACGTTTAAAGCAATGCGGAACGACTTTTCGCGTGCAAAGCATGCCTTGCGGCACTGTTTTCGTGACTTGTCAAATTCAACAAAAAGTGCTTGAGGGTGCGAACAGAAAATGTATATAAGTTGGATAATCAAATACGCGAAGAGAGTTTCAATTTAAAAACAAAAATCGTTAAAAATCCTCAATGTAACATAAGATTACGTACAATGAATGAAAATACCAAAAAGTTGTGAAAATTTTAATAATGTGACGTAATATACTAATTTTGTCATCTATAGATTTATACATATAAAAACCATTTATGTTATGTAAATGAAAAAGGGGTTTGATTAACCATATTGGTATTATTAAAAATACTAATTATTTTATTGCTGTTTTTTAAGAAATAACATTCTTAATTACATTTAATTAATTGTTTTATCAGTCGCTGTCTATGATGAGTCTATAACTTTTTTGAAGTCGCATATTACTACAGTAATACTCATTCTTTTTACGTGAGATATCTACCACACCGTACACTTCTTGACGGGATTCATGTTAGAGCCAAGAGGACAATCGAAGTCTTTCGCGAATTCTGGATTGTTCGACATCGGTCCCTTGACTCTGAACTCGCCCGGGCTGTGAACGCCTGTGATAATGCGAGACTTCAATGCCTCTGGACGAAATTTACTGCAGTAGACGTTGGCAGCGTTTATCCAGAACATCTGCTGCGACGTGTAATGAAGACCAGGAAGACGTGGCTCAACGCCATTCTTTTTCTCCCATTCCCGGTAAGCAAAGTAAGACTCCTTCATTCCGCCGTTATCGGCGATGTTTTCTCCTTGGGTGTTGACACCGTTAAGCTGCGGAAAGTTTATTAAATAAGTATCATTTCGCTTATAAATAGATGAGCTACAAAGTATTGAAGTCTTACGTTCAAGCCAACTTCCTCAGCGGTGTAGTTGCTGTACTGGTCGATGATACATTTCGCTTTTTCCAAGTACTTTTCCTTCGTTTCCTTTTCCCACCAGTCGACGAGGTTTCCGTCCTTGGAGAATTGCGAACCCTGATCGTCAAAGCCGTGGGTGATTTCGTGGCCCATCACGGAACCGATGGCGCCATAGTTCAAGTATTTGGGCTTGTTTTTGTCGAAGAACACGCCTTGCAAAATTCCAGCGGGGAACTCTAAAAAGAGGAGGAAAAACGGTTAACTAATCGGCCGTCATCACGCTGCTCATACGTCGCATCGAGTTCAAACGATGGCACTCACGAATGCTGTTCTCGTTCGGCTCGTAGAAGGCATTCACGATCGCCGATCTGGCGTGAGAGATCCAGTCGGTTTTGTCGACTGGTTTCCTCAATTGACCGAGCGAGTACTCTTTCTGGAACAAGTTGAAGTTCAATTTGGTCTTCAAGTAACTCAAATCCATAACTTCGAAATCCTTGTAGAAGTCGTCGAGCTTTTGGTCGTCGAAGAATTCATCAGGGTACGCGATGTAAGGCGCGATCCAGTCGACCTTTTCTAAAGCCGCCTTTTTTGTTTTTTCGTCCATCCAGTCAAGCTATAACATCAATTGTCATATTGATTGCATAACACCTTCTGAGTAAGTCGCCCTATCATCCCTATTGCTTGTTCTAAACTTACAGTCCAAAATCAGATCTTACCTCTCTCAAGATGTTTTTGAAGCTCTGCTGAATGTTCTGTATCATTTCTTCGGCGTTATGCTTAGCTTCGTTATCAAAGTACTTCCTCACGTAAAGTGCACTAGCACTGACGTAGAGGTTGCTAGTGATGTCACTTAAGCAGGTCTTCCATCTCTCACCCTTCTCTTTCTTACCGGTGAGAACCGCCTCGTACTTGGTTTGAATAGCTTGGACCTTATCACCCAAAAAGCTGGCGGAGTCCATGCTAACCCTCCACAAGAGATAGTTGGCCAGAACACGCTTGGGAGTGGTCTGAATGAGTTTTTCGAAATCAGCCAAGAAACTCGGTACAGCGACTATCACAACTTCGTCCGCGGCAACAGAAGTATGAGGTTTCAAGATTTCGTTCAAGTATTTGGCCCAAGGAATACTGGCGTATTTTGATTGGACTTGTTGGATGGACATCGGATTGTAAAGTACCTCAGCATCTCGCCGCTTTTCCAGGGGTAATGAAATCTGAAAAAGTCGTTTTGATATGCTATTCTTAAAACATGTAAATCTGTAATTATGTGCAAATCCAGAAAAAAACGAACACTTTCAGGGGTCTGAGTGAACGAAATTGAAATTTGAGGGCACACATACCATACCAACTTGGATTTTTAACAAAAATCGGCGATTTTTCCCATTTTTAAAATCTTTATAACTTTTTATCCAAACGGTCAAATTAATGCTCTTTTCTATTTATTTTGCTTTCAAAATTTAGATCAACGTTTTAATTGTTTGATCGGTTATATATATGCCCATCAATTGTAGCTGTTTTTTGATCTTTTTCGTTGTTATAAATATAGCTGATGAAACGGGTAAAATGTTTAATGGTAAAAAGAGCTTTAATTTGAGTCCTGGATGGTTAAAATTGACTGCTTGAATCAAAAGTTATAAGGGTTTTAAAACTAGAAAAAATCGCTGATTTTCGTAAAAAATCCAAGTTTTCATAATTTTTCGCTATTTTCAAGCCTAGACAACTTTTTACCTAGGCAATTATTTTTAACTCACTAGTCCTCAAATTAAAGCTCTCTTCTAATACTTCGATCCTAGTAATACACATTGTGGATTGCGCCTTCAGACACTAAGTGGGTAAAGTTTAACCATGGCTAATTTTCGTTTATTTTTCCCATGTTAAATTCCCATAAGAGAAATTAAACTGCCCGGCAAAAAAAATAAGTATTTCGAAATCGCGGGAACCCAAGGTTTTTCGGGTTCTGGGTGGCCTAAAAAGTTGGTTTGGTAGGTGTGCCCTCAAATTTCAATTTCGTTTACTCAGACCCCCAAAAGTATCCATTTTTTTCTGGATTTGCACATATGCATGCTTGAGACTTATATTTATAAGCCGCTGTACGGTTTTGAATTTATCACATGTTCTTTATTTAATAAGATGTTGGTACTTTATGAACCTTACTTTAGCTAATTGAGTTTCGAACTCAAGTGATTCTTTTAGTTCTTTCTCTGCTCGCTCAATGTCGGCTCCAAATAAAGTGGCAAATTCCACCATGTATTCATAATAGGCTCTCACATTTTTGTCTTCCAAACCTTTCCTCAAAAATTCTTGAGAAAGTCCAAGGGATGTTTGATCCAACTGAAAATGCAAGTAAATGCGATCTTATAAATGAAAGTTGACTATTGTTGCTATTCTCGTGAAAATCAATAAAAATCCACGTCTATGTTATTGATGTAACGAAGAACATTGATGTATGATACGATAATTGAAAAAGTACATGGATTTCGAAAGGCGATAAGTTAAATATTTACAAGTCATGTACCTATCAGTACTCGAGCAATCTCGATTGATTACTTCCGATATCAAATCAGAATATATATATATATATATTAAAATATCAGTACACAACAAACATGTTATCTTATATATATATATATATATAAGATAACATGTTTGTTGTGTACTGATATTTTCGATATTTTTGATGATAAATATTGTATTACCAAAAAAATTACAGAAATAAATGAAAGTCCTTTAAAATCAGAAAAAAACTTAATTCTAGTGTAATTAGAAACTTACTGTAATTACGCGTTTTGTATTATTTTTCATGTCAACCTCAATGCTTAAACTTATCAAATAGTTCGTCGAATACCCATTACGACGGAATTGATATATCGATTGCAACCAGTCAAAATCTTTTTCTTGCCATGAATTACCAGCTAAGACCGGCCAATTTCCGAAACTTTTTATGTATCTGATGTATTCTTCGTTGCCATTTTTATTGATTTCATCTGTAATTATTCAGAATAAAAAAAATGCATTTATCGATTACGAAAAATTAGCAATTTATTAACAATTAAAACAATTGACTATGTCCATTAACTTTTCAGCTTCTATAATATATGTTTAGAAAGGAAATATTATATTCAAAACAAAAAATACCTTTATTCATGCACGTTTTGAAGTAAGATTGCAATAGTTTGAACGACCTTGGGTCAGTGTCCTTAATGCCATCCTCAATGCTGCTGCGCAACTGGTTTTGAAGTTTTTGATCGAGATTCTTGAACATATCGACTTGGCTTTTATCGTCGGGGATATACGAGTTTTTTATGAAGCTGCCGCAAGCAAATCTGTAGAAATCGTCGCAAGGATTAACGGACGTATCCATGTTCTCCAGAATCGATGTGGCTAGTATCGATGAAAGGATGAAAATTTACCGTTTAATTACGTCAAAGATATTTCATGATATATGAGCATACAGCAAATACTACCTGCCGATATACAGGTTGGCGTTTCACAAATTGTTTTTGAAGGTTCCTTTCCTTTGGTTGGCATATTTTTTTCCAAGCGCCTTCCTTCAGAAATTCCAATTATTTGAAAAGTGGTGGCACATGCCAGAAGGACGATACACCATTTCATGGAGAACCCCATTCTATTTTATAAAAATAGAGATCGTTAAAATAATAAATCTCAAGGATAACTTCAATGAATCCGTCCACTATGAGTGCTTCCGCGTGTGTGGAATGTGCAATTTTCTTCTGTCGTAAACCTACTTAGATATTTTCAGTAAAAAATTATTTATGACATTCTTAAATGTATCTAACATTCATTGTAACAACCTTGTTCTAGCATTTTTCAAATTTGATATTGAATAAAGTATTGCATGAAAAATTATACTTCAAAAACTGTTTTCACGTATAAATAATTGTTATACAGATAGCAAATAAAATACTAATAGTTGGTCAATAAACCACGCACAAAACATTATTTAACTTATTCCAACATTTTTACAGTCTGCAGGGCACATAAAGAGCTGATCACGAAAAATGTTTAACTCTGTCTTTCCACGCATAACATATCACGCCCTACAATTGAACTACATGATCAAGACCAACGTATAGGCTTGTTATAACAATATGCCAAAATTCGTTATCGTTATTAAACACGTTGTTGATACACAATTTTTTTATTGATATTAAACATTTTTAGGATTGAAATTTATTCTAAAATAATGGTATGTGTAGTAAAATAATTAATGAATTAAAACGTTATTTTTGTAAAAACTAATTTGTTAATAATTAATAAGCTTCACCTAAATAATACAAGTAATACTTTACCTGACGGAACGGGTGCTTGCGCCTAAAAGTGTCTAGCCAAGAAGCGTCCGTCTTGTGGACTGTCTTCGTTGCATCTGAACCGGACGGAAAATCTACTTACTGTATAATCGTTACTTTCTTGTTGTCTCATACGTAAAACTTGTTTCATCTCGTTCTTCGATCTTTCTCCCTACTCTAAAATCTTAACAATCGCTGAGACACGTATGTATATATTGCCTGTGATGTTAAAGTACTTCAAAAGTTAACTGCGTATACTCTTATATAGATGTCTGATAAATACTCGGTTATAAACAAATGATAATATTTTCAAGCAATGTATTTTACAACATTTTGGTTGGTATAAATTCTTGAATTTGAAAGAAATGAAACTATGAAAAATACAGCTATAATATATAAATATTATTGTAATCATGTCGAATTGGGTAAGGGGACCTAACCACCTTAAAATAATGTTTGTTATGCTGTCATATTAAAAAAAAAATAAGTAAATAAACTGATAGATGTTTAAAATACATTATAATATATGTTATATATAGCAAAAACGAAAAAAAAAACAGTTTTAAATATATTTTGTATGGCCTTATATGCTCAAAAATAGCTATGCTAATAAGGATGCTGTTTTTTTTTTTACTGACTGCAGGATTCAAAAGCACTGGAGCATCATATTAAAACAAATCAATAGTTATTTTGTTTGTTGTGAGTGTTTTCATGGTACGAGTTGGGATTTTAAAAAAACAGCTATCCGTAAAAAGTTTGATGGAATGAAAGTCAAAATTTTTGTATTTTTCTTGATTTTATTGAAAATTTTGACTATCGTTCCATACAATTTTTTAAGGTTAGCTTCTTTTTCAAAATCCCACACTCGGACCATGAGAACACTCACAACGAACAAAATAACCATTGATTTGTTGTAATCCGATGCTTCAGTACGCTTGAATCTTGCGGTCAGTGAACAATACTTAATCATCTCAATATTAACTTTTGTCAAATAACATTAAATATCACAGTTATAAGTATTTTCACTATTTTTTTTATTAATATTACATTTTTGTTCAATATATATATATATATATATATATATATATATATATATATATATATATATCACATTATTCACTTTTTTATACTTTTGCAAACTTTTGTGTTCATCACTGACTGAAACTACTAATAGCAATTGGTATAGTTCAATACTTTTTTGATAACTTCTCATAATATTTTTGATTATCTGACTGCGTCTCAATACTTATTAGACCTCTGAATACGCCAAGCCAAATCTGTAAACACAACATATAATCTTAGAATGAAAAATTACAATTAAAAAATTTTAAATGTTGTATTTGGGCTTTTTATACACGCCATTTACAATTAAAATAAAATTTCAGTATCTGCCACTGACATATTCATTATCAGCAGTGGGAATATTCAATTGCCTTCTCAATCTTCGTGCTTCTTTTGAATTCATTTCTGTTTGTTTTTCAGCTTCCTTGATACGTAATTGGTCCTTTATCACTGCAGCAGATAATGTATTTTTGCCAGGTTCAATATCAAGGTTAGACATATCAACTTCAACAGTTTCTTTGCTTGAATTCTGAGTAAGTTTGATTTCCTTTTCGACGGCATCAGTCATGAATTTATGAGCAACATCACAGGTACGTTTAATAGCTGTTTTCTGATTTTAGTAAAACTTGAGTTTTGCACTGGAGCAGGAAAATCCAAAACTTAGTTAACTGAGATATCGCTTATGACAACTAACTGCTTTGTAAATCCAATTACCCCACGGCTTTGTTGTAGCAACAAAGTCAACTTTGATAATCAACGCTCATTGAAGGCACAAGTATTATAATTTAATTATATAGTAGCATTAACAATGAGTATTGAAAGTTATAATGTATAACTCAATAAAGGCATCAATAAATTATTATTATTATTAGAAACATGTAATTTTTTACTTTTACCATGATAGTTGAATAAGTGACGTTTTTATACACGGAAAAAAATGGTTGGTAACAGTAACAAACCGTTTGGCAAAATACCCACCAACTATTTTTTTGGTTAACCTTACCAAGTACTTGGTAATTATAATAAAATAATTGGTAAGTTACCTGCAATTTGGTAACATTTATCAAGTTATTGGTTAGGTTAACCAAAAAAATAGTTGGTGCGTATTTTGCCAAGCGATTTGTTACCGTTACCAACAATTTTTTTCCGTGTAGTTATTTTGGCTATACCCACGCCCCTCACAAAATAACGTAAAAATCGTTTATTTTTATGTTATTTTTAAAAATTTCCATGCCCCCCCCCCCTACAGCCCCTACAGCTCCCCACACAGAAATAACACGAATTCGATATGATTAAATTACTTAAAATGTACTGTTAGTTCATCATACCAATCTTTAAAGTTTAAAATTTATTTCGGACTTTATACCGTCATATTTTCACTACGTTGAATAGTAAAATATGGCCGCATTAACAGTCCATTAACCATATGGACCGAGTAACCGAGTTCAAGGAACTCGATGAACTTTAAGAGTATAATTATTAAATTTATAAGACGGTTATGATAACAATCATTATTATAGATGATTTGCTGAGCGAACCAACAACAGCACTGAATGAAATAGAAAAGAAACACGAGACAATAAAAGATACATTAATTAGTGTTCTTGAAGAAAGTTCAGATTTCAAATCAGTATCAAATACTACATTTACTGGAAAAATTAAAGATACTAAATTAGTAGTCGATACTTTAATACCTAATCAAAATAATACTTCTACACCCTGGTAGAAAATAAACCAACCAAAATGGCCTGTGAATTATGAATTGGATAAAAATGTTGACCAACGCTTATCATGAATATTAGCCAACATTTAACCATCGGTTCGGGAAAATTTAAAATGTAGTAATTTAAGGTTATGAAATTTTAATACTATCATAGTGATTTATAATTTCGGTTTGTGATATACCTATAATAAATATATAGAATATGCTAAGCTCTTGATGTCTACGTGAATGTTCACCGTCTGTGTCGTTCAGGTCACCCGGAACTCTCTAAATTGTTGTCCAGGTATTTATTATGGGAAAAAATGTTAGGCTTAGTAATGCGCTTCGTGGTTTGCGGTGTGTAGGTGTAAGTTCTGCTCGAAGATGATGGACACGTTACCCGCGAGTCTCGTAGACGATGTCCAGGTGTCCGAGAACCTCAGCGGCTAGTAATGATTCCTATATCCAGTCTAGTTCTGAGTACAAATCGCAGTTTATTAGTGAAATATAAAATTGTGTAAATTTTAAACATTTTCCAAATTTTCCGAAATTTTTCAAAAATGTTCAATATTTTTCAATATTTTCAAACACTTTTTGAAGTCTTGTATAGTAATTATTTCCACAGAGCGCACTACTTATATTTTATTATTTTTCTCTCGTCGAAGACCTAGACATCGTCTACGAGAGACCCGGGTGACGTGCTCATCATCTTCAAATATAACTTACATCTGCATATCGAAAGCCACGGAGCGCGCCAACTAGATTTCATTTTTTTCCCCGATGGACACCTGGAGCGCGCTACCTAGGTCTAAATCGAATCTAACCTCAAACGAGTATTTCAAATTTATAACTATCCGTTTACCAACCCAACCGCTCGTAATGTGACGAAATAAGCAGTATTTAAGAGTAACTGTTGGTTAAACCGTTGGCCAAGTCGTTCGGATTTGGCCAACCGATGGCGAATCAGTTCTTTACGTTTTCCACCATGCTGGGGAGAGCCTCAATAATAATTATATTATTGTTTAGATTATAGATTATAGATCAGATGAATAAAGTGAGTCTACAGAACTTTTGAGACAAAACGAGAACTTTATAAGACGATTTATTTACATTCACTAAGTTTTATATTCGATTAAGTTTAAGGTGAATAAGTGAGTTTAAAGAACTTAATGAATTATTAGAAACAATTATTATTATAGATGATCATTCAGTGAACCAATAATAGACAGTTTTCCCTGTTGGAGATAGCCTGATAGAAAGAAGTATACTTATGGACAGTAAAAAGATATAACCAACAATAGACATTTTTCCATACCACCCATAAGAGATACTGTCAGAAGCACATTATATTAGTCATAATACAATGTACTTTAGACTCGTTTATTTATTTTTTATTTTATTTTATTGTATAAAAATCACCAATAATTTCATATAATTTCATCATTCGTGTATGAAATATCTGTGTAGATTTTTTATGTAGAAAATATATTTGTATAGGGTATAATTGTATAGAGTATTTTTGTGTACAGTTTGTTCGTCGTTCTATTAATAACGATAAACTATTTATCGGAATCTCACGGACTCTACTATATAATGTTGCATATTTAATATATATAGTGAGTTTAAGCGGAAAAAGTTGGTTAGAGTATGTACAATGCTTAATAGAATTAGGTCAACCGTCATGTGCATCAGGGGGTGTGCACGGACAGAATTATTAGTTATGGTGAATTAGGTTTCGCCTCCATAAAACATTTTTTTAATTTTATCTTTTTTAAAAAATGCCTAGGCAACTTTTGACCTAGGCAACTATTTTTAACCCACCAGCCCTCAAATAGAAGCTCTCTTTTGATACTTCGATCCTAGTAACATACATTTTTTGATTGCACCTTCAGACACTGAGTGGGTAAAGTTGAACCATAGCTAATTTTTGTTTATTTTTCCCATGTTAAATTATTTTAACGTGCGAGTTTAAAGTGCCCGGCAAAAAAATAAGTATTTCGAAATCGCGAGAACCCAAGGTTTTTCAGATTCTGGGCGGCCTAAGGAACCCCAAAATGTTGGTCTGGTAGGTGTGCTCTCAAATTTCAATTTCGTTCACTCAGACCCCCAAAAGTGTCCGGTTTTTTCTGGATTTGCACATATAGCCATTAAGACAGAAGGAAGGTAGAATAAATTACTCTGTGTATAAAAATAATCCTCCGTATAGTATAATAGTCTTTACTAAACATTATGTAAGACAAATGTGACCGCTTCTATAAATTGATTTGTGCAACTATATATCACTCTACATCAGGAAAGATGCGCTTAGTGCCTCAAATTATACACCAACTTTTTTTGAAACCGCAGGAAAATATGGTATAATGCAGCCCAAAAAAGTGCTACTTGAATTCTTCTCTATTTTCCAGCCAACACTGATGAACATGGAAATTTGCAAGCCCATTTTTATATTCAAACAGACACTAGCAAACGAATATTAGATAACCACATGACAAGGAATAATCTAAAGCTATAAGCTAGTATATGTTTTCCAATCGGGTACACTAAAAATATTTGAATAATGAAACGTAATATATATGTACTTACTCATTTACCTAAGCCTACAATTCAATTGCAAATTGCACACGACTTTGCTATACCTATACTTAAAATATCTACGCGGGAAGTAGCTCGATTATTATTTCAAATGACATGGCACACGATATAATGAGTACCTATATTCATCAATTTTACTCTCTGTAAGAAATATTGAATTGTAAGCGAAAAAATTCAGTATGAACAAGAGACTATTTAGGATAATAAAAATGTATAACCCATAATATCTGCACCCCCATTAATTTTAAAAGCTGTACAATACACATTTTTGACGCCTATTAATCGTCGTACATAATTTGATGATGTAGGTATACAGTCATTATTATCGTAGTGCGTATTATTATAATTTATTAATTATTTTAAAGAATGCATTTTTAAAATTAGGAACATAACAAATAGCTATGGTAATAAAAGTATAATATTTCCCCGATATTTCTAAGGTGTTTCAATAAAACCGAAAGCTTTTTTTATCGCAAAGCTTGAATACCTCTTTACTGTAAAGAATAAGAAACAGCATTGATGATGGTGCAATTTTAGTTTAGTCAAACATTAGGTATAACTTACATAAACTAATCGTTTTATAATTTTTTTAAACATATAAGTAAATTTAACTATTTATAACATATATACACAGGTTGACATTATTTTTCTGAGTAATAAGTTTAAGCCGGAAGTTTTCTAAAATTCAAACAAATGCCACCTTTTGCTTGTGTTAAAACGTGCATGTGATCTATTTTGAAGTCAGTTTCCTTACAAATTGACAGTTCATATCTTGAGAGGAAATTTACTATGCCAAGCTTCGATTGAATGATACCTAATCGAAGACCTGCAACAAAAATTGAAGTAAATATTCCAGAACTAGCGTAATCCAGATCTGAAAGATTGTGTGTGTGTATATATATATATAATGCAAATTCAAATTTCATAAACAAATGTATGAATATTGCAGATACAAGCAAACAGACTTATCTCACAGTTCGATAAATCGATCCATTTTAGAAAGTCGGCTGTATGAGACTTCCTTGAAAAATAATGCAATCTATCAAACAACATAGAGATATAATGCAGTATAAATTGCGGTTTATGCAAATATTCAGAACACTCGCCGAGAGTGCAGGAAATAAATACTCTAACTCGAATAACTATCGACTGTGTTGAAATGTCCACTTATGACAGTGTTCCATTTATAACTTTTAGAATATATATCTATATACCTATGCAATTGCGTGGTCCTTCGCCAAATGGAAAGAACGTGCACGGAACGATATTCTTCTTGTTCTCCTCGGAAAATCGCTCAGGAATGAATTTATCTGGATCTGGAAAGTAGTCCGGGTCCAGATGCAGGGTCCTCATTGGCAAAATTAACGGAACACCCTTCTCGACGGTTATATTCGTCCCGGGAAACGTGTAGTCCGTTTCTGGAATTCGATCGATCCAAGGAAGAACAGGATACAACCTCAATGCCTCATTGACGACCATATTCAGATAAGGTAGCGACATCAGCTGGTGACAACGTAAGGGGTATAATGTGTAAGTAAGTGTAAAATAATCGGTCGAAGTATGCACGTACAGTAACAACGTACCTTTTCGTAAGACATCTGTCCTCCAGGCGTTTCCAGAGCGTTCAAAATCTCGGTTCTCAATTTCGCTTGAATCTCGGGATGCCTGGCCAGTGCGTACAGAGCGAAAGACATCGTCGTCGAAGACGTCTCAAAGCCACCAGTGAAAAATACTGCTGCTTGAGCGATCAAGGCATCGCCTTCCAATTCTGTAAGTCAAGCGCGAAAAATTCATGCAACATTATTCAGTTTTTGGGTTTTATCGAATCGTTCAGAGAGTTTCGTTCAACTCGCCAGCCAGTGTGTGATCTGATTGGATCTCCTTGCGCCTATTTTATAGCTGGCCTTCGTCGCTTCGAGATCATTACAGCACAATGAAATTGGCCCCCAAATGCAATGAATTTCAGATCCGGTGATCTTAAAAAGAGATTTCCTCTTTGTTAATTATACAATTATACTGACTGTAATGAGCGTTGGGGTCCCTGTCCTGCTTTTTCTTGATTTCGATCAGCATGTCCACCAAGTCTGCCCTCTTGTCACCGGACTCCATACGCCGGTTTATCACATCCCCAAAGGTGTTGCGCAAAAACTCGGTTGCTTTTTCATCGAAGAACTTGGCGTTGGTGTAGGGCCGAAGCGAAGGTATGAAGAAGAGAGCCAGCAACTGCAGGTAGCGCTTGAAGCTGCTTCTGAAGACCTGTCGGCCGTTCTTGCGGAAGATGGCATCCGGATCCTTCAGCGAGTTCAGCTGCAGACCGTACGCCGTTGCGCCGATCAGATCGGTCGTGAATCTCGAGCAGATTTCCTTGATTTCGAGCGGCTTTCCAACTTTTTCTGCACAGCCAAGATGTTTGTTCTGCAATGTCTCAAAGTGATATCACACGATGGGAAAAAATCAAGCGACTCTTCGATAAGAAATTGTTATATAAGGATGTTTATTCCTCAAATTGCCGTATATACTGTGTACCGTCGATGTCGAACTTGTCGAGGTGATCCTGCAGGTCGACGCAGATCTCCATCATGAGCTCGTACATCTTCTTGAGCTTTCCCGAGGTGAAAATCGGCGAGATCTTCGTCCTGATGTACTTCCAGGGCGGGTTGTTCACCAGGAAGAGGTTGGCGGCGCTCATGACGTCGGTGTGCTTGCCGCACAGGACCTTGTTGGAGAAGTTGCCGAAGTCCTTGATGAAGACGTACTTGATCAGCTCCGGATCGCGCAGTATGAGGTACGGCTTGTCGAAGACGTACAGTCCGATGACCTTCTCTCCCGCGCCCTTCTCGTACGTCTCGCGGATCAAGTCGTGCGGCGACTTCTTCCCGAGCAGGCAGGCCGCCACGTTCCCGAAGAGGAACCTCGGCTCCGCGTACTTCACGCCTCGCTTTCTCCAGTAGTCGTGTTTCCTCCTCGCGTGCAGGCAGAGGCCCAGCAGCAGAGCGGACGCGCAAATCGCCGCCTCCAGGCACCAGTCCGACGTCAGCACGGCCATCGCGAGAGAATAGTAGGCCGGAATGACTGCAGCATCCGCGACGGTCGGAGGCGCACTGACTGCTCGTCCGCGCAGTTTTCCCCTGATATCGGCCTGTGCGAGCGTCGCGTGTTTGCGTAGTGAATAGTGTTTGTATAGTGAATCGCCACTTTTCTCGCATTTGTTATTTAGCATGATTAATGCCGTGCTTAGTTGAAAAGATTATGTGCGTTGCGTAGACTCGAAGACGTTTCTTGTGCGGAAAGTAGGGAAGAGTAGGGAAAGTATAAGTGCAAGCTCGTTCAATATTTCAAATAACTATTGCAGCGAAGCCTCCGACCGGGCGACTGCTCGCTTCCTCGATTCGGAAAGAACTAACTGCAGTTGGCACGCTGTCCTCCGCTGAAGGATTTACAATACCTGATCGCTGACGCGGCCCTGCGGCTGATCGCAGCTGAGGAGCTCTGGAGCTCTGCCGATATCCAGGTATGCGTTAATGGTTCGGAGTGCGCCTCGCCCTCGATAATCCCTAATGACCGTCTTTGTAGCTCGTACTTTGCGTAGGCAATGAACGCACCGCACCGCGTATCCGAGAGGCTCATCGTCATAAAAAGTGCAGCAGACCCGCTGCCGCACGGCGTTTGCTCTTGCGGGCTTTCCCCCGCCACAATAAAACTACAACTGAATATTTCAAAATGCTTAAACTAAGTTTTGCCAAAAAACGTCCAACGAAGCTATGAAGCTTTTTAAACGAGATCGCGCTCTTTTCCGATTTGAGGAAACATTTATTCGCTCCACGTGCATGTCCTTGTTGTGATCAACTTGAGTAACTATTCGGTATTTATATTGATGTTGTGCAACGCAAAATTAAGTATGCAAAGTATCAATTCGCAAGATTTTCCTGTAGCAATTTAAAAGTCTATATATATATATATATATATATATATATATATATTTACTCGGACGTTCATCTGCTGTGCGAGTGATTCCGTGATCATAAAATTAAACTTGTCCGGTTTGTTTTTCTATAACCTGTCGCAATGAGACGGGACAAAAATCGATAATATGAAATATCGCAATAATAGCGAAGACTGAGTGGAGAAGCAATAAAATTGCTATTGCCCAGAGTTGATCGATGGACATTTCTGCCTTTGATTAACTATAAGTGCGAACGGCGCCAGGCGTTGATGAAAATTATCACGCGAAGCTTCGCTTCATTTTCTAAAATCATACGACGTCTGGTGATGCGCGATCAAGGTGGACGAGACATGCTGCAGAGTATTAGAGTTGAGCGTAACATATAAACAACCCAACACCGTTTTTTTTTATTATTCATCAACAGCCTTGCATAATAATAAAATATACGCTATTCATTGCAATACAAGAATTGAATGAAATATTGGGAATGTAATGACCTGAGCGGATTAAAAAAAGTAGCTATATAGGATATAAGAACCGAGACTGCACAAAAAGTCATAAATGATATGCCTTTTATTTTCGATTCTGTATATAGTTTTATTGTTATCTCAATTAAGTCTATCTATCGTTCTATTTTTATCTGTACTATACATATTGCAAACAAAAAAAGCCAGCCCACATACATTTGCATCGGATTTTGCTAGTTCGATCCTGCTAGCAGCGTTCCCGAGAAAGTACCTGGAAACTACCGAGATCTTCAAATCTAGCAGGTTTCCAGAGTAGAACCTAGATGAAAACCCCGATAAATCAGACATGATTTCGGGAAGAAATCTCGGTAGAATTTTTTCTCCACTATAATTTGTTCATATATAACCTTACTTTTCACAACTCCTGCTCTTCATTGACATTGTTTGAAAATATTCATAAATTGATGAATATATATACCCTATAAAGTCATCCACAATGTCTTTTAAAGGGGAAACATGATTTTTAAGGTGCACATCAATAGTGAAAACCTAACCCTACACATGCATGCTCTCATACATGACATCATGTACAGCATTGTGTACTGACTGACTTTGTAAGTATTATTCAAATATAATTACTGTGTAAAAAGTGTCATCGATGCACCAATGATGGGGTTTGCACAGGTATTTCAATCTCATCAGTATGCGAGCCAGTTACTATCAACCACCAAATCTCTCCTAATCATGGTAAATCCATGATATTAAAGGTGGATGACTGTTCTTTTGCGTTAAGACTTGTTAAATTATTTAGAAACAGACTGCCATATCAGTTTTTACTTAACAGTCTTAGTTCGGCTTTTCACCCTGAACCCTATGGCTTCGGCATCAAAAAATGAGGGGGGTCTACACATGAAAGTCGAATTCATATCAGCTAGAATGAATTCAACTCAATATATTGTTACAACGTGCCAACACAAATTAAGTTGCAAAATTTCAGCCCTCTAGGTATAATAGTTTTCAAGTGGGAGCAAAATCAAATTTTATTGATTTCGATTACTTTTTTTCACTATTTTATTTTGTCATACTTAGACAGCTGAAATTTTGCAACTTAATTTGTGTTGGCATGTTGTAACAATATATTGAGTTGAATTCATCTTTCATGTATAGACCCACCTGTATTTTTGACGCTAAAGCCATATGGTTCAGGGTGCAAAGCCAAACCAAGACTGTTAAGTGAAAACTGAGACGGCAGGCTGTTTCTAAATAATTTAACAAGTCTTAATACAAAAGAACAGACATCAAACTTTAATATCATGAATTTAGTGATGGTGCTTCGTAGTTTTTGATTTGATTTAGACAGCTTAATTAATCTCCTTTGCTATGCAGTTCTGGAAAATATTACTAGAATAATGCTCAACGTGACATTGATATACCGTAATGTATTTTTTGGGAGAGGAATAAATTTACATTTTTGTTATAAGAAAAATGCAATTCATCTTTTTTTAGCATTCATGTATTTTGATGCACTTTCATTCAAACAAATTCATACACGTATTAATGCATTGTGAATGTATATAATAAAAATATGAAATAATAAAAACAGGAAGGTAAAATCAATAAACAATAATAATTACTCGATGTGTGTGATGAAAGAGACGTCCTTTTTTACTTTTATTCATTTTACTTTTTTATGCATGAGGCTACAAGCACTTTTTTCATCAATTTTTTATACCTCCACTTTTCTTATATTTTTTGTACCCCTTTTTTAAATTTATTAATGATAATAATTTTTAGTAATAAACTAACAATAAATATCCATAGACAATAATGATGTATCTGTTTACTATTTGCATATACTTATTACAATCATTAATTTATTATAATTAATAGTACTCTTATTTTCCTTCGACAAGAAGGGTTACAGATATAGTAGAGTGTAGCCATTCATATGTAAACTTGACGAGAAAAAATCGTCTTCTTTTTTAATCTTCTTTTGCTTTCGGTATTTTCTTCAACTCTATATAACATGTAAATCACAAAGCAGAGAAGATACAATCATTTAGCGTTAATTATTAATATTACATCATTTATCATTTACGGCGATGTTGCATTAAAATTTTCCTGCTCTTACAATTTTTCAATAATTTTTTAGCATCGGTTTCCTTGCGTTACAATGTATTGTATAACTATTTACAGGAACCCAAACGATGGAAAGGTCCCGAGCGTTCAGAGTTTTTCTCCCTTTCAACGGAATGCAACATTTTTTTATAGACACGACTTTCTCACCTTTGAAAATCTTTAACATTTTTTTTAAGTCAATTTTATCATGACATTTTTTTTGTTATTAGAGAAATTTCAATCGTCAAAAATTTTAACCTTTAAAATGAGTATTTTTCACAAGTTCTTCCCCTTATATCGAGCCAAAATTGCTTGCTGCGCAAAGCAGATTTGTTACACATTTTGTCGTTTCCGCAGTTCGGCATGGAAGCAAGATATTGATTATTATGAATTACGCGTTAACCGTTTACAACAATACTGCTCAGTCACTAATTGGTAATTATTATTACAAATATTGATAATAATTTGGCATATAATACACGTGGGAAATATTTTTCCGCTTCATTTGTATTCAAATATTTTTACCATCGGAGCGTATTGCACTAATTTGAAAACTAATCTAATTCCGAGGGAAGAGTGTAACGTCACCCGACAACTTGAGTTGCCTCGCGTGCTCAATTTTTGATCTTATGCTTTTTAATTATAAGTCTCTACTCGGAAATTTAACTGTAAACGTAATGTATGAAGGTGTGCATAAAAGTGTTTTTCTTTCCCCTTCATTAATATAATAGCCGTCGTTTTACTCAAGAAGATGTGACGTTACATTGAAACCCTACTTCTTTTAAGACAACAGTTAAAACTCTAGCTGACTAGTTTTATATATCACTGAATTTAACACGCTTTACAAATTGCGAATTGCTTATGACTTTCAAGTACGTATTACAGTAAAGAATTCTTCACACATGTAACTTAACATCACTGTTATAGCTCGACGACTCATTCGACAATTCATTAAGTTCTCGATCTTATTTACGAATTGAGATCGTTAAGAAAGTCCATGAGAAAAGATAACGTTTCCATTTAAGCTCTATAATTTTTTTATATACGCACTTTAGGGTATTTCACGGAGATGCGCGATTCTTAAGTAGAAGCCCTACGAATATCAAGCAGAGACACGAACAAAATTACAATCGATATTATTAATCACAAGAAATCTAACTGCTATTTGCAAAGAAAAGTCGCACGAAAAGTCTTTTCTCTATCCCAACGAGCGTTTGAATAGGCGAAAGAATAAACTATTCATTGGACTCTAGAGAATTACCTAAGATACGTAGCATAGACTGAAAAGTTCAAGGATACATTATTGCGCGAGACTCTTAATTGTTTGATAACTCAACCATTGATCGCACGTAACCGACAAACAGTATTAGAGCTTTGGCTGCTGACTATGGCTGTAATTGCTAATTAATAGAATATATTAGTACATTAAATATTTAAAGGTATGAATCTAAATAATTGAAAGTGCTTATTTGTCCAATTGTACGTAACGAACAACTGTTAGGATTTTATTTTCATTTTGGTTAGCTGAAGCTTGCTAGAACTGCGGATAAAGTTATAGATTTATACGCTACTGTAAATTCCTAAGTGAAAATTGTTGCATTCTGTTGATATTGGCGCGGTTAGATATTTTATCGAGACTAGCACTCGCACTTCACCAAAAAACTACTCCGACATTTACCTCCCATCGATGCGAGCTTCTTACGTACACCTTGCACACATTAATTATGCGTCCATATACTCATTCGCACTATCTCCGATACGTGTTTTTACTATGTCAAACCTACATTTCTCTCCTTAATAATCCAATGATCGTTGAATATATTATTTTATCAAAGTAAAATACGTTAACAAATTAATAAATTTTACAGGCAACGCATCCAATTATTATTTACATAAGTAACGATCATGTTTTTTTTTTCAAAAAAGCTCGAATAAAAATTTTATTTTTTGAAAAAAGAAAGAAAAATAAATAAATATAAATAAAACTATCGTTTTAAACGGAACTTTTCTTTTTAAGAAAAGGAGAGTCAATAATAAGCTCCTCGCGCAGAGAATCAAAACGAAACTTTCGAAGTTAAAACCTAAAATATTCACGACTAAAAACAATAATTGACATTCCATGCTAATCGCACCATATTACCAATTTTGTTTTAAAACTCTGCTTGTCGACTTTTATATGTCGTCGATATTATGCGGTAAGAAATACTCTCGCGTATCTCTTCGACAACACTCTCATAGCAATACGGAACAGTATGTATACATACGAAATATATCGCAAAGAATACCATGAATCACATTGTCACTTGCTGCCAGCTCACGTTCCGCGCAAGCTGTATCCTACGCATCATATATATTCCATTATCATGACTCGAAAATATCGTTTGTTCGTTAATTGCATCCCAAGTGACAGCAGTCCTCTTGTTTTGTTTTATCTTCTTCTAAAATCAGTCGCATCCTCCTCTCGTATAAAAGCTGTATTTATACTCTTTCAACTCCGGAAAAGGCATCACATACATTGTTGGCTGTGGTGAAGCACTTTGACGATTGCAGAAGTGCGCGCTACTCTGCAGCAGCACAAACAGAGATTTTTCGAATGTCGTTCTAAACGCCAAGCCTCACGTCTCTCTGCTTATCATCGCTCCGTCCGGGATAGGCCTGAATCTTCGACACCTAGAATAACCGCGATTACCCATTAAAACAATGTTTACAATCGCATATTGCCTGCATATTAACTTGTTCTTCTTTTATAGTAAATTACATTGGAAGATTTTTCGAAATAGACAACAAAATTATTGCCTTCAATTGATTCACGTAGAATATAGCGATAGACGTTAATATTTTCGGAGGTCTATGTACAATGACTGCTTTGGTGTAAAGAGAACTTTCAATGCATCACTTCGTAAGGTTATTCATTGATAGTTAAACTCTGAATGTATAAATGTCAACATTAAAGCTATATTTTATTTTTAATAATAGTTAATAATAATTTAATTCTTTACACTACGACATTATTTCGAAGTAAGTGTCGCAATGAGTTTAATATACGAAGAAAATTAAAAAGAAGACAACGTAGAAAGAAAGTTTGTTATCTTTCTTTAGGTATTGGCGCATTGTGACGTATATTCTGCAGTACTTATTGACGTCATTGTAATGAATTGGATATCTGCAGCGTACGTTGAAATTTATTCAACATTGATTAATTGTAAGTTAGAATAATTACATCATGACACTAATATCAAACGCGTTAAGCGTTAAGTGACAATCGAGAGAAGGTAGACCTCCTCTAACGACCTGCGGAGCTGCTTATGCAGACTGAGCAAAGCACACGTGAAGCAGCGAAATGGGTCGTGGGGTACACCATTAATCGCGCAGTGCTTACCTGGCGTTGTTCTCGGCGGTGTGAGGTGGCAGACTGCTCGGTGGAGGTGGAGGTGGTGGGGCCTGCTGCTGCTGTCTGGCGGCGGCGGCGACAGCGGCGGCACTGCTGTCCGAATCGTTGTCGCTGCTCTCCTCGCGCTTGGAGGCAGCGCCACCGAGAAGGTGCGAGGGCACACCCCTCGGATAGAAGCGCGGCAGTAACTCAGAGCTGGGCCTGGGCCTGCGTTGCTGGGGCCTCTGGAAGCGCAGATTTAACTGGCTCGCGTCCGTCACGTACTTCTCACTCTGACGACGTCGGCGCAGCGCCGGCGTACAACCTGTCAGGTTGTTCTCCTCCTCGGTCGAGCTTGTCGAAGTGAGGCTACTTCCAAGACTCGGTCGGGCGTCAGGTAGGGTGGCGCACCGACGAAGGCAAGGACCGCTAGTAGCCGCGCTTTCTGTCGTCGTAGTCGTTGCGACCGCTGCAGTCGTCGTCATGGCCGTGGCTGTGGAGGTCGCATGGATGCTCAGCGGCTTGCCTCGCATTTGAACTGCGACAGCAAGGTCAGGAGGAGGCTGCTCGTTACGATTATCGGGATCGAATTTTGCGCGTTGCCTTATTACCTCGCCCTTTAATTGCGTCGTTCGTATCCAATTGCTTTTTTATTGTTTTTTAAAGTAAAGCTATTATTTTATTTAGAATCATTATGCTTCATTACCAAGCGTATGACAGCTATTTAGTAGCTGAAATTATCGATTGAGTAAGGAAGCCAATTAATTCTGTTATCTGATTTTCAGTTAATTTAATCAGCATGAGCTATATTTTCTTCTCAAAAAGGAACTTTTTGCCCGAACAATTTAAAGAGTGATTAAGGCAGAAAATCACACGAATTTGAAGCATGCGATGCAAAGAAAAGATAAATAAACACAGCGCTGACATTGTATGAAAATTGCATAGTATCCAAGCCACTTTTCTCAAGTTTACAATACTCAAATTTAAACGATGATCTTCAATAACATATGCCTTCGTTATAAAATATAAAGTTCAATATTTTCATAGTCATTCTTGATATCATAGTTTTGACTTTTGACACAAAATAATCCAATTTATTCTAAAGATATTACCCGCAGCTCAATGAGAAATGCAAGCCATACTCTGTTACGTGTTGCACGAATATTGTGTTAACTGTTTATCAGGAAAACAAGCAATATTTCCAAGACTTTTATTTTTTAAGTGGATACAAATTAAAGTTAATATTTTATTCTCAACGTAATGGGTGAACTTGAAATCTTGAGAATAGTTATTGGATACGTCAAATAAGAATTTAAAAGTATAAACTGAAAATAATAATATATGAAACGTATGAAACGATATACTCAAACGTGGCAAAAGAACAATACATATTATGAAATGACAAACAGTTGTTAAGTCATTTATCATTTTCAAAAGCACAATAAAAAATAACATTGTTAATCGTCTATTACTTACTTGATTCTTTCTCTTTGGATATCAAGTTTATAGACGCCGCTTTGTCGAGATCACTGCCAGTACCCGTTCTGGTGTTCGGCGTGTTAGTCTCCGGTGTGGACTCGGATAACGAACACCTGGGACTTCTCACGGGAACTGGAATCTTGCTATGAGCACTGTGAGGTCTACTCGATGGCTCTTTATCTTTGTTTTCTTTGGCTTCGCGGAAAATAACAGTGTTGTTCGGCACTGCTGTCGAGGTAGCCGTAGTTGTGGAAATTTTGTTTGGAACGTTGTTTACTGGAAGGCGATTCTCCGTCGCATCGTAATAAACAGATTGCTCCTCTGGACCTGGATTCGGACTAGCTGGGCTACCTACCGTACCGTTCGTTAATTTTTCTGCAACAAGAGAACCAGGCGACCATAACGTATGCTGTCATAATAGTAGAATAGATTTTCAATAAATAAATGCGTACTTTGTAAAGGTTCCTTATCAGCACTAGTTTGCACAACCGTAGCACCACCAGTCGCATCTACGACTCTGATTTCTAATCTACCTGCGACCGCCTGCTCCTCCTCGTCTACAGCAGGCGTATTCGGAACTGTATTAGAGGGTGATAACATTACCGCGGGCACACTTGCCCTCCTAGGCGGCGGACTCTCTCTCGGCTCGTCGTGCCGCGTCGCTATGTTTCTCATTACGTCTACCTCGTACACCAAGTCATCGAAGGCAGCTTGCTGAACCTGCACATTAAATATATATGTATATTTTTTGCTATAGAACTTGATGTTATACGATAGATCAAATATAGGGACATCTTGAACATATGCAATATTATTGTGCATTACCAGAGGTGCTTCCAAATGACTTCGAACATGCGGCGCCAGCGCCGGAACGCTCCATGCCCGAGGTAAAGCTCCCTGTAGTTCCGGATATTTTTCGATTCCGGTAATGTTAAGACACCTTTGTGGTGGAGGTGGCGGGGGTCTTGGTGAATCCTCGCTAATGCGCGACAATACATTTTGAACTGACTGCGTTTGGATCGACTGCTGCGGTTGCTGGTTTTGCTGTGTAGTGCTTGCGGTTAACTGTGACGTCACTGCAGCTTTTGTATCGTGTGACGCTAAAGAGGCTGATGCCGGATTCGCAGCGACTTCGCTACTTGCTGTAGGCTGTAACATAAATTTTGCTTTCAGAAAATCGCCCACTTGAAAAGAGCATGCGGGGGTTTAACATAAAATTATGGATAATTTATCATTCCAAACTTTCGGACAAAGTTTGAGTTGTCATTAAATTAGTTATTATGAAACATTAATTTATTGGGATAACACAATAATTATCATACTATTATCGATCATAATTTTAAGCTATATTTGAATTGAGAATGTAATGCTATACTTTCTCTTTCTCTCGGGATAACACAATAATTATCATACTATTATCGATCATAATTTTAAGCTATATTTGAATTGAGAATGTAATGCTATACTTTCTCTGTAAGTACTAAAATTAATCACAATAACAAATCACTTTCACGCGAAATCACACTCTTCATAAAAAAGACTTACATTTACTTAAATTGTGCTATATTTCAATAGTGAAATACACTACTTAAATAACTCAATATATCAATGTTATTCATTTATCAATAATAACTTGAAAGATTTTTTCGTCGTTGTTTTTCAGTTTTTTATTGAGTAAAATTTAATGGAAATGTAAGAGTAACGGTAGCAGACATTTAACAATGTAAAAGCTATATTTAAGAAAGATTTGTAACGATGGCAAGGTCTTGGAATTGCAGAGTATTCAAGCACAGACAGCAATGCGTTTCAGATGAGGCTAGAATATTAAATATTATCCAGAATTAAAATAAATGAATAATTGACGGACTATTCTACACGATCAATGGTAATTAGTGTGGGTAACTTACGATTGCAGTGATTATTGTTATTTCGTGATATAATTATGACTATTATGCGTGAATTCGGACTAGATTTTCCTCTAGTCTCTGAACGATTTCATTTTTTATCCTACAGTCAGAAGTTAATAAAGCTGAATCAAGAAGAACAACTCACCTGAGCTACCAGAGGCGGCATGTTGTTTGTTTTGTGCTCCGGACTCTGAAGGTTCTCGGCTTTCCACTCGTTGTCAGTTTCCTCGGAGTCGTCGAACTGGGACTTCCACTGGGACGCGAGGGTGAGTCCACCACCACCACGCGTTACCTGTTGCAGTGCTGACACGTTGTCGTCGTCGATTTGAGCAAACTGCGTAATCGAGCAGTCGCGCGCTGCCGCCCTGCCGCCGCTTCTCGCCTGCTGTCTGCTCTCTGAGCGTCGCTTTGGTTCGCGACGCAGAGGCTCCCGCTGCTCCGTCACCTGCAACCAACACGGCCGCCAGCCGTTCTGTCAGTTTTGTGTGATTCATACTTTTTCGGTGATTGGTATTGCTTATTGCCGCGTAGATCGACGTAGTGGGCGTTCCCCTCGTACTTCCAAAGTGACATATTTTCCATTTTAGTTTTCTGTCTATTTGGAAGTGAGAAGAGGATCTCGCATTATCAAGAAGAAGCAAATCTGATCACTATTTCGTAAGATCTAGTTTTAATAGTCTGCTAACTTGGAATCATAATGTATTCATACACTTATGGATTTCAAATTTGCATTCTTGATCTGCAAAACAAAGTAAATGTCTCAATTATTGAGCAATTTAGGGAAGTTTTGCATTTGTATTAAACATCAATGAATATTAATGGATTAGAAACTGATTGGTAGAGATTAGTTCAATTATTCAGGCCAATGATTTCATTTATCATTGACACTTACAAACTAAGTCATGTGCAAATTGCGATCACATCTTGGTAAAATTACTCTCAAGTTATTAGATTAGTTGGTTATATTAAAATACGTGTAATGGCACCCTTTTATCAGTTAACGAAATAACAAAATTGACATGAACTTTGCAAACAATCCCAGCATAAATCGGAATGAAAAACGTATATTCTTTTACAAACGATAAGAATAATGATTTTAATAATCGACTTTGTTACATTAAAGAGAAAATGAATCTTCAACTTTGACAAGCACTCTCTACCCACTATTTATCAAGTGTCTGCTATACCTTGGGTTTCATTACTTTTTTACGTATTATATAATATATATAATAATAAAACTACAAAATGCGTTCCGAAATCAACTGTTATTACTGACAGTAATTTGCTTCTTCATCATCTCAGTGAAAGGGATGGAGGGCATTGTGCTGCAGCGACCGACGGGAGTGATGAACCTCTGAAAATTTTCGTAGATAACACCGTCAAAATAACTCTTCAATTTAGCATTCTCATTAGAATAATCCAAACTTTAACTAAATTATTTTCAATAGAAATACTAGCAAGAAACGAGTCATGAAACTAGAATATAATATCAGCTTCCTGATTAAACAATGAAGCACATTACAGCCGCATTTGGTAACTAATGGCTTAGTAAACTTCATCGTTTCAAAAATTACAGGTTTACTGGAGAATAAAAAATATAGTTCACCCAGAAATAAAAAAAAAAACAAAAAAACAACTAAAAACCATAAGTCTTGCTTCAGAAGCAAAACACGGAAGTTTCACTCTCGCTAACCAAAAAGAAATTTGCGACTACTCACGGGACTCTGGTTGCCGAGGTTTTTTGTGTTGGTGAGATCATAAGAGCAGTAAGACGCGTCGACGTCCGGTTGTATTCTCGGGCTCGGCGACTCTCCGGGCGTTGTCTCGGGCGTTGTCATGACCCGCAACCTTGCAAAGGTCGCGCCGCTGGCCGATTTTCTGAGCGGCGCCGCAGCATTCGCGGCGCTCTTGGTGCGAGCTACCTCCGATGCGGATCGCGCACTCGCCATTAACGCATCTCCTTCGTTGTCCACCTGCTTCTCCTGAGGTGTCGCGGGAATTTGTGCTTCTACGGCCATAGAGACTGCTCTTCGTTTTTTCGGAGATCCTAAAATAGGCAACGAATTTCATAAAAATTCGGCCAGTTTATCATTGGAAAAGCTCGAGAACCCTCGAGTTTATCGAACATGCGGTAATTTGTCAAATGTGAACCTTGGACTGTAGGCGCGGTTGTGATTTGCTGCCCGGCTTGCTGACGCGTGTTATCTGTAATTGGTATGGTGGCATTGCAATTTTTGTCTCGGCCATGATTACTAATTGCTGTAGTGAATGGGACAACACCTTCGATTCGCCGCACTCTATTTCTCCTGCATAGGCTTTCGTAGTCCAGTTGGGCCTAATTTTAAAAGCACAATGCACCATTAGAGATACAATAAAGTCATTATGGAACTAGTCGCAACGAGATGTATTTGCCTTGTAAAACTTCTCATACTCACTTCCAGCTCTTTTCTGTTGTCTGGTTCAACGTTCTCTTGATTATTCGTATCGACATTGGGCGTCGTGGGAGGTTGATTGATAGTCGTGGCCGTAGTGAGCGCTGGCGGAATAGTAACTGTAGGTAACGACTTCGTCGTTGGTAACCCCTCGTTTGTGATTATCGGTTTCTCCCAGTCGTAAGGATCGCTTGCTTGTATACCTCGGCGTTGTATACATCTTTCAAATAAACCAGCTAGCATAGTATAATCAGGTTGGTCTGCATATTCCAAACCCTACAAAACAGATATCAAAGAGTCAAGAAATTGCTCGGAGATGTCTTACAGATTTAATAATGCTAATTATAGAGAATAATAAACAAACTAGCAGTCTGCCTCTGATAGCTGCAATAAAACATGAGCATGTTATAGATAAGCTGAAGAATAAATTGCATTCTTCGACATTGAAAAAAAGAGTCACATTGCTGGCCGACTGCTCAGTGGCAGCCATTTTTACGTTAACAGACGTTTGAAATCGAGCCAGATTTGACATATAGGCATTCTACTCATAAATAGTAGCAGACAATCTTTCTGCCAAAAAGCTCATAAAGATCAACTTTTGATATTTATACAGAAAAGTTAATGCTGATGCTAATTGTTAGGCTCGAAGTGTGAACATGTTCATTACATATATTTACTATTTTTTACAAGTACTAGTTCTCATTCTGTTATTTAGTGGGAATATAAGATGGGGCTTACCTGAATGTGCTCTAAAAATACTCGAAGATCAGATGGCAGGTGTTTAAGTAGCAATTTGTGATCGTAATTTTCTTTCATCATTCCCACCTACGCAAGAATAATGAGAACACATGCATCAATGAATAATTCAATAGAGATCTCTATCTGCTGAATGATCTTGTTAACTTACTTGTTCCTTGTCCTTGATCTTCCTCCAGGGAAGCTGTCCATTGACGAATTCAACAAGCATATAAAAAAGCGACCACAGATCGTCGTGTCTTCCCATTTCCTTGTTTTTGTGAGCATTGACGGACGCGTATCGGACGGTACCTCTGAAACCTGCTGCTGCCCTGGGTGGTCTGACTTCACCAGTTCCCGTTGTAAACTGGCGTGCCAAACCAAAGTCCAGCATGTAAACTAATCTTGTGTGGTGTGGATGGCGTCCGATGGAAAAATTTGACTGAAAACCACATGCACGGTCAGATGAGTTGAAAGTTATTGCAGAGTATAGCAATGGATTGAGGTCATTGATATATCTGGCACTCTGGGGCAGAGCATTTGAAATATTCAAAACAGTCACAATGCTTGAGCACAGACAAACTATCAATTCTCTTCAATCGATACTGTGACAGCAAGGAGAGCTTTTTGTATAATTGATTGATGAAATTTGTCAATGAAAATGACTCACCGGCTTGATGTCCCTATGAAGGAAGCCCACTTGGTGAATACTCTCTATTGCTTTAAGAATTTGAAGACCCAATCGCAGGGTGGTTGACAGCGAGAAGGCTCCTCTTGGCTGGGCTCGCCGTAGCTCTGCCAGATTCTTCCCTTGTAGCTGCATCACGACATAATTAAATCTGTCGTTTCGCCCACAACCTATGAATCTGCAGACGTGCTCTTTTCCTGCAAAAGTGTTACACGCCGTTGAACAGGTATCTAACAGAGACAAATTTTATTCAAGGTTGCAAACTGAGATTCAGCTTACCCTGAAGTTTCTTAAGTACAGCCACCTCCATCTTTAAGACCTGCTTTGGTTGCCTGGCTGACTCGACCTTCAGAGCTACCTGTTCTTTTGTGACCAAGTCCAGGCCCTCGTAGATCTCTCCGAAGCCACCTCCCCCAATTTTCTTCATCTGCAAAAAGATCAAATGCAGACGCATGAGTAGCTTGCACAGGAAGACTGCGTTACATAATTGAAAGGCAGCGAGCTGCAATCCAGACACAGTCAGCTGTCAATCAGCAGAGGAACTCACCACTTTCCATCGCTCCTTGACAACGTGTCCGGGCTGCAGGAGGTCCTCGCTCGTCATCGTAATATTGTTGTTTTGGTCTGTGCTCTCGTCGCCTACATGCCTCAACACCGACTTGCCAGGGTGATTCGGGTGCCTGCAACAGTCGAGGAGAAGATGAGAACGAGCGGACACTTAGAGACACTTTGCAGCGCGAGCGGACAGCGGAGCCGCTAATATACCATGAAAGCCTGCAACCGTACAAGCAGACATCAGTGTCCCCTGCAGCAAAGCTCTTTCACAGCTTTCCGGCAGCAGCGGCGCCATTCGAACTCTACTCTACACTCCGGAGCAGCTAACATCAAGCACACACGCACACGGACACAACGACGACGACGATGACGACGACGACTCGTTATCGACACGCCCCGCGCGCTCGCGAGAGAGAATCTCAGGGAGCGTATAAGGTATAGGAAGAAGAAAAGTGGCCTCTTCGCGCGACATGAAAGCAGAGCAGCACTGGGGGCTTCTTTTTAACCTGTCATCGCGCGAGCGCGCGCACACACGGCTGCGCGCGTACATACACAGATGTACCTGCAATATAACACACACACAGGCACGCGTCAGGGTGTGCATGTACGTATATATATATATATATATATATATATATAGATGTGTATATAAGAGGCTCGGTCGGAGGAGGTGCGGTGGTGGTGTGCGCTAGGCGGACCCGGTCGCAGTTAACGGCAGGTCAATAATACGCGCCCCCCGCGCGCTCGCTCGCCTGGCAGCCATGATTGCGTGCGAGCGAGTAGAGAGAGAAAGCAAAGGGTGCAGCAGTCGGGGGCTGCTCGTGTCTCTCCCCACCACCTCGGCCGCACTACACCACCCTCTGGCGCAAGCTCTTCTCTTTTCCGGCTTTTCCCGTGCACGAGCGCCGCCTGCTATCAGCTCTCTCTCTCTCTCTCTCTCTCTCTCTCTCTCTCTCTCTTTCTCGCGCGGAAAAAGCTGTTTGCTCACCGTGAATTTTTTTTTCGTGCGGCCGCGGCCCGTCTACTGTGTGCCATTATGCTATATACGCCGCGGCGGCCCTCTGTATAATAGATATAGATAGACGCAGATACCCACAGAGAGCGTGCTGTATACGGGGGGTGAGGGTGACAAATGTGCCGAGCATGAGTCAGACGACTGCTTTGCTTCCTCGCGGTATACAATGCCTCGCAACACATAGTTTGTGTGTGTATGCGTAGGCGGTGGAATCGCTGTAGGTCGCCGAGACTTCTCACTCTTTATTAAATAGTCTAGCCCCGCTAGTCGTCGAAAAGCGAGCCAAACGAGCCGAGAGAGAGAGAGAGAGAGAGAGAGAGAGACAGAGAGAGAGGAAAAAATCGAAGGCCACCTTGGGGGTATACATGAGTAGCAGCAGCAAGTAGCAGCGAATCGAAGGACGAAATAAAGGCTTTTAAGAGTAATGCTCGCAAGTACTGTTGCAGGAAGAGAGCAATAACGAGTTGTAGTAGCCCTGCTGCTCTTCCCCCACCCAGAGATCATACTCAGCTGCCTATATGTAGGACATAGAACGTTTTTTCATCTCTCCCCCGAGATTGTCGAATAAGTACTCGTTCCAACAGGACTACTCTCGCATGCATGATTGAGGTCCGCGGGACGATCATTAGGCTTTCGCACGCGACGGAGTGGGAGAGCTTGACGAAATCAAGTATTGCAGCCGAGGCGGGAGAGAAAAAAGAATCAGAGAGGTTTTCCAACGTTTCTCAACTCGCTTCTCAGCACAGACACACACGCGCGCGCGCGCGCGCCCAGCTCGCTCTTTTTCCGATCACACGTATATACGGACGAGGAGAGCTGGGGGAGAGAGAGGCGGTCGCGCGATCCAAATTTATAATGATATTTTATTTTTACTGCGGCGGCGGCGGCGGCGAGAGCGTCGTCTGCTAGAGTTAGCGGACGGCTCTCGCATCGGAGCAGCCGCAGCAGCTCTCTCGAGACGCACCTCTGCTCGACGAGCTCTTCGGCGCTTTCTGGTTATCCCTCGGGCTCCGGGCTCGTAGTAACAGGCACTTGGTTGGCTCTCTCGCTCGCGGAGAAGAGATATCGGACACCGCACTGCACCACACACTGCTGCACACGGAGTGCGAAAGCGCGAGAGAGAGAGAGAGAGAGAGAGAGAGAGAGAGAGGAGGAAGGACCGGCGGCGGGGCTAGTGCTGCGGTGCGACGAGCAGCCGGGCGAGGACGAGGCGGTGGCGGCGAGTCCCCGTGGCCGAGGACGAGCAGCAGCCGGCCATCTTCGATTTCGAGCTTGTGCTGCGCTGTGCAGAGACGGCGGAGTGCCGAGCTTGGCTGCGCGCGCGGCAGACACCCGACGACACAGCACCAGCCGCGCAGCAGGGGGAACACACGCACCGAGAGCTCGCGGGCTACTCGCGCGCCGTCAAGTGCAGGAGAGAAGAGCGAGACGGCGATATAGCATAGGTATAGCTGTTCGCGGCGGCGCTTCCCGCTACTGCCGCCGACGGAGAGGCGCCACTTGTTCTGTCTGCTTGACTGCTTCACATCTTCTTCCTACTCGCGATCACGTGTGTCGTCTCTTTCTCGCGCGCGGGGTTGTCTTGGTCATGATTCGGAGCTGGTGATCGTGTTCGCATTATCTCGCGCGGATGCGTTTTCCGAGCGCAGGTCTCTACGTTTCCCGCGATACGCGAATTAGCAGCGCGCGTTGTAGTACGAGAGATCGTCGGTCTTGGCGCTGCTTTATAGGATCATCCGCTTCTAAATGTTATCGTATGCAGTTTCGAAGAAATCTGGCTGGCGATAACGAGCAGGGTTCGAATGCTACTGTTGCGTTTTTGCAAATGGAACGCGAACGATCACTTTGACGCTTTCCAATTAACATTCGAAACTTGTTCTCAAAGCAACTAGTGTCGCAACTACTAATTAAGTTATGATATAATAGAAAATAGTCCTTTCCAATTGGACAAATTGACAATAAGCTTGCAGCGCGTTAGCAATACTTCAACAAAGGAACTGTGAGAGCTGTGCGCGCGGAGAGTCCTGTCGATGAGTCATACTCTTTCAAAGTATACATAGGGAGGCTATGTAAAATCAATAACCGCTGATAACTTATGTATTTCTATGATCACATAGAGAACTACATGGCAAAGAGAGACTAATACAACTTTAATGAGTCAATTGTTTTAGAATACTTTTTAATACCGTTAACGGGCCTTTATATTGATTGCAAAAATAAAGAAGTTTTATTTTGAATATTTAAAACGTTACGTTCGATTTAGAACTAGCTCTTGCGCGAATTAATAAAGTTTTGAAAAGTACAACGTTTGAATTTCACGTGCAAACTAAACTTCGGTAAGGTTTTCGTGAAATACGCAGTAGTAGGGCTGATTTTATTGACGTGGATGACCCTATGCCAATCACTATACATGTACTATACGAGTTATCCTATATTCCGGCTTGATGTTCTTCTTTCACGATCCTCGTGATGAAACACGATGATTTTTCAATCGACATTTTCATCTTCGCGATAAATTCTCATGTTACATTGCGCCCCTATATCTATACTATACGTGTAACTGCACAAACACTGATTTATGAAAATTGAGTTCCCGCTTGATGATTACGCGAAAATATATGACCATAGGGTTATTTCAGTAAAAATATTTGAAAATGTTTTTTACCATCAATTTTTTAGAAAAGCTGTTTATCTTTCAACATAGCTGTATAGCAAGTAATAATCTTACATTTACATGGAGACACGGCGATGTATGTTGTATTCGTATAATGTTCAGCACAATTAGCTCAATGAAAGCGTTCACAAACATATACAATTAACATCCATATAGGTAGAAAAATACATTTTTCGAATAAGTAGTGCCTTTAGGATATGGTAATATCACGTTTGGCTGGACTTGTTTAACATTACTGTACAGTTTATCAAATACTCTTAGAACTTCTTTTTAATGAATGATCAGTTAAAAGCTTATGAATCTCCTTTGTTCGTTGGGCATAGCAGAGTCCACTGTACGAGGATTACGGGAGCTTAGAGCCAGAAGTCAAGCCCTATTACTTTGCTCATTAAGACACGTTCTCTCAAAATAGCAGGGCATATCTCACGGGATGTCTCGCAGGCATGTGCCCGTCCGTTTGTCTCCACTGCAGTTTTTCTGAATAACTACAGCTTTGAATTCCGCGCTCAAGCTTTTTTTGCATTTTCTGAAAAGATTTAAAAATACATAATAATTTTATGTATATTTAATTGCGTGAATCGTGTATGCAAATTATTATTATTCGTACATTTTAAAAAGCACGACAGTAATTGTTATAACTCTATTAATATTCAATTATAAATGTATAATAGACACCATAAAGGTATATATCTTTCAGGTGATAATAATATTCGATAATAACGACACTTTCCAAGGGTTCTATATTCGCAGATTAGAAATAAGTATATCTATAAGCATTTCTGCATCTTCAATCGCTAGAACGAGTTTTTTCAGGAAAAAAAAAATACTGTTCATCTATTCTCGACGCGAGCAGCAGCTATAGAAGAAGCGTGGAACAATCTGTGCTCGATCATTTCCTCCCGATGCTTTTCTTCGCGCATTTGAATTTTCGCACGCTCCCACAGCAGCAGCGCAGAGCGCAAAGTTGACTCACCGCGGGCGTCCCGACTCACGGCGGTGGGAGAAGCCGCCGGTTCTTTAATTCTCGCAAAAACGATATGCCTACGTGTAAAATTAGCCGACGGCGTCAAATCGGATTACATTTGGCAGGCCGCGTCGTGCTATCGTAAATACCGAAGAAGAAGAGAAGGGGAAGATGATGATGAAGCGAAAGAGGCGAGGAACCTTTTAACGATCCGCGCGTGTGAAAAATCGATTTTCACCATAGACGCGTTGCGGTCAGCGGAGAACCTTTTATATCAGTTCGATGATGGTGTGTTGCGACAATATTCAATATCGATTCGCTTTATGTCACTTGACTGATGCTCTATGTCATCTGTTGAGTTTGATTTCAAATGCAGTACAATATTATAATATATAATTTCAACATGTCAAAAAAAAAAAAAAAATCAAAATTCGTTACAATTCAATGTGGGACGAGGTGTAGACCTATAGAAAGGCTTGTATAAGAGAGTTGTATATTATCCCTTTTCCCAAACAAGTACTGCAGTTATTCAACTCTAAAAGTAGAGTTTATAGTTATGAAATGTTTTCTTTTTGTTGAGATTTTTCTAACTGAGCGCAACTCATTATCTTACAAATAAAGATTTGCGCCATTTTTGTTAGATTATGCGCCAAAATATGATATTAATTACAGTCATAACTAAAATGCTTTAATTAGATCTTCGAAGATCAAAGAGACGTTAGGGACACGTAAAGTACATTGACTTCAGATATTTTAATACCAGCTCGGAAGCGGGAAAGATGATACCTGCGGGAGACACTTTAAGTATATAAAGTCCAAGATATTTGATTAATCATCACATATCTCAAATATATTGCTTGTCATTAATCAGCATCCAGTAGCTCATACAGATCACTGTTTATAGACGAAAAAGCAACCTGTTATTATATTGATCATTTCAGACTTTATACTATACACGAGTTTTTAATTCCTATATTTTTCATATTTATTAAGGCAGAGGCGATGGTAATTTATTACGCATACAAAGACATTAAAAATATGGAGTTGGCAGCATCGATGGCACTAATTATGTCAAACAAACTATTATACGCGGAAACCAAAATAATAATCTATACTTGACCCTTATATGTCGCAGCATAAATGCGCCATTCGAAGGCTGTAAACATTTTTATTCGTGCAATAAGGACGTTTTAATTAATATCTTTCGTTTATTATGAAGATTTTTACTAACTCTTATCTGTTTGCACATAGCATTGCATTAAGCCGTTTTGATTGATTCGAGGAGCAAAAAGCAGTTTGCGACAAGCTTTCAACTATATAATCCTCCCAGAGAGAGAATAATCGAATCATTATTGCCAAAAAGTGAATAAACAATAAACGCTGTAGGTATACACGCTCGCGTTGAAAGCATTTGCAAGTCTGCAGAATCGAACATTCGGTTATACTCGGAAATGCTTTTCATCGGGAGCTAAATTGCAAATCCGACGATAGCCGCATGAAAACGAGGTTTATTGAACGTCCCGGAGTTATTAAACGAGACTGAGCGGCTTTCGCGGCAGTTATCGCCAAGCAGGCCGCGCATTTAATATAAACGCGAAACGTACCGAACGGGGAATTCTGGTATAAAGCTGGCTCGGCTGCCAAGAGATTTTTCTTTATGCTCGTTCTCTCTACCTCTGGCACTTTTTTCACACACGCACTTCTCGGAAACATTGTTCGATCGCGGGAATACTGAATCTGAGAATATTTTCAGCAGAGAAACCCGGAGAGCTTGTCTCTCGCTGTTTGAGTATCTTTTTTGAGAGAAAGAGACAAGGGTATATGTTTCTTCTTGCAGTGGACCTTGCAAGTCGCGGACAATGAAGATTTCCGGAAAACGTCTCATATCGGACAAAGGCACAGTAAGACTTTGAAGCGATGTGCTTTTAGAAGCTTTTCATGTCTTGGTGAGCTTTGTTTCTGACGTTTGTAAGCGTTGTATTCAAAATAGAATCGAACTGTCAACGGCGATAGCTTTCGTACGTTGACCTTTAGGTTAATGGGTCTAAACCACGATATCATCGCAATATACGGGAAATTACATGATTTCATGTAGTATGGTTATTTATTGTTTGACAATAACTTTCCGCGTGCTTTTATAGGTAAATATTCTGGCAATCGGTATTATGAAGCCAAAGTCCTCATTGACCATTGTGTTGGCCTGTATAGTTAGGCAATTACATCTATCTTTAACAGATTTGAGCAAGACATTTTGTTATGGAACTATATTTGTCAGGCCATTAATCAGAGCGTATTTCGAAAGCAACGGGGCATAACGCTTTTCAGCGAGCGATAGCCAATTAATTTCGTTGACAACAAAAGGTATAGGTATTAAGTTTTCCAAATATCGAGGTGCAATAACAACATAATTGGGGCATGTTTAATTAAAAAAGTTTTGTTAAAAATTATTACTTATATAATAATCTAATCGGTACTTGTCACGACATGGAAAGAAGTAACTTGTTTAAAGTAATCATTGGCATTACGTTTGTTTCGATTGGTCAGTAAACTCCATGTTACAAGTTTAGACTATTTGTTTACAATGCTGATATAAATCTCTCAACTACAATGGAAAATAAAGCAACTGCACATTTAGCTGGCTAAATCGGGAATCGCATACAAAGTAAACCAGACACTATATATGTGATCTATTTGACTAATAACAACCTTCCATAACAAGAACTCTCACATCTCTTGAGTTTTAGAAGTGATCTAATTCTGCTTCGTCGGCGTTCAAGGACCAAAAAATATGCCTATGAGTATAATATATCCTGAGCCTCTGATTGACAGCGTCTTAATTTACATACGTTTGCGCAATAATAATACCCTAAAACATCTATAATATACCTCCTAACCTTGCACATTCATGCAGTTTTTTCGCATTGCATAACTATGCTCCGACAATTTTGACCTGTTTCATCGTAAATCATTGATTCCTTCGCGTAAGAATCCCTCGACTTTTCGCAAAAGCTGCGCCCACGCACAGGACGTAGTAACTTCGGAAAAACTACTCAGCGGCCTGCGAATAAGTGAAACTGCAGTAGTTCTAGAAGACGCGCGTGTGCAGTGTCTCTCGGTATAATTTTCCGTTGGGGTCGTCATAACTCTCTCTCTCTCTCTCTCTCTCTCTCTCTGCAGTCTCTCTTTCTCTCTTGCCTATTTTTAAGTCGCGTGTCCCACTGGTGTGGCGGCGTAGACCCAGCGCGCAAAAGACTCCTCGACGCCACACAGGTCGCCGCCGACAACTGGCCGCATACGCAGAGGTATATAAAAAAGCATAGAGACGCACAAGACAATAGGAAGCGGGCGTTCGGTCTCTTCCTAATTTCCGCTAACGACCGCCGCGCGTAAACACTGACCGAGCTATGGCCGAACTCATTGAGGTCGAGTCCTTGCCTTTATTTATAATTTTTTTCTTTCCCAAAAAGCTCTAGGCCGGGGCAGAGGAAGACGCCTAATTATGCGGACAGCTCAACTGCGCGACGTTTCGGCGATGACAAGCGCGAATGATTGTGACACGCTTTTTTCGCGCGCGCCCCTTACGGTCGTTGAGAAAGACATAAGGGAATCTGGCGATGATGGACGCGAGCTTATGTAATTTTCCCGCCGTGGGCTATGCACCTCTCTCGAGAGAGGGAAGAGGCTGCGCGAGTATACATATAGTACTCGAGAGAGAAAAAGCTGTCTCTCGCTAGACCGCGGCGCGCGACTTGTTGCGCGCTTGCCAGCCGGCGATGACGTTCGACGACGCTCTGTGGTGTAAGTTATAGGTATTATGAAGACGCGATTTTTGGTGGAAGAGTGCCGCGTTTCCTTCTGGGCTCAATTGGCCGGAAAATTGCATTTTGATTCGAGCTGTGATTTAGTTCGAGCTTTTTCCTAATCGAGAGTGTTGACGCGAGGTGTGTGAAGCATAATTCTTGGGTGCGATTCGTGCGCGAACTCACGACACGATGTGTTGTAGTTACAGGAAGAGGCTGAGGGGGTGTGCCAGCGGTCATAGGTGCAGGTTCCTGATTGTGCAGCAGCGTGCTTGGCACAATCCCGGGAGATTATGTTTGTGTCGCACAAAACGGCTTTAATAAGACTGCTTCGGAAATGTTAATTTTAAATTCAAAGCGCAGACGGCAGTACAGAGCTCGGTTTGAGTTTGGATCGGAATGCAGTTTTGTTTTTCTGTCTTCTATAAGTTGTACGGTTAAAAATGCAAGTTCGCATGCGCCAGTTATAGAAAATTAATGATAAATTATGAGTAGCGACTGAAATAAAAGCAGCGATGAATAGCTTAGTCGAGACAGTTCGGATTTTCACTTGTCAATAAAAGTTTTTTTACGATTACGACTTGCCATGTACAGAGATATAATGTATAACTGAAAAAACTCTCCCAAAATAAATTATAAATCCGTTTTCGATTAAAGTTAATCTTAAATCATCGCCGCGATTGAAGTAATTACTTTGAAAACAATAAAAACGTATTATATAAGTGAAATTTCAGGACGATATGTTCTTCCTTGATGAATATAATCGTTTACGAAATAAATAATATGCAACAGAAAAACGCTTATATCATCATTCAAAGTAAACTAACTTTTTTGAAAACGGCTTTGATTTAAAAAACTCATCCCAAGTTTTGATCATTTTATATTCACCAAAAGATTTGAATTCAAGTTTTGTTCTAGTTAAGAAGACGGACGACATTTCAAATGCAAAGAGAAAGTAAATTTGACGCAATTTAACTTCAAAGAGCAAAGTGCGCGCTCTTCAAAGTTTGCTAATAAGCATATTTTACGAACGAAATGACATAATGTTGAGTAAACTGTTAACTTGTATACATTGAAATTATTCCCATGCAATCAATAAGTAATAAAATTATTATATAAATATTTGTAATATAATTTTGTATAGATCGTCGAATCATTTTCTGCCGAAAAATTTACATCAATCAATATTCTGCGAACAAAATTGAAATAATAATGAAAGAAAGAATTTTACAGTGTCCGTAATAGTAAGTGTGCTCTCGCAATACACATTTCATTAAGTACAACATTTTCGCTCTGTTCCAAATGTCCATTTATGCGCGAGTCCGACTTTTATCGTTTAAGGCAATTAGGTCGCCTGTGAGGTAATCCGTTGCACCAAGATCTTTATGAATTCGCGCATCATCCCCTTTTATATCAAAATCATTCTATTTTCCAAGAGCGATGTTTTTTCTATTCCTTTTTATAACAGCTTAAAATTATGAACAAAGTGTATACACTACTCAGTTCTCATTAACGCGTCAAGTGATAAAAGCCAAATCCAACATTACAACCAATTATTCTTCGCGCGTACAATAACACAACAACTCCAAAGCAACATCGTAAATTAGAAAGGCGATTCACGAGCAGCATCCAGTTAATTACTTTAATATCCGCTTTATAAATCATACACAAAACGCCGAGAAGGCCGGTGTGCATCTCACTACGCACACAAAACAGTCTGGCCAAACGCTGCACGTGGCGCTTAATTTGATTGATCTGCTCTCGATATAGTTGGCCGCCGGATAAGTACCACACACCCACCTACAGTCACACATATACGAGGTACGTTTGATCGCTCTCTCACTCGGAGAGATCAGACGTTAATGCAAACAATTTACGCGGGTGTCAATGGATATCGAAGATCCGCGCGATGAGTTTAGCAGGAAATTAACTAAATACACAGGCTGTATTCTGGTGTACGTTTATCGGAGAATCGCTTAAAGTGAGCGAATTCTGTTAAAATGTTGTACCAGCTCAATTTTTAAAATTTAATGCTGAAATTCAACACGAAAATTCGAGAAGCGTGTTGTGATTTAGAAATAAAAATACAACGCACTGGTGGAAAAAAATAGGAGGCTCGATCGCTATTCCGTAACCTCCGCCGCTGCGCAGCAAACAATACACAATCGAAATTACAATACATTATGTTAAGCGTCGGAGGCGATCGACTATAGAAGTAGATAAATAAACACGCCGGTTATATTCCGAGAGTCCCCGTTATCTCTTTTCCTCTTTCTCCTATCCGATGTATTTTCAACCGTAAGCTCAACTAAATCAGCCGGTCACGCTCGTTTATCAATTCCGCGTGGAATTAATAGACTGACGTTCTAGACGCACGATTCTCGCATTTCATCACAATGCTAACACCGTGGAACACACACACACACACACACACACACACACACACACACACACAAAATGCTGTAAGCTGCACTGTCGTTGCGAAATCTTGCCTGATGCATCCCGTGTTGAAATTGGAGAGAAATAAAAAAATTGAGCCGACGAGCGCGGAGCCTCTAAAAATATATGAGAGCGCTCGCGCGTTTTCCAGATTCGCTCTCTGTCTATTCACGCGTCATTCGTTGTGTTTCGCGCGCGCGCGCGCGCGCTCGCGGTAAGCTTTGTTGCTTATTTCGATCCCGGGACACGGATTTACAAGAAAAAAACGCTAAGTGTGTAAAATATTGGCTGTGCTCTCGCGGCGCGTTGGCTCTTTCTCTCGCGCGAGATGGTTTTTACAAGTGTGACCGGCTGGAAAGTTTGCGGATTTATTTCGGTTGCTGAGGATTTTTCTTGTAAAACGAAAAGTCGTAATATCATAGTCTAGGCATTTAACAAACGACGAGTGGATATTCTTTGAGAAGCCGAGTTTGATGATATTTTCGTAGTTTGGAAATAGTCGCACGTACTTATGCACTTGTGAAAGTGTCAAGTCGAGAATATCGACGCGATGTTTGCGAAGCGTTAATTATCGGAGAAAGGCAACATTTTTCGCAGCTCATTTTCGATGTTTCGGCCGACAATCACGTGATTTTAATTCAACTTTTTCAAACTCTGACGCACGACTTGCGCCGATGTCGGATGCACCGTGAGACGCAGAGGGCAGCCATTTTCGTAACGGCCACGGATATCAAGAGTTCAAACGTGAGCTGCAAGTCGCCTTCAACGCCACCGTTTTCGTCCAATTTTACCGCAACGCATTTCTCAAGAGACCGTCAATAACAAAGCTGTCGCGCGACAAAAGCACTTAGGTTACTACGTACCACTTCATGGTGCAAATGCGTGCGTCTCTGGCCGTCGACCGGTTGATACCCGCGGGGGCCGGCTCGTGTCCGATGAATCAAAGCTCCTCTTTTAAAGATGATGAAAACTCTCCCGGCGGTAAACAAACCGATCTTATAGCCAAGCCGGCTTCAGCTCCCCTCGAGAAAAAGTCGTCGTGTTTGTGTCTCTCTTTCTCTTGCACGCAAAGGAATGCACTCGCTGGGAAAACAAACCCGCGCAGCACCAACGCGAAGCGGTGAAAATCTCGCGAGAGAGTGCAGTATAAGAGAAGCGGCTCTCGTGCGCGGCGGCGGCGGCGCGGCAGCGACTCAGCGGACCGACGAAACGCACTCGTCGCGAGGGAGCAGCGACTAGCGAGGTCCGACTGGTGCTTGCTCTCTGCCTATACTTCCGTCCTTGTCGCACTCTGCGCGCGGCGCTGCTCTCTCTCTCTCTCTCTCTCTCTCTCTCGGGCGAAATAGCCGCCGCCGCCGCCGCCGCCACCGGTCGTTGCGGCTACTGTCGAATCTCGATTTCCTAGTCGCGGCGATTTCGGCCTTGTTGCGATCGGAGCTGCGGTCTGGTGTCGTCGAGTGTATTTTTTGGGAGCCGTTAAGTTGTCAACTTATGGGGGTCAGTATAGGTATAATAAGCAGCGCAGTTCAGACTGCAGATCCGTTACTATGTCGCGAGAGCATCGGGCGGCGGGCCACCGGTGTTTATTTCGCTCGCGTGCAGTTTTGCGGAAAACAAGCCCAGGTTATTTGCGTGAAGCGGTTCTCGTGCACGAAGAAGAGCACGCGCCGATGATAACAAGCCGATTTCGTTGAGACAGCGAGTAAGTATTATATGCAATATAGGTATTACATTGTGTGTATCTTGGAGGTGACAAAGTTGCTCGTATGTATGTATGTATGTATGTACAGACTTATGAGTTATGGTATGAGACGATCATATAGTATTATTAATTCGTTCTGTACTTCGTGGATAGGTTGCGGGAACATGGATAACAATGCAATGCATTTATTAAGATTCTTTCTATAGAGCCGACATGTAAAAAATTCGCTAATCTGCATCGTCATTTGTTGTATAATACGTAGAGTAATTGAAGCAGATTGTGTATACATAAAAAAACTTCGATCACAGCCATTGACGACGAGGTGCAGAATATTGGTAGGTAGAAAACTTTAGTCGGCAAAAATCATTCCTCAATAAATGATTTAACGACGTTAAAAAACTCGTTAATCGCGGCGTAAAAAATCTCTCGACACAGGAACAGGACGCAATACATTGCATACGATAAGAGTACACAAAAGTCTGATGAAAATAAAAGGATTTCAATAATAACCACGGTCAACATACTCGATGATCTGTTCTGCGTGAACCCAAGTCAGTCCGAGCTGCTGCTCGAACGATTCGCGGGTACAAATGTCCTTATAGCTTAGATACCTCCTGTCCCGAGCAGCGCCCAGAGCAGACTTGATGTTTCGCATCACCGTCTCGATGGATGCTCTTTGATGCACGAGGTTTTTCTTTATCTCGCACAGTCTCGCGCTATTCCTCTCCTCGATCTCCTGCTTGCTTCCCAAAGTCAGCTGGCAAGCCGACTCGGAAGCCATCCATACGCTCCTGAGATTGTTGCGCCGCCTCAGCTGTTCCTCGAGAATCCTGGTGAGCAGCTTCATCTGCTCGTGGATATGCCCTCTGGACAGGTTGATGTATTTGCCATCGTAGGGGAAACGCCTGTTCCTGTTGATTTGCACTGGCTCGGGCAAATTGTTGCAGACGCCCATGCTTCCGAAATTCGTGACAATGCCAAGCGCGATGTTGTCGCTGTTTCCGATCATACGCTTTATGAGAGGATAGGGACTGCATCGGCATCTTGAGAAGTAGTAGTAAAACGTGTCTATGTGGACGAAATAGTCGTTGTTGGCTATTTCTTGAAATTCTTGGGTAGAAGCGCCGAAGTAGCGTCCGCGCCGCTCCACGAACTTTGTTTCGATGGCCATAACTGCGAAAATATAGGTGTTCATTAGGATGGAACCCCAAAGTCTGCGGCGCGATGAATCGAATAAAATTGTCTTTTTCAAAACCAAGTTGAGAACGTTCAACTGCCCGTATAATGCGCGTAAATCGTTTGAAAACGGAATTTGATAGACTGTTAAAAACGGCACATACTTATTACTGTAAAAATGTATCGCAGATCAGGACCTGGTGGAAGTCGAGAGTCGTCACAAGTTTCGGCACGTCAAACTCGGCTCGGCGTCCTGGCCTAAATGAAGCGAGCTATATAGGGTTCAAGGAAGCCGGCTCTCTCAGTGTCCCATACAGGAACCGAAGGTAAATATTATATCAATACACGTATTACTTATGCGATTGGTCTACGGCTCGATCAGTTTGCTGTTTTCATACGACAGTTCAATTTGATCGTTTGAAATTTAATTTACTGACTGTGCACTATTCCATAAAATCATATTACTTGGCGAATGTTCCTATACTAAGAGGTCTTTACTTTTACAATGTGCGTTCTTTAGAAAATTCCACTGATTGCTGTTATTGGTGCCGCGTAAATAACAATTATTTGAAGTAAGCTGCCATATATGTGCTATCAAAAAGCTTCCATCGGTGAGCCTTCATCAAATTTGAGATTTGAAAAAAAACCTAGTCGGATGGAAAACAGTAGTATATTGTATACCAAGGACGTAAAGTATGCTTTTCAGACACAGTGTGCGACTGCACGAGGTCTAGTCTTTGGTGCACTTCATCTGAACAGGACTGACTTGACTAATTTTATTATAGGTGTGCAAAGATAAAATTTCTCATTTGATTATTAATGAATAATATATGCGAATTTTGTGCAGTACCGGCGGATCTGCATTTTTTTGAAAATGGTTTCTACCTCTCGCACTCTTGTCTCCGCACAGTACACAATGATTTTTTGAGAACAGCGCCTAAAAATAACCCCCGCGCGCACTGCTAATTATAATCTATTATAATTGATAACTTAAAATTAAATGCATCTCTGCAGCCTCGACTAATAATAATAAAATAAGAGAGGCACAGACAGGCACAACCTCGCGTCGACGGATGGCCATTTTTGTTGCGCGATATTTTTTTCTTGGCATCGGCTCGACCCGCAGCGAGAGCTACGTACCGAGAAAGCGCCACAAAAAGCGCATATTATGTAGCGCTTCCTCTCGTCGCGGAGTTTGACGGGCTCCGATTGGCGCTTTGACAGCTGGCATGACAGTTGTTTAGCCGATCAATGAATTCGTATACTTGGTCTCCTCGAGTGATCGCGCTCGAGATGACGCGATGACGCGATGACGCTGCGAGTAATTGGATGCTACGAGTTTTTAACTAATATCCGGCATGATACTCGGATTTCCTCCCAAGTGTGAATCGGCTGCGTTGGCTGTTCGGCTTCGAAGCGCGAATGTGTGAAGTAGATACTGAAAAGTTTTTAATGGCTCCATTTTATCGCCGGATATTGCTCGCAGTTTATTAATAAGGTTATATACCTGCGCGTACGCTCAGCGTGCTCCATTAGAAAATAATTCGCAATAGCTCCTTCTAGCCTGTTCTAGCTCGTGGTCGATACACGCAGCATCACGCTGTTTACTTTAAATATATATTTTCCAAATATAGGCATAATAGACGAACTTAATTATCGATTGGATGCGCGAGCGACGGGAATAAAATTGCCGCATAAAAGCAAACTCATATCATAAGCTTTACATACATCTATATGATTGCGGATGCAACTCATCGCCGAGTTTACAAAGATTTCGTTGTGCAAAGTCCGTGCTATTTCGTGTTGCCAATTTAATGCAGTGGATAATCCCTGGTTTATCAAAACGATCATATAATCTCCGCTGAAATATGTCTGCTATAAATTCAGCTAAAATTGGAAAATCGTTTATAAACTGGCGCGGAGAGATCGAGGATCGAACAAAACGTTCGCAAATATAAGCGCTCGGTTACACTGTATACAAGAAACGCAAGTTTTTTTTTTTTTTTGATACAGCAGCATTGAAAAAATATCCTCCGCTGTTGAACAAATTAAAAATATCCTGACAAGTAAATCATTAGGAGCTGAGAAAATTGGGTAAGTGTAAGAGACGCGCGCGTCTATTCATAGAGCCGGAGAAATTGTTTAAAAAAGCGCGCGCATTAGCCCCATTAACAAAAAATATCCGCCGACAGCCTTGGATTATGCACATATAGTATTCACGAGAAAAAGCTCGAAAAATAAAATCTTCTATTCTCGCCGCGGAGACTTCGCGGAACCGAACGGCTCTGAGTTCGGTAAAAATAAAAGAAAAGAAGAAGAAGGAGCCGTACGAAAATCGAAAGAAAAGCGCGAGAAAGCTGCACGCGCAGAAGAGGCGGAGGAGGAAGAATAAGAAAATAGAGGAGGCGTCGAGTCGGTATATAGGTATATTATCTCGCGCGATGATCGCCCCCGCGTTCGCCGAGGTTACTCTATTTTCGTTGTCCCCCGGCTACAGTCGCGGTCGAATACGCGCGAGACGTCCCTTCCTGCAGCAAGTGCTATTGTGCCGTACCAGCTATATATACACGTTTCGCTCTCTACTCGAACTCTATATATCTCTACTCTTTATCGTTGGGTAACGCGCGTCAATGCGCGATTACACGATTTAACTGATTCCGAATCGGCGGGGACTTTTGTAACGGAGAGGCGATCGCTTCGACTTTGATTTCTTCTCTTTTTCTTCGGAATCTTCAGAGAAGAATTTTGAAGCTCTGCTTTTGAAATTTCGTAAATTCCACATCAGCCGCAATATATATAGTGGCTGTAAATATAGAGAGGCGAAATACGACGAGAAGCAGTGAAGAGCGCGAAGGAGGTTTAAGAGGGTGGCGGAGAGCGTATCGATTACTAATTTACTATATGGGCAGTCGATTGACTGCCTACTTCTGTGCCCTCTTGTAGCTGCACACTCGCTCGTGTGTCTATCTACGCATCCGCACGCACTTCTTGACTGACAGCTGTTGTACGTACCCAGTACCCTCAGCTTGTGTGTTATGTTTATAATCGGCGACAGCCCGTTGCTCTACATTACGACGTTATTAAATCAGCTAATACTTGGACAATGTATACACTCTTGGGAACTGAATATCTTAATTATTTTCAATTGTTTATATCGAAAAAATCAATTGGGTTTGTTGAAAAATGTTTTGATATTTATATAGTTGATCGCCACTTTACTTTTCCAGTTTGCTCTCTATTTGTTTTCTTTTTATTTAAAAATCACGATGTTCCAAAGAGTTTAGAAAAAAGCTTAAAATTATTGAAATGATCGAATCAAAAATATGGTTGCAAAAATAACGATGTGTATTAGGGATTCGAAATTGATTAAAGCTATATCTCGTTTAGCCAGACATGACCTTTTCTACTGAAGCCTAAAACTGTGTATACCAATTTTTTTAAAAAAGAATAACTATAGGTAATGATTTGCTTAGTTAAACCTTATATGACAATAAAAATCTCTGGTATAGGTATTTATAGCAAGTGCATATTTAACAAATTCCGAATATGTCCAATCAGCATTTCTTATAATGGATATACTTGTTTACGCAGAGTTCGTGGACACCTTGTTTGCAGTATACACTCGCTAGATAACTTGGAAATCAGCGTGTACACCAATCGACTCCGCTGCAGCAAGCAATATCATCTGCAGAGCCATTAGTATTTCGCAGCCGCAACTCTGTCCGCGCATTTAAACACTCACCTCTCGGCCAAATAGTATCGGCTATGACGCTGAGCCGAAAGCAGCCGGAAAAACACGATAAGCATCTCAACATAGTATATCTACGAAACTAAGAATGTTTCTCGTCCTCATCGCCGACTTGCATAGTTTAGCCAAGTGTCCGTGTATACCTATATGCGCTCGACTGACACGGGTCGCGAATTTCCGCACCTACGCGTGCAGAAGCCATTGACATTCGATTTGGCATTCGATCAAAAGACCGAGGCGTTTCGCATGCCATATACCCACCAATTGCGTAGCAATTGTTAGTGTATATTATAGTAAAAAGCGCGTGATGGCTTCTGTACCTGCGAGTCAAGTGCATACAAGGGGCTATCGAGCCGAAAGGCATTTTTGTTGTTCACGATATACATATATTCAACTATATAACTCCGAAAGTGAATACATCTGAATGGACAGATAGTCGATCTTGTGTAAGAAATTATGTTGTATTCGGAACAAGTTTTATATCCGATATCTTTTAATAGCTACGGTAGTTTAACAAACTCGTGTTGTTTGTTTTCGTGTACTCGACTTTTCGTTTATTTACTTTTAACGAATGCTACACTCGTTTAAATCGAACCAAAATAAAACTTCAATATTTCATCTAATTGTGCGCAACCGCTGGTGTAACGCCCTATAGTTTTGCTAGATTCTCTCTTATCGCGTCTGTAGTAAAAAACGAAGGATATGCTTTAAGTACGCGTCTGACCTATTATTGCGCGTAACTACTTAATCGTTGCCCGAACGGAAAATATATAATTCGTTGAGGACAATTAAAACGATAAACGACATAGGTATCAATATAGGCACATGCTAATCAGTTTGCATTCGAACCGATAGATACATGCCGGTGACGCCCATCAGACTCAATTCAAATTCTCGATTCAAAGCTCAATAGTATGTAACCTACTCTCCAGTGCGCGAATAATCCCAGCACGTCCGCGACTTGACGCTCTAGTTGAGCGTCGCAAAGTGAGGAGTGGATAAGCGCATCGCAGTCAAGTCCGAAATGTCCATTAGAAGCACTACTATACATCCCAACGGCAGACTCGCGAGCGCGCGAGAGTCTGTGCCAGTGGGGCAAGCTCGAGAATAGCCTCGGTCATGAGACTCGCCGCTCTCTGTGTGATGCTCTTTCGCTTTGGAGCTGTACACCTGCGATGGTCCTATACCCCGAGCGCTAATTAAACGGGAGACGCCGGCTGTCGTCTATTGGTAAATCGTAGCTATTTTATTTGCTCGAAATCGGACTTTATTTATGCGAGAATGCAGCGACCATTCGTTTTCTCTAATGGGCAGTCGTCGATCGCTTTGATTAGTGGTTTGTCTGGTCGAAAGCAGGTTTGAAAATAAAAGAGCAATGGTTTAGAAAAAAATGTATGTATATTGTATACGTTTCACATAAAATGACGATTTCATTTTAAAACAACATGTCCATTGCACTCCTCGCTCGAAGCATAGCTTACTCGAGCAAACTCACAGTCGTCGTTGCCGTTGCCGTCGCATATACTTATACATCAGATTAAAATACAATCTTTATATATATATATATATATATATATATATAGCCCGAAATTTATAAGTGTGTGCATCTGAACATTTCATCTTAAAGTTCGTTAATTTCAATAATAAACTTTTTTCTTCGTCTCGTAGGAATTTAAGTTTAGTGAACAATCGAATTGCAATATCTACAATATTTTCGAAGGAAAGCGATCTCGACAGATACAAAAGCTGCATGCACGTGAATTCGAATGTCGCGTACATATTCGGAAACGTATCCTCTTTCCCTGGAAAAAACTCTCCGGTTCTATTGGATGCCCACTTTTGCAACTAATTTTTATTCTACTTTTCAAACATTTTTGTCACTAGTCTAAACATTTCGTAAATAACTTTTTTTTTTATTACTTTTTCATGATAAAATACCTCAGCTCAAAATTCAATGCAACTTTCTCTCTTTGTCAACTTACATCATAATATCGTACGATTACGATTGCAGATTTCTCAAACGCTCTCTCTTTCTCTCTTTTCTCGCTAAATATGCTTGTTCCAAGAGTTATCTGCACGCGCAGTGCGTCTTGCAATAGAAAAAAATATTTTCGTGCTGGACGAAAATAATTTCAACAGAACGAATACTTTAATGCATCAGGCGTAAACATACACATTCGACGGAAGATACGAAACAATTTTCAAATGGAAAAATCTTCAGGTGAGACTAGACCCTTATATCCCGGTTGCATAAAGCAATGCGTCCTCTTATAGTCAACACATGCAACAATCGAAAAATCCAACAGCCTCACAATGCTTAACAAGTATTTCCCGCACACTCTCCTTTTCAACATCAATCCGCTCTAGGCAGAAGTATTCACATCGGCGCTAACCGGGGAAATAGTGGATCAAAAGCACTGTTGTACAGAGCCCAGAAGCCTAGTGCATGTTGTTGATGTTGCTGTTGATGCTGCTGTTGCTGTTGCTCCAAATACGATCGCATGTCTTGGTTTGCTGCACGGCGATTCTTGTTTCTGCAACCGGGCTCTAGTTACAAGGAATGAGTCGTCGTTATGTGACTACTTAGCGCAGCTTTATGTGTAAATTTCTTCAAACAAATGGGACATTCGTTATTTTTATCAGCAGTGTGGGATATGAGGTGCTTCCTCAGAGCCATTCTCTCTCTATAGACTTTTCTACATATGGTACATTCGTACGACGCTTCAGTCGCGTGTGTAAGAATGTGACTGTTGAGGGTTGATTTTTGCGTAAATGCTTTCTGACAGACGTAACATTCAAACGGACGATCCCCAGTATGGCCCAGCATGTGCTTTCTCAGCATCGACTTTTCTCGAAAGTTCTTGTGACAAATGTGACACATATGCCTCTTGTCGCCTGTGTGAACAACCATATGCGAGTTCAGTCTTGTCTTTTCTCGAAAAGCCATTTCACAGTAATCACAAGCGTAAGGCTTTTCACCAGTATGAACCAAAATATGTCTATTCAAGTCTGATTTTCGCGTGAAGATTTTATCGCAAACTTTACAATCATACTGACCTCCAGTGTGAGAAAGCATATGGCTATTCAAATCTGACTTTCGCGCACATGCTTTGTGACATATATGACATTCATGTGGCTTCTCACCCGTATGAACTAGCATATGAGAATTTAACTTTGCTTTTTCCCTAAAAGTCATTAGACACTCTTGACATTCGTAAGGTCGTTCTCCAGTATGAATCATTGCATGCCTGATCAATTCTGACTTTCTCTTGTACGTTTTCTCACAAATATTGCAGGCGTGAGGTTTTTCTCCATTGTGTGCCAACATGTGATTGTTTAAGGCAGTTTTTTGAGCAAAAGATCTGTGACACATAGTACACTTGAATTGCTTATGACCAGTGTGAATTGGCATGTGTATGTTAAGTTTAGCTTTTTCACGAAAAGAAGCAAAACATATTTCACACCTGTAAGGTTTTTCTCCAGTATGGATGAGCATATGACGATTCAAATTTCCTTTTTCTCTGAAGGATGCCTGACAAACTTCGCAAGTGTAGGGTCTCTCTTCATCACGCATCATATGATCATTTCCTGAAGCATATCTTTTAAGAAAGGCTTGCTGTAAACTGTCGTATTCAAACTGCTTGTTTTGCATATGGGTTTGCATGTGATTTCGCAAGCACCACTTGTAAGCAAATCTCTTTTGACATATTGTACATTCAACTGGACTCATACCAACATGGGTCAACATGTGAGCATGTAGACCAGCACTATCCATGAAACTTTGGTGACATACTTCGCAAGTATTGCCAGTGCAATGCATTTTCAAGTGGGTGACCATGGAATCATTGTTTAAAAACCATTTCTTGCATAGTATGCACTGTATTTTATAAAACTTTTGCGCCGCACTGGAATTGAGAAAGTGGTAGTCCCCCTGCCCACTGTAGTCTCCATTTTCCGATAAAGTGGCACTTGCTAATTGAGCTGCCCAGTGATGGTGGCTATTATCCCCATCTAACTCCAGTTTTACCTATAAATCATTATTGTAAAATCAATTTTAGTTACATACCAGTATAGTGTATATATGAACTGAATGTTTACAAAATTGTTAACGCTCGGATAGTAAATAGGGATATACCATGTCATCAGGGAATTCCACTTCTTGCTGGTCGATGGGCTGAAAGACCTTATCAAAGGTCCCCAAGCAAATGTCCTCCATGTAGCTAGATTCAAATTTCTCTCCGGGTTCTTCCTTGAGCACGACGCTCACTATGTTCTCATCCTTAAAGGTATGCTCAAGTTAGAGAATGGAAAACAAGAGCTGGGCACAGAAAAGTGCAAAGCATTTACCATAACCTGAGAGTCGATGGGCAACTTTACATCCCTGGACTCATGTCTGGCCCATCGCCGATCCATCCGCTAGGCTCTTATGCGGCCCTGAAAAGACACAAAAGATGAAGGTCATTATTATTCGTGGACACAGTCTCTCACACTAGGAGGTGTTCTCTGAGAAGGGCAAAGATTGAAGTACCGAAAATCTCGGTGAAAAGACGTAGATAGCTTAAGATAGCAACTCGACAAAAAGTAAAAAATTGTCAATAAATCGAGATATGTGCACTTTGCAAAGATAATTAACGAACGCACAAAAGAGAGCGACATAACCTTGCCATGATCTGCCAAAGCGAAGGTTTGAGGACGGACCATCTTTTGGAGGACTGCAGCAAGTGTCTCGAAGCAAAAAGTAGCCCTAGCAGGTGGAACTGTCTAGATGATGTCTAATCAGGTGCGCCGAGGTGACGAGGACGACGAGACGTAAGACGGATTGTTTAAGCTGGCCCTGATGTGTTTTCGAGCATCGCCTGTACCTATAGGTAATAGCTATAGAGTCACTCGTATCGCTCGGACATCACTACTGTTTAGTTTTTTCTCTTTGCTGTACCTATATACCTATAGTTTCGTCGATGCTCGTTCAAGCAGTTGTAGGTGCACTTCCCTGGTTGTAATGACCAATAGCTTCTTTGCGCAGCATATCAGGAAGGTTAGGTAATCAGTATGGGTTAGGATAAACATAAATTGGACAAGACTGAAATATAATTTGAAAATATTTGGAGGCTTGAATCCCACAACAAGAAATATTTATCGTGAAACAAGTAATTTTGCCCGTCTACTCTTTGGCAAGTGCAGTGTCGCTTGATCGACACTTGATTTCCGTTGTAGAAGGTTAGAATTATTTTACTACTTGTCAGCTTGCACCTGTTCAACACATTGGTATACTCATGTTTTGTTTCAAGGCAGAATAAACAATCACAATGTAAAATGGGTAGTTTATTGAAAAAAATGCTGAAAAATGTTTTTGATCGTGAGGAGTATCAAAGTGCTCTACAGAAAGAAGCATGTGAAGTTATTTATAGAGGTAATTTTTGTAGTTTAAAATGATGTTTAGTCTTACATTGAATCTTTTATTTCGATATGTTTCCAGAATCAAGAGATGCTGTGATTTGCACTCTCAGCGAATCAGAAAAAGTGCTTTGTATGCAATTACCAAGTGCTGCTAAAGGAGGAAAATTCACAGTTGTTGTTACTCCAACAAGAGAGTTTGCAAAGGTTTGCTTGTGATACAGATATTTGTGAGACATAATCTTCTAAACATAATATGAATAATTGTGATTCTATTTTTATTTTTTAGAGTCAAGTATCATATTTAAAAACAAAAAATATTCCAGCTTTCTATTGGAATGGCTGTTCTTCTACTAAAGCAAAATATTTCATAAAGAATGAAATCACTTCTAATTCTCCAAAAATAAAGCTTCTTTACTTGACATATAAACAAGTTCTTAATTCACACGTTCAGGTATTGTATAGGTTTTATTAAAATTATTTAAATACTGTTTATACCAATTGAATCTAAAGTTTATTATTTTATTTTCATAAATACAGTTTAAGTTAATTCAAGCAAAGGGCAATCTATCTAAATTCATTATCGATGAAGCTCAGTATTTGAGTCCACAGAATACTGAATTTAGAAATCCCTACATAAAGTTGGGTATTTTGAAAAAAAAATTTTCTGAAGTACCATTTGTGGCTTTGACCACTGGAGCAACAGAGAAAGTAATTGATATATCCTTAAAAAATAGCTACAATTCTGAATTAATGAATTTCACTAATTATTTTTTATTGGATCACTTTTTACAGGTGGGAGAGGATATTATCCAAGTTCTTCAACTTCAAAGTCCCCTGATATTGGACAATAGACCTGTGAAAGAAGACTTCAATGAACATGAAGTTATAGTCTTAGAGAGTGATTCTGAAGATTCAATTGAATTTATTGGTGAAGAGAGGTGTACAACTGTACGTGAGGTTTGTCAACACTTGAAACCATCCATCAAACTCTTTAGGGTACAAGAAATTGCACATTCATCAAAGCTGTTAGTAGGAGAAGAATGCCCTTCTTGCCATAATACACAAGAACATTTTTCAGACGTTTTAAAAGAAATTGAAGCATTAGTGCATGATGACTCTGAAGATTCAGTTGTATATATAAGCGATGATAGTGTTGAAAGTCCGCTTTTATTCAGCGATTAAAAGCAATATGACAAATACTTATTATAGAAGAAGTGGTTCATCATTTTTGTATTACAAGAATTATTTGATGTGTATTCCTAACAAGCACGTTTAGTTTTAAGTATTCTGATACAAGCAGGAGATTTTGTTAGGTTCTACTTGGTATGTATAAAAGCAAAAGAAAAAAAGCATTTTTTAAGTCACATTTTCTCTTTGTTTATTTCAAGTTTTATACAGATTACTTATTATGTTTTGTGTCAAACTGTCTGTATTTACAATTATCTTTTATTCTGTTACTTTTTGAACAAGTTGCACATCTGTTGCACTTTGACATTTATCTCCACACACGAACATATTCCCGTTAAAAAATGAACTGAAGTAATATATAATTAACATTATATTTTAAATGAACATTTCAGATAAAACTTTCTTGTAATTTAAGAAATCTTTTTGTATTTTTATTAAAAAGTGCATCGTTCTTAAATACTTTTATATCAAATTAACGCTGTCAAAAAAGTTAAATAACAGTTTACAAACGACTAGTCTGTGGTACAGAGAACATCTTCTATATACATATAAGTTTGTAACGTCGAATTTGATCTAATAGGTATGCAAAAAATAGAAATTTTCAAGCATAAATGTTTTAAATATTACACTATTCTATATTTTTTGATACGACAAAGATAAAGTTTGAACCAGGATTATAATAATGGTTTATAAAAATAAATTTTTTATTTTATAAAAGATTCACTCAGTTGTTTTCGTAAAAGATACCTGTTGCATAACATAAACATTCTAACATGATTTGTTCTTTTTGTTAAACCTAACTTTGCAATCATTTTTCATAGCAACCAGCTAGTTGAAACAAACATCGATTTAATATAGTTTATAGAAAGTATTTCTAAGTGTACAATTTTTTTGATTTTTAAAAATTTTAAACATCTAATTTGAATCTATAATTTTTATATCCAAATGATTATATTGTGTTTTTGTACGGAGATTAATCAAGTCACTACTCATGAAGTAAATGCACTTTCCTACATGTGTAAGTCCTTAGGATCTCTCATTTATTGGATACTTGTTAAGTGATTCATGCCTATAGCTGAGGAAAGACACTCACTGTGACAGATGAGTGTTAACTGATAGAAGACTGTTCAATTACTGGTAGTATGCCTCTATACATTTGCTGTACCTTATACAAATTGCCTAAAACCATTATATTTGAGAAAACTTTTTTGTCAATATTTCAATTACAAATATTTATTATGGTTAAGTATGCAGATGTTTAAATAGTTATAGTATCCCGTGGTACTTGAAAATAATTTCAAATAAAAAAATGCATCATAATAATGCGAAATAAATGGTAATAATTCGAAATACTCAAAATTTTTTGATTTTGATAAATAGCATCGAATATTATTAAAAGAAAGTGTAGTTTACATCTTATTTTAAAGAAAAAAGATATTTATACTTATGCTAAAAAACAAACAGTATATTTTTTATTTTTGAAGTACTAAATTATACTAATATGCACATAATTGTGTTATAACTGGAAAATTTCTAATTATCCACAAAGTATTATAATTTGCAAGTATTTAATTAATCTTTTATTCAATGAATGAAAATAGAAAGTAATTTCATAATGTTTAAATGATATATAATGCATTTTCAAATTTTTACATCCTTATAATTATTATTACGAGATACACCTTGAAAATTAACAAAGAGTAACAACTTATTCTTATATATTATACTATAGCGTGTAAATAAAATATGAATAATTATAATTTATAAAATGTATGTGTTCTAGTGTTGAGGTTTTAAGTATGTGTATGCAATACACACCATTTGAAGAAATCAAAACACCTAATTCGTTTAAATTCAAGATATAATGCAGCTGTTTTTTTCCTGTACATTTCCATCAGCCTTCTCGATCTCGATTAATAATGTGTGAAAAATATCAGCAACAGACTAAAACACAGAAATATTCATCATAAGTATTGTTTTATATTAGTAATAGAATTGAAATAGAAAAAAATAAATTACTTCATTCTGCTTTGCACTTGTTTCCAGGAAAGCTGCATTCCATGAATCTGCTAACCGCTTTCCTTGCTCTGTAGTGATCATTCGATCTACATACAAATCTGTTTTATTTCCAACTAAAACTAATGGTACACTAAAAAAGAGAAAGAAAGTTAGTGGGATTTTCAAGTATTTCAAATCATCATAAAATTACTTGAGACCCAGCAAAATCATTGACTGTAATTTTATATTGAAAAATGAAAAATATCAGGGATTTTGTCATTATTGAAGTAAAAAATAGTACTTACTGGACCTTTCCTGTAATGTCCAGTAATTTGTCATATATAACTTGGACTACTTCGAAACTCTTAGCACTGGTTATACTGTATACTAAAACGTATCCATGAATATCCATTGAGTACTGTGTAGGAAATATACTATATTCATCTTGACCAGCTGTATCTACCAATTTGACTTCGTAGTCTTGAGAGTTTACTCTAGTACTTTTTGTGAAAGCTGCAACAATAAATATGTTGTTTTTATGCATCGTATTCAAATACTGTAAAATTATTACTCTTTGAACTTTAATTAAGTCCTAAGACTTGATATTGAAACTGCTGACAAGATAAGCTTGCAATTTTTAATTTGTTTCCATCACATTGTAGAAGAAATTATGCAATACAGCCTTAGCACATGTTGACGGCCCCTGCGAAGAGTAGCACTGTTCAAACCTCTACGAAAACTATCTCGTTTCGACGCTTACCACGAAGGAAAGCATTGAACAGAACCATCCCCGAAAATAAGCACGATTCAGCAAGTATCGTATAAAATTTTATAGCACAGATTGCTAAAATCCGCATGTCTCGCCTATTCGTGACTTAACAGCGGATTTTAGCCACACTGTTCTATAAAAGGGTCTTTTACAGCCGCGCAAAGCCGAAGATTCGGCCGAAGGCGAGATAATCCCTTAAAAAAGAGCCCAGGCCTGACCTGAGGGCGTTTCAGACAAGTATCCAAGAGGTAAAAAATAAATAATATTGCTGTTTAAAATTTGAAAACAGCAATGATTGAGCAATAGTTAACATAACATTTTCAATTAAGAAAAAAAGATTATTAAAACCGAATTTGAATCTTGAAAATCGGTCAATATTGAACACTTGAACACGGATTTTGTTTCGGTACCACGGAATATAAAGTTTTTACTTGCGTAGAGTGGTAAGCTGGATATTGGCCGATTTTTAGCGTTCAAATTCTGTAAAATTACATTTTTTTTCTTGATTGCAAATTTTGTATTATTTATCACCTGATCATTGTTGAACGATGCAAAATTTTGAGCAGCAGTATAAATTATTTTTTGCTACTCTTAGGTCAGTACTCACCCTTCTCAAACTAACCTTTTTTTTACCCCCGCAGCGGGGAGTAATATACCATATGTGTTTGCGTGATAGTTTTCGTGGAGGATTCTTCAATCGTGATAGTTTTCGTAGAGAAATGCCGAATCGTGTTCGGCTTCGTGGGTGATTTTGGAAAAGGTTTTTCTTCTTGAAAGAGGCGAAATGCTTGCTACTCTTCGCAGGAGCCGTGGACCGTGATCTTGAAAAATAGCTTTGAGAGATATCCATACTTTGTAGTGTAATGATAACAGTAAAAAAGAAAGAGAACATAATGTACTCTGTTATGGCAGATTAGAAAGAAAACAGTGATTAACAAAACTTATCGCAATGTATATAATATCAATACTCTTACCAAGCATCTGATTTGTAAATGTGGCTCATGGTTACATGAATCATTGGTATAATTTATACAGCTGTATATTAAAATGGCCTGTGCTTGAGTCCTTATCATGATACAGAATACATTATACAACAATTGGCTTGTTTAGTACATAAAATAATACTATCAAAGAGCCAAATAGCTCATCAAGTATATTGTACACAATTTATATCATTTTAGGAAATAAAAGGCATGCATGCACTAGATGTAAATCAGTCGTAGTATTTTCTTATTCATGTCGGAACTAATTAACAAACATTCAGACAAAGACTCATTGTGCAACGAAACACTGCTTTGCACCTTGAAAACACTTTGAATCAAACCCTCGCTTAAACAACTTTTTTCTACTAACTTGAAGAATAAGAAAGAATATCTCAGTTCGAATGGACTTGCACAGATGTGAAATTAATTCCAAACGAACAGAGTTGACAGGTGAAAAATAAAGCATGCAGATACATATAGCTGTCCTTACTATTTTCTATGGTGGGATCATAGGAGTCAACAAACTGTCCCTCAACGAACTGTATGCTCAGCGAGGACTTGCCTGAAAGCACAGATAAATGACACAGTTTTTAGTGAGATCTCGCGGGAGAATCCAGAGCAGCTTGATAAGCAGCAGCAGCAGCAGCAGCAGCCGACTTTTCTGAAACTCACCAACTGAGCGATAGCCCATAATCGCTATTTTCCTCTGTTTAGGCGGCATGTTGCACAAGCGCGTTCTTACGTCGTGGTGGCAGCGATGATGACGATGACGGCGGCGACGGGGATTCCGCGATGGGAGAACGGACCTTGTATCAGGAAGAGGAGGCGGCTGCGGTTGCAGGCAAGCGCATCACGCTCTCAAATGTGTCCGGTCGAGAATCTCCTACTCCCGTGGCTCTCTGGCATTCTGGAATAGAGCTTCCCCGTGACGGCTGGCGAGTAGTCAAGTTGGTTCTGCGATTGATTATTGCGCCGCTGCAGCCGAGATCTGCAAAAGAGAGTCGCACAGCTGCCGATCAGTCGGAGCTCCGAAAACGGAATGACTCGTCGCTCGCTAGAAATTACGTATGCTTCAACGCAGCACTCACGCAAGTGCATTCCTAACCTACAAACGACGACGACACAGTCTAGCCCACACACACAGTATGCAGCGCGAGTATACACATTACACACTCGCTGCGCTGCAACGACGAATCGACGATCCTCCTCTCTTTCAAGGTATTACACTACAGCGCGGAGCGAGCTGCGAGAGAGAGAGAGAGAGAGGGAGAGAGAGAGAGAGAGAATAGCGCGCTCAACGCGAGCGCGTGAGGGAGACGTCGGACTTCGTAGCGAGATATGCATCGTCCGCGCTCAGATAAAAATATCAAAAGCTGCAGGTGAAATAGGCGCTCGTTCGCGGAAGGACGCAGAGTTTCGAGGAGAAATAAGCGTATATTTTTAAGAGAGGAATTATAGGGCGTCGCAGCATAGGAAACACGATACTCACGCGCGCGCGGAAAATCGTCGCGCGTGCCTCGATCATCCATACGCAGTAAGTATGCCACAACGCAACACGCTGTTACAAGTTATTCAATGAAAAATCCACACAGCCTGTATAAATCGTACACACGTACCTTGGCAGTCGATGAAAATATAACTTATAAACAAAACGACGAGGTCGATCGCATCCACTTGCAGGCACGGCGAAGGTTCACTGCACACTGACTGATGCGCGCATATGCAAGCGAGCGAGAGAGGACTATAATAAGTGCGTATATGAGAGACGAGGACGGAAACACAAACAAGACTGATGTACGCCGCGGCGGCGTGACTGGCTCTCCGCTCGTGCGCTTTTCCACGAACTGTGCGTGCCGCCGACACCGACTGAACTCAACGCAAGACTGTATACTACGACGAAGAGGGGATCGGGCACGACGTAGTAGACTGAGAGAGTTGCTTGGCCTTCGTCTCGCCTACATGCCTCGCTCTGCTCACTGCTGTAGACCGTATAATGCGATGAAGCGGCTTGTTGTGTTTTTCCTTTCGTCCATCACACGTCGTAGTCCGGCGGCTCTTCTTATCTCGGCGTGTTTCGCGTTTGTCGCCCGAAAAGCCGCATAGCGTTGGCTTTGATGCACAGCCTCTTCCTTGCCGCAACGCGGTGCTTTTCGCGCCTTATATTATTTTTCACTTTTCCGCAGTCTCTTCGGCGTCATCCGCAATTCCGCACTCTTTGTTTCAATTTTCAGCAGTTGCGACTACGTACTTACAAAGTTTATAAATAAACGCGCTCGTGCGCGTCCGTAAAAATTGTCTATTTTGATCTGTTCTCGTTGATGAGACGCTGAATGTAAAAGCTGTGTGCTATGGCTTATTTCTGGATATACTTGAGTGTTATAAGTACAATGCGAAAGCTCTTTTGCAAAGTGCGCGAGACGCGTCACGTATCTTTTGCGCCGAATTCGGAGTATTGCGCGTTCTGCTATAGGCAACTATCCTCGTTTATACATAGCCATCCTTCTACGACGTATTTACGCGTCGCTTCACGCGGTTTATAGAATAATCATACAAAAGAAGATGCCGAGAGACACTGGTATGTTATGGCGTATACTTATCTTTTGCTATGTATATAAGAATATAATGGAAGAGGGCAGAGCGCGCACGCGTTTGTTTACTTCGTGCGCGCTGCGTCACACACGATCAGCTGTTTGGCGTGCGAATGACACTCTAAGATTTCGACTCTCGGTTTTACGCGTAGATATACAAATGCTCACTGCTCAGGGGAGTTTTGTTTGTTTATGTTAATGCGTGCGGTATCGCCGCGTGGTTCTTATCGCGTTTTCTCAACAATGGGGTTTGAGTCAATTTTTATAGAAGGTTTGTACTTATAAGTGAAGGGAGATGGTTTGCGTGGTAAAGTAAACACGCGTATCTTTGATTTTGAATAGGATCTAATTTTTATTCATCTGTAAAATAAAGCTACTAACATAGGTATGAAACATAAATATTTAAATTACGCCTATACATCGTATAATATAACCACGAGGTAAACATAAATCTAGTGTAGAAAATAAATCTGAGATCAATCGTATAACAACAGTAAACAGTTCGATAAGTCATTCATCAATTTGCTTGATTGATTGTAAAAAGCTAGTAAAAATCGATTAGAAGCTATGCCTACAGGTTCCTAATTGGGTACACTGAATCTATTCACAATACGTACAAGACTTTCTGATGTGAATAAAAATGCTAATGTCGTGATAAAAAGATCGAAAACAAGTCTTAGGTGGGACGCAAAATTTTCACGCTTTCGAGAGTTGGAACACTAGCCATGTTAACTAATCGCTACGCTTGTTTCAGTGGTTTTACATTAGGAAACAAGAATACACTTAGACTTTGTAATAATAAGGATATCCAAATTAAACTTATAAAGCTTTCAGTTCTGGATGAAATTATTTCATAATTTCAAATAACTTTTAGGGAGTGACTACTTTAGCACCAATCAAATCGACGTAGATAAAAATAAAAAAATGACTGGGAAGAGAGATTGTTTTACAAGTGCGTTTATCACAGTGTTATGACACCAACGCCGACTCCACCCTCGTGCGCGTACATCGACGAGGCAAAGGACCAAGCATCGGTTTCCGGATCGTAAACTTCGACTGTCGAGAGATTTGATATTCCATCGTATCCCCCGATGGCCCAAAGTTTGCCCATGTTTGCCACTAACGCTGCTCGACTCCTCATCACGTTCATCGGAGCGACGTACTTCCACCTGCAACGGTCAAAATTTCTTAGTCGCGGAATCTCGGACGAAAATTTTGATCGATCGTGCAGTACGATCTGCTGTGCACTTACGAATCAGTTTTCGGGTCGTAAACTTCGACCGACTGCAAGAACGTCGAGCCGTCGTATCCTCCGCAAACGTACAGTTTCCCGTTGAGAGTGGCCACTCCCAAGCGACATCTCCTCGTCAACATTGGCTTCACAACCGTCCACGTGTCCATTCGCGGGTCGTATCGTTCGACCTGCAAAGTAACGAATCGGTTAAAACATTGAAGTCCAAGGCTTTGCGAGGACTGACTAATCGACTTACCGAATCGTATATCGATAGACCATCGTGTCCTCCCAGCGCGTAGATGTATCCTTGAAAAGCCACGACTCCCCCGGCGGATCGGTGCTTGTTCATCGTGCACACCATCTTCCACTTGTCGCTCTCGGGACAATACCTCTCGACCGTTTTCAAGGAAGTCACACCGTCGTAACCACCGCACACGTATATGTAGTCGTTCAAGGCAGCCGTTCCGACGGCGCTGGAAAATTGCGATGAACATTAGTTCCCCGCGAGCCATTGACGGCTTTTACATAATAGAAATAATAGCCGCGTTAGTGTTTACCTTCGTTTGCAGTGCATCGGGGCTATTATCTTCCAGCACTTCTGATAGGGATCGTAGACTTCGACAGTGGAGAGCCTCTCGGAGCCGTTGTATCCGCCGAAGGCGTACAATTTATTCTTATGTACAGCGACGCCGACTCGACTTCTGAGTGTCGTCATCGCCTCGGACGTTTTCCACTTTCCTGCGCGCGGGCGCGCGAGAGAGAGGGAGAGAGAGAGAGAGAGAGGACAGAGAGATGAGAGTTTCCGCAGATTCATTATTTTCGGATAACGAGAGCACCGAGAGCTTCCTTACCGCTAAACGGATCGTAAACTTCGACCGTGCTCAACGAGTCTCCGAATTTGGTCAAGCCGCCGACTGCGAAAATGTGTCCCATTACGAAATTGCACCTCGGCCGAATCCTGATGTTGTCTATTAGGTATCGCCTGTTGGGAACGAGGTGGTAGTCTTTGGCCTCGTCCAGCAGGTCTCTGCAAAAGGCGTCGCGCGCTTTAGCGTCGGCAGTCGAGGCATCGAGGATATCGAACGCGCAGCAGTCGTCGATCGTTCATACCTGCACTGATGCGACGTCCTGACGAGCTCCTCCTTGGCGACGTGGTCGACGAGGTACTCGGGCGAGAGCAGCGGCAGCCTGACTAGCGCCAGAAGCTCGGGAAACTTATCCTTGCGAGCCTCGACGTCGTGCTTGAGCCATCGGATGACGGCCTCGAAGACCTCCTTCTCGGTGTTGATGTTGAGGTCGTCGTTGCCGATGAGCTCGCGCAGGTCGTCGAAGCCGAGATTGAGGAACTCCTCGGACTGCGAGACGTCCTCGAAGAAGCGGTAGATGTACTTGGTTGACTGGTCGAGGAGGGGTGTGCAGCTGAGCATGTCGGCGAAGTTCCGGATGCCGAGGACGTTGTGCGGGTGAAAGCGCGACTTGAGAAAGTCCGCGCAGGCGTTCTTCACGTTGTGCAGGCCCAGGAAACTCGCGCCGACCATTATGCTCTGGACGTTGTCGTTCGTCAGGATTATGCGGCCGCTGTAGGCGAAGTTTATGAAGGCCTCCAGCGCCCTGTAACGTCGAAAGTCGTCTCCTTCAGAAGAAGCTCGAGCGAGGTTTGCGCTTCACATTCGCTTGCTTGTGCAGCTATACTTACGTCGAATCGAAGCCCTGGAGAGTTATGTTCTTCTGCTTGCTCTCCGCCATGTCGTTGAGGAACATGCCGTTGAAGTAGGGTATCGTCGCAGCCAGCACCAGCCTGTGTGCGCTGAAACTCTGGTCGTCGACCTGCGGAAGGCAAAGTTATTCAAATTAGATACCGTTGATCATACTGCGAAGCGTACTTTCTCGCACTGAAACTTTACGCGTTCGAAAGCGGACTGTTTATCCGTCGAGTGCTCTCGTTACTTATATGGGCGTTTTTTAAATAAAATAAAATAATACGAATTCTAGAAAGGCCACTGGATAGAAGTTCGAAGTAAATAGTTTGAATTTCAGCGAGAAAACTTGGCGGTTCGACCGCCAATTCGCTTCGTTAGTGTAAAATTCTTTGTGCTATGGTTTTAAATTTGAACACGCGTTCCGGCGGACGAGCATTGCGGTGAATACACACACGCAGTGTAAAAATAGCATGTAGCGTATGCAGCTTTAACCCCGAAGCCGCAAACTTTAATTTTCTTTGTGCAATCCCTGAGTAATCTGTCTCGGTCACGCGGACGCACAGGCATTTTTGTTTTTTCTTCACTACTTCTATACTGAATTACTGATGCTACGTTTTATATATATACACACACAAGCATAACTTTGTGTTTGTGATTTCTACTGGAAACATTTTTATCGAGCTCTGCAACAAAGCCATTTTTTGCGCATTCGAGAAACAAGGACGCGCGCAGATATAAAAAACCAAGAGGCATTAGCTACACCGCAGACGGCGTGCGTCAAACAAAAATTCGATTAACGGCCTGCATCAACAAAGTTTTCTTTCATTTTTACGCCTTTTCTTTCAGTTTTTATTCATGGCGAACGTAAACTCGACCTTGTTATTCTGTCAGACCGAGTCTATTTATTTATTATTATTTATTTTTCGCAATAACACTAAAAGTTTTAAGTAAATTATTCCAAACTTGATCATAATTGCATTGCTTATTAACGAGGAGCGAACATTTATGATTAGAAGAAAAATGATTTATAACAGCTTTTACAAGAAATTTAACTGCTTTATTTTAATCAGATACGTTTTCACTTTCATGTGGAAATGTTAGCGTGGGAGAGTTGCGTAAAATCAATAACAGGATAAACGAATGTCTATAGGATATTATAATACCCCGTATTTCATCAATTAAAAAATTTAACTATTTTTCGACATAGTTTAACTTAACAATTTAGAATACGGGTAAGACTATAACAGCCGTTTCTACGATTGTCTTAATTAGAGGGTTGTTACTATACGTATTGATGCGTCCCAATACGTAGTACAAGCTGTATATTAAGTGTATGTGTAATTGTTATTCATCAGTTATGAGCGATCCGTCTTTATAACTATACGTACACTCTAAAACAAAAGTTGAAAATCAGGTGAAAAGATTAAAACCTAAATTTTAAACTTTATAAGTATTTAAATGTAAATGGTACGCTCACAGAGAATTAATTGATGGATTTTAATATTTATGCAAATCAATTCTACAGATTTATGCTTAATTGTAATGCTATCATTTTGAGGATATCAATCACTTTTTAATATTCATAAAGTTTAAAATGTAGGTTTTAATCTTTTCATTTCCAGATTTTCAACTTTAGGTTTAGAGTGTATTATGGAAACAACGTTAATCTTGCGTTATCGACTCGAACAAAATAATCCGTTTTTCAACCAACCACGTGACTTGAAATCATCGAACTTTCAAGCATCACACAATTACATACACACACACACGCCCAAAGTCTATGAATGAAACTTCATTCGAGGGGAGGCCAAAAACCGGCTTTTCATTGTCTGCTCCCCTAACATATATCGCTGGCGATTCGCCAGCAACAGCAGCAGCGAATAACGAGCGAAACCAATATGACTTTCTTTCCTTCTCCGAAACACGTTTTCGGCCGTTGCATCAGGTTCAAACGCACATCTTGTACACGTGAGAAAGTTATCTCAGCACGTGCTCTTATATATATTTTATTTTTCAACTACACATACGCTCTGCTTATGTCGATAAAGACGCTGTTTAATAATAGACGATTTTATTGCGCAGCACACACATATGGATCTATGCTTAACCTGGAGAGAAAGAAACTGGAGCGTATAAGCATCGTTGCACTCGAATGTAACGAGGCGCGAGAGAAAACACGCCTGTTGCGGCGTCGTCTGCTGACACTGTAATTTCGTGGTGTTTTGATTGTTAACGTTCCGACAATATACCCTCTGCGTATATAATAAATATAATAGTTAAATAATTCGGGAGGTGCGTTATTGTACAACGTGTACTCGGGTGGATAGAAAAATGTATACCTACTTATGCGGGGTCAACTACACGCGCGGTCTTGCATCACTGGAGAGTGGAGATACTTAGTAAAAACAATAACACGCGGTGCATGTGCTCACATAACGACCGATGACATCTTTCGAAGTCGTTCCCACGAGAATGTGTTTACACAATGCACATGATACATTCCGATGCACACATCAGTTTACTAATAAGTAGATTATGGATCCAATTCGTATCGGAGGAAATTAGAAATCTCCAGTGTGCGAGTATAAAACATTGAAGAGAAATTAGAAACCAACCCGACATAAGTTAAATAAATATTTATCCGGCAAAAGCAAAACGAATTAGCCCCGATGATTTTTGCCCGTCGATGAAAGTCGAAAACAAGTCTGCAAGTATAAATACGGGAGAAAGTCGTCGGTTCGGTCGGGTTTCGGCGACACACGGAGGGAGTAGTCGAAAAAAGGAACGTCATCGTCATCGCGATGACAACAAAAACAAACAGCAGCAGCGCCGTGAGTATATAGGAGGGAATCACTTATTCACTTGTGTATGTGTACTTGTTGGGGAGCGGCGCGAAAGCAGGTTACGAAGAGATCACCAGTTGCGTTCGCGAACAAAGCTGCGCATTAGCAATCAGAAGTCGCAATAACAGGCAATCCTAAGCGAGAGTCGATAGACAGAGCCAGCAAACATAGGTATTGGGGAAAGGAGTGTGGTGCGCATGTCCCCGGGAATTTCTAGGTTATATTGACTCAGAGCCGCGCGCGCGCGCACACACATACACTGTACACACAACACAGCAGCGGGCAGCCTATCCTACCTTGAGCGTGACATCGCAGAGTTTGCCCTGTCGCCTGATGTGCTCGAAGGTGGGGAAGCTGGAGGCGCAGTGGTCCGGGTTCTGGTAGACGAACTGCTTGTCGGCCAGGGCTGCAGCGCCGACGGCGGCCGCGGAGGAGCAGCAGCTGGCAGAAGCCGAGGTGGACGACGGGGTCGGAGCGAGGGCCGGAGGCAAAGCCTTGTAGTACTGGTGGGCCTTGCCGCGCAGCTCCTTGTCCTTTTGCGTCTCCATTTTGGGCCGCCGGCTGCGCGACGACGACGAGGTACTGGCTTCACCGAGACCGCTGTTGTTATTGTTGCTGCTGCTGCTGCTGCTGCTCGAGGTGGACGGCGCGGAGGACGCGAGGAGCGGACTGACTCGCGGCGCGACTGCAGCTGCGCTACTGCCGCCGCCGCTGCCGCCGTTGGCCTGACGCGGCGGAGAGAAGCCGCTGCCGCCGCCGCCGCCACGGGAGTGGCAGTCGCGCCGGGGGAAATTGTTCTCCATTTAAAGGGCCTACCTGCTGTATATAGTTATACAATACCTACGAAGCGCTGCGTTGTTGATAATATGTGCAGGAGAGCGGGTTGTTTACCTTCTGCAAAATATATAAGTATTAATGATCGATGAGTCCTGTGAGGTGTACATCAGAGTGCGCTTGACCTATTTTTGAGTGAAAAGGGGATTACAGAGCTTTTGTCATCGTATAGAGAGCAGAGCATATTAAAGTGGTTGAATAACACGCCGAGTATTCTTTGACACGAATGTATTAATGTAGGTGGTACAGTGTAGGACTTGTTATTACTCAAGTGCTTCTCCGCGGTGTTTTGAAATCACTGCTTGCTTAATAATGTAAAAAGTCGCAAACGTCGTATTTTCCGAGACAATGATTATTAAATTTATCCGTAATTATTATTAAACTCAAGGACGCGGCTACGCTATTCTGTATTGGATAAAGAGTTGGAAATCGCGTCGGGGCTTTGTTCGCTGACGGATTTCGCGCGCAAGGTCGGCCGAGAGATTTTTCCTTTTTTCGTTGGCACTGCACGCAGACACTCCTACGTCGTATTTTCTCCTTTTCGCGAAAGCTCCGAAACGCTCGCGTTTCATTGTTCGTCCCTATATAATAACTCGCGATAACCGAAAAAATCACAATTGAAAGAAATTTAACTTACGAAAGTCATGACGACGATGTCAATATAAATGAAAAATGATTCATCAGCTAAGCATCGCCTTTTATCGAAATTGACGAGAAGCAAAGTTTCGATAGACGAATTCGAAACACCTTTCTAGAGCCACTTTAATATTTCACTTGCGCGTGTTATATACACACTCGTGATACACAGACAGCTTTCACGTTTCATATAAACGTACGGCCAAGCAATCCGCTCATTCCTATATGAAGAGCAAAGAAAATGTAGGTACTCGCCCGCGAGTAGAGGCGCAGTATAGTAAAAATTGCTCCTTGTTCGCTTGCCGAGAGTGTGGGTAAGGCGGCGAAGGTCGTGAGCGAGCTCAAATCAGCCTGATTGTCCTCTTACATGTTTATCTTCCCCGGCCAATTTCTCTCTCATCGATCCTCTGCGTCGTCGTTGTACCTGCGTAAACAGAGGAAACGTCGATAATCAACGGAGTGTATACATGGAAGTGAACGATTGTTTCTCGCACACGCGCTCAGACACAAAAACACAGCTTTTCAAGAAGAAAAAAAACAACGCACCAAATGAAAAATCGATTTCCAGGAGCCGGCGGAGCGAGTACACATCGGTCGGCGCGCGCGCGAAGGCGAAACGAATGGCGCGCGAAGGCAACGAACTCCTTTTAAACCGGCGCCGTCTCCTTTGTGCCGTTCGCGCTCTCGTCGCTCGCTAAACTTGGATCGACTTTCGGCGGTATGTGTGCGATATGTAGTATGTAGACGAGCTGCGGCGGCAGCGTGTTTTTCCGGCACTGCCCGCGCGCGCGGAAGAGTTACTTATGCGAAAGCGGACAGAGGATCAAACGTTGTATACCCTTTTTTATTTGAATCTTTCAAATTTTTCTTTGTATAACGATTAAAAATAAGATTTCTAGGGTTGGAGTACAGTACTTTTTATTTTTTACATGCACTCAACATTTTTTTTCGACTTTTTCACTGATTGAGAGCAAAAGCTGGATATATTATTTGTTAAGATACGCTTGAAATGTGTCTTTAATTCATCGACTTATTGTTGGCCAAACAAGGGTCTTTCTTACTTTATACAAGGCAACCTTTTTTATTGACCTTTTTTCGGAATAGCGACAGCGCTTATTTTTAGAGAACTCGCTTGCGTGAAACGGAAACCATGTAAATACAACGGCATAAAGTGTCGCCGGTTATTCTCATGCGGGTTTTCCTCTGCATGTCGCTTTATGCCTTTGTTTCGAAAACTACGCGTGGAATGAGAAATGATCTCTTTCAATGCACGATATTTGTATAATCGGACGTACTTTCATTCACTTTCATCAATTGCGATGATTAATGAGATTTGTTGAGACATTATTAAACTATGAACGCGAGTTCGTTATTTATGATAAATGCATGCTTTGTTAGACCGCATGAGGCGCGGAATGTAGTGCATTTCCACCTAACTTTTTGTTGCTCAAGAAAAACAAGAAAACAAGAAAAAGTTGTTCAATCCAGATAAAACAGCGAGTGATTTTTTCTTACGCAGGCGGTTCCGTTGATGTGTAACCCAGTTTATAGAATTTTTACGTAATTAATAATCCCTGCGATGCCATACACACATATAAGAGACATCGCGCGAAAGGAAACTTTTACCGGCGAACTCGTATGACTTTTACTCATTTTCACCTGCTGATATAACTGTATGAATTATATACATGCCTCCTGTCAATAATCGTCACCATTGAACATTCAGGCTAGACCCCGTAACAGAGATCCCGAAAACCACTGAATAAATGCGCTCCGATCGAAAGTCGCGGAGCCACGGAAAAACTTTCAAATCCGCCCAAATAAACTTACATTCGATAACGCATACGCTCGCATCGATCTCCCACCAATATCATGTCCTGCTGCACAGCTAACAACAGTTACATGAGGACAAAACTCAGGAAAAAATAAATACCATACCGTTATACCGCGATGACACACTACTCGTCGTTCTTTTAATCTTTTTCGACTGAAAAATCGCCAATGCACGCGAATACACGCAGGGAATAAGAATAGCGCGGGCTATCGCGATGCGCGCGCGCTTCGAACTGCATGCAGTCGATTTGAATTACGCTGCGCAGTGTGTAGTTTGCTTCATTTCGAAATGCGAGGAATATCATTTGAATGAATTAGGAGGGAGCTTCGAATTATGGCAAAAGCGCGCGAGCATTATTATCCACTCGATATATATATATATATAGTCGCGAGTTTTAATAATCGCTTCGAGAATGTCTGATGGGCAATAATGCGCTGGACTTGTTCGAAGTTCTTTTTCTCAGTGAACACGAGGAATCCTATACGAGGAAAAACACACCTTTGCCCCTAAAAAAGGTGATAAAAGTTAATCGGGTCACTTTTTTTTTTAATTTAGCTTATTTCCGGTGCGTTGACTACTTATTTCAAAGAAAATTCTTAGATACACTGTTGCAGTTCACCCGAATCTCGGAGATAGATATAACTTTATTCGGAGCGAATTTCTGAAGTAACTGATCTTCTTATTTCTCAGCCGGCGATATAATTACCTATACATAATATTCACGATGATTCTCAATTAAGATATAGCGCGCAGAGAAAACAAACTTTCACGTTGAGGAAATGTAAAATCTATTGCCGACTAGGATAAACGTATTATGAATTCTATATTATGCGCAAAATATGTCTTTCATTATATATTGTAGCATTAATTTATATAGGGTACAGCACGTTCGTTTCGGAGTAAATTAATTTGCTAATGAAATAATATATTATATTCGGGATGTTTCTTGCGTATATTTTCGGAGTTTTAATTAATTTTCACATTTAATGTACGTGCAAGATAAGACTTTGCAATAGGTATATCGTTTTTTTTTTTCAATCATGGAAAATCGAAGTTTGCTTTAGAAGAACTTGGAAAATAGTAGTTCCTTTTATAAGAACTTGGAAAATACTTTTCCCTCGCTACTTAAATAAGTTTGACTTTACTGCGGTTTGCTTACAGCTTACAGCGCGCGCATTCAACAATTCATGATGTATGTACATACATTATAACTTTGTGTCTATAAGCTGTGTACAGCAACTATAGCAATTGAACAGTGCACGCGATGATGCTTATTGAATTTTAACTATGAATTCGTCGAAAAATTACTAATTATTAAGCAAAAAGTTATGCAAGCACTTTTTTATCATATATTGCTTGATTTTTAATGGTTCTGCAAAATTGCTGCGAATTTTGCAAAACCCAAGGCACTTGTAGAATCCGCAATTAAATTGCAAACGTTTTATGCTACTCGTAAGCCAATATAAGTCTGTTTCTAGATTTTCGCTGCATGGAATAAGTGCCTATATAATATATTATATATAATAAGCCTATTTATACGATATAAAAACTGTACATCGGCATGAGAGTAGCACAAAACATTTGCAATTCAATCGCGGATTCTAAAAATGCCATAGGTTTTGTAAAATTCATAACAATTATGCGCATATATACTCTAAAGTCTAAAGAACAAAAACAGGCGCTAGGATCAAGAATAAATGTTTTGATTTTTTCTTTGGAAAAATCATAAATCATTTCTTTTATACTTTTGACTAGGACAAAAAGAATAAAAGGTAAAGTTTATTCTTTTGCAAGGAATAAAACGCACAATTTAATCTTTTCCAAACAATAAAATTTCGGTCCGCCATTTTAAAAGAATAAATCGCACGGTTTGTTCTTTCGTAAAGAATAAATCTAGCCCTTTAATCCTATACTTATTATGCACACGTATTTTATAATAAATTATAACTTGTACGGTTTTATATACTAACTTACCATAGATTCTTACCGCTTGCGAGTGAAAAAAACTGGACACCACCTGGCGGCAGGTCTACAATAGTAACTTTTTTCACTCGGAGATATCTTTCTGCACACTTTTTTTACACTTTCAGCAGAGATTTCGTATACAAATTTTAGGTATATTAGCATAAAGCTTTTTGACAGCTTTTCGTGAGACTTAAAGTCATCTTGTTTAGGCGCTCTTTAAGGTATCATTTTTTAGAATTACTTTGACGTCTCTAAGACAGGAAACATGGTAGAAAAAAGAAGTCAACTAGACAACGTTTAGAAAACTATGATATTTCTGAAATTTTTTCCTACATAAGAAGTCTTAAACGAAATGTCAAAAAGTATTCTAAAAGTGATCTTTAACGAATACTACTTTAGTGCAGCAATACGTATCTTTAAAAAAGACGTCAAGTTGATAAATTTCAGAAATTCTCAAAGTAATCTTTAAAAAGGTAATTTATAAGATATCTAAAAAGCTCGTTGACACTTTTATATTGTCTAAAAGCTATCAATTTGAAAACTTTTGGAAAATCTTAAAGTAGTCTTCCGAAAGATGGGTAATAAGATATTCCAAATTTCATTGAGCTAACTAAAAGGCATCTTTTTAATGTCTTTTAGAAATTCTTAGAGAGCTCTCAAGAAATATTTAGTTTTTAGATGTCCAAAAGTCCGCCAGTGTTTATTGGGTAATGTCGGTAATCACTCGACAATTGCAGATATCACTTCTCAATATTTCGAAAATTATTATGCAATTTACCAAATATATGCGTATCTTAATTATATTATTTAAACGTTTATAAGCATGTAGATAAGTTTATATAAGAACATTGCTGGACCGTGTGAAAATCCTGCGATTTCCAATTATAGACTTGCTAAATGTATCTCAAAACTAATAAAAAATCTCAAATATAATAAAAAGCGTTTCGAAATATGTTATTCTAATAAGTTATGCTCTTTACACTTAATTATATATTTGAGCGTTTATAATATTTTTAAATTCATATTTGCGTTAACTATGATACATTAATATAGTAGTTTTATTTACTTCAAAACTGTCACTCTATGACATCTTTGTATTTAAAAAAATGTGATACGTCGTATCTCAATGTTGACCATAATAAATATAATCTTTTGCACGTACGTGTATTGAGCTTTTTTTTTTTTAATACGAAGGGCGCAAAATTGTGATTTATCACACACAGAACGAAATCGCATTACGCGCACGGAGTGCTGCGAAAAAGTTGATACTTGCACGAGTGAAGAATCATCTTTCCTACGTTTTTGCAGTTGAGTTAAATAGTCGCAAGCGCGGACTAGAATTCCAAAATTCAAGTACCGTTAAGAATTCCAAAAGAAAAAGAAATTTGAAGGCTGACAATTCTATAAGTCAAAAAAATGTAGAAAGTGATGAGAATTGTTAATAAGGTGCATTTTTATTTTACTTTTTATTTTTCTATTCCTGCATATGAGATTAATTACAATTTTCTGTATTTAGGGGGAATTCTACGGGAAAAATGCCATTTCCTGGTTGGAGAAACCGAAAAAAAAAAAAAAATGTTGGGGCACGCGCCCGCAACTTTTTTTTTCTTATTGTACATGTTTAGAACAATGCAAAACCACGTTCCAACATAGAAAAAGTGCCTTGTGACACTGTCAAATTCGTCAAAAAATAGTCATTGTTCAAGGGCATGTATCTAATACATAAGGGCACAAGTAGAAAATGTTTTGCGGTAGAATGAAAGAATGGGAAAAGAGCTTCAATTTAAAAAGAAATGCGTTGAAAATGCTTGATTTGGTCCCAAGTTACGCACAATTAAAAATGTGGAAAAATCATGAAAAAATCATGAAAAAATCATGAAAAACTGATGAAAATTGCGGGATTTTTCGGAGTCACGAAATTTGGACTTTTTTCCACATTTTCAATTGTGCGTAACTTGGGACAAATCAAGCATTTTCAACGTATTTTTTTTAGATTGAAGCTTTTTTCCCGTTCTTTCATTCTATCGATACACATTTTCTGTTTGTGCCCTTATGTATTAGATACATGCCCTTGAACAATGACTATTTTTTGACGCATTTGAAGAGCCTAGAAAACAACAGTGTCACAAGGCACTTTAAACATGTACAATAAGAAAATAAAAGTTGCGGGCGCGTGCCCCAATATATGTTTTGTTCGGTTTCTCCAACCAGAAAATGGCATTTTTCTCATAGAATTCCTCATATAATTAGCCTGATTTTCGTTAAAAATAAATATATGTTTTAATTTACGTGTATACATAATTTGGCATATAAAATGATAAAAATAAAATAAAAGCTTGAAAAAAATATCGGCACAGTAGATTTGAATTAATAGTAAATTGCTCCGCTAACAGAGGGCTCTGCAACTCGCTGGCTAGAGCGATTCCGCGCAGCGGTACTGGCAATCTCTGGCCGAACAAGTATATAAGGCACCTTTGAAACACGGAGTTTGGTCTCCTCCCCGCACCTACTTCATGTTATACTGTATTCACCGCTCGAAACTCAATACGCATACAGTCGGGTCGGAGGCCCTGGATTAACCTCAACGAGAATTCGCCTCGAGCGAATTTTCTTGGGGTTGTTGCTTCAAGGTATTTCTACTCATTCGCTTACTATGTTTTACAAAGCTTTTCTGTGGTTTTGCTAGCTGCGATAATCGCTTCTGAATGCAAATTTAACCAAGACGTCGATGTAGTTGAAAGTAATGTTGGTAAACAATCGCCATAGTGTACATATTTTTTTTATTGTTGCGAAGATTAAGTGATGGTTTTCTCACAGAAAGTACACAATGCATTTAGAGTTAACTAGATTTTTACAATTCATAATGTAAGGTTCTCTGTGTACATGTTTTAGACTATCTGTGAGTCTTCACAATGTCTGAAAGTGCAAAGAAGGTGAAAACAAGGTTTCATCCAAGTCACGGAGAGAACATTGTTCTCTATGATGACAACACAGTGGCGTTTCGCAAAGCAAGCTTTGCCAATGCGCTCGTGTTTAGTGAAGAACCTCTTCAGCCTGGTGAAATATTCTTGTTGGAAATAGAAAAGGACGAGAGAGGATGGAGTGGACACATGAGAATAGGCTTGACGCAGATGGATCCTGTAAACATAGATAAGGCAAAGATGCCAACTTATGATGCAGCTCTGCCAAATTTGATGAAAATGGGCTCTAGTTGGGTTTTCGCAATGACTGAAACTTGCAATATTTGGGATAGTTTTGAAGGCATTGCGGGAACAGGATATGGTATGCATTTATGGCTTTATTTTTTAATTTTTGCAGTTTAAATCGTCGGTCCCTACGAAGAGTAGTACATTTCAGATCTCGCACCGAAGACTAGTTAGTACATTTGTTTATTCGCCGCGAAGGCTAGCACTTTTCACTTTTCGCCGCGAAGAGTAGTACATTTCACGGCTCGAACTAATGCTCTTTATAGTATGAGAAAAACGTATGATAATTTAATAATTTTTGTACTAGCCGTCTCTTTGCATGTGAGTGTTACTACGTACCACTTTGGCGTTCATAAATATCATCAATTGTTTAAGCATAAAGCCCCGAAACCGCAAGTGTTTTCGTGAAAAGTGCCAGTCTTCCCGGCAAACGAGTGAAAAGTGCTCGTCTTCGCCGTCTTCGCGGCGAAACTGAAAAGTACTACTCTTCCAGAGGGATTTGAAACGTGCTAGTCTTCGTAGGGACCGACGAAATATACTTTTTGTAACACATGCACGATTCTCGCGTTTTTTGACCTAAAATTATAAGTAGTCGCTTTCCGACCGGCGGGAGAAAAAATGCAGCAGCGGGCGCAAAAGTATTTTTGCACCCGCTACTCAATTCATTGGAAAATCTTCTAAACTCGCGTGAAATTCAACAGGTGCAGTTTGAAACGCGAAAATCAGTACATGCGTTACAAAAAATACGGTGTGCACCAAGGGCTGAGCGGGCTTTTTGGCCTCGTGTGGTCGCAGTACTCGTCTCCACACTCCACACTCGGCCTAAAAAAGCGCACTTTACGCCCTTGGTACACAATATACTATTAATTCTTCTTTTTCGAAACAGGTGAAGGTATTCCTGAAAAAGAGAAAAGACTAATGACGGACGGTATCAATGTTCAGACTTCCAGAGGAATAATACCATACAGTGCTTTGAGGCCGAATATTGTTGGGTCTTCTCAAAATATTTTACCAACTGATACTGGTAGTAGAATAGGTGTTATGTATGTACCACAGGCAGGTTCAGATAAAGCAGAAATGCATTTTATTATCAATGGTGAAGACCAAGGTGTATTTGGGAGAGATATTCCATACAAAGCAGGACCTTTGCATGCTGTTGTCGATGTTTATGGAACTACAAAGCAAGTTAGAATTGTACAACTATATGGTGGCAAGTATTTTTCAAAGAGATATTTTTATAATGTCCAAAAATGAACAGAATGATAAAGAGAAATTTTTTGTTGCAGCTTCACTGACACTGCAGAGTGCATGTAGAAATGCTATATTACAATATACGAAGAGGACTGCTGTTGATTCTCTACCTCTGCCAAACATGTTAAAAAAGTATCTTCTTTATCAGTCGCAGTGAATGGCTTATAGGCAAAATTGACTCATTTTTTCTCTCCGAAAGCCCTGTGTAATAATGTCTAAACAGTAAGATTGTGTCTGTTTGCGTAGACCTTTCTCGCATTACAGCTGTTATTAATTTACTATACACAAGCCTCATTTTATTTAAGAAAACGCTTATTATTTTTAGCAGAGCATAGTTTATGATTTCATATTTCTGATCATGCACATCATACTTTGCCTTTCAACAAAAACCCTAAATTATTTAGTTTTTAATTATATTGTTAACAGTCATTTTTGTAACAAAGGCGTAAAATTTTACAATCGCACTAATGTAATTAAGAGTATTGCACAAGAATGTAAAATTTTAAGTTCAAATTGTAAACGTAATTTCTTCATACAAAGAGTGTAATTGCACTCTATAAATATCATATGGCGTCTAACGTACTAATTTTTACAATTTTATTAATTTTTCAATGAAAACAAAAAGCATTGAAAACACATTCCTATTTTATACTGAAGGTCATAATTGTATAGTGTTCCAGACTACTTTGTATTATTAGTCTATATTTTTTTATTTATCTTTTATTTATTTTCTTATTTATTTTCTTATTTATATGATAAAAAAATAAGAGAATTAACATGAAATCTAATTTTAAATGTCGAAGTATTGTTTTTTGTTCATCAAAAAGTCTTCGATTAAAAAAATGAACTTATAACCAGTACAAATATTGAATATATACAATATGAAAGTGAGGATTAATATTTCACTTCCAATATTGTTTGTTTTTGTCGATCGAAAGAGATTAGTGGCTTAGAAAAATCAACAAATAAGTCACCATTTTTTAAAACAAGTCATTAATTGTGTGTTGTAACTGATTGATTACTTAAATTTACGGTTAAATAGTCAATTAGTTGCAAAGTACAAACATGTATCTTATTTATAAGTTTACGCCATATATGATAACGTGTTATATTGATTCTTAAAAAAAAGAAAATGAAATTTAAGTGTAAGAAATAAACTTATTTTTAGTCCGCGAAAATAATTATTCACAAAGAAAGTTTATAATATATATTTATGCAAAAGTTTTTTTAAGTTATGTGTGATTAATTTACTATGAAATGTATGGTCTAGGAGTGTTCTGAATAATTTAGAAAAAACATCAAATTATTCATGTGTATATATTATGATGTGTGTAAGATCGCTTGAATGCGGAGAAACTGTAAAGAAACGTAAATCTATCAACATTATTCATCAATTGTCAAACACATGAAAGTTGAATTGCTCGTTTACGTATAAAGTATATATTATACTCGTAATTCTTCTTGATTTATCATATAGCCGATAAAACGATGCGTTCTATTGATGCGAAAGATTGCGTGTTATAGTAAATGTATTTATAAATATGTGTGCCTGCGGATAATTTGGATGAACTGCGCTCCATCATTTTATAAAATAAATGTATTTATAAAATACGACGTACTGTATTTTTTATTATATTGTCAGATGATAATATTCCATGTAAATTTCAAGGTTCTTACATGCTACTCATGCTACTCTTACATTTACGAAAATATACAAATTTTCGATGTTGGTTAAAGGATAATAAAAACCAAATTCGCATATGCTGCGGCATTATTGTTCTCCAGCGATGCACTTGTATATTATTCGACAAAGTAATAAGTGTATATTGTAATTCCAAGATATTATTAATATGGAATTCGACGAAATTGTTTCAAGAAGCAAACTTCTAAAATTTGAAAAATACTAAATAATTATAAATTATGCTTGTAATGGAGGCTGGTTTATTATATTGAATCTTGTTGAATTTTTCGCAAACGCTTATTTATTCGAAAAAATTGCCGGATCGTATGTGGACTTGTACGGTAGGTACATCGGCAGCATAACGATGTAGGTGAAGAATGTCAGGACGAAGGCGAGCCATCCGATCATCAGAGCAACATAGCTCCAGGTGCTGGTGTTGGGTTCGGGTTTTGGTCTGTTATCGGTGTCAGTGTCGACAAGGTCGTCGTTGTCGTCGGCCGAAATCTCTAGGAAGGCCGAGGCCTTGGGATCGAGGATACTCAGGAGCAGCAGCTGGCCGACTTTGCTCCGCAGAATCGAGGACGTTGTAGAGGACAGCCACTCGGGTGCCGGAGACTTGAGAGTGTGGAGCTCGCGCAGCAGCACTGTCAGGACCATGACGAAGGCCATTATCAGGAAGGAACTCTCGTAGTAACGTACTGTAGTGAACATTCATATTTTTCGTACTATCAGAAGAATGTTCTATCGATATAAGAGCCCTAGTAGAAATAATTGTGTGTGACGTAAGTTGATGAAAATGTGACAACAGTGCAACAAAAGCGCGATAAAACCACAAGTTTTTCTCGTTGCTGGGACAAGATGAATGGGGCAAAATATAGACAAGTTATGATGGTCAGTCATAGTTTTTCCATACTTTCATCATATTATATTTACATTTTCTATTTGATTATGTCACACTTTTGTAGCATTTTTGCAATGCATATGAATCATCTGTATTTACCATATATAGGAGGAGAAAATATACAATATGTGTATTTATACTACTGTAACGGCGCCTTCTTAATGCTTTCATACAGTTTTATAACGCTTTTTTCCAGAAAATTATGATTATACATGATATTTAAAGCAGTTTCAAAATACTTTAGCTAGACTTTTAGAGCAGGTATGTCACACTTACTCATACTTTTTAGAAATGCTCAATTTTTGGATCGAACATACGTTATACAAAAGTGTGAGCTATTAAAAAAGTGTTACATACTTATTAAAAAAGTATGATATAAGTATTACAAAATGTCCCGGAACTACGACAAAAACTCACGTTTTTATCACTATAAAATTACACTTTTTTACATTTAAGTAACAGTTTTATCAAACTTTTCATTTTGACTAGGGAGGTCTTGTAAAAACGAACTTGATTGAACCTAAAGAATCGAATGCTATATGACGCGTATATGAGCAAATCCACGAGCGAGTGGAACAACAACTCGGGTGTTGGAAGTTGAGAATTTTAAATTGAGGGCACACCTACTAGACTAACTTTTTTTCATTCTTTGGCATGGTCTATCGCTTGCCAAACTTTTTTGCGGGGCAGTTTAAATTCTCTTATGGGAATTTAACACTTTGAAATTTTCAACTTCCAACACCCGAGTTGTTGTTCCACTCGCTCGTGGATTTGCTCATGTATTGTACAAAATATTGTTGACGTAACGGTTTAAAAAATTTGCTAATTACAATTAGCAAAATTGTAATTAGCAAATAGTTAAATAAACCATCATAACTTTTTATTTTGATTTTACGGATACTCAAAAGTAGCCTTGTTGTACCCACTACCCTGGTAGAAAATAACCCAACCAAAATGACTTGGTTACTAATTATTGGGCAACCCCGTAAGCCAACGATTGTCCTCGATATAAGCCAACTGTTAACAAACGGTTGGGAAAATTAAAAAGATTTAAAAAAATTAAAAGAAAATTTAATCTTAAAAAGTTTTGAAAATTTTGAAGATTTTGAAGTCATAAAGCATGCATTCTTACTAATTTTTTAAATTAGCCATTTATAAGCCAATGAAACTGATAAATCTGTATCGAAATAAGGTACATTTTTACCCAACCGTTTGTGAAATCGTTGGCCAACGCAGTCCAATTGGCTTACTAATGGCAAAGGGTTGGTTGGCTTACGTTTCTACCAGGCTAAGAATAAAACTTTTCTTTTGAGTCTAGACTGCGCGCGTTAGCTAAATAATCAGAGTTATATACTGTAAAACGGGGTTTCCGGGAACTAATTGTCACAAAAGTAAAGCGACGAAGAGGATTCGGACCCCACGTCCCCGGGATCTCAAGGCGCGTGCTCCAACCACTGAGCCAACGACGCAGTACCCTGCACTCGCGCCGACTAGCTCTTACGGGAGATACTTAGCTATCCCCGCCCGTTACAATACTTACAAAGATTTGGGGCATCATTGCCGTTGTGTGGAATTTTCCAATAGACATGTTGTATGCACACCAGGTGACAAATAAAGCTTATGCTGGACACTATCATTCGTTCATTGGAATGGCAATCCATCCACAGCGCGCACAGCGTCAACACCATTAAAACTGAAAGAGTTAAATTATTATCATGCTATTTCTCCGACTGTAGCATGAAATGGACCTTTTTCATGCCTGAAAGTAGCAGCAGTATAAAATCGTACATGATCCCGAGCGTGTTTAAAAAAGTTCAAATTTTCAAGCGGCAGCTAAAAATGACAATTTCGTACTCAGTTCCGAAGTCTGCTGTTTATCAGGTTTTCGCAAATTATTTTGTTACAATATAGATAAATAAATGTATCATGCGAGAACTTTGAACTACGCTGTGCACACTCGAGATGTATAATCACCTAACCTAATTCCATATACATGCAAAAGGTCCTTTAATGCCCTCGTTGGAAAAAATACAATGTGGGACGCGAGGAAAAAAGCTATTTCAAACTCGGATGAGGGGTGCTCACCCGTACTACACTCGCGCTCAAAATAGCTTATTTTACCTTTTGTCGCACACAGTATACTATAAGAATCCTTCATAAAACCCACCGAAAGCAGGAGCAATTAACAATACGTGCATATTTTCCGCGCGTCTACCCATAATGAAAAAAAGATAGTAAACTCGTGCACTGAGATTCTGGTTCATTTTGAAACTCTCATTCAACACGTAGGAATTGGAATACAAAACATCCCATTCCTGACCTGGGCTTAAATCCGACGTTACTGGCTGTGGAAACAGAATGCAGTTACAACATTAATACAATATTATTAGGTCTACAAAGAAATTAACTATTTATTACGCCCTTGCAGATATCAGATCAGTTTTATGCCAGGCAGCTAGCACAGTATAGGCTTACCCTATAAATTATATTTCTCAGCTATGTTTATATATTCGTAAAAAACAGTGCCAATTTTATTACCTTGCGCAACATGAGTAGCTGGATCTCATCGGTGCTGTAGGCCCACGAGGCCAAGTCGATAGTACAAACTTGCAGATCGTACGGATAGTCCGTGAAGTCAGGCAGACAATTTGTGCTGTATTTCACCGCTGGTACGCATGTGACATGGCCGTCGTGCGAGAGACCGCAGTTGGTTTTGGCTATACCAGGTTTGCCCTTACTGGCATCGTGCCTGCGATTGACAATCGACAAAAATAAGTTATGTGAAATCAGTATTTGGAATATTTTAATGCTGTCAAGAAAACAAATAAGCTATACGTGTTGTGGACTGCTATGTCCGGAGTCCAGAGTGAATCGCTGGGCACCTGTATGGTATCGAGACCTTCAAAGTCCTCTGGATTCCATGTCAAGTGAGGATCGGTCCAATTCTAAATTTAATTTTTTTCTTCAATTTTACGTCGTATTTTTGTGCATTCTTTTGGATTATCATAAAGTCGCGTGCGATTTACCTACCATAATTGACCAGGAGTGCATTTCGAAAACATTGCTTGCGTCGTCCTGCAACAGAAAAACAATCTCAGATGTATAACTTATATACTATATGCTATAATGTAACACGCCAATGAAGCTCATCTAACAACGCATCCGCAAATGAATGGCAATTATTGGCAAACAATCGATCACGCCGAGTACGATTTATTAAACATTTGATCAAATCGTTTTTTAACACTGAGAATAGTTTCTTATCGTAAAGCCACGAAAACGATACTCACGAATGAAATGAACCTTGGCATGAACATCAAACCAACGTTGGTAGCGTTGCCTTTGGCTCCAATTTGCGGACGCACATCCTCGTCGTAATCGCAGAACAGGTGCGTCTTTAGCCGATGCTCCACGGATTTGCTCGATAGGTCCTTGCAGAGTTCTGCGAGTTTGTAGCACTGCACGACACTCGCACTAAAAGTCAGACAGAGAAGGAGCAAAATGACGATCCGACGGTTTCGATAAGGCATTTTACTTGACTTCAGAGCGCGGAGGAGTCGCGAAAGCTTGAGCCGCTCGACTGGCGTTGTCGCAAAGCCATCGACGGATTCCGAGGTGATGCGCTCAAAAAGATAATACGCCCCGTGAAACTTGAAACCCCAGATGCGCGCGAGACGCCTGTTGCCTATTACCGCCCCTAAAATGTATGGTGTACAGTATAATCGTATCGATGACATAACATCGTTCAATTCATTATTGAGTTTCATTTTCTTTTTATGACTGCTTCAATGACACAGTTATTAAATCGTAATAGAAAAATCTATCAATAAATTCATGTTGTTACTTATACTATGCTTTGATAGAGTACGTTTTCTTGCAATGATATACTATGATGATGATATGGTATTTATAGCATAGTGTGGCTAAAATCCGCTCTTAAGTCATGCCTATCTGTGACTAAAGTAGTCCTTTCTCTGCACCGTGTTTATCACACTCGCTACGCTCGTGCGCTAACCTCACGGTGCAAGTAAGGACTACTTTAGTTACGAATAAGCAAGACTTGCGGACTTTAGCAGTCTGTGCTATAAAATTTTATACGATACTCTTGACCTAAATGGTTCTTTTTTACACGGAGCAGTTAGCACCCGAGCGTAGCGAGTGTGATAAACACGGTGCAAAAAAAAGGACTACTTTAATAGTCACAGATAGGCGTGACTTAACAGCGGATTTTAGCCACACTGTGCTATAAAGAACCATTCAAGTCACACGTATCGTAATGTACTATTAGACACTTGTATAGGAACTATTATTTTCAAAATATATTCAGCACTGGATCAGTTCCGGTTTTTAAAACTGATTAGCACATTATCTATACCTATATCAGTGTGTTTTTTCATAACAAGACGATTATACTAGCTCTTTTAATTTCAATGTTGTTGTGGGAGGCCGATAACAAATTACGAAAACTTCATATCTACTTATAAAAATATAGAATTTTTATTTTATTCGCCTGAGATGTTCAATTAATCACTAAAATACACTACACATTAAAAAAATTGTTTATAGTAATTACTCTTATAATGATTTAAAATTAAAACTTAGGCTGAATATCATATGTATTTGCAACCCGTAGATCACGATAAAAAATTTATACAAAAATGTTTTTCTAATGAGATTTAATAAACAGTTATCCCTTTTAAAAAAAGTGATGACTGGTTGTTTTGAAGCCGTTAATAAAGTGATTTGATTGGCTGAGAAGCAAATTTCCGGTCTTTTAAGCTTGCGCTAGATTTAGCTAGTAAACTAAAAATTACGCAATAAAAATGCGTTAATTAAAATTCATGAAGCAAATTATTTTTACTGTTTTTGTTAAATCGTAATTATACACATTATGATCATGCTTTGTTTCAAAATGGTTTATATTTTACCATAAGGAAGACGGACATTGATGCAGTAAAAGGATTTGATTCTTTTCCAATTACTAAAATAATACAAGAAAATCTTTTTATAACAGGGTTTTATTGTTCAAATTATCATTGTGTTATTCTAAACTTGCCCTCAAACGTTTCTTTTTGATTTTAATAGAATTTTTTAAGTAAGGCATCTTATTACAGCCTTCCTATTGCGAAGTCTCACTCATTGTGAGATCTCATCGCAAAATTTCATGTAACCGACTTTTTGTTCCTTACGGTTATAGAACCGTTTCCAGACAATTGGTAACTATTTTATATAAATAGGGTAATTGGTAACTATTTTATATAGCACATTTCTTTGCGACAAGACGATGAATGAATTTCAGAATTATAATCTAAAGCGCATTCGAAAATATTTTTTTCCAACACGCGCATGAAATGGGCCTTTTTCATGCCTAAAAGTAGCGTAGAAAAGCGTCCATTACAAACACGTTAGAAAAAGTTAGTGCTCGAGCGGGGAGAACATTTTTTGCTCTCCTCTGTTAATACCCAGTTTTCAATATCTCAAATTTTCTCAAATTTTTTAATTTTTTCAAATTTCTTAAATTTTATGTGCACGACTTGAAATGCACGATCTTCTACCCAACTTTCACGCATATAAAAAGTTCCTTTCATGCGTTTTTTGGAAAAAACACGGTGTGTAACACGGGAATAAAAGCTATGTCAGACTCGGGTGAGGCGTTTTCAGCACTCGTCTACGTTTCGTGTTGAATACCTCACCCACGCTTGACATAGCTACTATATTGTACTAATCGCTTTTTGAGGTAAGAATTTCTAGTAAATTAAAAATGAAAATGGCGTTTCAATTGATAATTTCGTACGTGTTTTTAAAAGTGATGAGAAATATTTATTTGTCACCTGTGGGAAATGAATACTTCTTCCCTAGGTGAGAAATGAATTTATTTCTTCCCTTGGTGAGAATTGGGTTCATTTCTCACCCCTAAAAATAGTTTTTTTTTTTGAGTTTTATCGTGTACTTAATTTATAGCACTGCGTCGTAACTTAATTTATAGCACTGCGTGACCTAAGTCCGCGTTTAAGTCACTCCTATCCGTGACCTAAACAGTCCTTTATGCACCGTGCTTTATCTAGCTAACCGCACGGTGCAGTACAGGACTGTATATGTCACGGATAGTTGTGACATAGCGGACTTAGGGCAGGCAGATGCTATAAAATAGTATACGATACTTATGACTCAAATCGACCCATTATTACACTGCGTGTAAATCGCCCTCGCTACGCTCGGGCACTATCTACACGCCGTGTAATAATAGGCCGTTTAAGTCACATGTATCGTAATATACTATTAATATTATTAATATGTTGTACACGACTTAAAATGTATAGTTGTGGGACATGAGAAGAAAAGCTATTTCAGATTCGGGTAAGGCGTTTTCAGCTCTCGTCTTTGTCTCGGGCGCCTTTGACACCCTCGACTCCAACTCGTATTGAACACCTCACTCACGTTAGAAATAGCTTATTTTCTTCCCTTGTTGCACAAGGTACGATATCGTCGCTCCTAACGAAGAATAGTACATTTGAATTTCGCCGCGAAGACTAGTACATTTCGTAGTTTTGCTCGAAGACTAGCACATTTAGCAAGTTTGTCAAATTTTTTAATTTTAAAATTATCAAATTCTTAAAATTTGAATTTATGAAATTTCAAAATTTTTAAATTTTAAAACTTAATTTTTAAGATTTAAAAATTTTAATTTTTAATTCTTTTAATGTTCAACTCATTAAATATTTATTAAAATTTTGAATGATTGAAAATTTTGTTAAATTTTGGATTTTTCTACGATGCCGGAAAGCCAAATGGACTAGTTTTCGCGGCGGAAGTGCGTAACGTATTGGTCTTAGATGCAAACGTGCGTATAATGTATTAGTCTTCGCTGCGAGAAATGCAAATGTACTAACTAGTCTTTGTTATAGAAGCGACGATATTAAGATGAACAAGAAAAAATTGCTGATTTGAAAAACTATAGTTTTTGTAACGCACGAACAATTTTCGTATATTTTGTGGCTATTATATTCAAGACGTAAGTGACTTTTTTTCACCAGTGTGCAAAATAAACTGACTCGCTTCATAAGGCAAAAAAGATTTTTGCTTGCTTTGTAAAACAACGTTGATTTTGATGTATTTACATGCAAATAATGTTCGAACAAGAGCGTAGTTGCCGTGAAAGTGATCAAGCTATCACCGCTCAACACGCACGAAAAAACGAGAAAATACGTCCGCGTATTACACAAAATTTAACCTCGTGCGGTTGCAGTATGGGGTTAAAAGCCTATTCAGCTCTTGGTGCACAATATACTATCTTGCATAGATATTGGGGAAAATCGGGAATCGTTTTCCATAAAAAAAGACTATTTCTCTGAGTTAAGTTTGCGGTAGTAGTCCGCATCATAGTTCGGCTTATATGGCAGGTACATCGACAACATGACGATGTAGGCGAAGAATATCAGGACAAAGGCGACCCATCCGATGATTAGAGCAACGTAGCTCCAGGTGCTGGTGTTGGACTCGGATTTGGATCTGTCCTCGCCGTCACCGTCGACGAGTTCGTTATTGTCGTCGGCCGAAATCTCGAGGAAGGCAGAGGCCTTGGGGTCGAGGATACTCAGGAGCAGCAGCTGGCCGACTTTGCTCCGCAGAATCGAGGACGTCGTCGCGGACAACCACTCGGGTGCCGGAGACTTGAGAGCGTGGAGCTCGCGCAGCAGCACTGTCAGGACCATGACGAAGGCCATTATCAGGAAGGAACTCTCGTAGTAACGTACTGTAGTGAAAAGTTAGATTATTTTTAAGAGATAACAAGATATTCCACTAGAGTTTTTAGTATATGAGTCATTCTACGCAAAGTTGGACACTTCACTGTCGAAAAATCGAGTTGCGGGCATACTCACAAGACCTAGTTTTTTACGTGCGTTTGGACATACGATGTGCAAGAAACATGGGTGCCATCTCCAAATCATATGCCAACAAAAAGTTACGGGCCAATTGATAATTACCGAAAAATAGCCTTTATTGCGCCACGGGTAATTTATTTTGAAGAATTTGACTACATTGTTTTAGAGATATAAGGAATCACATTTAAAAAAAATTGAAACCTTGATATCTTAAGAACCATAGGGGTTTGAAAGCTGTGCAATGAAATTAGCCAAAACACATAAAATATATACCTTTTCCCAAACTCTCAAGTGCAATAAGGCCTTTTTACGTCCGTAATCGAGGCACAAAAAAACTCTTTTTTTCTGTTTTCAATTTATTACTAAAAAAATAAGTGGTCAAATCACTTGAAATATTAATGGGATATAGTTTGACACGTGACTCATCGACATAATTTTTTTTCGCAAGGTTATGATGTTTAGTTTCAGAGATATGAATTTAAAAAAAAACATCAACTTTTTCATTTTATCTGCCGAACAAAGCGGTCGATCCCGAGGACCAAACGAGGAAAAGTAGGTAATTTTATTCTCTTTCAAATGCATTATAGCTGAATTATTTGTAACAATGAGATGATAGAAAAAACGCAAAATAGTGTATTTCAAAAATCAAAAAATGGCCATAAACAAAATAGTTGAGAAAATAAAAAATAACTGTTATTCCCGAATTCAGAATCCAAAAATAGATATGTATGTCAAATTTAATTGATATTGACGGAGTAGTTCCAGAAATATTACGGTATGCACATACACACACATCCATACGGACATTTTTCAAAAACATTCGATTTAAACTTCTAACACACTAAGAAGTATTTTCTGAAAAAGATGTTGAAATGGCTCTATCGGTCTATCTATATATATATATATATATATATATATATATATATATATATATATATATATATATATATATTATTAGCTGTACTTTCTGAAAATTTCGACGAAACTCAAAATTTTACTATTACAAAGCTTTCTCTAGGAGGAAGTAATATAAGAGCTCGATTTTTCAACAGTTCCGACTTCTTGTAGAATGACTCATCCGTAAATCGCAACTTTACTTTTTGTTGGAAGTCAATAGCAGTTTTATAAAATCTTGATGTAAAAATAGGGGAGATTCTATATATTTGTATTGACAAAGTCAGTAAGTCCTATGAACAATTTCTGAAATCAATCGTGTCCAAAAATCGAGCTGAATTTACTTTTAAAAATATTTTGATTGCGAATATTTAAATTTAAAATGGATCGGTAATTGAAGAAGCGCATTTTGAGTCATGCACAACTCTTTTCCGAATATGATTGAAATTTTCATAAACTTTCAAAATTTGATTCATTTTTAGTAGAGACAGCGGAAGAGACTGATTTACTTTTTCTCGCACGCTTAAGATGAGGAACTTTTCATTCGCTTTAGATGCATGAAAAAGGAACTTTTATTCACGACTTAACTATTATAATAGCCACTTTATTCCCTGAAAAGCGAGACGAAAGTAAAAATTTTGAAAATTTAAAAATGTTGAAAAGTAAAAAAATTATGGAAAAATTTTTAAGTTTTTAAAAAATTAAAAATTTTGAATATTTTTGATGTTTCAGTGTATATTTTCATTATAATGCCGGTGGCTGAGTAGGTCTCACTTTTCAAGAAATGAAATGGCTACACAGTTCAGTCATGAATAAAGCACATATTATGCAACACGGGACTCAAGTCGATCATTCCCTCGGGTGATTACTCGGGTGAAACACACCCGCGGGAATAATCTACAACTTCAGTCCCTTGTCGCATAATGTACTATTTCATGCACGTGGCCCTCAAGAGGTTACTACATGGTAGGGACAAAGTTGAAAGTTTTCCAAGCGAAACCCGCTATATTTCTGTAGCTAACGCAAGATCGCCTCCACCATGCCAGTGTCATTATGCGTACAAACAGGGCGCCTTTCAACATTGCAAGGAAACACGGCAACGCATATCGTTGTTCTTGAAGAAAAGTAGTACATTTGAATTTCTTGACGAAAACTAGTACATTTGGCACTCCCGCAAATTTTCCATGATTTTCACAAATCTTCTAAAATTATTCAAATTTAAAAAAATGTTTAAAATCTTCTAAAAATTTTACAAATTTTGTAAAATTTTGAAAATTCGGTGATATTGGAAAATTGTACAAATTTTGAAAATATTTGAAAATTTTGAAAACTTTCGGGATGCCGGAAAACCAAATGTTTTTGGAACCGCTTTGGAAATGAAAAACCGCGTTTTCCGCGGGAATTCGACATTTACTAGTTTTCGGCGTAAAAGCATCTAATGTATTGGTCTTTGACACCAGAAATGTAAAAGTAGTAGTCTTCGCTGCAGTAAATGCGAATGTACTAGTCTTCGTAAGGAGCGACGATATGACTTTAGAAGTATAATGCATTTCCTAATCGCCATCCTATTAAAAATTACAATTGTAGATAAATGTTGAGTTTTAAAACATTATTTGAATTTTTGACATGACAATCAGTTTCAACCGAAATACCTAAGATTATCCACACTGGGTACAACTTTTTCATTACTCGTAAATTCAACGTTTTACATTTATGCATATATATATATATATATATATATATATATATATATATATTAAATAACCCGTTTGACTTGCGCCAATGTTTATTTCTTGTAGAAAATTGAGTAGAAAATGCGTAGACATAGCGGATTCGAATTTCTTTAGCGCCAATTAAAAGTTTCTCCCAAAATAGCTAAGAACATCCGTACTAGGTGAATCTTCCCTACGTTGAATTTTGTTTAGTTTTTAATTATAATATTAAATTATAATTAAAAATAAGACTGACATTAGAGAGGTCGGGAGGAACTTACAAAGACTTGGTGCGATATTGCCATTGTGTGGAATGCTCCAATAGACACGTTGTATACATATCAGATGGCAAATGAAACTTATGCTAGATACTATAATTCGTTCATTAGAATGACAATCCAGCCACAGTGCGCACAGCGCCAATGCCATTAAAACTGAAAAAAAGATTTAGTGATAAAATCCCAAGCGTATTTTAATTTTAAAATCAAACCTACCAAAACCCGGAACAACGAACACTATGTGCATATTTTCGGCTCGCCTTGCTATGATTAGGATGAGGCCGTATATTCGTGTCTCGAGATTCTCGTTTATTTTAAATTTGCTTGTGTCAATGAAGTGATCGTAATACAAAACATCCCTTTCCAAGCTGCGGCTCGTGAATGACAACACTCGCTGCGAAAAATTACAATGTAGATTTAATTATCTTCACGTGTATACTACACAGTAGAGAATAATTTTTTATTTTATGTTTATTTTTTTTATTTTTGAAAAATATTTCGTAAAGTATGTATATAAAAAGAGAGATTTCTACCGTCGAGACATTTTTATCCTTAATATATAATATTCCTTGAATAAAATTATTGAAAATCAAAAAACCCTTCCTATTTTTTAACTACCTTGGGTGCCATCATTAGGTCGATTTCATCAGTACTATGCGCCCACGAGGCCAATTCTATAGTGCAAATTTGCACGTCGTACGGATACTCCGTATAATCTGGATGACAATTCACACTGTATTTCATTTTTGGCACGCACATGACTCGACCGTCGTTTTTAATGTCACATTCAGTCTTGGGTATACCGGCTTTTTCCTTACTTGTGTCATGTCTGCAACTGTCAATAAAAAAATTTTTTTTTGTGAAGCATGAAAGTTTAACTGTTTATTGACGAATGCTTACGGATTGTGGACTGTTATATCTGGAGTCCAGAGTGAATCGCTGGGCACCTGTATGGTATCGACGCCTCCGAAGTCCTCGGGACTCCATGTCAAAACGGGATCAGTCCAATTCTGAATAAAATTTGTTCAACTTTTATAATCATTATTTACATACTACTTTTGTTTTATTGTATGGCGCTGAAAGCAATGATTGTACCTTAAATGTCCAAGTGTCCAGCGCGAAAACATTAGTAGCGTCGTCCTATAGCAGAAAAAAGGCAATTTGTACGATTTAATATTTACATGTATAATATGTTAATATAACCTCGTTACAATACGTTTCGCTTTGCAATGTTCGCTCAATGCAGGATAGAGTGAGCCATATTCGTATGAATTGTCATTTTTTCTGATTTATATCTCACGAGTCTAGATAAATTTATTTAAACACTAAATAAATTTAAACACTATTTATTGCAATAATACCGGCAATAAAAAATGCTATTTTTTACTGTCAAGGATTCTTTTTGTGCACAAAATATTTTTATTCGCAAATTAACCCAGACAATGTGGTAGTGCAGTTTTCACGCACAGGTGCATTTCCATGAATGATAGTTAAGCAAAAAGCAGTTTTTGCATAATTTTTGTGACCGATTTCGTTGAAGATTTTCGAATTGAAACTGCATTGCCAAGTGCTTTAACAGACAATTTTTCGTAGCTTGGCTTTCATTCATGCCGTGCTACAAAGGGCAACCTATAAGTAACATTTTTGTTGAGATATACGTCAACTCCGCTAGACATAACTTATTTTTTCTCCTAGTCAAAATATATACCATTTTTTATTTTGTATTATTGCGGCAACTGTATTAGCGTAAACTTCTCTACAAATTTAAGTAAGTTAGGTATGGTCACAAAAGAATTTGCGATGATCGTAACATAAAAAAAAGTTAATAACTATTGATAAATAGTACATTACGATACGTGTGACTTAAATGGTTCTTTTTTACACGGCGCAGTTAGCACCGGAGCGTAGCGAGAGCGCTAAGCGCCGTGTAAAACTAAACCATTTAAGTCAAGAGTATCGTATAAAATTATATGATTAAACGAACTTACCTGTAAGTGAAGTTCTATCATAATTGTATGAAGCGCCTCTTCCGAAATGATCACACGTAGTCCCCCCAGCCCCCCACCGACGTTGCCACAATTTTAACGCGTTCTCGTAGAGAAAAAGAGAAAATTCGTTATCCCGGGAGATGGCGCTGCTTGTTGCGTCGCCTCGTTTCGGGTCCGTCTCCCGCGCTGCCTCATTTCTTCAAAGCTCTGCCGTAACATCTGTAGATTCGGGTCTCAAGATTCGTTTCTTGAGAAAAGGGTGAAACAAAGGGTGGGACTGATCATTTCGGAAGAGGCGCTTCATACAATTATGATAGAACTTCACTTACAGGTAAGTTCGTTTAATCATATAATTGTATTGCGCGCCTCTTCCTCATGATCACACGTAGACTTTCAAAGCTTGTTACGGTAGCTACGAATGATAACTGTAATCGAGAAAAGAAGTGCTTGTGTGTTTATCAACAAAATTAATAACTTTATTTACTGATATTTTATACAATGAAGTGAACAATTATAAATATTTAGCCTAAATTCTTAAGCATTAAGGATTGCCTTGCCAAAAGCATCTTGCGGGTCACACAAACGCAGATTGTAAAATTTTACAAAAGTGTTCGAGGTCTTTGTCCAACCCGCTGTTCTGCGCACCGTATCGATATCTAGGCCCTTCCTTTTGGCTGCTGAAGTCGATGCGTGCCTGGTTGAGTGAGCAGTGAATACGTCTGTATCAATGCCACTTGCTTCTAAGACCTCTTTTACCCACCGACTAAGGGTTTGTGCTCCCACTTTTTTGAATGGTTTTTTGAAAGATATGAAAAGTTCTTTAGTATTGTTTCTAATCTCTTCGGTTGGATTTAGATCTTGTAGAATCTTGTAGAGTGGTTGCTGTGCAATTTTTTTATTCTTTTTATAAATCGGTAGTATTAAAACTGGTTGATTTTTATTCGGACCACTAGTCTTAATGCGATCTGGTATTTTAATCTCGATTAAATCGTTTTTAGTTACTATGTTATCTATTTTGATTAGTGAAAACGTTTGTAATCTATGATCAGTAATTAGCGCTAATAGGCTAATTAATTTTGTCGACAATGACTTAAGCGATAAGTCTTCGTTTTTTGGATTTTTTGAAAAATGATCAAGAACTATTTTTGGGTCCCAAGTGGACTCATATTTAGGTTTGGACGGTCTAATTTTCGTCAAACCTTTGAAAAATCTTTTCATCGTCTCGTCCTCTCCTATTTCTGGACCGACCAGTAACGCGATTGCTGAGCGATAACAATTAAGTGAGCTGTGCGCTGCACCCGTATCGTAAATGCTTGTAAGAAAAAGTAGGATATTTTTAATAAATTTGTCAAACGGATTCAGTTTGTTTTTTGTACAAAAATCCCACCATTTTTTAAAACAGGTCTCGTATTGTTTATACGAAGAATCTGTTAATGATGCGAGAGATATCTGTATTGCTGGCTCTGGAATTCCTCTTAAACTTAGCGCTTGTTGGACAAGATTCCGGCCACCAGGGTAGTTTTGTCCCAGCATCTGTCCTTCATGTTGCTAGAAAATATAAGATTGTTTTTAGATGGTAGTTCTATCGGTTTCAAAACTAGCATTGAACGGAATAACGGGTACCATGGTTGAACTGGCCATTTTGGAACTACCATGATACCGCGTGCTCCATCGTTCTTTATCTTTTGCAACGTTCTTAAAATGATCGAGCAAGGAGGAAAGGCGTAAAAGAAATACTCTGTCCACGATATTGTAAATGCATCCACGGCCATGCTCTCAGGATCTCTTTGCCACGAAACGAAAAGATTGCATTTTGCATTCAACCTGCTTGCAAATAGATCTATATCTGGATCTCCGAACTCGTCTGTTATTTTTTGAAACGCTCTATTGGAAATCTCAATCTCTGTGTTTGGTTGTAATCGTCTGGATTCAGTGTCAGCTTCTACGTTATCTCTGGACGCTATGTATGTAGCGTGTATCCAGATATTTCTTCTCTCACACCATTTCCATATTTTTTTTGTAATATTATTTAGATTCTCGTGCTGAATTCCACCCATACGGTTTATATATGAGATGGCCGTTGTGTTGTCTATGTGGAGCAGAACTGAACAATTGCGATGATTTTTGGCAAAAACTTTCAACCCGAAAAAGGCCGCTAACAACTCTAAATAGTTTATGAAATAACCGCTCTCTTCGTTCGTCCAGTAACCATTTGCTCTTTCTCCGTTGCAAAAAGCTCCCCAGCCGGTGAGGGAGGCGTCTGAATAAATTTCTAAGACGAATGTAAAATTTTTGATGTAACAAAACGGAGATTTAGGTAGCTCCTTCCACCATTTTAACTCATCTACGATCGTGTCTGCAATGGTCATTTTTGTCTCGTAATTTTGTTTGTTAGCCTCAAGTGCTAAGTATTTGGCTCTCTCAGATGCCTTTGTGTAAAGAAAACCGTATTCTACGGCAGTGCAGCAAGATACTAAAAAAACCTATTAATTCCGCGAACTCTCTGATTTTCATCTTTTGATTAGATTTGAGGTTGACTATCTTATCTATTTTTTGCCTTTTCTTAATTGGAAGTTCTATTGTCATGCTAATTGAATTATAAATAAAACCTAAGTAATTGCAACTTTGTTTCGGAATGAGATTGCTCTTTTTGTAGTTAATAATAAAACCGATTTTTTCCAAAAGAGTTTTGGTTAGAGAAATATTCTTTAAACAATCTTCATATGAGCTTCCTAAAAGAAGAAAATCATCTAAGTATATATTTGACAATAGACCTTGACTTCGTAGATGAGCCACGACTGGTTTAAGACTTTTTGTAAATACATATGGTGCAACACTTAATCCAAATGGGAGGCATACGAACTGATAGAGCTGGTTATCAAACCGAAATCTCAAATAAATTTTGCTTGAATCGTGAATCGGTATCAAATAGTAAGCGTCTTTAAGATCTAAGGTTGCCATATAATCGCCATTAGTAATCAGTCTTTTAACAGTTTTTACATCCTCAATTTTAAAATGAATCTTTGGAATGAAGCTATTTAACTGAACGAGATTTAAAATCAATCTTTTCGAACCATCAGATTTAGGTCTTAAAAATATCCCTGATACAAACTGGCCCCGAACTGGTTTGCATTTACAAATTGCGCCTTTCCTCAATAGGTCGTTCAAAATTTCTGAAATTTCAAATTTTTCCCTATCATTCCAGATTCTTTCCCTGGGTTCGTGTGTCTGTGCAGGCGTCCTCTCGAAGGGAATTTTGCAACCGCGGATCCATGACAACACGATACGGTCAGAGGTTATTTTACGCCATTCCTTTACGAATAACCGCAGTCTACCTGCTATTAAACTTACGGAGTTTCCCGTTAGCGTCTGTGGCGATTGCTCTCGTTCTCTCGTTGTTTCTTCGGTCGTGTGTGACGATTGGAGTAGTGGCTCGTTTTCTTGTTCGTCTTGTCTGAGCGATACCCGCCCGACGTCCTTTGTTGACGGTCCCTCCGTCGTTGACGGAGCGGGTTGTTCGAGTTTTTTGAAGCCCGACTTGATGCATTTTTGTCTGGACGTAGGGATAGAGCTGTCGAGTCGAAGGATTTTGCTGACTTGACAACTTCGTCCAATTTCTCTCCGAACAACCATTCGTTGCATGTGGTCTCCTGTACCGCTTCCTTGATTGTAGGGTTTATGTTCGCCATTATCAGGCTTCGACGAATCATCGACTCATATCGATGAATATCTGCTAACAGTCTGGTTGTGTCGCTTAGACATTCGATGATGGGTAAGTCTATCAAATCTTTCCCGTCCCTAATGAGAGCCATTTGTCCTTTAGTCACTGCTGCGAGAGCAGCTGCAATTTTTTGTTGCTTTGTTACGATTCGGGCATCTCTTGTTTGAGAAGCGGGTTGTAGAATACGCTTGATTTCTGCGTTCAGCTTCGGCGGGTCGAAAAACAAGCAATTGCTTGGGGGAGGGTATTTTTTAATCAAATTAGCCCTTTCCTCATCAGGTAACCCGTATTCAACCACGTCCTTGCAGCGTGACAAAAACTCGGAGTGGAGGGGGGGGGGGTGCGAGTGTCCGCTCTTCGAAAGTCCGTTTTCCGATTGCTGCTAACACGTCCTCGCTGAGTTCGGCTTCTGCGGGTTCGGTTTCTTCCCCCCTGGTCTTTTTAGGCTGTGGCCGTCTATCGGAGTCTCCCCCTTCCGAGTTTTCATCCGAGTCATCGTTGCGCGAATCTGTAATTGGAAGGATTTCCCAAATGAAGACTATACAGTCTTTGTTGTGCGCAGCACTAAGCTTGCGCGATCCTGTTGAGTCTTTCTAATAAGACGCGAAGCTCCAGCACATAGGTTAGTGCCTATGTTTGCTGTTGCTAGGGTTAGGCCCTTTCTCTCTCTCTCTCTCTTTCCAAGAAGAGTTGAGTCTGTCTAATAAGACACGAAGCTCTAGCGTATAGGTTAGTGCCTATGTTTGCTATCGCTAGGGTTAAGCCCTTTCTCTCTCTCTTTCCAAGAAGAGAGGTTGTAACGTCTGTGCGTTTACAGGCCGCGCGCTCTGTGCAGGTTAGAGCCTGCGAAAGTAGCCACGCGGCGGTTCGAGTGATAACTCGAATGCGACTTAGCGCTAGTGAGCCGTTAATGTACGGGTTTTTTGACTCATAAGAAGGTTAGGGCCTTGTTTATGATTTTTTGATGCTGACTTCACTTACATTCGCTAGAAGACGTTGATGTTGTGGTGTCTGACGAACTGCTTGTCCGGCGATGTCTGCGGCGGCGACGGCGTCTGTCTTTATCTCGCCTCTGTTTTTTGACCTTCTTCGAATGTTTGTGGCGTCTCTTATGGTCGTCCTCATAAGAGTCGTCCCTGCTGGTTTCATCCCTGCGTCTTTTTCTGCCCATGTCTTCTTAATACGTGAAGCACTTCCTTGAAAAAACGATGTGGCTTGTCGGCACAAAGTGAAGGAATGAGGCAGCGCGGGAGACGGACCCGAAACGAGGCGACGCAACATCAGCGCCATCTCAGGGGATAACGAATTTTCTCTTTTTCTCTACGAGAACGCGTTAAAATTGTGGCAACGTCGGTGGGGGACTGGGGGGACTACGTGTGATCATGAGGAAGAGGCGCGCAATACAATTTATAGCGCAGACTGCTAAAGTCCGCAAGTCTCGTCTATTCGTGACTACTTTAGTCACATATACCCTGGTAGAAGCGTTCTCGAGAAAGTACCTGGAAACTACCGAGATTTTTCAAATCTAGCAGGTTTCCAGAGTAGAATCTAGATGAAAACCCCGATAAATCAGACATGATTTCTGGAAGAAATCTCGGTAGAATTTTTTCTCCACTGATTTGTTCATATAACCTTACTTTTCACAACTCCTGCTCTTCATTGACATTGTTTGAAAATATTCATAAATTGATGAATATATATACCCTATAAATTCATCTACAATGTCTTTTAAAGGGGAAACATGATTTTTAAAGTGCACATTAATAGTGAAAACCTAACCCTACACATGCATGCTCTCATACATGACAGCATGTCATCATCATATATGACAGTATGCATGTGTAGGGTTAGGTTTTCACTCTTAATGTTCGCTTTGAAAATTATATTTTCCCTTCAAAATCATTCTAGATGAATTAATAGGCTAAATATTCATCATTCAACATTGACTGTACAATACGCGTCATAAACTTCTAGTATGCCTGTGCCTGGCCTGAACTGTACGTGCATGCGCAAAAAATTAAGAGAACTTCTGCCACTCGGGTTTCAGCGTAGAAACTACGCATATTTCTCGACGGATTCTAAGTTTCATTTCTACCGAGTCGCTAGGGAACGGGCCAGAACTTATCGGCCATTTACTACCAGGGTAGGCGTGCGACTTAACAGCGGATTTTAGCCACACTGTGCTATAAAAATTAGTTTTGTAAAATATTTTTGAAGCATTTTACTTTTAAAATTTGACCTGTCTTATACAAAATGTAGTCGGTTCTATAGTATAATAAAGAAATTACATATATGCCAGCAAAGAAAAGGAAGAGGTTTTTGAAGTGTGAAAATTTTGAGCTATTATACGTAGTGCAAAATTTTTGTATCAAACTTATTCAATTATGTTCTATCATAAGAAAAAATATGCACCACAGTTCATCGGATCGCGATTGAAAGCATTTCGTAATTAAACTGATACTCACGAAAGAAATGAACCTGGGCATGAACAGTATGCCGACGTTGGTGGCGTTGCCCTTGGCTCCAATTTGCGGACGCACATCCTCGTCGTAGTCGCAGAACAGATGTATCTTTAGCCGATGCTCCGGGGATTTGCTCAATAGGTCCTTGCAGAGATCCGCGTGTCTATAACTGTTGGCGAGTCTTCGCGCCGCTTGCCGTCTATAGTAGACTACAGGGCTAATCTAGCGCCACCATGCGGGCAGCGCTAGGTATTCACGCGTGCTCTGCAAAGTACTCTCTCTCCTGCCGACCGCTCTCGCAGCAACAGCTCCGTCGCCCGAGTTATACATCAGAGGAAAATAAATAGAGAGTTATAACAAGAATATTAGTGCCTAGTTTTATTGCGAGTTCTCCTCACCAACCATCCAACTAGGATTCCTCCAACAATAACACTGTACGACACTCGCACTAAAAGTCAGACACAGGAAGAACAAAATCATGATCCGTCGGTTTCGATAAGGCATTTTACTTGACTTTGAAGCTCGGAGTAGAAGATGCGAAATACTGAGTTGCTCGACTGTCGTTGTCGCGAAGCCATTGACGGATTCTGAAGCGATGCGCCCGACAGATAATACGGCCAGTGTAAGCCAAAACCGCAGATGCGTTTGAAACGCCTATTACCTAACACCGTCCCCAAAATGTCTCGTGTAAAGTAATGAAGTTCATAATATAAAATAAAAGTCATTCAATTCGTTGTTATGAGTCTCATTTTTGAACGACTGGTTCAATGGCATACTTAAGATTAGTTATGTTATGGTTAAGATTAATTATTATATATTATCGCTGTACTTGCGGTAAGGTAATTTCAAATTTTTAATACAATCAATGAAAAATTGTTTACATAAATTCAAGTTGGCGTGAGAGGTGGTTCAATGAAACTTTCATAGGTATAAGGTAGATACTTGTTATTTGACATCAGGTATGCTGTACAAAAGATTTCTTTTCTTGACTTACAAATATAATACAAAATTAGTCAATCGTGATAGAACATTCAGGCTCTTATTCATTCACACTAGTATACGCTTACGCTCATCTCATTATCAGGCTGTGTTTCGTAATTTTTGTCCTCCAAATAAAGTTAAGTGAGTCCAAATCGATCACGTAACCTTAAATAATAGTATAAAAATGTTCGCATTATCGAAAACGCATATCTTAGTTCTTTCGTCCTATTCTCCTATTTTTGCCATAATCTTCTAACTTTAAATGAGAAAAAAAGTAAACAAAATTATAATGAAAGAGGACGATACAGTAAAAAGTCATTATACAAATCGCAGTGAATGTTATTAAAAAACCCGCTGCTTTTAATATACAGTAAATTTATGCTTTTTAAATGTTTACGAATAAATTTTTCTCAAATGCTAGCAAAACCGCGCTTGAAGGTATATTGTTTAATTTAAATAATCCATATATCCCAAAGAGTAAGTGAGAAAAATCGGTTTTACATTTCAGTTCTTTATTTTAGAACCGATCAATAACGAATTCGTCTCAAATTTTAACACCAAATAAAATTTTGAAGCTTTTGACTACATTTTTTAGAGATATATATTAGCATGCTCGCACAGCTCAGCTCTCCCCTTACATATAAACCGCACATATTTACACACGCTGCAAGCGGCTATCGTTTTTTTTTCGGTTCTTTCCGCTGAACGCGCTAATATAGCGGTGCCTTTTCATGGCGCTTCAATTTTTTTGCGTCAACTAGACGACGTGACTTTCTTAATATGCGCAAAACTTTTGCAGGTAAACTTTATTGACTTATTGCGGTAAACATTATCACTAGATGACACGCCCTGGCGTAAACCTCGATTTACCGCACGCTCGTGCAAAAATGCACCCTCTAAATCTCGGTTTACGCACATTGTATCATAAAATATTGTAGGATACTATTATTCTTATTATATTTTATTTATTCGTATTATATTTTGCCTATCCTTTATTTACTAGTTTTTCAATGATTACTTCACCTAAGATTTTTTAACTCTCTGTCAAAGTTGCGATTAAGTTGGAAAAAAAAGAAAATGACGGCCATTTACGCATCAAAATCACTAAATCAGAAAATTATAAAAATTTATCAAAAAAGTCACAATTAAATTTATCCTTGTATATTATACTACTTTGCACTCAACGAAGACACATTTGAATTTGCGTCGAAGTATGAAGTACACTTGCAGTCCGCTGCGAAGACTAGTACATTTCTCACTTCGTATACGTTTGATTCTCTGGCAACGAAACTATTCAAAATTTTCCAAAATTCCAAACCATCTTTTTAAGTATTCACTTCTATCGGCTGTCCCCGAGACAGCCAAATTTTTGTATCTGTAATTTCGTTGCGGAATATATCGAACTTGCCTAACCTTTTACTTTTTTAAAAGTCATAGTATTTTCCATCCAATTATCAACGTCGGCTAATTTTCTTAATGAATGAAACCACCGCACATAATGGTAAAAATCTTTTAAATGCTTGGATAGCTCTTTCGTGGTCGTCTTCCGTATCATAGGGATTGAGTAAAGTTAGGATTTTCTTTTCGATATCGACAGTCAATAGTCTCCAATGAGATGTTGAGATGTTGATTCGTCTTACAGATCCTCCTATCGTTGCGTATTCTATCGGTGTACCTATCGCCGCATATTCGTAAAGTATAATCGTGTGAAATATACGTGATATCTACCGACTCATCCACGCATGCTGCTGCAAAACTGTCAATGACTGTTCTATTCGTCCAATATGGTCTCTGTAGGGACTGGAATTCTGTTTGTCAAATAGTGTCCAATTTGATACCCGCTCTCCCGCACAGCCCAATAAACAATAAGTTTTCTTAAAGTGCTCTTTTATATGACTTTCTATAGGTAAGGAGAGAACTTAAAGAAATTCTAAAAGGTAACCTTTGAGACACCTAAAGATTGAGGAGTGTCCAGCCGAAAAAGGTATCTTTATGCAGTGGCAAAGATCTCTTCCAAAAATTATAAATGTAATCTTGTAGTCATCGCAAAGATCACTTTAAGAGCTTTGCGACTGCATAAAGATAATCTTTCGGCTGGACACTCCGCAACCTATAAGCCATCTTAAACGATTCCTTTCAGAATTTCTTGTATGCATCTGTTTACCTATAGAGAACGTTAACTTTAAGGGCGCTTTTAGAAAACTTGTTATTTACTGGATTATTTATTTAATTTACATGCACTTTATAATTTTACGCATTCGCAATGCCGAATCTTAAACGCATACGCTTATACTTATCATGCACACGTATTTTATAATAAATTATAACTTGTACGGTCTTATATACTAACTACCATAGATTCTTACCGCTTGCGAGTGAAAAAGACTGGATACCACCTGGCGGCAGGTCTACAATAGTCACTTTTTTCACCCGGAGATATCTTTCTGCACACTTTTTTTACACTTTCAGCAGAGATTTCGTATACAAATTTTAGGTATATTAGCATACAGCTTTTTGACAGCTTTTCGTGAGACTTAAAGTCATCTTGTTTAGGCGCTCTTTAAGGTATCATTTTTTAGAATTACTTTGACGTCTCTAAGACAGGAAACATGGTAGAAGAAAGAAGTCAACTAGACAACATTTAGAAAACTATGATATTTCTGAAATTTTTCCTACATAAAAAGTCTTAGACGAAATGTCAAAAAGTATTCTAAAAGTGATCTTTAACGAATACTATTTTAGTGCAGCAATACGTATCTTTAAAAAAGACGTCAAGTTGATAACTTTAAGAAATTCTCAAAGTAATCTTTAAAAAGGTAATTTATAAGATATCTAAAAAGCTCGTTGACACTTTTATATTATCTAAAAGCTATCAATTTGAAAACTTTTGGAAAATCTTAAAGTAGTCTTCCGAAAGATTGGTAATAAGATATTCCAAATTTCATTGAGCTAACTAAAAGGCATCTTTTTAATGTCTTTTAGAAATTCTTAGAGAGCTCTCAAGAAAGATAAGTATTTAGATGTCCAAAAGTCCGCCAACCACAGATACAAAAATCGCAAGTTTTGGCGCCAAGTAAATTCAAATTAGTTAAATCAAATAAAGTGAATAATAAAATAATTTTAAAATAAAATACCATAGTATACTGATTTTTAATTAATCTTAAACATAATATGAAATAAGAGCAACATTTTTGTTTGAACAAGAATTTTATTAAAACATGTTTAATTGAACATATTACTTATAAACCTTGATTTATAAAGATCGACTTATAAATAATGGCTAAACTAATGATGACAGAACATAAATTATATAAATTATGATTACTAATTTGGTTTCAGCTTTTGTAGATATAAATCTCATTGCTAAGAGATATAAATCTCATTGCTATAAAAAAGAATCTAGAATGGTTCGCTAATAGTAATACAAGGAACTTCAAAATCTTTGAGAACATCTAATATTTCATCCTCTTCTTGTTGTGTCAAGTCACTAGCTTTTGTTTGACAATTATTATCTTGATATACTATTGTATACGTAAAATCTTTTAACATATCAGCTGTAGCTTTAAAATGCTTACAGCATACGTTATAAGCATAGAAGTGCATTTTAATTCTTAAAATAGAATCTAGTAATTTCACTAACATCCTATTGCGAGTTTTCGTTTTAATGCTATTCATAACAGAGAAAACTCTTTCTACAATGGCATTGCTTGATGGCAATGAAAGCAGAGTAAGATAGAAGAATCCTAGTTCTCGAAAAATTTGTTTGCCACCTGCATTTTTGAAAGTATACACTTGGGTCCAAAACGAGTAGGTATCTTTTTTTTCACCAATAAGTTTCGTCCAATCGACGCTTAATAATTTGTCGTATTGATTCTCCATCAAACCCAAATGTTTCTTCTCAGCAAAAATATTTAAAAATGGCAAATCTTCGAATTGCGGTCTGATTTGGTTCAAACAAACTTCAGGAGAAAAGATTTTAAGTTTCTCGAAGAATTTTTAATTTTCCGGTAATCGAGAAGCCGGCTGAAGGCACAATTTTTTTATATACAAAAATGCTCGAGTTTCTATTTCTACTCTGCTTTCTTTTGACAGGTCATTTTCCAACAAAGCTACTTTATAGTCGATTCCATAGTTACAGTCTTTTATAGGTAAATAAGATGAATCATCATTGAGCGCTTCAACGATCGCTTTTAAATCACCCAAAAGAACATTCCTACGTCTTCAACTAAATCTTTGAGTAAATTGGGAGCTATTACGAACTTTATTAAATTCGTACACTTCGTTCGATGAAGTTTTAAATCTGGAAATTTCAACTCTCTCAAAATGTCAGACAGATGGTCAGTACTACGTATACTACTATGACACGCTATATACGCTGCGAGTTTTAAGTTCCTTTCTTTATCTTCTGTTTTCGAACTCGAATTTTGCTTAAAAGGAAGGGTTTGTTGGTTACTCGGTATACTTCCCATAGACTTAAGGTGTGTAGCAGTTTCACTGTGTTTTTGCAAATCACCATGATGCGCTCGGTAATCCTTGTTACATACTTTGCAGAACGCTTGTTTTGCAGGATTGCCGAGTTTGCTTTTAGATAACCAGCCTAAAAATAAACAAAATTTACACTCAGTCAAAAAATTTAAATATTTTCACAGTTAAAAATGCTAGTATACGTCGAAAAGTCCGAGCATGGTATCGGTTTTGTTATTGTTAACTTAACGAACGTAGTTTTAAAATCACAAATTATTCGGAACTTCCCTTGAGCCCACTGTTCTTTCTCCCAATCAACATCGTAGGTTCTTTTATCCTCGGTTTTTTAGACGATTTCGACGCCATTTTCAGATAAACAAATCACAGATTAGATTCCTAGATATTATTCGACAGATTTTGTCGTATAGATTCGCATGTGCCTGTTGTGTACTTCCGAATACTTCGAAGCTGCGATATTGTGTGAAAAGAAAAACAAAACACCGCAAGAAGCTGAGAGATGTTTGATAATGGCAACGTCGAATCGACGTCGTCGATGACTGTACTTGTTCACTAGCTGTGACCGTAAGATGGCATGGAAGACGTAGCGCGAATCAGCGGCGAGTTGAATTAAGACACAGTCGTGACTTGAAGTCGTCAGCAGTTTTCGTAATTCGTATAGCTTATTCCTCGTCACTTTCAGTCATAATCACTGTGTCTGCTAAGCTGTCATTTAAATCTATGATTTTATCTGATCGTGTGATGACCGCATTAGGTTAGGTTAGGATTGACCGCTGCTTTGCTGCAGTGCCGTTATGTGGTGCTGTCGACGCCGCCGTGGTGCATGCCTAAGGCCTAACAGTGATTGGCGCCAAAATCGTCACAGCTCTAGCGGAAAAAACGCCAAGAAATCGCATAATCGCCAAATTGAAAAATCTTGTCGCCACCGAGAGTGAGAAATCGCCATTTTGGCGAGAAATCACCAGACCTGGTCACCCTGCGGCCGCAGTCTCTTGCGCACGAATACCCCCACTCTCCCGTATGCGTCGGCGCTGCTTACCGAACGCCTATAAAAGCCGGGCGCACGCGATCTTGACTATCATTCGTCTTCCGGCCCCAGCCCGGTGCAGACGTACCCCCACTCTCGAGTCTCGATTTCAGTTAATCGTAGGTAGCCGAACGGAGCGGATGACTGGCCGAGACCTCGTCTCGCGGATATCCCAACTCTCGATTGCTACACGCGAAGGCGCGGACTCTCTTCAAGGGCCGCGCGCGGGAATTATACAGCCGACTCGCCAGTATTCAGATCAGTTGCTCGAGCGTAGTCGAGCAAGTCGGACGACCGGTCGAGACCTAGTCTCGCGAACATCCAAACTGCCTACGACTCGAGTCAAAGTCTCTCTACTTCGAACACAAGTCAGTCCTCGCGACTGCAGAGCCGTGTAAGAGCTGGCTGGAGCTTGCTTCCTGGCATGAGCTCGACAAGGGCAACTAGACGTCCGCGGCCGCACGACCAGGATCTGACGAAACACTACCCGGTTGATTTGTTCCCGGGAGGTGTATTAGGAAGTCTCCAGCAACGTCTGGCCGTGCCTTCGGGCTACGAGGCTAGTTCGTTCCTGCAACTAGAGAGAGATTAGATTAGATAGTTTTTATTTGCGTACATTATGTTGTACAGTAATAAGATTCAGCATTATGAGGTGAAAGTAGAATACAGTAAGTTGAGGCGTGTTTAGATTGAGAGAGACTCATGATGCGCGGACGGTCCACAGAACAGCTGCAGAAACGCAATAATCGGCGACGCAACAAGAGACGCGCAGTCGCAACCTCGGCCGGAACCGAGGAAGAACCCGCTTTGGTGAAGATTGTAGATCGAGTTAAGAAAGTTATCGTTCTCGGGCGACGCAAACCCGTCCTGATCTCGGACTCACGTCCCCCGCTGATTATCTGACAGAAGGTTGTCAAGGCCAAATCAGCAGAGCCCGCATCGTCTCCGGAGCACATATTAGAACTCCATCCGTCGGAAGACGACGAATAACGCCTCCAAGCAGCAGCTCGAGAAGTCACGCTTCGTAAGCCTACACGTCTACGGCCTATACACGCGCCACCTGAAAGAGACTCGCTTCACGAGACAACGACTTTCCGCTGCCCCGGCCTACGAGATCCCCGTCGACTTGCCGCCGCCAGGTAGCGTGCGCACCAGAACCAAGAAACTTCGATTCTGAACACCGTAAAGCTGCACGAGGCCTCAGAGGCGCAACTTAGCCGATCTTGAAGCCATCTCCTCTCCGTTCAAAAGCTCCAGAAAAGACCCCGCTATCGTTCACCTGAACGAGCTCTCCTGCCCAGACCTGTGTAGATAAAGACAAACCAATCGGCCCTTTTCAGGGCCACCAATCAATATAACGTTGGGAAATCACCTTTTTGAGACTTTCCCCTTTGCTCTTCTTTGTGAAGAGCCGGGACAGAATCAAATTTTAATTTCACAGTTCTCCCAGCCCCAATAATAATTAGAATATTTCATAGAACCATTGAAAAACAGTTTAACTTTATTTTCAGCTTCTTTTTGTTCATACTCAGTTCGGGAGCATAAAATTTATTAACTATTTCTCCATCTGAAACGCGTGCATTATTTAAGTTCGCTGTTTTCTGAATTTCTGACATTATGATATTGAATCGTTAGTAATAAGGCGAATTGCGATAAATAGTGTCACTTTTTTTCCGATTACAGAACATCAAAGTCAAATTCTTCTTCGTCATCTTCTTCCTTTTTATCTACATCTAATTTAGATTAATTTTTAGACACATCTCGCGTTATAACTCCAATACTGTCGTTCGCTTCATTCGCATATTGGTTCAAGAAAATTACGCAAACGTGTCGGAAAATATCATCCATTTGCAAGGGATCTCTCGTCACACATAGAAGAGTGATGCAGTTTCTTAAAAATTGCTTAAATTCTTTGTATGTTTCTTCCTCCTTTCTAGCGGTATATAACGTAATGATGGTTTTCGTTACCGCAGTTTTTACATATTTTAGAAAAATGTGCTAGGCGAAATTTAATTTTTATAAGTGCTTTAGGTAATTCAACCACACACAAGTAGTCATAGGTTATATATAAATACTTGGTCAGTGTCATATTATTCCAAGTTAGCACTATACCGTGCACCGTAACCCAAGCTTGGTCTATGACTATAATTTTTGCCAGTGACCATTTTTCTTTTTCATATAAAATAAATTGCTTATAGTCATTGAGCCAATTAGATATCGATGTAGTGTCATGCTCGCATGTTATCATGTGAGCAAGTTTTACAATTCGTACAGTATGTCTAACTAAAATACAATAATAAAATATGCGCTTACACTTCACGCCTCCTGGTTTCCTGCAAAGATTACCAGTAGCATCCAAATGTAGTACTATATCTTTTTGATTAGATATAGCGTCAAGAGCTTGCTTAGTGTACATTTCCGCCCTTAACTACCCATAGTTGATTAAGGTCGGCCAAATCTCGCAGTTGTAAATCCAAGCGCTGTGTACATGTATCTTCGGAATTGGCTTTATATGCAACTTGTATGGGTATAATCTCTTGATTATGCCCATCTTGTAGCTACTCTACAACTACGTACCTACTATAACTTTGTCAACGTATGACTTGACGCCTTTCTTTTTCATTTCCTCTTTCTATTGTCGACGCTTCAAACCTTTTAAAACACGAAATTTAGGATGCTCTCTAGCTCCTTCATGCTTATAGACTAATTCACCAACACTTGAGATACGCACCTGTGCAACATTCTCATCCAAATGATTAAAAAAAAAAATTTAATGTTGATTGCAATCAGCTTGCTTAACTTAGCTGGTAAATTTGTCTTCTAGCTTAATTCTTATTAAATCTCTACTGAATGTATATCATTATCATTTTTTAATTGGGCGGTGATTAAAGGGAAACTACCTACATTAGTCGTAAATGCTACTCGATTTGTACCGTTTTTCTTTGTTTTTTTATCCTCGACATTCTGAATTTTTTTACGCATTTCCTTAAATTAAGAATCTGAAAAATCATCACTACTAGATTCATCACAATTAGATTCTGCAGAAGAATGCTTATTAGATTCCTAACTAGATATCTTATTACATTTCTCACTATCATCCTCATCAGAGGTCGCTCCCCCTTTAAAAAATGATTGAGAATTTAAATTTAATCCTTTTAGATGTCTTTCGCGCGCATTACGTTTGAAAAATTTTTACATCATCCCCTATATTTTTGTTGCCGTGTTCGCCAGTGAAGTCGCTATTGTCGCTGTCAATTTTTTTTTGTACTCACTCTTGCCGTTATTTATCTTTACACATTGTTTCCTATCAGATAGATAGCTGCTGAGTAATTTTAATGCTTCTCCTCTTACACCGTATCTTTCTAATTTGTCCAGCAGTATACTGTGATCTACCGCATCGAAGGCTTTAGCCAGATCTAAGAACGCAGTTATAATCGGTTTGCTTTTATCTAGGTTTCTATATATAATATTTGATAGACAATTGAGAGCATCCTTCGTTCCTCTCTGTCTTAGAAAGCCGAATTGTCTATCAGATATTATTTTGTGTTTCATGATAAAATTATAAAGTCTATTGTATATGATTTTTTCAAGTATTTTGGCAATGTTAGAAATTAGCGATATTGGTCTATAGTTGCTAATACAACTATTGTCTCCCGATTTATGTATAGGTACAATATCTGCTTTTTTCAGTGCATTAGGCCAGATTGATTTCTGTATGCATAGATTAAATATATACTCTAACGGTTTTGATATATGTTTCGTTAAAGATTTGATAGTTATTGCACTAATATTATCTACTCCACCAGCCTTTTTTTTCATTGCAATAATTATATTTTGAATTTCATACATATTAGTTGGATTAATAAAAATTGAGTAGTTGTTTCGAACTGGCAGTTTCAATTGTTCTAAGTCCATTTTTTTAATTTGATTGCTTAAATTTAATCCTACATTACAATAATATTCATTCATAGTGTTCGCAATAGTAGACTTGTCATAAATTTTCTGATCATTAACTATTATACTATCAAGTGATCCTCCTTACTTCTTTTTTTTTCCTAACTTATCATTTATTATGCTCCAAAGCTGCCTTGAATTACCACTGCATTTTCTAATGGCATTATTTTCGTATTTATACTTAGCATCTTTAATTACCTTACTCAAAATTTTTTCATAATTTTTATAATCCATTTTCAGTTTCATATTTGTTGGATTCTTTTTCCATATATTATATAACAACTCTTTAGTTGTTATATAATATGTCTTTTTTCTCTATCTTTTTTGTTTTTATTAGAATATTTTTTATCAGTTGCTTTTTCAACACAGCTTTGGATCATACTTATTAATTCATTTATAGCTTGGTTAGGATCATTTATTTGTGACAATGAGTCCCACTCAACTCTTTTTGCAATATTGATTAACTTGCCATAGTTAATGCAGGCTGATTGATTGTAATCATTTTGTATTTTGAATTTATTAATACTTATGAAAAGTGGATAATGATCATTAAACGGTATGTTTAACTTAAAAGACTCCAACTCAATATTTCTTACTTTGGCGAAACAATTGTCTATACACGTACCGTTCTCACTGTTCTGAGATAGTCTTGTGATTCCTCTAAAAAATGGAGTATATTCATTTTCAAAAAAATTATTCAGAAATTCTTGAGCGATTGTCTTTTCAGCTAAACCAATTTTGTCATTATTAGTTTCCCCTATATCAATATTAAAATCTCCAAATATACATTGATTTTTTATATTAACCTGTTTAGCCAGGAATTTTCTTACTGAATTAGTAAACTCAGATTTCGATATATCGTGGCACCTGTACATAGCAGAGATCCTGATTGCATCACTTGACTCTAGAAAGGTATCAGAACTTACAACACTCAATCTATCAATTACTTCTATTTTAGTCTTTTCCTGTATATTATTTTTTATATATAACATGACTCCATCAGCCTTATTTATTTTACTGTTATTGTAATAGCTTTTATAGCCTTGTAATTGATAGTATTGAGGATGTTGTAAGATCCATGTTTCCGTACATATTATAATAATTGGTTTTACTACCAAGCTTTCAATAAATGATTCTAATTTTTCGTAATTCGCATTTAAACTTCTTATATTTACACAGAGAATTAAGTTCTTTTTCTTCGAGATGCTCTTGTTGAGTGATCTGATGTTTTCTGCATCACGTTCTATGTTGTGTATGTCTTCAAAATTGAATTCTTGAGCCATTAGTTAATCCTTTTTTCTTAGTCTATTTGTTATACGTGTGTTAACTGAGTTGAGTGACGTAGAAGACATCCCAGATGCACGCATGGTTATAGCCTTGTTTGAAGTATTTTCTGCCATACCGACATATCTCGGTATTACAGGTTGTATCTTGTAGTCAGTAAGGTCAATGAACTTTCTTATTTTATTTTGTAGGATACTGCATGCGTGGCTATCTGTTGCCATATGCTCAGTATTATATTGAGTTTTATACTTATTATTGCTGAAGATACAGTTAGGACAATTTAATTTATTACCGGAACAATCTGTAGTCTTATGATTGCCTGCACATTTTAAACATGTGTGATTATTTGTGCACTTAAAGCCGTTATGCCCATATCTACCGCAATTAAAACATGGCTTAACGTTGCAGTAGTCATGCACCTTACAGTTTTGATAACCCACGAAGATCCTGTTTTTATTCTCTCTCACATGTTGATATAGTTCAGCAGGGATTTCTAATATGACTGACTGTAGATGAGTTTTGAAGTTATCATATGAGTGCAAAACTGTACACTTCTTGTTAAATTTACTCAAATTTCTTTCATTTATGTCATCTTCAATTTTTTTATTGTCTTATTTTTTTCTTTCAGTTCTTTATTTAGTTCTTTCAATAGTGCATTTTCACGCTTCAAATTACTGTCCATTGATACACTATTCTCATCATCACCCTCACTTTCAGCTTCTGACACACTTATTTTATCACTTTTTCTCAATTTAATCTGATTATTTTGGCTTCATTACCCAGCACATTTGTATTCACTTTCGAGGTTAGGTCTACTTGGTTATGTTCCGGACATAATCCTAGAACTCCACTGATTTTTACTGCCCCATCTATTTTAGCAAAATCACTAGTATGAAAAGCTTCCTCACATATTATACAAATAACCGTTTTTAATTCCCACTTTAGGATGACATTTATAGAAAATTGCTGACTGTGAAGACACCGAGCCCGCGCTCGATGACTCCATCTTGAATATGAATGATCTTGAACCTACATAATTTTTATACAAAAAGAAAATAATCGAACAAGGTTTTAAAATGTTTAAATTTGTTTACACAAATTATTTAGATAAATTAATTTTGCAATTTTAAATTGCAAATTGTAATCTGCAATACTAAAAATGTAGGCATACAAATTTCAAGTAAATCGACTAAATTAAATGTAGCTCAAAAAATTAAGCGCTATTACTTTGCATTTTTATATTTAATGTTGCCCCAACTCATTGTTAGATTAATCTGAAAAATGGTATTAAATTGCTTCAAATCAACTACGGCAGTGTATAAGCAGGCAGTGAAAAGTTAAAATTGTGAAAATAGAAAGTTTAAGTGTTTGCATTACTATTTTTACTTGCATTACGTTGATACTGCTTTGCTTTAAAAGAAATTTTCCAATTAAAACTGTTTAATATCGATATAACATTGTATGCGGTCTATGCAAATGTTAAATCACAGATTTTAAAAGCTAAATTTTATATAAAATGTAATTGATTTATAAAAATAAGTATGTAAAAAAGGTTGAATTAACTAAGTATATTCTTATAATAGTTGTTCGTTAATAATTTTGCAGTAGTTCAGAAAAAGTAAATTACAAGCTTTTGACAGAGGTTAACCTTTTTCTTTAATACGATTTCTTCTTTCAATAAAACTACATTCTTATAAATGTGTAAACAAGTTTAAAGATAAAACTGATGGTAATAACAGTATGTCCTTGGACGAATCAAATGGTTCTACGATTCATATGGAGACTCTGGACGATTCTGCAACGTCTTTAAATGACAGTGCAGATTTTGATCCTGAAAAAGATAATCGAGAAAAATCACAGAGAGAAATGGAATTGGAAGAGATGCTTGATGGACTTAAAGACAAATTTTCTAATCTAAGCAACACAGATCCTTTAAGGCTTCAAATTCTGACAATAGCTCCATCAACATGGTCTGCTAGAAAATTAGCAAAAGAATTCGGTGCAACGCGGTATTTGGCTGCCAAAGCTAAAAAAATTAAATCACAACAAGGTATCTTACCTAATACAACCATGAAAGCAGGAAAAAATCTACCAAAAAATACTATAGATGAAGTATTTGATTTCTATACAAGTGATATGAATGGAAGACTTATATCTAGTAAAAAAGAGTTTGTTTCAGTCAATATCGAGGGTGGGCGTGTACATCAGCAGAAACGTTTACTACTTTTAAATTTATCTGATTTGTACAAATTGTTTAAACAATCACATCCTGATTGTGACATAGGTTTTAGTACCTCTGCTAAGCTCAGACCAAAATTTTGTATACTTCCTGGAGCTTCTGGGACGCATTCGGTGTGTGTATGCATAATACACCAAACTGTAAAGTTGATGTTAGATGCCATTGATTTTAAAAATCTAACTAAAGATATAAATTTACCGCAGATTATCGAGATTGCTTAAAAAATATGTCTTGTGAAAATCCGAGTCCGGAATGCTACATTGATCAATATGACAAATGTCCTGGCACAACAAATATTTCAGAACATATACGTACACTATTAGATGACAAATCCATTTCACATGTTGAGTACGCTACATGGTCGGGAACTGATCGGTCAACACTTTTAAAGAGTGTCGTTAAATTAGATGAATTTCTAACAGAACTTGATAATAAATTGAAAATTCTCAAACCCCATTCATTTTTGTCAAAACAACAATTACTTTTTGTTAAAGAAAAAAAAGAGAATCTTAAGGAAATTGAAGTTTTAGTTATGTTTAATTTCGCAGAAAATTACTGTTACGTTTGTCAAGATACTTCTCAAACATTTCATTTCAATAATGATCAGTGCACAGTTTTCCCTGCCATTTATTATTATACAGAAGATGGTGAATTAAAACACAAGAGTAATGTTTTCTTATCAAACAGCAAAAATCATGATACTGCTGCCGTATATTGTATTCAACTACAGTTAATACCTGAAATAAAAAAAAATGTAAAAAAAGTGAAAAAAGTTATTTACGTAAGCGATGGAGCCAAGCAACACTTTAAAAATAAATTTCAGATAGCAAATTTGATTTATCACAAGCAAGATTTTGATGTGATAGCTGAATGGCATTATTTTACAACTGCTCATGGTAAAAGTGCGTATGATGATATTGGTGCGAATTTCAAAAGAGAAGCTTACAAGGCAAATCAAACTGCAAAGCCAAATGATGCTCTTCTAACATCTGAAGCACTTTTTAATTCGTCTAGAAAGTACTTTCAAAATATTAATGTCTTTTACTTTGATGAGAAGTATCACGCAAAAATGCAAAGAAAATTAAACAGAAGATTTGAAGCGGCCAAAGCCGTACCTGAAATTTCAAAACAACATGGATTTATCGTTGATGACCAAAGAAACGTTTGCATAAAAAGATATTCAAAGGACGAGGGAGGAATTCAATGGTCAATGTATGCAGATAATTAAAATAAGTAAATATTAATACCGAACGTGAAAAACCGACCCTTTTAAGGGCCAAGTGATCTGCAAGACCGATCGCGCAACCTACTCGTGGTGCACATTGGATAACGCTAATGCCGACGGCACAAAACGAGTTTTGACATAAATTATACATGAAGTAACAACAAACCTTATTCCTGCTATTCAAGAAATAATACAGGTAAAAAATTGTGTATTCCCATAAGAATAGTAATTACTTTTGGTAGCTTAGATCTGATACCTTGGAATTTCAAAAAACAAAAGCAAATTCGTAATCAGCAATCTCAAAAACACTTATACTCATACCCAACTGTAAATTTCGAAAAAAATCGATTTTTGCACGATTTATTCGCCATTTTGGATCCGCTATCTTGGAATTTCAAAAAATAAATAATAAATTCGTAATCAGCGACCCCGAAAACCCTTATATTAATACCCGACTCAAACTGTCGATATAAAATGATTTTTACATTTTTCAGCCGCCATCTTGAAAATTTGAAAACTACCAATAGATTTATAATCAGCGACATAAATTACATAAAAAAGTGAATTGTAAGAAGCAATTTGTTATTTTTATACGAATCAGAATAAAAATAACGGCTTTGATTGAGTAGTTTCTTCCTTTTGGCAGCCATTACTGGTCCGCCATTTTGAAAGATTTACATATGCCATACAGTACTAAAAACTAGAAGCTTCAACGAAAATTTTAAGTCCAATAACGTTAATTTATCTTAAAAATTGAAGTGTGAGGGTGGGGTGGCTGATTTGGCAGAGAATGCCCCAAATATATATATATATATATATATATATATATATATATATATATATATATATATATATATATATATATATATATATATATATATATATATATATATATATATATATATATAGATGCATCAACGTATGTAAATTTTAATACATAAAATAACCTTATTGTTTTCTCCGAAATCATAATGGAGATGAGAGATAATGCTTCAAAATTAAAATAGATTCATGATGACTGAATTTATGCACTCAAATGCCCGTAAGTTAGGTTAGGTCTTTATCCTTTGAGCCGCCATATTAGATAGCTGCCGTTTTAAAAACTACTCATACATATGAATTTTTAATTAATCATATTAGGGCCTAGATGTACAAAATCAGTAAAAGATTGACGCATAACCTATTCTTATGCTATTTTCTACTGTATATAAGTATTTATATGTATATAGCAAAACCATGTCTGTTCCCTATTCACGTTCCATTTGAGATCATAAGATTTGCCATGAAAACATGGAGAAGAAGAGCTTTTCCGCCTGAATCAAGGACATTGCAAGAACTGTCAGTCCAATTAGGAGCCATACCAGAACTGCTTCTACATTACCACAGTGGAGAGCTTTCCACGATAACCCTAAGAGATGCCAACAATGATATACATATTGGATTTTACGATGCTGCTTTCCTAAGACACGTTGAAGAGGATGTCACAACGTTTTTAACAGATTCAACGTATCAGACAGCTCCAGATATGGATCAGCAGCTTCAATTATTAACATTGATGGGTGTTTTTCACGGACACGTAAGTCTGGCAATCCTACTGTAACAAACAAATTTATATTGTTTTTATTGTTTTAAGTTCAGCATTGAAATTGTAAAAATTTTTTATTTCCAGGCCATACCACTGATATGGTTTTTGATGAGCAGAAAAACTCAAGTAGCGTATGCAGGGGTCTTTGATAAGATCAGGAGACGTATGCCTGCAAATTTTATTATGATTTCATCGGACTTTGAAAGTGCTCAACTCAATGAGCTCAGGAGAGTATTTGCTGATGCTTTCATAGCTGGCTCTCAAACACATTACAGTAGGGTAAATTAAAACTATATTTTATACGTCGTTTGCTCTTTTCTCGACCCTCTCTCTCTCTCTCTCTCTCTCTCTCTCTCTTTTGTTCTCTCTCACTCTCACTCTCTCTGTCTCTCTCTCTCTCTCTCTCTCTCTCTCTCTCTCTCTCTCTCTCTCTCTCTCTCTGGTCTTTGATTCAACAGATCTATTTTCGCTGACGTGGTTTACATCACCCCTTTTCTTCTTGGCACACGCCTTCTGTTCTTGCATCCTCCTGGTTGCATCAGAAACACTTGAAAGCGCTACTTTCTTTCCTTCTAATTTTATTTTCTTAGGTTGTAGTTTTTGAGCGTTCGTGATTTCCTTCAAGCTCATTTATCTCGCTGTAGAGGCTCTACATCTCTTTTTCCTTATTAGGCGAGTGCTGTAACTTTCTGGATATGTAGGTATTTTAATTCCATCTTCAACTGAGTACTCGAGACGCGACTTTTTCTTCAAGAAGTAGCCTTCCAGCCATAGCACAGTATCTAAACCACACAAATAATGTTTCAATACATCAGGAGGGATAGCATATCAAGTTGGATTACCAAGTAATGAACCACTTTTGAAATATTGTACTTATTATAAAAAAAAAAAATTAAATATAGTGCTTTCAAAATTCAATATCTGAAAAGTGGTTCATCACTTGCACATTGTACTTGATATGCTACCCCTTCTGATGTGTTGAAACATATTTTGCTTAGTTTGGTTACTGTGCTCCATCGCCCGCCCACCGATGGAGATCGCGAACTTCTCTCCGCCTGATTCGGGGTCACACGCAACGTTCAACTTCGCGGGAGGTGCGCGTTCTTCCAAAATACCTCTCTCTGACTCCGACTTCGGCTGGCCGCCAATTAATTCGGTTGGCGCCAGTTCTTCATTCCTAACTTTCTTCAACTGGTCGCGCGTTCCGTCGGACTGCGCCAATTCTTTCTTCGTAACTTGCTTCGACAAATTCATCCTCCTCCTCATCCTCCTTATCAGGAGGTAAAACTGGTAAAAAAATCTAATGAAATCGAGGATGCCAGGACATTATCAGCGTCAACTGTGAAAGTATAGCACGTAGACAACATTATTTATTGTTATACTGTTTAATCGTCTACAACTATGTATTGCAGTTTAAGACGCTTTGTACAAGAAAAGTATATAATACGTCTATTGTCATGAATATTTGATGAACAATTATTGAATCCACAACTAACCTTTAAAATCCATTTTCGCATTCATCGTTGTTAAGAAACACTTATAAAAATTCTTGTAGAATGCATCAGTAACATTCATTATAATCTTAACTTTCGTATCTTCGTCTGGATGACTGTATACGTGGAAAATAATATGTTTGCTGAATTTATTATCATCTGAGCTATCTAGAACTATTGTGTCAATGGTCAATCGTTCAGCAGACATCGAAATCGTCATGAAGGCCTTGAAGAATTGAATGAAATCCTTCACAAACTTATTGCCATTGTCTCTTGATGATTTTACAAAATCATATTCCAAATCGAAGAAAAATGTGGCAGTATCGTAAATAACCTTCATTCATGCATGTTATAATACAAATCAAATTAAATGAATACATTTAATAATTATATATATATATATATATATATATATATCTACAAGGTGATCTTCTGGGATATCATTTTTCTGGGATCCCAGAAAGAATTTGCAATTTTTTCTGGGATCCCAGAAATAATTTGCAACTTTTCTAGGCTCTAATGATAAACTTCTAGGATCCCGGAAATAATTATAATTCATCCGAGGGTTTATAATATTTTACTTCTGGGATCATGAAAACAACTTCTAGGATCCTGGAAATAATTTATAATCAATTCTAGACTTTATAGTATTTTACTTCTAACGCTATAGAAAACTAATTACTATACGAGTACATCATCTTTTTCAAAATGTTGCAATTTAAAGAAATCTCTCTTATAGATGATATTACCAAATTTTTAATTATAGATACATATTTAGGATTTGAAACAAAAAAAATTGATGACATAAATGTTAAAAACCTTTTTAAGGATGACAGTCAGGATATCATTAAAACTATAAAAGAGTTTCTTGAAAAAGTTGATTATGACAGTACAATATCTACATTTTTTACTTTGATAAATAAAAATTTACCAGAAGTTTCTTATTTATACTCGAACGATTTCAAAGATAGTTTACATAAGTATTTAGAATTAATTGATCCTAATAATTTAGTAAATACAGTTCAAGAAACATTTCAATACTCAAGTTTTGAACGACAAACTAAGATTACAGCTAAAACATTGATTAAAAAAAATATGAAAATCGAATTAACGGGTTTGTATACCCCATTAACTTTAGAAGAAGAGAAAAAATTATCTAAAGAAGGAAATGATTTTTCTATCATGTATAGTTGTAGGAAGAAAACCTATGTAGTATTACTCGGACCAATCGCTTTAGTGAACCATGACTGTAATGCTAATTGTAGTTATACATCAAATGTTGAAGGAATCATGTATCTCAGTTCGAAAAGAAAAATACAAAAAGGCGAAGAAATCACCTGTGTTTACAGTAATGATTATTTCGAAAGTAATAATTTACTTTGTGAATGTAAGACATGCAATGATGCAAAACATTTACATAAAAGACAATTAAAACCGATTCAGGTAACTATATTTTTATCTTTTTTTAACTTATTTATTTACCCTCATGGAAAAGAATATAATTTGGGACATATTGAGTGTTATTCCCACTAAGGTAAGATTTAATTATAATATGCGCATAGAAAGTTATATCAGTTTAATCTTATATTTATGATTTTACACTTATTTTAACGTACAAAATAAAAAAGGTGGCTTATAACAGTCTATCGGTATCTCTTTCTTTCATAAGTTGTTAAAAATTGATCATGTCATAAATTGACATGATAAATTACTTAAATCTTGCCGTTAAGTAATAAATAATGACTATTATAGGTATTGTTATTAAATTTTGAATTTATTCGCATTAAAATGTTTAGTTTATAAATTCATTTTCCATTTTTGTTTATCTATATATATACCTTTTATTAAATGCTACCCGTATAATAGTTTTGTAATTGTTACAAGTCCTTTTTTATAGATAAAGTTAAATGTATCATATACCATGCCAATGCAAACAGTCGGTTTATCCTCAAAGCTTTCAATTGATTCAATATTTGAATATCAATTACTATACAGTATTATAAAAAAACTTTGCCTGCAAAGTCGTTTCAAAAAATTTGCACCCAAATAATGAAAAGCCGGATCCAAGTTTACATATGCAGATTTTTTATCAAGCAAATTAATTAACTTAATTTGAAACCATTTTATTAATTCATATGTTTTTTAGATGTACACACTAAATTTAGACAATGCAGATTTAACAGTTTCAAATTATAGACATTTCAGGTTAGAAATGCCACAAAAAAAGCTCAAAAAATGAATTAAAAGTTTTTAAAATATCTATTTCTGTACATATTAATACACTAACTGCCACAGCCTTAAAATTCCATACAAAAATCATATATATTTTATGTCTAATATAATAGGTTTATTTATTTTTATTAGATTTTGAAAGATGAATATAATTGTTCTTGTGAAATAAAATACAAATTGTATATACTTAGTGTGAAAGAAGATTTTTATCATAATGATCGCACTGTTAAAATAGACTATTAAATAGAAAAGAACTCTATTTATATTAATTATGTAAATTTTTATTTATTTATTGTTATATTTTTTAGTAATTGATAGTCAAATCTTGATTGATTATACTATGCACATACGACTATAAGAAATGTTCTATAACATATAAAACAATTTCACGCGCTATATCATTATGCTCAAGAGCATATATTATTAATATACACTCTTGAGACTCCGGCAGAAAGAGATGACTGTGGCATGATATTTACTTGTGTTTACTAGTCAGTCAACTTTATGTATCTTACTTTAATAATTAGTTCTAAAATATTTGATTTTTCAATTTGTAAAATGATAAAAGAATTCATTTTTTCTAGTATCAAAATCTATCAACATCAAACATTATTGCCAGAAAACTAATTGAGTTCAAAACATTGACAGAAAAAATGTTACCGTCAGAATTTCATGGAAAATGCCAACGAAAGACTAATAATAATTTTGAAAAAGGGTTAGCTTATGACAATGAATTTTATAGAATATTTATTGAATTTTTAAAAATTAATAGAATAATCTCAGAAACGACTGAAGAACCCAAACTGCAAGTTGATCAAATTAAAAGCATAGTACTTGGAATTTACAAAAACTGGCATATTTCAAGCTATAAAGCAGTGGAAAAATTTGTAACAAAGTATTTTGAAATCATCAAGGAAGATATCAAAGGTAAGCATTTAGAATAATTAGAATAGTCAAGTTAAAAAGCAAAAAATTAAAACCGTTACGCAAATGTTTTACAATTTCCTTATTTATTTTACTTGAGAACTCTGCTTAAATCAGCATACAAAAAATGATATATTATTACATTATTAATATATCAAAGTAAATAACTTAGATTAATTTATATTTCTTCAAAATAATTATTCCAAAATTTCATTTGTTACCTTTTGATTGGAAATAAACTTTCTGTGAAACCATTAAAATAATTTCATCAAACTTGAATAGTTACCTGTAAAATAATATTTTCCACAAAGTAAGGATTTCTTAAAATTGATAATTATTGTCCATAAATGTAGCAATAAATATACTTATCTGAAGAGCTTTTGTTCCAATATATGAAATTCTACAAATATTATTTTCTTTTTTAAAGAGTTATCAACTCAAGCCATTGACTCACTCTAATCATATTATCATATTAAATATTTAGAATATACACAAATTTTATTTTCAATGATATACTGTGTATGTGTATACGTCTTTATCAATGTTGTTTTTGTTACACTAACAGCTGTTTGAAATCCTGTCTATACAATAAGATCCCTTCCATTGTTCTGATTAGCTGAATCCTTAAACACGGAGTTAATCTAAGATAATCAGCCAATTATATTTATGCTACTAACTTCACGTACCACAACAAAACAAGGAAACAGAACACAGAACAACGGAACAGAAACCATTGTAGACAGGCTCCTGCACCTTGTTCGAAAATTTCGTCGATCACTATTTCGTTAAAATTAGCTATAATACCTAAGAATAAGACTATTTGTCTTGAGAATATTATTGCAATATCCGTTATTGTAAGCCCTAAAAAGACAATTATTTTAATATGATTTTTCTATAAAGTTCTGCACGCACGTAAATGAACACGACAGATCAAGTAAAGACATATAAAGGAAGAGCGACAAACACGTGTGAAAAAGAGGCGCTTGTTCCACCAAAATCCTCGCAGTACTTGTCATTTTTTGTACGTGAATTGGATCATATATTTATTTATATATACAAAAGAAACATCGCGCTATTACCAACGCAATAGTTACGAACACTATACTGATTTTAATGGAATCATCTACGTTCCCAATTCAATGCAAAAGGCAAATAGTTAAAAAACGAATTATTACTGACTCTGGATCGCCAAACACTACATCCTATTTTGCTAATCGAGACCCAGTGAACAAAAATATCACTTAGTACCGGGCATGATTTTTAGAAATAATTCATAATTCGTATTCTCGAATAAAGTAGGTATAATTGACGGTATAGTACGCTTTTGCAGAGCGAACTTACACCTCATATCTACTAGGCCTGAAGTTCGGCATTGTGCCGTCCAAACTGCACAATCCCTAGGCACTTGTCCTCTGTCTTTGTGTACCAATGAACAAAAATATCACTTAGTACCGGGCATGATTTTTATAAACAATTCATTAATCGTATGTTTAAATAAAGTAGGTATATTGACGGTAGAGTACGCTTTAGAAGAGGTTACTCGCCCCTCGCATCAACTGGGCCTGAATTTCATCATTGTGCCCTCCAAACTGCATAATCTCTTGGCAGTTGTCATCTGTCCTGGTGTATCAATCGTCTAATAGGGCCTAAAGGCGCAGTTTACGCACTCGCAACGAACACTACTGATTCTGATGAAATCATCAAAATTCCTACTCTTATACAGAAGACAGATGTTTTAAAATATAATTAGCTTCGACTCTCATCACCATACACTGTTTTATTTTGCTAATCGAGTCCCAATGAACAAAAATATCACTTAGTACCGGGCATGATTTTCATAAACAATTCATTAATCGTATGTTTAAATGTAGTAGGTATAATTGACGGTAGAGTACGCTTTGTTAGAGGTTACTCGCCCCTCGCATCGGCTGGGCCTCAATTTTATCATTGTACCCTCCAAACTGCATAATCTCTTGGCAGTTGTCATCTGTCCTTGTGTATCAATCGTCTAATAGGGCCTAAAGGCGCACTTTACGCACTCGCAACGAACACTACTGATTTTGATGAAATCATCAAAATTCCTACTTTTATACAGAACACAGATGGTTTAAAATATAATTAGCTTCGACTCTGATCACCATACACTGTTCTATTTTGCTAATCGAGACCCAATGAACAAAAATATCACTTAGTACCGGGCATGATTATTGTAAACAATTCATTACTCGTATGTTTAAATAAAGTAGGTATATTGCGGTAGAGTACGCTTTGGAAGAGGTTACTCGCCCCTTGCATCAACTGGGCCTGAATTTCATCATTGTGCCCTCCAAACTGCATAATCTCTTGGCAGTTGTCATCTGTCCTTGTGTATCAATCGTCTAATAGGGCCTAAAGGAGCACTTTACGCACTCGCAACGAACACTACTGATTCTGATGAAATCATCAAAATTCCTACTTTTATACAGAAGACAGATGGTTTAAAATATAATTAGCTTCGACTCTGATCACCATACACTGTTCGATTTTGCTAATCGAGACCCCATGAACAAAAATATCACTTAGTACCGGGCATGATTTTCATAAACAATTCATTAATCGTATGTTTAAATAAAGTAGGTCGTATATTGACGGTAGAGTACGATTTGGAAGAGGTTACTCGCCCCTCGCATCAACTGGGCCTGAATTTCATCATTGTGCCCTCCAAACTGCATAATCTCTTGGCAGCTGTCATCTGTCCTTGTGTATCAATCGTCTAATAGGGCCTAAAGTCGCAGTTTACGCACTCGCAACGAACACTACTGATTCTGATGAAATCATCAAAATTCCTACTCTTATACAGAAGACAGATGGTTTAAAATATAATTAGCTTCGACTCTGATCACCATACACTGTTCTATTTTGCTAATCGAGACCCAATGAACAAAAATATCAGTTAGTACCGGGCATGACTTTTATGAACAATTCATTAATCGTAAGTTTAAATAAAGTAGGTATAATTGACAGTAGAGTACGCTTTGTTAGAGATTACTCGCCCCTCGCATCGACTGGGCCTGAATTTCATCATTGTGCCCTCCAAACTGCATAATCTCTTGGCAGTTGTCATCTGTCCTTGTGTATCAATCGTCTCATAGGGCCTAAAGGAGCACTTTACGCACTCGCAACGAACACTACTGATTTTGATGGGATCATCGACATTACTACTTTGATGCGAAAGACAGATAGTTTAAAATTTAATTAGTTCCGACTCTGATCACCATACACTGTTCTATTTTGCTAATTGAGACTCAGTGAACAAAAATATGACTTAGTAACTGGCATGATTTTTGTATATAAATTTTTTCGAATAAAGTAGGAGAGATGGACTTGTAAAATTCTTTGGCAGATCTAACTTACACCTCACATCTACTGGGTCTCAGGTTTGGTATGGAGCCCTCTAAACTGCATAATCTCTTGGCAATTGTCATCTGTCCTTGTGTATCAATCGTCTAATAAAGCCTAAAGTCTCAATTTAAGCACTCGCAACGAACACTACTGATTCTGATGAAATCATCAAAATTCCTACTTTTATACAGAAGACAGATGGTTTAAAATATAATTAGCTTCGACTCTGATCACCATACACTGTTCTATTTTGCTAATCGAGACCCAATGAACAAAAATATCAGTTAGTACCGGGCATGATTATTATAAACAATTCATTACTCGTATGTTTAAATAAAGTAGGTATATTGCGGTAGAGTACGCTTTGGAAGAGGTTACTCGCCCCTCGCATCAACTGGGCCTGAATTTCATCATTGTGCCCTCCAAACTGCATAATCTCTTGGCAGTTGTCATCTGTCCTTGTGTATCAATCGTCTAATAGGGCCTAAAGGAGCACTTTACGCACTCGCAACGAACACTACTGATTCTGATGAAATCATCAAAATTCCTACTCTTATACAGAAGACAGATGGTTTAAAATATAATTACCTTCGACTCTGATCACCATACACTGTTCTATTTTGCTAATCGAGACCCAATGAACAAAAATATCCCTTAGTACCGGGCATGATTATTATAAACAATTCATTACTCGTATGTTTAAATAAAGTAGGTATATTGCGGTAGAGTACGCTTTGGAAGAGGTTACTCGCCCCTCGCATCAACTGGGCCTGAATTTCATCATTGTGCCCTCCAAACTGCATAATCTCTTGGCAGTTGTCATCTGTCCTTGTGTATCAATCGTCTAATAGGGCCTAAAGGAGCACTTTACGCACTCGCAACGAACACTACTGATTCTGATGAAATCATCAAAATTCCTACTTTTATACAGAAGACAGATGGTTTAAAATATAATTAGCTTCGACTCTGATCACCATACACTGTTCTATTTTGCTAATCGAGACCCCATGAACAAAAATATCACTTAGTACCGGGCATGATTTTCATAAACAATTCATTAATCGTATGTTTAAATAAAGTAGGTCGTATATTGACGGTAGAGTACGCTTTGGAAGAGGTTACTCGCCCCTCGCATCAACTGGGCCTGAATTTCATCATTGTGCCCTCCAAACTGCATAATCTCTTGGCAGCTGTCATCTGTCCTTGTGTATCAATCGTCTAATAGGGCCTAAAGTCGCAGTTTACGCACTCGCAACGAACACTACTGATTTTGATGAAATCATCAAAATTCCTAATTTTATGCAGAAGCCAGATAGTTTAAAATTTAATTAGTTCCGACTCTGATCACCATACACTGTTCTATTTTGCTAATCGAGACGCAATGAACAAAAATATCAGTTAGTACCGGGCATGATTATTATAAACAATTCATTACTCGTATGTTTAAATGTAGTAGGTATAATTGACGGTAGAGTACGCTTTGTTAGAGGTTACTCGCCCCTCGCATCGACTGGGCCTGAATTTCATCATTGTGCCCTCCAAACTGCATAATCTCTTGGCAGTTGTCATCTGTCCTGGTGTATCAATCGACTAATAGGGCCTAAAGGCGCAGTTCACGCACTCGCAACGAACACTACTGATTCTGATGAAATCATCAAAATTCCTACTCTTATACAGAAGACAGATGGTTTAAAATATAATTAGCTTCGCCTCTGATCACCATACACTGTTCTATTTTGCTAATCGAGACGCAATGAACAAAAATATCAGTTAGTACCGGGCATGATTATTATAAACAATTCATTACTCGTATGTTTAAATGTAGTAGGTATAATTGACGGTAGAGTACGCTTTGTTAGAGGTTACTCGCCCCTCGCATCGACTGGGCCTGAATTTCATCATTGTGCCCTCCAAACTGCATAATCTCTTGGCAGTTGTCATCTGTCCTGGTGTATCAATCGACTAATAGGGCCTAAAGGCGCAGTTCACGCACTCGCAACGAACACTACTGATTCTGATGAAATCATCAAAATTCCTACTCTTATACAGAAGACAGATGGTTTAAAATATAATTAGCTTCGCCTCTGATCACCATACACTGTTCTATTTTGCTAATCGAGACGCAATGAACAAAAATATCAGTTAGTACCGGGCATGATTATTATAAACAATTCATTACTCGTATGTTTAAATAAAGTAGGTATATTGCGGTAGAGTACGCTTTGGAAGAGGTTACTCGCCCCTCGCATCAACTGGGCCTGAATTTCATCATTGTGCCCTCCAAACTGCATAATCTCTTGGCAGTTGTCATCTGTCCTTGTGTATCAATCGTCTAATAGGGCCTAAAGGCGCACTTTACGCACTCGCAACGAACACTACTGATTTTGTGAAATCATCAAAATTCCTAATTTTATGCAGAAGACAGATAGTTTAAAATTTAATTAGTTCCGACTCTGATCACCATACACTGTTCTATTTTGCTAATCGAGACCCAGTGAACAAAAATATTACTTAGTACCGGGCATGATTTTTATAAACAATTCATTAATCGTATGTTTAAATATAGTAGGTATAATTGACGGTAGAGTACGCTTTGTTAGAGGTTACTCGCCCCTCGCATCGACTGGGCCTGAATTTCATTATTGTGCCCTCAAAACTGCATAATCTCTTGGCAGTTGTCATCTGTCCTGGTGTATCAATCGACTAATAGGGCCTAAAGGCGCAGTTCACGCACTCGCAACGAACACTACTGATTCTGATGAAATCATCAAAATTCCTACTTTTATACAGAAGACAGATGGTTTAAAATATAATTAGCTTCGACTCTGATCACCATACACTGTTCTATTTTGCTAATCGAGACCCCATGAACAAAAATATCACTTAGTACCGGGCATGATTTTCATAAACAATTCATTAATCGTATGTTTAAATAAAGTAGGTCGTATATTGACGGTAGAGTACGCTTTGGAAGAGGTTACTCGCCCCTCGCATCAACTGGGCCTGAATTTCATCATTGTGCCCTCCAAACTGCATAATCTCTTGGCAGCTGTCATCTGTCCTTGTGTATCAATCGTCTAATAGGGCCTAAAGTCGCAGTTTACGCACTCGCAACGAACACTACTGATTCTGATGAAATCATCAAAATTCCTACTCTTATACAGAAGACAGATGGTTTAAAATATAATTAGCTTCGACTCTGATCACCATACACTGTTCTATTTTGCTAATCGAGACGCAATGAACAAAAATATCAGTTAGTACCGGGCATGATTATTATAAACAATTAATTACTCGTATGTTTAAATGTAGTAGGTATAATTGACGGTAGAGTACGCTTTGTTAGAGGTTACTCGCCCCTCGCATCGACTGGGCCTGAATTTCATCATTGTGCCCTCCAAACTGCATAATCTCTTGGCAGTTGTCATCTGTCCTTGTGTATCAATCGTCTAATAGGGCCTAAAGGAGCACTTTACGCACTCGCAACGAACACTACTGATTCTGATGAAATCATCAAAATTCCTACTCTTATACAGAAGACAGATGGTTTAAAATATAATTACCTTCGACTCTGATCACCATACACTGTTCTATTTTGCTAATCGAGACCCAATGAACAAAAATATCCCTTAGTACCGGGCATGATTATTATAAACAATTCATTACTCGTATGTTTAAATAAAGTAGGTATATTGCGGTAGAGTACGCTTTGGAAGAGGTTACTCGCCCCTCGCATCAACTGGGCCAGAATTTCATCATTGTGCCCTCCAAACTGCATAATCTCTTGGCAGTTGTCATCTGTCCTTGTGTATCAATCGTCTAATAGGGCCTAAAGGAGCACTTTACGCACTCGCAACGAACACTACTGATTCTGATGAAATCATCAAAATTCCTAATTTTATGCAGAAGCCAGATAGTTTAAAATTTAATTAGTTCCGACTCTGATCACCATACACTGTTCTATTTTGCTAATCGAGACGCAATGAACAAAAATATCAGTTAGTACCGGGCATGATTATTATAAACAATTCATTACTCGTATGTTTAAATGTAGTAGGTATAATTGACGGTAGAGTACGCTTTGTTAGAGGTTACTCGCCCCTCGCATCGACTGGGCCTGAATTTCATTATTGTGCCCTCCAAACTGCATAATCTCTTGGCAGTTGTCATCTGTCCTGGTGTATCAATCGACTAATAGGGCCTAAAGGCGCAGTTCACGCACTCGCAACGAACACTACTGATTCTGATGAAATCATCAAAATTCCTACTTTTATACAGAAGACAGATGGTTTAAAATATAATTAGCTTCGACTCTGATCACCATACACTGTTCTATTTTGCTAATCTAGACGCAATGAACAAAAATATCAGTTAGTACCGGGCATGATTATTATAAACAATTCATTACTCGTATGTTTAAATAAAGTAGGTATATTGCGGTAGAGTACGCTTTGGAAGAGGTTACTCGCCCCTCGCATCAACTGGGCCTGAATTTCATCATTGTGCCCTCCAAACTGCATAATCTCTTGGCAGTTGTCATCTGTCCTTGTGTATCAATCGTCTAATAGGGCCTAAAGGAGCACTTTACGCACTCGCAACGAACACTACTGATTCTGATGAAATCATCAAAATTCCTACTCTTATACAGAAGACAGATGGTTTAAAATATAATTAGCTTCGACTCTGATCACCATACACTGTTCTATTTTGCTAATCGAGACCCAATGAACAAAAATATCCCTTAGTACCGGGCATGATTATTATAAACAATTCATTACTCGTATGTTTAAATAAAGTAGGTATATTGCGGTAGAGTACGCTTTGGAAGAGGTTACTCGCCCCTCGCATCAACTGGGCCTGAATTTCATCATTGTGCCCTCCAAACTGCATAATCTCTTGGCAGTTGTCATCTGTCCTTGTGTATCAATCGTCTAATAGGGCCTAAAGGAGCACTTTACGCACTCGCAACGAACACTACTGATTCTGATGAAATCATCAAAATTCCTACTCTTATACAGAAGACAGATGGTTTAAAATATAATTACCTTCGACTCTGATCACCATACACTGTTCTATTTTGCTAATCGAGACCCAATGAACAAAAATATCCCTTAGTACCGGGCATGATTATTATAAACAATTCATTACTCGTATGTTTAAATAAAGTAGGTATATTGCGGTAGAGTACGCTTTGGAAGAGGTTACTCGCCCCTCGCATCAACTGGGCCAGAATTTCATCATTGTGCCCTCCAAACTGCATAATCTCTTGGCAGTTGTCATCTGTCCTTGTGTATCAATCGTCTAATAGGGCCTAAAGGAGCACTTTACGCACTCGCAACGAACACTACTGATTCTGATGAAATCATCAAAATTCCTACTTTTATACAGAAGACAGATGGTTTAAAATATAATTAGCTTCGACTCTGATCACCATACACTGTTCTATTTTGCTAATCGAGACCCCATGAACAAAAATATCACTTAGTACCGGGCATGATTTTCATAAACAATTCATTAATCGTATGTTTAAATAAAGTAGGTCGTATATTGACGGTAGAGTACGCTTTGGAAGAGGTTACTCGCCCCTCGCATCAACTGGGCCTGAATTTCATCATTGTGCCCTCCAAACTGCATAATCTCTTGGCAGCTGTCATCTGTCCTTGTGTATCAATCGTCTAATAGGGCCTAAAGTCGCAGTTTACGCACTCGCAACGAACACTACTGATTTTGATGAAATCATCAAAATTCCTAATTTTATGCAGAAGCCAGATAGTTTAAAATTAATTAGTTCCGACTCTGATCACCATACACTGTTCTATTTTGCTAATCGAGACGCAATGAACAAAAATATCAGTTAGTACCGGGCATGATTATTATAAACAATTCATTACTCGTATGTTTAAATGTAGTAGGTATAATTGACGGTAGAGTACGCTTTGTTAGAGGTTACTCGCCCCTCGCATCGACTGGGCCTGAATTTCATCATTGTGCCCTCCAAACTGCATAATCTCTTGGCAGTTGTCATCTGTCCTGGTGTATCAATCGACTAATAGGGCCTAAAGGCGCAGTTCACGCACTCGCAACGAACACTACTGATTCTGATGAAATCATCAAAATTCCTACTCTTATACAGAAGACAGATGGTTTAAAATATAATTAGCTTCGCCTCTGATCACCATACACTGTTCTATTTTGCTAATCGAGACGCAATGAACAAAAATATCACTTAGTACCGGGCATGACATTTATGAACAATTCATTAATCGTAAGTTTAAATAAAGTAGGTATAATTGACAGTAGAGTACGCTTTGTTAGAGGTTACTCGCCCCTCGCATCGACTGGGCCTGAATTTCATCATTGTGCCCTCCAAACTGCATAATCTCTTGGCAGCTGTCATCTGTCCTTGTGTATCAATCGTCTAATAGGGTCTAAAGTCGCAGTTTACGCACTCGCAACGAACACTACTGATTTTGATGAAATCATCAAAATTCCTAATTTTATGCAGAAGCCAGATAGTTTAAAATTTAATTAGTTCCGACTCTGATCACCATACACTGTTCTATTTTGCTAATCGAGTCCCAATGAACAAAAATATCACTTAGTACCGGGCATGATTTTCATAAACAATTCATTAATCGTATGTTTAAATGTAGTAGGTATAATTGACGGTAGAGTACGCTTTGTTAGAGGTTACTCGCCCCTCGCATCGACTGGGCCTGAATTTCATCATTGTGCCCTCCAAACTGCATAATCTCTTGGCAGTTGTCATCTGTCCTGGTGTATCAATCGACTAATAGGGCCCTAAAGGCGCAGTTCA